>NC_064620.1:155607500-156857500 GCF_023898315.1 Schistocerca nitens | reverse complement strand
GAAAGCTACGACGTTTTTGAGATTTGACTGAGGTGTTATGATGTTCGTTTTACGCCGACGATGTGTATTATGCTGTTGAGGTATGTTTATGATCAATAAGCTGATGCTATATGAGTTATTTGAGTATGCTACGTATCTGTTATGATGAAATATTGAAGAAGTGTCGACGAATAAGGTAAGGAATAATCAGTAGTGTTTAGGGACTCTGATTTGTGGAAAAGGATGTTGGAAACCAAGAATCGTACTTTAAGAGTTATGAAATGTGTGTAAATGCGTGAATGTATCACAATGCCGACGAAAACTTTTTGAACACTGTTATATTTACAGGATTTTGTTTCCACACATCTGTAACGCAAATTCTCAACCTGTGGAATTTTTTTATATGAGACTGTCACTGTAGCGGAAACTGTTGTCGTAAATATTTTGGTAAGAAAGTTAAGTGACCACCTTCACGTAATGCGTCGTGGGCACCCAGCTGCGCGAAAGACGCCTGTAAAAAAAGCCTCTGAAACGCACAGGTGGAGAAAAAAAAAAGGGAGGTCATTATCCTCGCTATTGACATTCCTTTGTAGAAAGCATCGCAAATACGACACGCTCAAACTCGAAAACATATGATTATACTGTGGAGCTCTTAATTTATGATATTTACTAAAATGCCTAATGAAATGATGAGAAACATTTTCCATCTATTGTCTTTGTAGTTGAGCGATTGCTCATTTTGTTTAATATCTAGTTTCTAGCTGCACTGCAGCATTGGTTAAAATAAAATTTTATAGATGTACTAATATAGATATTTTATGCCTACAGATCCAGTAAATAGTAACTTTATGATGTACTTAAAAAAAACGAAGGAGCACAAAAAAGAACATTTCCCTTCACAGGAATTGCATACAGAATTTTCTTTTCAAGTACTTGGTAATTTCTTTTGTAGAATAAGTTGTGGTGCACCACTTTAATTACATAGACATTATGATGTGAATATACATTTCCCTTGTCTGCATTGTTGTCTTTAGTGTAATATTTTTTTCTGCTTGAGCTATGTCATGTTTAGATATAAGTTATTTCATTTGCTGTTGCTGTTTGCCAGGCATAGTGTTGCTGAATTTGACTTTGTGTTACTCTGCTAAGCCAGTTTACTACTGATTTATTTTTCTTGTTTCCTGCTCATTCCCTTATATTAGTTGTAATATTGTTGCTTACTTTGCCAATTTGTATTTTTTTATCATTGTTGTTTGTGTTAATTGTTTTGTGCTGCTGCATTGCCTCGTTCCTTAGTTTAGCATCTGAGCTCAGTAGATCTAAGTTAGCTTAAGATGGGGTAGGCTATATGAGAGAACGAGTTGTGATGAATTGGAAGAAATGCATTGAGAAGCTATAAGAAAATGGTTTGGCCAAAAAAGTATATTGAAAGAGGATATGAACCAAAAAAGTAGGGTTTAGGGACAACAGGTTTAGGTAGGATTTTCTTGGAAATAAATGATGAGGTAAGACAATGGCAAATAAATAATGAGGTAAGAAATATGTGAACATATAAATACAGAAAGCATGCTTGGATAGAATTTTTTTGGTGGAAACAAATGTTGAAATAAGAGGAAAGATCTATGGAATGAAGTTTTGGGTTGGACTGCAGTACCAAATGTTACACTGAAAATGAACCCTGTCTTTCCTTTTGTATTATTCTGCTATGTGTTTGTGTGCTCTTGTATATGTGTGTTTTTTTCCGTCTTTATGTGTTTAGCTGATATGAGTTATGTTGTGGAATTTTTCTGATAATGTGTTATTTTCTTTGTAAAGATGTTTAGACATTATTTATCTGTTCTGTTTTGCTGCTCATATGTGAAGTTGATGTTTCAAAAGTTATTCTGATCTTTATGTATGTACTTATGTCATGATTCCTGTAACACTGATGTATATGTTATTTCGATTCTTTTCTAAAGCCCATATTACTACAAATGTTATCTGTACTATTATGTTCTTTAATGATGTATTTTGCACCTTTGTAATTGTATTTTCATGTTGTAAATTTATAATTGTATAGACACCAGTTCTTCAAATTAAGTAACTTGTAAGTTCCATTTCACTGCACACGTTTCTGTTGGTCATAGTATATGCACAATATGTGAGTTGTAGGGACTGATAGTGTTTGCACATGTGTTAATAATTCAGCAAGGGACTGGATAACAGCATTGCTGGTTCTAAGGACAATTCCAAAAACTTTGTGAGTGCACAAGTGGTGGTTATGCACTTGCTATATTATCCGCAAGACTCTTCAATGGTGATTGTGCACCTGCACAGTCACAACAGATGGCTGCTGCCCATTTCTACAAGGATTACAGTGGGTCTACACCTTTGCTGACTCACCAATACCATTATTTCTACAAGGACTGCAGTGGGTCTGCACCTCTGGTGGCCCACCAGTACCGTAATCTCTACCTGGACTACAGTGGGTCTGCTCTGTGATGACCTACCTACCAATATTCTTCAAAACGTCGAATGACTCTGCTGTGGGTTTGCTCTGTTGTGGCCCATTACCTGTCTGCATGTCAAGAGTCAGCACTGTCTTTCCGTTGGAAGGACAACACTACTTCTTCAAGACAGCATGGAAATCCACTACTTCTGTGTGCATTTTCTTTTACTGCTCAGACTTCGAGAAAAACACTGCTATTTTACTGTGATGAACGATCAGGACTGTCTTTATGGACTGTGAGAAAATTTTAGCTTTTGACCAACATTGTATCAATAAGTGTGTGCATTTGATTTCTTTGTTATTGTAATTATGGAAAATTTTATCAAATTATTATTGGCCACTGCCCAAAACAATTTGTAAAATTTTTTGTGGGGAGCATGGGGGCTATGTAACTAGGCTGTTTATGTTTTCTTATTGGCAACGTTACGTAGCGCTCTGTATGAAAATCACTGGCTGTGCTGTGTGCAGTCTGTGGCTAGTTTGCATTGTTGTCTGCCATTGTAGTGTTGGGCAGCGGCAGCTGGATATGAACAGCGCGTAGCGTTGCGCAGTTGGAGGTGAGCTGCCAGCAGTGGTGGATGTGGGGAGAGAGATGGTGGAGTCTTGAAATTTGTAAGACTGGATGTCATGAACTGCTGTATATATTATGACTTTTTATGACTATTAAGGTAAATACATTGTTTGTTCTCTATTAAAATCTTTCATTTGCTAACTATGCCTATCAGTAGTTAGTGACTTCCGTAGTTTGAATCTTTTATTTAGCTGGCAGTAGTGGCGCTGGCTGTATTGCAGTAGTTCGTGTAACGAAGATTTTTGTGAGGTAAGTGATTCATGAAAGGTATAGGTTAATGTTAGTCAGGGCCATTCTTTTGTAGGGATTTTTGAAAGTCAGGTTGCGTTGCGCTAAAAATATTGTGTGTCAGTTTAAGCACAGTCTTGTATAATTGTTTAAAGGGGACGTTTCAATGTAAAAGAAATAAATTATACAACCACAGTGGTTTACTATGAAATGGAAGCTTCACCATCTGAAGAACGAAAGAAAATTCAATACCTTGTCATGAAGAGTAAATGGATCAGAATTAATAAGCATTAACAAGAATATACTATACACATCGTATAATAGCAGACTTAACTAATTATTTTTCTTTCACAATACGAGGGGATTAATGCAAGCTGTCAGACAGAACTACACACGTTAATTTTAGTGATGAAATATGCTAGAAGTAAGAAAACTCTATACAATATGAAGTAATGAATGATAATGAATAGTTGCATGAAGAATATGGTAATATGAATAATGAAGTTTTTCTTTGCAGATGATGATAATGATGAAGTTATTATAATATGAATAATGAAGTTTTTTCTTGCAGATGAGAATAATGATGAAGTTTATATATTTACTATTAGTTACGAGATGCTATGTAGTTATTTAAGCATTTGTTGCAGTTCCTTTTGACAGTATGTCTTATCTCGCATAGTATAATGACTGAATGTTTTGGGAAAGACAATTAGAGTACATACACATTAAGTACACGTTTCATTACGTGTTAATTCGAAGCTTACTACTTTTCAGCATAATATACATTTTTTTCTTTCATCTCAATAATCCACTTTGTATTTTTTCCAGGAGATGCTTTTCATGATATTAATATGCTACAAGCTGTTAGTTATTAAACCTGTTCTAGTACTGGCATTTTCTTTATCCAGTTATGTATCATTCATGAATGTGATGACATATACTCTACTTGTTTGATAACCTTGCTACAGCTGACTCATGACGAATGACGTTATTAATCCTTATTTCCAGTAATAAGTCAAAAGCAAATATTTTCATGCCCCAGCAATTAATTATCGATCCCAACGCAATGCATTGCTAGCGAAAAAAAGTTTTTATTACCAGTCCCAGCTATTACCAGTATATAACTAAATAATGCTACCAGTTTAAGATATATTTCTAGTCCTAAATATAATGCAAATTTTTCTGATGTATTGATCCCTTATGTCTATGTATTATTGGACTATAGACCTTAAGTAATAGTTACAGTGTGTTACATTTTAAATATGTCTTATGTCACTTGGATGATATCAAATATAAACACTACAATTTGATGCTACATGCAATAACTCCTGTTTTGAATGATGACTTCTGAATAATGCATAATAAATGCCTTGTCACTGGCCAATGAATACCAATAATAACTGTAATGAGATGTCTTTTAATGCCAATGATTACTGTAAACTGTAATGAGATGACATGATGCCAATAATTACTGTAATGAGATGAGTCATGAATATTCTATGCCATTAATTACTGTAATTAGATGACTTAATGAATAATGTTCTGTAATAATTACTGTAATGAGATGTCTTATGATGCCAATGATTACTGTAGCGAGATGACTTATGCATAAATGCAATGCCAATGATTACTGTAAAATTTAATAAGATGACTTATGATGCCAATGATTACTATAATTAGATGACTTATGCATAAATGCTATGTCAATAATTAACTCATTTTGAATGATGACTTCTGAATAATGCATAAAAAATACTTTGTAACTGGCCAATGAGTGCCAATAATTACTGTATTGAGATGACTTATGAATAATGTTCTGTAATACTCAATACATACTACTTAAATGTTGTGTAAATAGCCAATGAATGCCAGTAATTGTTCAAATCGGTTGATACACTAGTGTAATTCTATGATGACTAGCATAAGACTTAATGTCCTTCACCTTCTGACCTAATTACCAGCAATTACTGCAATATCAGTTTGACCTGTCCATCCTCATGATCATGGAGCACTATATTTGGTTTTTGCACTAATTCTACGTTGCTGTAAGAGTGTGGATTCTGCAAGAATGTGGTGTTGACATATCAAGCTGTCCACCACCATGAACGATGGAGGTGTTATTATGGTCCTACTGTTTGGAGTGCCTAATGTACTACCAAAATGATAACGTTGAATATTAATACAACATTTCAGTGTCTTGGCTACACTGATAAATACTTCAGGGTAGAGAACTTCAGAGTGTCTCACTTGGTGTTGAGCTTCTGTAGAAAGATATGGACTATCAGTGCAGCTACGTGCAACCTACTGTGTATAACCATGATGCAATCCTTCTCATTCCTTTCCTAGTTCTTGTAAAATGGTAAAGACTTATACAGTGCGTTTAAATTCTTGTAAAACGATAAAGACATATACAGTGCGTGTGCACTGTATTTCATTTGTTAACGGGATCAGTTGTCCTAAATATGTTAAAGACTTCTACAGTGCGTGTGCACTTTATTTCACTCCTTGATATGTTTATTTGTTGTAAAAATGCTACAGACTTTTACAGTGTGTGTGCACTTTATTTCTTTTCTCAATATGTTTAAATTCTTGTAAAAAATTGCTAAAGACTTATACAGTGCGTGTGCACTTCATTTCTTGTTAATATGATCAGTTGTCCTAAATATGCTAAAGACTTATACAGTGCGTGGGCACTTTATTTCATTTGTTAATGTATTCAGTTCACGTAAATATGCTAAAGACCTCTACAGTGCGTGAGCACTTTATGTCATTTGTTAATATATTTTGTGCTCATTGCGTATACACTATTTCATTTCTTAATATGTTCTGTACTCATTGCATATACATTTTGCCATTTCTTAATATGTTCTGTCTCAGTGCATGTGCACCCTATTTAATTTCTTAATATGTTCTGCACTTATCAATGATGTATATACTCTGTGACTGTAAACTTAGTAACTAAATAGATTATAGAAAAATTTGTTGCTCATGGCAAGTCCAATTGACTCACCATCGCTGCCAAATTTTTGTCAACCCAGTGGAGGGTTATGTAAGAGATCCATGATTAAGGAATTTGTTGCTAGCGCACTCGAGCAGATGTAATTTCGATGGATTGCTCACGCGCTGCCAGCGATATGTAAGCTATAAGAGAATCTGAGACCAAAGAGCAGTGTTGACTGCAGTAGGAACTGTGTAGCAGTAGGAGTAAGTTGCTAGTGAGCAGTCGTGTGTATCGAGATGGCTGGGCTGATCGTGGGGGAGCGATGGCGGAGCCTGAGCGATATAAGGTAAAAGCAGCCTCACGCATATGTAGTATTGGTATATCAAGTCCCATGTAAATGTTTTAAAAAATCTTTTAATAATAATCTTTCTCATAAAAAGTAACTTTTGACAATCATTCATTTCAATTTAAAGAATTTACTAATTTCTCCAATCCTTGGTCATCCTGATTAGTGAAAAGAAAAATCAGTTCTTTCCTTTTATAAATGACAAATCTATCGGCCAGCATTGCACAGGGCTGTGCCAGAAAAATTTCTTATAGGAGCAGATATATATGCGTTATCCGGCGACCTTATTGAGGTAAGAATTTTCAATTTATTCAGAATGATCTTTCAGGTCCATGACGCAGCGCTGCTGACGTCCAAAATTCACCAGTTTAAATTGACATTCATTATTGAAAGGTTATAAGTGAGCGACAATTTTATTGAGAAGTTAGTCACATTGTATTATTGGGAGGTTACGAAATATTACTGTTGGGAGGTTTTGGAGTGTATCTGTTGGAAGGTTACGCTGAATGTGAATTATATACTTGTATTTTTTACTGTTGGGAGAATACTATTCATATTATTTTTTTCTTGTGGGGAGGTTACAAGATTATCTCTGTACTGGGCAAACAATTACTGGAGAATACTATGCTAGCCTCCTGGACAAACTGTACCAAAAGATACATGATAAAAGGCCAGGTTTAGCAAGGAAGAAAGTCATCTTCCATAAAGACAATGCGCGCCCGCATACATGTGCTGTCGCCATGGCAAAATTACGCGAACTAAGGTATGAATTGTTGCCACATCCGCCTTATTCACCTGATGTGGCTCCGTCACACTCCCATCTCTTCCCAAAACTAAAAATTTTTCTTGGTGGACGAAGATTCACTTCAAACGAAGAATTGATGGTAGGAGTTTACAACTATTTTGCAAGCCTGGAGGAAACGTATTTTCGAGTTGAGATCAAGGAACTAGAACATCGTTGGACCATGTGCATTAACCTACAAGGAGAGCACATTGAAAAATAAAAAGTTTCAGCGATGTAAGTGCTTTTTTTCTATACGGTTCCCCGTACAATATGTAAAACGGATTACAGGGTGAAAAGTATTTAAACCTACAAACTCTGGGAGGTTGTAGGGGACATCAAAAGAAATATTTTTCCCTAATGGCATTTTTTCCTATGAGGAATATTTAAACCGGTAGAGGACGATTTCTCTGGCGGCAAATTAATTAAACCAACAAACACTTTTCCGTTTTTTGTGGCCAAGAGACAACACATTAACACAACCCAATTTCAATGACAGTAGATTTTCAAAAATGCCTCCATTGACACCTAAACAAACGTTAAAACAAAGGTTGCCCCGTTGGATCGTGTTCTGTTTGACACGGGCAAAAACCCCAGGAGTATCCTGAATTGTTCTTGGCCGCTACTACTATCCGAGCAACCAGATCCTCTTCTGATGCAACAGGAGTTGCGTAAACAAGGTTACGCATCTGTCCCCACACCAAAAAGTCCAGAGGGGACATATCTGAGGATCGAGCAGGCAATGGTACAGGACCACCTCTGCCAATCCACGTTTCTGGGAACCGTCGGTCCAGGAATCAACGCACACGACTACTGAAATGTGCCGGCGCCCCGTCATGTTGGAACCACATGCTTTGTCTTGTAGGGAGTGGGACGTCTTCCAGCAATTCTGGCAATGCTCTGGCGAGAAAATTGTAATAGTGCCTGCCATTGAATGGCCTAGGTAGTAGATACGGCCAAATTAAACAGTCCCCAAGAACACCGACCCACACATTAACGAAGAACCGCACTAGATGAGCGCTAGTAACTGTGGCATATGTGTTATCCTCGCTCCAAACATGCGAACTGTGCATGTTGAAGACTCCATAACGCTGGCCGGCCGCGGTGGTCTCGCGGTTCTAGGCGCGCAGTCCGGAACCGTGCGACTGCTACGGTCGCAGGTTCGAATCCTGCCTCGGGCATGGATGTGTGTGATGTCCTTAGGTTAGTTAGGTTTAAGTAGTTCTAAGTTCTAGGGGACTGATGACCACAGCAGTTGAGTCCCATAGTGCTCAGAGCCATTTTTGAACCATAACGCTCGAACGTTGCTTCATCGATAAACAACACAGAGGATGGAAATGTAGGATGCATTTCACACCGTTCCAAGTACCACTGCGGAAACTGTGCTCTGGGTAGATAATCAACTGGTTCCAGGTTGTGGACACGCTGTAAGTGAAATGGACGTAACAATTGCTCTCGAAGGATTGTTCTTACATTCGTCTGATTCGTCCCCATGTTACGTGCAGTTGCACGAGTGCTGATTGAAGGATCCCGCTCCACATGCTGCAAGACAGCTTCCTCAAATTGCAGCGTTCTTACCGTGCGACGGCGACCCTGTCCAGGTAATCTGCTAAATGTCCCGGTCTCACGCAGACGTTAGTACACAGCAGCAAAGCTCGTATGATGCGGGATACGGCGATTAGGATATTGTTGTTGATAAACCCGCTGTGCAGCTCGTCCGTTGTGGTGCGCTACGTACTACGCACCAACCATATCAGTGTACTCTCTCCAGGTGTATCGCTCCATTAGAGACAATGCACTACTACACTGGTGGACAGCAGTTGCCTACAACTGAAGAGCGTAATACGCCCTCTAACAAATGAAGATCGTAATACAGCCTCTAACAACTGAAAAGCGTAGTACGGCCTCCACCGGTCTAAATAACCCTCATAGGAAAAAAGACATTAGGGAAAAAATATTTGTTTTGATGTCCCCTACAACCTCCCACAGTTTGTCGGTTTAAATACTTTTCACACTGTATAAAAGTTGTGGCTACAGCAGTTATGTAGCGATGGAAAGATTACAAGACAAGGAAAGATGAAAAAGAGTCATTTCCTTAAAAAATGATAAGACTGGCCACTACCCTGTTGAAGAATCAGCCCCATATTGGCCTGGAACAACGTATGCAGACTTCTGAATGGCTAGAATGGGATTTTCACTCTGCAGTGGAGTGTGCGCTGATATGAAACTTCCTGGCAGATTAAAACTGTGTGCCCGACCGAGACTCGAACTCGGGACGTTTGCCTTCGCGGGCAAGTGCTCTACCAACTGAGCTACCGAAGCACGACTCACGCCTGGTACTCACAGCTTCACTTCTGCCAGTACCTCGTCTCCTACCTTCCAAACTTTACAGAAGCTCTCCTGCGAAACTTGCAGAACTAGCACTCCTGAAAGAAAGGATATTGCGGAGACATGGCTTAGCCACAGCCTGGGGGATGTTTCCAGAATGAGATTTTCACTCTGCAGCGGAGTGTGCGCTGATATGAAACTTCCTGGCAGATTAAAACTGCGTGCCCGACCGAGACTCGAACTCGGGACCTTTGCCTTCGCGGGCAAGTGCTCTACCAACTGAGCTACCGAAGCACGACTCACGCCCGGTACTCACAGCTTCCCTTCTGCCAGTACCTAGTCTCCTACCTACTTTACAGAAGCTCTCCTGCGAACCTTGCAGAACTAGCACTCCTGAAAGAAAGGATATTGCGGAGACATGGCTTAGCCACAGCCTGGGGGATGTTTCCAGAATGAGATTTTCACTCTGCAGCGGAGTGTGCGCTGATATGAAACTTCCTGGCAGATTAAAACTGTGTGCCCGACCGAGACTCGCTGGACCCTGTCCTAAATGGCTAGTTGATAACCTGAACCCTGCCTTTCGCAATGTTTCATCCGGTGAGAAAGAGTGGGTTGATATATGACGTGGCACTCGTGGACGAGGACAGGTTGGCGTACGTGCACTTCGCGAAACTGAAATGAGACACGTCAGATTGTCACACATTAGCATAAACACGCTTTCTCGGAGCTCGCCAGCCCGAGTTCCGCGGAGCGTCGCTGTTTGAGAAGCAGACGGCGAGACGCGGCTCGTCCATCACTGGCTGACACCGCAGAGGCGTCAGGCGCCGTGAAGCTGGTGTCTGGCCGTTAACGCGGGCGCACGTAATCCGCCGTGGAGGCAGGGTCGGTGGTTGTGGGGGTAGGGGTGGGGGTGCAGGGCCGTAGTGGGGCAAACAGCGCGGCGAAGCGAGGCCGGGAGCGGCGGGACGGCGATAAACAGCGGTGCTAATGAGGCCCGCCGTAGCGCGCGCCAATCAGCGCCCGCGTCGGCCGTGACGTTGACGCCTGCAGGCGCCCGCCGCTGCCCCGTTTACTGCGTTTCCGGGTTGGCTCCTACTAGTCCACTAGTGCTGTAAAGCCGTCCTCTCACGTGGACGAGTGCCTGGTGACGTCAGAGCGTGGAATTACACGTCCCACTTCATTGTGAAGCGTTCAAAATGGTTCAAATGGCTCTGAGCACAATGGGACTTCTCAGGTCATCAGTCCCCTAGAACTTACAAGGGAACCTCCCCATCGCACCCCCCTCAGATTCAGTTATAATTTGGTACAGTGAATAGGCCTTGAAAAGCTGAACACAGATCAATCGAGAAAACAGGAAGAAGTTGTGTGGAACTATGGAAAAAATAGCAAAATATAAAAACTGAGTAGTCCATGTGTAAGATAGGCAACATCAAGTAGAACGCGAGCTCAGGAGCGTCGTGGTCCCGTGGTTAGCGTGAGCAGCTGCGGAATAAGAGGTCCTTGGTTCAATTCTTCTCTCGAGCGAAGAGTTTATTTTTTTTTTTATTTTCAGACAATTATTACCAGTCCGTCCGTCCGTCCGATGCGAGGTAACTGCGCCGTAGCATGAGGATGCTACACCTAAACAAACATCGAAACACACGACGTCAGTCGACAACAGCGCACGGAAGAGAGAGTATTCCTGCTAACGAGGCTCCCTAGCTGGCAGTTGACTGTTCGCAACTTTGGACGGGAGTGCATTAAATCCGTGAGATGTATTCCGTGGGCAATATGAATCCAGCAAATATAGCTCGCGACTTCAATAACAAAGTCAATGAATATTTTCCGAACTGTAAGTTTGCGGTGCGGTCGCAAAACATAGACACTAAACTTACAGTGAACAGAGACGTCAATGAACGAACGGACAGATCATAACTTTGTGAAAATAAAGGAAGAAAAATTTTCACACAAGGGAAGACTTGAACCAAGGACCTTTCGCTACGCAGTTGCTCACGCTAACCACGTGACCACGGCGCTCCTTAGCGTAGGTTATCCTTGATGTTGCATATCTTGCACATGGACTACTCAGTTTGTATATTTTGCTTATTTTTTTCATAGTTCCACACAACTTCCTCCTGTTTTCTCGAATGATCTGTGTTCAGTTTTTCAAGGCCTACCCACTGTGCCAACTTATATAACTAAATCTGAGGGGGGTGCGATGGGGAGGTTCTCTTGTTAGAACTACTTAAACCTAACTAGCCTAAGGACATCACACACATCCACGCCCGAGGCAGGATTCGAACCTGCGACCGTAACGGTCGCGCGGTTCCAAACTGTAGTGCCTAGAACCGCTCGGCCACACAGGCGGGCATTTTGTGAAGCGTGAAATGAATAATTTGACACTTTTGCCTCTTGCCTCTTGGAGAAGAACTTGGCCAAGGAGATGCGACATCGGTTTTACATCACAATCAGAACTTATGAGAAGCCATATTATATGGAGTTTAAACTCCTTATTTCTACATCTACATCTACATGGATACTCTGCAAATCACATTTAAGTGCCTGGCAGAGGGTTCATCGAATCACCTTCACATGGGGGACTGATGACCTTAGCTGTTTAGTCCCCCTTAAACATCCCAACAACCACCACCACCACCTTCACAATTCTCTATTATTCCAACCTCGTATCGCGCGCGGAAAGAATGAACACCTATGTCTTACCGTACGAGCTCTGATTTGCCTTATTTTCCCGTGGTGATCGTTCCGCCCTATGTAGGTCGGTGTCAACAAAATATTTTCGCATTCGGAGGAGAAGGTTGGTTATTGGAAGTTCGTGAGAAGATTCCGTCGCAACGAAAAACGCCTTTCTTTTAATGATTTCCAGCCCAAACCCTGCATCATTTCTGTGACACTCTCTCCCATATTTCGCGGTAATACAAAACGTGATGTCTATCTTTGAACGTTTTCGATGTACTCCGTCAGTCCTATGTGGTAAGGATCCCACACCGCGCAGCATTATTCTAAAAGAGGACGGACAAGCGTAGTGTAGGCAGTCTCCTTAGTAGGTCTGTTACATTTTATGAGTGTCCTGCCAGTACGCAGCCTTTGGTTAGCCTTCCCCACAACATTTGCTATGTGTTCTTTCCAATTTAAATTGTTCGTAATTGTAATACCTAGGTATTTAGTTGAATTTACGGCATTTAGATTAGACTGACTTTTGTGTTGGTAGAAGAGCCAACACCGTGTTACGAGTGGAGGCCGAAATGCTCACGCAGGCTGACGTGAGGAGGGAAGAACTATACTGACGTGAGGTCTGGAACATGACAAGGAATGAGAATTCAGGAAGCGGAAGTAATTAGTTTGATACTTAACTTTAATCCATTAATGATGAACGTCACTCTTGACGGTACATGATTCACAATATTATCTGTTCAGAATACATTCTTGAAGTAATCATAGTAACTGAATATGGCGCCTTGCTAGGTCGTAGCAAATGACGTAGCTGAAGGCTATGCTAAACTGTCGTCATTGCAAATGAGAGCTTAGGTAGACAGTTAGCCATCGCTAGCAAAGTCGGCCGTACAACTGGGGCGAGTGCTAGGGAGTCTCTCTAGACTCGACCTGACGTGTGGCGGCGCTGGGTCTGCAATCACTGATAGTGGTGCCACGCGGGTCCGCCGTATACTAACGGACCGCGGCCGATTTAAAGGCTACCACCTAGCAAGTGTGGTGTCTGGCGGCGACACCACACTGATTTATCATGTAACCGAAGTTTAACGAGTTCCTTTTAGCACTCATGTGGATGACCTCACACTTTTCGTTATTTAGGGTCACCTGCCAATTTTCGCAGCATTCAGATATCTTTTCTAAATCGTTTTGCAATTTGTTTTGATCTTCTGATGACTTCATTAGTCGATAAACGTCAGTGTCATCTGCAAACAACCGAAGACGGCTGCTCAGATTGTCTCCAAATCGTTTATATAGATAAGGAACAGCAAAGGGCCTATAACTGTAGCTTGGCGAACGCCTGAAGTCACTTCTGTTTTACTCGATGACTTTCCGTCAATTACTACGAACTGTGACCTCTCTGACAGGAAATTGCAAACCCGGTCACATAACTGAGATGATATTCCATAAGCACGCAGTTCACTATTGGCGGTTTCTTTTATTATACTTTGCGTGGTATGAATATAAACTGTTTCAAAGCACTGCACAGCGAGGATCTCTGAAAAGCGCTCAGTTTTAGGCATGATTTGTTATAATAAATTGACAGATAACTACCGGGTAGTTATAATTAAAGTGCAGCTGCTCACGGTCCATTGTGAGCCGTAATTATTGTGTGGCAGCGAAATTTACAGATATGCTAATGCATTAATATGGGACTGATTTACGCTGTACAAAAATGAGTTTCAGTTGTGGCCACCAGACACAAATGTGGCACTGTACAATTTCTGACGGTACGACGTACTCACTGTCGTTTAACAAGCCCTAATGTGAATGAACACTATGGCTATCGAGAAGCGAGATTACGCCCCATCAGCAAAACCGTTTTATGTGAACAGCAGCAATTAAAGTGAATTACATTAGGAGACTATCGTCGACTGAAAGGTCTGAGGAAATGACCGCTGTTATTAAATGGTTTAAAGAAGATGATAACGAATTTCGAGCCGGCTGTAGTGGCCGAGCGGTTCTAGGCGCTACATTCTGGAACCGCGCGACCGCTACGGTCGCAGGTTCGAAACCTGCCTCTGGCATGGATGTGTGTGATGTCCGTAGGTTAGTTAGGTCTAAGTGGTTCTACGTTCTAGGAGACTGATGACCTCAGAAGTTAAGTCCCATAGTGCTCAGAGCCATTTGAACCATTTTTGAACGAATTTCGAAAACACAGGTGACCTTGAGGTGGCACCTGCAAAAGAAACGCGTCCTGTCTCGGCGGAGGTTACTGACAAAGTTGCTGTTGCTGAAACTGACCATGCAGCACTTTCCCCAAGTAGCGCTAGTGCTCGTGCAATGTCACGAGAACTGCTCATCCCATGGGCAACAGCACTGAAAGTTTTGCGGTCTATATCACATTGGTACCCATACAATGTCCAGATGGTGTAGCAACTGAAAGCTCATAAACCACAGCAACGTTTTGAATTTGCTCTTCAGTTTCTGGGATGGATCGAAATGGTCGGGCAATATTATATGCAGTGATGAGGCATATTTTACAATCTAGGGTGCAGTGAATACACAGAACAACCGAATTTCGGGTACCGTTAATCTGTGTGTCGTGTACAAAAAGCCAGTGCACTCGCTGTGTATGACTGTGTGGTGTGGAATCACAAACATCTTTATTCTCGGTACCTTCTTTTATGAAGAGAATACAGCTAGAGGTCCTGTCATGTGTACCATGAGGTCTGCACGTCCTTCTTTTACGGCATATGGTTCCAGTTTTAGAAGAGTGTCACTGTATGGAAACCACAGTTTTTATGCAAAATGGGGTGACACATCGTGTCAGTCGCACAGTGAAAGATCTGCTCAATCCAACCTTGCACAATGTGTCATCTCCAAACGTTTTCCAGGTGCATGGTGTGCAAGATCACCTGATCTTGGTCTGGGATATTCTAAATAACTGCGTTTACCAGCGACACGTTCGGTCTGTACCTCATCTGAAGCCCAATAAACGGGATCACTTTCCTCACATTCCGCTAGAATTGCTGCGATAACTGTTGATCACGTCGTTTTATGGATGGAGCATCTCGTTGACGACTTCAGTGCTCATATTGAACAAATTGTCTAAGCGGTAGTTAACAATAGAATCAACATTATGCCTTACTCACTTGTTTGATTTTATCTGCTCACGTCGCGTTCCTAGCCCGTTACCTTCCAGATTGCTACTCCAGGCACGTGTAAAGTGAATGCGCGCATCGGAAAATACGGAAAGCGAAAATGAAGATTTGGCCCTGTCTGACTACCCCCTGAAACAGGTCTTAGGATCTCTTAGTATATTATCTCCTCCTTCTTGCTCTTTAACATATAAATTACAACATCAACATAAATGAATAACTAAGGGAACTTTTTTTGTTGTGGTCTTCAGTCCAGAGACTGCTTTGATGCAGCTCCCCATACTACTCTATCTTGTGCAAGCTTCTTCATCTCCCAGTACCTACTGCAACCTACATCCCTCTGAACCTGCTTAGTGTATTCATCTTTTGGTCTCCCTCTACGATTTTTACCCTCCACGCTGCCCTCCAATGCTAAATTTGTGATCCCTTGATGCCTCAGAACATGTCCTACCAATCGACCCCTTCTTCTAGTCAAGTTGTGCCACCAACTACCCTTTCCCCAATTCTATTCAATAACTCCTCATCAGTTATGTGATCTACCCATCTAATTTTCAACATTCTTGTGTAGCACCACATTTCGAAAGCTTCTATTCTCTTCTTGCCTAAACTATTTATCGTCCGTGTTTCGCTTCCATACATGGCTACACTCCATACAAATACTTTCACAAACGACTTCCTGACACTTAAATCTATACTCGATGTTAAGAAATTTCTCTTCTTCAGAAATGCTTTCCTTGTCATTGCCAGTCTTCATTTTATATCCTCTCTACTTCGACCATCATCAGTTATTTTGCTCCCCAAATAGCAAAACTATTTTACTACTTTAAGTGTCTCATTTCCTAATATAATTCTCTCAGCATCACCCGACTTAATTCGACCACATTCCATTATCCTCGTTTTGCTTTTTTCGATGTTCATCTTATATCCTCCTTTCAAGACACTGTCCATTCCGTTCAACTGTTCTTCCAAGTTCTTTGCTGCCTCTGACAGAATTACAATGTCATCGGCGAACCTCAAAGTTTTTATTTCTTCCCCATGGATTTTAATAACTACTCAGAAGTTTTCTTTTGTTTCCTTTACTGCTTGCTCAATATACATATTGAATAACATCGGGGAGAGTCTTCAACCTGGTCTCACTCCCTTCCCAACCACTGCTTCCCTTTCATGACTCTTATAACTGCCATTTGGTTTCTGTACAAATTGTAAACAGCATTTCGCTTCCTGTTATTTACCCCTGTCACCTTTAGAATTTGAAAAAGAGTATTCCAGTCAACATTGTCAAAATCTTTCTCTAAGTCTACAAATGCTAGAAACGTAGGTTTGGGAACTAGTAACTCAAAATGATAAATGCTCTTTGTGCTTATACTTTTATTGTGGCTTGCAACACCTTTATCTATTACAAATGTTTATATATCAATGTCCAATGGACATAAAGATATACAAACGGATTTCCTAACTGATATGATTGATCAATTGCCCAAATCTGCCCCTTTTTTTATGACTATGCGCTCTAATATAAATAACGCGATGTGATTGACTTCAACTACGTACCAAAGACTGGAAGACACTATTGTCAAAGATGATCTACAATGGTGTGCAACCTCAGTGGAAATAAAATTTACGTGATCACAGCTGTTTAGCTTTATAGCCCTGCCGGCCGGCGTGGCAGAGCGGTTCTAGGCGCTTCATTCTGGAACCGTGCGACCGCTACGGTCGCAGATTCGAATCCTGCCTCGGGCATGGATGTGTGTGATGTCCTTAGGTTGGTTAGGTTTAAGTATTTCTAAGTTCTAAGGGACTGATGACCTCAGGTGTTAAGTCCCATAGTGCTCAGAGCCATTTGATCCATTATAGCCCTAACAAGCCGAAGCAATTAGCAATATCACCGTATGTACCGCGTCCGGTGTGGCGGAATAATGGTTCTCGTACACGTCTGTGACGACGGAAGAACTCCAGTCACACAATATAAAAACAACTCATTCAAACACTAGGATGGCAGAATACAGTCCTCTGACTAGTATAATCTAATACTGTCTTCTCCTCTCTGTGTTCTACAGATTGAGGAACGTGAACTCCCAGCCACAAGCACAGAGTTCAGATAACGTCTCAACGTGAGTATAGTCAGAAGAAGTGCTCTCAGTCACTGAACGCTGCGTACTCAACGACGACTTCCTGCCCGGAGGCGAAGTCCAGAATATCGTAAGTTCGCAACAGTACAGAGACTAACCGTTCTAACTATAAAATCTCCTGAGAGCAAAGACAGCAAGTCCTCCTGTATCAACAAAGTTGATACGAGCGAACGTTAAACACGAGCTCTCAAAACAGAAGACCTCATTCTCTCCACTGCTGGCTTCCCAGCAATGCTCGGCTCCCATCCCTCGTAACTGCAGAAGGCCAATCATATCCTCGAAACCACAGAATATTCTCCCTCTCTACACATTCTTCCGAACGCCGGCCAACCACATTTTAATCTTTTGTCGTCCAGCGCGGAAAGTTTGCGAGGAAATACCTTTCCTCGTTTATTAGGAATGAATACAATGGTACGCTTCTCAGAGTAAAAATCCTTGGAAATAATCCACCCTGCGTGATTTTCGAGGTAAGGCTTCCTCGTTCCTCTCTCTGGCGTCCAAGATTTTCAGAGTTTCCAAATTATTAACCGGTTATCCTTCTGGCCCCGCTACAAAACCGGCCAGCCGCCGCTGTATTGTGCTGCAGCGCTCAGGTGTCCCGACCGTCCGTCTTGGCTACGTCCTGCGTCAAGCAGGACCAACACACCTGTGCGGGCTTTCCCAGGCACGGCTTGAGTTACGCCTGCCGTTTCGTTTCCACTGGCGTTAGAACCTCTACTAGTATAGGCAATGATTCATTACGCTGTTTTGATAATAAAGACACTCTGTCACCTTCCATGAAATAAGCATTAACATCTATATACAAGGTATATGTGACAATATCAGTCTTCGTTAAATATTAATACATATGATGTACAACCTGTCAAATGATACCTAATTCCGGCTGTAAATCACGGCAGAGTATGTAGATGAGTGCTTGTAAGGTGCGAAATTATAGCCACCTTACAACCTGTCTCCATGTGGTTGCACGTGTTAGCAGCTTTCGCGGGTAGCCAAAGATGCTCCCCTGCTGTCTGACAGTGATTTTTTTCTGAGATGGTTTTCGAGACGGTTTTGTGGCGCTGGCAGAGGTTACCTCTAGAGTTGGAAACTGAGTAAGTGATCGATAGTTTACTGACAGAAGATTCTCTTTGATTGTGTGGTGTTGTAAACCAAGTATAATCTTCGGTGATCTAAGGCCACAATGAAATCCGAAAAAAGTAAAAAACAGACAGATCAACGATGTTGAGGGTGCCTTTTGAATGTTTTTAGTGATTCAATTCAGCAGAGAGCGTAGGGACCAAAGAGATGGAATTTACCTGAGCTTTGAGCGCCTGAAATGTGGCTGACCAATACGGTAGCAAGGTGCTCCCCCACTTCAGCAGAGGTGCGACAGGACCTGAAGAAGGGCCATGTTTCGGCACTCTGCCGCTGAATCTTGTGCTGTTAAGACCTGTCTTAGTTGTGCTCCGTAAAGACAAAAGAGTGGAGACATGGTATGCATGTGGAATATTTAAGAGTAGTTTGAAATAATAATTTCTCTATTTCAGGAACTTTTGTGGGGAGAATTAAATGTCAGGCAGGTAATATTAATGGGATCGTAGTAATCTTCGGAAGTGACCAACGGTCACAATGAAACCACGTGTAGCAATAAGTTGAAATACTTCCGTGTGCTTAAGTTAAGCTGAATTACTAGCGTGTGTACAATAAGTTGAAATATTTAAGAAATAGCGTGTGTACCATGAGTTGAAATATTTAAAAATGGCGTGTGCAGGACTTGAAATTAGAGACGAGTACTTCCACGTGGTGAGTACTGTGTGAGTCTCAATCTGTGTATGAGACAAAGGATAATGAGAAGTACTCGTCCATGGTATCAGTTGAGGACTCGCGTGTGTGATGAATATGTTCTTAATATTACTTTGCGTGATATGATTCCGTGTGACGCTAGATTCAAACTCTGAGAGAGAAGCAAGGTGAGTCGGCCGTCTATCCAGCAATGCCACTTGGCTTGCATTGCACAGGAAGACGTGCATATATCTCCAGAGTTCATAGTAGGAAAGTAGAATTACAAAGTGGGGCAGTGTCGTGTGAAACTGGGATAAATACTAATTGAAGTGGGAAAGCTGAAAGTATTGCATTCCATGTTGTAGTGTGGAGTATGTCATGTAATTTTGGTATGTGTGGTTTGCATGGGAGAGTAGCAAGGTAGTTTCAAAAGATTAGTGGGTTATGCTTGTTCCTTCTGTACCGCTCGATCTGGAGGAAAGTTTCGTGATGATGATTGTGAGAGTCGAAGTGTGAGATATAATAAAAGATCCACCATCCTATCCATAAAGTGCACTGTAGCGTTAAATAATTACGAGACCATAAGGTAGAGAATCACCAATGTAAAGCCATGCCCACTGGGCGGAATTTCTCATGTGTTATTTTTGTAGGTTATAGAATTTGTGTGTTTAGGTTATAGAATTTATCGGAATAAATAAGATAGTGAAAAGAAAAAGATTGGTGGACTTTTCCTTCGAATTGTATGTTGTCATGATGTCCCGGATTTATAACGTGTGCGCCATTCATATTCAGTGCGGTGGCCACGTGTTGATAAAAGCCGTTAAATAAAAGACAAAAAGAAAATGTGGTATTGCCAGTGCGTAGTGAACAGTCAGAGTTCTGTAAATCACTGATAGTCAGATGTGCGTTTCCGTTGCGTATTATTCACACAGGGGGATAATTTGTAACTTAATTGTGAGTACGAGAGTTCATGTTACTCGATAAATAAGAATGAATCCACTCGCTTGGCAGACCACTCATCTTGCAGGCCTGACTGCTTGATGCCACAGTATGAGCAAGGCATGTGGGTGCCTCTCATAATTTCGACCCTGCCTGGATTCTGCTGTTAGGGTTTGCTGTTAAGATTTTTTTTTTGTGGAATGTATTGTGATAACGCTAAGAAGTAAAATTTTTTTTGTTTGCAATTTCTTTCTGGATTGGTGAGGATCTTTTATTTTTTTATGTAATCGCTTGCTACGTCATCTAAGGTTGGAAGATCGTTGTATAATTTTTTTGCGTAATGTCCGTAGTAACTAGGTCGCAGTCGAAAAGTGTAGTCACCATGGAGAATAGTGATTCTGGCGTGAACGTAGCAGTGCGGCAGGAAGTAGCTGTCGACCATGGGTTAATGAGCGAGAACGGCAAACACTCGGAAGGGGCTGAATTGGTCAGCGGACTGTGGCGAGGTGATCCTTTAAGCGGCGGGCTTTGTCCGCAACCGGGGGCTTTTCCCGACGATGCGGGCGAGCCGGGACTACGTCAGGTATGCAGTGAAAGTGTAGCTACCCTTAGCAAAGCTACTGCTTCTCAGGCAAATGAGGTGAGCGCGTCGAAAGTAGCAAATGACAATGTGCTACTGCAGTTTTTACAGAGGATGGATAAAGATAGTAAGGAAAGATTGGAAGCGATGGATAGAGATAATAAGGAAAGATTGGATGCGATGGATAAAGATAGTAAGGAAAGATTGGAAGCGATGGATAAAGATAATAAGGAAAGAGATAGGGAGACTAAGGAAAGATTGGAGGCAATGGATAAGGGAAATAAAGAGGCAATGAGGAAGCTACACACAGTTATCGATGAGCGTCTGTCCACAGTTAATAATCGGTTAGATGAGGGAGGAAAAAATCTGGATGCGTTGAAGCAAGTATGTGATGCCGTGAAAGAAAAAGCCAATAATTTGGAGGTACGAATACGTGAAATAGAGAGTGATATTACAGGACATAGGGACGTGTTGCCGGATGAGAGAATCAAAGAGATAGTGGAGGACTTACTTGCAGATAAACAAGGGCATTAGAAAGCGTGGGAGCTCAAGTCACCCGGCAGGAAGTGGCGCTAAATAAACACTGGGATGAAGTTGCGGAGGTAGTAGTCAGAATGAATACGATTAGCGCAGATGTAGAAAAGATCAGTATAAGAGGCGAAACAGGCTCTGACAGTACGCAGCAAGAGGTTTATGCCGACCAGGAGGAGATACAATCACTATTACAGTTTAAAGAGCAAAATTAGAAACAAATAGGAAATATAGGGAAGAACTAGCACAGTTGCAATTAGCGTGCAGAAACAAAGGTGAAACACCACTGCAGAGGGAGAGTGAGAAATTCAAAAAACGAAAATAGGCAGAAAGAGGAAGACGAACTCAGAAAGTTAGAAGAACGGTTGTGTCGGATAAAACAGGTGGCAAACCCAACTGGGTATAGTCCAAGGTCGGAAAACATAAATGCGGAAGAAGAATGTAGGAGGCACTTCATGTCGGTACAAACGTACACTTGTTTTCCGGATCCTGATAATTACCAACATCCATGCCTGTGGCTGTCTCAATTTCAAGATTCATTACCTTCATCGTGGGGACCGCTCCTCAAAATGAAGTTTGTGTGTAACCATTTGAGGAACGAGGCCAGAGCGAAAATGCAGGAAGTTATTAAAGACTGTAGTAGCTACAAGATATTTTGTGACAAGTTTTTAAATGAATTCTGGTCGAAAAGTAAGCAGGACCAGGTTAAGCAAAGCATATTGATGATGCCAAATTGTAACGAAGGTGGTATAAGAGATCCAGTGTCGTGCTATCAGGAAATGCTGAGACGAAATAGGTATTTGGATGTGCCATACGAAACTGGGGAGCTCATTAGGATCTGTACAACGAAGTTGCCAGTGATTGTTGCGCAGAGATATAGTGATAGCAGGTAGAGGCTTAGACGATTCCGCGTCATTTCAGCACTTGTTACAGGAACTGGGTAATGAGAGCAATATTGTGAACGGCGACACGACTCAAAGGTCAGACAGAGTCGAGGATAGGAACGGCAGAAACTATCAGAATGACAGGAGAGCATGGAATCAGAGGAATGACGGAAGATGGGGAGGAAATAGGGGGCAGAATTCATGGGGATATCGACCGGCAAACCGGGAAAATAGAAGATGGGAGAGAGATGGAAGAAGAAGGGAAAATGAAAATGATGGGCGAAGAGAGGATAGGCAGTCATTGGGTTCACGACAGGACAATCACTGTCACAATGACGGAGGGACAAGAAGGTGACTACATGATAGACGGGTACAAACCAGGACTATTAATGATGTAAATATTAGGTATATCGATTACGGAAAACTAAGGGAGAATCTGTTAGAGGAGGTAGGAGATGTGGGGAGTGAAGTCCACCCGATAATTAGCGTAGAAATAAATAATATAATCGTACCTTGTGTCATCGACATAGGCAATGTAATGAGTGTTTTGAGGGAAGATGTGTTTAAGTGTTGTAGTCTTACAAAACCATGGCCAACGTTGCCATTGCAAAGGACAACAGTGAGAGGGGCAATTACAGGAAAGAGAATTGAGGTGAAGCTACAAGCGCAGGTAGACTTTGTGTGCCAGGCGAAGAGGTTTAGTACAGTGTTCATGATTGTGTCATCTCTAACTGTTGAAGGGATTTTAGGCGTTAATTTTTTGAACCAATATAAAGCAGTCGTGAACATGAGAAATGGTTCAATGGAGTTGAAACGAGATTCGGAGGAAATTACATTAAGATTCGACGATTGCTTACATGGTAAAGACAACGCACACTTAGCATTATGTCTGGCGGTAAAGTCCGGTAGACAGGCACAGAATACGGGGTTCGAACAAGAGAAGAAGGAAATTCATAAATGTTTGGAGGAGCAGATCAGGGAGAAAATCTGGCATTTACGAGGGACCACGGTCTACGGGGAATTGCAGAAAATTTTATACGAGAATAGAAAGGTATTTAAACATACTGCGGGTACAATAAGAAATTTTGTGTATAGATTCAAGGTCAAGCCTCATAAACAGTTTAGGGCCCAAGTGTACCCGATACCTGTTGTGTACAAAGAAAGAGTGGAAGCTGAGATCGAAAGCATGCTACAATAAGGGATTATCGAACCAGCATCCAGTCCGTACAACAGCCCTTTAGTTTGTGTTGAAAAAAAGGATGGGTCAATTAGATTAGTTTTGGACGCAAGAACGATTAATAAGATAATAGAGCCAGAGACAGATCGGCCGCTCACACTTGACGAATTGCTACAAAAGTTCCACGGGATCAGAGTTCTTAGCTCGGTTGATTTGAGAATGAGTTTCTGGCAGGTGGAGTTAGATAGGGGGTGTAGAAAATACACTGCTTTCTTGTGCTACGGGAAATCGTATCAATTCCGGCAACTACCATTTGGGTTAAATGTATCATCTGCGGCATTTATCAGAGCCCTAAATACTGTCATTCCTAATGAAATAAAAGATAAGGTAACACAGTACGTGGATGATGTCCTGATAGCCGAAAGAAACTGGGAAGACCACAATAGAACGTTAAGCATATTGCTCGGTGCACTGGAGAGACATAGGGTAACCGTGAATTTGGGAAAGTCATAATTTGGACGAAAAGAAATCGAGTTTCTAGGTCACATTGTGACACCAGAGGGAATAAGACCAAATCCAGACAAACTCGAAGCAATCAGAGATTTTCCGGTGCCAAGAACAAAACGTCAGCTACGGGGTTATTTAGGATTAATCAATTTTTACAGGAGGTTCATTAAGATTGGGGGTGCAGCGACACCCAGACTATGTCAGCTGACTGGAAAGTAAACGGTATGGAATTGGGACCCTGTTGCGCAGGAAGAATATGAGGCGTTAAAGAAGGCACTGCTATCGTCACCTCTTCTCGGGCATCCAGACCTAGGGAAAGAGTTTTGTATGGCCACTGACAGTTCCCGTAGTGGACTTGGGGTAACATTGTTCCAAGAGCAAGAGCAAGGAGGAGAAGTAATACAACAACCTATTGCATTTGCGAGCCGAGTGCTTAGCAAAGCTGAGAGAAATTACACGGTAACTGAGCTTGAAGCTTTGGCAAGAGTATGGGGTTTTAGTAAGTTTAGATACTATTTGTATGGGAGGCATACTAAAATCTATACTGACCACAAGTCACTACAGTTTCTGATGTCGGCCAAACTTAACCATAGACGACTCGCTATGTGGGCACTCTATTTACAGGAGTTTCAGTTTTCGGTCATGTATATTCCTGGGCCACAGAATATAGTGGCAGCTGCGTTGTCAAGGAACCCAGTAGGTCATGGTCAATGCTTTGATAAGGAAGTAAACGAGAACAGATATGATATATTGTATATGCAGGGCGTGCCGTTCGAGAAATACATAGGGGCGGTACTCACAAATATCGCGAAAGAGCAGGATAAAGACGCGTCATGGAGAATGGTGAAGGACAGAGTTAGAGCGAACTTAGATGCCAATATAGCGCGATTTTATACAATTCAGAACGGGGTCCTTTTCTACCGTAGAAATCCGTACACACAGGACTAGGTGTTGTGTATACCAAATGAAATAGTCATCAAGTTGATCTGGTACACGCACCTAAGTTACGGGCATTACGGGGCAAGGAAATGCTGTAAGAAGTTAAGGGAATCAGTTTATTTCATTAGTATGGAGAGGAGGATCAAGAACGTGCTTGGTAGTTGCAAATTGTGCCAGAAGGCAAAATCGTTAACTATCTCATGCAAAGCACCGCTTTTTCCGATAGTGACAGGTAGATTGAGGGAATTCGGAGCAACAGATTTGTTTGGCCCGCTACCTAAGTCAGTGCAGGGATATAGATATGTTTTAGTAGCAGTGGAATTGGTGTCAAAGTATGTGACTTTTGCCGCATTGAAACGTCCGACGGGAAGGACAGTGGCAGCAGCGATCGTTGAAAACTTTTTGCGAGAAGTAGGAACTGTAGAAAAGTTCATAGCTGACAATGGACCACAATATGGATCCAAACAATGGCTAACCACACTGAAGAGAAGAAGGATAAAACCGGTGTTCATATCCCGATACCATGCTGCAAGTAACCCCAGTGAAAGAGTGGTAAAAGAACTGGGAAAGTTGTGTAAGATCTATTGCCATAGGCAACATAGAAGTTGGAGTATTTTTCTCAAAGATTTTCAGGACATCCTCAATGAGCTACCACATGGAGCAACTGGTTTATCACCAATTACGGTACTAAAGAATGAACCACCACCAGATCGAGTCAGGGAGCTGGTAGATTTTCCGCGATCAGGAAAGGAGAGGCACACAGAAATTGTCAAGGTTGCGATAGAGCGCATTAAAAAAGCATCTTAGGATAGGCAGGAGAAGCAGAAAGGAAAGATCCGTAAGATCGAATTGGCAGTAGGAGACAAGGTTCTAATTAAAAATCATCGATTATCAAAGAAGCACAGATTCCTAACTAGCAAATTCTTTACGGTGTATAATGGACCATTCAGAGTGAGGCGGATTGTCCATGAAAATGCTGTACTGATTGAGACGATCAAGGGGAAACAATCTCGTGGGCTTCATCAGATTTCTAACATCAAATTATGGAAAAGTTAAGGATAGATCGAAAGTAGGCAATTTACGGTAGATAGTCAGTGTATTTATTTGTGGTGTGTAACGTTGTGCAGGGGCAAATCGAACATAAGAATTTTCAGGCGGGATGTCAGATGGTATGACGGAATAGACTGGTCGAATGAGTCATGAACAGGAGTCGACAGAGTGGTGTATGTACGTATTTTTTGTCATATGAATAAGGATCAAGCAGAAACGACGTGATGATTAATGAGTGGATAAATATGGTAGATAGACTAGCGACGTGATAAATAGTAGTGGATAAAGGTGATATTTAAGGAGAGAAGCGACGTGAAGCAGTGTGATTAATAAAGAGAGATTCGACGTGATGAAACAGTGGTAAATAAAGGTGAGTAGAACTAATAATGTGGAGATGTCTTAGAGGTATGTTACAGAGAGGCCTGTGTATGCTGCAATCGAGATTGATGCGAATGGCGAAGGAAGACCAGGAAATGATGGAGTAATCGACGGACGGAGAGCCGAAATACGAATGAAGAGATGAGGTCAGCTGCACAACGTGAAAGGACATAAAGGGAGTATGAGATCCAGATGGTGAACGTTGTGGAATACTGACGTAAGATGTAATATAAGTGTAAATCTAATTCTTACCATAACATTTGCAATTTGGCAAAAATAATATTTTTTGTTGTTAATTAAAACGGTACCAAGAATGTGTACAGTTATTTTGCAGGATGAATAATTTGAGTATTTTTTGTTCTTAGATGAAATGTCGCAATTCTAAAGTGATATTTAGCAGGATGAATAATCGGTAAAGTGAATGCAGAGGTAAGCCGATGGAGAGAGTTGCCACAGTGAAAGGACGAATTCGGAGACTGGAATGCTATCTCTGAAACAGCTTCATGTGTTATGTGGTTGAGTATAAGGGAGTAAAGGTATGGTATGTTGTCGTGAGTGTGGTGGTGTTAAGGTTAGCTGACTTCTAGACCTATTCTGTTAGTGTATTAATGGATTGAATGAGAAGGAAAATGCGATGTCTGGTGATTGAGAGTCGCAGAGTAGTGTGATCAATGCGCACACTCCTGTAAAGGGGATGCTACCGATCCATAACTAAAACATTATTGTGCTTTATTGTTTGATTTGGATGAACCTCGATGGCAGGTCAGGATCTGACATCATGTGGATGGTTCATAAATGTCCTAGAAATGTTGTTATATATAATAAAAAGGTAAAATATATAAAGACATACTAATTTCAGTCTGTCACAAGCACAAAGGTTCACTGTATATTGTAGTTTTAGAATCAACAGTTTCTAATATTTTCACTGTGATAGTCTACTATTTGATATTGTAATTATGAGCTGTATAGATTGTTTCTTATTCCTTTTGTTTTTTTTTTTACACTTTCATGTTTTGTATGAGGGACGACAGGTACAATCAATAGCACAAGTGTGGGCCGTATATAGAAAAGGGATAAATGTTGATGTTTTATATGTAGAAAACTAGGGTGTATGATTTTACGTTTTTTGGAACAAAGATTCTTTTATTACCAATGTATCTAATAGATCATACATGTAATCAATGAGCATTTAAATACTGTAAGAATATCCTTTTGTCTGTAAGGTTGCGAGATGCACGGAAGGGTCTGACTGCTTGGGTGTCATAGCCATGGGAGAGGCAACAGAGCCGGTGCGCTCCCCACTCCACTGCCGGTCGGGGTACACTCCACGCGCCCACTACAGCAGGTCAATGGCCTGGGGCGACACGCACGTACCACTGGCCATTCATAAGTTCCGCCACCCTTACGACTGAGGAAAGTATCCCGCGGAGGCAACAGCGGGTGGTTTCTTCTGCTCAATGGCTCGCGCGGCGGCACCACGGCAGAATGAACGACGCGCAGCAGAGCCCGGCGGACATTTTTTACCAGCAACTATTAACTAGTACTGGACTGTGGAGCCGTGAAACAAGATGACTGCTCGTATGTCTCCATAAGGTGGAAAGTGAAGGACTGGTGTTTCCACGTTGTGTGTGGTGGAAAAGATTTTGTCTTTAGCAGACAGGACGATCGTTTTGTTTTGTCTTGACCACTGAATGGTGGGATCCATAAACTTTTGGCAGTGACTTGTTAAGTGTGCTTTGTGAATTGCATGGTACGCTTGGTATACTTAAAGAGGACAGTTGTCGTTTGGTGACTAATTATTGTATGAATGCAAGAAACTAAAGTGGGACATTGACATTTGCATTTGTAGTAGGAGACGTTTCTTTAATTGGTACGGGAATAAGTGCTGTTTGTTGGAACTTACGACTTTTAATTACACCATGAACTGAAAGGACAGAACCGTGGGTAATAGTAGTTGTAGGGCCAATTCTGGACGACCAGATTCGTGTGGATGGTACTCTTGATAGTGACTATGACATTTGTGTTTAATGTGAGATACAGTTTACTGTTCAGTGCATGTTAAAAATGCCGATTTGAGTGACTTAAAGACTTTCGTCCGGGTAACCATGGGAGAGCTTTGACACCGAGACAGTGTTTCTGGGGAACCTGTCAGAAACTTTTTTGACCCCAAGAAAATCACAGAATGAAATGATTCCGTGTGACTCGCAAGATAGGGAATAATGTATTTGTACTTGTAATTGTGTAAATTTCTTTTATATGTTTCATTCCTGAAGGGACAGCAAGTGTAATTGTATTTCATTAACATTTGTGTTTAGAATAGTTAGTGTTTTTTTGTTTTGTTTGTTCTGGGCTACCAGTTCACGTAGCATGTTTATTAGAAAATTTGGTACAATGATGCTTTAATTATTAGCCAGTGACGTAATACTAACGTAGCGGCTCTTGTTGCATAGGTCAGTAAGGTTGTCACAGGGGACAAGAGTTTGCATTCCACAACAAATATCGGAATTAATTGATGCATTTTGATGTCGTGGACAGTAATGATCTTGTTGGTGTGTTGACTGAAGCCACTTATTGTCGTTATCACAGTGGTGATATTTCACATTAACGTGTAACGAAGGCTAGACGAAATGCAAGTTCTTGTCGTCCAAATGTGTAACAACAAGAGAAATGAGCAGTAGAGTAAGATACGAGAGCTACTGGTGGATTCAAGCACTTATTGCTAAACTATTTACTGCGTGTATTGATCAAAGTTGATGGACTGACTGGCTCAGCAGCAGGTATTTGTACTGGTGGACAAGGATAAGGTTAAACTCACAGTCGAGTAGTGGTGGCAATTGCTTAAGTTAACAAGGTATGACATGATGTCTTAGGTTGACTATATTACGTAACCAGTATGTAACTTGTGGTATATTTCATTGTTTTTCTTCTCAGTTTTATTTCTCTGTAGGTTTGATGTATATTTTAGAGTACTGATATGGAGCCTGACTTCTACGTGTAACTAGTGTACGCTATTTTTTTCTTTTGTTGATTTTGTTTTGTATTTAGACATTGCTGTGTAAAGATTTTTACAACGCAATTTATGAATGTCAGATTACTTGTTCTGTGTTTGGACGGTGAGCTATTTAAAATTTCATGAGTACAATTAGTATTTTTTTTTATTTGTTGTAGAATTAGTGAAGTTTGGATTACTCATAAAAATAACGAAGATCCCAGTAACTAAGCAAATTTTTATCTCAACATTATTTTTATTTGTGTGATGTAACGTTTTATTTGTCATGTGGATTGTTGTAAATTTGTATGTGTACGTTACTCCGGATTGTGGAGAGTACAATAATGAAACAACTGTGTCAATAATTTGGTAAAGTAACAGCATTTGGTCGTCTATTTGAGGTCACCACGTGCTAAGGACTCCTGCTGGTTATTTTGATGACTTGCTACGTTTGTTCTAAAACAGTTTTCTTAAAAAAATGTTCAGAACTACCCTCGCATTGCAAGGATAGTACCGTGCCATTTTTTTCTGCATGGGTAGCTGGTGGTGAAAGGGTACAGTACCGCCCGACATCGAAAATAGGTACAACATACTTCATTCTTTTTGTCAGAACAACACATTTTTTTGTAAAATAACTCAATTTCAATTAATACAGCGAAGCCGGATACCAGTGGGGGAAAGAATGACAATTTATTTATTTAACTGATCACATGTGCACTCCCACAAAGTAAATCCCTACATCCAGTTTGGTGAGATCTGTGAAATGAATGAATGTATGGTCGTCTGCTAACCGCAGATAGTGAATGTGAATATATGATCATCTTTGAGACGATCCTTTGGCCACCTTTGAAATTTACCTGAGCTTTGAGCGCCTGAAATGTGGCTGACCAATACGGTAGCAAGGTGCTCCCCCACTTCAGCAGAGGTGTGGGAGGACCTGAAGAACGACCATGTTTCGGCACTCTGCCACTGGATCTTGTGCTGTTAAGACCTGTCTTAGTTGTGCTCCATAAAGACAAAAGAGTGGAGACATGGTATGCATGTGGAATATTTAAGAGTAGTTTGAAATAATAATTTCTCTATTTCAGGAACTTTTGTGGGGAGAATTAAATGTCAGGTAGGTAATATTAATGGGATCGTAGTAATCTTCGGAAGTGACCAACGGTCACAATGAAACCACGTGTAGCAATAAGTTGAAATACTTCCGTGTGCTTAAGTTAAGCTGAATTACTAGCGTGTGTACAATAAGTTGAAATATTTAAGAAATAGCGTGTGTACCATAAGTTGAAATATTTAAAAATGGCGTGTGCAGGACTTGAAATTAGAGACGAGTACTTCCACGTGGTGAGTACTGTGTGAGTCTCAATCTGTGTATGAGACAAAGGATAAAGAGAAGTACTCGTCCATGGTATCAGTTGAGGACTCGCATGTGTGATGAATATGTTCTTAATATTACTTTGCGTGATATGATTCCGTGTGACGCTAGATTCAAACTCTGAGAGAGAAGCAAGGTGAGTCGGCCGTCTATCCAGCAATGCCACTTGGCTTGCATTGCACAGGAAGACGTGCATATATCTCCAGAGTTCATAGTAGGAAAGTAGAATTACAAAGTGGGGCAGTGTCGTGTGAAACTGGGATAAATACTAATTGAAGTGGGAAAGCTGAAAGTGATAGTGTTGTGACTATTTATTGTATTGTATTCCATGTTGTAGTGTGGAGTATGTCATGTAATTTGGATATGTGTGGTTTGCATGGGAGAGTAGCAAGGTAGTTTCAAAAGATTAGTGGGTTATGCTTGTTCCTTCTGTACCGCTCGATCTGGAGGAGAGTTTCGTGATGATGATTGTGAGAGTCGAAGTGTGAGATATAATAAAAGATCCACCATCCTATCCAGAAAGTGCACTGTAGCGTTAAATAATTACGAGACCATAAGGTAGAGAATCACCAATGTAAAGCCATGCCCACTGGGCGGAATTTCTCATGTGTTATTGTTGTAGGTTATAGAATTTGTGCGTTTAGGTTATATAATTTATCGGAATAAATAAGATAGTGAAAAGAAAAAGATTGGTGGACTTTTCCTTCGAATTGTATGTTGTCATGATGTCCCTAATTTATAATGTGTGCGCCATTCATATTCAGTGCGGTGGCCACGTGTTGATAAAAGCCGTTAAATAAAAGACAAAAAGAAAATGTGGTATTGCCAGTGCGTAGTGAACAGTCAGAGTTCTGTAAATCACTGATAGTCAGATGTGCGTTTCCGTTGCGTATTATTCATACAGGAGGATAATTTTTAACTTAATTGTGAGTACGAGAGTTCATGTTACTCGATAAATAAGAATGAATCCACTCGCTTGGCAGACCACTCATCTTGCAGGCCTGACTGCTTGATGCCACAGTATGAGCAAGGCATGTGGGTGCCTCTCAATAGTCAATTCGTTTAAAATGGTAATTGTTCCATAAGACATTGTCTGTCTAAAAGAAAACTGAACATATTCATTTAGAAAACTTTCTCCTCACTTAACATATACTTTAGATGACATATTCAATTGCTGAGCCAAACTAACCGTTGATTGGCCCTACGTTACGCATGTGAACATTATCGTGAAATAAAGCTTTAAATTTCATGAAAGGCCAAATTTTAAATAAAGAAAATTAATATAATTAAATGCCAAAAGTAACTAATTGTGTGCGTAATGAAAACTATGTAACTAATTTAAAATCGAAGCGCATTAAGAATGATGCGTGATATGAAGTTCAATGTTAGACTAAGAATGACCACAAAAATAAATTACTGCTCTTCTCGGAGGAAAATAAATGTTTGACATTACCAACACTGTTCACTGAAAGTGAATGTACTAGCTAACACAACACGTGACAATACTGATTGAACACTGTTTGCACAAGCATGCAAGGTGAGATCTGCTCTGAAATAAAAGTGGCTAACTTCTTGCCAAGCATGCTGTTTTGGTGTCTGGAGTACTGACGTTCTCGAAAACAAATATAAATCAGCAGATGCAGCAGCTAAATTTGTTTGCCAGAAACGATCTCCAATTTCATGAGGCGTAAGGTGCAATGCCACACGATAAAAATTCAAACCTTTACTATGAATCATGGAGGTGGGTTTTACTTTAAAGAAAATCGTGTTCAAGAAATCAAACTCTGATTAATGAGAAAAGAACAGCACAACATAAGAAGACTCTAACAATTATAAAATCTTCTCATTACAAAAATTAGAAACATTCGTTTAAGATTCCTCCAAAACCTTCTCCATCAACATAAATAACGAGATAGTATTTTAAATGTGTTTGCAGCTATATAATAAAGAATTCTAGATAATTTCTACCAGATGGGCAAATAACAGATTTCTCTGAAAACTCATTTTCACGCTACTTTGCCTCAAATAAGAATGTCCCAGCGCTGCACAACTGACAGACTAACAAGTCAACAACAATTTTTACTATTAAAAACAGTCTTGATCACGATTTATTTATCAAAGTGACCGGTCTGAAGATGACCACAGTAGTGGTCGAAGCCGGTCACCTTGATAAATAAATCGTGATCAAGACTGTTTTTAATAGTAAATATTTGTAAGACATTGACCACTGCCTCTCCCATAATGTATTCAAAAGTAATTAAGTCAACAACAGATCAGACTAAACAGAGTCAAGGATCTTATTCTCTACTCATGCAGTGCACTCATTTATCTTTTTCCCAGTACAGTAAAGGTGAATTATTAACAATAGCAGAAAACATATGAGAATGTTATAAAACATCTGAGCGTAACTTTGCAAAGCAATATAAAAAGGGACGAGCATGTGACGACTATGGAAAGGGAGGCGAATGGTCTACTTCCGTGTATTGGGAGAATTCTAGGAAAATGTACTTCATCTGTAAAGCAGACCTCATATAGGACGCTATAGTTGAGTACTGCTCGAGTGTTTGGTATACGTACCGGGTCAGATTAAAGGACGACATCGAAGCAATTCAGGGGCGGTCTGTTAGATTTATTACTGGAGGATTCGAACAACACACAAGTTTGTTTCTGATGCTCAGATGGGAATCTCCGGAAGAAAAGCGAGATTCTCTCTGAGGAACACTACTGAGAAAATTTAGAGAACCAGCATTTGAAGCCGATTGCAGAACGATCCTATTGCCGACAATATACATCGCGCGGAAGAACCACGAAGATAACATACGAGAAATTGGGGCTTATATGGAGGCATGTAGACAGTCGTTTTTCTCTCGCTCTATTTGCGAGTGTAACAGGAAAGGAAATGACTGGTAGTGGTACGGGGTACACCTCACCCGGTGCCGTACAGTGGGTTGCGGAGCATCTACACTCATGCTCATAATTAAGGATAATTGCAGAATGTGGTGCCACACGACGTGGCACTACACAAAACTGGCGCTAATTGCATAGGCACATAGGGAACACACACGACACAAATCTGCAAGTTCACAGTATTGGTGATAAGTTGAGAAAACCGTCCCAAAATACATGTGCTGCAAAACGCCACTGTTTCCTGCGTATCCCATCAACATGGGATATGATCACCATGCATACGTACAAAGGCCGCACAAGGGGTTGGAATACTCTTGATCAGGTGGTCGAGCAGCTGCTGGGGTATAGCCTCCCATTCTTGCACCAGTGCCTGTCGGAGCTCCTGAAGTGTAGTAGGAGTTTGAAGATGTGCTGCGATACGTCGACCGAGAGCAACCCAGACGTGCCCGATAGGGTTTAGGTCTGGAGAACAGGCAGGCCACTCCATTCGCCTGATATCTTCTGTTTCAAGGTACTCCTCCACGATGGCAGCTCTGTGGGGCCGTGCGTTGTCATCCATCAGGAGGAAGGTGGGACCCATTGCATCCATGAAAAGGCGGACATACTGGTGCAAAAAGACGCCCCGATATACTGATCTGTTACAGTTCCTCTGTCAAAGACATGCAGGGGTGTATGTGCACCAGTCATAATCCCACCCCGCACCATCAAGCCACGACCTCTATTCAGGTCCCTTTCAAGGACATTAAGGGGTTGGTATCTGATTCCTGGTTCACTCCAGATGAAAACCCGGCGAGAATCACTGTTCAGACTATACCTGGACTCGTCCGTGAACATAACCTGGGACCACTGTTCCAATGACCATGTACTGTGTTCTTGACACAAGGCTTTACGGGCTCTCACTTGACCAGGGGTCAGTGGAATTCACCTTGCAGGTCTCCAGGCGAATAGGGCTGTTCAGTCGTCTGTAGACTGTGTGTCTGGAGACAACTGTTCCAATGGCCGCGATAAGGTCCTGAGCAAGGCTGCCCGCAGTACTCCGTGGCCGTCTGCACGCACTGATGGTGGTACATCGGTCTTCTTGTGGTGTTGTACACGTGGACGTCCCGTATGTAGCGCCTGGACACGTTTCCTGTCTGCTGGAATCGTTGCCACAATCTTGAGATCACACTTTGTGGCACACGGAGGGCCTATGCTACGACCTGCTGTGTTGGACCAGCCTCCAGTCGCCCTAGTATTCCACCCCTCATAGCGTCATCAATATGTATTATTTGAGCCATTTTCAACACACAGTCGCCAATGGCACGTCTGAAAACGTCTGCACACTTACTCGCAGCACCATACTCTGACATACACCAACACACCTCCTCGTACGTGGACTGCTGCCAGCGCCACCGTGCGACGACAGCAGGTTAGATGCACAGCATGGTCACACCCCGAGGTGATTTAAGCCCGCAAACCACCCACCAGAGCGTTGTTTCACTATGTATCAGCATTATTCTTAATTTATTAGCGTGAGTGTATGCAGATGTAGATATTGTTGGGAGCTGAAAATAATGGTGAAAGGTGGCAATGTGTTCTAAACCTACCATCCCTCTCCGCAAGTTACGTTAACTTATAGATGTGTAGAAATGACACAGTTCTGCTTATCTCGAAATCGATCGTCGTAAAGCTCCAACGTACTTGGGACCTGAATGCAGGCATTTGATTCGCTTCGCTTGGTTGGCAACTCGAATATGTGACGTCAGCTTCCTCTGACAGCTCCCAAAGTAAAACACTTTGTTTAAACAAGCACTCTTCTGGTGATAGTACGAAGGAGTTATTATGAGCAGGTTAAATGGACCGTGGGATCGATGGAATTTGTAGTCTGGTCCCTTCAACTCCCACAAACCAACCAACCAAATGGACCGTGCTATCTACGTTGGATATTTATTATGATTGCGCATATTGCCAAATGACTTCAGTCTGCTTCTCGTTTTACATGAGAGTGTAAATGTTGTGTTTTCTTGCAGCACATATTTGTAACTACTAAAAATTTGTTTGTAAGAAATTTGTGATTGCGAATCCTGCACTTGTGTCATTACTTTTTTAATGGCCGACTGGTAATCCACTTAGTGTACAGCTCCTACGGATATTTTGGTTGCTCGTGTTCATTCTCCATAGAATATTACGTATACTCTCCATGCGTTCTCGGTGCTTCTGTAATAATTATTAATGTATAACTTGGTGTAGATTTAACCCCATTAACAAGTCAGCACCTGTATTAGTTTTTTGTTACCACAAATGACACAATTATCTCAGCTATTATTTCGTATATTAATATATAAATTCAAAGTTGCTGGTAATGTTTTGTGCATCCTAAGCTTAATTTTACCTATATCTCTATCGCCCCCACGCTCACAATTTCGTTCTTCTGTAATATGTTAAGCTGTGTGCATTACATTCACTGGTGTGTGAAGGTACTCCATTTCAGTGTGTAGTGTAAATTGTCGCTGTACGAGACCACGAAATACTGGACAGGAAGAGAGAGTAGACCCGTTGCGCATTGTATCACAGTTCAAAGATAAAAGTTGTCTCAGTCGAAGGGCTCAATTAATAATACTAATTTCATGTTACAGATAAGAGTGTTTTTCGGCGAATAACCTCATTGAATTTAGTAACTTTTAGTAAAAGTCTAGACGTACACACCTTCTATTAAAGTTTAAATTGAGTCTTCACAAATTTAAGTTTTGGTCTTAAATAAATAACAATCAGATTTCCTTCCAAGGTGCTTTGGAATCCGTTCTTGAAACTTCCGAAACTGATTTTCACGGGATATTAGAGCTGTTTCCTCTAATGCCTGCCACTTAACATTTTGCGATATATATTTTAGACTATGAGCCAGAAAAACCTATGTTGTTCTTTGAACATCCTCAGTGCCCTGTTCATACACTGTAATCTGGGTCCAAAACACTTGAAAAAATTACAGAATGGCTAGTTTTGCAACCAATCCCTCTCGTAGATACACTGTTGTATACCACTACACCATCAATACGTGCGCTACAGCTTTATCCTTTGTGGCTCATTGATACAGTCTTCAAAAGCTGTACTGTGTAACATTTCAAAATTTTCACACTTAGCCCTGCGGGATTAGCCGAGCGGTCTAGGGCGCTGCAGTCATGGACTCTGCGGCTGATCCCGGCGGAGGTTCGAGTCCTCCCTCGGGCATGGGTGTGTGTGTTTGTCCTTAGGATAATTTAGGTTAACTAGTGTGTAAGCTTAGGGACTGATGACCTTAGCAGTTTAAGTCCCATAAGATTTCACACACATTTTAACATTTTTTTTTTTCACACTTAACTTCTCTGTTCGTCAAGTGCTAGTTGCCATTCTTTGCACTAGACTGATGTTTCAGTAATACGTAAATGAAACCAAGCTTCACTCACAAGTTATGTTAGATTTACCACGTGCATAACGTTAATCTAAGGAAAAGTTTAGTGGTTTTACCGAGAAAAAAGCACAATAGAGCATACATTTACAACATGTATTTTATGTCCTCATCGTAATATCTATTGATTACAATGCACATTACGTAAGGTTTTTAAAGTAGCTGGAAACTGTTTCCGAAGGTACTTTATAGACATATCTTTCGTTGTCCGCCAGAAGGTAATACAGACAGTTGTGTGTTGAACTGTTATGGTTGACTCTTACACTTCTGATCAAACTTTCAGTTTCAGGTATTATCCACTCTGAGAAAGACCTGCAGAAAACTGAGCCACACGTTTCAGTGAAATATGCTATAGTTACAATCAGTTTTTGGCTAATGCTCCCACAATGTTTGTGCCTTAAATATCGGGACTGCGCCTCCAAATTACCTGAATATAGACACCTCACAGGATTACGAATGTTATTGCTAATCACTTTCATCAGTTTCAGGAACTTACGCTGATTTTATGTAATAGAAGACTGGCAGTTCATGCTCCGGGTATTGTTTTAAGTGGAACATATTACTGCTGTTCAATCCATCTTAGCTGGTCACTCCGCAATGTATGTGTTCCTTGAGAGCCTAGAATGCGGACTGCAGGACACAGAAACAAACGCGCTGCAGTTTCACTCGAAGGGGAGCAGGAAATTCATTCCACAAAAGCGGCGTAGCAACTGATGAATCAAAGGTCTGCTCGATCGCTTCAGACGCCAGACTAGTCCGTATGATGTAGAAATGTCTTTGTTCTCTGCCAGAGAAAAAACGCAATATGAAGACGGCTGCAATGAAAACAATAAATACCGTGCCAGACGGTTTCGAAGCATGTTGCTACGTTTGGTGGAGCTCGTCGGCGTCTGGGATTGCAAAGCAGCCACGTTAAAAACTACGTTTCTATTGCTGTATATTCAATGATACAAGTTCTATTAGACTATATAGGGACAGTGAGACATTCAATATTGGCAGTGAAATCAAGGAAGTTCCATATCCTATAACTACTCTCAGCAATACTTGACGAAGTTGTCAGATCCAAAAAACTGAGAAGATGGAAAAGGAATATGTGTTTATGTTAACTATCTTAACCAGCTTTAGTTTGCTGATGACATTTGTCTCTATCGGGAGTGAACTACGAGTAACGGAAGATTTTTCCCTTTCTTTGTTACACTTGATGACAATCACAGCTTTGGTTGTTTCAGTGTCCGATTTCAGCTGCAGTCTACAGTCATAAGGCATCAAAAGCGCATTTGTTACGAGATTTATGCTGCAACGAAGGTCTGAAGATGGCTGTAGGTTACAACCGATACCGGTCACTGCAGTAATAAAACAAATTGTCATCAGACATAATAAAAGAACAAAATAGAATCATTTTCAATCACGGCCTTCTCTAAATCAATAATCGTATTTCAATATTCGATGAACATAATGGAGCACGTATAACAGTACATCCTCGAAATCAGCTACAATAAGACTAAAGTAATATATAACCAACAAAAACAGTACAAATTAACAGTGAATCAGTTTATGCATTTATGAATGTAAAGGAGTTGAAGGAAATAATGATCTGGACAGCAAAAGGAAATGAACAGAAGAGCGAAGAAAATAAACAAAATATTAAATATAGCCTGATGTGCTGCCGGCAAGCCAATAGGATTTTCAAAATTAAAGCTTTCGACATTGTCACAGTAATTGTGGCCTCGTCCTTTCTTAAAAATGCAGTCAGACATGAATTTAATTAAATGTTATTCAGTGTCCTCTGTTCCCCGAGCGCTTAAGTTCAGATCAATTTTGCTCGGATCAACCTCCGCTACCAGGTACCTAAAATAGAAACCCATTGGAAAATTTAAGTTACCACTGTAAGAATTCGGCCGGCCGAAGTGGCCGCGCGGTTCTGGCGCTGCAGTCTGGAACCGCGAGACCGCTACGGTCGCAGGTTCGAATCCTGCCTCGGGCATGGATGTGTGTGATGTCCTTAGGTTAGTTAGGTTTAACTAGTTCTAAGTTCTAGGGGACTAATGACCTCAGCAGTTGAGTCCCATAGTGCTCAGAGCCATTTGAACCATTTTTTGTAAGAATTCGCTTCTGACGGCATTCAATAAGCCTTCGCCGCTCCGGGCTCCCATGACAAAAAAGAAAAAAAAGAAACGATAGGTCAAAAAGCAAATAATCGTCTCAGCTTCATAAAACAATTTATAAAAAATGTACACTGCACTAAATTCATTGAAAATAAACAACCTCATTTTCTCGTCTATTCATTTTTAAACTGAAAACATGGACAGCTGAGAACAAAACAGAATGTATATTATTTGAATATTATTACAAGCAATTGGTTTCGTGATAACATCGTTCTAACGGAATAAAATGTTTATGCATATACTAACACATAAAGACGAGTCGTTTACCGTTGTTATTAAAAATCCAGAAAAGTTGTTGACAGATGTAATTCAAATTTTCATACGATATATATGATATTCTAATAAACATTCGGACGGATATGATATACATAAAATAAATCACATAGAGGAAACGTAGTTATCAAAAATTTTGAAAAATTCTTGAGTCATGTACATCAGAATCTTAAACGATACTCTAATAAACGTTTGATGGGCATATACTATATAAGAGGGCAGTTCAATAAGTAATGCATCACTTTTTTTTCGGTCAATTTCGGTTGAAAAAAAATGCGGAATTTGTTGTGGAACACCGTTGTACATTCCCGCTTCAGCCACATAGTGTCATGATGTTCAGAAACATAGCCGCACTACGCGTAGCATTCAAAATGGCGTCTGTAACAGACGTGCGTTGCAAGCAGAGGGCTGTCACTGAGTCTCTTTTGACGAAAAATCAGGGCGTAGAACATATTCATTGCCACTTGCAGAATGTCTACGAGGAGCTGGCAGCGAATAAAAGTATGGTGACTCGTTGGGTCAGGCACTTGTAGTCATCGCAACAATGCCGTGCAAAATTATATGATCTCACGCGTGCCGGCCGTCCGCGCATGACCTCAGGAAATTGAAGAAACGACTTCAGTGTGTTCGTTCCCACAAAAAGTCAAACAAACTTCTCTTTCTCCATGACAACGCAAGACCTCACACAAGTGAGAGGAGCTCACAAAACTTCACTCGACTGTTCGTCCTTATTCACCGTACAGCCCTAATCTCGCACCATCCGCCTTCCCTCTGTTTGGGACAATGAGGGATGCAGCTCGCCGGGAGCAGTAGCGGATGATGGGTAGGTTATTGATGCAGCAAGAAGTTGGCTGCGGCGACAGCCAGTAGAGTGGTACAATATAGGCATACAGGTCCTCCTAATGAGGTAGAGACAGGCCGTCGCATTAGACGGAATTGTTGCCGAAAAATAGGGTTTTGTAGACACAAGAGTTGAGAACAGTGTGGTGTACTGAAATCGTGAATAAAACCACCTTGCCGTCAGAAAAAAATGTGCTCCATTACTTATTGAACGCCGATATACAGGGTAATTATAATTAAACTTTCAAAACGCTGTAGAAATAACACGACTGTGCGGCGAGGCGGGTTATGATTGTGGCGTAAATGTTTGTTCACTGTCTCTCGTCGTACTGTGCACTACAAAAGTTCCACCTACCTCAGTACGGCGTCTGATCACCAGCACGTTTCTCTGCATACGTAGATACTGTTCAGACGGCGTTAAAAGCAGCGTTGAAGAAAAACACCGTCAATACTTACGTTTGCAAAGTCCGCGTAAACTCTGGTAGCAAGCTGTCCTGTAATATCTTAAAACAGTTTTGCTTCATCTCTTTAGACAAAAGGCAAAATTCTGCAATGAGTTCTTTCATTGCTTTAGACTCAAAATAATTACTTGCCATCAGCCCGAAGTTATTTAACTAACTAGATCACTGTTCTCAGTTCACAGTCATACCATACATATCACACACAAAGCAGCCAGAAATGCACTTAAGTCCGATCCGATTGAATACGCGATTTCACAGTCAGTACTCTGCTACATATATGAGTTTCACATTCGGTCATTTTCAGAGGATTTCTTTAATAGAAACTGCTCGCCAAATATTTCATAAACCAATATGAAATATGCCACGCGGAATTTTTACTAAGGCCGAAAGTTCACACGCGGTTCTCCTTCCAACAAAACGATCCAAAAAACTTCCAAATTCACGAAACTGTTCGTAAATGCAACTGTTTTCACGGCAATACAATCCAGACGCGAGAAACCAATAACTTCTACATTTTACTCGTAATGTTGACATACACGTTCAACAAGACCTGCACGTCCGATAGCTAGCCCGGGACTGAGTCACTGTCATTCCCCCCAGGGCCTATAACAACTTGCAATACGCAGGAAATGCACAACTCTGATTGGGTGTTCAAAACGACCATCAAATCAAAACAATCCTTCGAGTTCTTTCTCTCACTAAAGCTGTCTTACGCCAGTCAACATTCACAGATGCATTTATGTCACTTCATCATGCGAATATTAATAAAATATTTAACAAAACCAAACGAAAAGAAAACTAAACTTGAAATAACTTTAGAAAATTATTACTCTACAAACGACTATTCTGGCTGCCTTCTTACAAAAGCGAGTACCCTGGAAATATGTCATCAGCAAGGTGGGGAAATTACATTTTTAATTGCAACTTGCTCGCTTAACACTTCCCCATGACACAGTTACGTAATGTTTAACATGAAAAAATATCGAATTTTTTCGTAAGTCCCACATAAAAACTCCCACTCATTCTCATTTACTCATATAACAGCATATTAACTAAATAATTTTTATACTACGAAAAATGAAAGGTAGTTAACGGTTTTAATTATGAAAATTCAAACAAATTGACCTAACATTTTGTGAACTTCAGTAATGATTCCAAATGATACTAAAAGACAAACTGTTATGAATCCTAACTGACTTTAATCTTACAAGTGTCGTTTGGGGAGTTGTAGGTAATTTTCTCTAAGTATTCCAGCTAGAAAGCTGAGATTTTTACACAATTTTCTTTTTAATATCAAAAGGCAGTGTATTGACTTTTAACTAAATTGAGTAATATTTAATATAGTTTATTTAGATCCTTAGGAGCTTGAATATTCTGTCGCTTGAATTGACACAGGTGCCGCTTCCCTCGGCTAGGCTGGCGACAGGTACCAATGAGTCGGGCTAAGATACAAGCGGCTGTTTGTATCACCGCCAACGGCTCCAAAGCTACGAGCCGTACTGCAAAGTAGTGCAATAAATGATATTGCGTATTGATTCGCGACGTTACACACTGGACAGAATGACGTCAAATTGTAACGGAATATTATCGGAGAAAGGGTAAAACGTATGCCAGAAGAAGAAAAAAATAGTGAGAAAATTGATCAATAGATAACGCTGCAAGTGTCAGAATACGTAAATGAAAACACCTGTCATGCGCGCGACCCACTGAAGTTTGTATAAACAGGCGTCTGCGAAGTTCGACATGACTGTCTCAATGCAGGATCGACTGTGCTTGTAAGGCTATATTAAAAGAATGATGACTGTGCACACGTTGCTCTGCAAAGTTCCGGACACTGGAGGGTTTGAAAAAGGCGTTCGTCAGATGACTGCCGTGCCTCTGAAGAAAACGATTCGGAAATTCGAAAAGACGGGATCTTTTGGTGTGCAACGTGGTAGAGGAAGGAAACGAATTGATTCAACGTCAGTGGAAGCTGTGGCCACAGCAGTGCAGGAGGAGACGAGTGGTGGTGTGCAAACGTGTAGTGCACGGAGAATAGCCCGAGCATCGGACATACCCGTGAGCACGGTGCGTAAGATCCTACGAAACATCTTTCTTTGCTCTCCATTCAAAATTACCCTTGTGCACGAGTTGTTTCCTGTTGCCCTGCCAGCAAGAGAGACCTTTGCTTTAGAATTTCTTGCTCTCATGGAAGAGGACAACGATTGGCCATGGAAGATTTTGTGGACAGACGAAGCCCACTTCCATCTGACAGGACATTTCACTACACAAAAATGTCGTATATGGACAACGGAAAATCCACACGCAAGTCAACCAGTACCATTGCATCCTGAGAAGGTCACTGTGTGGCGAGGGTTTACGGGCATCATTTATCATAAGGACATATTTTTTTCCAAGAGACAGATGCTACCGGTCTTTTACCTGTACCGTCACTGGTAAGCTCTATGAGTGTCTTTTGCGCAACCACGTTATTCCAGTTCTCCCACAGCGTAGATGTGTGGATGGGATCATTTTTATGCAAGATGGCGCACCTCCGTAAATTACAAATCCAGTTAAGCAGCTGCTGAAGTGCCATTTCGGAAATGCTAGAATTATCAGCCGCAATTTCCCTAAATCCTGGCCGTCCCGATCACCCGATCTTGATCCGCGTGACTTCTGGCTGTGGGGCTGTCTGAAAGATGTGTTCAGTGCTCCGATTGCAAACTTGGCTGCATTGAAGGCACGCATTGCGCAACAGATTCTCAACGTGACCCAGGGAACACTTCGATCAGTTGTGGAACATGCTGTTTCTCGATTTCAATTTTTGCAATAAACGTTGGACAGTAAATTGGACATGTTTTGCCCCAGTCACACGGAAATTAATAACCCGATGTGATTTTTATTGATGATTTTTATTCTGTTTTTGGCCTCAGGACAATTAAAAACAGATGTGATTGATGCTTTTTACGCGGTTTTTGTTTTCAGGACATTTAAAAACCGATATGAGTGATGCTTTTTATGCGATTTTTGGCCTCAGGACAATTAAAAACAGATTTTTCCCATACGTTGTGGTACGACCTTGCCGTGGTGGATGGGCTTACGTAACTAACAGTATCACACCTGTACACCCATGCACACTGAGTACTACAGTTTGTTTAACGTCAAACATACACCTTAGACATTGTTATATGATTTGTTTGTCATTTGTAGTCGACCACTATTAAACTATGATGCTTATACCGCCATCTATTGTTACATTTTGTAACTATTTATTTTTCTTCTGCCATACGTTTTCCCCGTTCTCTGATAATATTCCGTTGCAATTTGACGTCATACTGACCAAAGGTGTTATTTACGCAGCGGTTTGAAAGTTTAATTATAATCACCCTATATGTCTTGCGTTAAAGACATTAAGATATCGCGAAAACTATAAATCGTATAGAAAAAGTTATAACGTAATTCGTTTACTCGGAGGGAGACATCCAATGATAACACGCTCGACCCCCCAGCACAATTTCGAAGTCTTGAACGGGAACACCTACTTTTTATTGTAGATCACGATTCTACGGAGAAATCTGCATACGCTTTGTGTGAATTATTTTCTTCGTTTCGGCACAAATGGCGCTGTAATCGGAGGAATAGAAATGGGTACACAATCGTAATTTGCGACATGCTATTCAATGGCCCTTGAATATCCAGTGGCATGTGGGACCCCACCTCCATGCTGCGAGAGTAAGTCAGACCAGTATTTACTTACAATTGGGAACCCCATTCACAACTTAATATACCTCCGACATATAGAACATGGGACTACTTGGCGCGTCATTGTGGCCGTGGCTCGAGGCGAACGTTACTATATTTTTTCAATTAGAGTAAGTGTTCAAACATAGTACCGCCAACTTAATTACACTTAGAGACCCGCTTTTCAAATGACCGCACACAAGACAGAAGCATAGCTCTGGGAATGTCAGCACAGGCTTTTCTGACGCGGTAGACGAAGTCTTCATGGCCTGTTTGCACCTGCTGGTGCATCTTATCTTTTAAATACCCCACAGAAAGAAACCAAAGAACGTCTAACCCGGCGACCCAACGGGTCGATTAATAGGGCCACCTCTGCCGATCCACTAGTCAGCGTAAACACGGTCTACTGCCTCCCGTGCGCTCTGTAACCGTCATGCTGAAACCACATACGTTCTCGAACAACCAGGGAAACATTCTGCAGCACTACCGGTAGTTCCTGTACCGAAAACGTTCGATACTTGCGTCCATTCAACGTGCCGTCGATAAAATAAAGACGAATGAGTTTGTTCCCCATGATGTCACACCATACGTTAACCGACCAAGGACGTTGATGGTCGACTTGCCATAACCAGTGTGGGTTGTGTACACTCCAGTAATGGATGTCATGCTGGCTGACGCTACCATGATTTTTGACTGTAGTCTCGTCGGAAAATAGTACCTCGGCAAAAAACGTTGTGGTCGTTTGCGTTTGTTGGCGTGCCAATTCAGAAAACACTCCCCTGTTGCAATGACACGTGGTGTGGATAACACTTATACTACCTTCGGGCATACCAGACTCCCGGTGTAACTGCCGGGCGCTTTGTTGTGGTGCACTGCCGCTAGTACAGCTACTTCATTATCTTCTCCTGTAACACGTTTGCTCGTATCCTTTTGCTGGTCTGTACGCTGCCATCAGACGTAATGTCGTTAACGACCTTCTAAAAGAACGAACGAGAGCGAGCATTCTCTGGAAAACAATCGGCATACAAGGCAACAGCTGCCTCAACGTTCCTTCTACATTCTCCGTAAACCAGCATCATTTCAACTTGCTCTTCTGTAGTTGCAACATCCATCGTCCACTTGCACATCTGCTCTACAAATTATGGGGGAAGGAGGGGGAGATGGAAGAAGGGTGGGGGGAGGAGGAGATGGACGGACAGAGTGGGAAAAAGGAGACTAGGACATATATCCAGTTCCCATACATCTTTAGCAATCGGGAAGCATTGCCGGGCTCGGTAGTTAATAATAACTGCAACAGTCCTTGCTTGACGGAAATACAGACACATTACTCTACAACAAAAAGAACGAAAAGACTGACTAATACAATGTACAGCCTTTCTTGTTTCTGTGATATGTCGAGTTTGAGCAAATTGCAATCATCAGATCACTAACAGTATTCTGATACAAGTACAAACGTCAAATAATCTGTCCACTTAATGGCTCCCTCGGGCATGGTTGTGTGTGTTAGTCCTTAGGATAAATTAGGTTAAGTGGTGTGTAAGCTTCGGGACTGATGACCTTAGAAGTTAAGTCCCATAAGATTTCACACACATTTGAACATTAACAAGTGATTCAATGATGGAATTAAGATGAAGTCGCTCATTATCAATTATATTGTTATACGCAATCAAGACGGACATTTATGGATAAAGTGCCAAACATGATCGTGGACTCATTACAAAGTGATCTGACAGACTGCACATTGTCACAATGAGACATGGACTTTTAATGCGGAAACTGTTCACAAACTAAGAGAATATTATAGAACAATAAAGGTATGCATATAGGTCACTGGTAGGACAAACAGGAAGATGAAGCAAATGGGTCAGCGAAGAGACTGGTGTGAAAGACATATAATTCATCAGAATGAGAATGAAATGGAGATGGGTGGGACATGTAGTCCGGCTAATAACGGACTACGGAAATTCTTCGCTGAAAAGGCCAAGACTTCAAAGTAGATGCGCAAATGAGATTCACATGGGCACAGGAAAATCTCATTTTTTAAATTTAAATTCAAACACATAAATTCTTAAAAAGATTTTATTTTTAATCGATGACATAACCATCAACGTTATCAACAATCATTTGCCATCTAGTGTGTACGTTTTCAAAGTCGCATCGATAGAAATTAATTGGTGTTTGAGCAAAATAAATGTGGGTAGCATTTTGGATATCATCCACATTTTCACATGTTTCACCACTTAGAAAATGTTGTAGCAATCGGAATAAACGGAAATCTTGTGCCACAATATCGGGCCAGTTTGGTGAGGGAGGCAATACGTCCCACAATAGTTCATTAAGGCGGAGTGCGGTCTTGCATTATGTCGCAAAATAATGCCGTTTCTTTTGACAATTGCTGATTTATTCGATCCCATTTTTCACAGTAAAGATCTGAATTTACTCTCTGCCCCGGTTTAAGTTCTTCAAAATGATCAACCCCTTGATTACTCCACCAAACACACAAAAGCGCCTCTTTGGTATTAAAACCTAGCTTAGCTGTACCTTGTGGTGATTTATTCGGAGAAAGCCAGTGCATTTTGCGTTTTGGATTATCTTAAACGGACCATTTTTCATCTCCAGTGTTCAAGCGATCACAAAACGCTTCTGTATTGTACCGCTGAAGCAATAAGTTGGATATGGTTGATCGTTCAGCTTTGTTTGTATTTGCCAATCTGCTGCAAATGATCTTCGACTGCCGAACAAGATCGATTAAGTGACTGACAGCTCCTTGAATGTCAGACGCGGATTTGCCTCCACTTCCACCCTTAACATGTCTTTGTCAACAGTTGTTGATCTTCCTGATCAGTGCGAGTGGTAATGATCAAAATTATCGGATTTCTCCAGAGTCGTCTGTTATTTGGCTGGCCATTTCAACATAAAGAGCATGGAGATTAAGATTTAATTATTTAAGAGTAAACAAGACACTCAAACAATACAACATCTTTGGAACGATTTTGAAGTACACAGTGAGCTTATCAAAAGTGCAGAAACGACATTACTAACATGTCCCCCCAATTAGAAAACATACAGAACCAATGAACGGATGCAAATAGCTGCCGACAGTATGGGAAACCTTAGATTAAGATTTCATCTAGCAGGATGTCGATTTCCTGCTGCTGCTTCTGCTGTTAATGTTCATGGTAAGAATGATGGTACTATCAGTATTGAGTGGTAGAGTTTTGCTTTGCATCTTTCTGGATAGAAATGAATCTTCTATCAGCAATCATCGTGGTATCGTATTGTTCCATCCAATTCTGTATGCTGTCACTTTTGCAAGAATAGCGACATGTATTACCTATGAAAAAATCCCATGTCAAGATTGTTATCATTTATTGTTACAATAATGATAATAATTTATTTCTTTTTGGCACTATTAGCAGAAGTTAAAATTACTAGTATTAACCAAGAACCTACTCGTAAAACAAGATAATTTTACTAATGCATAAACCCTTACGATTAAGACACCCTTTAATTAAAATTATTAATAATTCCCTAGTTGATTTAATAGCACCAACAAATATTTCTCTTTAATGAAATTTTTGGTCCCTATTAGGATTGTGTTGAGTAATTCAAATCGTAACTGGACTATTTTTAGCTATGCACTACACATCAAATATTGAAATAGCATTCTGTAGTGTAGTATACATCTGCCGGGACGTAAATAATGGTTGAATAATTCAAACTTTACATGCAAATTGAGCATCTATATTTTTTATTTGTATTTACTTACATGTAGGACGAGGAATCTACTATATATCCTGTATGTATATACATACCTGAATAATTGGAACAGTAATTCTGTTCTTCGTTATAGCAACTTAGTTATAGCAACTTTCTATCGGTGCTGTTTCCCAATGCAAACAGCAATACACATCAGTAGGAAGTGGCGCCCATTCTACTCACTGCACGATACATAAAATAACTTGTCTCTTCAATTCTTGGAAAGAGAGTTTGTGTGTGATAGATTTTCCTGGAGTCTTCCGGACACCACCACCCGGCTGAATATCTGAAAAATGTTCAAAATTTTGTCTCAGCTCATGCAAGTATTCACGAATCACTCCAGTTTCTTCCCTGACGATTACTGTTCGATGTTTACATTGGAAAAAGTTAAATGTTTTTTGACTCATAACATAGGCACTATCCATTTTTAGAGTAGGGCCATCGCGCCTTTGATAAATCGTACCTTCCTTTGAATATTTTCTATTTCTTCTTTTAAACCAATTTAATAAGGGCAAGAAAAAAAATCAATAATAACTCGAGTGAGATGTTTTGTAAAGAACAATTGTACTTCCTTAGGCTTCTTTTCTATTCTAATGTATTCGACAGTACGTAATTAGAGCACAAAAAAAGAAAATTTTTGGCTCATTATTCATATTAAAGAAATTAATGTCAGTTAGCATTGCCATAAGTAATTTCATTGTTATATCGGTCTACTGAAATATAATCGTTAAACGTTTGACTTAACAGCTCTCTTCAAGGCCTGTATAAGTTCTGGTAATCCATATCACCGATAGAACATTTTCTTCATAGCCAATGAATGCATGCTTCTAGCTCAACCAGTTAGTAAGCATTTTAAGAATGTGATTTAAATAAAAGGTTTTTACACTTACATTTCCGGAAACTGCCCACTGATAAGACTTTCGGTCTGAAGTCAAATAATACCCTAAATGCTACAGCACGTTATTTCAGTGTGCGGGTCATTATATTTGCGTATTTGCTAACTTTTCTAGAGTCAGTTTATTGTAAGTCAAATATTCGTGAGCTATATTTGCTGCTATCTTTAAATCCACTGGTCAGCCTTCGTTGAGGCGTCTGTTACGGTAGTTTATCTATTGAAGTTTTTTTCTACCTGAGCGGCTAAGCCAATCAAAATGCTTCAAATGTCTCTGAGCACTATGGGATTTAAAATCTGAGGCCATCAGTCCCCTATAGCTTAGAACTACTTAAACCTAACCAACCTAAGGACATCACACACATCCATGCCCGAGGCAGGATTAGAATCTGCGACCGTAGCAGTCCCGCGGTTCCGGACTGAAAGCGCCTAGAACCGCTCGGCCACCGCGGCCGGCAGGGGCAAAGGCGCACAGACATTAAGGAAGGTCTTTCCAAGTGTCAAAGAAGAACAAAGGCTATTTCTCCTTCCTGTTCTGTTCGTGGCTGCGATGGACTTTAGGGTGTATCTCCTTATGGTGTGAAATGTGTACTATTGAAAGTGACTGTCTTTATACATGCTGAAAAAAGAGAGAGCTACATATATGAAAACAATAATAGGTTGTATGTCTGAAGTGTTTAGTAAAAAATAAAACTCCTCGCATACGACGATTCTGGATCAAAAGGTCACATTTTTGCGTTCCTAAATGCGGGACGAGCCATATTTCCTTATCGACATTAATCTGCCTCAAACATTGAATGCTGTGGCAGAGTGATTTTCGCTATTACGATTCAGTTGCGCAGATTCAGTTCTCTTTATGAACTGTGTTTAATTCATGGTTGGTATTACCAGCCCAAATAGGTTTTGCATCTTTCATGGATTTCAAATGTACACTGAAGAATTAACAGAGTGGCTCGTAACTAATGTTCAGAGAGGAGCCACTCTACGCATTAATAAATGATTTACAGATTACGGGAAGTACATTTACCTGGAGATTTTCGAGAAGTCACATACGTCACATTCTGGTCACATGTTTTGTGGTATTGGGTATTGCGACGTCACCATGATAAAAAATGACGAATTTGTATATGAATGGACAAGACCTGGTTTATGTCTTGCTAATTGAGCGAGAACTAAATGGTGATAGGACGATTCGATATGGGTTCAGTAAAGGGAAAGTTAACTAGGAGGCAATATTGAAAAATTTCCGGTATTGGATGTAATGTCCATTGCAACAGTTAAGTTTTGCTGTCTGAAGAACCAGAAAAGAGGATAGGCTGTATTATACTAATTCAACTGGACCTTACTGATTTTCAAAAGAAGGGCAATATTTACGTGGGAGCATTGAGTGTTGCAGTCCAGAACATGAAAGTACAACAGGTATTTCAAAGACGCCACAGAAGATGCGAAAAATAATTTCATCACTGGACTGGCAGCTGTATTGTTAACCATTAGCGACAAGTTATGACTATGGGTCATGAAAGCTTTCGAAGGCGTGTTCCTGTCGTTTCCAGACAGTGTTTTCCTAACTTTCCACCTGACATCGTTTCATAGGCAGATCACAGAGCTTCATTGTGACACAGTATCTTTCCAATCTAAGAAAAGCATCTATCTAGTTTCAAGTACTCGTTTAACTTCTGAAAAATTATAAATTATAAATGGTTCATTCAGTATAAAATAATTGCATCGTCAATAGAAACCGTTCAGAAGTTGTCCTCTACGTACATAAAACTTCTCCGTCTCCTGGTCCTGTCGGCCTATTCAGTATCGATCGGCCGCAATATCGTCATTCGAAAAAAATGGTTCAAATGGCTCTGAGCGCTATGGGACTTAACATCTATGGTCATCAGTCCCCTAGAACTCTGAACTACTTAAACCTAACTTACCTAAGGACATCACACAACACCCAGTCATCACGAGGCAGAGAAAATCGCTGACCCCGCTGGGAATCGAACCCGGGAAACCGGGCGCGGGAAGCGAGAACGCTACCGCACGACCTATCGTCATTCGGATACGGTGTGGAAGGGTGGCGATCAGTACACCTCTCTCCAGTCTGTTTCCAGCTTCCCAGACCTTGGAGCCGCTAGTTGCCAATCCAGTAGTTCCTCAGTTGGCATCATGAGGTTGAGTGCACTCTGTTCAAATCCTCCTACCAAGGAAAATTCGTAGCAGTACCGTGAATCGAACATGGGCTGTCTGCAAAGGAATCAGACATGGTGACCTCGTGGTTATGTATGCAAACTCTCTGTGTACTTGATTGCTTTGCGGTGTAAAATGCTAAAGCGCTTCCTGACTGATAAGAACAATTCGTTATACCGTGATTCAATGCCGGAACCTTGCTTTTAGTACGTAACTTAATGCTCTTAGTGACTGAGAACCTTGCTTTTAGTACGTAACTTAATGCTCTTAGTGACTGAGTTATCCAAGGATGACTCAACAACCCTCTCTCTCACACAACTTCAGTGATTCCTGTATATCTCTTTTACAGACAGACGCTCACGTGTACCACTTCACATTATGCCACTTGCCCTGAGGATCTATGCCTTCGAGCGGTGGCACCACTATGAGCGGTTTCTGTGAAGGGCCCTGGGAGTGGCCGGGTCGGTCAATCTATTGTGAGCCAACGACCAGGAAGATACCAGCCATATACGTAAACCGCCGGTTGCAGTTAGCTGGCGGAGCTACGGGAACTGTGCCGTGGTAGTGGTCCGACTCATCGCCAAGTTTTCTGCAGCACATTGTTGGGTTGTATTTGCCTGGAATTCAGATTAGCACCCAGTGTCGTATGAATTGTAATTATCTACAAGACGTTCGAGTATTATACCAGTACGGTGAATTTCCAGGTTTGTAAAATCTTTTGTGTATGGCTATAAGGCATTCTAAGGAATTCCGGCCGCGGTGGCCCTGCGGTTTTGGCGCTGCAGTCCGGAACCGCGGGACTGCTACGGTCGCAGGTTCGAACCCTGCCTCGGGCATGGGTGTGTGTGATGTCCTTAGGTTAGTTAGGTTCAAGTAGTTCTAAGTTCTAGGGGACTTATGACCTAAGATGTTGAGTCCCATAGTGCTCAGAGCCATTCTAAGCTATGAAGTACAAGCGACGACAAGAGACATTTTCTAAGCAACCTGTAACTGCGTGGGCAGTGTGGAAGTAACAACGTCTTGGTGGTTGGTGGTTTGGGGGAAGAGACCAAACAGCGAGGTTATCGGTCTCATAGGGTTAGGGAAGGATGGGGAAGGAAGTCGGCCGTGCCCTTTCAAAGGAACCATCCCGGCATTTGCCTGGAGCGATTTAGGGAAATCACGGAAAACCTAAATCAGGATGGTCGGGCGCGGGATTGAACCGTCGTCCTTCCGAATGCGAGTCCAGTGTGCTAACCACTGCGCCACCTCGCTCGGTCAACGTCTTGTATCCAGTGGCTCCACCCTCTGTTTAAGTAACTACCAATGCCACTCATTGTTTTATTGTCCATAAATTGTTTAGCTCTATTCCATGGAATATAAGCTTTGTTACTTAAAATTTCTGATTACCAAATTGTATACTGTTCATATCTATAATTCTTTAGATTTAGTGAAATTAACAAGTTTCGTAACAAAGACATGAATGCTCAAATCTGAACGCTTTGGTCGATCTTAGCGATCGACATTTCATATAGAAGCGCATCATTAAAATGACAAATGTTCTAAATATCGGCTTTGTAACTTTATTTGTTTAAAAGATATAGTAAATTTAAATTATCAGTATTTTCAGTTAAAACATCAGATCATCATTTCCTCCACACAAAACACATTGAACGATGACAGCATGACACCTTATTGAATCATTAGGTAATAGAATACTTGTTTTAAAGTTTAGTGCATAATAGTTACTTTTGTTCTTTATTTATTTATAAGAAAGCACATTGGTGCAAGGCTACTGGCCGTGACATTCGAAGTTAAGAAGGAAATTTTGTTGGTTTTATGTAAAAGAATTTAACATTTATTATGTAATGGGTATTATTGTTTATTTAGAACGTGAAAGTGGTCAAGCTTTGATTATTTAAATATGTTAAAATGTAAAATAACGTAGAATAAGCTGCAGCCAATCAGATGGACGGCTTCAGGAAAGGGAACTGCGCTAGTCAGTTGAGCGACGATATTCGGCGCGCGGGAAAAGCGACCGGGGACGGGCAGAGGGACACTTCTGTTCTAGACACCAAAGGCAGTGCTGGGGCAGACGCGAAAGCGGACAGCTCGGCTGGAGACACCAAAGGGTACAGTTCGGATTGAGACGCGAAAGCGAACAGTCGGTCTTTAGGCAGCCAGGAAGTGAAACAGAAAATTTCGCGTTGTGTGGTATCGCGGGACTTAATCTCTGAGAGGTGAGCAGCCGCATGCCTGGTGTGAACTAACTTTTCGTGTAAATATCGAGTGGAGTATTGGACTTGTTTCGCGATGAGATTGTGAATGATCGAATTGTGTCAAATGGATATGCGCTCGAGTGTAACAGTAACTCCAAATACGACCACTTTCGCTATTAGTTTGCTTTCTGACTTTCTGAATAAACATTATTCTAACCAAATCGAACCTGTGTGGCCTACGTCATTTATGGGTCGTTAATTTAGTTCCCGATATTATTATTACTGTTATTATATGTTATATTAACTTTGTATTTCTCAAACCTGCCTTCAGCCAGACAATTTAACCATAGGGTCAAAAGTGTCTAATTTAGGGCGTGTAATGCGACACGTGCGGTTCAACCCCTAGACGAGTTTGAGCCAACACATTTCGACGAAGAGGAACCGCATGTGAGCTCGAGCATCTTTGGGATATTAGCTCGCACATCTCTAAAACGCAGCCAAAGCCTTGACAAATCTATTGAATCGTCTGCCTCTCAATTTAGACTTCTCCTTGTTTAGACCTCCGGCGCGAGGTGACGCAATGCACTGTTGTAGTCATTTTACAGAGGACAGTGATCCAAATCCATGTCCAGATATCCAGATTTAGATTTTCCATAGTTTCCCGAAATCATCTAAAGCAGTTTCCGAACGGTATCTTTCAAATCAAAAGTACACGAGTGACATCCTTTCCTATCTTATAACACTACTACCTCAGAACAAATACAAAAACTTATTTATTAAAACAATATTATCTGATTACGATGGATCTGATGACACAAAATGAATAATAAAATATTTACTATGATCTGAGTACATGAAATACACTGTCACAAATTAGGTTATATTTTTCTGAGTTAAAGCCAAAACTATCAGTTTTTCCGCACTTACAGCAGTAGTTCTGCTCGTGAAAGTGCCCAATTTACATACCATTACATTATGATTTTGCAGATACTTTTTGTACATTTGCTGCATATTTAATTACGTATCATCCCAAATCTGTGTGGGCACACGGAATATCTTTAAGGTGGTCTTCCAGTTTGTGCAATCTTCGGCTGCTAGTGAGTAACTGTAAAAGGTATCATGACTTGTAGAACATTCTTTTGAAGCTGTTGACTGTTGTCTCTCTTCTCCATATCACGACGTGTCATTTCTTACTTAATGTCTTGAGGAGAATTGTCTTGTTATCAGATCTGCCTTCATGGTAATTGCGACGTTGCTGTTAAAAATAGACACAGAGTTTTTTATCCACTACATTTGTCCATAAGTCAAAGGCTCTCTTCATGACTGTCTATTTATTTTGTGTGTGTGGGTCTTCTGATCAAAAGTGTCAACTCCTGATTTAGTTTTATTATTGAATAAAACTACCTCTGCCTCCTTTTTATGTCTGTCATCTACTGTGACGTTGGGAGCCAATAACTGAGAAGTATAGTACTTCCGTCCTTTTTTTGGTACATAACCTACAATGTCAAATTGTCTTCAGTAACATCTGATGAGGTTAAAACATCTCTGTACTTCCTTGGAAGTCTTCATTTCTGATGGAATTTCCATGTTGCTTTTTCTGCTGAAATTTCCAATTGCTATAATGTTTTCCTGCAAAAGTAATTTAAATAACAAATTATCTGTGTATAAATTATCTATTGTAATATTTGTTGAGGTTCCTCCTACAGTCTTTGTTGCTGTTATTGCAGTAGAAGCAGCATAGGTTTCTTTAATGTGATCAGGATCCAAAAAGCATTCATTTCCTTATACGTAATATTGTTGGATTTTCCCTTGATATTAGCAATGCTCCTACCTTCTAGATTATTACAACAGACGATGTATTCTAACAGTCTTTGCGAGATAAAAAGAAGTCCCATGTGTTCTTGGAGGGGCATATCCACTACCTATTACTGATTCAGTTGGGATTTCTATGATACTGGTGATGATTATGCTGAATAGTGTTGATGTTTTACTCAACTAAGTTCCATCACAACCATTAATAATATCATCAGTTCTGTAATCTACAGTATCTGCACGTGGAATGCTAGAAAATGCGGTTTCGATATCCTGAGAACCATCAGGGTCGGAATCACTGATATCTTTTTGGTCAAATAGAGCTTCATCTTCAAGTCCTTTAGCAATTTTTTATTTAAAATTCTGATCACATGTGCTGACTCCAGATGACGATCTTTTGCTTCTCACCGATAATATAGTTTCCACGTTGTGAGTAAAGCTAAAAGAATCTTGCATAATTATTCTGTCATTGAAACTGAACTTATACGCACGAGAAACAACATCCAAAAGAATTTTTATTTCAGGCTTTTTCGGCACTTCTGACGTTCCAGTAATGAGTTTAGTTATGCCCAACTATTAATTGTTTCAGTAATCTTGTCTACTTAACGTGCCCTTCAGAGCTATAATAAACAAACAGTACAGTCAATCAGGGTAACTTTCTACCAGTCCTATCATTGTACCACTTCCCACTTTTGTTTCAGATGCCTGCTGCTCCACCTACTCGCATTATTTTGTACTATAAATAACAGTTTTATTGTCTTTGCGATTTCTAATTCGTATTTAAATTGTCTTCCCGACTTCCTAAGCGCTCTTAGGCTTATGATTATCCTTTAATTGAACTGGCTGTGAATAGAGCTTTTGGCAACAGTGATTTAAGTTGAACAATGCCAGGTAAATACAATTATCTTGCGATTTCGAAGTAAATCTGCAGTATTGAATTAACTCTCTGTTTTTGCTTCTTATTTACAACTAATTTCCTTTTGATCACTCTAAAGCTATTCAGAGGATAGAAATAGGAAAAATTCTTTATTGTTTAAGACTGGTCTAAAGTTATTCTGAATGACAGTGTAACTTCGTACCTGTATTAAAACTTAAAATTGTCTCTAATGCGGCACATTTGTTATACATTCTCGCTTTTCCAAGCACTGTGTAAATGTATACGTAAAATGTTATAATATCATTTGCGATGTGTGATTTATTTTGGGTCCAGTATTTACAAAAATGGTAAAAAGTGGTACAAAGTTACCCCAAAAGATTGTGCGAAACATGATTTCCTCGCTAAGCGGTCCAGAAGACCCTTTCCAAGCATTAGGCGTGCAGGATTACAATATTAACAAGGAAAAATAAATAATTTGACCTGCACCACATGAGGTTTTCTCTAAGGAAAGTCAAGTGTATTTCCGAATATTACCCAGAACGTTAACTAATGTAAAGAATTGTTAATACAGTTTATTGATACAGTGGAAGGTTGTCGGGTCCAAAGACGCCTGTTTGCATTCAAGGGCTAATTTAGTCATTATTAACAACAGCTGCCATCATTTTAAGAATACAATAATATTTTCCCTTTTTCTGGATGAAGAGGACCTTACTTGACTATTATTGCCAGCCCACCCTTGCCCTCGCAGGGGCATGAAGCAGCAACAAAAAAAAAAAAAAAAAAAAAAAAACCGGAAGAAAAGCGCTAAATCAAAGGTCACCATCCCACTGATTAAGGATGTCTGCGATAGCGGACAACTCTCTCTCATTTTTCTACGATAACAGCGTGAAGGCTGAGATAGCAGCCGCTCGTTATGCAGCGACGCAGCACGACCGCGACATGCGGCCCTCGGCCGTCGGCTACACAGATGGCTGCTTAGGCCGCCTCCGCTAGAAGACCCTCAGCGGACGCAATTTCCTCGCCCATTGTGTTACCGCTGCCGCTGCCTTTGCCCCACGCAGCTGCCGATGTTCCTTCATTCCTTTTGCTTGAAGCAGAACCTGCCGCAAATCCTGTACTTACAACTCTCCTTTTCTTTTCAAATAACAGTCTGTCGATGAATACCTTCCTGTTATCGGAAATAAAAAGACTACTGCGTTTCCCTATTCTCGTGGATAACAACGGGCAGACTTTGCTCACTGAAGCGGAAGATGAGGGAGTCCAAACTGTTTACAATAACAACAAATATTTTATTCCGGTTCTGATAATTTACATTCCTTTTTTGTGTTTCTATGTTCGTGATACATTGACGGCAACGAAAAATATTACACTATGATGCATCAGTCCCGTATTTACCAAATTTTGTATATCAAAACTAGACATGATTGTCTTATTGGAATTTCCGTGATCGTTCTTTAAATAAAAATATGGCATTTCAGTCTTTGATCGCTATTATTTTTATTTTCAATGACCGGTTTCAGGCTAGCTGCCCACCTACAGATCATATATTGCAGTTACAGAGTAACCTGTCAGTACAGAGTTCTGTACTGACAGGCTACTCTACAACTGCAATATATGATCTGAAGATGGGCAGCTAGCCTGAAACCGGTCATTGAAAATAAAAAAAATAGCGATCAAAGACTGAAACGTCATATTTTTATTTAAATTCTGTATAGTTTATCATCACATAACGGATATTAAATAATTAAACTTTCACCTGCTCAGAATTTATGTCCATCATTAACATCAATATGAGGTGGAGCCCCCATGAGCACGAATACACTTTTGTATGCGTTGTGGCATACATGCAAACAGCCTCTGAATGTCAACGCTAGAAGATTCTTCCCATGCCTAAAACATACCGTGTCAGTTCATCAAGATTACTGTCTGAGGCTTAATATGAAAGCACACATACGTCTTTCCAAAGCATCCCACACATCCTCTATGTATGGCCGATGAGGTGTTTGGGAAAGCTAGTCAAGAATCCACACATTCATCAAGGCGTTTATGATGTGAACTGCAGTGTGGGGTCTTGCATTATCCTGCTAAAATATGTCATTTAGTACCTTGATAATGAAGGATACAACAACATGGTTTACCAGTCTTGTCACACACTGGTGAACATTATTAGTCTCTGTATTGTAAGCTGTGACAATGCCTGGCGTAGGTAGTAATGATGCGAATGTTAAAATTCCACTACGGTGTAAAGGGCGTTCTATCTAACAAAATAATTTTAGGGTGACTCGGACAAGACAGATAGCATAAAAACTTAAATGTTCATGATCTTTTTTCCTTTAACAGGTAAAGATGGAGAAATGAGGACATAAACAGTATGAAAATAATATGAACAAAACTAAAGAAAAATCAGAATTTCTGTTTTAAAAACCAGATTTCCTGAAATTACAGTCAGGGAATCGACTGAGATATTCAGTTCCAAGCAGTGCATTAGATGATAAAATCTAACTGGTGGGTAGGTTAGGTACGCCATGTAATGTTAATCAGATGACACGTTAAAATAGTTTTTATTTCATATTGACCCAGTCGCAAGAATTGAGAAAAAAGTATGTAATTGCAGAATTAACTTTAAGGCAATAGTTTTGAAGTGTCAAGGCCCGATCGTTACTGTAGAAGTCATTACAAAATCTCTTAACAATGTAATTTAAGGAAAATATGTGTTACAAAAAATTAGTAATACAGAAATTTGCTCAATGTACAAGCACACTCTAATCGAAAGGGTCACGTGAATTCATGAAAAAGTTGTACCAGCTCATGCACCGTCCTTAATCCATTGACAGTTGGCTTGTTATGAAAGAAAATACTTTTTCGAAATGAGACCAGCTGTCTGATTCAAATAATTCGCAATGTTTACATCTTCCACCAATGCGAGACGAGATAATACTTGCTGTGCCCTGAATGGGTGCAAGCCTGACACATTAATTAAATAATGTTAAGGCACATAAATCGTAAATACATTTACCCCAAACACATATACTGAAAATGCAATAATTCTCGCTCGAAGGAATTTAACAGATACACAATGATTCTATAAGGCGTAAAGAACACACAAATAAAAATCGTATAATTGCTCACGGATAGTGGAGAAGAAAGAATTACGCACATAACACTCCATAAGATGTTGCAGTAGTAATTGTTCTTCAGTCCAAAGGCTGGTTTGCTGCAGCTCTTCGTGTTGATTTATAATGTGACATACATGAAATGCATATGCAACTGCGAATAAGCACAGCCGTCAGCTGTATAAACGAATGACGACAGTGAAACTTTGTGGCTGACCGGGACTCGAACCCGCATTTCCCGCTTTACTCGAGCAGTCGCTTTAACCGCTGACCCATGCGTGGCTCGTGTTCGTGCCATCTATTATTTAACATCTCGCTTTTACCGTACGGCCGCCTCGTCATTTTAATTTCAATTACTAGTGCCACTGAATTGCTGTCTTGCCTGTCCGTGAGTGACAAAAGCAGCGCGTATCGATATTAGCCCTGCTGTATATTCTTTGCTGGACGGCTGTTACTTCCTGGTCGTCGTGTGTCGTGAGGTGAGTTCGGACCTGGAGTAGTTGGAGTTGAGACGGCGGCAGAAGTGCAGTCGGGACGTAGCATTCGGGGACGGAGCGCTAGGGAGGCGCGGACAGTCAGTACTCGCCGACCGCTGGCGGATGAACCGTCCGACGGACGAAGATGGCAGCGGGATCGTTCAGTTAGTCCCGTCTTTGGGAGGTGTGTGTTTGGTCTTTTGAACGTTTCTGGGCCTCGTCACCGGGTCATTTTGCTGGACGTGGCTCGGTTCCTTCTTGTGCGGAGACGTCGTGGCCAATGAGCAAGAGTTACCTCTGCATGATTGGGTCCGAGCCAGTGTGCCCGGATCGCCGTGTCTCCCAGTTTCAGACGGACATCGGGTTGAGTCGGGTTGGAGTTGCAGTGAGCTCCGGATAGTAAAAACTCGCCCGACCGTTGCTGACAGACATGGTTTGAGTGGCAACTACATTGGTTGGTTGTTGGTCGGTCATCTGGTCAGACGACGCGTGTTTCGTCACCGACAGTCTTTGGGTTTTGTGTGTGTGTCTGCCTGTGATTTGTTCTAGTTGATCATCAATGATTCATTTTATGAGTGTTCGAGTTTCTAGTATCAGTGTTGCGTGGAACACTTTGTACCCTGTGTCAGTTCGATTGAGCAATGCTTTAAATGCTATAATGCTGTCTGCGTACTGCAGTAGTCAGTTGGTCGGGTGCGACAGAGCAGCGAGTGAGTGTTTTCTTATCCTGTTGATGCTGTCCGCCACGGCGTGTAGTTCCACAGCCGTTGCGATGTTCATGTATGTCAATAGTTATTGTGCCTTGGCTTACTAACACACTAATATTTGAAGACGAGTGTTACTGGTCTCTTCGCCTCGCTGGCATTTTGGTTGTAGCGCCGTTGATCTGGTGACCGAAATCGGGTAGTTGGTTGGTTCGTCGGCTGTCTGTCGGTTGGGTTGCCTTCCGATTAAGAGATTGTTGGTCAGGCTGCCTGTCTCGCCTAAACGGGTGTTAGTGTTACTATTTCAGGCCGACCCGTGGAGACTTCTGAGCGCCGTTCCGTGTCTGTTACATAGCAACTTCCCTGTTTGAGTTTTAGTATTTTGGTTAATGTGTGGCCTTCAGCCGAATTGTAATATATCCTGAATTAATGTTCTTCTCTTGCCCTTAAGGCATAAGATTATTCTTTTTTATATGTGGTTTTCTGTCGAATTTTACATGAAATCTTTTAAGGCTTTAAGCTGTTAAATTATTGTGTTGATCTGTGGCCATCAGCCGAGTTTAATATCTCTTAAACTGATGTTCCTAAGATTGTGATGCTTTGCTGTGGGGCCGTCAGCCGAATTTGCTTGATATATTTTAAGATAAGGCCTTCTGCCGGCGGTGGTCTCGCGGTTCAGGCGCTCAGTCCGGAACCGCGCGACTGCTACGGTCGCAGGTTCGAATCCTGCCTCGGGCATGGATGTGTGTGATTTCCTTAGGTTAGTTAGGTTTAAGTAGTTCTAAGTTCTAGGGGACTGATGACCACAGATGTTAAGTCCCATAGTGCTCAGAGCCATTTGAACCATTTTTTGAACCTTCTGCCGTTTGAAACACTTCTTATTGCTTAACATGCGGCCTCCAGCCGAGTTCCGTTTAAATTAAAGTGCTAAGGCCTTCAGCCTGTTTAGATTAAAGATTTAGAAAATATTTTGGGTCAAACCTCCAGAAGAACCTTGTATTTTAATTTTTTGCTTATGCCGTGCGTCTTTCATTTTGAGCGTGGCCTTCTGCCGATCTTAAGTTAGTTAAAGGAGGTCGATTAAGGTTTTGGGTGTTTTGCATTCTTGTGTAACATGTTGTGTGGACAAATAAAGTTTGTATGTTGAGTGCAACAGACAGCAAGTTATTTTGGCCCCTTTCCACAACCTAACCCGCTCTGGCCTGCTGTACCAGGCATTTCAATCGCTTTTTTTTATCTCATTTTGTTTGTTATTATTCGTTCCATTTGTTCGGGGCTGACGCCCAATGAGACTTGTTCACGTTCATCGTTAATCCAGTAACTTTGTTTTTTTTTTTATTACAAAGGGTAGCTACCCCCCCTGACCGAACACGCTGAGCTACCGTGCCGGCAGTGTCGCTTTGGCTAGCCATGCACGACTCACGACCACACCCAAACTTCCGTATGTTGTCGTTCCTGCGTCACAAGGTGCACCCGTACGCATTATGTAATTCCCGTGCAGGGGAGGATATTTTAACCGAAAGTCGCTGTCTGGTACCGACGGATAAATACCGTATTGCAGTCCCTGGGTTTTTAAGAACGATGCAATATTCCTTCGGAGACGCAAGCTCGTCTGAAGGAACATTGCATCATTGTACTTAACAACAGAGGAAGTGCAGTATCCTATGCTGTGAGAGTCTCCCCATCTTTGTATTACTACTGAACCCTACGTCCGTCCGAACATGCTTACTGTTTTACAGTCTTGGGGTGCGCCTCTACAATGTTTGTCCCCCACATTTCTCTCCATTGCCGGAATCACGATTTCTTGATGCCTCATAATGTGTTCCATGAAAATATATCTTCTATTACTCAGGCGAGCCATAAATTTCTTCCTTCTCCAGTTCGCTTATCTATGCCAGACTCTATTTTATATCCTTCTCACTTGAACCTTTATTAGCTATTTTGCTGTCCAAATAGCAAAATTCTTCTGCTACGTTTAGTGCCTCACTCTCTAACCTAATTCTTTCAGCATCGCCTGGTTATTTTACTACATTCCTTTATTGTTCTTATACGTTTGTTCATATTCACCTTGTAGCCATTTTTCAAAACACCATCCATTCTATTCAGCCTGCTCTTCCATGTTGTGCAATCACCAAATATGGGAAAAAGAAATGCTTTGGCTATAGCTGTTGTTGAGAAGCGTACGAACACTTCGACTGAAATGTGCAGGAGCTCCATCCTGCATGAACCACACGTTGTGTCGTACTTGTAAAGGCACATGTTCTAGCAGCACAAGTAGAATATCCCGTATGAAATCATGATAACGTGCTCCATTGAGCGTAGGTGGAAGAACGTGGGGCCGCATTTGTAAACATTGCACTGACTGCAAAACCACGTTCGTGATGAACACTAACCTGTTGATGCTACGTACTGATGTGCTTGATGCTGGTACTGTAGAGCAATGAGTCGCATGTCAACACAAGAACCGAAGTCAACGTTACCTTCCTTCAGTTGGGCCAACTGGCGGTGAACCGAGGAAGTACAGCACATACTGACGAAACTAAAATGAGCTCTAACATGGAAATTAAGCGTTTCCGGACACATGTCCACATAACATATTTTCTTTATTTGTGTGTGAGGAATGTTTCCTGAAAGTTTGGCCGTACCTTTTTGTAACACCCTGTATATTTAAGTCCAACAGTTCCCTCTGTAATATTTCTGGCTTATTCAGCCGTCATATTAGGCTCCAGGAAGCTATTCCCAGGGCAGTGGAGATGCAAGAAGCATAGAGATGACGCAATGTGGGATGAGGTACCGGTGACAGATGTTAGATTCGGTACCATTCCCGTGAGAAAGACCGCCTGCATGATGCTGCTGCTCTGTGATTGGCTGCTGTGTTCAGCGGTAGGGCGCCAAAACGTTAAACTTTAGTTGCTATAAAATTAAACCTGTCATCCAAATTACTTCATTTTTTAAATATCTCTCAACAGACAGTTATCAATCAGTCATTTCAAAATTATTAAAATCAAAGTATTACTAAAACAAAAGACTGACGATATTACTGCAGATGCACTTCGGCGGCGTTCGGGTCACGCCTTGCTGGCTTGGCACGCGAAATGTCTCGGGCAGTGCGGCTCTCCAGTTCTGACCGTTCCAGTAGACAGACATGTTGTCTGTTATAGCAGTATTTGTTTCATGCAATTTTATTTACTGCAGTTCTGACCGTCACTAGGTACAGACATGTTGTCTGTAATAGTAGTATTTGATTCACGTAATTTTATTCTCCAGTTCTGACGGTTCCAGTAGACAGACATGTTGTCTGTGGCAGGATGTATTTCATGTTATTTTAGCCAGATATAATGACTGTGGAAAGATATGTTCAATACGTTGTGATCAAGAACAGTTTCTTGTGTCTATATCAATAAAAACGCGAGTGGCATCCCAAATGAGTTATAGTTTATTCGGAGCAGCAGTTCCTTGCGAAGTTAATTTCAGCCTCAAGAAAAAGAATCCACGACGTGCGTGCTGTTTTCTGCGCTGGGGACATCATCATCATGAAGACAGCAGGTTAGTGAAGTGTACAAGAACTTATGTATTCCACACAGGGCAGTGGAAACAACTAGGCACCTCTCGTGTACTGCATGCACAGTACAAATGTGCTCAGTGACACGTCATCTGCAGTAATGCAGAGGAGGTAAAGAAGGATGAAAGTATTAACATTATCTCACTTTTATTCCTTTTTTCTTTCCGTACCTCAAAGAACCTTTCTAGTAGTAGGTAATGTCATTGTTACATCGTTGTATTCTGTCAGGACGATCTGAAATATTTTAATAATTGTGTAGCAACAATAAAATCAGAATTTTGGTAAAGCACTGAAAAGGAATATCAATGTTACAGTTGCCACTTTATACTTTTTTTTTTCGTGATATCGCATACTGAACTGTTACAGATGCGTAATATGATACAGTATAGCAGTCATACAGTGCAGCATTATACAGTGCGATGTAGGTTACTTGAAAAAAAAAACTATATTCTTTGGAAAATCATTCAGAGCCGAACATGTCCAAATGGTTCATGCAAATGGGAATATTTCCGTATGTGTTTGTAGCTTTTATTGGAGTATTTTCATTATAGATTTGATTTACAGATATGGAACGCCTCTTGGTACAAAATTAAAGAAATAACCATTGCAGTAGGTTATTTTCGTTCATATGTATGCTTCAAAAAAGTTTTACGTTGACTGAAAAACTGCATTTAGTGGACATGTTCGCTTTTTAGTGTCTCCTCGTTTATGTGATCACTGTGTAGTAATTAATGCAGTAACTAATGATTCGACAGCGAGCTCGGATTCTCTAAATTTGCAGGTGGCAAACAAGGGGACGCGCTCTTTTTAAGGGATAATCTGTTTAGCCACCCACACTGCTTTCGGTCCAGCGTGACAGCCCGCCGGCAGCCCGGCCTCACTGGACCTGCAGGGCTCTCAACAGACAGCCGGCGCACCCAGTGTTTGTCCACGGACGGGAATAGACCCGCCACCACTCTGCTCTGCTGCAGCTTTGTGCGGACGCTGCAATTTCGCAGTGCGAGGAGCTGACGCACTCCGCCACGGTATCACTTCCATCGTTCACTGAGGCCGCACCCCAATTGTTGTTGTTGTCTTCAGTCCTGAGACTGGTTTGATGCAGCTCTCCATGCTAATCTATCCTGTGCAAGCTCCTTCATCTCCCAATACCTACTGCAACCTACATCCTTCTGAATCTGCTTAGTGTATTCATCTCTTGGTCTCAATCTACGATTTTTACCCTCCACGCTGCCTTCCAATACTAAATTTGTGATCCCTTGATGCCTCAGGACATGTCCTACCAACCGATCCCTTCTTCTTGTCAAGTTGTGCCACAAACTCCTCTTCTCCCCAATCCTATTCAGTACCTCCTCATTAGTTATGTGATCTACCCATCTAATCTTCAGCATTCTTCTGTAGCACCACATTTCGAAAGCTTCTATTCTCTTCTTGTCCAAACTATTTACCGTCCATGTTTCACTTCCATACATGGCTACACTCATACAAATACTTCCAAAAAACGACTTCCTGACACTTAAATCTATATTCGATGTTAACAAATTCCTCTTCTTCAGAAACGCTTTCCTTGACATTGCCAGTCTACATTTTATATCCTCTCTACTTCTACCATCATGTTATTTTGCTCCCCAAATAGCAAAACTCCCTTACTACTTTAAGTGTCTCATTTCCTAATCTAATACCCTCAACATCACCCGACTTAATTCGACTACATTCCATTATCCTCGTTTTGCTTTTGTTGATGTTCATCTTATATCCTCCCTTTAAGACACCATCCATTCCGTTCAACTGCTCTTCCAAGTCCTTTGCTGTCTCTGACAGAATTACAATGTCATCGGCGAACCTCAATGTTTTTATTTCTTCTCCATGGAATTTAATACTTACTCCAAATTTTTCTTTTGTTTCCTTCACTGCTTGCTCAATATACAGATTGAATAACATCGCTCTCCACTGTCTCACTCCCTTCCCAACCACTGCTTCCCTTTCATGCCCCTCGACTCTTATAACTGCCATCTGCTTTTCGTACAAATTGTAAATAGCCTTTCTCTCCCTGCATTTTACCCCTGCCACCTTCAGAATTTGAAAGGGAGTATTCCACTCAACATTGTCAAAAGCTTTCTCTAAGTCTACAAATGCTAGAAACGTAGGTTTGCCTTTCCTTAATCTTTCTTCTAAGATAAGTCGTAAGGTCAGTATTGCCTCACGTGTTCCAACATTTCTACGGATTCCCCAATTACCGAACCAAAATTCTGTCACACCTGCGTCATCGCAGATCCTTAATCAAATATGTCGGAATTAAAAACAAACTGTCTGCGTCTGCAACGGCCCTCCACAAATTCCTCTCCTGCACCAACCACATCCAATCTACGTCCTCAAGTATTTTCTGGATGTATTCCAATCTCTGTCTTCCCAGATTTTACTGTCTACACCTCCCTCTAGTACCATGGAGTTAACCCCTTGTGTCTTAACAAATGCCCTACCAACCTGTCCTTCTTGTCAGTGTTTTCCACATATTCCTTTCCTCGGCGATTCTGCGGAGAACCTCCTCATTTCTTATATTACCAGTCCACCTAATTTTCAGCTTTCTTCTGTAGCACATCTTAAATGCTTCGATTCTCCCTCTTTGTTCTTATACATATTGTATATAGCCCACCTTTCCCTACCGTTTACCCCTACTTTTATCAGAAATTCATACGTGTTAGATCATTTTACATTGTCGAACGCTTTTTATAGGTCGACAAATGTTATGAACATATCTTGATTAGATTTCGTTAGCAGTTAATCATTGCTGAACGCCAGGGCTTCTCCCGTCGGAAGTTCGAGTTCTCTCTCGGGCATGGGTGTATGTGTCGTCCTTAGCATAAGTTAGTTTAAGTTAGATTAAATAGTGCGTAAGCTTAGGGACCTATGACCTCAGAAGTTTGGTCCCATAAGACCTTACCACAAATTTCCATTGAACACCAGGAATTCATCGTAGAGATTTCTGCAGATTTTATTTCTGTAGTATCAGATTTAAGCGGATTAGTGTTTGGGCTAGAGGCTGTGCAGACGTGGGACTCAATTTAACTGTTACTCCATTTAGCATCTAAATTTCAAGCAACAGGAAAGAAAACCACATATAATAGAACAAACGATATATTTCTGTAGTCGGAAAAAATGTCAAGTACTATCACAATTACCCTTATAACCACAATACAACATATTCAAATCCGGAAAAAATTCAATCTTGTCCCATACAGACAACCAGGCAACAACCCGAAATTTTACGGTTGCCACTCGGCCATAACCGTAAATGATAATTGTAAAACCTACGATGCCAAAGAGCACTTAACCTTATCTATTCGTAGTACCAGCAAACTTCTAACCACACCTAGATTTGCTATTACTAGCGTCACCAGACAATTAAAACACCAGCTAACAAGCTACCCACACTTATATCTGAATAACTTCTTATAAATATCATACGCAAGAGCTCTTTCATTTAACAGCAATAGGAACAAAATCTTAATGCAGCAAGGGGGTGGCACAGACTCAGTCATCTAAAATCAGTAATACAATAATCTCTTAAAACCACCACAGCAACCAACTGGATTATATTCACAGTGATAAACAAACAATTTGTGCTTAATACACTGTGTAACGGCGCAACTACTCACATCACACACTGTTGCACGCCCTGCTTGCCACAAACAACAAACGGCCAGTTCCACAGCACACACGTACTTCGGTGCCGGCAACTGTTTTAGAAGTGGCAGCATTCGCACATAGGTTGGTACAGCGCCTCTATCACAGTGCCACAATAGTGCCACCATTATCTGCAGAAGCATTCAGGTGTAACTCCGTACGACATGCAGAAACATTTCCTTTACCTCCACTGGACTTACCTTGTGTCTGGAAGGCAAAGACAGCGTCCGCTCCACCGGGTTGTCCACACGGTGGCCCCACCTTGGCTGACCGTCGTCTCGTCCTGTAACTGCCTTAAAGCCCTTAGACATGGCTCCTCCAAGAAGAGTCTACTTTGTGTCACCCCAGCAACCAGCTCCAACAATTTAAGACCCAGACCGCCGTTACTGCCACCACAGCCGCTGCACCAAGCCAAACCCAGGCGAGGGCGACGGCCCCAAAAGATTTTGGTACGGTCTGTGCAACATTACTTTAGGGTTGACAGCCACGACGGAGGTAGTAGGGGAGAAGCCCACGGGCAAGTCACGGACCGCATTCCGGCAATCCCACGATACATGCAGCTTCACCAAACACCCAAGTCGCCAAACCTTCACCCCACCACCGCAACACTTCTCGTTTGCGTTGTGTTTGAACTTCAGACAGACTGTTATCTTATTTGATTGTTGTACCTTGTGATTTTGTTTGTTGTCATTTTTACTGCTACAGGAGTTGTTGTTTTATTTGTTGTTCGTCAGGCCCTGGGAGATGAGTGGTCAGCGCGAGAGACTGTCAATCCTAAGGGCCCACGTTCGATTCCCGGGTGGGTCGGAGATTTTTCTCCGCTCAGGGACTGGGTGTTGTGTTGTCGTAATCATCATCATTTCATCCCCATCGAACGCGCAAGTCGCCGAAGTGGCGTGAAATCGAAAGACTTGCACCCGGCGGACGGTGTACCCGTCGGGAGGCCCTAGGCACACGACATTTATTTATTTGTTGTTACTGCGAACGGCTGAAAGCAAGGGGAAACTACAGCCGTAATTTTTCCCGAGGGCATGCAGCTTACTGTATGGTTAAATGATGATGGCGTCCTCTTGGGTAAAATATTCCGGAGGTAAAATAGTCCCCCATTCGGATCTCCGGGCGGGGACTACTCAAGAGGACGTCGTTATCAGGAGAAAGAAAACTGGCATTCTACGGATCGGAGCGTGGAATGTCAGATCCCTTAATCGAGCAGGTAGGTTAGAAAATTTAAAAAGGGAAATGGATAGGTTAAAGTTAGATATAGTGGGAATTAGTGAAGTTCGGTGGCAGGAGGAACAAGACTTTTGGTCAGGTGATTACAGGGTTATAAATACAAAATCGAATAGGGGTAATGCAGGAGTAGGTTTAATAATTAATAAAAAAATAGGAGTGCGGGTTAGCTACTACAAACAGCATAGTGAACGCATTATTGTGGCCAAGATAGACACAAAGCCCATGCCTACTACAGTAGTACAAGTTTATATGCCAACTAGCTCTGCAGATGATGAAGAAATTGATGAAATGTATGACGAGATAAAAGAAATTATTCAGGTAGTGAAGGGAGACGAAAATTTAATAGTCATGGCTGACTGGAATTCGCCAGTAGGAAAAGGGAGAGAAGGAAACATAGTAGGTGAATATGGATTGGGGGGAAGAAATGAAAGAGGAAGCCGCCTAGTAGAATTTTGCACAGAGCATAACTTAATCATAGCTAACACTTGGTTCAAGAATCATAAAAGAAGGTAGTATACCTGGAAAAATCCTGGAGATACTAATAGGTATCAGATAGATTATATAATGGTAAGACAGAGATTTAGGAACCAGGTTTTAAACTGTAAGACATTTCCAGGGGCAGATGTGGATTCTGACCACAATCTATTGGTTATGAACTGCAGATTGAAACTGAAGAAACTGCAAAAAGGTGGGAATTTAAGCAGATGGGACCTGGATAAACTGAAAGAACCAGAGGTTGTAGAGAGTTTCAGGGAGAGAATAAGGGAACAATTGACAGGAATGGGGGAAAGAAATACAATAGAAGAAGAATGGGTAGCTCTGAGGGATGAAGTAGTGAAGGCAGCAGAGGATCAAGTAGGTAAAAAGACGAGGGCTAATAGAAATCCTTGGGTAACAGAAGAAATATTGAATTTAATTGATGAAAGGAGAAAATATAAAAACGCAGTAAATGAAGCAGGCAAAAAGGAATACAAACGTCTCAAAAATGAAATCGACAGGAAATGCAAAATTGCTAAGCAGGGATGGCTAGAGGACAAATGTAAAAGGATGTAGAGGCTTGTCTCACTTGGGGTAAGATAGATACTGCCTACAGGAAAATTAAAGATACCTTTGGAGAGAAGAGAACCACTTGTATGAATATAAAGAGCTCAGATGGCAACCCAGTTCTAAGCAGAGAAGGAAAGGCAGAAAGGTGGAAGGAGTATATAGAGGGTTTATACAAGGGCGATGTACTTGAGGACAATATTATGGAAATGGAACAGGATGTAGATGAAGATGAAATGGGAGACAAGATACTGCGTGAAGAGTTTGACAGAGCACTGAAAGACCTGAGGCGAAACAAGGCCACGGGAGTAGACAACATTCCATTAGAACTACTGATGGCCTTGGGAGAGCCAGTCATGACAAAACTCTACCATCTGGTGAGCAAGATGTATGAGACAGGCGAAATACCCACAGACTTCAAGAAGAATATAATAATTCCAATCCCAAAGAAAGCAGGTGTTGACAGATGTGAAAATTACCGAACTATCAGTTCAATAAGTCACAGCTGCAAAATACTAACGCGAATTCTTTACAGACGAATGGAAAAACTGGTAGAAGCGGACCTCGGGGAAGATCAGTTTGGATTCCGTAGAAATGTTGGAACACGTGAGGCAATACAAACCTTACGACTTATCTTAGAAGAAAGATTAAGAAAAGGCAAACCTACGTTTCTAGCATTTGTAGACTTAGAGAAAGCTTTTGACAACGTTAACTGGAATACTCTCTTTCAAATTCTGAAGGTGGCAGGGGTAAAATACAAGGAGCGAAAGGCTATTTACAATTTGTACAGAAACCAGATGGCATGAAAGGGAAGCAGTGGTTGGGAAAGGAGTGAGACAGGGTTGTAGCCTCTCCCCGATGTTATTCAATCTGTATATTGAGCAAGCAGTAAAGGAAACAAAAGAAAAATTCGGAGTAGGTATTAAAATTCATGGAGAAGACGTAAAAACTTTGAGGTTCGCCGATGACATTGTAATTCTGTCAGAGACAGCAAAGGACTTGGAAGAGCAGTTGAACGGAATGGACAGTGTCTTGAAAGGAGGATATAAGATGAACATCAACAAAAGCAAAACGAGGATAATGGAATGTAGTCAAATTAAATCGGGTGATGCTGAGGGGATTAGATTAGGAAATGAGACACTTAAAGTAGTAAAGGAGTTTTGCTATTTAGGGAGTAAAATAACTGATGATGGTCGAAGTAGAGAGGATATAAAATGTAGACTGGCAATGGCAAGGAAATCGTTTCTGAAGAAGAGAAATTTGTTAACATCTAGTATAGATTTAAGTGTCAGGAAGTCGTTTCTGAAAGTATTTGTATGGAGTGTAGCCATGTATGGAAGTGAAACATGGACGATAACCTGTTTGGACAAGAAGAGAATAGAAGCTTTCGAGATGTGGTGCTACAGAAGAATGCTGAAGATAAGGTGGGTAGATCACGTAACTAATGAGGAGGTATTGAATAGGATTGGGGAGAAGAGAAGTTTGTGGCACAACTTGACTAGAAGAAGGGATCGGTTGGTAGGATATGTTTTGAGGCATCAAGGGATCACAAATTTAGCATTGGAGGGCAGCGTGGAGGGTAAAAATCGTAGAGGGAGACCAAGAGATGAATACACTAAGCAGATTCAGAAGGATGTAGGTTGCAGTAGGTACTGGGAGATGAAGAAGCTTGCACAGGATAGAGTAGCATGGAGAGCTGCATCAAACCAGTCTCAGGACTGAAGACTACAACAACAACAAAAACTGTTATTTGTTATGTGTTACTGAACTAGCCTTTCGAACCAATAATATCCTTTCAATGAAATGTACCGAGCGAGGTGGCGCAGTGGTTAGCACGCTGACCTCGCATCGGGAGGACGACGATTTAAACACGCGTCCGACCTTCCTAATTAAGTTTTCCCGTGATTTTCCTAAATCACTTCAGCCGAGTGCTGGGATAGTCCCTTTGATAGAGCACGGCCGAATTCCTTACCCATCCTTCCCTAATCCGGTGGGACCGATGACCTCTCTGTTTTTCGTCTCCCCCCCCCCCCCAGGAATCAACCAACCTATCAATGAAATGTGTTCCGCCACCAATAGAACATCCAAATATGATAACCAAGGCACATAACTTTTACATTGGCCAAGCAAGAAAAAACTGTAACGTCGGATACGAGTATAAGGAACACATTAGACAGAGCGAAAATATTCAGTCGAGCTTCTTTCTACATTTGAAAAATCAGAACCACACATTCTTGAAGTACTGGAATTCTATACGAATACGAGGAAATACCCACAAGAAATATTAAACGAGCACACAGGATTTAGACATACCTCAAAAACTTTATTGAACTTTTAGAACACGAAAATGGATAAATCGCAACTAACATACGCAACAACCAAAAACAATCGTAAAAAATTGTAGTTAATAAAATAACATCGCTGTTCTTCTGCATAATCGCTGTAAACACATATTATCGTAACAGTTGAACTGTCAAACTACTGTCACGTCTAATTAACGTTTTATTGTCAATATATTTACGTCATTTCCCAACTTATAAAAACAGTGACAGTTATAAAACTGTTCACTAACGACATAATATGGGCGTCACATCAGTCTAGACGTGAGTACAAAATAGCCACTTTAATGTAAATGACAGGTATTTGAGAATGACGATAAATGCTGAAACCGTCAGTCAGGAATAAAGATTAATTATTATAAATAGTTATTTTGGTGCATCTTTCTAATAATCATGTCATTATCTAACATATACTACGCAGCTGACCCTAAAGAAAAAAGAAAAGAAATAAGTTCGTCGAAAGTTATGAGCGGTATAGTTCCGCGTCGTTCTCTTGATCAGGGGATTGCTGTACGATGTCATTTGAGAGGAATCGTATGCGCATAATGTGCCTACTTTGACATCAAAAAACTTAATGGTGGACAACTGTTCTTCGTTAACAATGTACTCAATAGAAACGCATCAGCCCTGAACATAAACAAAGACTGGCAAAGAAAATTTCGAGAAATAAAGGTAACCAGGAAAATCTTCGAAGATTGAAACTCTTCTGAGGAAAACGTTCTGTGGATAAGCGGATTACCAATGTAGATTCATGAAGCATAGACAGATTCATATGCGTGTTTGATGCGCACAATTTACAATGGTAAGTAGCTACAAAAAAAATTATATTTTCGTAAGTTCTGACAGTTTAATAAGAAAGCTTTATCAGCTACCAACTCCAAATGAAATGCATCTCAGGAAAGCCAGTATACATCCCACAAAACAACTATTACTGTTTACAATACAGGGTGAGTTACCTAACTTTACCGCTGGATATATTACGTGAACCACATCAAATACTGACGAACCGATTCCACAGACCGAACGTGAGGAGAGGGGCTAGTGTAATTGTTTAATACAAACCATACAAAGATGCACGGAAGTATGTTTTTTGACACAAACCTACGTTTTTTTAAATGGAACCACGTTAGTTTTGTTAGCACATCTGAACATATAAACAAATACGTAATCAGTGCCGTTTGTTGCATTGTAAAATGTTAATTACATCCGGAGATATTGTAACCTGAAGTTGACGCTTGAAACCTCCGACGTTCAGTTGCGTGTTGTAACAAACACGGGCCACGGTCGGCGAGCAGCATCTGCAGGGACATGTTTACGATGACGACCGTGTTTACGAGTGTAGCTGTAGTGCACTGTTGTGGTTTAGTCTAGCTGTCGCAGTGTCCGCATGTAGCGCTTGCTGCTATTGTTATTCTGCATTCGTCTCCGCACGCAGACCAACTGTAGTACACCATGTTACCAGACGTCTGTGATAGTGTAGTGTTGTAGGAACTGTGACCATGGTGTATTCGAACTCTGAAAAGGCGGAGATGATACTCATCTATGGCGAGTGTCGACGAAATGCAGCTGAAGCCTGCAGGGTGTATGCAGAACGATACCCGGACAGAGAGCATCCAACGTGCCGCACATTGCAAAACATCTACCGCCAACTGTATGCAACAGGTATGGTCATAGCACGCAAACTGCTCCGTAACAGGCCCGTCACATGAAAAGCGGGTCCAGCTGATGTGTTAGCTGCTGTTGCCATGAACCCACACATGAGTACACGGGACATTGCGAGAGCCGGTGGACTGAGTCAAAGTAGTGTCATGCGCATACTGCATCGTCACCGCTTTCATCTGTTTCATGTGTCGCTACATCAGCAATTACATGGCTCTGAGCACTATGGGACTTAACTGCTGTGGTCATCAGTCCCCTAGAACTTAGAACTACTTAAACCTAACTAACCTAAGGACATCACACACATTCATGCCCGAGGCAAGATTCGAACCTGCGACCGTAGCTGTCGCGCGGTTCCAGACTGTAGCGCCTAGAACCGCTCGGCCACTCCGGCCGGCAGCAATTACATGGTTATGACTTTAATCATCGAGTAGAATTCTGTCAATGGGCATTAACAGAGAATGCGTTGCAGTTCTACCTGTTTACCGATGAAGCGGGTTTCACAAACCACGGGGCAGTGAATCTACAGAACATGCATTACTGGTCCGTGGACAATCCTCGCTGGCTCAGACAGGTAGAGCGACAGCGACCGTGGACTGTAAATGTACGGAGCGGAATCATTGGCGATCACCTCATTGGTCCTCACTTCATTGCAGGGGCCCAAACAGCTGCAACATACATCGCGTTTCTAGAGAATGATCTGCCAACGTTGCTCGAAAATGTCCCACTGGAAACGCGTCGACGTATGTGTTATCAGCATGATGGTGCACGTGCACATTCCGCAATTAACACTAGGCTGACCCTTGACAGGATGTTCGACGGGCGTTTCATAGGACGTGGAGGACGCATAAATTGGTCAGCCCGTTCTCCTGATCTTACACCTCTGGACTTCTTTCTGTGGCGTAAGTTAAAGGAGAACGTGTACCGTGATGTGCCTACAACCCCAGAGGATATGAAACAACGTATTGTGGCAGCCTGCGGCGACATTATACCAGATGTACTGCGGCGTGTACGACATTCATTACGCCAGAGATTGCAATTGTGTGCAGCAAATGATGGCCACCACATTGAACATCTATTGGCCTGACATGTCGGGACACATTCTGGTCCACTCCGTAATTGAAAACGGAAACCACGTGTGTACGTGTACCTCACCCCTCATGGTAATGTGCATGTGCGTCAGTGAAAAAGACCAATAAAAAGGTGTTAGCATGTGGACGTAATGTGCTGTTCCAGTCTCTTCTGTACCTAAGGTCCATCACCGTTCCCTTTGGATCCCTACGTAATTCGGTGCTCTCCGATACACACGATCGAACAGCGGAGGACTGGTATTCAAGCGTCAACTTTAGGTTACAATATCTCCGGATGTCATTAACATTTTACAGTGCAACAAACGGCACTGATTACGTATTTGTTTATATGTTCAGATGTGCTAACAAAACTAACGGGGTTCCATTTAAAAAAACTTAGGTTTGTGTTAAAAAACATACTTCCGTGCAGTTTTGTATGGTTTGTAGTAACCAATTACACTAGCCCCTCTCCTCACGTTCGGTCTGTGGAATCGATTCGTCAGTATTTGATGTGGTTTACGAAATATATCCAGCGGTAATGTTAGGTGACTCACCCTGTATAATTGTTGCAATATTGAAGTAATGTTTTTGTATCGCTTTTGTTCTTTCTTCGTATACTAGTTGATCTGTTTATGGTAAACACGCATAAGCCTTATGTTAACCGCTTAATTATGAACCTAGCGATACATTTCTCGTAACAAGATCATAAAGGTGGCCGCTTACTTCTTGAGGCGCGAGCGGACGACAGTGCGCAATATTTAAGTGAAATTACTTCGTGTTAGAAAACTGACAGAGTTCTGGTTTGGAGTAAATGAAAATTTGTATTCTCAAGATTTAAGTCGCTGAATGTGTTTAGCTAACTTCTATAAAAAAAAGTTCCCAACATCTCGAAAATTCGATAACATCGTCAGAAAATACATTTTCCTAAACTACTCGTATATCGTCTTAATACTTAGTTGCCGCCGGCCGTGGCGGCCGAGCAGTTCTAAGCGCTTCAGTCTGAAACCGCGCGACCACTATGGTCGCAGGTTCGAATCCTGCCTCGGGCATGGATGTGTGCGATGTCCTTAGGTTACTTAGGTTTAAATAGTTCTAAGTTCTAGGGGACATGACCTCAGACGTTAAGTCCCATAGTGCTCAGAGCCATTTGAACCATTTTTAACTTAGTTGCCGCAAATGAATCTAGGATGACAATATAGTGCAAATGTTCCAAAACGCACAGACACAAGTTTCATATTTATAGTGAGACTTTCAGCGAGTTTTGTGCAAGGTGAAAGATAACTTATATCTTCGAACTTCTGGAGAATAATTTGTGCAGCAAGTCATTCATTGGACGCACACAGCTGTACGTCTGTTTCTACTTTCCACTGAGGACATACTAATCAACCAAAACACAATGATCACTGCCCACTGAAACTGAATGCTGCGGCCACATTTTGCGATATGGAAAGTACATTACTGGCCATTAAAAGTGTTACACCACGAAGATAACGTGCTACAGACGCGAAATTTAACCGACACGAAGAAGATGCTGTGATATGCAAATGATTAGCTTCTCAGAGCATTCACACAAGCTTCAAGAATTCGCGAATTCGCTGCGCTCTGCTGCCTGCAAAAGCTTTTTTGCATACTGTTCTCATTTGGTGCAGTCTTGGTTCTGTACAAAACTGAGGATCTCTATCCGCTGTCGCTGCACGCGCTTCCGAAATAAGATCACGTAGTCCAGAATATTAATTTCCTCTATTAACTATCTAATAAAAGAGAGTTCCCTTTTACGTCTATTGGTGTCTCCTTCAGCGTATTCATTTTCATATTTTATTGGGCTATGGTGTTGATTCAGAATCACATGCGGTCGTTGTAAATGTTACTGATGTTGCATCAGATGATACTTCATTTAGTCACCAAATCACCGAATAATTATACACTACATGCCATTAAAATTGCTACACCGCGGAGATTATGTGCTGCAAACGCGAAATTTAACCGACAGGAAGAAGATGCTGTGGTATGCAAATGATTAGCTTTTCAGAGAATTCATACAAGGTTGGCGCCGGTGGCGACACCTACGACGTGCTGACATGAGGAAAGTTTCCAACCAATTTCTCATACACAAACAGCAGTTGACCGGCGTTGCCTGGTGAAACGTTGTTGTGATGCCTCGTATAAGGAGGAGAAATGCGTACCATGACGTTTCCGACTTTGATAAAGATCGGATTGTAGCCTGTTGCGATTGCGGTTTATCGTATCGCGACATTGCTGCTCGCGTTGGTCGAGATCCAATGACTGTTAGCAGAATATGGAATCGGTGGCTTCAGGAGGGTAATACGGAACGCCGTGCTGGATCCCAGTGGCCTCGTATCAGTAGCAGTCGAGATGACAGGCATCTTATACGCACGGCTGTAACGGATGGTGCAGCCACGTCTCGATCCCTGAGTCAACATATGGGGACGTTTGCAAGACAACAACCATTTGCACGAACAGTTTGCAGCACCATGGACTGTCACCTCGGAGACAATGGCTGCGGTTACCCTTGACGCTGCATCACAGACAGGAGCGCCTGCGATGGTGTGCTCAACGACGAACCTGGGTGCACGAATGGTAAAACGTCATTTTTTCGGATGAATAGAGGTTCTGTTTACTGCATCGTGATTCTGTTTACTGCATCGTGATGGTCGCATCCGTGTTTGGCGACATCGCGATGAACGCACATTGGAAGTGAGTATTCGCCATCGCCATACTGGCGTATCACCCGGCGTGATGGTATGGGGTGCCATTGGTTACACGTCTCCGTCACCTCTTGTTCACATTGACGGCACTTTGAATAGTGGACGTTACATTTCAGATGTGTTTCGACCCGTGGCTCTACCCTTCATTCGATCCCTGCGAAACCCTACATTTCAGCAGGATAATGCACGACTGCTTGTTGCAGGTCCTGTACGGGCCTTTCTCGATACAGAAAATGTTCGGCTGCTGCCCTGATCAGGACATTCTCCAGATCTCTCACTAACTGCAAACGTCTGGTCAATGGTGGCCGAGCAACTGGCTCGTCACAATACGCCAGTCACTACTCTTGATGAACTGTGGTATCGTGTTGAAACTGCATGGGCAGCTGTATCTGTACACGCCATTCAAGCTCTGACTCAATGCCCAGGAGTATCAGGGCCTTTATTACGGCCAGAGGTGGTTGTTCTGGGTACTGATTTCTCAGGATCTATGCACCCCAATTGCGTGAAAATGTAATCACATGTCAGTTCTAGTATAATATATTTGTCCAATGAATACCCGTTTGTCATCTGCATTTCTTCTTGGTGTAGCAGTTTTAATGGCCAGTAGTGTATAAACCGGATCCCAAATATGAAAATTCAGACATAAGCGACACTGACGAAGGGCAGGTGCTTATGGCCTGGCGCCTGCTAACGACAGTGCAGGAAACGGCGAAGATGGCTGTCGTGAGCATCTTTGTAAAGTGGTTCAAGAACGATTAAATCACGAGTAGGTAATTATCTGCTAATTTGAGCCATCTCATTCTACTTCCAGTAGTGTTGCTATGTAAGTCTTTCAGCTTGACTCAATACAATAGTAGTTGTTTTACCAGAGCTATAAAGTATAATTATGAAGAAATGACGCAGAATCATTATCAAGATTGCTGTTTATCGCAATAGACAAGTCCGTGGCAGTGCTGTCTCCCCACTGACGCCTGCCGTCTTGCCGAGGGTGGCCTAGCTTGGAACTCCGCAGCAGATGACGCCTACGTTTTTCCATGTTGACCTAACGACTTAGCGAATTACAACTGCAGTGGGTATGAGATGTAGTGCACTACGCTCCCTTAGGGTAGTATACTGATTAGTTACCTAGCGTTAGTGGTATGTAAGCAAATTTAGCGCTATTAAGCCGCCTACTTCAAAATATGCCGATCATAAGGCGCGCTAAACTACTTCAGTTCTAATGCGCGAGAAATAATTAGTTATCTGATGCTTTCGCTTGTAGGGAGCAGAGCGCGTAACGCAGTACCGTCGCACTGGGCTTTAGTAGTTATGTGTTGTGTTGTCCTGTGGTGAATGGTGATCAGCTTCACTAGCTGTTACATTGATGTAAATTGTTATCGTAGGGTAGCTCTCGTCACCGAGAATAAATTGTATGAAACTGAGATGCACTGTCTTTGATTAAGAAAACCTGTTGAAGAGAAGTCGAGTATCGATAGTAACCATTTACATTGAGTTTTCACTGTCACATGATCAAAGTTTAGCCTTTCAAGTAAGGGTAGAATCTGGAGTCAGTTTTTCATTTTTAATTAAATGAGATACAATTTTGTTGATATTGCATTTACGGACTTTCAAAAGTATAATCTTTTCCAAATATCTTTGATATGAAGTCTCTAATCTTTTGACATCTATCGAAACTTCTGTGTTGTCTGTCGTATTTGGAAGGTGGTAGAGCTGCAAGTGGCTCCCGCTTCTTGTACTGATCTCAGTTAAAGGAAGGCGCTGTGGCCATTACTGGGGAGCTCGATGGTGCCTACCGTCGCCTCCCAAGCTGGTGGTCCCGACACTACGACGGAATCCCCACTGTAGCCTCCGATATTACTGTCTCAAATCAATTCTTCACCTCAACCTTGCTGATTAATAAAATATCAGCCCTCCGCTTCCAGTTGCTAGAAACATGGTTCGTGTTGATCACCAAATACATCTGTTCTGATGGATCACTTCTGGGTCGCTATCGAGACGCCAGGTCGGCGCCCACAAACGGGTGACCTGTCTGTTGACATCTAGTCTCACACGTCTCCGGAAACCTAGCAAGGACTTGAGGAATCCACGTCACGCAGATTCGCTGCTGTATTGTGTTCCAAATTTGGGCACCACTCTATTAAGCATGTGGCCATTACATTTTGGCTCATAGGCGGACACTAAGATGACAAAACACATAGTATGGCGATATGCACATATACAGATGCCGTTAGAATAGTCTACGCAAGATATCAAAGTGCAGTAGAGTGCCGAAGCTATCGTTTGTATTCAGCTGAGTCATTTGAAAAGGTTTCCGACGTGGTTATGTTCGCACTACGGAATTTAACAGACTTTGAACGCGTACTGGAAGTTGGAGCTAGACGAATGGGACATTTTATTTCTGAATTAGTTAAGGAATTCAATACTCCGAGATCAACTTTGGAGATTGGGCCAGGAATATCAAATTTCAGGCTTTACCTCTCACCGCAGTGGCCGACTGCCTTCACTTAACGACTCAGAGTATCGGCGTTTGTGTAGAGTTGTCCGTGCTAACAGACTAGCAACACTGCGTGAAACAACCGCAGAAGTTAGTATGGGACGTGCGGCGAACGTATCCGGTAAGACAGTGCCGCAAAATTTGGCATTAATGGGCTATGGCAGCAGACGACAGACGCGAGTGCCTTTGCTAACAGAACGACATCGCCTGCACTGCCTCCTGGGCTCGTGACCATGTCAGTTGGACCCTACACAACTGGAAAACCGTGACCTTGTCAGATGAGTCCTGATTTCAGTTGGCAAGAGTTGCTCGTATGTTTCGAAAATGGCGCAGATCCCATGATGACACTGTGTAAGTTGGCGAGCGCTGTATTACATGGAGTAGTCCAACTGAACCGATCATTGACTGGAAATGTTCGGCTGCTTGGAGACATTTTTCAGCTATTCATGGACTTCATGTTCTCAGGAAAAGTTGGAATTTTTATGGATGACAATGCGTCATGTCACCGGGCCACAATAGTTCATGATTGGTTTGGAGAAAATTTTTCGACAATTCGAGCAAATGATTTGGCCCCCATCGAATATTTATAGAGCACAATCGAGACGTCAGTCTGTGCACAACATCCTGCACCGGGAACACTTTCGCAATTATGCAGGCTTAATATTTTGGAGGGGACTTCCAACTACTTGTTGAGTACAAGCCGCGTCCAGTTGCTGCAGTACGTCAGGCTAAGGGTGGTTCTACACGACGTTAGCTGATATGCCATGACTTTTGTCACCTCAGTTTAGATGCAATGTAAGACATGACCACAAGGGAAAAATCATCGCTGGCTGTGTAAAGCTTAAGCGAAGGCAATTTTTTTGAACAGTCCGTTATCTTTCCAGTGAGTGGTTTCTAGAACAGTATCATTAAGGAGTCAACTGGAATACGAGCTACATCGAATCTCGTTCATCGGGATAGGGATTCTCCTCTCAGTGCTGACAGAAACCATCACTGGAAGCTGTAAGACGGGGCCGACCACATTCGTGTGGCAGCTGTGAACGACAAGTGCCAGCTGCCGGCCAAGTAAACACAGGGTCGGCCGACTGTTAAATGGTTACGGAATGGCTGTCGCAGCCATTTAGACTCCGGCACTTCGCCAGAAGATGGAAGCAGAAAGGACGCGCCTTCTGAAATGCCGTGGCACATTGTAGACTGACCCGGCAAGAAAACCTGTAAGGTTGTACAGCAATGGGAGAACATTCATTCGCATATTATTTCGTTCAATATTAATGCGTAGCTGCCATTCTGCTTCCTGTTTTCTTATGCGGTGGCAGGTTTCGTTGAACCTAAATACCCATAGTTAGAACGGCAGTAGTAGTAACTAGTATTAGTATGTTAACCATCACAACGGGAAGAGGACGTAAATGGAGATGAGATGTTGGATGTACTACTGCGATGAGAATCTGATACAGTAGTGAAAGACCTAATTCGAAATAAGGCCACGGGAGTAGACGACAGTCCGTCAGAACTACTGACAGCCTCGGGAGAGCCAACCATACAAAACGCTTCCATCTGGTGTGCAAGATTTATGAGACAGACGAAATACCCCCAGACTTCAAGAAGAATATAACAACTGCAATTCCAAAGAAAGCAAATGCTGACAGGTGTGAATAGTACCGAATTATCAGTTTACTAAGTTCAAATGTTCAAATGTGTGCGAAATCTTATGGGGCTTAACTGCTAAGGTCATCAGTCCCTAAGCTTACACACTACTTAATTTAAATTATCCTAAGGACAAACACACACACCCATGCCCGAAGGAGGATTCGAACCTCCGCCGAGACCAGCCGCACAGTCCATGACTGCAGCGCCCTAGACCGCTCGGCTAATCCCGCGCGGCAGTTTACTATGTCATGGTTGCAAAATTCTAACACGAATTTTCCAAGCAAGATTGGAAAAATTGGTAGCAGCCAAAGTCGGACAAAATCAGTTTGGATTCCCTAAAAGTGAAGGAACACGCGAGGCAAAACTGACTCTTAAGATAAGTAAAGGCAAACCTACATATTTATCTTTTGTAGTTTACAGAAAGCTTGTGACAATGGTGACTGCGGTATTTTCTTTGAAATTCTGAACGTAGCAGGGGTAACATACAGGGTGCGAAAGACAATTTACAACTTGTACAGAACCCAGACGTCAGTTATAAGGGTCGAGGGGCACTAAAGGGAAGCAGTGGTTGAGAGCGGAGTAAGATAGGGTTGTAACCTACTTCCGATGTTATTCAATCCGCACACTGAGCGAGCAGTAAAGGAAACGAACGGAAAATTTAGAGTAGGAATTAGATTTCAGGGAGAAGAAACAAAAACTTTTGAGGTTTACCGATAACATTGTAACTTTGTAAGAGACGGCCAAGGAATTGTGAGAGCAGCTGGACGGAATGGACAGTGTCTTGAAAGGAGGATGTAAGATGAATATCGACAAAACCAACACAAGGATAATGGAATGTAGTCGATATACTTAAAGTATTCGGAAGCAAAACAACTGATGATGAGCGAAGTATAAAGGATATAAAATGTAGACTCATAATGGCAAGCCGGCCGGAGTGGCCGAGCGGTTCTAGGCGCTTCAGTCTGGAACCACGTGACCGCTACGGTCGCAGGTTCGAATCCTGCCTCGGGCATGGTTGTGTGTGATGTCCTTAGGTTGGTTAGGTTTAATTAGTTCTAAGTTCTAAGCCACTGATGACCTAAGAAGTTAAGTCGCATAGTGCTCAGAGCCAGTCATAATGGCAAGAAAAGCGTTTCTGAACAACAGAAATTTGCTAACGTCGAACATGAATTAAAGTATTAGGAAGACTTTTCTGAAAGTATTTGTATGGAGTGTAGCAAGAAGGGAATAGAAGCTTTCGAAATGCTGAAGATTAGATGAGTAGACCACATAACAAATGAGGAGGTACTAACAAGAACTTGGGGAAAAAAAATTGTGGCGTAACCTGCCTCAATCGTAAATCAGGTTTAGAAGAATTCAGGTTACAGTGAAAGGGTACAGTACCGCCCGACATTGAAAATGGGTACAACATACTTCATTATTTTTGTCAGAACAACACATTTTTTTTCTAATAATAACTCAATTTCAATTAATACAGCAAAGCCGGATACCAGTGTGGGAAAGAATGACAATTTATTTATTTAATTGATCACATGTGCACTCCCACAAAGTAAATCCCTACATCCAGTTTGGTGAGATCTGTGAAATGAATGAATGTATGGTCATCTGCTAACCGCAGATAGTGAATGTGAATATATGATCATCTTTGAGACGATCCTTTGGCCACCTTTGGTGGGACCAAAGAGATGAAATTTACCTGAGCTTTGAGCGCCTGAAATGTGGCTGACCAATACGGTAGCAAGGTGCTCCCCCACTTCAGCAGAGGTGCGAGAGGACCTGGAGAACGGCCATGTTTCGGCACTCTGCCGCTGGATCTTGTGCTGTTAAGACCTGTCTTAGTTGTGCTCCGTAAAGACGAAAGAGTGGAGACATGGTATGCATGTGGAATATTTAAGAGTAGTTTGAAATAATAATTTCTCTATTTCAGGAACTTTTGTGGGGAGAATTAAATGTCAGGCAGGTAATATTAATGGGATTGTAGTAATCTTCGGAAGTGACCAATGGTCACAATGAAACCACGTATAGCAATAAGTTGAAATACTTCCGTGTGCTTAAGTTAAGCTGAATTACTAGCGTGTGTACAATAAGTTGAAATATTTAAGAAATAGCGTGTGTACCGTAAGTTGAAATATTTAAGAAATGGCGTGTGCAGGACTTGAAATTAGAGACGAGTACTTCCACGTGGTGAGTACTGTGTCTCAACCTGTGTATGAGACAAAGGATAAAGAGAAGTACTCGTCCATGGTATCAGTTGAGGACTCGCGTGTGTGATGAATACGTTCTTAATATTACTTTGCGTGATATGATTCCGTGTGACGCTAGATTCAAACTCTGAGAGAGAAGCAAGGTGAGTCGGCCGTCTATCCAGCAACGCCACTTGGCTTGCATTGCACAGGAAGACGTGCAAATATCTCCAGAGTTCATAGTAGGAAAGTAGAATTACAAAGTGGGGCAGTGTCGTGTGAAACTGGGATAAATATTAATTGAAGTGGGAAAGCTGAAAGTGATAATGTTGTGACTATTCCCTGTGTAGTGTTTCATATTGTAGTGTGGTGTATGTCACGTAATTTGGATATGTGTGGTTTGCATGGGAGAGTAGCGAGGTAGTTTCAAAAGATTAGTGGGTTATGCGTGTTCCTTTTGTACTGCTCGGTCTGGAGGAAAGTTTCGTGATGATGATTGTGAGAGTCGAAGTGTGAGAAATAATAAAAGATCCACCATCCTATCCAGAAAGTGCACTGTAGCGTTAAATAATTACGAGACCATAATATAGAGATTCACCAATGTAAAGCCATGCCCACTGGGTGGAATTTCTCATGTGTTATTGTTGTAGGTTATAGAATTTGTGTGTTTAGGTTAGAGAATTTATCGGAATAAATAAGATAGTGAAAAGAAAAAGATTGGTGGACTTTTCCTTGGAATTGTATGTTGTAATAATGTCCCGAATTTATAATGTGTGCGCCATTCATATTCAGTGCGGTGGCCACGTGTTGACAAAAGCCGTTAAATAAAAAAAGTAAGAAAATGTGGTATTGCCAGTGCGTAGTGTACAGTCAGAGTTCTGTAAATTACTGATAGTCAGATGTGCGTTTCCGTTGCGTATTATTCATACAGGAGGTTGATTAGTGACTTAATTGTGAGTACGAGAGTTCATGTTACTCGATAAATTAAGAATGAATCAACTCGCTTGGCAGACCACTCATCTTGCAGGCCTGACTGCTTGATGCCACAGTATGAGCAAGGCATGTGGGTGCCTCTCAACAGTAGATATCCGGAAACGAAGATAATTTGCACGGGATAGAGTAGCAAAGAGAGCTGCATCAGACCACAACAAAACAACCACCACAAATAGAAAATCATCTGTACTTTTATTAATAGTTGTTAATGAAGTAATTTATAGCTAGTTCTTAAAAAAGTAGTCGAGGTTTAGGAGTAGCACCTTCGGCTAGTGATCAAAACGTCGTAGGTTCCGGGTTCACAAGTCATCATAAATGGCGGCAGAAGACTTCATGTGTAAACAGTGACCTCTGTTGTGCTACGAGCCTTGTCAAAGAGGGCGGGGGAACAGGCATAGCTTTAGGTAAACCTCTTGCCGTTGGGGTGGGCAACTGTCCTCAAAAGACGAAAGAATCCGCAATGATCAAGGGCATAAGGACGCAGAAGGCAATGGAAACCGCTATATTAAAGACACGTAATGCATATCCATATGACATGTGAACTTTAATAGTGATAAATGTCAGTTGATCCCTCAGTTGGCAAAAGAAACGGATTAGTCCCCATTCGGATATCCGGGAGAGGGTTGCCGAGGGTGACGTAATCGTGGAAAAAGAACTGAAAAACCTACGTTAGGGTCCCGTTCTACGAGTTGCAGCGCGGAATTTAGAAGTTTAATCGTGGTTGAGATACTAGATAATCTGAAAAGAGATAAGCAATGGCAGACTCTAAATATAGCGCGGGTCCTTGAAATGAAATGGAAAAAAATACTTGTGGTCAGACGAATGCGGGGTAATAGCAACAGAAGGAGGGGGGGGGGGGGGGGACATTGAATACCATCATATGGCTGCCCAAGTCTTCACCGAACCCCAGCCATGTTTCACTCTTGGGAAGTAAACTCGGCGAGAAGTTGGAACAGTATGAAACAAGATCGGGCAGACCAAATGATCTTCTTCCATTGCTCCACAGTCCAGGTTTTATGGTTTCAGCACCACGTTTGTTTGTTATAGGCATTTGCATTACTGATAAGTGGCATCTGAATTCCAGCTCGCCCTGCAGTTTCCAGCTTACGGAGCTCTCTTTATGCTGTTTTGGTGCTGACGGGATCTGAGAGTGCGACATTAAGCTCTGCAGTGAGTTTTGCAGCTACCTTCCTCTTTTTTTCGTCACGATCCTCTTCAGTGACCGGCTGCGTGACCGCTCAACACACACTTTCGTAATTTTTGTGACTTGTGAATGATGTTTTTCCGCTTTCCCTGTATGCTGTATACATCTGACACTTGCATCGTATGGAGAACATTGAACCGCTGCTGTTCATGGTCAAATACAACAGCGCAACCTGCAGGCTTGGCTAGAAGCTGTCTTTATATTCAAGCATGCATTTCTCGCGGTGTTTCCATATATTTGTCCAACCCCTGTATACAGGGTGTTACAAAAAGGTACGGCCAAACTTTCAGAAAACATTCCTCAAAAATGGTTCAAATGGCTCTGAGCACTATGGGACTTAACATCTATGGTCATCAGTCCCCTAGAACTTAGAACTACTTAAACCTAACTAACCTAAGGACATCACACAACACCCAGCCATCACGAGGCAGAGAAAATCCCTGACCCCGCCGGGAATCGAACCCGGGAACCCGGGCGTGGGAAGCGAGAACGCTACCGCACGACCACGAGATGCGGGCAAAACATTCCTCACACACAAAGAAAGAAAAGATGTTATGTGGACATGTGTCCGGAAACGCTTAATTTCCATGTTAGAGCTCACATTAGTTTCGTCAGTATGTACTCTACTTCCTCGATTCACCACCAGTTGGCCCAATTGAAGGAAGGTTATGTTGACTTCGGTGCTTGTGTTGACATGCGACTCATTGCTCTACAGTACTAGCATCAAGCACATCAGTACGTATCATCAACAGGTTAGTGTTCATCACGAACGTGGTTTTACAGTTAGTGCAATGTTTACGAATGCGGAGTTGGCAGATGCCCATTTGATGTATGGATTAGCACGGGGCAATAGCCGTGGCGCGCTACGTTTGTATCGATACAGATTTCCAGAACGAAGGTGTCCCGACAGGAAGACGTTCCAAGCAACTGATCGGCGTCTTAGGGAGCACGGAACATTCCAGCCTATGACTCGCGACTGGGGAAGACCTAGAACGACGATGACACCTGCAATGGACGAGGAAATTCTTCGTGCAGTTGACGATAACCCTAATGTCAGCGTCAGAGAAGTTGCTGCTGTACAAGGTAACGTTGACCACGTCACTGTATGGAGAGTGCTACGGGAGAACCAGTTGTTTCCGTACCATGTACAGCGTGTGCAGGCACTATCAGCAGCTGATTGTCCTCCACAGGTTCATTTCTGCGAATGGTTCATCCAACAATATGTCAATCCTCATTTCAGTGCAAATGTTCTCTTTACGGATGAGGCTTCATTCCAACGTGATCAAATTGTAAATTTCCACAACCAACATGTGTGGCCTGACGAGAATCCGCACGCAGTTGTGCAATCACGTCATCAACACAGATTTTCTGTGAACCTTTGAGCAGGCATTATTGTTGGTGATGTCTTGATTGGGCCCCATGTTCTTCCACCTACGCTCATTGGAGCACGTTATCATGATTTCATACGGGATACTCGACCTGTGCTGCTAGAACATGTGCCTTTACAAGTACGACACAACAGGTGGTTCATGCACGATGGAGCTCCTGCACATTCCAGTCGAAGTGTTCGTACGCTTCTCAACAACAGATTCGGTGACCGATGGATGGGTAGAGGCGGACCAATTTCATGGCCTCCACGCTCTCCTGACCTCAATCCTCTTGACTTTCATTTATGGGGGCATTTGAAAGCTCTTGTCTACGCAACGCCGGTACCAAATGTAGAGACTCTTCGTGCTCGTATTGTGGACGGCTGTGATACAATACGCCATTCTCCAGGGCTGCATCAGCGCATCAGGGATTCCATGCAACGGAGGGTGGATACATGTATCCTCGCTAACGGAGGACATTTTGAACATTTCCTGTAACATAATGTTTGAAGCCACGCTGGTACATTCTGTTGCTGTGTGTTTCCATTCCATGATTAATGTGATTTGAAGAGAAGTAATAAAATGAGCTCTAACATGGAAAGTAAGCGATTCCGGACACATGTCCACATGACATATTTACTTGCTTTGTGTATGAGGAATGTTTCCTGAAAGTTTGTTGGCCGTACCTTTTTGTAACACCCTGTATAATGGCTGCCTGAAATAGCATTTGGAAGGTTGGTAGTTTTATCACTTATGACACGGCCACAAAGCCAGAAGGATTTTATTCATATGAACTGCATGGTAGAATAAGGGTCATATCGCCTGCAGAGCACACGGTTACGCATAATCAGACAGTAGGTTTGCGTATCGCTTGCTAGACGGAGGCAGAAGTATCAGTAGGCCCATTTTATTCCAAGTAAACTTGGTTCCTCAAGAGGATAGCTTCCTGAGCCGTGGCCCAGTAAGTGGGATATCTTCTTCTTCTTCTTCTTTCTTCTTTCGCTACTGCCTTTATCCCGCATTGTGCGCAGGGGCGGCAGGGTTAAGTACGGAATTGGCACGGTTAAGTGAAGGGGTGGCCGGATGCCCTTCCTGCCGCCACCCCATACCGTCCGGGACGGAATTAGTGTAACCCAGCTGTCTGCGTCTAGTGTAAATCGTGAAGTAGTGTGAATGTGTTTCAAATGTCGTGTAACTGTGGCGGGACGTGGGGACCAGCCCGGTAGTCACCCAGTAGGATGTGGGAAACCGCCTAGAAACCACATCCAGGCTGGCCGGCACACCGGCCACCGTCGTTAATCCGCTGGGCGGATTCGATCCGGGGCCGGCGCGCCTACCCGAGACCAGGAAGCAGCGCGTTAGCGCTCTCGATTATCCTGGCGGGTAGTAAGTGGGATATGTCATGTGTGATTTGGCCATCAGCAACATACCAACGTGTTCCGCGATTAATCCAACTAGGTGACATTTTTCTGCCCTTCGAATGTCCAATAACGTTGTTCCTGCAGCATTCCTCGTGGTATGTTTTGAACAGAGATGGCGTGGCAGCTCTGCTTCCCACAGCGAAGAGGTAGCTGCCAATGTTATGGCGCCGGCCGGAGTGGCCGAGCGGTTCTAGGCGCTACAGTCTGGAACCTTTCGACCGCTACGTTCGCAGGTTCGAATCCTGCCTCGGGCATGGATGTGTGTGATGTCCTTAGGTTAGTTACGTTTAAGTAGTTCTAAGTTCTAGGGGACTGATGACCTGAGAAGTTAAGTCCCATAGTGCTCAGAGCCATTTGAACCATATCAATGTTATGGCCGCTGTCGTTGTTGCCCAGTATTGAAATGGCTAGCGATTTGCTGGACTGTGTGTTATCTATCCGTTTTTACAATCCACAATAATCGTTGTTGTCTCGTGTCATAAATACATTTTTGTACACTGCAGGTTAATTAGGCAGATTCCCAGGAATCAAGCTAGAGAGGAATGTCTTGTTCGATAACAATGTCTACCATATAGTTTACATCACCCATGAATCATAGACCTTGCCGTTGCTGGGGAGTCTTGCGTGCCTCAGCGATACAGACAGCCGTACCGTAGGTGCAACCACAACGGAGGGGTATCTGTTCATCAAGAGCTCAGATGGAAACCCAGTTCTAAGCAAAAAAGGGAAAGCAGAAAGGTGGAAAGAGTATATAGAGGGTCTATACAAGGGCGATGTACTTGAGGACGATATTATGGAAATGGAACAGGATGTAGATGAAGATGAAATGGGAAATATGATACTGCGTGAAGAGTTTGACAGAGCACTGAAAGACCTGAGTCGAAACAAGGCCCCAGGAGTAGACAACATTCTATTAGAACTACTGACGGCCTTGGGAGAGCCAGTCGTGACAAACCTCTACCATCTGGTGAGCAAAATGTATGAGACAGGCGAAATACCCTCAGATTACAAGAAGAATATAATAATTCCAATCCCAAAGAAAGCAGGCGTTGACAGATGTGAAAATTACCGAACTATTAGTTTAATAAGTCACGGCTGCAAAATACTAACGCAAATTCTTTACAGACGATTGGAAAACTGGTAGAAGCCGACCGTGAGGAAGATCAGTTTGGATTCCGTAGAAATTTGAGGACACGTGAGGCAATACTGACCCTACGACTTATTTTAGAAGACAGATTAAGGAAAGGCAAACCTAAGTTTCTAGCATTTGTAAACTTAGAGAAAGCTTTTGACAACGTTGACTGGAATACTCTCTTTCAAATTCTGAAGGTGGCAGGAGTAAAATACAGGGAGCGAAAGGCTATTTACAATTTGTACAGAAACAAGATGGCAGTTATAAGAGTCGAGGGGCATGAAAGGGAAGCAGTGGTTGGGAAGGGAGTGAGACAGGGTTGTAGCCTGTCCCCGATGTTATTCGATCTGTATATTGAGCAAGCAGTAAAGGAAACAAATGAAAAATTCGGAGTAGGTATTAAAATCCATAGAGAAGAAATAAAAACTTTGAGGTTCGACGATGACATTGTAATTCTGTCAGAAACAGCAAAGGACTTGTAAGAGTAGTTGAACGGAATGGACATTGTCTTGAAAGGAGGATGTAAGATGAACATCAACAAAAGCAAAACGAGAATAATGGAATGTAGTCGAATTGGGTGATTCTGAGGGAATTAGATTAGGAAATGAGTCACTTAAAGTAGTAAAGGAGTTTTGCTATTTGGGTAGCAAAATAACTGGTGATGGTCTAAGTAGAGAAGATATAAAATGTAGACAGGCAATGGCAAGGAAAGCGTTTCTGAAGAAGAGAAATTTGTTAACATTGAGTATAGATTTAAGTGTCAGGAAGTCATTTCTGAAAGTATTTGTATGGAGTGAAACATGGACGATAAATAGTTTCGACAAGAAGAGAATAGAAGCTTTCGAAATGTGGTGCTACAGAAGAATGTTGAATATTAGATGGGTAGATCACATAACGAATGAGGAGGTACTGAATAGGATTGGGGAGAAGAGGAGTTTGTGGCACAACTTGACTAGAAGAAGGGATCGGTTGGTAGGACATGTTCTGAGGCATCAAGGGATCACAAATTTAGTATTGGAGGGCAGCGTGGAGGGTAAAAATCATAGAGGGAGACAAGAGATGAATACACTAAGCAGATTCAGAAGGATGTATGTTGCAGTAGGTACTGGGAGATGAAGAAGCTTGCACAGGATAGAGTAGCGTGGAGAGCTGCACCAAACCAGTCTCAGGACTGAAGACCCCAACAACAACAACAATTTTTGGGATTTCGAATCAGTATATCACCCTGCTATTTATTATCTCCTTCCAATCCGACTATAAATTCTTCGCCGGCCGCTGTGGTTGAGCGGTTCTAGGCGCTTCCGTCCGGAACCACGCAGCTGCTACGGTCGCAGGTTCGAATCCTGCCTCGGGCTTGGATGTGTGTCATGTCCTTAGGTTAGTTAGGTCTAAGTCTAGGGGACTGATGACTTCAGATGCTAAGTCCCATAATGCTTAGAGCCATTTGAACCATAAATTCTTCAGACCCATTAAAAATGCTGCATGAATGATTTTACACTGATGAAATACGTGAAACGATGCTTAAATGACCTCGGAGAAATTAGAAACGTTTTTATTGGAAGGATGACGTTACTTCGTGGACCTAGGCATTACTTATATTAACACGAAAGGAAAATACGTATTATATCTGTTTGTACCTCTCCAAAATCATTTTTGTGCTAATATAATTTAAAAATCAGAATGGGGATTATATTTTATATTCCGTCCCCCGTCTTGAGACAATACTTACGTACTTTTTCGTAATTCAAAATCCAAAACTTCTGTAGGTCATAAACGATTTGGAAACTTTCTTATTTTCATGAATTCGTGTAACGCAAGTCTTATTCTTATTACAATTAATCTTCATATGAAAAAGTTCCTGACATGATTATTCTTTCAATAAACTGTGTCGTCTAGTTATCGTAGGTTATTGTTCCAGTCCAACTAAGAGATATTTCAAGGTTTTCCAAAAAGTTTCTCTTGACAGCTGTCGTAATATGGCTCTCACGGACAAATTCGTGTTCTTGTTTCTCTGATATATTCAGCTGAAAGATTATTGTCAGATGTGAAGTTAATAATCTTTCGTACATCTTTTAATAACAGATGTTACATACCATTAATAATTAAAGACGAAGTGTTTGCTTCAACTATAATAATTAAGTCGGAAGGGATGTGCGTTGTTAGGGAGTGCACGTGGTTCTCTTCATCCACAGATTCGGCGACCCCTTTCAGAGCAGCTGTATTCCGCTTCAAGAATTCGCGCATTCGCTGCGCTCTGCTGCCTGCAAAAGCTTTTTTTGCATACTGCTTCCATTTGGTGCAGTCCTGGTTCTGTACAAAACTGAGGATCTCTATTCGCTGCCGCTGCACACGCTTCCCATATAAGATCACGTAGTCCAGAATATTAATTTTCTCCATTAACTAGCTAATAAAAGCGAGTGCACTTTTACGTCTATTGGAGTTTCCTTCAGGGTATTCATATTCATAATTTATTGGGCTATGGTGTTGACTCAGAACCACGTGCTGTCGTTGTAACTGTTATTGACGTTGCATCAGATGATACATCATTTAGTCAACAAATCACCGAATAATTATACACTACTGGCCATTAAAATTGGTACACCACGGAGATGACGTGCTACAGACGCGAAATTTAACCGAGAGGAAGAGGATGCTGTGGTAAGCAAATGATTAGCTTTTCAGAGCATTCACACAACGTGCTAAAAAATGTTCAAATGTGTGTGAAATCGTATGGGGCTTAACTGCTAAGGTCATCAATCCCTAAGCTTACACACTACTTAACCTAAATTATCCTAAGGACAAACACACACACCCATGCCCGAGGGAGGACTTGAACCTCCGCCGGGACCAGCCACACAGTCCATGACTGCAGCGCCTGACCGCTTGGCTAATCCCCCGCGGCTACAACGTGCTGACATGAGGAAAGTTTCCAACTGATTTCTCATACACAAACAGCAGATGACCGGCGTTGCCTGGTGAAACGTTGTTGTGATGCCTCGAGTAAGGAGGAGAAATGCTTAACATCACGTTTCCGACTATGATAAAGGTCGGATTGTAGCCTATCACGATTGCGGTTTATCGTATCGCGACATTGCTGCTCGCGTTCGTCGAGATCCAATGACTGTTAGCAGAATATGGAATCGGTGGGTTCAGGTGGGTAATACGGAACGCCTTGCTGGATCCCAACGGCCTCGTACCACTAGCAGTCGAGATGAGGGGCATCTTATCTGCATGGCTGTAACGGATCGTGCAGCCACGTCTCGATCCCTGAGTCAACAGATGGGGACGTTTGAAAGACAACAACCATCTGCACGAATAGTTCGACGACGTTTGCAGCAGCATGGACTATCAGCTCGGAGACCATGGCTGCGGTTACCCTTGACGCTGCATCACAGACAGGAGCGCCTGCGATGGTGTACTCAACGACGAACTTGGGTGCACGAATGGCAAAACGACAATTTTTCGGATGAATCCAGCTTCTGTTTTGCCCGAATCTCGTGGTCGTGCGGTAGCGTTCTCGCTTCCCACGCCCGGGTTCCCGGGTTCGATTCCCGGCGGGGTCAGGGATTTTCTCTGCCTCGTGATGGCTGGGTGTTGTGTGCTGTCCTTAGGTTAGTTAGGTTTAAGTAGTTCTAAGTTCTAGGGGACTGATGACCATAGATGTTAAGTCCCATAGTGCTCAGTGCCAGCTTCTGTTTACAGCATCATGATGGTCGCATCCGTGTTTGGCGACATCGCGGTGAACGCACATTGGAAGCGTGTATTCGTCTTCGCCATACTGGCGTATCACCCGGCGTGATGGTATGGGGTGCCATTAGTTACACGTCTCGTTCACCTCTTGTTCGCATTGACTGCACATTGAACAGTTGACGTTACATTTCATGTGTGTTACTACCCGTGGCTCTACCCTTCATTCGATCCCTGCGAAACCCTACATTTCAGCAGGATAATGCACGATTGCTTGTTGCAGGTCCTGTACGGGCCTTTCTGGATACAGGAAATGTTCGACTGCTGTCCTGGCCAGCACATTCTCCAGATCTCTCACCAACTGAAAACGTGTGGTCGATGGTGGCCGAGCAACTGGCTCGTCACAATACGCCAGTCGTTACTCTTGATGAACTGTGGTATCGTGTTGAAGCTGTATGGGCAGCTGTACCAGTACACGCCATCCAAGCTCTGTTCGACTCAATGCCCAGGCGTATCAAGGCCGTTATTACGGCCAGAGGTGGTTGTTCTGGATACTGATTTTTCATGATTTTTGCTCCCAAATTGCGCGAAACTATAATCACACGTCAGTTCTAGTATATTTGTCCAATGAATAACCGTTTATCATGTGCATTTCTTGTTGGTGTAGCAATTTTAATGGCCAGTAGTGTATCATCCATTTTTCAGCAGATAGACTCGATTTCCTCCATTATAATTCTGAGCAAGCGCTTATCAGTCTCATGAGTAACGAGTTATTTCGCCAGACGAGAACGACTGCTTTGAATTTATTTTAAAGATGAGGAAAAAGTCTTGCCGTATGATTAGCAGGCGTTTCTACTGAGTTCGGTTCATGGGGAAAATACGGGAAAAAGCAATCATTCTACAAAGGTGACTGTTTAGAAAATCACTTGTGCGTCCCATCTTTTAACTAATAGGGGATATTGAACGTATACAAAGGATGGCTGCACGAATAGTCACAGGTTTAGTTGCTTAGGCTTCCGCGGCCAGATTCAGTTGCCGTAAAAGTTATCTGAGTATCGTACCGTGTCTTAATGTAAAAAGCTGAACTGGAGAGGCCAACGTTTCGGCCAAGGTTACAGTGGCCTTCTTCTCGGTCTATTGATATACTTTAGTTGTGTGGAACTGCTTATACTTTGTCTTTGCTGCTCACTGAGCATGACTTTAGGTCGCAATTTTAAAATTCATTATGTCGATTGGTCACTTGAGGCGCAAGGAGCGGGAACCGGGAACTTTAGGAGCTTACGGGTGCTCAATGCCGAGGTTGTCAGCGCGCGGGAACTATATTACAACAGGTTACAACGCTAGAGGGAGTGGAGATCTGCTGTTGTCTGCTGATTCTTGTACTGTTGGCTACGATATGTGCTCCTGTTTTCCTCCTGCTGGACGCAGGTCGCTCGGCGGCAGTTACCCGCCGATAGCTCTCGCGTCATGTGTTATTTGCCGAAGCCCACGAGAAAACAAGGCTGCGGCACCTACGTCACAGCACGTGACACTACAGGTCTTACGAGTACCAGCAGCAGTCTCCGGCTGAGAGCGATGATGATGATGATGTTTGGTTTGTGGGCGCTCAACTGCGCGGTCATCAGCGCCTGTACGAATTCCCAATTTTTACATAGTCCATTTTCTTTTCACAATCCAATCTAGTCACTCTGACAAATGATGATGATGATGATGATGATGATGATGATGAAATGATGAGGACAACACAAACACCCAGCCCCGGGCAGAGAAAATCCCCAACCCGGCCGGGAATCGAACCTGGGACCCCATGATCCAGATGCAGCAACGCTAGCCGCTAGACCCCGAGCTGCGCACCCGGCTGAGAGCGAGTAACTATTTCAGACGAGTTTAATAAGTCTTGATTGCTCGTTTTCATACACATAAGCCCTCAATACCGCATAAGAAATTTAAGATCTTTAGTGGGTGCTTTTTCAATTACTTACTGATTTCCGTGCCCTGCACGAATCCGAGCGTTCACGAAGTGTTTCGGAAAAGCCAACTAGTGTGACGTGACAAATTCGTTACAAGGTCCGTATCCTCATTGGCCCCTTCGCTGTTGCCGCCTGTTGGACTCTGATGGCTAGCAGCCAGTATGGGGAAAGCCTGTATTTATCTTTTCTGTTCATGTTATAAGAATGTTTTACTACTTATATGGCTCCTTCAACATTGCGTTTCGATAATTCCGGCTGCTGAGCCAGTACACAGTTTCGTTAAATCTTATTTCCTTGCCGCAGCCCTATGAAGTGCCAAAGGTACATAAGGAAAATTATCGTTTAACGCCAAAAGTGTATGACATCAACTCGCCTACATACAGTTGGGCAAAATATCTAGCCTGAAAACTAACGTATATTGTCAGCAAACCAGACTCTTCTGCGAAGAACTCGACGCATTTCATAGATTGCTCGTAAAGGGAGAAACAATTTTATCCACGGACGTTATAGTCAGCTTCGATATAAAATCATTATTCACAAACGTGCCAATAGACGAAACTGTTAGCGTCCTCCAGGAGTTGTGTCACCTCGTTGACGTTTGTTTGTGTTCAATATACTTGAAACGCCAAGGAAAATGCTACGAGCAGACGGACGGCGTAGCGATGGTGTCTCCCTTATCCCTGTTAGCAACAGATATATTGATGGGGACATTTGGTGCAACGGCACCTCGCTGCGCTCCTTCACGCCCACGCTGCTGGTTCACATACGTGGACGATACGTTCGCTGTATCACATCAATGGAAAAGCGGATCTACACGGGCCTTACAAATATTCGAATAAAATACACAGGAAGATAAAGTTCACGCTCGAGGTAGCGAAGAATGACGCAGTTCCATTCCTGGTCGTGGAGGTATACAGGATAACGGACGACACAATGGGACACAGAGTATGTCGACAGCGTACACATACGGACAGGTATTTGAGCGCCCTCTCCAACCGCCATTCAGCGCAGAAGAACTCAGTTATCCATCCATGCAATGTTCAAATGTTCAAATGTATGTGAAATCTTGTGGGACTTAACTGCTAAGGTCATCAGTCCCTAAGCTTACACACTACTTAACCTAAATTATCCTAACGACAAACACACACACCCATGCCCGAGGGAAGACTCGAACCTCCGCCGGGACCAGCCGCACAGTCCATGACTGCAGCGCCTCAGACCGCTCGGCTAATCCCGCGCGGTGCCTATGCAATGCTCAAAACGTAACACGTGAGCTCAAAAGGCTGCGTACAGCGTTCTTGGACAATGACTACAACCATAAATCGATCCAAACAGCCATGGCAACAAGAAAAAGGAAGCGAGATACGCGAGAAATCGACAAACTGCAGCCAATAGCTCACTTACGGTATGTGAAAAATGTCACAGACCGGATTGGTAAACTCCTTCGCCGAATTGGTATCTAACCTATCACAGCAATCGCAAGATCCAGCATGTGCTAGGCTCCACGAGTGCACCATTCGTCTGGTGTAGCATAGCAAATCTGCAGTGTCCGAACACCTGGAAGACTGCGCCAAGAAAATTGAATTTTACAACATGAACAGAGAGGACGGATACAGGCATGCCCCTTCCTGGCTGCCAGTCATCAGAGTCCAACAGGCCGCGTCAACAACGGGGCCAGCGAGATATACGGATCTTGTAACGAACTGGAGACGTCACTCTAGCCGGCTTCTCCGTCACACTTCGCGAGCGATCGGCTCCGTGCATAACCACAGGAAATCAATGTGTAATTCGAAAGGTACCCACTAAATATCTTCAATTTCTCGTACTTACATGAATTTAAATGAGAATCAAGACATATTAAACTCGTCTGAAGTAGTTACTGGCTTCCAGCTGGAGACGGCTGCTGCCGCCGCGCGGCCTGCGTCCAGCCTATAAGCACCCAGTCATAGCAGACAACGCAAGAAGCAGTAGACAACAGCACATCCCCACTCCTTCCACCTTCGCAACCTATTGTAATAAAGTTCCCGGGTGCTAATAACCTCGGCGTTGAGCGCCCGTAAGCTCCTAAAAGTTCCCGCTCCTTCCGCCTCAAGTGACCAGTCATAACAACGACGTAACGTCACGCCCAGTCAGCAGCAGTGACAAAATACAGGGTGACGATTATTGAACTACATGAAATAAAATCGTCATAACTTCTAAAAGGTTTGCGTTAGGACTTTCAAACTGCAAGATTGGCCGCGGCGCACAATGGGAATTAGTAACAGCTGCATGGTTTGGTTTAGCGACGAAGCCCACTTTCATTTGGATGGGTTCGTCAATAAGCAAAACTGGCGCATTTGAGCACTGAGAACCCGCAATTCGCGATAGAGAAGTCTCTTCTCCCTCAATAGGTGACTGTGTGGTGTGCAATGTCCAATCACGGAATCATCTTTGCGATATTCCTTGATGGCACGGTGACTACCGAGCGGTTCTTGAAGATTTTGAAAGATGATTTCATCCCCATTATTCAAAGTGACCCTGATTTACACAAGATGTGGTTCATGCAAGACCACATCGAAGCAGGAGAGTGTTTGATGTCCTGGAGGAGCACTTTTGAGGACCACATTCTGGCTTTGGTGTACCCAGAGGCCTCTGGCCATGGGCCTCGATTGGCCGCCTTATTCTCCGGATCTGAACACATGCGACTCATTTTTCTGGGGCTATATTAAAGACAAGGTGTACAGCAATAACCCCAAATCCATTGCTGAGCTGAAAACAGCCATTAACGTCATAGACAGCATCGATGTTCCAACACTTCAGCGGGTCATGCAGAATTTCGCTACTCGTCTGTGTCATATCATCTCCAATGATGGCAGCCATATCGAAAGTGTCATAACCTAAATCCGAACATCTGTAGAGACGTTTACATCTTGAATAACGTATGCTGGCCGCTTCAGACGAGCGGCTCTAGGCGCTTCAGTCCTGAACCGCGATGCTGCTGCGGTCGCAGGGTCGAATCCTGCCTCGGGAATGGATGTGTGTGATGTCCTTATGTTAGTTAGGTTTAAGTAGTTCTAAGTCAAGGGGACTGATGACCTCAGATGTTAAGTCCCATAGTGCTTAGAGCCATTGGAACCATTGGAATGAAGTGTGTACACGGCGTAGTTTGTAACTAATTACGTTTTTTCACATAGTTCAATAATTTTCACCCTTATTAGCGACTCCACACAGCTGACGCACATCTGTAGACGAAGAATATGGCACTGTAACCGTATCTGAAATGTTGCTTTTTCCAGCATAGGCCTCATGGAGGCCGTAATGACAAATTTGAGTCATGACACCATTCACAGAGTCTTTTAAGCAGTCATTCTTCCCACGGTCCATAGTAAGAACTTTCTGGTCATGTACGTCAGTGTTTTGCACAGTATGTATGTAGATGTGTGAACAAACGTTACAGTTCTCTAAATGCGAAAGAGAACCTAAGCGCAACAAAGTCAACGAACGTTTTGTTCTCTCCTCCCTTGGAATATCTGTTGCATCCTGATCAAACCGTTTTATAATAACGACGTCATTGGATGGCTTAAAGACTGTTTTGATTCATCCAACAAATCTAAAACTCCCACAATGCTGATACCACAAATAAAATGTCGTTGAATACAAGCGCCACACATCATTTCTGTTACGCTGTATTTGTATGTCATCAAATCTCACGGTGCTCTTACTCTGTTTCAGATAACCATATTTACTTTAGTACTTTAGTGAAAACTATACAACCACACTGTATTGTACTCTAATATGTCTCTACAAGCTTCGGAGAACTGTGTTTCGTGTAGTCTCTAAATGTAAGTACTTCAGTAAAAAATACGTAACCATGCTGTACTGTACTCTGCTAAAATCCTGTACGAGCTACGGGTAATTAAGCATTAAGATTTTTGTATTCTAAACTTGTATATGTTTGTATATTCTTCTCGTTAGTCACCAGTCTATCAACTGGTATTTGACCGTCTTCCATATCATCCTGCCATAAGATAATCTTTTCAACTCTACATAACTCTTGGACCCAATGTGTGTTGCTTGGTCGGCCTCACACTTTTCACTTTTTGCTACTTGTTCAGTATCCGAGTTATCTATTCTTGAAAGCTGTAACAGATATTCCCTTCTTCTGGTACAAGATTTCCATAAATATCTTTCCTATACTACTCTTAGTATTCCACCGTCATTTCATACCTTACATGTCCACTTAATTTTTAACGTTATTGGACATTAGTTTCTTTCAGATGCATCCAGTTTCTTCTCTGGATTATCAGTTATCTATATTCCATTTCTATTCGAATGAGTGATCCAGACGTCCACTCCAAGCAATTTTCTTGAGTTCAGTATCAGTATGTGATATCGGTAGGGCTATTACTTCAGAAAGGTTTTCTCGTCTACACATTACCACCTCTGATACTATCATTTCATCGACCATTTAGTATAAGCTTCTTAAGTAGAACAATTCTTTCACTTTTACTAGAGTCTTAATCCCAAATTTTTGCGTAACGCAAACCTACACATTCACCTATGTGGTACTGTCGAGGGATCGCGGTGCCGCACCACAGTCGGTAATGCACGTCGATACCAACCCAACGACGAACGGCAGGTGTTCCTGAAGGCCATGACTCTCTCACAGCAAGCCGCGCCGTCGTACAGAGGTCAATACAGAGAACGGGTTAAAAGCGCTCTCCCCAGTTCGCAACTTCGTCGAGTAGAACTAAAGAGTTGTTCAAGTCTTAAATAGAAATGTACGAGTACTTCTGTAAAAGTGCAACATTGTACTTCAAGAGAACATTTTGTAAATTAGTTCTTCGAGTAACGCCTTAATACACAATGACAGAAGTTCAGAAAATCTTTTTATCACTCATATAATTAAGTGAATTAATATTTCATATGTTGTAGTTCTGATTAGCCATCTTCCAGAGAAATCAAAGAACCCACAGTTACTGATGGACGACTGTAGTTTCTTATGGTTATATTTTTGGTTTCTGGAAACATTACTACTGGAACTTTTTCTCCAGTTTTAACAGTACTTGCTCCGATAGGAATACGCCCCGTACTTTACACTATCTACACCAATAACGTGCCAAAATCGGTGGATGGTGGGATTGCCATACAAGCAGACGACACGGCGGTGTTTAAAAGCAGCAGTAACCTAAACTTTATATCACGAAAACTACAGAAACATGTTGATGCAGTCACCCAATGGTCCAATATCTGGAAAATAAAAATAAACCCAGAAATGAACGCCGCAGTTGTCTTAAACAATAAAGTAATCCTCCTCAGTCGACAAATCTCTGTGGCAAGGAGAATGTTAGAATGAAGTGACTCAGTGGTCAATCTGCTGCTACAGCTCGATGCGCCTGATTCGAACAACAGATAAATTGCGCACGAAGCAAGGCTTTCCCTGTATGGATCAGAACATGCTCTATGGCAGCGAGCACACATCGGAGAAAACTACAGTCATTACTAAGTAAAATCCTTCTTACCATCGTAGACGCCGACCAATACACGCTGAACAGACATATTGAGGACCTGCTTAACAGACAGTTTAGGCTATGTCAGATTGCAGACAACAATATAGATGTAAACATCCAGATAAATAAAAACCGCCCTTTTCAGAAATCATTAAAGCGATCTAAAAACTCTGACGGGCAAAGCACTGTTATACTTGAATGAAAAGAAATCCAGACATCCATACGTTGTAGGTGCACTATCCCAGGATCTTCCGCCAAATACTTCCTAGTGAAGGTTGTTTGATTGCGCCTTTTCTATGTCGCTTGTTATCATTAACTAAAATTAATACAATTAAGGCTTTCACTGTAAGTGGTTACGGAGCTAAAAATTCGATGTCGAGAATGTTTGGTCCTCATCTGCGAGTGACATCATCGGAGGTAACTGGCAGATGCTATTTTATTGTGAACATGTCTCCGGTGTGTGAGGACAGATCGTTTAGTAGATTTACATATCTACCTTTGCCTCTCAGCTCTAACATTTTAACTGAAGTTTCCCCTATAGATATACAACAATAAGGGGTGAAAAGATAGCGCAGCTGTGTAATTTTTGTTTAAAAAATGTTATACCAGTTTCCATTACAAATAGCCACATTCCATAACTAGTTTCGATCAGAGTCAATGACCATCATCAGATCTAAAAATAAAAAAAAGTAAAACACGTTTTATTTTTAGATCTAAAGGGGGCAATTAAATGTGATCGAAACTATCTAGTGTCACTGTATGCAACTGACATTGTAACAATAAATATTTAAACAAATTTAAAACAATGTTCCGAATGCCCATCATTAAGCTTGTAAATGGATTTAGTATAGAGTTCATTCTTCTTTTTTATCAGTGTTTTCTTGCTTGCATCGACATTTAGAGAGAGCCGCGATTCATTACAACGAGTGGAAATTTTGTCCATATCTTTCCGGATAACTTTTTTACGCGACTCGTCATGAATTATTCTCCTGTGCCAACCTCTTCTCTCAGAGTAGCACTTCCTACCTTCGTTCTGAATTATCAGTTTATTCCAGTATCTGTCTCCCCTACAGTTTTTACGTTATACAACTACCTATAGCACCACGGAAGTTATTCCCTACTATCCGACCAAATGTCCTATTACCCTGTTCTTTCTTCTTGTCAGTGATTTCACGTGTTCTTTCCTTCGCCAATTCTCTGAGGAACTTCCTCATCCATAATCTTATCAGTACGCCTAATATTCAAACTCTTTGTACAGCACATCTCAAACGCTTCATTTCTTTTGTTTACCTGTTTACCCACGATCCACGGATCATTGCCACTCTGTGTTCCAAACATATATTCTCATAAGTTTCTTCCACGAATTAAGGCCCATGTTTGATACTAGTTGACTTCCTTCTACCAGAAATGCCCTTCTTGCCTAAGCCAATCCACTTTTTGTTTCCTCCTTGCTTCGTCCGTCATGTGTTACTCTGGTTCCAACACAGCAAAAGTCCTTAACTTTGTCCCCAATTTTGATGTTAAGTTTATCAATATCGTCGCTTCTGCTAGTCATCATAACTTTGTCTTTCTGGTTTACACTCAGACCACTTACTTACTATCGTCCAGCGACGACAGTTTCCCATAGACAACAACAGTAAGCGAACTAGCTGATGGTATTGCTGAGCCGCGCGGGATTAGCCGAGCGGTCTAAGGCGCTGCAGTCATGGACTGTGTGGCTGGTCCCGGCGGAGGTTCGAGTCCTCTCTCGGGCATGGGTGTGTGTGTTTGTCCTTAGGATAATTTAGGTTAAGTAGTGTGTAAGCTTAGGGACTGATGACCTAGCAGTTAAGTCCCATAAGATTTCACACACATTTGAATATTTTTTTTTTTTTTTTTTGGTATTGCTGACCATATCCGATAAAACATTTGTGTTTATTGAGAACATCAAAGCTCCTATTGCACTTCTTTTGACGCATCCTATTTTACTCTCGTTATCGTTGAATATCCATCACGTTCCGGCGTAAAAGTCAAGTGCCGGCACGACAGTCAGGAAAGGTAGAGCAGAGAGGGCTGTGGAGAAGACGTCAGCCAAAAGTAAACTGACCGACCGCTCTCTAAGACGACACCGGGACAGCAGCGGCGAACAGAACATAACAACCGCGCCGCCTGACCGCGGCCCAGATTAAGACTAGACGTTCTAGGAGCTCGACAGCAGCGGCTTAGGAACTGCATTGTTTCGCTTGTATTAGGAGATGTATATACTGAAGAGATCTTCCTATTTTGTCTGTCACCCAAATGTTGGAACATGTGAAGCAATACTGACCCTACGAATTATCTTATAAGAAAGATTAAGGAAAGGGAAACCTCAGTTTCTAGCATTTGTAGACTTAGAGAAAGCTTTTGACAATGTTGATTGGAATACTCTCTTTCAAATTCTGAAGGTGGCAGGAGTAAAATACAGAGAGCGAAAGGCTATTTACAACTTGTACAGAAACCAGATGGCAGTTATAAGAGTCGAGGGGTATGAAAGGGAAGCAGTGGTTGGGAAGGGAGTGAGACAGAGTTGTAGCCTATCCCATATGTTATTCAATCTGTATATTGAGCAAGCAGTATAGGAAACAAAAAAATGGTTCAAATGGCTCTGAGCACTATGGGACTCAACTGCTGAGGTCATTAGTCCCCTAGAACTTAGAACTAGTTAAACCTAACTAACCTAAGGACATCACAAACATCCATGCCCGAGGCAGGATTCCAACCTGCGACCGTAGCGGTCTTGCGGTTCCAGACTGCAGCGCCTATAACCGCACGGACACTTCGGCCGGCGTATAGGAAACAAAAGAAAAGTTCGGAGTAGGTATTAAAATCCATGGGGAAGAAATAAAAACTTTGAGGTTCGCCGATGACATTGTAATTCTGTCAGAGATGGCAAAGGACTTGGAAGAGCATTTGAACTGAATGGACAGTATCTTGAAAGGAGGGTATAAGATGAACATCAACTAAAGCAAAACGAGGATAATGGAATGTAGTCGAATTAAGTCGGGTGATGCTGAGGGAATCAGATTAGGAAATGAGACAGTTAAAGTAGTAAAGGAGTTTTGCTATTTGGGGAACAAAATTACTGATGATGGTCACCGAGCGAGGTGGCGCAGTGGTTAGACACTGGACTCGCATTCGGGAGGACGACGGTTCAATCCCGCGTCCGGCCATCCTGATTTAGGTTTTCCGTGATTTTCCTAAATCACTCCAGGCAAATGCTGGGATGGTTCCTCTGAAAGGGCACGGCCGACTTCCTTCCCCATCCTTCCCTAATCCGATGAGACCGATGACCACGCTGTCTGGTCTCCTTCCCCAAAACAACCAACCAACTGATGATGGTCGAAGTAGAGAGGATATAAAATGCCAATGGCAAGGAAAGCGCTTCTGAAGAAGAAAAATTTGTTAACATCGAGTATAAATTTAAATGTCAGGAAGTCGTTTCTGAAAGTATTTGTATAGAGTGTAGCCATCTATGGAAGTGAAACGTACACGATAGATAGCTTAGACAAGAAGAGAATAGAAGCTTTCGAAATGTGGTGCTAAAGAAGAATGCTGAAGATTAGATGGGTAGATCACATAACTAATGAGGAGGTATTGAATAGATTTGCGGAGAAGAGGAGCTTGTGGCACAACTTGACTAGAAGAATGGATCGTGTGGTAAGACATGTTCTGAGACATCAAGGGATCACCAATTTAGTATTGGAGGGCGGCGTGGAGGGTAAAAATCGTAGAGGGAGACCAAGAGATAAATACACTAAGCAGATTCAGAAGGATGTAGGTTGCAGTAGGTACTGGGAGATGAAGAAGCTTGCACATAATAGAGTAGCATGGAGAGCTGCATCAAACCAGTCTCAGGACTGAAGACCACAACAACAACAACAACCCATTGCTTGAGACACACCATTCTAAATTCTCAAAATTATGTATTATCATTTAGCTTGTGTAACAAAAATTCATTAATACGATTTGCTTGAATTGTTGGTTCAAATGGCTCTGAGCACTATGGGACTGAACTTCTCAGGTCATCAATCCCCTAGAACTTAGAACTACTTAAACCTAACTAACCTAAGGACATCACACACATCCATGCCCGAGGCAGGATTAGAACCTGCGATCGTAGCAATCGCGCGGTTCCAGACTGAAGGGCCTCGAACCGCTCGGCCACTCCGGCCGGCTTGAACTGTTGTCTAGTGATACGAGAAAGCAGGTTTCCTAGGCACCCTATATTAGTCGAGTGAGCAGGACACAACGCATCTTACAACATACCGCAATAATCAAAAATTCTTAGAATTTATCTCTGTGATGATACAGCTACTGATTGTCTCTTGGTTATTAGTCAGTATATGGTAGGGTATTTAACGATTTATAGAAACAGGGAAGAGAGCGTCTGCGGGTTCAACTACATCCATTATACCCATATGAATAAATCTAGCTGTGTTTCACACGTGTGGTTTTTCCTGATATCATTCTGATTTTCTCTCTAGAAGTTGAGTTTTGCTATAAAATGATTACATAACTCATTAGTGAATTTAAGATGAAATAAATTCGTTTCTCCTTTTTTAGATCACCTACATCAACAATGGTTCACGCTACAAATGTAGATGAACTCAGAGACTTCATTTATCTTAGAGCGAGGGTTTTCAGTTAGGGTTCTGACCCGTCTATAATCTGTAAAACTCAACACTATCCACTTTCTTTATTTCACTGAGTACACTTTATTTTGTTTGTGTAATTACATGACAAGCTCTGAATTGTATGTTCTGCTTGTAGATAAAATCTAACGACAATCCATTAGTCTTGAAACGCCTAAGGATCTTCCAAATATTTCGTCTACTGCCTTTTCAGTAAAAGCTCCGCTACTAAGACTAGATTAAAAAAATGGGGCACCAAAAGAAGTAGATGAGTTTTGTTATTTGGGCAGAAAATGACTGACGACGACCGAAGGGGAATGGTTATAAAAAGTACACCAGCAGTAGAAAGAAAACGGTTTATGAAAATGAGATATTTTTAAAATAAAATATGAATTTACGTGTTACAAAGAATTTTTTGAATTGGGCAGAAAACAAATTTATAGTACAACTTCACTAGAAGAAGTTGGTAGGTCACAAACTGTAGCATCAGGCCGTCGTCAAATTGATATTTGATATTGATAGTGGTGGAAAGCCAGGGGGGGGGGGGGTCGGCAAAATTTTTGGAGGAGACCAAGGCTTGACTACACCAAGGAGGCTCAGATCGTTGTAGGTTGCAGCAGTTATGCAGAGATTAGCGTGGAAAGGTGCATCAAACCAGTCTGTGGACTAAAGACCACAACTTCAAGTATCATCCGAAAAAAGCGTAAAGTTAGCATCTTCCACATGCATTATCGCGTTACACGTCGTGACACGCCCATGCCTGCGTACGAGTGTTGCGAAAACCACAGGATGCGTCCATCACGTTTGCGAACCGGACATCTTTTAAAGAGATGGTGGAGGCGTATACGTGGGAAGATATGGATCCCTGTTTCTTCTTTTAGCGTCTGTCACTGGGGAATGATACATGAAACCACTCTGCACCACTTCAGTGCCTAAATAATCCAATAAATGACCTGTGCCTTCAGCTACGAAATCTTCCTTTCTATGCTCCTGAATTAGCAATAGATTACCACACGCGCAAGAGGTTTCTGGTGAGGCCCCCTGGCTCCCATCATCCCATCAGGGCGGCCATCGATCCGAATGGCCGCGCCGGGCAGCCGCGCGGTCTGTGGCGATTTGCTACGGTCCGTGCGGCTCCCCCAGTGGGAGGTTCGAGTCCTCCCCCAGGCAGGGGTGTGTGTGTTGTCCATAGCGTAAGTTAGTTTACGTTAGGTTAAGTAGTGTGTAGGCTTAGGGACCGATGACCTCAGCAGTTTGGTCCCATAAGACCTTACCACGAATTTCCAATTTTCCGATCCGAATGATATGCGTGAGTTGAGGGTAAATATTGAGCAGTCAGGGTTCCTCAAATGTTCCACGTCTCGCAAAATATATGCCACGATACGTCACTCACACCATCACAGTGATAAGGGCTTTTCTACACGCTTATTGGTGCCTCTAATTCAGTTTGAAAGCCGGCTGTTATAAGATACTGTCATCTTATGTATCGGTACACGAGTTGCGAAGCTCTGTGTGACTCAAAGACTCGGTAGTCAGTGTTCAAAAATGGTTCAAATGGCTCTGAGCACTATGGGACTTAACATCGGAGGTCAGCAGTCCCATAGAACTTAGAACTACCTAAACCTAACTAACCTAAGGACATCATACACATGCATGCCCGAGGCAGGATTCGAACCTGCGACCGTTGTGGTCGCGCGGTTCCAGACTGTAGCGCCTAGAACTCCTCGGCTACCCCAGCCGGCTAGTCAGTGTTGAGTAGCCTTATCTTTGGTTGAGTAGATCAACTTATGTCTCTAGCTTTAGTTTATAAAGTGAAATAGAGCCGGCCTGTCGTATTGCTTGACAATGAATGTCGAGTAGTGTAGCGCAAGCTGGACGTACAAACAAATCAGTTTTCTCTTCAAGCAGTTCAAACAATGGTTCAAATGGCTCTGAGCACTATGGGACTTAACATCGGGGGTCAGCAGTCCCCTAGAACTTAGAACTACTTAAACGTAACTAACCTAAGGACATCACACACATGCATGCCCGAGGCAGGTTTCGAACCTGCGACTGTAGCGGTCACGCGGTTCCAGACTGAAGCGCCTAGAACCGCACCGCCACATCGACCGGCTCTTGAAGCTGTGAACATCTTTCTACCTGCTGCCGTCTTGTACAGTACAGACATTTGTCTTGTCATATTGAGATGCCTACGACGTCCAATATTAAGGGTATGACGTTGCTTACCCTCGCTGCGCTGGCATTATTGTACGTCGTGTCGTTTTTCAGGTTCATTTATGGGACGTTCTTGGCAGTTGTGTATCCGCGTGAGCAACAATAGCTTTTTGTTGGATTTTGTTAGAATACGTGAGGGGCAATATTTATTTTTTCATTCGGTCATCCGAGCATGTTAGTCGCTTTGCACATTACTTTCCTATTCATTAAATAATATTCCGGGGTTTATCATGAATAGGGGCTTGTTTTTCTATCTTTGTAAATGTATAGCTCTCTGTAGGACCGTGATACGTAAACAGACATTTGTATGCGTTATTCGTGAACTTTTGTGTCTACTATATGAATAATAAAGTCCTCAATTATTTGTTGATCTAATCTCTATTTTCTACAATTGTTTTAGCTCTCTTGCTTCCCTTTGGTACTATGTGAAGCGTATCGACCGTATTGGGTCAAAAAGTATGCCTGAGCGGAAGTGAGTCGCAACAGAGCCAGCCGCAGGCAGGTAAGAGTGTTAGGCGTTGCGAGGCAAAACACGGCCAACAGGTGTTGTGAAACAGAGCCAGCTGGGCACAGTATAACAACAGCCGGTGCTGCAGTATGCTAGCGGAAGGACGGAAGCCTTCAGACACGCCACCACGAAAGTGATTAGCATACATCCCTTAAGCCCTAACGCAACCGAACATTGCCTGGAGCGTTAAGTAGTCAGCCAGTTTGGTACCAAAAAACTCACTACAACAGCCTATATGACGAGCTTGTGACACCCGGAGCGACATCCTGGAAAGCAGCACAGGTTCCGCTGTTGGACCACGGGAGGGGCGGCCTGCCCTGAGTCTGGAGACCAGCCGCCCCACGAGCAGGGAGCCGCCCTCTCGCTGGAGGGACACCACGATTGCCTCCACGGCATCGCCAGCGGTGCTGCTGTTCTGTCAACACAGTCGCACTCGGACACTTTGCTGACAGCGGTATTCGCGTGACGCCACGCTTGGCCCCACTTTTTGCGCTGTCAGCAATGCCTGACGATTACTGTTTCGCATAAGAGGCAACTCCACCAAGCTGTTCTTGATGTACTACGGCCAAGAGCTACAATGACGAAGTTAATTACACCAAATCCACTGTCATCTTGACGTCTTATTCCACTCTCCTTGGGTTAAAATCAAAGGGCTATCTAACATTTCGAAGCTATTTCTTGATGTCTTAAAACATGTCGTATTAATTTGTCTTGTGTTTCCACGAACTATTAACCTCGTCGATTCGGCAGAGAACTTCACCTCCTCCCACCCTGCTTAGCTTTCAGCAACAAAAGCTTCGATTCTCTTTTCCCCGTTCCACACAGTCCATGATTCACTACCACACAATGATGTGCTCCAGACATTTTTTTTCTCAATATAAGGGCTATGTTTGGTACTAGTAGTTGTCTTTTATAGAAGAATGCTTTCTTGCCTGTGCATAATCCACTATTTCATTTGCAACGTGGCAGAATTGTTCCACTTCTTCTACTAAGCTGACCCCAAATTTGATTTTAAGTTACCCACAAATCTACTTTCTGCTACTCTTCATTACTTTTGTCCTTACTCTCAGTCCATATTATGAACTCAGTGTAGTGTTTACTCCACTCAACAGGTTCTGTAGTTCTTCGTTATTTTCACAGCGGTTACCAAAGTGGCGCTGCAGTCATGGACTGTGCGGCTGGTCCCGGCTGAGGTTCGAGTCCTTCCTCGGGCATGGGTGTGTGTTTTTGTCCTTAGGATAATTTAGATTAAGTAGTGTGTTCTGATGACCTTAGCAGTTAAGTCCCATAAGATTTCACACACATTTTTTTGTTGCCAATGTCCTTAGAGAATCTCTTCATTGCTATCCTTTCACCTTAAATTTTCAGCCACTCTTCGACATACTATACTCATCCAGCATCAAGCTACCCATCGCCGCTTGAAAGAGTGTTAAGTCAACAGAGAGACACATCCCTGTACATTATCCCAAAGACATAGAACACCGTACACCCAATAACTCATAATGCAGTGGCTTAAAATAAGCCAACTTCTACAGATGAAGCTGGAGTGCAACAGACGTAAGTAACATTAAATATGACATCTGCATTTACTAAAATTCTGGCGACGCTTTATTTCTCTTTGGGCATCGATATGTAAAGCTTTTTTTCGCATGTTAAACATCGAGCTATTTGCGCCGCATTCAGGCACGTCATCGACTCAATATTCGTATCACTGAAATAACATCGCATACCCTCTGAACGAGTGACGTTTTATTTCGGTTCCTTCTGAGTGCTGTTCACTTTGTTTCAGCCAGGATATATATTGAAGAGCCAGAGAAACTGGTACAGATGCCTAGTATCGTGTAGGGCTGCTGTCAGCACGTACAAGTGCCGCAACACAGACAGAATCCTTACGAACGTGTCACTTGTCACACGCCCCGTTCCATTACAGAGTCTCCACCATCTTTAACAGTCCCCTGCTGACATGCAGGGTCCATGTATTCATGAGACTGTCTCCATACCCATGCATGTCCATCCGCTCGATACAATTTGAAACGAGACTCGATCAGGCAATATGTTTCCAGTCATCCACAGTCTTAATGTCGGTGTTGACGGACCCAGGCGAGGGGTAAAGCTTTGTATCGTGCAGTCGTCAAGGGTACAAGTCCATATCGATGATGTTTCGTTCAATATTTCGCACGCTAACACTTGTTGATGGCCTAGCATTTCGCGCAACGGTTGCGCTTCAAAAATGCTTTTTCATTCCAATCTATGATAACAAAAAATGGTTCAAATGGCTCTGAGCACTATGGGACTTAACTTCTGAGGTCATCAGTCCCTTGGAACTTAGAACTACTTAAACCTAACTAACCTAATGACATCACACACATCCATGCCCGAGGCAGGATTCGAACCTGCGACCGTAGCGGTCTCGCGACTCCAGACTGTAGCGCCTAGAACTGCTCGGCCACTCCGGCCGGCCTATGATCACAAATGAATTCTTTAGACGATGAACGGTTTCAGTCTGTAATGACCATCTTCAGATCTTTTTTACACCATGTCCTAAAGTGATACGGCCATAATGGCATCGTCAAAACATATAAATATAATCAGCATGTTAAGCGATTCTCTTCAGTCATCATTGGTCTCGTTCTTGCAGGATCTTTTTCCGGCCGCAACGATGACGGAGATTTTATGTTTTACCGGATTCCTGATATTTAGTACACGCGTGAAATGGTCGTACGTGAAAAATCCCCACTTCATCGCTACTTCGGAGATGTTGTGTCCCATCGCTCGTGCGCCGGCTATAACACCACGTTCAAACTCACTTAAATCTTAATAACTTGTCATTGTAGTAGCAGTAACCAATCTAACAACTGTGCAAGACACTTGTTGTCTTATAGGCGTTGCCGACCACAGCGCCGTATTCTGCCTGTTAACATATCTCTGTATTTTATTACGCATACCTATATCAGTTTCCTTGGCGCTTCAGTGTATAAGATTGATGAAACGAGAATTACAGAAACTGCTTTTTGGTTTTACATGTCCGCTTAATTCTTTTGGAAAGAAAACAGACACATGACAGACAGTTTGACACATAGATGAGGAACTAGTATCCTGTTATGGCTTCCTTAAATAGATTACGTTTTAAACAATTATTCCTGCGAACAGCTTATTTAAATACAGTCGAGTAATTAGTGCCATTCTGTGAAAGTGTCACGACAAGCACTACAGTTTTCCTCGTGGAAGATCTTCGAACCTGATAGACTTACTTATTACAGTAGGAAATCGACTTTTAATTACTCTGTGGTGTGTAAGGTGAAAATGTCTTTGAAATTCGTGTTGTGCGTCAGAAGGAAAACGTGTTCAAACGAGCGACACTATGTCGAAATGATTTCAAACTCGGCTAAATATAGGTACTGGTCCGCTGTCCGCGTATCGTTTTAAAGAGGAAGGCAATCATGGGCAGTATGTCGCGTAAACCGAATCAACCACTTTACGAATTAAACACATTTTGTTGAAATAAATAGATATTTCAATTACTCGGCTAAATATGGATACAGCGCAGCAGTCGTTAGATCCTTTTAAAGAGGAAAGACAAGAGTTTACGCCAACACAGCTCTGATATTAAAATGAAGGTCGTCGAGAAAACTGGACCCACTGTTTTCGATACGACGGATTCAACATGTGTTCGTAAGGTAGGTCATATCTCTGAGAACATTCATCTGATCAGAGTAAACCAAATGTTTTGAAGAGAAATTACATTTGTTATAATTCATCCTGGATTCCAAGCGGCATCTTAAACACGCAAAAAAAAAGAACAGGATTATGTAAATATGAAAATGTGTTTTAAAAATTCATGATTTTCTTAAAATCATCGGTATGAGGAAGAAGTTACTACTGGAAATTGTTTTGAAATAAAAACAGACTTTATGAAAATGAAAGGAATCACGATGGGAGTGGATGAAAGGGACAAAACGACGATGAATGGACACAAACTGGAATATATGCACGAATAAAGCGTCTAGGAAAGCATAATGTAAAGAACATCGTTAAATGAAGAAATTCAATAGCAAAATTCACATTCTCTATGGAGATACGGAGATGGGATTATATGAACTGTTAGTAAAGTTTATTGTCTGGAGTGATCTAGCGTAAATTGACGATTCTTGGAAACTGAAAAACGAAAATATTGAGTGGGAATAAAATGAATAGACAAAGTGATAGATGATGAGGTGGCTATGATGTGGTGAGGAGAATTAGAGGAGAAACGAAACTACTGACGCTAATTGATTGTAGATATAAAAATTTGACTTGGTATCTACTTAGAAGGTACGACGGAATTTTTTAAAGCTGTCTTATTGCGTTGTGTGGAAGAGAAGGAAAGAATGGAAGAGAACTCAGCACCTGGATTATCTGCTTATCTGGCGTGAATATAAACTGTAGGAGGAAATGATCAACCAGAAAAAGTGGAGACAACCAGGAGACAACTTATGGTGGTGAACGAATTATGGCCAACTTACGATTGTGGCAGAGCTATAGCTATACTTTTCCCTCTTCCCTGTTCCGTTCACGTAATGTGTGCAGGAAGAATTGTATCAGAAAATCTCCGTATGTCATCTAATTTCTTTAACTGTCTTGTTATGATCTTTTCACGAGGCGTGTTTGAGAGGCAGTAATATGTCGCCCGACTCTTCTTGGAACTTAAGCTCTCAAATTTCAACCGAAAACCGCGAAGCATAAGCTCGCTCCCGTAGCGTCTGCCACTGAAGTTCATTGCGCATATCCGTAATACTCACCCGACGAATAAACGATACCGTGACGAAACGCAAATCTATACCTTTTATTAAACCTGCTTGATAAGGGTTCCACATTGATGGACAGTACTCACAAATCGGTCGAACAGGATTTTGTAAGGCCGGCCGTTGTGGCCGCGCGGTTCTAGGCGCTTCAGTCTGGAACCGCGCTGCTTCTACAGTCGCAGGTTCGAATCCGGCCTCGGGCATGGATGTGTGTGATGTTCTTAGGTTGGCTGGGCTTAAGTAGTTCTAAGTCTAGGGGACTGATGATATCAGATGTTAAGTCCCATAGTGCTCAGAGCCATTTGAACCATTTTTTGATTTTGTAAGCTACTTATTTCCTGGATGAATTTTATTTTCTTAGGATTGCCCTATCAATTTCAGCCTATCGTCCGATTTCCTTACCACTGGTTTTACGTGGTCATTCCGCTTCAAATCGCCTCGCATAATTCCTCTTGTATGTTTTGTGGCAGTTACTGTTTCCACTGAATTGTCACCTACACCCAAATCGAGCGGTAGTGGATCATATGGCCTGTTGTTGTTGTTGTTGTCTTCAGTCCTGAGACTGGTTTGATGCAGCTCTCCATGCTACTCTATCCTTTGCAAGCTTCTTCATCTACCAGTACTTACTGCAACCTACATCCTTCTGAATCTTCTTAGTGTATTCATCTCTTGGTCTCCCTCTATGATTTTTACCCTCCACGCTGCCCTCCAATGCTAAATTTGTGATCCCTTGATGCCTCAGAACATGTCCTACCAACCGGTCCCTTCTTCTTGTCAAGTTGTGCCACAATCTCCTCTTCTCCCTAATTCTATTCAATACCTCCTCATTAGTCATGTGATCTACCCATCGAATCTTCAGCATTCTTCTGTAGCACCACATTTCGAAAGCTTCTATTCTCTTCTTGTCGAAACTATTTATCGTCCATGTTTCACTTCCATACATGGCTACACTCCATACAAATACTTTCAGAAACGACTTCCTGACACTTAAATCAATACTCGATGTTAACAAATTTCTCGTCTTCAGAAACGCTTTCCTTGCCATTGCCAGTCTACATTTTATATCCTCTCTACTTCGACCATCATCAGTTATTTTGCTCCCCAAATAGCAAAACTCCTTTACTACTTTAAGTGTCTCATTTCCTAATCTGATTCCCTCAGCATCACCCGACTTAATTCGACTACATTCCATTATCCTCGTTTTGCTTTTGTTAATGTTCGTCTTATATCCTCCTTTCAAGACACTGCCCATTCCGTTCAATTGCTCTTCCAAATCCTTTGCTGTCTCTGACAGAGTTACAATGTCATCGGCGAACCTCAAAGTTATTATTTCTTCTTCATGGATTTTAATACCTACTCCGAATTTTTCTTTTGTTTCCTTTACTGCTTGCTCAATATACAGATTGAATAACATCGGGGACAGGCTACAACCCTGTCTCACTCCCTTCCCAACCACTGCTTCCCTTTCATGCCCCTCGACTCTTATAACTGCCATCTGGTTACTGTACAAATTATAAATTGCCTTTCGCTCCTTGTATTTTACCCCTGCCACCTTCAGAATTTGAAAAAGACTGTTCCAGTCAACATTGTCAAAAGCTTTCTCTAAGTCTACAAATGCTAGAAACGTAGGTTTGCCTTTCCTTAATCTAGCTTCTAAGATAAGTCGAAGGGTCAGTATTGCCTTGCGTGTTCCAATATTTCTACGGAATCCAAACTGATCTTCCCCGAGGTCGGCTTCTACCAGTTTTTCCATTCGTCTGTAAAGAATTCTTGTTAGTATTTTGCAGCTGTGACTTATTAAACTGGAAGTTCGGTAATTTTCACATCTGTCAGCACGTGCTTCCTTTGGGATTGGAATTGTTATATTTTTCTTGAAGTCTGAGGGTATTTCGCCTGTCTCATACATCTTGCTTACCAGATGGCAGAGTTTTATCAGTACTGGCTCTCCTAAGACCGTCAGTAGTTTGGCCTATTTGTGCACAATACATTTATTTACTTTTTTTCTTTCAATATCTGTCACGGTTGCGATAGTACTCATTTCTTTGTGGTGTTTAGTTTCGGATCATGATGTCCATTTTCATACCATAGCCTTAGACGTAAGTGTAATTATACAGTTCACCAAAGTAAATGTAACTAAATGTTGATTGTTCGTCGCTAGGCACCATTACATGAATACAAAAGTTTAACTTCATATGAGAATTCAAAATTATTTCTTTCCAATCGAACGCAGAAAACTCTCACTTCTGCTGCCCTTGAGAGTTTAGTGCGTTCGATTGGAAAGTAATCATATGAAGTTTAACATTTCGTATTTACGAAATGATTCCTAGCGACAAATAATGAACATTTTGTTACCCACATGTACATTGGTGGATTGTAGGATTACACTTACGTCGAAGGCTATGGTTTAAAAAGAGGCATGACAGTCCGAAACTAGTCACTACAAAGAAATGACTGTTATCGCAATTGTGTCGGATGAAGGAAGAAAATAGAACTATTTATTACCAAAGTTTCTGTCCCATCCCGCTCCAGCATGTTAGCGCTTCATACATTTATTTACGTTCAGGATAAACTTTCAGGCCCTGCGTTAATCGTCGATCCTATGCATGCCACGCTGTATTTCGCTACTGTTCTGGCGACGCAACCTTTCTATAGACAACAGCATCGTCCGTGAATAATCGCAACGAACCTTCAACGTTATCCAGTAGATAATTAATGTAGATTGAAGTAGTAGTGGCCCTATAACACTTCCGCTGGTTACTCCTGAAAATACCTTTAAATTTGTCAGTTATGTTCCTTTAAGAAGGACGTGTTGAGATCTATCTGCAAGGAAATCTTGTATCCAATCACAAGTCTGATCCGGTACTCGGAAACCTCGTACTGCGTTGATTGAACGACAGGGCGCATTTGTGTGAAATGTCTACCTGTATCGAAGGAACACTGCATCAAATTGAGCGCTGAAATGCTACTATAAATGTAAAAAAGAGTAGCCCCAATTTTAATTAACATCAGAAAACATTATAAACAATTTTACATATATAAATAAATTTGTGTATTAATTGAAAGATACTATGTACTAATGGGATGATGTATTTTTAATTATTCATGAATAATTTTGTAAAGAACGTATCTATGAGTTAAAATGTGTAAAGCTCTTTGAAACAAAACGCAGTAGGTAACTCCGTTTGTCTAACGTTATAAGAAAGCGGAACGCGACTTTGCTCTCTCTCTTCTGTCCTGTGCTATCGAGATAAGCTGTGTACGTATCACTTGTATCCATTTGTTGAATAATTATGTTAACTTGATGTCAAGTAGCCGTGTTTCATTCAAAGATCCCTCTCCTTGCTATTCATGTCCTATGTGATTTTATTACGCATTTTTTTCTAGTCATGTTTCAGCCTACGTCGAAGAGAAGCTGCTGGCGCATTGTTTGGTAGCCACAGCCGAATACCGTTAGTGTTCATTCGGCTTTTAAACCATTAGATTATAGTTCATACGTCTCGAGATCATCTTTACCCATCTTTTTCTCTCAAAATCCGGGCAATTATATTACGCGAACCGCGTAATATTCGTATCGGTCATAGACGTCCAAATAAAGTCGTCTAGCGCAACGCACTCACTGGTCTGATGTACTGATGATGCTGGAAGCCAGAGGTCAGCTTAATTACAAAAGGAAGTAAAATTTTTCTGTGCCATGTTTCGCCATTTTAATAGGTTTGCCTCCAGCAAAGGAAGAAACATTCATGCAGTGTTCTGAGCCAATACTTATTATTTAATGCTTTCTCAAAAGGCATATTTACCGGCAGAGATAAAATCCATTCACGGCAGAGATAAAATCCATTCACATTCCAATTAATTAATTCAGATCAATTTAACCAATGATAATATAAATATTTTTTATTGAGAAACGCTACAGCGCTTTTGTTTACTACGCTCTGGATCTCATGGATGAACAGACCGAGCGGAATCCTTGTTGATTTTTATAGAGGAGATTTCGTTCACCAAGAACTGTGTAACACGTGAGCACAAAATATCCACAGTACTACAACAGACTGACGTCTGCGTCATACACCTATAATTATGCTTGCCTAAACGCCTTTTTCGAACTCGGCAGTGAGCTGCGATTTTTCCAGTCGCCAGGCAACGTTCGGTGCTCTAGCGATTTACGATAAATTTAGTGCTGGAACTGGAGCAAGTTTTTCAGCGTAATCTCCTCTAACGGATGGAGAATTGTAGGACCTCCTTGATAGGTCATGCGTGCTCTACACGCAGTAAATGACTACCAAGGTACTGGAATACCACACCTAAACTGACCGCAACAGTTTTCGTATCGTAGGCTCCCTGAATGAAAAGATTTTGCCCCAATTAGCGAGCGAGATATATACATCGATAGGTCATCGCGATCTCGTGCTATTATTCTACCCAGTATCAGACCGTGGGATGGCATGGACTGCGATCCTAATTTCGGGGAGCCACTGGTTTCAACGGATAATGGAGTTTTAATGGGTACTGGGGGAAAGGTGGTAGAAATCGCAACATAAAATAATTTAGAATCTAACGCAAAGAGATATATTCTGAATTTAGCATACAACAACGTACTCTTAAACAAGGGCAGCCTCCACTAACACACTGACAGGACAACATACAGAAATAAAATTCACCTGTTACTACACAAGTTTATACGAGAAGACTTCAGAGGGAGAATACTGAACCATGAGAACCCGATTTCAGCAACATAAAGGTGAGGGGAGCGGGGAGGGGGAGGTAGGCTACGGTGAATCTTACCGCATGGCTGACGCTGCTGCTCCATCGTAGTACCGCAAAATACTCGCGACTGCCAAATGACCGAAACGGCGGTCGAATCTAAGCACGGTTACTACAGCCGAGAAGGTATAATAAGATCGCTGGAAGCTCGTTGCGCTGTTGCCAGCGCTAACGGCCTCAGGCGGAAACTAGAGTCTATAGTTCTCTGACAGCACTGAGGCGCAGCCAAACAAACGTTTACAAAATCGCGTTACCTTATTTGTTGAGATAGGAACGGGAAGATGCCGCGCCCATCCCACTGCAACTGTCAGGGATTAACTTACGCCGTTAAACTTTACCGCAGCATGGCGGAGCGTACCTATTGACAAGAGGCGGTTGCGGGCGAGACGGCAGCTGGTGGCCCTTCCAAGAAGACGTTGCAGGATAGGTAGCAGCGGCGACGCTCGGGGGTTTTGTTAGCACGTCGTCACCTCTTACTAATATGTCTACAGCTGAAAAAAGTAGTACTGGTGCCAACTTGCTGAATGGTCAAGTGTCTAGCTGTCGCCTGCTGGGCCGTAGAATTCGTGTTTTTCTTCTTGCACCAGAGGCTCCCTAACTTGGCGCAGTGTCGGCCTTTGGGGAAGCGGGCGTTTCTGTGTTCGTGGTCGCCTCAAGATGTTCTATTTAAACTTGAATCTTTTTAAAGGCCGCCGTCATACTGAACAAATTATTAATTCGTCTCAAAACGACGGCAGCCGAAATCTGTTTCTCATATATCAGTTCCTCTGCATGTAGGGAATTATGATCACAAGGTTTCTGAAATGCAGGAGGATCTGCAGCGAATTGACGCATGGTGCAGGGAATGGCAATTGAATCTCAATGTAGACAAGTGTAATGTGCTGCGAATACATAGAAAGATAGATCCCTTATCATTTAGCTACAATATAGCAGGTCAGCAACTGGAAGCAGTTAATTCCATAAATTATCTGGGAATACGCATTAGGAGTGATTTAAAATGGAATGATCATATAACGTTGATCGTAGGTAAAGCAGATGCCAGACTTAGATTCATTGGAAGAATCCTAATAAAATGCAATCCGAAAACAAAGGAAGTAGGTTACAGTACGCTTGTTCGCCCGCTGCTTGAATACAGCTCAGCAGTGTGGGATCCGTACCAGATAGGGTTGATAGAAGAGATAGAGAAGATCCAACGGAGAGCAGCGCGCTTCGTTACAGGATCATTTAGTAATTGCGAAAGCGTTAGGGAGCTGACAGATAAACTCCAGTGGAAGACTCTGCAGGAGAGATGCTCAGTAGCTCGGTACGGGCTTTTGTTGAAGTTTCGAGAACATACCTTCACCGAAGAGTCAAGCAGTATATTGCTCCCTCCTACGTATATCTCGCGAAGAGACCATGAGGATAAAATCAGAGAGATTAGAGCCCACACAGAAGCATACCGACAATCCTTCTTTCCACGAACAATACGAGACTGGAATAGAAGGGAGACCCGATAGAGGTACTCAAGGTACCCTCCGCCATACACCGTCAGGTGGCTTGCGGAGTATGGATGTAGATGTAGAATTGCCTGGCAGAGGGTTCAATGAACCACCTTCAAGCTGTCTCTTTACCGTTAGACTCTCGAACGGCACGCGGGGAAAACGAGCACTTAAGTTTTTTCTGTGCGAGACCTGATTTCTCTTATTTTATCGTCATGATCATTCCTCCCTATGTAGGTGGGTGCCAAAAGAATGTTTTCGCAATAGGAGGAGAAAACTGATTGAAATTTCATAAGAAGATCCCGTCGCAACGAAAAACGCCTTTGTTTTAATGATTGCCACTCCAATTCACGTATCATGTCTGTGACACTATCTCCCCTTTTTCGCGATAATACAAAACGGGCTGCCCTTCTTTGTACTTTTTCGAAGTCGTCCGTCAGTCCCACCTGATGCGGATCCCACACTGCACAGCAATACTCCAAAACAGGGCGGACAAGCGTGGTGTAGGAAGTCTCTTTAGTAGACCTGTTGCACCTTCTAAGTGTTCTGCCAATGAATCGCAGTCTTTGGTTTGCTTTCCCCAAAATATAATCTATGTGATCGTTCCAATTTAGGTTATTTGTAATTGTAATACCTAAGTACGAGGCCTGTTCAGAAAGTAAGCTCCGATTGATTGCCAAATTGAAACCACAGTGAACATCAGAAATGTTTTACTTGTAACAATTAGCTACACCTTTCAGCTACTTCTCTACGTAGTCGCCGTTCTGACTTAGACTTTTGTCATAGCGTTGTACCAACTTTTCAATAGCCTCATCATAGAAGGCAGCCGCCAGTGCTTTCCGCCAATTCTCCACGCTGGCCTACACCTCGTTGTCTGTGTCAAAATGTTGTCTTCAAAGACAGCGGTTCATGTGACCAGAGATGAAACTCAGGGGGAGACAATAGCGGAATGTATTGTGGGTAATCTCACACTTCCATTTGAAAACGATGCAGGAGCATCTTCATTGCCCCTGCAGAATGCGGCTGAGAATTGTCTTGAAGAAGAAACAGCACGACAGTTATGTAATGTTAGCTGCATAGCTTCAGGCGAAATTTCTCACCAGGCCCTCGTACTTGGCGGCAGACACTATTTTCTAGACATCTTTACGCACTCACTGCGAGCTCAGAAATGAGAAGAGCGACGTGATGCTAACTGGGGTTATACTAGAGACACTACCCAACACATCTGTGCAAAGCTTTATCGGATTTTCATAGTCGTTTCCATTTCGCGACCGATCGGAGCTTACTTTCTGAACGCCCCTCGTATTTAGTTGAATTTACAGCCTTCAGATTTGTGTGACTAATCGCGTAATCGAAATTTAGCTGATTTCTTTTAGTACTCATGTGTTTATAACTTCACACTTTTCCTTGTTGTTGTTGTGGTCTTCAGTCCTGAGACTGGTTTGATGCAGCTCTCCATGCTACTCTATCCTGTGCAAGCTTCTTCATCTCCCAGTACCTACTGCAACCTACATCCTTCTGAATCTGCTTAGTGTATTGATCTCTTGGTCTCCCTCTACGATTTTTACCCTCCACGCTGCCCTCCAATGCTAAATTTGTGATCCCTTGATGCCTCAAAACATGTCCTACCAACCGATCCCTTCTTCTAGTCAAGTTGTGCCACAAACTTCTCTTCTCCCCAATCCTATTCAATACCTCCTCATTAGTTACGTGATCTACCCACCTTATCTTCAGCATTCTTCTTTAGCACCACATTTCGAAAGCTTCTATTCTCTTCTTGTCCAAACTGGTTATCGTCCATGTTTCACTTCCATACATGGCTACACTCCATACAAATACTTTCAGAAATGACTTCCTGACACTTAAATCTATACTCGATGTTAACAAATTTCTCTTCTTCAGAAACGATTTCCTTGCCATTGCCAGTCTACATTTTATATCCTCTCTACTTCGACCATCATCAGTTATTTTACTCCCTAAATAGCAAAACTCCTTTACTACTTTAAGTGTCTCATTTCCTAATCTAATCCCCTCAGCATCACCCGATTTAATCTGACTACATTCCATTATCCTCGTTTTGCTTTTGTTGATGTTCATCTTATATCCTCCTTTCAAGACACTGTCCATTCCGTTCAACTGCTCTTCCAAGTCCTTTGCTGTCTCTGACAGAATTACAATGTCATCGGCGAACCTCAAAGTTTTTACTTCTTTTCCATGAATTTTAATACCTACTCCGAATTTTTCTTTTGTGTCCTTCACTTTTCCTTATTCAGGGTAAATTGCCACTTTTTGCACCATGCAGATATCTTATCTAAATCATTTCTCAAGTCGTTTTGATCATCTGATGACTTTACAAGACGTTAAATGACAGCATCATCTGCAAACAATCTAAGACGGCTACTCAGATTGTCACCTATGTCGTTAATATAGATCAGGAACAATAGAGGGCCCATAACACTTCCTTGGGGAACGCCGGATATTACTTCTGTTATACTCGATGACTTTCCGTCTATTACTACGAACTGTGACCTTTCTGACAGGAAATCACGAATCCAGTCGCACAACTGAGGCGATACTCCGTAGGCACGCAGTTTGGTTAGAAGACGCTTGTGGGGAATGGTGTCGAAAGCCTTCTGGAAATCTAAAAATATGGAATCAATTTGACATCCCCTGTCGATAGCACTTATTACTTCACGAGCATAAAGAGCTAGTTGTGTTTCACAAGAACGATATTTTCTGAATCCGTGCTCACTATGTGTCAATAAATCGTTTACTTCGAGGTACTTCATAATGTTCGAATACAGTATATGTTCAAAAACACTACTGCAAATCGACTTTAGTGATATAGGCCTGTAATTCAGCGGATGACTCCTACTTCCCTTTTTGGCTATTCGTGCGACTTGAGCAATTTTCCAGTCTTTAGGTCCTCTTGGGTAAAATATTCCTTAGGTAAAATAGTCCACCACTTGGCTCTCCGGGCGGGGGCTACTGAAGAGGACGTCGTTATCAGGAGAAAGAAAACTGGCGTTCTACGGATCGGAGCGTGGAATGTCAGATCCCTTAATCGGGCAGGTAGGTTAGAAAATTTAAAAAGGGAAAAGGATAGGTTAAAGTTAGGAACTAGTGAAGTTCGGTAGCAGGAGGAACAAGACTTTTGGTCAGGTGAATACTGGGTTGTAAATACAAAATCAAATAGGGGTAATGCAGGAGTAAGTTTAATAATTAATAAAAAAATAGGACTGCGGGTAAGCTACTACAAACATCATAGTGAACGCATTATTGTGGCCACGATAGACACGAAGCCCATGCCTACTGCAGTAGTACAAGTTTATATGCCAACTAGCTCTGCATATGATGAAGAAATTGATGAAATGTATGACGAGATAAAAGAAATTATTCAGGTAGTGAAGGGAGACGAAAATTTAATAGTCATGGGTGACTGGAATTCGTCAGTAGGAAAAGGGAGAGAAGGAAACATAGTAGGTGAATATGGATTGGGGGGAAGAAATGAAAGAGGAAGCCGCCTTGTAGAATTTTGCACAGAGCATAACTTAATCATAGCTAACACTTGGTTCAAGAATCATAAAAGAAGGTTGTATACCTGGAAGAATCCTGGAGATACTAAAAGGTATCACATAGATTATATAATGGTAAGACAGAGATTTAGGAATCAGGTTTTAAATTGTAAGACATTTCGAGGGCAGATGTGGACTCTGACCACAATCTATTGGTTATGAACTGTAGATTAAAACTGAAGAAACTGCAAAAAGGTGGGAATTTAAGGAGATGGGACGTGGGTAAACTGACTAAACCAGAGGTTGTAAAGAGTTTCAGGGAGAGCATAAGGGAACAATTGTCAGGAATGAGGGAAAGAAATACAGTAGAAGAAGAATGGGTAGCTTTGAGGGATGAAATAGTGAAGGCAGCAGAGGATCAAGAAGGTAAAAACACGAGGGTTAGTAGAAACGCTTGGGTAACAGAAGATATATTGAATTTAATTGATGAAAAGAGAAAATATAAAAATGCAGTAAATGAGGCAGGCAAAAGGAATACATACGTTTCAAAAATAAGATCGACAGGAAGTGCAAAATGGCTAAGCAGGGATGGCTAGAGGACAAATGTAAGGATGTAGAGGCTTATCTCACTAGGGGCAAGATAGATACTGCCTACAGGAAAATTAAAGAGACCTTTGGAGAAAATATTGGTTCAAATGGCTCTACGCACTATGGGCCTTAACATCTGAGGTCATCAGTCCCCTAGACTTAGAACTAATTAAACCTAACTAACCTAAGGACATCACACACATCCATGCCCGAGGCAGGATTCGAACCTGCGACCGCAGCAGCAGCGCGGTTTCGGACTGAAGTGCCTGGAACCGCTCGGCCACAGCGGCCGGCATTGGAGAAAAGAGAACCACTTGTATGAATATCAAGAGCTCAGATGGAAACCCAGTTCTAAGCAAAGAAGGGAAAGCAGAAAGGTGGAAGGAGTCTATAGAGGGTCTATACAAGGGCAATGTGCTTGAGGACAATATTACTGAAATGGAAGAGAATGTAGATGAAGATGTAATGAGAGATATGATACTACGTGAAGAGTTTGACAGAGCACTGAAAGACCTGAGTCGAAACAAGGCCCCAGGAGTAGACAACATTCCATTAGAACTACTGACGGCCTTGGGAGAACCAGTCCTGACAAAACTCTACCATCTTGTGAGCAAGATGTATGAGACAGGCGAAATACCCTCAGACTTCCAATCCCAAAGAAAGCAGGTGTTGACAGATGTGAAAATTACCGAACTATCAGTTTAATAAGTCACAGCTACAAAATACTAACGCGAATTCTTTACAGACTAATGAAAAAACTGATAGAAGCCGACCTCGGGACATTCCGTAGAAATGTTGGAACACGTGTGGCAATACTAACCTTATCTAAGAAGAAAGATTAAGGAAAGGCAAACCTACTTTCTAGCATTTGTAGGCTTAGAGAAAGCTTTTGACAATGTTGACTGGAATACTCTCTTTAAAATTCAGGGAGCGAAAGGCTATTTACAATTTGTACAGAAACCAGACGGCAGTTATAAGAGTCGAGGGGCACGAAAGGGAAGCAGTGGTTGGGAAGGGAGTGAGACAGGGTTGTAGCCTCTCCCCGATGTTATTAAATATGCATATTGAGCAAGCAGTAAAGGAAACAAGAGAAAATTTCGGAGTATGTATTAAAATCCATGGAGAATAAATAATAACTTTGAGGTTTGCCGATATCATTGTAATTCTGTCAGAGACAGCAAAGGACTTGGAAGAGCAGTTGAACGGAATGGACAGTGTCTTGAAAGACGGATATTAGATGAACATCAACTAAAGAAAAACGAGGATAATGGAATGTAGTCGAATTACGTCGGGTGATGCTGAGGGAATTAGATTAGGAAATGAGACACTTAAAGTAGTATAGGAGTTTTGCTATTTGGGGAGCAAAATAACTGATGATGGTCGAAGTAGAGAGGATATAAAATGTAGACTGGCAATGGCAAGGAAAGCGTTTCTGAAGACGAGAAATTAGTTAACATCGAGTATAGCTTTAAGTGTCAGGAAGTCGTTCTGAAAGTATTTGTATGGAGTGTAGCCATGTATGGAAGTGAAACATGGACGATAAATAGTTTGGACAAGAAGAGAATAGAAACTTTCGAAATGTGGTGCTACAGAAGAATGCTGAAGATCAGATGGGAAGATCACATAACTAATGAGGAGATTGTTGTTGTTGTGGTCTTCATTCCTGAGACTGGTTTGATGCAGCTCTCCATGCTAATCTATCCTGTGCAAGTTCCTTCATCTCCCAGTACCTACTACAACCTACATCCTTCAGAATCTGCTTAGTGTATTCATCTCTTGGTCTCCCTCTACAATTTTTACCCTCCACGCTGCCCCCCAAAGCTAAATTTGTGATCCCTTGATGCCTCAGGACATTTCCTATCGACCGATCCCTTCTTCTAGTCAAGTTGTGCCATAAACTTCTCCCCAATCCTATTCAATACCTCCTCATTAGTTACGTGATCTACCCACCTAATCTTCAACATTTTTCTGTAGCACCACATTTCGAAAGCTTGTATTATATTCTTGTCCAAACTATTTATTGTCCATGTTTCACTTGCATACTACACTTCATGCAAATACTTTCAGAAACGACTTCCTGACACTTAAATCTATACTTGATGTTAACTAATTTCTCGTCTTCAGAAACGCTTTCCTTGCCATTGCCAGTCTACATATTATATCCTCTCTACTTCGACCATCATCAGTTATTTTGCTCCCCAAATAGCAAAACTCCTATACTACTTTAAGTGTCTCATTTCCTAATCTAATTCCCTCAGCATCACCCGACTTAATTCGACTACATTCCATTATCCTCGTTTTTCTTTTGTTGTTGTTCATCTAATATCCGTCTTTCAAGACACTGTCCATTCCGTTCAACTGCTCTTCCAAGTCCTTTGCTGTCTCTGACAGAATTACAATGATATCGGCAAACCTCAAAGTTATTATTTATTCTCCATGGATTTTAATACATACTCCGAAATTTTCTCTTGTTTCCTTTACTGCTTGCTCAATATGCATATTTAATAACATCGGGGAGAGGCTACAACCCTGTCTCACTCCCTTCCCGCCGGCCGCGGTGGTCTCGCGGTTCTAGGCGCTCAGTCCGGAACCGCGCGACTGCTACGGTCGCAGGTTCGAATCCTGCCTCGGGCATGGATGTGTGTGGTGTCCTTAGGTTAGTTAGGTTCAAGTAGTTCTAAGTTCTAGCGGACCGATGACCATATATGTTAAGTCCCATAGTGCTCAGAGCCATTTGAACCATTTGAACCACTCCCTTCCCAACCACTGCTTCCCTTTCGTGCCCCTCGACTCTTATAACTGCCATCTGGTTTCTGTACAAATTGTAAATAGCCTTTCGCTCCTTGTATTTTACCACTGCCACCTTTAGAATTTGAAAGCGAGTATTCCAGTCAACATGGTCAAAAGCTTTCTCTGAGTCTACAAATGCTAGAAACGTAGGATTGCCTTTCCTTAATCTGTCTTCTAAGATAAGTCGTAAGGTCAGTATTGCCTCACGTGTTCCAACATTTCTACGGAATCCAAACTGGTGTTCCCCGAGGTCGGCTTCTACCAGTTTTTCCATTCGTCTGTAAATAATTCGCGTTAGTATTTTGCAGCTGTGGCATATTAATGAGGAGGTATTGAATAGAATTGGGGAGGAATTTGTGGCACAAGGTTATAAGAAGAAGGGACCGGTTGGTAGGACATTTTCTGAGGCATCAGGGGATCACAAATTTAGCATTGGAGGGCAGAGTGGAGGGTAAAAATCGTAGAGGGAGACTAAGAGATGAATACACTAAGCAGATTCAGAAGGATGTAGGTTGCAGTACGTACTGGGAGATGAAGAATCTTGCACAGGATAGAGTAGCATGGAGAGCTGCATCAAACCAGTCTCAGGACTGAAGACCACAACAACAACAGGTACGGATCATTCTGTGAGCGAGTGGTTGTGTATAATAGCTAAATATGGAGCATACTCTGAGAGGAACCTGACTGGTATACTATCTGGACCGGAGGTCTTGCCTTTATTAAGTGATTTAAGATGCTTCGTTACTCCGAGGATATCTACTTCTATGTTTCTCATCTTGATTGGAATTCAGGAATATTTACTTCGTCTTCTTTGGTGAAGGAGTTTCGGAAAACCGTGTTTAATTGCTTTGGTGGCACTGTCATCAGTGACTTCACCGTTGTTATCGCGCAGTGATGGCATTGATTGCTTCTTGCTACTGCTTAAAATATAAAATTTTAAGCAGTGACAGTGTAAGTAATTCTGAACAAAAAATGTTACATGAAGATACGTCTGCAAATATAAAATTTTAAGCAGTGACAGAGTAAGTAATTCTGAACAAAAAAGTTACATGAAGATAGGTCCGCAAATGCTTCGCTCGGGAGGTATATACCGAAACCACCGTATTGTGCATGACGGAGGGTACCTTGCACCACTACTAGTCATCCGTTTCCTAAAATTTTAAGCAGTGACAATGTAAGTAATTCTGAACAAAAAATGTTATATGAACATAGGTAAACAAATGCTTCGTTAGCCAGGTATGGGTATTGATAGGAACGTTAATTCTGTAAAATTGATATGCACAACATGAACGTATACGCAGTACAACTGGACCGTAACGTGATTTTCATGCAAACAATGCACGGGTACATGCCATGCTTACGATATTCATTCTATCACGTATTATGGTCATGTGACGTACGTAGTACAATCAGCCGTTGTTTGCTCAGTTGTGCCGTGTAAGCCGTATTGTGTAATGTACCGGCGACGGATCGGTTAGCTGTATTTGTGTCGATTCGCAGTTGAGATCGAGTCGGTTGTTATTTTGGATAGTGTATTATTTTTTCTTTCTGGTGAGTCCAATAAATTGTTTTCGCACTTGTGTTTTCAGCATTTCTATTCTGCTAGCGCAGATACTTCAGTACCAAACCACGTATTCCACCACGACAATGCAAGTTCCGACACTGTAGTTCATGCCAGGAAAGCCTTGAGAAATTTACCGACTCTTTACAATCACTCTCGTATCCTAATTTGTCACTTGTGCATTGGAGATGCGATGGAAAAACTTTTATTTTCATACCAGCCACCTGCCAGCATTTCTCATGAACTGACACAGCATGTGTTCCAGGCATGTCAAGAAATTCCTCAGGATGACGTTCTGAGGCTGTTTACTTCCACGCCACAATGACTAGAGGAGTGTACTAGTGCTGTGGGTGACACAACTTATTCTGATAATGTTGGCTGCCGTCAGTTCGCAATGGAATAAAAGTTTATTCATTTAATACCTGTTATGCACTGAACACCTCTACGAAGTGTATCAGATTGGCACTTCATGAGGTACCACATCCCATTCCTGTCAGTACATATGGCGAGGCTTAAATGCTGGAATACCATAATGCCTACAGTTGCCAGTATATGAAAGAAGTGAGTGCCATCTCAAACTGGTTATTGTTAATGTCCAATTAAAATATATCAGTCGTGACATAAATAAATAACGGCACAGGAAACGAACTTTAACTTAGTATTTCTTAAGACTATAAAGTCAACTGAAGCAATTTTATTCTAGGCCATTACATTTCATAAATTCCTACAAATACAGTATTTCTGTAGTCTCGAAAAACATAGTACAATTTTCGAGGACGAATTTCCACTCTGCATGAGCGTGCGCTGATGTGAAACTCCGTGGTAGATTAAAATTGAGTACCAGATCGGGCTCCAACCTGGGACGTTTACCTTTCGCTGGTAAGTTCTCTCCCATCTGAGCTACCAGAGCACTTATCACGACCCGTCTTCATAGCTGAATGGATGTTCATTCTGGAGGCAATCCACCAGGCTGTGGTGGATTGCCTCCACAGCAATGGAGCTGTGGGTCTCTGCAATATGCTTTTTTTTTTTTTTTCAGGAGTGCTACAATCGCAAGTTTTGCAGGAGAAGTTTTGTAAAGTTCAGAAAGTAGGAAAGGGGGTGCTGACGGAAGTAAAGCTGTGAGGAGGAATTCTGAGCCGTGCTCGGGTAGCTAAGTTGGTACAGCACTTGACCGAGGGAAGCAAAAGTCCTACCTTCGAGGCCCAGACCGCCACACAACTTTAGTCTCCCAGAAAGTTATAACATACCACGAATCTGTAAAACGTCATAATGGATGTGGCCAGAGTGCTGCAATAAAAAATACTTTAATGAAAATGGCTCTGTCATTTTCATCTTAAATTCATTTGTTTTTCATCTCTGTTGTCTAAATCTGACCTTTGCACATCTTAACACCACATGCTAAACGCTTTGTTTAATTTCTAGTACTTCCACAGACTGTGATTCAGTTCCATACAATGCTGTGGTCCAGAAATACATTCTCAGAAATGTCTTTCTCAAATTAAGGCTTATATTTGAAACCGGTACACTGCCTTACCTTGTGTAGTACGTGTCCAATTTTGACGAAGTTGTCGCCAACGTCATTTCAGATATCCCTCAACAGTTTGTCTTTCTTAATTACCCTCTAAATTCATAATATGCAGGCAGTAATTATTTGCCAGGTTGTGTTTGACGTTTCTCACCCTCGCTTCATCGCTGCACCCACCAGAGCTCAAATCTGGCTGACTGCCCGGATAGAGCTCCGCTCGCGGTGCGCAGGGCCGCCGTTGGTATGGTGCGCAGTGGTTCGACACATCAAAGAGACTGGGGCTGGGCTGGCTCGCTTTAGAGTTCCTGACATGGAGGGCACGTGACGTCACTACCTTGTGAGTGCCGGCAGTCAAAGGTGCGTGAGCTGAGTGCTGCATGGTGCCGCGGTCTGCCGGCAGCTCATCTCAAAATAATGGCCGCCGAAAGCCGGCCCTGCATCCCTTTAAATTATTCAGAGAATTTGTAAGGGCAGCTTCACGTTAGACGCTACTGCAGTGATAAATAAAACTTGTAGGTTGAGGAGTAATCACAATAATGTTCGTTTCATTTACGTGAGCGATTCTAGTGCTATACTGAGCGTCATTATACTGTGAGATATTTGATGTAGGAAATCTTAACATGAGAAAGCTGCCCTATAAAGTGACACAGAAGGGTTAGAACAATGTTGCAGAAACAACGAAACAAACATGCCAAATTTAAACAGGCGCAAAATCCCCAAGATTGGCGATCCTTTACAGAAGCTCAAAATTTAGCGCGGAGTTCAATGCGAGACGCCTACAACAGTTTCCACAACGAAACTTTGTCTCGAAACCTGGCAGAAAATCCAAAGAGATTCTGGTCGTATGTGAAGTATGTTAGCGGCAAGAAACAATCAATGCCTCCTCTGCGCGATAACAATGGAGATACTATCGAAGACAGTGCTGCCAAAGCAGAGTTACTAAACACAGCCTTCCGAAATGCCTTCACAAAAAAGGCGAAGTAAATATTCCAGAATCACTTAGTAAATGCAAGTCTTCTGGTCCGACTGTATACCAATTAGATCCTTTCCGAGTATGCTGATGCATTAGCTCCATATTTAACAATCATATAAAACCGTTCGTTCGACGAAAGATCCGTACCCAAAGACTGGAAAGTTGCACAGGTCACACCAATATTCAAGAAAGGTAGTAGGAGTAATCGACTAAATTTCAGGCCCTCATCGTTAAAATCGATATGCAGCTGGATTTTAGAACATATTTTGTATTCGAACATTATGAATTACCTCGAAGGAAACTGTCTATTGACATACAGTCAACATGGGTTTAGAAAACATCGTTCCTATGAAACACAACTAGTTCTTTATTCACATGAAGTTCTGAGTGCTATTGACAAGGGATATCAGATCGATTTCGTATTCCTGGATTTCCGGAAGGCTTTTGACACTGTACCACACAACCGGGTCGTAGTGAAATTGCGTGCTTATGGAGTATCGTCTCAGTTATGTGACTGGATTTGTGATTTCCTGTCAGAGAGGTCACAGTTCGTAGTAATGGACGGAAAGTCATCGAGTAAAACAGAAGTGATTTCAGGCGTTCCCCAAGGTAGTGTTATAGGCCCTTTACTGTTCCCTATCTATATAAATGATTTGGGAAACAATCTGAGCAGCCGTCTTCGGTTGTTTGCAGATGACGCTGTCGTTTATCGACTAATAAAGTCATCAGAAGATCAAAACAAACTGCAAAACGATTTAGAAAAAATATCTGAATGGTGCGAAAAGTGGCAGTTGACCGTAAATAGCGAAAAGTATGAGATCATCCACTTGAGTGCTAAAAGGAACTCATTAAACTTCGGTTCGACGATAAATCAGTCTAATCTAAAAACCGTAAATTCAACTAAATACCTAGGTATTACAATTACAAACAACTGAAATTGGGAAGAACACATAGAAAATGTTGTGGGGAAGGCTAACCAAAGGCTGCGTTTTATTGGCAGGACACTTAGAAAATGTGACAGACCTACTAAGGAGACTGCCAACAGGCTTGTCTGTCCTCTTTTAGAATACTACTGCGCGGTGAGGGATCCTTACCAGATAGGACTAACGGAGTACATCGAAAAAGTGCAAAGAAAGGCAGCATGTTTTGTATTATCGCGAAATATGGGAGAGAGTGTCACAGAAATGATACAGGATTGGGGCTGGAAATCATTAAAAGAAAGGCATTTTTCGTTGCGACGGAATCTTCTCGCGAAATTCCAGTCACCAACTTTCTCCTCCGAATGCGAAAGTATTTTGTTGACACCGACTTACATAGGGAGGAACGATCACCACGACAAAATAAGGGAAATCAGAGCTCATACGGAAAGATATAGGTGTTCATTCTTTCCGCGCGTTATTCGGAAATCAGAGCTCAGACGGAAAGATATAGGTGTTCATTCTTTCCGCGCGTTGTTCGAGATTGGAGTAATAGAGAATTGTGAAGGTAGTTCGATGAACCGTCTGCCAAGCACTTAAATGTGGTTTGCAGAATATCCACGTAGATGTAGTTTTTTTTTCCTTTATTGATTTTCAACTCCCCCCAAGGGGGGGGGGGGGGGGCTGGCAGCAGCTTAGTATGCTGCTCTACAGCCTACAGACTTTCATGTTAAAGAAGTAGATGTAGAAGAAGTCTTAAGCATTTGTCCTATTCCGTTTACTTATCGTGCCAGGGAAAAATTACTGTCTGTGTGCATCTTTGCTCACCCTTATCACTGTTGTATCTTCGCTACGTTACATATACGAGGGGCGTTCAATAAGTAATGCAACATTTTTTCTCGACCAGTTTCTGTTGAAAAATTCGGAATTTACTGTGGGACGTAGTGGAATATTTCATCTTCAGCCCATATAGTGTCATGGAGTTCCGATAGATGGCAGCGCCATAAGCCGCCTTCGAAATGGCGTGTGCTCCAAGCAGAAACATGTTATTTAGTTTCTTTTGGCGGAAAACCAGGCACCGCAGAGGCTTGCAAAATGTCTACGGAGACATGGCAGTGTACAAAAGCCCAGTGAGTCGTTGAGTGAGGTGTCTGTCATCATCGCAACTAGGTCGCACAAACTTGTCCGTTGGCCGGCCGGTCGCCCACAACTGTGACTCCTCAGCCGGTAGAGCCATGGCGACAGTCTTCTGGTACTGAAAGAGTTAGTCTGATGTCCTCCCTCATGGTGCAACTCTGAATAAAATTGTGCTGCCCTCAGAAGATTGAACAATGCAAGGCTCACCCGAGGCTGCGCACCCCTCAGAACTTCACTGCACTGTTGTTCTTCGTCCAACCCGGATCTCGCACCTTAAACCTGTTTGCTCAATGAAGGATGGACTTCACAGGAATCACTGCGTGAATGACAAGGAAGTTGTTGATGCAGCAAGACATTGGCTCCGATGTCGACCAATACAATGGTACCATGCGGGCATACAAGCCCACCAGGTAAGGGGGCGCAAGGTCGTCACGTTGAACGGAGATCATGTTAAAAAATAGCATTTGGCTTCCAAAAAATGAAGAATAATATAGTCTATTGGAATTCTGAATACAATCAATCATCTTTCAGAAGAAAAACGTATTGTATTACATATTGAACGCCCCTCGTACAATAGTGACAGCAAAATCCTCGAGCGGTAATTCTCGAAAACCGAATCTGTAAATTAACCCAACAGGGCCCTATATCACCGGATCTAATAAGCCCCTTCCATTTATTCCCAGCTGAGAAACTCCTCTGATCTGCTGCCATCTAACCTGTTATTGGTTCAGAAGAACTGCGACTCTATAACGGGTGGGAGAGGAGAATTTCTGATACATAAAAAATACACAAAATCGCTGTCACCTCTTTTCAATGATTCCTATATAATGGGTCGGTGTGGGGAATTAAAGATACATTAAAAAATTCCCAAGAACACCGTCGCCTCTTTTCAAAGATATTTCTGTTACACCTTTGTATGGTCTCTACGACTTGTTACGATCCTAATAATGCTTCTCTGATTTCGTTAAGTTCCTGCTAGTATGCATACTCTATAAGGCTTCCGAATGTGGAACAGTAGACGTTACCACCACGTAACCTCCAGCCTCTGTGAGAGATATTGAGAGGGACGTCACTCCAGCCTTCATCTGACCACAGAAATTGATATTGGCATTTGCTTTTGTTTAGCGTTTTTAAAAAATGCAGCATACATCTTTGACAAAGCATTGTCACAGATAACTATTGATGTAAAATTTAAAGTTTCAACACTTCATATGTGCCTATGACAACGTCAGTTATTGTACATCCCATTTACCGTTCATAGTCCAACAATTACATTTTCTGCGTTTATCGACGATGTGTTTACATTTCCGCGACGTCCTTCACGGAGGTCACATTCCAAACAAGCACGGCTAGGTTTGAATTCAGCCGTTCACTCTTTAACAATGAAACTGAGATAATAGATTTCTTACAGATATTCATCAATAATGGATGAATTTTCTTTAGCGATAAACCACCCGAACCAAAATAATATTATGCTGCTTAAAACTGTGTGCCCGACCGAGACTCGAACTCGGGACCTTTGCCTTTCGCGGGCAAGTGCTCTACCATCTGAGCTACCGAAGCACGACCCACGCCCGGTACTTACAGCTTTACTTCTGCCAGTATCTCGTCTCCTGCCTTCCAAACTTTACAGAAGCTCTCCTGCGAACCTTGCAGAACTAGCACTCCTGAAAGAAAGGATACTGCGGAGACATGGCTTAGCCACAGCCTGGGGGATGTTTCCAGAATGAGATTTTCACTCTGCAGCGGAGTGTGCGCTGATATGAAACTTCCTGGAAGATTAAACCTCCCCCAGGCTGTGGCTAAGCCATGTCTACGCAGTATCCTTTCTTTCAGGAGTGCTAGTTCTGCAAGGTTCGCAGGAGAGCTTCTGTAAAGTTTGGAAGGTAGGAGACGAGATACGGGCAGAGGTAAAGCTGTGTGTAGCGGGCGTGAGTCGTGCTTCGGTAGCTCAGATGGTTCATGGCCTACAGTTTGGACAACGATCCACCAACCATATCACACCACTGACACCACCTCTATGTGGTACCTTCTAGTCAATGGCAAATATACTACAAGACAGAAACTGCATCGCATCGCACTGGTGGACTCACCCCTGTGCCTCAAGTGCAATGTCGAAGATACAGATTTACATCGTTTTGAGTGTGGGCCAGCAGCAGCCGTCTGGACCCTCGTACAGAAGATTGTGGCTTTCTACCTCCGAGTACCACCACATCACGTTTCTCCCACTATGTTGATACATCCCGACACGACCTACTTTCCATCGGCTAAGTGGCACGCCATCACATGGATCAGTGGCATGGCTGAATCGCCGGCATCGACACTATCGGGCCACTTTCGCGAACTATTTACAGAGCATTTTCACCAACCCGGCTCAAAGCTGGAATCTCAACGAACCGTGCCAGCCAAGACTGGACGATCCCAAGTTCCCCTTCAATGATAGAATGCATTTTGTTCTGATGGCGCGCCAAAGTGGAGCATGGCGCGGAAAGTATTCCTATTTTATTTAACTTCTTTTTTCTCCTCCTCTTCTAAGTTTTTTTTTCTCCTTACACATGTTTATCCTTTTCACACATAGCTCTCTATCTGCAGCCTATTTGTTCTCTTTCTCTTGTGCTCAAAAAAAAAAAAAAAAAAAAAGATGGTAGAGCACTTGCCCGCGAAAGGCAAAGGTCCCGAGTTCGAGTCTCGGTCGGGCACACAGTTTTAATCTGCCAGGAAGTTTCATATCAGCGCACACTCCGCTGCAGAGTTAAAATCTCATTCTGGAAATATTATGCCGGTTCGGTACTTCAGTTTATCCTTGTGAATGAAACATAGACCATGACTGCTTTAAAAACTCAATTTTTAAAAAAAATATGAGTCTATTATGGAGATTAAATTGATTCTTGGCTTATATTATGACGTTAAAATCTCTCTCAATCAAACAGTGCCGGCCGCTGGAGCCGAGCGGTTCTAGCCACTTCATTCCGGAACCGCACTGCTGCTACGGTCGCAGGTTAGAATCCTGCCTTGCGCTTGGATGTGTGTGATGTCCTTAGGTTAGATAGGTTTACGTAGTTCTAAGTCTAGGGGACTGATGACCTCAGATGTTAAGTCCCATAGTGCTCAGAGCCATTTGAACCATTTTTGAATCAAACAGCAGTTCTCCTCCTTGTAAAATCACGCCGAGCGAGGCACACGGGATCACATGCCTGGAATGGAAGAAGGTTAACAGTCTTGGAAAAGTAGAAAATATTGAGACGCGAAGAATTACTTTTATTGTGATTTGAATATCTGCCGCGGCCGTAGCATTCGTCGTCGTCATCGTCGTCATCGTTGTCGTTATGCCTAACCCCCCCCCTCCCCTTCCACAATCCGCCGTCTCCCTCAGCCCTTACCTTCTTTCCTCCGACACTGGACGTTAATGTAAGTTGTTTTCGATAAGTTTACATACACTCTTTTTCCACCCTACTCACACTCCCAGGGGTGAAATATATTTGGGTCTGTCACCTGTCATTCTGCTGTTATCGCGGTCTTCAGCCCTAAAACTAGTTTGATGCAGCTCTCCATTATACTTTATCCTGTGCAGATCATTTTATCTAAAAATAATTACTAAAAATCACATTGTTTTCAATTTGCTTACTGTATCCAACCCTTTGCCTCACTCTGTGAGTTTTACTCACCACGCTTTCCTCCACTACTAAACTGGTGACCCCTTTACTTAGCAGAATGTGTCCTATCAACCGATCTCTTCTTTTAGTAAAGTTCTGCCACAAATTTCCTATCTTCCAGTTTCTCATTAGTGACGTGATCTATCCATCTAATCTTCAGCACTTTCCTGTAGCGTCATGTACTATTCTTTTCTTGTCTGAACTGTTTATGGTCAACGTTTCACTTCCATACATGGCAACAACCCAGGCAAATACTTTCAGAAAAGACTTCTTAACACTTAAATCTATGTTCGATCATAATATATTTCTCTTCTTCAGAAATGATTTTCTTGCCATTGCCAGTCTTATATGTTTTATATCCTGTCTGCTTCAGCCGTCATCAATTATTTTACTGCCCAAGAAATAAAACTACTTTAAGTATCTTGTTACCTGATTAATTCCCTTAGCATCGCCCGATTTAATTTTATTCATTCCATTACCCTTGTTTTTGTTAACGTTCATATTATGTCCTCCTTCTAAGACGATTCCTGTTCCGAAGAACTTCTCTTACACGTCCTTTCCTGTCTCTGACAGAATTACTATGTCATCAGCAAACCCCAAAGCTTTTATTCATCCTACCTGAACTTTAATTCCTTCGCCCGCATCTCGTGGTCGTGCGGTAGCGTTCTCGCTTCCCCCGCCCGGGTTCCCGGGTTCGATTCCCGGCGGGGTCAGGGATTTTCTGTGCCTCGTGATGGCTGGGTGTTGTGTGCTGTCCTTAGGTTAGTTAAGTTTAAGTAGTTCTAAGTTCTAGGGGACTGTTGACCATAGATGTTAAGTCCCATAGTGCTCAGAGCCATTTGAACGATTTTGAACTTTAATTCCTTCACGTTTTTCTTTGGTTTTCTTTAGTGCTTGCTCAATGCACAGATTGAATAACATCGGAGATAGGCTATGATTCCATCTCACTCCTTTCTCAACCACTGCTTCCCTTTCACAGCCCTTGACTCTTATAACTGCCGTTTGGTTTCTGTACAAGTTGTAAATAGCCTTTCGGACCCTGTGTTTTACCCCTGCTACCTCCATAACTTCAAAAACTGTATTCCAGTCAACATAGTCAAGTCCATAACACTATATAAGTAGGGTAGGCTTTCCTTAACGTATCTTCTATGAGAAGCTGCAGGATCCGTATTGCCTACATTTCTGATTTTCCCCGAATTTGGCTTCTAACAGTTTTTCCATTCTTTTTTCCATTATTCATCCAGACTAGGCCTGGTGGCATGTGATCATGCGCTAATGTACCATAGTACACGGTAAATGTGACACTAAATTTACCTCATTTCTCTTCAAATGCGAGCCAGAAATCGCACTAAAATTACGCCAATTCTCTTTGAATGTGTTCTGGAATGCAAATAAAACGAACGAAAACGTTTTGCAGCACTCTCTCCACAATAACTAGAATTAAGTATCAAGTGCTAAAATAACAATCAGCTGTGTTACTGTCAAGTCAGAGAAGGAACACAGCTGTCTGTTTTCCACTGTGCTTGCTCTGATGTTACGTCACTCCCTGCAGCACGGGGGCGAGATATACAAGTCCTGCAACGAACTTATGAAGTCACATTAGTCGGCTTATCCGCTACACTTAGCGAACACTCGTCAGTGTGCAGGACCGTGGAAAATCAATATTTAATTGAAAAAATACCCAGTAAAGGTGTGCTACCGCGAACTTCCATGCATTTAAACACGTAGCCAAGAACTGTTAAACTCGTGTGAAATAATCACTCGCTGCCTGTCGGAGACGGCTGCTGGCACTCGTAAGCCCTGCAGTGTCACGTGTTGTGACGTACGCGCCAAAGCCTGACTTTCCCGTGGGCCTCGCGCCAGCTTACAGCAACAGGTCAGTGCGCTGCCCGGAAAGTATTGTACAAGCACAGAGTTTGAGAGGTTTCAGAACAGCGACTGTCAGAACGGCTTTGTGACTGAGAGGTTAAGTGTGTTGTTTGGTAATGTATCGGCTTAGGTTCGAAACCCGGTGTTACAAACTTTTTTTTTCATTTTATTTTATTCTTCCCAATTCCAAACTTCTAATTATAAAATTTAACCCTTTTAACTGCTACAGACGTGCTCTCTACATTCTGTGCTAAGACAAATTTTGCTGTCGTTCTATTCCTAGCGTAATGTCACCATCAGTGCTGAACCACTCTGAAATACCTATTATCTGATTTTAAGAAAAAAATTAGATTTTTCGACATCTTACGGTTTAATATAAGGCTGAATTCCTTTTCGTTATTTGTCAAAGGTACCGCGCTGCATCAAATTAATTTTAGCATGCATGAAATTTAAAAGAGTTTAGAAAGGTAAAACCGGATTGCGTAAAATTTGTGTATAGTTGATTTTAGTCCAACCATCGACGTCTATGAGACGTAGACAAGATATCACAATTTTATTTAGAACTGAGAGCACAACTATATCTCATTTAGTCCTCAAGGTATTGGTTTTTACCTCCGTTGGACAGTCGAGGATGACACGCCCATTTTTCTCCCTGCTCATAGGGAATCATGTGGTCATAACAACTGTCATATTTCATAATCGGTTCAAGATATCGAAATGATGTATTCGAGAAATGATAGCATGCAAAGAGGCAAATACAATTTGTGGTAGCCGGCCGGGGTGGACGAGCTGTCCTAGGCGCTACAGTCTGGAACCGCGCTACCGCTACGTTCGTAGGTTCGAATCCTACCTCGGGCATGGATGTGTGTGATGTCCTTAGGTTAGTTAGATTTAATTAGTTCTAAGTCCTAGGGGACTGATGACCACAGATGTTAAGTTCCATAGTGCTCAGAGCCATTTTGAACAATTTGTGGTAAATGCTAGAAATTTTTTATTCGACAGAATATGCAAGTGAGTCATCTGTAGCAATGAGGGTCGGCAGAACAGGACGCGTAAACATGCCACTGGTGCTTAAGCTTTTTAAGCTTAGAGTATGAGGGATTTTTTGAGCAGTGGTACACAAGTGAGTTCCGTAACCTATCGGTTAAGTGCAATGACTGATAGTTTGGTGCTTCAGTTTAGATTCCCGCTGCTGCCATCATTTGTTTTTCTTTTCCTTTTACTCCCCCCCATGAACCATGGACCTTGCCGTTGGTGGGGAGGCTTGCGTGCCTCAGCGATACAGATAGCCGTACCGTAGGTACAACCACAACGGAGGGGTATCTGTTGAGAGGCCAGACAAACGTGTGGTTCCTGAAGAGGGGCAGCAGCCTTTTCAGTAGTTGCAAGGGCAACAGTCTGGATGATTGACTGATCTGGCCTTGTAACAATAACCAAAACGGCCTTGCTGTGCTGGTACTGCGAACGGCTGAAAGCAAGGGGAAACTACGGCCGTAATTTTTCCCGAGGGCATGCAGCTTTACTCTATGATTAAATGATGATGGCGTCCTCTTGGGTAAAATATTCCGGAGGTAAAATATTCCCCCATTCGGATCTCCGGGCGGGGACTACTCAAGAGGATGTCGTTATCAGGAGAAAGAAAACTGGCGTTCTACGGATCGGAGCGTGGAATGTCAGGTCCCTTAATCGGGCAGGTAGAATAGAAAATTTGAAAAGGGAAATGGATAGGTTAAAGTTAGATATAGTGGGAATTAGTGAAGTTCGGTGGCAGGAAGAACAAGACTTCTGGTCAGGTGACTACAGGGTTATAAACACACAGTCAAATAGGGGTAATGCAGGAGTAGGTTTAATAATGAATAGGAAAATAGCAACGCGGGTAAGCTACTACAAACAGCTTAGTGAACGCATTATTGTGGCCAAGATAGATACGAATCCCACACCTACTACAGTAGTACAAGTTTATATGCCAACTATCTCTGCAGATGACGAAGAAATTGAAGAAATGTATGATGAAATAAAAGAAATTATTCAGATAGTGAAGGGAGACGAAAATTTAATAGTCATGGCTGACTGGAATTCGAGTGTACGAAAAGGGAGAGAAGGAAACGTAGTAGGTGAATATGGATTGGGGCTAAGAAATGAAAGAGGAAGCCGCCTGGTAGAATTTTGCACAGAGCACAACTTAATCATAGCTAACACTTGGTTTAAGAATCATGATAGAAGGTTGTATACATGGAAGAACCGTGGAGATACTAAAAGGTATCAGATAGATTATATAATGGTAAGACAGAGATTTAGGAACCAGGTTTTAAATTGTAAGACATTTCCAGGGGCAGATGTGAACTCTGACCACAACCTATTGGTTATGAACTGTTGATTAAAACTGAAGAAACTGCAAAAAGGTGGGAATTTAAGGAGATGGGACCTGGATAAACTGACTAAACCAGAGGTTGTACAGAGTTTCAGGGAGAGCATAAGGGAACAATTGACAGGAATGGGGGAAAGAAATACAGTAGAAGAAGAATTGGTAGCTTTGAGGGATGAAGTAGTGAAGGCAGCAGAGGATCAGGAAGGTAAAAAGAGGAGGGCTAGTAGAAATCCTTGGGTAACAGAAGAAATATTGAATTTAATTGATGAAAGGAGAAAATATAAAAACGCAGTAAATGAAGCAGGCAAAAGGGAATACAAACGTCTCAAAAATGAGATCGACAGGAAGTGCAAAATGGCTAAGCAGGGATGGCTAGAGGACAAATGTAAGGATGTACAGGCTTATCTCACTATTAGTAAGATAGATACTGCCTACAGGAAAATTAAAGAGACCTTTGGAGATAAGAAAACCACTTGTATGAACATCAAGAGCTCAGATGGAAACCCAGTTCTAAGCAAAGAAGGGAAAGCAGAAAGGTGGAAGGAGTACACAGAGGGTCTATACAAGGGCGATGCACTTGAGGAAAATATTATGGAAATGGAAGAGGATGTAGATGAAGATGAAATGGGAGATACGATACTGCGTGAAGAGTTTGACAGAGCACTGAAAGACCTGAGTCGAAACAAGGCCCCCGGAGTAGACAACATTCCATTGGAACTACTGACGGCCTTGGGAGAGCCAGTCCTGACAAAACTCTACCATCTGGTGAGCAAGATGTATGAAACAGGCGAAATACCCTCAGACTTCAAAAAGAATATAATAATTCCAATCCCAAAGAAAGCACGTGTTGACAGATGTGAAAATTACCGAACTATCAGTTTAATAAGTCACAGCAGCAAAATACTAACACGAATTCTTTACAGACGAATGGAAAAACTGGTAGAAGCGGACCTCGGGGAAGATCAGTTTGGATTCCGTAGAAATACTGGAACACGTGAGGCAATACTGACCCTACGACTTATCTTAGAAGAAAGATTAAGGAAAGGCAAACCTACGTTTCTAGCATTTGTAGATTTAGAGAAAGCTTTTGACAATGTTGACTGGAAAACTCTCTTTCAAATTCTAAAGGTGGCAGGGGTAAAATACAGGGAGCGCAAGGCTATTTACAATTTGTACAGAAACCAGATGGCAGTTATAAGAGTCGAGGGGCATGAAAGGGAAGCAGTGGTTGGGAAGGGAGTGAGACAGGGTTGTAGCCTGTCCCCGATGTTATTCAATCTGTATATTGAGCAAGCAGTAAAGGAAACAAAAGAAAAATTCGGAATAGGTATTAAAATCCAGGGAGAAGAAATGAAAACCTTGAGGTTCGCCGATGACATTGTAATTCTGTCAGAGACAGCAAAGAACTTGGAAGAGCAGTTGAACGGAATGGATGGTGTCTTAAAGGGAGGATATAAGATGAACATCAACAAAAGTAAAACGAGGATAATGGAATGTAGTCGAATTAAGTCGGGTGATGTTGAGGGTATTAGATTAGGAAATGAGACACTTAAAGTAGTAAGGGAGTTTTGCTATTTGGGGAGCAAAATAACTGATGATGGTAGAAGTAGAGAGGATATAAAATGTAGACTGGCAATGTCAAGGAAAGCGTTTCTGAAGAAGAGAAATTTGTTAACATCGAATATAGATTTAAGTGTCAGGAAGTCGTTTCTGGAAGTATTTGTATGGAGTGTAGCCATGTATGAAAGTGAAACATGGACGGTAAATAGTTTGGACAAGAAGAGAATAGAAGCTTTCGAAATGTGGTGCTACAGAAGAATGCTGAAGATTACATGGGTAGATCACATAACTAATGAGGAGGTACTGAATAGGATTGGGGAGAAGAGGAGTTTGTGGCACAACTTGACCAGAAGAAGGGATCGGTTGGTAGGACATGTTCTGAGGCATCAAGGGATCACTAATTTAGTATTGGAGGGCAGCGTGGAGGGTAAAAATCGTAGGGGGAGACCAAGAGATGAATACACTAAGCAGATTCAGAAGGATGTAGGTTGCAGTAGGTACTTGGAGATGAAGAGTAGCATGGAGAGCTGCATCAAACCAGTCTCAGGACTGAAGACCACAACAACAACATTCCTTTTACTCTTCGCCGTGTTAAACGATTCATAGTAAAATTTAAATATATTTAAACAGGTCCATTGATATAAGGAAAATTAATATATTCAACTTAGTTACGATTATAGCCCTGTAATTCAATAGGCTATAGCCCACCACATTGTAACACACTGGTAAAATATCGCATGAGTCGTCACTGCAATCTAGCTTTGCGGGAAACTATGTACTTCACAATAACATTTTTCATTTTCGAATGCTTTGAATGTGTCAACCCCTCGCACTCACACCTCACGCCTACGGGTGACAGTGTGTCTCACCCGAACAGAATATTTTTAAAGATGTAGGTCACACAGAGTGATGAGCCAAACCTTGATTCCATAACGAACTAGTGTAGAGTATTATGAGGAAGGATAGGAACACAGCACTCAAAAAAATGGTTCAAATGGCTCTGAGCACTATGGGACTCAACTGCTGAGGTCATAACTCCCCTAGAACTTAGAACTACTTAAACCTAACTAACCTAAGGACATCACACACATCCATGCCCGAGGCAGGATTCGAACCCGCGACCGTAGCGGTCGCGCGGTTGTGGGCTGTAGCGCCTAGAACCGCTTGGCCACTCCGGCCGGCCACAGCACTCAGTCGAATTCGTTTTTTATTATTCTTAAATATCCAGATTTCAGCTATAAGATGGCTATTTAAAGCTGAAATCTGGATATCCAAAAATAATTAAAAAAACAATGCGACTGATTGCTGCGTTCCTACGCTTCCCTATTACGATCAGCGTCCACCAAGAGGCTGAAGGCCGTCTGATGACATTGCGGACACGTGAGGCGGTAAACAGAGTATGAAAGAAGATCCGCAAAGGCGTTCACGTTGTCCGCTGTTTCCACGGTGACTTAGAGCACTACCACAGATACCATGTTAGCCCAGGTGAACGCCCTCGCAGCATAATTTTGACCCCAACAGCCTGCGTCCTAGGAACCGTGAATGTCTCGAGCATCTGTAGGCCTACACCTGAATGACGGCGCGACCATTGACCGTGCGTAACAAGATACGTGATTCATCCGACCAGTGAATAAGGTTATATTAATCCAGTTATATTAGTACAATCTCGGTGATCAAGTCCCCAGTGCTATCGTAGTAGATGGCGTCGTTGAGTCAACGTGGTAACGCGTAGGGACCATCTGCTTCAGATGCCTGTTCAGCAATTTACGCTTGACAATGTGCTCCGAAACACTTGTGTCCGTGCCAGCTCTATACTCAAATCAGATCTGCCACAGATAGCCGTCTATCCTGCTTTACAGAGTGGGCAAGCCTCGGAGGTCCACGTGTGTGATGAGGCATGAACGTCCAACACCCTGTCGTCTCCTCGTGCTGTCACAGCCACGCAACCACTTCACACAGATGCACTCGACAGCGGCACGCGAACAGCTCACCAGCTCCGCCGTTTCCGAGGTGCTCTTTCTAAAACGCTGGGCCCTAACAACCTGCCCGTTAATCATACACAGTTAATGTCCCTAAGACATAGTGAGTCTCAGCTTTATTTACGATAAAGCAACGAGCAATGAATCAAAACTTGTAGTAGCACCATGATGCGAGTTTAGAAGTGGAATAGCAATGGGCTGATGAGTGAGTTGGAAATCGTACAAGGATACCTCGTCCACTTGTGGCAGCCGCAGCGTCAGAGTGCCGTAACGGCTAGCGTTTCTGTTTATTAAGCAGGAGACCTGTGTTCGAATCCCAGTGCTGGTACAAATTCTGATTCTTTGATAAACCTGCCCTTTCTCTTATTCGGTTGAGTCAGTGTATTTCTCCGTTTGCTAGAATCATTCCTCCCAGTCATCTCTGCCCCGTTTATATACTTTTCTTGTGTCGCCTCGTTCCCGCGAAGCTACCAAAGGAATTCACTATCTCGGTGGGCGGCGGTCGTAATGGTTTGGCCCATCATCGTAATTACGAAACAAATAGCCAATTTTCTTTGTGTTATGCAGTGTAATGTGCAACGCAGCAGAAAATACTCGAAAAACAGGTTACATTAAAATGTTGTTCTCATTTGGATACGATGAATGTTTATTTGCGTGTCATTCACGCTCGTCATAACCCTTGCGATTATCGAACTGCACGTTATTACTTAATTTTATCCATGCGCTTTCAAATTAATGCAAATGAGGTATTGACGAGATAGATAATGGATAATAATCTGTTTCCACTGTTTCTGTCTGACGTGCATTATTCACTTCTACGTATCAATAGATAAAATGTTTCATTTTAATACTACTCATAAACAAATAGGTAAAAAAAGTCGCCTGTAGTTGTTACAAGCCGTTTTACAGTCGACTTCCGTTGAACAACAAGCGAGATGACACATTTGGGGCCGGCCGCGGTGGTCTCCCTGTTCTAGGCGCTCAGTCCGGAACCGCGCGACTGCTGCGGTCGCAGGTTCGAATCCTGCCTCGGGCATGGATGTGTGTGATGTTCTTAGGTTAGATAGGTTTACGTAGTTCTAAGTTCTAGGGGACTGATGACCACAGATGTTAAGTCCCATAGAGCTCAGAGCCATTTGAACCATTTTTTGAACATTTGGGAAGAGCGGTGTTCAAAACTCTGGATGCCCATCCAGTTTTAAGTTTACCATTCGTTCCTTGTATTACTTAACACGGATCTGAGATGGTTCCTTTGAACAAGTGACAGTATGATTCCTCTGACATCGATGTACAATCCAAGTCTATGCTCCACCGCTAATGACCTCATTGTCGAAAGGATGCCAAAATCCAGCCTCCCCTCGTTCCTCTTTGCGGATTACCGGTATTTTATAAAACACTGTTAATGAAGGTTGTTTAAACTTTAAAAAAATAATTTTCAAGGCATCTATCACAACGTATAAATACTGCATTTGTACAGTTGCTTTTTTCCAGTATGTCTATTTGAAAGCAAACTTCATCCACGCCCGTGAAAATTTCTCTTTTATCGCAAACTTTTGAAGCGAATCGTGTGCACCTGATCCTTTCACGGAAGATTTTACAGGATAAATTGTAACGAATAACTGAATGATCTTATATACAATCTTCTCTTTCATTGATTTCACTTGTTCGATCAGGAAGACACAGTTTACACAATGGTATACTATCAGGGAGCATTTTAGTGGAATTACCTGTATGTTGCAAATAGGCAGAAGCATTGTTTTGAAAAAATTCATTATACGACACGGGACTGGTTTTACACCCCCTCCCCCCCCCCTCCCCGAATCAATCAGTAAGAAAAAATTTTCCGTTTTTTTCACATATGGCTTGACAACGTTGAGTAAAAGATCTATATATATATATCTTTGATATCAATTTTCCAGATTTCGATAACGTAGCTCTGACGTTTCTGTATTTTACTAGAAACTCGTCGACCGGTTTCCGAACCGTGGGTCCAGATGAACCTGTTGTTTCTTGTAAAAATACGAAGATCAGGGGAAATAATCATCGATATTTTCATAAAAAAATTAAGTTTAGATATGTGTTAATTAGCGTATACTTGATGAATTTTGTATTTGGATGATTTAGGTATTGAAACTGAACAAGAAACAAGACTTGAAGTGAGATTCGACCCAACAGTCCATTGATTAGCCGATTACCATTTTCCAACAGTACTGATTTAGCTTCGCGGATCGTCGACAAAAACACGTAAACTTTAGCGAATCAAAGTTCTTCGGAAGATTTCAAAGCCGATTCTCTCAAGAATTTTTGAGAGATGCACCTAACTCCTTGTCTAATAGATATTTGAGTTCTGAACTTTACTTACCATAAATATAAAAAAATTACAAAAGTCCAGTTACCTCCTTTAGTATCAAAAACAAATGTGCATCATACACCTTATTGTATAAAGGTAAGCTAATCAAGCTTGAATATTGACGAACGGTTCTGCATTTTTCTTTCGAAGTCTGAGTTTTTGGTGTTCATATTTAATGTGTTGGAAATTTCATTTAATCCTAACTACTACTTCTGTTTCATTTCCTTTCTTATGTGGTGCCGAATCATAACTGCATTACCAAGTGTGGACGTGTGGATTGGCGTACGTTCATGGTCGCATATTTAATGAGCTACAACTGAGAGGAAGCGAATTTCAAAACGTTTGTCGGTATTTTTGTGTTGCTTCCGTTCTTTTCTGTGAGTTTTCTTGTTGATATTTCTTGTGATATATTTTGGCTTTTGTAACGTTCGTACAAGAGATGCAACAACCTCTTCTATCAGGAGTGAAGTACTTAACCGGGCTGTTACGTCTAGAGACGTGCGCTGTTTGAATGTGGAAGAAGAGTTGGCCTTGCCACCTGCACCCAGATTTATTCGTAGTCTTCTATGGACTAGCTAAACTAGTAGTTAGTACTACAAGTCAACGTGCAATGCCATAAAATGCACTTAAGACTCAGCGAGTGAATCTGTGGTCACAATAGAATACTTCAAGGGAAGACCTAAACCCGAAACTGGACTTGCAGTAGTCTTACTTGATCAGAGTGCATTCAGCCCCTGTAAGGCCAATCGGGGGGCAAGGGAGCGTCTCCAATCATGAAAGCTGACAACGGGACAGAGAGCGATGTCATCACTTAGAACTTCCGGGCTATTAGGCCGTGGTCGATGTATACAACTTTCTCCTAACGTTGTTCTCCTACTGCGGGAGACATCTTCACGGATAAAATGCTGACCACATGCCCCTACATATCCCATGCAGTGTAGCCTATCAGCTGAGGATGACACGACAGCCGGTCGATACCATTGGGGCTTGAAGACCTGTTCGGACGGTGTTTGTTGTTTATTTTTATACTTGATAAGAGCAAAGTCTCCTCCACTCCATGCCGGTTGAAGTACACTCCTGGAAATGGAAAAAAGAACACATTGACACCGGTGTGTCAGACCCACCATACTTGCTCCGGACACTGCGAGAGGGCTGTACAAGCAATGATCACACGCACGGCACAGCGGACACACCAGGAACCGCGGTGTTGGCCGTCGAATGGCGCTAGCTGCGCAGCATTTGTGCACCGCCGCCGTCAGTGTCAGCCAGTTTGCCGTGGCATACGGAGCTCCATCGCAGTCTTTAACACTGGTAGCATGCCGCGACAGCGTGGACGTGAACCGTATGTGCAGTTGACGGACTTTGAGCGAGGGCGTATAGTGGGCATGCGGGAGGCCGGGTGGACGTACCGCCGAATTGCTCAACACGTGGGGCGTGAGGTCTCCACAGTACATCGATGTTGTCGCCAGTGGTCGGCGGAAGGTGCACGTGCCCGTCGACCTGGGACCGGACCGCAGCGACGCACGGATGCACGCCAAGACCGTAGGATCCTACGCAGTGCCGTAGGGGACCGCACCGCCACTTCCCAGCAAATTAGGGACACCGTTGCTCCTGGCGTATCGGCGAGGACCATTCGCAACCGTCTCCATGAAGCTGGGCTACGGTCCCGCACACCGTTAGGCCGTCTTCCGCTCACGCTCCAACATCGTGCAGCCCGCCTCCAGTGGTGTCGCCACAGGCGTAAATGGAGGGACGAATGGAGACGTGTCGTCTTCAGCGATGAGAGTCGCTTCTGCCTTGGTGCCAATGATGGTCGTATGCGTGTTTGGCACCGTGCAGGTGAGCGCCACAATCAGGACTGCATACGACCGAGGCACACAGGGCCAACACCCGGCATCATGGTGTGGGGAGCGATCTCCTACACTGGACGTACACCACTGGTGATCGTCGAGGGGACACTGAATAGTGCACGGTACATCCAAACCGTCATCGAACCCATCGTTCTACCATTCCTAGACCGGCAAGGGAACTTGCTGTTCCAACAGGACAATGCACGTCCGCATGTATCCCGTGCCACCCAACGTGCTCTAGAAGGTGTAAGTCAACTACCCTGGCCAGCAAGATCTCCGGATCTGTCCCCCATTGAGCATGTTTGGGACTGGTTGAAGCGTCGTCTCACGCGGTCTGCACGTCCAGCACGAACGCTGGTCCAACTGAGGCGCCAGGTGGAAATGGCATGGCAAGCCGTTCCACAGGACTACATCCAGCATCTCTACGATCGTCTCCATGGGAGAATAGCAGCCTGCATTACTGCGAAAGGTGGATATACACTGTACTAGTGCCGACATTGTGCATGCTCTGTTGCCTGTGTCTATGTGCCTGTGGTTCTGTCAGTGTGATCATGTGATGTATCTGACCCCAGGAATGTGTCAATAAAGTTTCCCCTTCCTGGGACAATGAATTCACGGTGTTCTTATTTCAATTTCCAGGAGTGTATTTATACTGCTATAAACAGGTTTCCATCCGTCAATTCTGTGTCCTCGAATTTCTCCTCAAGGGTCGTCAAGGCCTTCGTTATTTACAGACATCCTCCTGCGGGGAATTGTGACTCTTTACAGAGGATCCCAGATCATTTTCCCTCTGGATATTATGATGGAACCTTTTTTTTTCTTTCATTCGTAACGCGCTCAATGGCTCTGTTGTTGTTGTTGTTGTTGTCTTGAGTCCGCAGACTGGTTTGAGGCGCTCTCGACGCTAGTCTATCCCCCCCCCCCCCATTCGAATCACTACCCCTTCATTACTTATCCCAGCTACCCTTTTTATCTTCAGCATTCTTCCGTAGCACAACATCACAACATTTACAAGGCTTCTGTTATTGTCTGAACTGATGATTCTCCACGTTTCACTTTCGCGTAAGAGTACACTTTACTCAAAGAGCTTCAGAAGAAATATTACTAACATTTAAATTTGCGTTCGATGTTAACAGATATCTACTTTTTCTGTTCCCACTCTACATTTAATGTCCTCTTTACTTCGCTTATCGTCTATTATATTGTCGTCAAAAAACAAACGTTATTGACTAGTGTCTCATTCCCTAATCTCATTCTCTCAGTATAATTTATTTGATTTAATTCGCATACATTTCACACCACTTTTACTTTTGTTAATATTTATCTTGTAACCTCTCATCAAGACTTCTTTGCAAGTTATTTGCTGTCTCTGACCGAATTACAATGTTATCGACAAACTTAAGTCTCCATCTCCTTGTACTTTAAATTCCTTTCCAAATGTGCCCTTCGTTTCCCTTACTGCTTGCTAAGTATATGGACTGAAAGGTCTACAACACTATCTCACTCCATAACTACTTCCACCCCATCATGTATTTCTATTATTATAGCTGCGGTCTAGTACCCGTAAAAGTTGTAGACAGCCTCTTACTTCCTGCATTTTATCTCTATTCCTTGAGAATTACGAAAATTGTCCTCCATTCAACACTGACAAAAGCTTTTTCTAAATCTATAAACGCAATAAACGTAGATCTGCCTTTTTTTAGTCCCAGTAAAGTCGAAGGGTGTTTACTCCATGATGTATTCCTACATTTCTCCAGAACCGAAACTAATCTTTCCAGAGGACTGCTACTAGTTTTTTAACACGTTTTTGTTTGATCGTTTTCTTGACTGTCTATTTGGTACAATTTTCGCGACTTATTTTAAACTAACTTCATAACGAGCTGCGGACTTGAAACTTTCAACATAGTTTAGAACTGGGTAACAATGGGATGCGGAGGGTACTTTGTTTTTCTGTTGGTTTGTTTGTCTGTTTGTTGAAAATTTTACAGTTCATTTCAAACTAACGTCCCGAGGAGTCAGAGACCTGAAATTTTCAACATATATCAGAACTATATGACAAAGCGATATTAACTTATGCATGGATAAAAATCCTACTTCAAGAATGCTAATTTTCTTATCAGTAAAAATAAGAAAATTTGCGATCTTGAGGTAGGAGTTTTATTCACACATGTGACAGAGGTCAAGTTACTATCCCACTAATTTTTAGTATACACAAAAATCATTAAAGTTTTTATTACAACCTGATGCACCTTGAGTGAGACTCTAGAAAGTTAACGGCCTGAGCAGACGTTGATGGAGCCTGGTAGGGCGTCAAAAGCATGTGGTATTTTTATGGTTCTTAGCTCATAGAAACGTCATGTTGGGAGTTGGTAGAAATTGGCAGTGAGCCCATCCTTCAGTAAATCTTGCCGGACAGGTCCACAGCCATACAAGGCAGACATAGCAGCCTCTCATTGAGACAGGTCTCCAGTAGAACAATGCCGCGATACCTGCATTGGCGCCAGCCGAAGGCTGGGCTGGGGGCGACGAACTGAAAGGATGCATCTACACAGTTGAGTCGTAAAAAATGGTTCAAATGGCTCTGAACACTATGGGACTTAACATCTATGGTCATCAGTCCCCTAGAACTTAGAACTACTTAAACCTAACTAACCTAAGGAAATCACACAACACCCAGTCATCACGAGGCAGAGAAAATCCTTGACCCCGCCGGGAATCGAACCCGGGAACCCGGACGCGGGAAGTTGAGTCGTAAACCGGGCATTGTGTGCAGAGCCATGTGTAATAAAAATTCATAAGTTTTCATGTTCGCTGATACTGTAAATAGGCCTGTGACCCACTTCCATCTGCCACCTTGGTTGTATTAGAAACACCGGCGTCTGAGAAACGTTTAGAGATAGAATCTTTATTACACCTCATTGCTAGGGCTAAAAAGTACCAAGGCACAGGCGATTTAGATAAAGATCTTTAAGATTGTATCTCTTCGCTTGTTGACATGGGAAGCGATGTGACTTCAGAGAAAAATATCTTCCCCCTCTGTGAAAACTTAATAAAGCCAGTAATTGGCGGTTTCCTTTTTCTCCAGAGATGCAGGTTTTGTAACTCTTGCCCTGGTTCAACATGCGTTTGTGCTGCTGTGTGGGAGGTGAGATTTAGCACCTCTAAAGCCCTAAGATTGGCTCAAAACGGCGTGAGGACGGCGTCGTTCGTGCACTTTGTGGAAAACGCATTTCGAGGCACTCGGATGCTGGACTTTGGTCTGGTAAGAACACCTTCTGGTCAGTGCTCTGCATATGGAGTTGGCGCTTGGGACCTGTCCAGAGACTGACATCACTTGCGAATATTTAGACTGGGGACCCTGTGGTGAAGTTCTTACTGTACCAACAGTGTGACTTCAAACGTCTCGGACTACTCGTTTGCTGAGGGCACACTTATTCGTTTTTGGTTTACCAGTATTGACGTTTGGTATCCTTGTGCAACTCTGTCGTATAAGTGAGCCAAATTGGTCTTGGTACGACCAGAAAACGGGTGTGTCAGACACTGAAATCTACCATGATTTCAGGGCTCTTGTAAAGATTAAATTGCGATCCGTCTGCCTGATTGCTAGACTGTGAGAATTTTGCATTTCTTTGGCCGCTATCTATACACAGGTGCCACCTCACATGTCGTCTCCGCCGTATACATCACGTCAGCTGCATAGAGCAAACATGGTAACGTACTGCTGCTCTGGCATTGTGAGGGCGTATAGATCTCAGTCGCCACCTGCTCTCAGCTGCACCTGTGTAATGAAACCACTGTAGATTTAATCAGTCAAAGTCTGCTCAGCGTCAGATCAGTTCAGATTGCGTTATCCACTTTCTTAGGGCCAGAGTACTTGACCCACTCCTGCCACCCAGGATCCTTGTCTATTGTGGTCTTAAACCACCTGGTAGTTGTCTATGGTATTCAATTAATAACTTGTTTAGTATAATTTATGCCTGTCTTTGTTTTGGGGAAATAAATGTTGTTAGTAAACTAAATGTTGATTCATTCTCAATCATTTATAACAGCCTGACAGGGTTAACTTTCACATGTTTTAAATCATCGGATCGCGTACCTCTCCATTGACAATTTCAAAGAGTAACAATATCACCACGCTTTCTTGTCTGGTATGTGGCAAAGGAAACTTTGTGTACCACTACTACTTCCCTCTTTTCCCATTCCAATCAAAATTTTTCGCAGTAAGAACGATTGCTGATAAGCCTCCGTGTGAGCTATAATTTTCTAATATTTTCGTTGACAGTCTTTCTGCGAGATAGACATAGGAGGACGCAATATATTGGATGACGCAGGTGACAAGAAACTGAAGTAAATGTGATATGTGCCACATGTAACTGTTGTAACCTGCTCAAAATGTTTGAAATCGAATGAAGAATCTGGGACACACAAAGATTAAAAAGCAGACAATAATTATTTAAATACAGTTTTTTAATATAACATGTTTAAAAAAAACGAACTGAGAAGTATTAAATAGATTCTCATCACCCCATACAAATTCATAAACCTATACAGATAGTCCTGAAAATTTGGGCTTGGCGCCAGCCGTGAGTCGGCTCTTCCCCTTAGCTTGCTTTGCCGTGGCATGATTGACCACGTAAAGTTTAAAAGGTGCGGGCTAATACGGACTGACTGGTCGGTCTCCAGCGAGCTCCTGTAGTACTTTTAGTGATTCTTAAACTACATTAAATCTGCGAAGTGTCCTTGTAAACATTGTAAATTTCAAATCTGTTTGCTGTATGCTACCAGTTTTCGATACTACTTAGGTTAATTCAGCCCCTTAATCGCCCAGTGTTTATACAACTTGAGTTGTGTAATTAAATACTAATATGGTGTCCATTTGCATTGGGGTTACGTAAAGAAGAGAAGTAGAAGCCTTTTAGTCATAGCTAAAGTTCACCGTCTTGTCTGAAAATTTGGCTATACGACCCGCAATATGAGCTGTGTGGTATTTACGGAAACAAATTGGTTCCTCTGATCAGCTAATTCTTTGCTTCGGTTAGTGCCGTATAATAGGTTGACGGCTTCACAAGAGTCACAACGCTTCACTGTAAATGTATTAGTTTTTTCATAGGTTGTAGACTGCAACTTGTTTGTGTCGTATCCGAGGCTGCCTTAGATGTTGCTGCCTACGCTCTTTCAAGAGACCGTAGTGCAATGTTGATAGGAAAGTGTCTGTCTAACGAAAAATTTTTAGTTTGTAAATCATAACATTTTAAGTAAAAGGGAGTAGAGGGTACTGATCTTGCTAGGCCTATGAGGCAGCAGAATGGACAAACTAAAATTGCTGTTTGAAGGATTCTGTTTTCTCTGTTTTTCTCTGAGTTGGTTTAAATGTTGTGAAATTGTGTCATGCTTAAAGTCCCCTTGACAAGAGATTCGTTATATCTTTGTGATGATTAATTTATTTATTTAATTTTGATTTTTTTAAGCTGAAGTTTACATTCAATTGAGGCATCACCAGAAGTGCCTGTTTCTTGACTTTACAATAGTGACTTTGTTTTATATTGAGACAGTTGTACATAAATATTCTATTTTTCTCAAGAATTTACATTTTTAATTATTGTGTCTTGCATTTCACGGGCTAATCGCCAGTGGCTCGGAACTATAAAGTCAATACATAGTTAGTTTTAGTTTTTCATTTTAATGATACATTTTATTTGAATAAAGTTTATCAGCTAACAACCGGTTATTGTATTCTGAATTTATGTGCTGATGCCAGTATGCAGTGCAGTTATCCTGTTATTTTGTGGTAAAGGAAGTAAAAAGGGTATCGTTATACTGTTTGTTGAAACGGGTCTGGTCTTCCTACTCCCCCAACCATGTGCTCTGCAATAGCTACGACAATACCTGTAAAATTTAAAACGTAAAACGGAGGCGCATGCCGTAGATAATGGTAAAGAACGTAGAGAGTATTGGCATTGAGTAAAATGACACGACACTATATCATTATCACTGCAATAAAATCGTTAGTGTCTTAGGTCAAACATTCACCTATCACTATCTACTTCATGCTCCCCATGTTTTTCAAGGTTCAAATGGCTCTAAGCACTTTGGCACTTAACATCTGAGATCATCAGTCCCCTAGAACTTAGGACTACTTAAATCTAACTAACCTGAGGACATCACATACATCCTTGCCCGAGGCAGGATTCGAACCTGCGACCGTAGCAGCAGCGCGGTTGCGACTGAAGAGCCTAGAACCGCTCGGCCACAGCGGCCGGCAACACGTCTTTCGTTTTGAATTTTACACGAATTTTACACGAATTGTCATGTTGTTGTTGTTGTTGTGGTCTTCAGTTCTGAGACTGGTTTGATGCAGCTCTCCATGCTACTCTATCCTTTGCAAGCTTCTTCATCTCCCAGTACTTACTGCAGCCTACATCCTTCTGAATCTGCTTAGTGTATTCATCTCTTGGTCTTCCTCTACGATTTTAACCCTCCACGCTGCCCTCCAGTACTAAATTGGTAATCCCTTGATGCCTCAAACCAAGTCCTACCAACCGATCCCTTCTTCTAGTCAAGTTGTGCCACAAACTTCTCTTCTCCCCAATCCTATTCAATACCTCCTCATTAGTTACGTGATCTACCAATCTAATCTTCAACATTCTTCTGTAGCACCACATTTCGAAAGCTTCTATTATATTCTTGTCCAAACTATTCATCGTCCATGTTTCACTTCCATACATGGCTACACTCGATATAAATAATTTCAGAAACGACTCCCTGACACTTAAATCTATACTCGATGTTAACAAATTTCTCTTCTTCAGAAACGTTTTCCTTGCCATTGCCAGTCTACATTTTATATCCTCTCTACTTCGACCATTATCAGTTATTTTGCTCCCCAAATACCAAACCTCCTTCACTACTTGAAGTCTCTCATTTCCTAATCTAATTCCCTCAGCATCACCCGGCTTAATTCGACTACATTCCATTATCCTCGTTTTACTTTTGTTGATGCTGATCTTATATCCGCCTTTCAAGACACTGTCCATTCCGTTCAACTGCTCTTCCAAGTCCTTTGCTGTCTCTGACAGAATTACAATGTCATCGGCGAACCTCAAAGTTTTTATTTCTGCTCCATGGATTTTAATACCTACTCCGAATTTTTGTTTTGTTTCCTTTACTGCTTGCTCAATATACAGATTTAATAACATCGGGGAGAGGCTGCAATCCTGCCTCATTCCCTTCCCAACCACTACTTCCTTTTCATGCCCCTCGACCCTAATAACTGCCATCTGGTTCCTGTACAAATTGTAAATAGCCTTTCGCTCCCTGTATTTTACCCCTGCCACGTTTAGAATTTGAAAGAGAATATTCCAGTCAACATTGTCAAAAGCTTTCCCTAAGTCTACAAATGCTAGAAACGCAGGTTTGCCTTTCCTTAATCTTTCTTGTGAGATAAGTCGTAGGTCAGTATTGCCTCACGTGTTCCAACATTTCTACGGAACCCAAACTGATCTTCCCCGGGGTCGGCTTCTACCAGTTTTTCCATTCGTCTGTAAATAATTCGTGTTAGTATTTTGCAGCTGTGACTTATTAAACTTATAGTTCGGTAATTTTCACATCTGTCAACACGTGCTTTCTTTGGGATTGGAATTATTATATTCTTCATAGCTATTACAAATCCACAAACACAAATTTTCAGGAGACAATATGTTATACATGTTAGTCCGTTTTAAAAAGTGTTAAACAACCATCTATAGTTATGGCTCTGTAGGTGGTTGCGACATGATAAATAGTGGCCAGTAGTGCATCGTACAGAAAAACTTCCGAATTTAGAGCCCTTTCCGTTACTCATGGTCACACGGAACGTAACAGCGGCTTCGAGGGCGGATATTTACCAGCCGCCACCACGCGACACCCGCGGGACGGCCCGTCGGCTCAGCCGCCCCAGGCGACAGCAACCTGCAGCCGGCGGGAGGCGCCTAGTCGGATTACGCCCGAGGAGCTGCGAGCGGAAGGCGCGGCCCGCGGCCCCCTGGGAGGGCATCTGCCGGCTGGCGGCGCGCTGCCGCGTGACCGCCTTCGCCGATGTCCTCGGCTGCAAGGGCTGCGTCTGCCCAGCACTCGAGCCCGTTATCTGAGTAATCGCGGAAGAGTATTGAGAGTTGGCAATACTCCCTTAGAATTTAAAGAATTAAATAGTGGCAGTTTTGAATACAGGGAGCGAAGGGCTCTTTACAATTTGTACAGAAACCAGATGGCAGTTATAAGAATCGAGGGACATGAAAGGGAAGCAGTGGTTGGGAACGGAGTGAGACTGGGTTGTAGCCTCTCCCCGATGCTATTCAATCTGTATATTGAGCAAGCAGTAAAGGAAACAAAGGAAAAGTTCGGAGTAGGTATTAAAATCCATGGAGAAGAAATAAAAACTTTGAGGTTCGCCGATGACATTGTAATTCTATCAGAGACAGCAAAGGACTTGGAAGAGCAGTTGAATGGAATGGACAGTGTCTTGAAAGGAGGGTATAAGATGAACATCAACAAAAGCAAAACGACGATAATGGAATGTAGTCGAATTAAGTCGGGTGATTCTGAGGGAATTAGATTAGGAAATGAAGCACTTAAAGTAGTAAAGGAGGTTTGGTATTTGGGGAGCAAAATAACTGATGATGGTCGAAGTAGAGGATATAAAATGTAGACTGACAATGGCAAGGAAAGCGTTTCTGAAGAAGAGAAATTTGTTAACATCAAGTATTGATCTAACAAGGGAACCTCCCCATCGCACCCCCCTCAGATTTAGTTATAAGTTGGCACAGTGGATAGGCCTTGAAAAACTGAACACAGATCAATCGAGGAAAGAGGAAGAAGTTGTGTGGAACTATGAAAAAAAAGTAAAATATGCAAACTGAGTAGTCCATGTGGAACATAAGCAATACAAGGATAATCTTGGATCAGGAGTGCCGTGGTCGCGTGGTTAGCGTGAACAGCTGCGAAACAAGAGGTCCTTGGCTCAAGTATTCCCTCGAGTGAAATTTTTACTTTCTTTATTTTCGCAAAGTTATGATCTGTCCGTTCGTTCATTGACGTCTCTGTTCACTGTAATAAGTTTAGTGTCTGTGTTTTGCGACCGCACCACAAAACCGTGCGATTAGTAGACGAAAGGACGTGCCTCTCCAATGGGAACCGAAAACATTTGATCGCAAGGTCATAGGTCAACCGATTCCTCCACAGGAAAACACGTCTGATATATTCTACACGACACTGGTGACGGCATGTGCGTCACATGACAGGAATATGTTGTCGACCCACCTAACTTGTACACTTGGCGAATGGGTAAAAAGATTCTTCTACCTTTCCCGATTTAGGTTTTCTTGTCGATGTGATAATCACTCCCAAAAAAGTGATCGCATCGGACGGACAGATAATAATTGTCTGAAAATAAAAAATTAAAACTTTTCCCTCGAGGGAAGACTTGAACCAAGGACCTCTCGTTCCGCAGCTGCTCACGCTAACCACGGGACCACGGCGCTCCTGAGCTCACGTTTCCCTTGATGTTGCATATATTTTCATGGACTACTCAGTTTGTATATTTTGCTTATTTTTTTCATAGTTCCATACGACTTCTTCCTGTTTTCTCGACTGATCTGTGTTCAGTTTTTCAAGGCCTATCCACTGTGCCAACTTATAACTAAATCTGAGGGGGCTGCGATGGGGAGGTTCCCTTGTAATTGTCAGTAAGTCGTTGCTAAAAGTATTTATATAGATTGTAGCCATGTATGGAAGTGAAACGTGGACGATAAATAGTTTAGACAAGAAGAGAATAGAAGCTTTCGAAATGTGGTGCTACAGAAGAATGCTGAGGATTAGATGGGTAGATCACATAACTAATGACGAGGTACTGAATAGAATTGGGGAGAAGAGGAGTTTGTGGCACATCTTGACTAGAAGAAGGGATCGGTTGATAGGACATGTTCTGAGGCATCAAGGTATTACCAATTTAATACTGGAGGGCAGCGTGGAGGGTAGAAATCGTAGAGGGAGACCAAGAGATGAATACACTAAGCACATGCAGAAGGATGTAGGCTGCAGTAGGTACTGGGAAATGAAGAAGCTTGCACAGGATACGGTAGCATGGAGAGCTGCATCAAACCAGTCTCAGGACTGAAGACCACAACAACAACAACAGTTTTGAAGCCATTGTAGGAGCCCGCCTGCTGTGGTGCGCACGTGTGTTGGGCGAGGGTTTGTCGCCGAGCTGCCGTACTGCTGTGCCCGCCAGCAACGACACAGGATTTGGTATTTGGTTGATATTTCTTATAATTTGCAGCGCGCTTATTAATTTAAAGAAAAGGGTTTGTGTATGTGCGTAGCAGCAGACGGTAATTATGATAACGATAGGAGTTGAATTCTTAAGGGAAACCATTGTTAGATTAAGTATTTTGTAATTGTCAGGGAATTGTTTCACTATGTATTTAATTGAGAAGTATTTCAGTCTGTCTCAAGAGTTTGATTAATTTGCAATATTGCTTTAATGCCACTGCAGGCAGATTTACATACGAAGCGATTGTTCAAAGAGCTTCTAGCGTTTTGTTAACTGAATGAGAAAGAATCGCTTTCAGAATATAGTTTTTTTTAATAATTAGTTGTTTGGGTTATCATTTACCCAGTTTAGATTTGACCAAACCCTTTCTCTTGAATTATATGTAGTTGTAGTAAGCAGCAGCAGCCGCAGCTACAGCAGGACCGCCATACAGAACATGCAATTCACTCAGCATGAATAATAGGTTTTTTATGTTTTTGTTAAATGATGGAATGCAGTGGCAGCAGAAAGACCAAATACGTTATCTGTTGCGCACAGAACCAATAAAAAAGAATAAAGTGTAGGCGATCTCTGTAATAGTAAAGTTAACAAGAGTACAAGCACGAGATTTTCAGTAGAAAACACGAGATAAGAAGATAGAACTCGCGACTTTCAGTATAAACGGGGAGAAATGTGCGGCTGTAGCGCCTGATGGCGGGACCAATCAATCAACAAGCTCCAATGACATGAGCGGACTCTTTTCAACCCAAAACTCCTCGATTATGATAGCTGAGCCGTGGTAAAATTTACTGTTTTGAAGAGCGCGCCGCAGCGCGTAGTGTGAAGCAGTCGCCCTCCGCTTCTGGCGTTGGCGCCGCTGTGGCAGTCGCAGCTTTGGTGTCTCCCTCTGGTGGGAAAGGGGAAAGGTTGCCTGTTCACGTGCATTTAAGGGGCGCTATGAGCTCGCCAGTCGGTCAGTTGGTCCACGGGGATGAAAGCTATATGGGAGAAGAGGCAACACGCTAGGTAGTTGCTTCCAGACCACTAGAGGCGCTATGGGTCAAACGCAGCTGCAATTGACCACTGAGAACTGTCCAGTTTGCGGTTATGGATATTGTATCGTCTTGCTCTGTACTGAAGTCCACGGTTACAGTCGTCTTTGTATATGTTTCATACTTACATGCTACTCATCTTCATTATGAACAGGTTTATTACTTTAAATTTCATGAATTTCACTATGGAACTGAAGAGATTTCCTGCAGAGAAAATGTCTGCAATTAATCCTAAGGTAAGACATTTAATTTTCAGTAAATAATCTCGTAGCCTGTAAATGAAATGTATTCTCTTCTGTCGTGAATGAAGCTGTGTGATTTCTGTTTGCTTACATAAATAACTTTGATATGTCAGTAGTAGTTTTATTTAATGAAGAATTTTATGTTTTTCAGAATATTCAACAAATTGACGTAGAAATACTCCTGTAAATTCCCTGGCTGTTCATCTGGATATTACGTCGGTTCAACGGAGAAAGTTAGGAACAAGTATTTCAACAGGTTTCCAAAACTACTTCAAGGACTGCTTCTGAAGCGGAAAAGGGTTTGTAAACTGTGACCTGATGTGAATTGTGCTACTTATTTTGTTTGTGAAGATCATGTTTTCGAGGAAGATTTTATGAATGAAACTAGGCATAGGCTAAACGGGGGTGAGTTTCCAAAACATGTGGCAGGTGTTCCATGTGAAATTGTTAATATATCAGTAGTGAATCAGGTGAAACTGTTGCTCATAGTGAAATTTTTATTGTGTGCTTAACAAATAAAAAGTAAATTTGTTTTCATTTCACTGTTTTTGTCAACCTTTCCTATTTTTAGTACTTAATATTGATGTCTTCTTTTTTGTGTTGAAGCGTTTACAGTTGTAAGATGGAACTTTTTTAAGAATTTAATGGTCAGTAGTGCACGTTTCCTGGGCAATTACTCAGAAATTAGTCCCGAAACATAGTTGTAACAAATTTTAGAGTTCCGATTATTCTCTTAATAATAGTTTTTTTTCTTCCATTGACCCCACAGCTTATAAGATGTCAAAGTATGACATTATTCAGGAATATTTGGGGTCCAATTTATATGCAACAATTTTTCTTTAGCTTGTAGCTTAAATAGCTGAAGCTAAATAAAATTGTTGCAGCTAAATTGGACTACAAATATTCCTGAATAATAGATTGTCACTGCTGTATTGCAGTTTGCTATAGCTGTGTTTAAATTATTTTATTATGATGCTACCCAAAATAATTACATAGCACGCCCAGAAAACTGAGATAAGAAAATTAAAAGAAAAAAAAGACAGCGTACATAAGCTAGGAGGGATGCTACCCGCAATGTTTATCCTTTTTTAGTTCATCTCCATACCACTAGAGGCACTGCTATCGGTCAGTGATGCCCTCTTTTAACATGGGAGTTGCCCTTCTCTTTTCTTGTTGTCCTGTGAGTTGGTCATCCGGGTCAGTGTGGGGCATTCAGTGTCTGTCTGTCGTCCGGAGTGCTAGTATGTGGTAGGCCGCCAGTCTGCTCGAGTTTGGTCAGGCAATGGTCATTGGCGGTTGGATCGATCGGTTGGTCGGTCCGGCACTGAGACACAAGATGACTTGTCCCTCTTGAGCGTCGGCGCGTGTGAGGTCGCCACGTGAGTCCAGTAGGCCGCGTCGTATAGCGAGGGGTAGTGGCTTCGAGGCCGACTCCAGAGCAACAGGAGTCAACCCACAACATCGGTCTGACCGGTGCGAGCTGCGACGCCGTGAGACGAGAGATCGGCGCGCCTTCCTGTGTCCGTTGAAGCGGCTGGCAGCGGACCGTTCGGGTGAGCGTTTTGGGAGTGCTGCACCAGGTCTTCTCCAGACATCGCAGTTTATTAGAAGGTAAGTTATTCCTGATATATTGTTTCATTTACTTGTTAAATTCTACTTGTTTTCTTGGGCAGTCTCTCCTCCCCAGCTTGCTCGTCTGTCTCGTCCGCATTTGTTAGGCAGTTAGAGTCTGTCTTTCTGTCGGTCTGCCGTACATTAGTAGCTGCCTCTATCATGTTTGTCCGATTCGGTGTTAACAAATTCATTGCTTGAAGTGTAACGGCCGAATTTCTGAAATGTTTTTATCTTGCCTATCATCTTGAGGGGCGATATACACTCCTGGAAATGGAAAAAAGAACACATTGACACCGGTGTGTCAGACCCACCATACTTGCTCCGGACACTGCGAGAGGGCTGTACAAGCAATGATCACACGCACGGCACAGCGGACACACCAGGAACCGCGGTGTTGGCCGTCGAATGGCGCTAGCTGCGCAGCATTTGTGCACCGCCGCCGTCAGTGTCAGCCAGTTTGCCGTGGCATACGGAGCTCCATCGCAGTCTTTAACACGGGTAGCATGCCGCGACAGCGTGGACGTGAACCGTATGTGCAGTTGACGGACTTTGAGCGAGGGCGTATAGTGGGCATGCGGGAGGCCGGGTGGACGTACCGCCGAATTGCTCAACACGTGGGGCGTGAGGTCTCCACAGTACATCGATGTTGTCGCCAGTGGTCGGCGGAAGGTGCACGTGCCCGTCGACCTGGGACCGGACCGCAGCGACGCACGGATGCACGCCAAGACCGTAGGATCCTACGCAGTGCCGTAGGGGACCGCACCGCCACTTCCCAGCAAATTAGGGACACTGTTGCTCCTGGGGTATCGGCGAGGACCATTCGCAACCGTCTCCATGAAGCTGGGCTACGGTCCCGCACACCGTTAGGCCGTCTTCCGCTCACGCACCAACATCGTGCAGCCCGCCTCCAGTGGTGTCGCGACAGGCGTGAATGGAGGGATGAATGGAGACGTGTCGTCTTCAGCGATGAGAGTCGCTTCTGCCTTGGTGCCAATGATGGTCGTATGCGTGTTTGGCGCCGTGCAGGTGAGCGCCACAATCAGGACTGTATACGACCGAGGCACACAGGGCCAACACCCGGCATCATGGTGTGGGGAGCGATCTCCTACACTGGCTGTACACCACTGGTGATCGTCGAGGGGACACTGAATAGTGCACGGTACATCCAAACCGTCATCGAACCCATCGTTCTACCATTCCTAGACCGGCAAGGGAACTTGCTGTTCCAACAGGACAATGCACGTCCGCATGTATCCCGTGCCACCCAACGTGCTCTAGAAGGTGTAAGTCAACTACCCTGGCCAGCAAGATCTCCGGATCTGTCCCCCATTGAGCATGTTTGGGACTGGATGAAGCGTCGTCTCACGCGGTCTGCACGTCCAGCACGAACGCTGGTCCAACTGAGGCGCCAGGTGGAAATGGCATGGCAAGCCGTTCCACAGGACTACATCCAGCATCTCTACGATCGTCTCCATGGGAGAATAGCAGCCTGCATTGCTGCGAAAGGTGGATATACACTGTACTAGTGCCGACATTGTGCATGCTCTGTTGCCTGTGTCTATGTGCCTGTGGTTCTGTCAGTGTGATCATGTGATGTATCTGACCCCAGGAATGTGTCAATAAAGTTTCCCCTTCCTGGGACAATGAATTCACGGTGTTCTTATTTCAATTTCCAGGAGTGTATGTGTAATGTACCACTATCAGTCATTTCCATTCTTGTTCCACATGGAAACAGAGCGAGGGATAAACGACTGTCTTATCTTCGTGGTCCTAGCGCAAAATGTACATCGTCGGGAACAGAATCGTTCTGCAGTCAGCTTCAAATACAAATCCTCTGAATTTTCTTAACGAACTAGCGGCCCCTTCAATGTCTCCCTCTAATCCGACCTGGTGGGGGATCCCAAACACTCGAGCAATACCCAAGAATGGGCCGCACTAGTGTTCTATACGCCGTCTCCCTTACTAATCAGCCACACTTTCCCAAAATATTCCCAATAAAACGAAGTCGACCTTCGCCTTCCCTACTACGAAACTAACGTGCTCTTTCCATTTTATATCATTTCTCGTCCTATAAAAATGATGTCCAGAAACCATCTCCTCCTGCGCATCTACAGTGTTTCCGAGAACTCCCCATAGCCCTAGGTCAGATAATGTTAACGCCTGTTCTTCTTGGTGGCCATTACAATGGAGATGGAGATGTTTGCTAAACCGCACGTACTCCACAGCCCTAGAAACTGTTCACCAAAGGACTCACACACCTGAATAGCAAAGCGTATTGGAGCTCCTACCTGCTGTATCCCCACACGACCATGGGTGTCTGCAGAAATTGTGCAAATAAGAGGCAAGATTCAAATTTTACAAGCTTCGATGTAATTGATTAGGAGAGTCTGAAGACGTTTAGTGCCCAAAGAACTAAATTTCCCAACAAATACGCAAAACTTACTGTATATCAAAAGAGTGATCGTTATCTACTTACAAAGGTACATTGCTGTGGTGCCTAAACGAACATCTGAGGTCATCAGTCCCCTAGAACTTAGAACTACTTAAACCTAACTAACCTAAGGACATCACACACATCCATGCCCGAGGCAGGATTCGAACCTGGGACCGGCCGGCCGGCTAGGCGCTTCAGTCTGGAGCCACGCGACCGCTACGGTCGCAGGTTCGAATCCTGCCTCGGGCATGGATGTGTATGATGTCCTTAGGTTAGTTCGGTTTAATTAGTTCTAAGTCCTAGGCGACTGATGACCTCAGAAGTTAAGTCGCATAGTGCTCAGAGCCATTTTTTTGAAGCGCCTAGAACCGCTCGGCCACTCCGGCCGGTCTGCTCCCTTCAAAGTCAGGAAATAAATTACCTCAAGATACCCCCGTTTATCAGCGGTCTGCGTCATTCTCTTTAGCTCCTTCAGCGAGGTGATATGGTACTGGATTTCACGTGGATTTCATTGTGTACCAGGATGTCAGTAAACAAACAGAAAATTAAATACATGACCTTATTTTTGCGAGGAGATAGTTAAAATTTTGACTACTCATTGTTAACGAATGGGAAGCTGTCATATTAAACACGTCGTATACTCGAAGAGAAGACCATTCTCATCTGCTCGCTAACTACTTCACTCGTAAGCTTAACTCATAATTGCTCTTTCTCGGAAAAAGTGTTAGCAATATTTCCGTATTTTTCACACGAGTTATTCATTCTGTTCCGTGCTTCTCAGTACAACTAAAGGCTTCTTAAGGCTTTATAATTGTTGTTGAATAATCTTGGCTGAAACCATTACAATAAATAAAAATTAATGTAGCTCCTTAAGCAGTGTACAACCATTATAGACTTGTCAGCTGATCGAGATATTACTTTCGTTCTAATGACGTCATACGCCTGGTGTCGTACCTACACTGTAAGCTTCGTAGAGGCAGTAAAGTAGAGGTGACGTAGGTGTGACGCAGAGACAGCAACAGGTGTCAGCGGAGCTTCCAGAAATCCCTGCGGCTGTGCTGTCTTGCTGCGAGGAGTTCCAGCTTCGCGGATTCCGTGACACCAATAAGGCGGCGTCCCTGCGTCCAGTCAAAGTTGTGTGTGTGTGTGTGTGTGTGTGTGTGTGTGTGTGTGTGTGTGTGTGTGTGTGTGTGTGTGTGAAGGGACGCGTCCGTCTCTCCGCAGTTATTGGAAATTCCGACAGAACGGATAAAACCGGCTTCACACGTCACGTTACGCTCGGTTTCCAAAAAATCTGGCAAAGAGCTTTGCCGCGTGTCGAGGGACAGTGTGACATGTATGCAGCCTCATACGGGAGGCGCATTAAATCGACGCGCTCCACAGGTTAGTTTCAGTACAGTGCGTTCTACGCGGAAAATTATCATCAACCGTGCCCTAAGAGGGCGCTTCTACTTGTGGAACGATGTTTCAGTGGGGAAACTTTTCTAATTTCAAACTCTCACTTCACCTCCACAGCTCCGGCATCAGGTTTTCTGGCTTTTATGGGGAGGACTCGGGTTCTGTTTCTGGCACTGCCGGGGGTTTTTCCTTGCTGAAAGGACTGGAACAGGGTGCAGACAGTCTCGTGATTCCAATGGAGGAGTTTTAGAAGGCGGGAGGGCGGTGTGCCGAGCTCATGCTCCACCATACGGCATCCAAATGATATATGCAGCCTGTAAAGGTGACTTTATTATTCCAATATTAGACATTTTGGACATTGCCACCATCAAATAGCCTGGAATACCATGCTGCACCTAGACACGAAAGTTACATGTTGCAACAATAATGATCACAACAAGACTCGTTAGTACTATAACTTGTAACTATCATTCTATGTGCAGCATGATGTTCTGGGAAATCCGGTGATGGCAGTGTAAGAAACGCTTAATATTACATTTAGCCAACGACAGAGTCAATGCTACCTCACCTGCGAATTCATAGTCTCACTATCGATAGCTCTGACTTTGCTCATCTTTGGTGGCTCTAGTGTTCAGTGTGTGTGTTATCTTTCCTGCTTCAGTTCGAGAACCTAGGTTTTAAATTTGCATGTACGCAGCCTGTACGTTGCAGTTTGCCTTGAAAATGGCGGGGTGTTCTCCCGCTGAAATATCGGCGGTGGCTGAAAGTGTTACCTGGCTGAATTCCCGGAAGTTATTTGAAAACGACTTTTTCGTCAGCGACCTGTTCAACATTTTACAGATTGCACATATTTTTCAACAGGGTCGCATACCTCCTTCGTGACTTCATGTCGCAGCTTTGTATCCAACTGACACAATTGACAAAGGACGACACTGTGGTGAGTCGGTCCTGATATGCTTGACACAGCCTGAATGCAGAGCTTTGCTTTCTTTCCGTGGATTAACACAGCATATGGTTCGTATAGCTCGCGTTTGGTCAAGCTAATTTTTACGTGTAATGATGGACATAATTTGAGAGCTAGGTCTCAGTTTGCTCACATGAGAGGCAAAGATTCATAATTTCGACAGCCATCTTTTCATCTAATTATTACACTGACGCAAATGGTGTTACACCGTGAAGCTCCACCCTGACATTTGATGATCATCCCGTATTATTATTAAAATATTAAACCTCCATTCCAATCTGAACTGACGTGTCATCACGTTCAGTCTCGTATTCACTGTGACGGGGGAACAAACAGCCTCCGATGTAATCTTGATAAATTTCTTGTCATACACGAAACACAAGCTGTATCAGTTTATGAAAACTGCTAGCTGGTGGGAAAAGAAGACATCTTCGCAGCTACCTCAAGCAGACCCTTCTTTTATTTTATTTATTATTTTTTTTTTCGTTAGTCTTCTGGCTGCTTTGATGCCTCTCCTATGCCTCTTCATCTCATAGTAGCACTTGCAACCGACGTCCTCAATTATTTGCTAGATGTAGTCCCATCTCTGTCTTCCTCTACAGCATCTGCCCTCTAGACCCCTCTAGTACCATGGAAGTCGTTCCCTAATGTCTTAACAGATATTCTATCGTCCTGTCCCTCTCCTTGTCAGTGTTTTCCATATGCTACTTTCCTTTCCGATTCGGCGGAGACTCGTCATTCCTTACGCTATCAGTCCACCTAACCTTCAACATTCGTCTGCAGCACCACATCTCAAATGCTTCGATTCTCTTCTGTTCTGGTTTTCCCACAGTCTGTTTCACTACCAGGCAATGCTGTGCTCCAAATGTACATTCTCATAAATTTTTTCCTTAAATCAAGGCCTATATTTGATACTAGTAAACTTCTCTTGGCCAGGAATGCCCTTTTCCCAAACCTCCGTCCGTCATTGGTTATTTTTCTGCCTAGGTAGTAGAATTCCTTAACTTCATCTACTTCGCGACCATAAACCCTGATGTAAAGTTTCTCGCTGTTCTCACTTCTGATACTTCTCGTTATTTTCGTCTTTCTTCGATTTACTCTCAGTCCATATTCTGTGCTCATTACATTGTTTATTCCATTCAGCAGATCATGTAATTCTTTTTCACTTTCACTCAGGATAGCAATGTCATCAACGAATCCTATAACTGATATGCTTTCACCTTGAATTTTAATTCCATTCCTGAACCTTTCTTTTATTTTCATCATTGCTTCTTCGATGTACAGATTGATCAGTAGGGGCGAAAGACTACATCTCTGTCGTACGCCCTTTTTAATCCGAGCATTTCGTTCTTGGTCGTCGGCTCTTATTACTCCCTCTTGGCTCTTGTACATATTGTATATTACCCGTCTCTCCCTATGGCTTACCTCTATTTTTCTCACAATTTCGAACATCTTGCACCATTTTACATCGTCGAATGAAATTTCCAGGTCGACAAATCCTATGAACGTTTCTTGATTTTTCTTTATTCTTGCTTCCACTGTCAACCGAAACGTCAGAATTACCTCTCTGGTGTCTTTGCCTTTCCTAAAGCCACCCTGGACATCATCTAACACATCCTCAATTTACTTTTCCATTCTTCTGTAAATTATTCGTATCAGCAACTTGCTTGCATGAGCTGTGCCATAATTCTCGCACTTGTCAGCTCTTGTAATCTTCGGAATTACGTGGATGAGGTTTTTCCGAAAGTCAGATGGTATGTTGCCAGACTCATACAATCTACACACCAACGTGAATAGTCGTTTTGTTGCAACATTTTCCAGTGATTTTAGAAATTCTGGTGGCGTGTTATCAATCCCTTCTGCCTCATTTGATCTTAAGTCCTCCAGAGTTCTCTTAAATTCTGATTCTAACACTGGGTCCCCTAAGCCTTTTAAACCGGCTCCAGTGTCTTCTTCTATCACATCAAATAAATCTTCCCCCTCACAGAGGCTTTCAATGTATTCTTTCCACCTATACCCTTTCTCCTCTGCATTTAACAACGGAATTCCAATTGTGCTCTTAAAGTCACCACCATTTCTTATGTTGTCACCGAAGGTTCTTTTGATTTTCCTGTATGCTGTGTCTGTCCTTCACACAGTCATTTATTTTTCGATTTCTTCACATTCTTCATGCAGCAATATCGTCTAACTTCCCTGTACTTCCTGTTCATTTCCTTCCTGAGCGACGTATATGTCTATATTCTTGAGAATCTCTGAATATTTTTGTACTGCCTCCTCCATTATCGCAGAGGAGAAAGCGGTTGGATGGAAATAGTTTTGATATGTGCCCATCTATTTTCCCCAGTATCGATTGAGACAGGCAAAGACATTGACGCGTGGCTCCAGGCCAGAGGGTGCGAGCTGCGGTGGCCAGTATAAAGGTGCCAGTATAAAGATGGATGGGGTAACCTTGGTGTTCAGCAACCTCTTGGAATCCATCCTTACCCGGCGCATCCATCACCACCTACACCGACACCACCTCCTCCCCAACACCCAATGTGGTTTTCGACATTCCTTCTCTGCCGATGACCAGCTCCTACGCCTCACTCATCTCCTCTCCCTCCAGATTAACTCCCGTCGCTCCGCAATTTTTGTCTCCCTCGACCTCGAAAAGGCTTACGACCATGTCTGGCATCCCGGTCTCCTCTTTAAACTCCAGACCTACACCCTTGCTGTCAACTACGTCCATCTGATTGCCTCCTTCCTCTCCCGCCACCTCTCCTCTTTTACCATCCATAACGCCGATTCCCACACCTTCTACCCCTCTGCAGGTGTGCCCCAGGGCTCTGTCCTCTCCCCTCTCCTCTACCTCCTGTACACGGCAGATATGCCCCAACACCCCCCCCCCCCCCCCTCCAGTACACCTCAAGCAGTGTGCCGATGACACCGCATTCCTTGCCCTCGCTCCTATCCTCCAACGGTCCCAATGCCTTCTCCAGAACAACCTTGACCTTTCTGCCGCATGGTGTGGCTCTGAGCACTATGGGACTCAACTGCTGAGGTCATTAGTCCCCTAGAACTTAGAACTAGTTAAACCTAACTAACCTAAGGACATCACACACATCCATGCCTGAGGCAGGATTCGAATCTGCGACCATAGCGGTCTCGCGGTTCCAGACTGCAGCGCCAGAACCGCGCGGCCACTTCGGCCGGCTGCCGCATGGTGTATCCAGTGGCTCCTGAAAATCAGTCCTTCCAAGACCCAGGCCCTCATCGTAGGTCGTACCTCTCGCTCCTTCCGGCTCCTTCATTTCTCCCTTACCTTCTGCGCCCATCCTGTCGGCCTCTTCCCCACCCTTACCTACCTTGGCTACACCATTGACTGTCACCTCACTTGGATCCCTCATCTCCGCTCTATCCAATCCAACGCCCACAACCTCCTCCAACTCCTCAAACTCCTCTCTAGCCAGACATGGGGGTTGAACCCCTCTACAATCCTCACCTACAAATCCTTAATCCGTCCCATCCTCTGTTATGCCTGTCCCACCTGGATATCCGCCCCCCCCCCAAAAAAAAATTCTGTAAGTCCCTCCAGATCTCCAGATCCTTGAGCGCCATTCACTCTGCCTTCCCTTTCATATACGCCTCCCATCCCCCACATGGATCCTCTAAAACCTGATTCCTTTCCCCCATCTGCTCCTATTCCTTGAACTCCACATTTCCCGCTGCCTTGATCCCCCTGATCCCCTGGTTGCTCCCCTTCGCTCCAACCCCCACCCTCTGCCACAACTTCACTGTTGTGTCCCCCCTACCCTCCATCTCTACACCCTTCATCTCCTTTCCTAAGGTGGCTTTCGTCAACTCCCCCTCCCAGATGATGCCCTCTCCCCATCCATTTATTCGTCCTATCTATTCTGATCCTCACCTCCCCCTCCTGTCCTCTGTTCTTTTCCTGGGCTCCCTCTCCTCCCCTTCCATCCTGTTCTTTTTTCCCTGACTAACCTCTCTCTGCCACCCTTCTCTCCCCCAAGTCCTTTTGCATTTGCCTACTTTGCCTTTCCCCATTCCCTCTCGCATCTGCCCTGCCCCTCCCCCCTTTCATTTCTCCTCTTCTCCCCCTTTATCCCCTCATCTGTCCAGGTCCCCACCCCCCACCCCACCTGCCCTTGGCTGTGGTATATCATCTTCATGCCAACTTTTCAATGCAGTGTTTCCAGTGATTGTTAAGCGTTGTGCGTCTTTTCCTAAGTGTTGCGAACGGGCATCATACTGTCGCTGGGTGTGATTTTTATATCTCTTGCGAACAGAAACTAGACTGTTGCCGTGTTTTTTAATTGTCTGTCTATTATTTTACCTGTCTGCTTCCTGTGTATTTTATTAGCATCGCCCACCCCTTGTTTTATGTTTTAACTTTCCACAATTTTCCACCGTTTTACAAGTTAAGTCACCGTTTTATTGCCTGCTTTTATTGTTTATCTTCTTATGTTTTAAAAATTCTGTAGGCTGAAGAACAGCGCACTAAGCTGCTTGCCAGCCCGCCCCCTTCTGGAGGAATGGAAATTCAATAAAGGAAAAAAAAAGATGGATGGGGTAAGGCGGTTATAGTGAATTGAGGGCAAGCTGCAAACGGAAAGCTTTGGGTATCAGTGCTGTGTATACACCCGTAGCGGAGATCAACGCGAGTAGAGACGGCTGGCCGTTGTAAACGGAAGCATTTGCGGGCAGACCGAGGAAGTCTGTTGGCGCAGGGCTAGCGACTGTGGCGCCGGGTTATGATAAAGCCTGCGACCTGGCTTGGAGGACACCTTGCCTATGGAACTATGGCGAGCATTCCAGAACTTTATAAAGGAGTTGTCTGAGTTGCGCACATCTCGGTGTAACCTTGCTGTGTATTTAAGACCTGACAATGCTGTGGACTATGAAAGGGAGAGAAGCACGAAGCAGAGCGTGTGCTCTGTTTTCCCACGCTTAAGTTAGTACCGAATTTTTGAAAGACGCTAAACACAGTTGTGTATAGTGTGTCTTTCGTTAAGGCGCCTTGTGACAAACGGGAAAGGTAACTCATACTGAATCTAACTCCGTTTTTCTGTCTGCTATAATGCTCTGTGTGATTTACCCAGCTCCTGAAACTACCTTGCACAGCGTGGGGAGGCAGTGTAAATTGGAAAAGGTGGCGTAAAACGGCGCCTTTCACTGTGTTTAAACTTACTGAATGTTTGGACTGTCCTGTATGAGTACCGCTTGATTAATACTGTTCTGGCGTAACCACACGCGCCGGAACGAAGAGGACGAAAGCAATACCAGAGAAGGCGGTGAGGGAGCGTCAGCCAACAGCCTGCTGTCTAGAGCCGAGCCGCGCCAGGAGCGCCCCCTGCAAGGAGTGAATATAAGCACCGCTGCTGCCAGCCTCAGGGGCTCAGATCGGATTCGAATACGGACATTATGGGAACATATGTCGACTGGACTCAGTATCACAGATTCAGTTATCAGTGACGTGTGTCAACTTGCAGGAACTTCGTCTACAGCGACGAACATTACTGTTTGCATGTTACTTGCGACACCAATGTAAGCCCAAAGTTAAATATTCTCAAATCTTTTTTATATAAATAAAACTACTAAAGTTATTTGCTTCACCACAATTCCAACTCCCGTACTTCCTATCCCTCTGCCGGCGAGCCCCAAGGTTCTGTCCTTCCCCTCTCCTCTATCTCCTGTACACTGCTGATATGCCCACCTGTTCATCTTCTCCAGTTTGCTGATGACACCGCGTTCCTAGCCCTTTATCCTACCCTTCAACGGTCCCAACGTATCCTCCAAACCTCACTTGACCAATTCACCTCTTGGTGCAACCAGTGGTTCCTCCGTATCAATCCCTCCAAGACCCAGGCGATCATCATAGGCCGCACCACCCGCTCCTTCCGCCTCCATGATTTCTACCTCACCATTTATGGCCGTCATATCCACCTCACTCCTACCCTCAAATACCTTGGCCTCACACCCGACCGCCACCTCACCTGGACTCCCCATCTCCTTACCATCCAAAACAAAGCTCACAACCACCTCTGCCTCCTGAAACTCCTGTCCGGCCGGACGTGGGGTCTGCATCCTTCCACCATCCTTCACACCCACAATTCCTTGATCCACCCCATCCTCTGTTATGCCAGCGCAGCTTGGATTTCCTCCCCTCCCCGGTTCTATAAAGTTCTCCAAATCCTCGAACGCCATGTGCTCAGCCTCGCCTTCTGCATCTGCCTTCTGTCCCCCATGCACATCCTCTACGGCCTCATCCACTTCCCCAACCTTCTTTTCCTTGAACCATCTGCACGCTATATATTGTCCGCCGCCTTGATCCCCCTCACCCCCTGGTGTCTCCCTTCCTCTCCACCCCCAACCAGTTGCCGCGCCTTTACCATTGTGTCCCACCCTCTCTCTATCTCCACACCCTGCATCTCCTTTCCCAACGCAACTTCCACCATCTACACCTCCCAGATGATGAGCTTCGCCCTGACATCTACCCTTCCTACCAAATCTAACCCCATCTTACTGCCTCCTCCTCAGGGCTCCTCTCCTCCCCCTCTTTCCTCCTGAGCGGCTTTCCCCTCCTACTCCCCCTCCCTCTCTTGTGCCCCCTTTCAGTGTCTCTGCACTCCCTCCTGCCCTGTCTTCCCTCTTCATCCCCACCCCACGTGTCTCCTGCCTCTTCGTGTACCCGCTTATCCCCCTCATCTCTTCATCCCACTGCTTCCCCTGCTGCCCCTTGCTGTCCCCTCCTTTTCCATTCTCTCTGACCTTTCCCGTGGCAGGTCCCACATGGCAGTTTTATTCTTCGTCGTGTGTACTCAGAGTGTGTTTTAAGTGTGTTGTTCTGGAATGTTTTTAATACTGTGGCCGACTTTTAACCTGTGCATGTCTATTCAGTGTCTTCTGTGTTTTAAGAATCGCCAACTGTGTTTTTTTTAACCTTCTGGTGACTCTTTTAACTGTGCCCCATGAACGTGTCCATGTCAGTCTATTTTTACCTCCATTTTCTCCCTTTACTCCGTTATATGTTCCCCTTTTTTATCGCCTTATGTATGTAACATGTTATTCTTATTTTAGTTGTCATGTCACTCGGCTGAAGAGCGGCGAATTGTGCCACTGACAGCCCATCCTTGCCCATATTGCGCAGGGGAATGAAATCACTATGAAGAAAAAATTATTTGCTTGAATTGTATTACATTCCGAGAACGCTTCATCTCTAAGGCACCCTATAAGTGACGAGTGGGTAAGATCCTATAAATACTATGTTATATTTCTTGTAAAGAGTGGATTTAATTCTTTCTTGTACTGGTCAGTTACGCTCATCTGTCTCTAAGAAATATTTGCTTATTATTAATTCTTACTGTTATTTGTTCTTGGGCGTCCTCTCAGTAAATCACACTTGTACTGTAAGTAAATAAGGTGTATAAAACATTCACGGACTTCTTGTCATGTCAATGCAAAGTAAAACATCAAGCTTTCGACGATTTCCACCATTGTCTTCTTCAGGAACGACTGATGCTCCTGATGATGACAATTGTGGTAATCGTTGAAAGCTAGAGGTGTTGCCATGAACTGACGCGGCGAGAAGCCTGAGAATATTTTATACAACAGTGTCATCTGGAAAGACTTCGTTCTCAATTATGTTGGCTGCTGGGCAATAATGGTCGCGTGTTTAATGTTGTTACTTTGCTTTTAAATATTTAATCTAATTGTTTCTTTTATTATTCAGTTACAGCTGCCGGTAGTTAAAGAATATTTGCTTTTAGCTGGTGGTTAACAACAGCCGCTTGCTCTGCTTCATATATTTAATCTGTCTAATTGGAGAGTCTTACTAAATGCTATGAGGTTTTGTATCAGTGTTTAATTGTTTCACTGGTCAGTCACAACCGCTTGGGACACAGGATTCTATAAAATCATTTGTAATGTCTTGAAGTTTCCCATCAGTGTTTAATTAACTGCTTCATTGCTCAGTCACAAACGTTTGGGACAGAGAATTCTAGCAACATAATTTGTAATACTGTGAGGTTTTGTATCAACGTTTAATTAGCTGTTTCGCTAGTCAGTCACGACCATTTTGGATACAGAATTCTATTAAGGTAATTTTAAAGCTACATTTACTGTATGATTAAATGATGATGGCGTCCTCTTGGGTAAAATATTCCGGAGGTAAAATAGTCCCCCATTCGGATCTCCGGGCGGGGACTACTTAAGAGGACGTCGTTATCAGGAGAAAGAAAACTGGCATTCTACGGATCGGAGCGTGGAATGCCAGATCCCTTAATCGGGCAGGTAGGTTAGAAAATTTAAAAAGGGAAATGGATAGGTTAAAGTTAGATATAGTGGGAATTAGTGAGGTTCGGTGGCAGGAGGAACAAGACTTTTGGTCAGGTGATTACAGGGTTATAAATACAAAATCAAATGGGGGTAATGCAGGAGTAGGTTTAATAATGAATAAAAAAATAGGAGTGCGGGTTAGCTACTACAAACAGCATAGTGAACGCATTATTGTGGCCAAGATAGACACAAAGCCCATGCCTACTACAGTAGTACAAGTTTATATGCCAACTAGCTCTGCAGATGATGAAGAAATTGATGAAATGTATGACGAGATAAAAGAAATTATTCAGGTAGTGAAGGGAGACGAAAATTTAATAGTCATGGGTGACTGGAATTCGTCAGTAGGAAAAGGGAGAGAAGGAAACATAGTAGGTGAATATGGATTGGGGGGAAGAAATGAAAGAGGAAGCCGCCTTGTAGAATTTTGCACAGAGCATAACTTAATCATAGCTAACACTTGGTTCAAGAATCATAAAAGAAGGTTGTATACCTGGAAGAATCCTTGAGATACTAAAAAGTATCAGATAGATTATATAATGGTAAGACAGAGATTTAGGAACCAGGTTTTAAATTGTAAGACATTTCCAGGGGCAGATGTGGATTCTGACCACAATCTATTGGTTATGAAGTGCAGATTGAAACTGAAGAAACTGCAAAAAGGTGGGAATTTAAGAAGATGGGACCTGGATAAACTGAAAGAACCAGAGGTTGTAGAGAGTTTCAGGGAGAGCATAAGGGAACAATTGACAGGAATGGGGGAAAGAAATACAGTAGAAGAAGAATGGGTAGCTCTGAGGGATGAAGTAGTGAAGGCAGCAGAGGATCAAGTAGGTAAAAAGACGAGGGCTAATAGAAATCCTTGGGTAACAGAAGAAATATTGAATTTAATTGATGAAAGGAGAAAATATAAAAATGCAGTAAATGAAGCAGGCAAAAAGGAATACAAACGTCTCAAAAATGAGATCGACAGGAAGTGCAAAACGGCTAAGCAGGTATGGCTAGAGGACAAATGTAAGGATGTAGAGGCTTGTCTCACTAGGGGTAAGATAGATACTGCCTACAGGAAAATTAAAGAGACCTTTGGAGAGAAGAGAACCACTTGTATGAATATGAAGAGCTCAGATGGCATCCCAGTTCTAAGCAAAGAAGGGAAGGCAGAAAGGTGAAAGGAGTATATAGAGGGTTTATACAAGGGCGATGTACCTGAGGACAATATTATGGAAATGGAAGAGGATGTAGATGAAGATGAAATGGGAGATAAGATACTGCGTGAAGAGTTTGACAGAGCACTGAAAGACCTGAGTCGATACAAGGCCCCGGGAGTAGACAACATTCCATTAGAACTACTGATGGCCTTGGGAGAGCCAGTCTTGACAAAACTCTACCATCTGGTGAGCAAGATGTATGAGACAGGCGAAATACCCACAGACTTCAAGAAAAATATAATAATTCCAATCCCAAAGAAAGCAGGTGTTGACAGATGTGAAAATTACCGAACAATAAGTTTAATAAGCCACAGCTGCAAAATACTAACACGAATTCTTTACAGACGAATGGAAAAACTGGTAGAAGCGGACCTCGGGGAACATCAGTTTGGATTCCGTAGAAATGTTGGAACACGTGAGGCAATACTTACCTTACGACTTATCTTAGAAGAAAGATTAAGAAAAGGCAAACCTACGTTTCTAGCATTTGTAGACTTAGAGAAAGCTTTTGACAACGTTAACTGGAATACTCTCTTTCAAATTCTGAAGGTGACAGGGGTAAAATACAAGGAGCGAAAGGCTATTTACAATTTTTACAGAAACCAGATGGCAGTTATAAGAGTCGAGGGACATGAAAGGGAAGCAGTGGTTGGGAAGGGAGTGAGACAGGGTTGTAGCCTCTCCCCGATGTTATTCAATCTGTATATTGAGCAAGCAGTAAAGGAAACAAAAGAAAAATTCGGAGTAGGTATTAAAATTCATGGAGAAGAAGTAAAAACTTTGAGGTTCGCCGATGACATTGTAATTCTGTCAGAGACAGCAAAGGACTTGGAAGAGCAGTTGAACGGAATGGACAGTGTCTTGAAAGGAGGATATAAGATGAACATCAACAAAAGCAAAACGAGGATAATGGAATGTAGTCAAATTAAATCGGGTGATGCTGAGGGGATTAGATTAGGAAATGAGACACTTAAAGTAGTAAAGGAGTTTTGCTATTTAGGGAGTAAAATAACTGATGATGGTCGAAGTAGAGAGGATATAAAATGTAGACTGGCAATGGCAAGGAAAGTGTTTCTGAAGAAGAGAAATTTGTTAACATCGAGTATAGATTTAAGTGTCAGGAAGTCGTTTCTGAAAGTATTTGTATGGAGTGTAGCCATGTATGGAAGTGAAACATGGACAATAAATAGTTTGGACAAGAAGAGAATAGAAGCTTTCGAAATGTGGTGCTACAGAAGAATGCTGAAGATAAGGTGGGTAGATCACGTAACTAATGAGGAGTTATTGAATAGGATTGGGGAGAAGAGAAGTTTGTGGCACAACTTGACTAGAAGAAGGGATCGATTGGTAGGATATGTTTTGAGGCATCAAGGGATCACAAATTTAGCATTGGAGGGCAGCGTGGAGGGTAAAAATCATAGAGGGAGACCAAGAGATGAATACACTAAGCAGATTCAGAAGGATGTAGGTAGCAGTAGGTACTGGGAGATGAAGAAGCTTGCACAGGATAGAGTAGCATGGAGAGCTGCATCAAACCAGTCTGAGGACTGAAGACCACAACAACAACATGGATTTAGAACTGAGACACCTCTTTGGACTTAGTCCACCGAATTCTTTTGAGGAAAGAGTAATTGTCTAGAACTTTTCGGTATCAAGAAACTTAATAGAAGCCATTTAACTGAAACTGTTTCTGCTGACATAAGTACTCTAATTGTACTATTCTTTGGACTTAACTATCGTCATGCTTTGTTTTATTGGAAAAAATGTTCTTAATAATAATACCCTTTCCTGTGCTACTCAAGTACGGATGTATGTACCGAGTGCTCTGGGGTCAAAATAAATTCTGAAAAGAGCTTAGTGGTTTCCCACTTACAGAACAATGTGCCCAAGCAATCCAGCTCTGAGGTTATCACCCAGCTCCCCCATCTTTTATCCTTCCTTACTGGTTGCATTTCAACATTTCAAGTTTATTGAAGGCCTCTACCAGAGCGACAACTTGACGAGATGGAATAAATGGGATCAAAATTCTAAGTGAAATAATATCATTGATAACATTCTCTGAACACAGTGCTCTTCTCAGACTAGGTGATGAATTACACGGCTTCTTGAACGGAATGAACAGTTCAATGGGTGCAGAAAATGGCTCGAGAATGTACTGAAGAGAGACAAAAGTAATGAGATGTAGTAAAAACAATATTAGGGACAAAAGTTGATGACAACGAAGAAAACTTTGTGAAGAAATTCTGCTACCTTGGAAGCGCAACTAACGGACGAGGACATAAAAAACCAACCAGCACTGGCAAAGAGGTAATCTCTAAACAAAAGAAGCCTGCAAGCAAACTTAGAAGTTAATTTGAAGTAAAAATATTTGAGAATGTTCGTTTGGAGTCCAGCATTGTATGGTAGCGAGTCATAGATTGCTGGGAAAACGGAAAACGAGACACTCTAAGTGATTTAGATGTGGCGCTATATAAGAGTGTTGTAAATTGGTTGCAACTATAAAGGATAAGGAGGTTCTCTGAAGAATCAGCGAAGAAATGTAAGAGTAGAAAAAGGGGCAAGATGATAGGATACGTGTTACGACATCAGAGAATACCGTTCATAGTACTAACCTTAGCTGCAGAGGGAAGAGAGAGATTGGAATACATCCAACAAATAATTAAGGATGCAGGGTGCAAGTGCTACCCTGAGATGAAGTCCGCACAAGAGAGGAATTTGTGATAGGCTGCATCAAAACAGTATGATGACTGGGGATTGAAAGAAAGTCATCGTCAGATTTATAGGTCACAGTTTCCCAAACATAGCTTGAGTAGTTTTTAGTCCATGTTACTACAGTGTACGCGCAATGAAGATGACCGAGTTAAGATAAGAGGAACCGAATCTTTAAATGACCCTGGTGGTGATTGATTACTAAGTTTCGTGAGGTGACTGACATACGGCCTTCTCGCCATCTGCTTGCACCCGAGGATCTGACAGACTTCATTATTCGTGACTTGTCTTTGATGCCTTCATGCCTGACAGTTCAAATCACTCTCGGGCGACTAATACCCACTATATCATCACCGAATGATCATACTTCATCACGTAGTGCTAGACAGTACTTAAGCTGCTTTAACATACTGTTCTTTTACTCTCCATCTAAATGCGTTGGTTCATTTCAACTTTTTCATCCATCCACACTGCATTGTACACTCCTGGAAATGGAAGAAAGAACACATTGACACCGGTGTGTCAGACCCACCATACTTGCTCCGGACACTGCGAGAGGGCTGTACAAGCAATGATCACACGCACGGCACAGCGGACACACCAGGAACCGCGGTGTTGGCCGTCGAATGGCGCTAGCTGCGCAGCATTTGTGCACCGCCGCCGTCAGTGTCAGCCAGTTTGCCGTGGCATACGGAGCTCCATCGCAGTCTTTAACACTGGTAGCATGCCGCGACAGCGTGGACGTGAACCGTATGTGCAGTTGACGGACTTTGAGCGAGGGCGTATAGTGGGCATGCGGGAGGCCGGGTGGACGTACCGCCGAATTGCTCAACACGTGGGGCGTGAGGTCTCCACAGTACATCGATGTTGTCGCCAGTGGTCGGCGGAAGGTGCACGTGCCCGTCGACCTGGGACCGGACCGCAGCGGCGCACGGATGCACGCCAAGACCGTAGGATCCTACGCAGTGCCGTAGGGGACCGCACCGCCACTTCCCAGCAAATTAGGGACACTGTTGCTCCTGGGGTATCGGCGAGGACCATTCGCAACCGTCTCCATGAAGCTGGGCTACGGTCCCGCACACCGTTAGGCCGTCTTCCGCTCACGCCCCAACATCGTGCAGCCCGCCTCCAGTGGTGTCGCGACAGGCGTGAATGGAGGGACGAATGGAGACGTGTCGTCTTCAGCGATGAGAGTCGCTTCTGCCTTGGTGCCAATGATGGTCGTATGCGTGTTTGGCGCCGTGCAGGTGAGCGCCACAATCAGGACTGCATACGACCGAGGCACACAGGGCCAACACCCGGCATCATGGTGTGGGGAGCGATCTCCTACACTGGCCGTACACCACTGGTGATCGTCGAGGGGACACTGAATAGTGCACGGTACATCCAAACCGTCATCGAACCCATCGTTCTACCATTCCTAGACCGGCAAGGGAACTTGCTGTTCCAACAGGACAATGCACGTCCGCATGTATCCCGTGCCACCCAACGTGCTCTAGAAAGTGTAAGTCAACTACCCTGGCCAGCAAGATCTCCGGATCTGTCCCCCATTGAGCATGTTTGGGACTGGATGAAGCGTCGTCTCACGCGGTCTGCACGTCCAGCACGAACGCTGGTCCAACTGAGGCGCCAGGTGGAAATGGCATGGCAAGCCGTTCCACAGGACTACATCCAGCATCTCTACGATCGTCTCCATGGGAGAATAGCAGCCTGCATTGCTGCGAAAGTTGGATATACACTGTACTAGTGCCGACATTGTGCATGCTCTGTTGCCTGTGTCTATGTGCCTGTGGTTCTGTCAGTGTGATCATGTGATGTATCTGACCCCAGGAATGTGTCAATAAAGTTTCCCCTTCCTGGGACAATGAATTCACGGTGTTCTTATTTCAATTTCCAGGAGTGTATATAGGAGCAGTTCGGTGGAATCTACAGTGGTTATCGTCTATCAAGACCAGAGAGCCAGGGCATTACTATAGTGAATATCTTATACCATGGTATTTTATACAGTGAGCATCTTACGTGCTGAGTATCTTATACGGCATTTTATATGAGGAGCGTCTTATACGGGCTGTCCCTCCTAAGAGTTGTCAGGCGCCTTTTATCCGATGTTTGAGCCGATATTTGCAATTTAGTTTGTGCATTGTGTAGCAGTAGTCAGCCCAAACAATGAGTGCTGACCAGTTCCTTCATGCGGCGCCCAGTGTCGACGGAAAGCATTAAATTGTCTCCCATTACGAACAAAATTACTTTTACATCGGAATTTTACCTGCCCATTTGATGAAGCGATCCCAGATTAGTCCAGAGCGATGTTAGTTTCGTCGGTATGTACGAGGATGAGTCAAATAAAAACCTTAAATATTTTTAAATGTTATTTATTGTGCAGAAGTGGTACAAATCTGTATCACTTTTCAACATAATCTCCGCCACGCTCAATGCAAGTCCTCCAGCGCTTACAAAATGCATAAATTCCTTTAGAAAAAAATTCTTTTCGTAGTCCGCGCAACCACTTACGCACCGCGTGGCGTACCTCTCCATGAGAACGGAACTTCTTTCCTCCCATTGCGTCTCTGAGTGGTCCAAACATATGGAAATAACTTGGGGCAAGGTTTGGTGAGTGTGGTGGATGAGTAAGACACTCAAAATGCAGGTCTGTGATTGTTGCAACTGCTGTACGAGCAGTAGGCGGCCTTGCATTGTCATGTTGCAAAAGGACACCTGCTGACAGCAACCCACGTCGATTTGATTTGATTGCAGGCCGCGGATGATTTTTTTTAGGAGATATGTGTATGATGCACTGGTGACAGTGGTCATTTTAGGCATGTAATGCTACAAAATGACGCCTTTTTTGTTCCAAAATAGTCAGCATAACCTTCCCTGCTGATGGTTCTGTTCGAAACTTCTTTGGTTTTGGTGATGAGGAATGGCGCCATTCCTTGCTCGCTCTCTTCGTTTCCAGTTGGTGGAAGTGAACCCACGTTTCGTCCCCAGTAACGATTCATGCAAGGAAGCCATCACCTTCTCGTTCAAAGCGCCGAAGAAGTTCTTCACAAGCGTCAGCACGTCGTTCTCTCATTTCAGGAGTCTGCTGCCGAGGCACCCATCTTGCAGGCACTTCGTGAAACTGGAGCACATCATGCACAATGCGGTTTGCTGACCCATGACTAAGCTGTAAACATGCTGCAATGTCATTCAGTGTCACTCGGCGGTTTTCCCTCAGTAGGGCTTCAACTGCTGCACTGTTCTGTGGAGTCATAACTCGTTGTGCCTGACCTGGACGAGGAGCATCTTCCACTGAAGTCACAAAATGCGCGAACTTCCTACTTCATTCGTAGACTCGCTGCTGTGACAAACGTGCATCACCGTACTGAACCTTCATTCGTCGATGAAATTCAATAGGTTTCACACCTTCACTACGGAAAAACCGAATAACAAAAAAAATGGTTCAAATGGCTCTGAGCACTATGGGACTCAACTGTTGAGGTCATTAGTCCCCTAGAACTTAGAACTACTTAAAGCGAACTGACCTAAGGACATCACAAACATCCATGCCCTAGGCAGGATTCGAACCTGCGACCGTAGCTGTCTTGCGGTTCCAGACTGCAGCGCCTTTAACCGCACGGCCACTTCGGCCGGCAAAACCGAATAACAGGACGGTGTTCTTCCCTGGTGCAAGTCATAAGTGGGGCGGCCATCTTTATACTGGTACTGCGACGGTATGTGTGCATCTGCACTATGCTGCCACCTACAGGCCATTCTGCACGCTGTTTATAGAACGCTTACCAACTTACAGGAAAACGGCGCGAAATTTCGATTTAAACTGGTAGAAGCCGACCTCTTCTGAAGGTGGCAGGGGTAAAATACAGGGAGCGAAAGGCTATTTACAATTTTTACAGAAACTAGATGGCAGTTATAAGAGTCGAAGGGCATGAAAGAGAAGCAGTGGTTGGGAAGGGAGTGAGACAGGATTGTAGCCTATCCCCGATGTTATTCAATCTGTATATTGAGCAAGCAGTAAAGGAAACAAAAGAAAAGTTCGGATTAGGAATTAAAATCCAGGGAGAAGAAATAAAAACTTTGAGGTTCGCCGATGACATTGTAATTCTGTCAGACAGGAAAGGACTCGGAAGAGCAGTTGAACGGAATGGACAGTGTCATGAAAGGAGGGTATAACATGAACATCAACAAAAGCAAAACGAGGATAATGGAATGTAGTCGAATTAAATCGGGTGATGCGGAGGGAATTAGATTAGGAAATGAGACACTTAAAGTAGTAGAGGAGTTTTGCTATTTGGGGAGCAAAATAACTGATGGTGATGGTCGAAGTAGAGAGGATATAAAATGTAAACTGTCAATGGCAAGGAAAGCGTTTCTGAAGAAGAAAAATTTGTTAACATCGAGTATAGATTTAAGTGTCAGGAAGTCGTTTCTGAAAGTATTTTTATGGAACGTAGCCATGTATGGAAGTGAAACGTGGACGATAACTAGTTTAGACAAGAAGAGAATAGAAGCTTTCGAAATGTGGTGCTACAGAAGAATGCTGAAGATTAGATGGGTACATCATATAACTAATGAGGAGTTATTGAATAGGATTGGGGAGAAGAGAAGTTTGTGGCACAACTTGACTAGAAGAAGGGATCGGTTGATAGGATGGTCTGAGGCATCAAGGGATCACCAATTTAGTATTGGAGGGCAGTGTGGAGAGTAAAAATCGTAGAGGGAGACCAAGAGATGAATACACTATGCAGATTCAGAAGGATGTAGGTTGCAGTAGGTTCTGGGAGATGAAGAAGCTTGCACAGGATAGATTAGCATGGAGAGCTGCATCAAACCAGTTTTCAGGACTGAAGACCACAACAACAACATTACAAATTTAAGGTTTTCATTTGACTCACCCTCGTATTAACAGTGACAGTAAAGGTCGAAGAACAAGCAGTAATCCGGCAGCGACTGCACTGTCCTGGCTCGCGGTGACCGTTACCATCAAGCATGCAGCGCTCCTTGTTTTTTGTTTTTTACTGTCGCTGTTAATACATAACTATAAAACGAATATCGGACTAGGCTAATCTGGGACTGTTCTATAGAATGGACACGTAAATTCCGCTTTAAAATCATTTTGTTTGTAGTGGGGAGTAAACTGAGGTTTTCCGTCGACTTTGGGAGTCGATGAAGGACACGGTGAGTACTATTTGTTTGGGCTGACTCCAGCAGCACAAGGCAAAAACTAAATTGCGGGAACACCAAAGAAAATGCACCTGACGACTGTTAACAGAGACAGCCGGTACAGTCAGCATCTTTTACTATGAGTATCTTTTAGAGTATATTATATCGTAAGTACAGTCGTGGACAAAACGAGCGAGACCCCTCGCCTTTTCGTTATGCTGATCCGCACGGCTTTAAAGTCTGTTACACAGCATAACAGGCAAGGCGACGAAGTGCTACCAACATACTATGCACAGCCGTGAAATTGACAAACTATCCAAACTTTGTCAGACTGTTTTCAGTCATGTGTAAGACTATACTAATGCTGATTAGTGTGTTAAACACAATACGTAAATATGAGAAATAAATTAAAGAAGAATCGCCAATTAGTATGACTTTACTAATAAAAACAAATTTAAGCTTATCGAGATAACACAACTGTTCCAGTAAGACAAAGGACCCCAGATCGTTACGAATTAACAAAATATTATGTGCATTCGGCCGCAAAACGTTTTGCGTCAACTTTCAGACCAGTCATAGTGGATTACCGTTGCTAACCTACCATGAAAGTGTGCAAATTTAGCAACGCGTGAAGATTCATAACGAAATTCAGTTAAAAATTATTCAGTGCCACACGTAAGTCAGTTCAATTATTGACAGAATCGGAAAAAGGAAGGCAGTAAGAAGTATGAAATTCTACAAGAGTTTCATATTTACATCCACTGGGCGCCAGTACAGAATAAATGTAGCAATAAAACGTATTGGGGGCGATAGAATTTCTTCAGATTGCTTTACTGATAGTCTATCTGCCTCCATCGAGATTAGAACCAAAAACAAACCAGACCTCCGTTGCAGAAGCAAACACCTTTCACTATGCTAGCAGACAACCCAGGCAAACAGCCCTCTATTATTACCCCAGATATGAATAAGCCGGCAATTTCGCAATGAAAGTGGCAAAATGATTTGCATAGAGCTTTCTGGACTCTAAAACATGAATTTTCTATCTTTATGTCACCGCTTATGTGACAATCATTCGGGATGTTTATTGAAATAACAAAATACTGTTATTAGAGAGTAACGGCAACGGGTTCTACACAACGCTGCTGACTACTTTGAAGGACAGTAACAGGTGCAAACATGTAACTCTTTTGTATCGATTGTGAATAAATAGTTGTCACAATTTTAGTTCCAACCCTCGTACAGTCTTACATATGATTTAAAACAGTCTGACAAAGTTTGGATAGTTCATCAATTTCAAGCCTGTGCATAGTATGTTGGTAGCACTTCGTCGCCTTGCCTGTTATACTGTGTATCAGACTTTAAAGCTGTGCGGATCAGCATAACGAAAAGGCGAGGGGTCTCGCTCGTTTTGTCCAAGACTGTACATACCATATAAAGGGGTGCACAAAAATACAGGAACTTCAAAAATATAACACATTACCCTGAATAACACGGCGTAGGAAAATTGTCATTCAAAAGAGCTTCCAGTCGTCTCGGAATGGATAAATACAGGTTGTATATGGTGAAACACGTGTATTCGGTAGCAGCGATGGCGAGGCATGACAGAATCTCTGACCAGAGAGTTATTTATCGTTGCTAGTCTGCGCTTGACCGCGCGAGAGTTCAGTTCAGTTCAGTTCAGTTCAGTTGCGAGGCAGTTGTTGTACGTAGCGAGTCGCGAGAGCATGTAGTTCAGTCTGTGCTAGTAGCGCGCACGAGATAGTCGGAGTTGTGTGTGAGGAGTCGGCGGGCGTCGACATGGGTCTTTGGTCAAGGTTCAGGACGAGGTATATTTTTTAAATAAGGTAATGCAGCAGCATTGCGCACATCTGATAATGTAATGTATATTAACTGTAATTAATTTGTTCAAGAATTGCCCCAATAATAATTTTGTTCTCAAAGCAATCTTTTTAAGAAAATAATCATTACAATTGAAACAATATTTCCTTTGCTTTTCCTCCCAGAATTAATTTTAGCAGGTTGATTATTGCACAGGGCCTAAGGTCAGCGCAGATGACCTTATAAAATTTAGCAGGTTGATCTTAACGCTAATTTTGTAGGTACTTAACATTTTTGCACATTTTTATTGTCATTGACTTTTATTACTGTGGAAGCTAACATTTGGGTCTATTTGCATTTTTATTCAATTCATATCATTTAATAATAATTACGGGGAGGTTACACTTAGCAGAATGAATATTCACATTTAAAAATTATCTTACATTTCTCCGGGGAGGTTACACTTGGCGACATCCGGTCCAGGATCGTATTTCTTTGAGAATCTTCTGAAAAGTAGTCAGATATTTGCTCTTATTTATAATTAGCATTTGGCGCAACGCTTTTACTAATTTTATGTCTTTCTTTCCTCAGATCATCGGCAATTCGTTGCTCTGTTGTATTTGTGTTTGTTGCCTTTTGCATTGTGCTTATTTCATTTGCGATTAATTGTGACTATTGTAAAAATGCCGCGAAAGACTGTGAATAGTGTATCGCGAAGTATAATGAATGAAATTACCGACTTAAACAACTTCACCGATAGTACTTGTGACACGCAGTGTAATGACAATCCTGCGTTCACTGACAATCAGTGCGTTCCAACCACAAATGATGATTTTTATCTTACTGATGAACAAACGAACTAAATTGTCTCCTCTGCTAATTTGACGACAATTGATGACGCGGGGCGCCCTATTGTAATGAGCGCTGCCCAGCTTAACACACCCGGTTTGGAAAATTCAAATAACGTACAGACAAATTTTTCTAATGAAAATGGACAAGGTACTGAAAGTATGACGGATACATTTAATTCCGAAATAGTGACTGACAGTGTACATCCGACTGGCAAACCTTTTTGTAAATTACAGAATGACCAAATGGTCACACAAAACGCGACAATGGCAGATACACCATCGAACAGCAAAGAGAATAGAGCCGGTAATATTGACTTTGAACAAATTATGGCAAGATTGCTACAACAACAAAGTGAAAATTTTAAACAACAACTGAGTGAATATTTCAAACAACTTAATGAAAAATTTGATGAACATTTTAAACAACAGAACGAAATTTTCGACAACCATTTCAAACAACTTGATGAAAGTTTCGACAACCATTTCAAACAACTTGATGAAAGTTTCGACAACCATTTCAAACAACTTAGCGAAACAATTGATGAAAGTTTCGAACTCACGAACGACAAACAAGACAACCTTAACGAACAGTACAAACAAGTTAGTGAACAGATTACAGCCGTTACCGTGCAATGTCAGGACACTAAAGAATAATTACGTGAGGATACTAAGGCTTGTGCTAATAACAGTAATGAAGAAGTTGGCACTGTTGCACAAGAATTAAGTAGTACACGTGTAGGCACAACAGAATCACATAAAGACGAAATTAATGCAGTCACTGAACAATGTTCAGCAAACGCAACACAGATACACGAAATTAATGCAGTCACTGAACAATGCCCTAAAAACGCAATACAGATACGTGACGAGTTTAATTTAGAGTCACTGGAAGTTTCACACACTCTGAATACGGAAGTCGATATTAAAAGTGAACGACAGAACAACCAAATTGACGAGAGTGTTAAAGTAACAGAATTGAAAACTATTTCAATCACCAATACGTCACAGAATACGCCACTTTGCGAACATTTGTCAGACTTACGGAGCGCGTATGATTTTAGCAATTTACAGAGACTACGCGACTTAAAATCCGAAAAGCCACGCGACTTAAAATCTGAAAAGCTACGCAACTTGAAATCCGAAAGGACACAGACAAACAGATTCTCACACAAACCTGAACGTGTTCTCAAATTCAGAGACAAGAACGTAGATTACGAGCAATTTTTATCCGTAAGAAAATCTAAGGAATTTAATAATGACAGAACACAGGTACACGCTTTGAGCTGTATACGACAATGTATTTTTGTATTTTTACCGCTATTACCTATAATGCAGAAACTGGAATTAGCATGGATACAACAATTTGCTTTTGAAATTTTACCACCATTGCCTGTAACGCAAAAGCTAAAACTTATTTGCAGCGCGTAATACACCTCAGGGGATTCATTACGCTTTAATGAATATGTGCCGTAGCGTGCATAGGGCCCCGAGCTGTAGTAGTGCTGTTTCATCTTTAGTTTTCTGCACTGCTGCCTTCTCTTCTACTATCCTTTATATCTATCAAAACAGCTCTTTAACTATTGCCCTATCTAAGATTAAGAACAATGAGTAGTAAAACAACCCGATAAGACAAATTTATACCGAAAGTGACATTTTTTTCATTAGACGCTGAAGAAATGACAACCACGAGAACTTTAATATCAGACAAAAATTTAATCATCAGTATGTGTAAAATTAACAGCAAACGCATTTTTTGGTAACAATAGACGTTTTTCACAACAGCATGAAAGTCAGCCGCTTAGCATACCTAACCAACAATGTAATGCAGTCTACAACGTCAACCAAACTTTAATGTTTCGCCGCGTGGACGTATAGTCCCTGGTACAACAAATAGTAACGCACGGCAACAAAGGAACAACTACGTACAGAAAACACAGTATTTCAATTCCTATCGCAATGCACCGTATAGGAATGACTATTACGACAGACGTAAAATTAATGAGCACAATTTTCAGCGTACATTTCATAACAGTCGATCTTTTCAGCAGCAAGAACTTCAGCAACAACATATTATAATGAATGAACCAGACAATAGGTGTCATCCATAGCGTAATACGTCAGGAAGAAATAACAGAACTGTTCAAATAGTGGAAATGCCACAGCATCCTCCCGCAAATAATAACACGTACGATAGAATTTAACCGGATACAGCACAGATTGCATATTCCAGTAACGTAAACACTACTTTTGACACGCAGAATTTTGTTCACGAGAATGTTATTTGAAACATGCTCTGTTGAATGCACCACTTTTATCGCACACATATTTTACCAGAAATTTTTCCATTGCCACCGACAGTTCCAACACCGTTTTAGGCGTACACATTTTTCAGGAAATTGAAGAATATGGCTCTACTGTAATTAAAAACATCGCATTTGCAAGCCGCAATCTGTCACCTGCTGAACGAAATTATTCCGTTCCAGAATTGGAAACATTATGTGTTGTATGGGCTTTCACGAGATTTAGGCACTTTCTTTATGGAAGACATACCACCGTTTACACAGATCACAGAGCTATACAATTTTTACTTTCAGCTAAATTCACACACGACAGATTAAGCAGATGGAAGCTTTATTTACAGGAATTTAATTTTACAATTGTTCACATTCCCGGCACACAAAATGTTGTAGCAGACGCACTATCTCGTTCTCTCAGCAACAATCAGCAAACATCGCAACCAACTTCTGCAAAGCAAATTTCAGCGTCATGTACTTTCAACAAGTTGCATTTGAAAATTTTCTTTCATCGTCATTACAGGTCATAGCAAAAGAGCAAAGTAAAGACAACGTGTGGAAAGAAATTAAACACCTTTGGCAAGATAAGAATAATGTTACGATTAGAAACCATTACACTGTACGCAATGACATTCTGTTTCGCCGCTCTCATCCTGACAGCAACAATTGGTTATTATGCATTCCTGACGAACTGGTTAACAAATTAATCTGGTACACTCATTTAAGTTACGCACATTATGGAGCCAGAAAATGTTTTCTTATACTGAGACAGAACTGTTATTTTACCAACATGGAGAAACGTATACGACGAGTTTTAGCGTCATGTAAAATTTGCCAGAAAGCGAAGTCAGACATAACTTCACATATTCCTCCATTACATCCAATTGTACCTGTTAAATTAAGACATCTGGCCGCTGTAGACACTTTTGGTCCGATTCCCAGGACTAATAGAGGTTTTTGCTACATCTTTGTCGCTGTTGAACTCACTTCAAAATTTGTTACCTTCACTCCGTTACGCAAAGCTACTGCTAAAACCGTTTCGAAAGCATTTGTAAAGCATTTTTTATTTCATGTAGGGCATGTGTTGAAAGTAATTTCCGATAATGGATCACAATTTCGTTCTCTATATGGACACGCATGTTACGAGCTAGAAACATTTCTCCGATCTATATATATCCAAGTACCATGCTTCTTCGAACCCCTGTGAACGATTAATGAAAGAAATTGGTAAACTGTGTAGAATATACTGCCACAAAAGACATATTGATTGGGACACACACATATTCTCATTCCAAGATGTAATTAATTCCATTCCAAATGAATCCACTATGCTATCTCCGTCTGTTATACAGAAAAACGTTGAACCACCAAACAAAATTAAAGAATTAGTAACATTTCCTACATCTCGTCAATTACGACACCACGAACTAATTGACATTGCGCTGAACAACATCAAACGTGCCGCAGAGCGCCGGAGAAGACAGCAAAAACAGGTTTGTACACGCCGAGACTTTCACATTGGACAGAAGATATTAGTACGTACACACTATTTATCCAGCAGAATAAAAGGTAAGTGCAGTAAATTTGAACTTCTATACGCAGGTCCATATCGTATTCGCAGCATTCCTCACCCCAATGTTGTACACGTCGAAACTCTGAGAACCAGAAAAAAGTAAAGGCAACCACCATGTCTCTAACATTAAACCCTTTATTAAATGAAGACACTTTATGATTTAACATGCTATGATGCCATTTACACATTTTATGACTATTTCTGCAATTATATTTATGTGACTACTTATTGATGATTATCGTATTTTTTCTTGGCAAGTGCCCGGCAAGGTAAGGTTAGCAGGTCGCTCTTCTTGTCGTTACATATCAGTCTGTGCACATTTTTTTTAGAGAAACTTACGTATCTTATGAATAATTATGCAATGTTATCTAGTGACATATCAATTTTTACGAAATTTTCTCTCCATTAAAGTCTTTAATTCTCGCCTCTATTAACTATACAACATACAAGCAGAACACAACGAACGTCATATTTTTTGTCTTTCTTATGTATATACGATTGTTTCATGTTTTGTTTGTGTGCACTATGAAATGGTTAAGATATAACACACACCAGTCGACTTTGACATTTTTTTTGCCCTATGATATCTCAACATCGTGACTGTTTTACTTTTTTTTTTTTTTTTTTTTTTTTTTTTTTTTTTTTTTTTTTTTTTTGCTACTGCATTGTGATATTCTGTGTACACTTTTTGCATCTGAACACTGTCAATGTCTTTGACATATTACGTTTTCTGTCATGTTACGCTGTATGCTTAATTATGTTACCATAAACCAGTCATTACTTAGTGAGTATATGATGTAAATGCACGACATTAATCTTTGTTCATCATTTTCAGAAAGAAATAACGTGTAAAGGAAATAAATTAAACAGAAATGGGAATTTCACCTACGGAATAAACGAAAGAAGATGCAAAAATCCTATGAGGAAGAGTAAATGGATCAGAATTAACAAGCATTAACAAGAATATACTATACACATCGTAGAATAGCAGTCTTAACTATTTTTTTCTTTTAGAATACGAAGCGATTGATGCAGGCTGTCAGACAGAACTACACATTTTAGTTTTAGTGATGAAATATGCTAGAGATAAGGAATAGTTATGTAATGAGTAATGAAGTGATTTTTTTGCAGATGATAATGAATGCTGATGAATAATGATGAAGAATATGCTACTATGGATAATGAAGTTTTTCTTTACAGGTGATGATAATAATGGAGTTATGATAATATAAGTAATGAAGTGATGGATAATGAAGTGATGGATAGTGAAGTTTTTTTTTCTTTACAGATGAGGATATTGTTGAAGTTAAGTATTTATGCTATGTAGTTATTTAAGCATTTGTTGCAGTTTGCTTTGACAGCAGGTGTTTTATTGCATAGTATAATGACGGAAGGTTTTGGAAAGGACAGCTAAGGAACACATTTTTTATACACATTTCACTACCTGTTAATTCGAAGTTCACTACTTTTCAGCATAAAATGCATTTCTTCTTTCAGCTTAATAATCCATTTTTTGTATATTTTCGCAGGAGAAATTATTTATGAAATTAATGTGCTATAAGCAGTTGTTCATTAAATCTATGTCATCTATGAATGTGATTACATATACTCTACTTGTTTCATAATCTTGCCACAGCTGACTTATGACGAATGACGTTACACATTTTCATTTACACCAACCACCCAGAAGCAAATTTTTCTCTCTTGCTTTCCTCTATAATTACCCAACGCAATTCATTGCTAACAAAAAAAAAAAGTATTACCAGTCCCAAATAATGATACCAGTTTAAGAGAGTTCTGAGTAATGGTGATCAGCTATGAATAATATGTTACCTGAAAATTGAATATTACTAATTACTGTAATGCTTTGTAACTAGGAAAATTGTACTAATTACTATATTGAGATGACTAATGCTTTGTAACTAGAAAGAACTACTAATAATGCTATGTAACTAGGAAAATACTACTAATTACTGTATTGAGATGACCAATGCTTTGTAACTAGGAAAAGAATGCTAATAATTATGCTTTGTAACTAGAAAATGAATGCTATTCATTATGCTTTGTAACTGGGAAAAGAATGCGATTATTTAATAATGCTTTGTAAATAGGAAAAGAATGCTACTAATTATGCTTTGTAACTAGAAAATGAATGCTATTCATTATGCTTTGTAACTGGGAAAAAAATGCGATTATTTAATAATGCTTTGTAAATAGGAAAAGAATGCTACTAATTATGCTTTGTAACTGGAAAATGAATGCTATTCATAATGCTTTGTAGCTAGGAAAAGAAGGCTACTGATTATACTACTAATTACTGTATAGAGATAACCAATGCTATGTAATTAGGAAAAGAAGGCTACTGATTATTACTATATTAAAATGACAAATGATTAATTAATACTGTTTTGTAACTGGAAAATGAATGCTACTAATTAATAATGCTTTGTAACTGAGAAATGATGACTGTATTGGGATGACCAATGATTGAGTATCAACATTATTATTGACTACCTCCTGTTTTAAGTAATGACTTCTGATGATTTGTAATTAGAGAATGGGTGCAAATATTCTATGTAAAACAATTAATGAACATTTTTCTGTAATACTACATACATGGTACAGAAATGTTCAATAACTAGGCTATGAATGCCGTAAACTACTAATGTAATTCCTAATGAAGACTAGTATGTGACTTAATGTCCTTCACCTTCTGACCTCACTACCCTGAATTACTACAATATCCATTTGTCCTGTACATCCTCCTGATCATGGAGCACTATATTTGGTTTTTGCACTAATTCTACGTTGGTGTGCCTTGTAAGTATGTGGTGTTGACACGACATGCTGTCCACCACCGTGAGCGATGGAGACGTTATTATGGTCCCACTGTTTGGTGTACCTAATGTTCTGCCAAAATGAAAACATGGAATATTACTACGACATTTCAGTGTCTTGGCTACGCTGATAAATACTTCTGGGAAAAGAACTTCAAATTTTCTCACTTGGTGTTGTACTTCTGTGGAAAGATATGGACTTTCAGTGGAGCTGCGTGCAACCTAAAGTGCGACTACCATGATGCAATCCTTCCCTTTCCTATCCTAATTCTTGTAACATAGTGAAAATCATTTTTTTGCTAATATAATTTATATTCATGGCCTATACATTTTTTTTTATTTGCTGAACTGCAGTACATGTGCACTTATGTCACTTACCAACATGATTCTTTTTTGCCATTATGTGTATTTGTTGTGAAAATGCTAAAGAGTTTTTCAGTGCGTGTGCACTTATGTCATTTGTTTTGTACTCACATTTTGTCATTGTCTAATATGTTTTGTACTTGATGCATGTGCACCACATTTACTTCATGTTCTATATCTGTATATATGCTGTAATTGGAAAGTTAATTAGTTAAGAAAAAATTTGTTGCTCATGGCAAGTCCAAATGACTCACCATCGCTGCCAAATTTTTGCCCCCCTCCCCCCAGTGGAGGGTTATGAAACACGTGTATTCGGTAGCAGCGATGGCGAGGCATGACAGAATCTCTGACCAGAGAGTTATTTATTGTTGCTAGTCTGCGCTTGACCGCGCGAGAGTTCAGTTCAGTTGCGAGGCAGTTGTTGTACGTAGCGAGTCGCGAGAGCATGTAGTTCAGTCTGTGCTAGTAGCGCGCACGAGATAGTCGGAGTTGTGTGTGAGGAGTCGGCGGGCGTCGACATGGGTCTCTGGTCAAGGTTCAGGACGAGGTATATTTTTTAAATAAGGTAATGAAGCAGCATTGCGCACATCTGATAATGTAATGTATATTAACTGTAATTAATTTGTTCAAGAATTGCCCCAATAATAATTTTGTTCTCAAAGCAATCTTTTTCAGAAAATAATCATTACAATTGAAGCATTATTTTCTTTGCTTTTCCTCCCAGAATCAATTTTATCAGGTTGATTATTGCACAGGGCCTAAGGTCAGCGCAGATGACCTTATAAAATTTAGCAGGTTGATCTTAACGCTAATTTTGTAGGGACTTAACATTTTTGCACATTTTTATTATCATTGACTTTTATTACTGTGGAAGCTAACATTTGGGTCTGTTTGCATTTTTATTCAATTCATATCATTTAATAATAATTACGGGGAGGTTACACTTAGCAGAATGAATATTCACATTTAAAAATTATCTTAAATTTCTCCGGAGAGGCTACAATGGTTTTTAATGGAATCTTATACCATTCTACAATGGGTAGTTCAGGTAACAATGACGGAGGTGGGTAGCGATTACGTACCCTTTTCTCACATGTAGACCACAGAGGCTCAATAATATTGAGATCTGGTGACTGCAGTGGCCGGGAGAGACAGTTCATCCTCGTGCTCACAAAACCAGTGGACGTATGTGGACTGGGGCCGGCAGTCTTGGAACACAGTATCACCATTTGGGAACAAGCGCTGTACCATGGTGTGAGCCTCATCTGCCAAAATGGTCACATAATCCTTGGCAGTAACGCCACCTTCCACAGTAGCCATGGAATCCGTAGATTACCATGATATGGGTGCCCAGTCATTACCAAACCGACGCCACGCTGCCTGGGACGTAAATTCGGCCACAAGTTGGAAACAGCGTGCACAAAGGCTCATCGGACCAAATGACTTTCTTCCATTGCTCCATAGTCCATATTTTATGGCTTCGGCACCACGTTATCTTGTTACTGGCATTTGTATCACTGGAGAGTGGTTTTGGAATTCCAGCTCGTTCTCCAGTTCCCAGCTTATGGAGTTTCCTTGCTGTTGGTGCTGACACGGTTTGCCAGTGCGACATTCAGTTATGCAGTGACTTTTGTACATGTCACTGAGACGCCCGCTAAATCGCGCAGGGCTAACAGGTAATTAGGATTGTGGAAAGGGCCAAGGGAGTTGCGGCCGGATTCATGTCGCAATTGTAATTTACTATCATTTAGTTCACAAATACACTTTCGAAAGAATTAAATTTGCTTCGTGGCTGAAGACCTCCAAGCAAATGCTTTAGAATAAGTTCAATTTTGAAAAGACATAACACACAGTTAAATAAATCGTATACATATATGAGATCAACATGCGGAGCGGCTGAAGACCGCCGGATTAAATCTTCAAAATTCCAGATATACTATGATGTTTACTGAAGGCACAAGGCCACAATGTTTTAAGATGCTAACAGGGCTGATGGCCCACAAGGTTCACAGAAAGAGATAAACAAACGCAATAAAATGGCTGAAGGCCGCAAAGTTAAATTCTGAAAATTAAGGAAATATATATTGCAACAATCGGTAAAACAATACATTAAGTTTAAAAATTTCCTTTCTGCAACACCTACGGCGGAAGACCCACAATAACTTGTAAAAATCTTTCAGAGGAAATTACCATAACCTTTCAAGACCAGAAGACTATAATTATTGGACTTGAAATAAACTCTGAGAACATGTTTCCAGGGCTGAAGGTCCACTGCTAACCTTGCCAAATTAAAAACATAAAATACAGTTAAATTACAACAACATTAACACTGCCAAAAGGATAATTAAGAGAACAGCACTCAGAAGTCTCCAGTGCATCGGTCTGCTCTTGTTCACTTAGGAGAGACAGGTGGTGAGTCCAACTACACTTAATTCGTGGGAATCCAACCAAGCGACAGTCACGGACCGAGCAACAAACCGCTTGCTTGCCACGACGGAGTACGAGAATTCAGGGCCCCCAAAAATTACAAGTATCACTACCCCCAAACAAACGCGTTTGTGAACTAAGCTGCCAAAAGTACACACCATGTTGGGCAGCAACAACGGGCGAGGAAAAGACACTACCTAGAAACTACGTTAGCGGCCAGGGCAGGTAACCCGAACGCTAATTGCCACACAGCAGAAAATTCCGCTGGTGCACTTGACTATGGATAAATTAATTTGATCAATTCCACCTGACGGCGGCTACCTCGAGCACTTCACTCGTTGTTGCTCACAGGAAAACCTCCACAACAGCAACGCCGGAACCAACAACGTAATGTTCAAAACCACTCAACCTTCACGTCCTGGGTCGGCGAGCGACGATGCTCGCACCGATCAGACAGTTCCAGACAGACTCCGACACTGTGCAGAAACCGCCAGCGGCCCAGTCGACTACGCCGCACGGAGATGTTCTCGGACCAACCGACCGACCAACCATACACCAAATGTTAGGCCCGGCATATAAGTGATACGTGGCGGCAACGGTCGGGCGGGCGATGTCCACGCAGGCCTCAATGCTGCTGCAAGCCGGCGACTGGTTGGCTCCAGACGCGCTGCAGCTGACTGCCAGGGCCCAACTCACGACTCGAACTGCCGCCGTGAACTCTCCTCCCCGCACTTTCCGACTGACTAGCAGACCCCGAACTCGCCACCCTGAACTGCCCACACAAGGAGCGGGAAGTAATAGCAGCAGAACAAAGATACGAGAGTTAATATATCGTTACGCGCTGCTAGCTCCGATGACGGTCAGGCAAAACGGTAGCTCAGTAACGCCAGTAATTTACGTCAACGTGGTGAGATAGAAATACGTTAAAACAGGGAGTAAAATACTTGATGGCGGGAACACATACCACGCGCGGCTCAGTCATCCCTTTTACTTTTCGTCAAAATCCTCAATGACCGGCTGTCACAATCAGTCAAAAAACACTTTCATGCACTTTGTGACGGAGGGGACTGTGTTTTTCCGCATTCCTCGTTTGTGGTATAAATCTTCGTTATGATGCTTCTTGAAGCACCAAACACTTCAGTTACCTTGTATACGGATCGCCCACCATCCTAGCACCAACAAAGTGCCCGCACATAGCTCCGACACAATGCACTCGCAACTGCACCACTGACAGTTGCAACGAACTGAGGACACAGCATAGACGCCGTTCTTGGTCAAATACGACAGCGCAGCGTGCCAGTTTGCCTAGCATCTCCTCTTACTTTCAAACCTGTATTTATTGCGGTGTTTCCACATGTTTCTCCAACCCCTGAGCTTGTAGTGCTAGCTTGCGAAGTCGATCGAACGAATGTTATGCAACTCCTATTTACAGACACATTTCTTTTCATGTGAAAATACACTACTGGCCATTAAAATTGCTACACCACGAAGATGACGTGCTCCAGACGCGAAATTTAACCAACAGGAAGAAGGTGCTCTGATATGTAAATGATTAGCTTTTCAGAGCATTCACACAAGGTTGGTGCCGGTGGCGACACTTACAACGTGCTGACATGAGGAAAATTTCCAACCGATTTCTCATACACAAACAGCAGTTGACCGGCGTTGTCTGGTGAAACGTTGTTATGATGCTTCGTGTAAGGAGGAGAAATGCGTACCATCACGTTTCCGACTTTGATAAAGGTCGGATTGTATCCTATCGCGAATGCGGTTTATCGTCTACTGACATTGCTGCTCGCGTTCGTCGAGATCCAATGACTGTTAGCAGAATATGGAATCAGTGGGTTCAGGAGGGTAATACGGAACGCCGTGCTGGATCCCAACCGCCTCGTATCACTAGCAGTCGAGATGACAGGCATCTTATCCGCATGGCTGTAACGGATCGTGCAGCCACGTCTCGATCACTGAGTCAACAGATGGGGACTTTTGCGAGACAACCATCTGCACGAACAGTTCGACGACGTTTGCAGCAGCATGGACCATCAGCTCTGAGACCACGGCTGCGGTTACCCTTGGCGCTGCATCACAGGCAGGAGCGCCTGCGATGATGTACTCAACGACGAACCTAGGGTGCACGAATGTGAAAACGTCATTTTTTCGGATGAATCCAGGTTCTATTTACAGCATCATGATGGTCGCATCCGTATTTTGCGACATCGCGGTAAACGCACATTGGAAGCGTGTATTCGTCATCGCCATACTGGCGTATCACCTGCCGTGATGGTATGGGGTGCCATTGGTTACACGTCTCGGTCACCTCTTGTTCGCATTGACGGCACTTTGAACAGTGGACGATACGTTTCAGGTGTGTTAGGACCCGTGGCTCTACCCTTCATTCGATTCCTGCAAAACCCTACATTTCAGCAGGATAATGCATGACCGCATGTTGCAGGTCCTGTAAAGGCCTTTCTGGATCTCTCACCAATTGAAAACGCCTGGTCAATGGTAGCCAAGCAACTGGCTCGTCACAATACGCCAGTCACTGCTCTTGATGAACTGTGGTATCGTGTTCAAACTGCATGGGCATCTGTACCTGTACACGCCATCCGAGCTGTGTTTGACTCAATGCCCAGGCGTATGAAGGCCGTTATTACGGCCAGAGGTGGTTGTTCTGGGTACTGATTTCTCAGGATCTATGCACCCAAATTGCGTGAAAATGAAATTATATGTCAGTTATAGTATAATATGTTTGTCCAATGAATACCCGTTTATCATCTGCATTTCTTCTTGGTGTAGCAATTTTAATGGCCAGTAGTGTAACTACTTAATAGTGAAAAGCCAATATTTGATTTACTTGAGACGGGACTGCATTATTGGCGATATATTATAAAGACTGTGATAAAGGAACAATGTTAGACATGAATTGATCATTTTAAGAAACTTCTCCTATCGCAAATGTAGGTCTCTTCCGCCATTGTGTATTTCCGCAGTCTGCAGCGAGACGTCACTCGCACACGACGTTAGGCAGCTGTCAAGTATCTCTTGTCACTCACAGAGATCCTCCGACGGCGTAACTGGCGCCAGGGACGGAGGGAGCGGGTAAAGAACTAACCAGCAGAGAACGGGTGCAGCAGTCGGTGCGGGAAGGGAGCCGCGGGAGGGGGGAGGGGGGCGCTCCGGAGACAATGGCAGCAATCAGCGTGCGGCGCGAGTGGGTCGCGGAAGGTCAGGGGGAGCCCGGCGGACCCCCACCATTTCATTCTCTGCTCTCACCTTCCCTGGGTAAGGAGAAAAATGAGCCAGTGGCCACTTAAATCTCAATTTCCGTCAGCCCGGCGGTCTCTGTCTCCCCCACATTCTTTTTCCTTTAATTTTACTCTCCACGGTTCTCCTGTCTCCAGTTACTCGTCCCCACCCTCTCCCCATTTTTCTTGGCTTTAGCTCTCTCTTGAATACTCCCTGCATTTCACACCCAAGTGACAGAGTTTTCATTCCACCTCTTTCGAGCCTCGTCGGAAGGAACTTCTGTAAGCGACTACATCGAAAACGGTAGAGCATATTCTTAGAATATTTATTTTCTTGTATTTGTACCAACACAAATTAACTGATACAGCTCAGTAGAAACTAAGCAGGACTGGATACAAGCAGTGCACATACATATATAAACTGATTCGCTCGTCATAGATCACAGGCTAAAGATAATTTTGGTCCAGGAACGTTCTAAGTAAGGCTAGTACCCAGGACGCCAAAGTCACCAGGAAACAATGGAAGATTTTCCAAAGCATATCAAGTCTTAAAAAAAGAAATTCGCCTTGAACTGCACTGTTCACATGAATCATCATGAAAAGAGTTACACCCAGAAGAACAAGGCGGATTTAGATCACTGTTGGCAGCCAGACAGATGTTATTATACATACGAAATGATTACACTTTCAACATTAAAGGACCAACATCTATTGTGTTACATGGGCACAAAACATACGTGTTAATACGACCTCTAACCCCCACTGCTGTGATACAAGTGTGCAGACGTCGCGACATGGAGATTTACAGGTCTCGGGTGTAGTCCTGTCATACTCTTCGTATGCTGCTTGCACCTGAGCGCGCAGTTCTCACAGGTTTGTGAGTGTAGGTGGCCTCCTACGACACGTTCCATCGCATCCACACTCTCTAGATCGGGAAACAATGCGGCTAGCCATGACAGAGTATTCACAGTTGCAAGCACGTCCGGGAAGTGACAGCGGTTTGAGAACGAGCGTTATTGTGTTCAAGTAGGGTATGGGGATGGACGTTCAGAACGCCAGAGCCACCAACTGCAAAAGCTCCTCCACACCACCACACCAGCCTGCCGGAATGTGTGATTAAAGACTTTAAACCGCCATTTGTGGCGTCCTCCACTGCGCCTCCAGACACGTACACGGTGGTCGTTGCCTCCAAGGCAGAAGCGGTAATCGTCACTAAATACACACATCAAAAAAAGTTTTGCCTCACCGCAGTTCCCAGAACTACTGAAGATAGACGTTGACTGTGGATATTGTATCACAGACACAGTCCGTTTCACTGTTCAGAGATGTCACTAAACCCGCCCAATGATATAAACAGCCATGCATGAGCAGCGCATATTAGACGGAGGGGTCCGACAGCCAATCAGTTCCAGTCATTCCACCAGGATGGAGGTACATGGCTCGTGTTGTCTGTAGTTCAACCATGCCTAGACGGCCGATACCGCGGTTCGATCGCGTCCGCATTTGACCCAGGAAGAGCTCTCAAAAAGGGAAGTGTCCCGGCGTCTCGGAGTGAACCAAAGTCATGTTGTTTGGACATGGAGGAGACACAGAGGATTTGTCGAAGACATGCCTCGCTCAGGCCACCCAAGGGCTACTACTGCAGTGGATGACCGCCACCCATGGATTATGGCTCAGATGAACCCTGACAGCAACGCCACCATATTGAATAATGCTATCCGTGCAGCCACAAGACGTCGTGTTGAGACTCAAACTGTGCGCAATAGACTGCATGACGAGCAACTTCACTCCCATGGTGAGGTCTATCTTTGCAACAACAACAACATGCAGCGTGGTACAGATGGGTCCAACGACATGCCGAATGAACCGCTCAGGATTGGCATCACATTCTCTTCCCCGATGAGTGTCGCATATGCCACCACCCAGAGAATCGTCGGAGACCTAATTGCAGGCAACCCGGTCAGGCTGAACGCTTTAGACATACTGTCTAGCCAGTGCAGCAAGGTGGAGGTTCCCTGATGTTTTGGGGTGGCATATGTGTGGCCGACGTACGCCGCTGGTGGTCATGGAAGGCGCCGTAACGGCTGTACGATACTTGAATGCCATCCTCCGACCGATAGTGGAACCATATCGACAGCATACTGGTGAGGCATTTGTCTTCATGGACGACAATTCGCGCCCCCATAGTGCACATGTTGTGAATGACTTTCTTCAGGATAACGACATCGCTCGACTAGAATGGCCAGCATGTCCTCCAGACATGAACCCTATCGGACACGCCTGGGATAGATTGAAAAGGACTGTTTATGGACGACGTGACCCACCAACCACTCTGAGGAATCTACGCCGAATCGTTGTTGAGGAATGGGACAATCTGGACCAGCAGTGCCTTGATGAACTTGTGGAATGCTACGACGAATACAGGCCTGCATCATTTCAAGAGGACGAGCTACTGGGTATTAGAGGTACTGGTGCGTGCAGAAATCTGGACCACCACCTCTGAAGGTCTCGCTGTATGGTGGTACAACATGCAATGTGCCGATTTCTTGAGCAATAAAAAGGGCGGAAATGATGTTTATATTGATCTCTATTTCATTTTTCTGTATTGGTTCCGGAACTCTCGAAACTTCTAGTATGCAGGGTGCCTTGTCCGTCGCTATCGCCACCAGGCGAGTCGAGTGCGACGCTGAGGACGTGTAAGTGACAGGCGTCGTAACAGTCGACTGCGGCGAGACTTGGGTCATGCAGCCGACTCCCAATGGTACTGGCACTTACGGGACTTTGTGTAGAAGACAGGACATCCCGATGAATGGCCCCTATCGTTCCTGTTTGATCCGGTCGCGTATGGCGGAATACCCACCGGTCCTCCATCCTTGTGGTGAGTGTCGATCTCCACATCAGCCAAGTCCTACATGCGTGCCTTCCTATATTCGCTGCCACCAACAACGCTCAATAGTGGTTCCATACGACTGGTGCGGCACGTAGTACGAGGAGGCCAGTCACCTGCAGCACCACGATGCAGCTGCTTTCGAACTCGCCTAACTGGGTAACCTGCTGTCGAACTTGTCACCTGGGCATGTTTGCAGTGCACGTTCAGGCGAGACTGTGGTGACACTACCCGCTATCGTTCTGGCCAATGTGGACGACGTCACGACTCCACCTGCGCTCCCCGAGTGCACAATCGACCGACCGTGCAAAAAGCGACATCGGCATAACTAATAGTGTGCAACGAACCCAATGAATTTGCAGTGGATCGGTCTGGACCTTCAAGGTGCAACTTTGTTTGTCACGATTACTGTACAATTTCTACAGTTGGAATTTCGGCTATAAGTCTTTGTAAGTGATTAAGGCGCTGAAAATAATGCAGTTATCAACATTAATGAAATAAATACATGAAAATGGTGAAATTTTCTCGGGTTATCAGTCGAACCGTCGTGTCGTCACAACGCTACTCGTCATCCTCATATTCGCTTGAAGATGACGAGTAGGAAACTCGTCGAACCATTGCGACAACACGACGCCACCGATAATCCGAGAATATTTCATTCGCCTAGAAGACCTGCATTCCCGTGTAACACATGAGCCTGATTTAGAAGTCGAAACTGCGATTGTGGAAACTGTAGTTACCAGTGAAGTCCAAGGAGAAAATGTAGATATTTAAAAAATTCAACAATATGTGACCCCACTTCAAAAATACACTCCTGGAAATGGAAAACAGAACACATTGACACCGGTGTGTCACACCCACCATACTTGCTCCGGACACTGCGAGAGGGCTGTACAAGCAATGATCACACGCACGGCACAGCGGACACACCAGGAACCGCGGTGTTGGCCGTCGAATGGCGCTAGCTGCGCAGCATTTGTGCACCGCCGCCGTCAGTGTCAGCCAGTTTGCCGTGGCATACGGAGCTCCATCGCAGTCTTTAACACTGGTAGCATGCCGCGACAGCGTGGACGTGAACCGTATCTGCAGTTGACGGACTTTGAGCGAGGGCGTATAGTGGGCGTGCGGGAGGCCGGGTGGACGTACCGCCGAATTGCTCAACACGTGGGGCGTGAGGTCTCCACAGTACATCGATGTTGTCGCCAGTGGTCGGCGGAAGGTGCACGTGCCCGTCGACCTGGGACCGGACCGCAGCGACGCACGGATGCACGCCAAGACCGTAGGATCCTACGCAGCGCCGTAGGGGACCGCACCGCCACTTCCCAGCAAATTAGGGACACTGTTGCTCCTGGGGTATCGGCGAGGACCATTCGCAACCGTCTCCATGAAGCTGGGCTACGGTCCCGCACACCGTTAGGCCGTCTTCCGCTCACGCCCCAACATCGTGCAGCCCGCCTCCAGTGGTGTCGCGACAGGCGTGAATGGAGGGACGAATGAAGATGTGTCGTCTTCAGCGATGAGAGTCGCTTCTGCCTTGGTGCCAATGATGGTCGTATGCGTGTTTGGCGCCGTGCAGGTGAGCGCCACAATCAGGACTGCATACGACCGAGGCACACAGGGCCAACACCCGGCATCATGGTGTGGGGAGCGATCTCCTACACTGGCCGTACACCACTGGTGATCGTCGAGGGGACACTGAATAGTGCACGGTACATCCAAACCATCATCGAACCCATCGTTCTACCATTCCTAGACCGGCAAGGGAACTTGCTTTTCTAACAGGACAATGCACGTCCGCATGTATCCCGAGCCACCCAACGTGCTCTAGAAGGTGTAAGTAAACTACCCTGGCCAGCAAGATCTCCGGATCTGTTCCCCATTGAGCATGTTTGGGACTGGATGAAGCGTCGTCTCACGCGGTCTGCACGTCCAGCACGAACGCTGGTCCAACTGAGGCGCCAGGTGGAAATGGCATGGCAAGCCGTTCCACAGGACTACATCCAGCATCTCTACGATCGTCTCCATGGGAGAATAGCAGCCTGCATTGCTGCGAAAGGTGGATATACACTGTACTAGTGCCGACATTGTGCATGCTCTGTTGCCTGTGTCTATGTGCCTGTGGTTCTGTCAGTGGGATCATGTGATGTATCTGACCCCAGGAATGTGTCAATAAAGTTTCCCCTTCCTGGGACAATGAATTCACGGTGTTCTTATTTCAATTTCCAGGAGTGTAATAATGTAGAAAACAAGTCCGTAGCGAGGATCCGATAAACTGAACAGCAATGTTCGAAAATTGGTAGGTTGGGATGTGAGAAGCTACTGTAGTAAGTAATCTAGAAAATCTCATAAGGAAATGAAAAGTCTCAATCTAGATGTAGCAAAAGTCTTACACATCGATCTACGTTCCTGTTAAAGTATGTTGTGCTGTGCCTGTTAAAGTATGTTGTGCTGTGCTGTTAAGGGTAAATGCAAGTTTTCCAAAACGATCATTCAAAATTAAATAAATGAACACTAGTATAATTTTTTGCTGGGATTATGTACAAATGAATGTGTGCATTACTTGATATCACAAGAGAATTTTCTGCATTATAGAGCCAATTTCACGATTATTAAAGTAAAAATATTAATGATTTCCATAGTGAAATGTACATCATAGTCTTGTATCTGTCAAGGTAGCTTTATCAACTTAACTGACTGCATTATTTGCAAAAATACAGAACAAAAAAAGCACTGAGTTATTGAAAGATAGTATTTAACATATTTTAGAGATGTAAGTATTCCTAAAGCACTGACGAAAACTTAAATTATTCACTTTGACATATCTCCGTCACTTTCTTCAAATACATTACATGTGTAATGTGTTTACTAAGTCTTTCATGTCAGGGATATTTCTGCTGCCTGTTGTTTAGGTAGAGTCGGGTACACAAGAGAGCCTGACGAAGAACAATAATGATTGTCTTCGTGAAGCTGAGTGTGTGAAGCAGAATCAGAGCAATGGCGTCAGAATTTTAATTTTATACACGTGTGTTTCCGCAGAACAACATTAAGCAGCCAGTCTCCATGGTCATGCAACACGTCAGTACAAAAAATTACATCAGAAGTTTTAACAAAAATAAAATAAAATTTAAACGAATCTTCAACAAACGACAAAATGGTGAGTATGTATTAGCATAACCAGCAATCTAACAAAGCAATTTGCTCATTTTTTAAAGAATTTCCCCGACTGTATAGAAATCGTCAGGCAAAAGTGCAGGGATTACTAGAGAAAGTTCTAATAGCATTGAGAAAGACTTAAATTTTTCACACTCAAGCATCTTTATCACTGTCTTCAAATACATGTGTATACGCGTATGACCTAGAAGATATTATTAAAGGTGTGTAAAGATCTGAATGTAAGTTCTGTATTATTTTCACACATATCTGAAACATACGTATTTGTATCCATATGATACTTTCTCCATTCTGTTTGGAAAATTGTATACTACCTTACAAATTAAGTTGTCCGTAACGAAATACGGAATGATCAAAGTTTTAAGGAATACTACTATTTTATTTATATTTTTCTACTGACAAACACATCCAGGCAAACCGAGAAACCGTGAAATACAGACTCGTTCGGTATCATAAACGAACCTTGTAGTTCTGTCTGAGAGCATAGAGACAATGATTTTGAACGAAGTGCCACTCGTAGGTAACTCTGGTATTGACATCGCTGCATCTAAGTGCAAGACGTAATAAGTACTACTGATTCAGCAGTCTTACCTTCGTTAGACTCGGAACTCTAGTTAGCTTATATGCACGTCCCCTGATTATTCATAAAAACGAATTTGGGGGAACTACAGAACATGTGCTGATATTCAAAATATCAGAAAGAGAATAAGCACGGATTGTAATTTATGCATGTATACAATTGTCTATTCCTCACCCGCACCAGGTTTCCTCCCTTCTGACACAACTTCTCGTTTTCCACTGTGGGCAGAAGCTCATGCATACGGAATGGGCACGCACCAGAGGCATACCAGATAAACTACTCTGCTTTGGCTCACGGTCCAGAAAATTTGTCTGAACTGCCTTGATGCTTTTATTCGTTTGCGTTCTGTTTGTTTTATTTAAAGCTTCTGGTGGATTTTCCACGACTGATATTCAAGAACATATATGATGACCTCTCAGCCAATATTTTATAGCTGGTAGATGAGTAATGTGTAAAGCATTTAGCAAAAGTATTTTCAAGCTATATGAGCAGTGGAACATTACCGAGGGATTGGAATAAAACCAAAATAATCCTAATACATAACAACAAAGATGTAATTATTGCTCTATCAGTCTTCTGTTCATATCATACAAAGTATTTACTAGAATTTTGACTACCTGATTGAACACTACGCTGCACTTGACCTGGCTCTACCCACTGAGCAAGATGGGTTCCATATCCTCACCCTACGCGAAACGGTTAGTAGAACAAATGAATACCATCTACCTTTCTGCAAGCCTTCATAGATTCTGAAAAGACATTCGACCAGAATGGTCACTTGGCTGTGTTTGAGGCTTTAACAGAACAAGGTAGAGATCAAGGTTACATTAAAATCTTATATAACAAATGCAAAACCTCCGTCGCATTTGTGAGTCTTAGTGAAGAAACCAATCAATTTCCTATTGAAAAGGCTGTAAGACAAGATGACTCTGTAACACCAAAACTAATATCAGCATTCCTAGAAAACGCAAATTCCAAAATGAACTGGAAAACAAAGGGCATCATATTTCTGGATAAGAACTGAAATAACCTGAGGTTTTCTGCTGCTAATGTTCTGCGTATGTAGCAGAACTTCAAATATTATACTCATGGATGAACATGGGGATGAAACATTATAATCAGGGGTGTTCACTCTGGCTGGCTGCGTAGGACTGCCTTAGTGTGAATTGAGCTGAGGACAGTTTGAGGTCATTTTAACAACATGTGCTTAAACAAGCTCTGCTGGTCTCTATGACTCGCTAGTAAACGCACTAATGATAGCTATACGGTAGCTGATATTTAACTAGATCTGCAGTAAAATGCAGATAGATACCCAACTGATCGCTGATTATAATCATTTAAGAGTCGATGAGAACAACGAATCATCACGGAAAGCAAACTGACTTTAAATATTGGTTAGCGAACTTTCATTCGCCTACACTGAAGTTGATCTAAAAAGCACTATAGTAAAACCAAGACCATGATGAATGAAGGGACATTCAGAGGCGGCCGGCCGGTGTGGCCGTGCGGTTCTAGGCGCTTCAGTCTGGAACCGCGTGACCGCTACGGTCGCAGGTTCGAATCCTGCCTCGGGCATGGATATGTGTGATGTCCTTAGGTTAGTTACGTTTAAGTAGTTCTAAGTTCTAGGAGACTGATGACCACAGATGTTAAGTCCCATAGTGCTCAGAGCCATTTGCACCATTTGAACATCAGAGGCAAATATAAGTTGGAAGTATGCAACTGCAAAGAGTTACAGCATATGTCTATCTGGGGCAATTTGTAAATATGAAAGGAGATCGAAAAACAGAAGTATTTCAATATATCAAATTGGGCTGGCAAGCTTAAGAAAGATGCTCTAAAGTCTTAAGGTCTAAGATGTCGGCTGAGCTGAAGAAGACAGTTTTTCATCAATGTATACTGCCATAATAATTTATGTCTGTGAGACAGGGACAATCAATGAGTTCATTGTTGTAACCCAAACAGGAACGGAAGTTCAAAGTTTGGCTACACAAAGAAAGACAGAAAGATGGCAGTTGATATCAAAAGTATAACAAAGGCCAGTGATATAATGGAAAAGTGAATACCTTGAAACGGTAGCGGACTGGTCATGGTCTTCGAAGAAAAGGTGGCAGAGGGTCAAAACAAGTACTAGATTAGAGCCCAGTTTACCAGAAAAGACGAATATGAAGGCCACCGGATGGATGGGGCAGAGACTGAAGAAAGACAACTGGAATGAATTACCAACTGGAAGCTAAATATCGGAAAAAATGGAAGAACCTTATGGGATCCTATGTTGCAAGCTGATTCAAAGAGCCCACATCACCAAATGACCGAACTGGCTGATGATGATGATGATGATGTTTGATCTGCCACTTCCATTCTTGATTAAAATTTTTATGCCGATTAACAGTAACTGAATCTCAAAATTCACATAGAAATAAAGTCGGTAACCAACGCCGAGTGAGTAAAAGCAGAAACTACGGCACTGCCTTCATCTTGAGATATGTTTCCTGTGCTTTCATTGAATCGTTAGAAAAGGTTCCCTGCATGTCTTTTTAAAAAATGTTACGACGTATTTCCTATCCAGTTCGAGCTGGATAGTAGGCACCTATTTATTCAATGGTCACTGACATTATGACGTGTAAGACAGGCGTAAGATCGCAAAGAAGAAGGAAAAGGGACAGGGAATACAATAGTAAGGTGAAAATTTCTCAGAGAAGGCAAGTAACAACTTTTTATATTGTTAGACGTTCGACAATAATGTACTTCAAATGTCAATTCGATACGCAGTACATTTTGTTTATACGGCTTTAAAAAAGTTGTTCCACATTAGTTACGTTCTAATGAAGAAAGTGTCATTCCATATCTTCGAAAAATTCTTAGTTTCGGACGTTTAAAAATCAGAGTCGTAGATGAAACTCTATAGGAGATTGCTTTTCGTGTTCAACAACGAAAAAATGTGGATATGAACTGAATTAAAACGGGGTAGGGTTTTCTCTTTTTTTTTAACTGCTCCTTCTACTTTAGTGAGATACTAAAACATCGAGTAAGTGCACAATGAGGTATTTTACAATCAGCGATTATCGGTTTCTTCATTCATTCACCTATTCAATCATTCATCCATTCATCCACTCATTCATTCATTCATTCGTCTTGTTTACTGGATACCATCACGAAGGAGAAACTTCACGCAAGTCACTCATCAACAATTAATTGGAACAAGTAGCTAATACACAACATCAGTATTGCAACATTCACCCACTAAGTAACATATGAAGTGTGTGAGTAAAGTAGTGAGACAAATTTTTTGTATCCACGAAGTTTTTTTTTTCTTTTTCAAAAAATAATTTTGTCCCCTTCGAATTAGTTCCCTTAGGCAGGTATACTCGGCGGAGTCGTATGTCCCAGTCTTGATTGCAGCACTGAAAGGCTTCAACTGGTAGAGCCTTAAACATGTGGGTTATATTCCTCTGAATGTTCTTCAGAGTCCCAAAATGACGCCCTTTCAAAATATTTTTCGATTTCAGGAAAAGAGAGAAGTCACAAGGACTCAGATTAGGTGAATGGAGGAGCTATGGACCAACAGGAACTCCTTTTGAGGTCAGAAATTCAGTGACATGGGCCACCACCATGATGCAACATTCACTTGTCCGCAATGTCCGGGCTTACTCGATTCGCATTTTCCCTGGGCCTTTCAAGGACATCTGTGTAAAACACTTGGTTGACAGTTTGTCCTGGGGGAACAAATTCTTTATGCACAATGCCCCTGTCAAAAAAGCAAAAAGGCATTGTTTTGATCTTTGTTTTGCTCATTCAGGTTTTTTTCGGTCGATAATATGTCTCAGTATGCCATTACTCACACTGCCGCTTTGTCTCAGGAGCGTACCCAAAAATCCAGGCTTCATCACTGAGCCGTGCGTGACTCGTGTTCCCACCCTCACGTATTTTACACACTGTTTTTAACGTACTTCCTCCTCACTACGTTAATTTAAATTACTAGTGTCACTGAGTTGCTGCTTTGCCTGACCGTGAACAGCGTTAGCAGCGCGTATCGATATATCCCCTCTCGTAGTATCTTTGCTCGATTGTTGTAGCTTCCCGGTCGTTGTCTGCCATCAGCCAGTTCGGGTCACCAGTTCGGGTCGCGAGTTCTGGTCTGCCAGTGAGTTGGAACGTGTCTGGAGCGCAGTCCGGACCTGCCAGACGGGGAGTTGCAATGCGGCACTAGTGCAGTCGGGTTGGAGTAGCAGTGAGGTCTGCGTCGACATGGCTCGCCCGACCATTGCCGCCACGCATCACTTGAGCGGGGTCACGGTCTTGCTGGATGGTCGGTCGGTCGTCCTACCGGAAGACGCGTTTTGGCTCGCCGATCGGTCATGAGGCGGCTGTGTGTGTGTGTGTGTGTCTGTGTGTGTGTGTGTGTGTGTGTGTGTGTGTGTGTGTGTGTGTATGTGTGTGTGCGCGCATCGGCTCCCGATTTGTCTTCGAGTGTGCTAAGTTACTGTTGGGTATCTTTCAGGTCTCTGTGCAAGTGTTTTTCAGGTTGTGTGTGTAGTTGGTGTTATTTCCTTTGACAAGTTATTTTAAATGTTGTCAGCGTACTGCCTCTGAGAGATCGGTGGTGTCATCTGGCGATGTCTAACTGGTTCTCCGAGCGCTTCTGGGCCCCTTCAATTACCATCTTGTGGAACTTGGGTCGTTCCGTTCCTGGTGCAGGGATGTCGTTTAGCCAGTGGGCGTGTTTCCTCTGCATGGTTGGGTCCAAGCCAGTATTTCCGTCGTCGTGTGTCTGGGATTGAGTGGGAGACGCACCAGCAGTGCAGTCGTGACGGAGCAGCGGTCGCGGACGGAGCAGCAGGCAGTCGGTCGGTTGGTGCGGACCAGGGAGGATATCTCCGAGCGGGCGCAGTCGGCTGGGTCCGCTGCCGGTCCCTGCGCAGTGTCGGAGCGTGTGTGGAGCTGTCCGATCGCTACAAGCTTCGTGACTCACCAACCCAGGAAGTCAAAGTTGAGTCATATACATATTTGATTGTGGATAATTACGCTCATGTACCGATTGGTGCCAAGCAAGTCGTTTTGTCGGTCGGTCCATGCCTGTCCCCTAGTTGGGGTCCGACGGATTAACTATAGTTGGTCTCACCACCTGTCTCAGCTAAGTGAACGAGGGCAGACCGATCTCCCTGGAGGGTTCGGAGTGACGTTGTCTTTATTGTTTTTCCCACCAGTGTTTAATTATCTGTTTTCAGCTATTTAAAATTTAAGACTTATGGTTATATTTTTCAAAATTTTGGAAAATTAACTGTGGGCTTTCAGCCTTGCAACCTTATTCTTAAAAATATCATTCAAGCTTAAACATTGCGGCATTCTGTCTTTAAAAGATTATGGTATTATATTTTAAAATTTTTAAATTTAATTGTGGCTTTCAGCCATTTGTATTGCACCTTGGAGATGTTTGTTCTATCTACTTGCCTTGAGGCTCTCCACCTAGCTGTGATATGTTTTTTTAATTGTTTTATTTGCTATTTTAACTGTTTTTTTTATCTTGTTGATTTTTAAGATTTCTTGTTTGGAGACCTTCAGCCGTGAAAGAGTTGCATTTGGTAAAGGTTCGGCTCTGTGCCGCTTTGGTTGTAAATGTGTTATTAAATTACAATAAATTACAATTAGAAGGTGAAAAAAAATGGCTCTGAGCACTATGGGACTCAACTTCTGAGGTCATTAGTCCCCTAGAACTTAGAACTAGTTAAACCTAACTAACCTAAGGACATCACACACATCCATGCCCGAGGCAGGATTCGAACCTGCGACCGTAGCGGTCTCGCGGTTCCAGACTGCAGCGCCTAGAACCGCACGGCCACTTCGGCCGGCAATTAGAAGGTGAAGCTGACCCCAACCTTACTTGGCCCTTTCCACAATCCTAATTACCTGTTCTGCCCATCGGGTTTAGCGGGCGTTTCAATCACCTGTGATCACACGATTGAACCATTCGTAGTCACTGGCAACTCTCTCAAGAAGATCAATGCCCACGTTTCTTCGATTGTCCTTCTGCTTAGATGTAATGTTTTCCGGCACCAGTTTGACACAAACCCTTCGCTTGTGCAAAACTTCGGTCAAAATTTGGTACCTATGCGGTCAGTTTTTGTAGTTAAAGGTCCCCCTGAGAGAGGTTCTCGACCTTCCAAAAATGATTTGTGTCAGTGAAAAACTAGTGCCCTTGATAAGGATTGTTTCATCTAGGCCTGTTTCAACTTTTCATAGGTCACACTCAGGGATTACCCAGGTTTAACACAAAACTTGATGGAATAAGGTTGCTCTAAATTCCGCTGTTGCAGTTCCCTAACACACAACTAAAACACAACTTCACTTATGGCACTCTCAAAAGTATCACGTGATGGCTGTACGGAGCTGAAATTCGGACTGAATGACACTATGGATTACACAAGTAGAACAACAGAGGGTTGCCAGATCGCTCGCAGTGTTGTCTCATTATTGACAATTTCATTACTCTTCTCGCACGCCTTGCATTGTTCGGTTTACACAAATCAGCATTTCCTCAAAGCTCTCATCACAGGAGTGTCGACATTTGTATAATTTCGTTCAGAGTCTCTAACGAAAAGTGTCGGCAACTTGAAGATGAGTGCTTTCACCCTTGAAACTCGTTGTTGTGAGAGATATTTCACATTCATTGTGATTGAATGCTATTATAATAATATTGTCAAACAGAAAACCGATAACTCATGTGACATATAATGGGTACCATGAAACCCACCCAGAAGCAAGTAGCACTATCTTTGTGCAGCGCCAAGTTCTGACATGGATTCCGCAAATCACTGGATGTGTTGCAGACTTATCTTGATCCGTAATAACTCATCCATAGCCCACAACCCACATACATTGATCCGGGGCGTGTCCAAGCCACACACGTCTCGCTCGATGACGTTCCTGGCGTGTTCAGAATAATTGAAGACAAGAGAGCTGACGTGGCACAAAAATGTTCTTTTGTCCGTGCAGCTAGTGGGACAAATTAGTGCACTGTCTTGCTGAAGATACAGGTGACTTTTATGGGTCTGTAAGGTTATAAGCCAACGTACATGACCGGAAGGGTCTTGTGTTGTTTGCCAATGACAGACAGTGGCAGACGTATTAAGAATCTCATTTCATGCCATGGAAATATCTTTTAAGTAAGGACCCTGACCTTATGGCGAAACTATGCATTGCCTCGTGTGGTTTCCGACGCACTCAAGCCTTTCCATTGAAAAGTACAATAACGTACCGCGACACGTCTGCTTATTTGACTTCTTTCCAAGCTTGAATTGTCCAGTACCTGTATTCATGCTTTCACGCTGATCTCTTTGGGCTACAATGCATGATAAACAGGTGCAGAAATTTGGGACAGTCATCTGACAGTCTTAGTAAGGATATAGATGCAATCCTCAGTGGAAATGGGAAAAATATTCTGAATATTTGTAGCCTTTCCTCCTCGGTTGCCATGTTTATCACATAGATAAAAAATCTGATTTTCAAATTAATGTTTTTGTTATTTCTGGCATATTTCACCTGTTCATACTAGGCCTCGTTGGTGATTTTCATTCTTCTATTCTATGAATATTACGAAATCTAATCAACGAGTGGCTGCAATTGGATACGGCATGCATGAATAAATTTGTCGACTCAATTCCTCGCTGAAGAGTGTCTGTTAACAAGATCTGAGGTGCCGTTACACTGTATTAGCATTGTATTTCCCAGGACGACTAATAATTTCTCCAGCGTGCTAATTTTTTTATACACATCTTAACTCCCGGCGTGTTATAGCCATAAATACCAAAATTTAGACAATAAATGGAAACTCTTTACTTATCTGAAATGTAACTAGTTTGTTATACTGCACCTTACAGTCATAAGTGTTATAATGTCAGCCATAAATATGGAGTCAGTTTTAGTAAACTTATAAAGAATTTAACAATTTTTCATTAATTCTAATTACGCTATTACAGAAATTGTTCTAACATAAAATTGTGTGAAATAGATAAGTAGTTTAATCATTTCTCACTGTTGTTAAAAATGTAATTAAAAAGGCTTGTTAACTCTGCGCCACATCGCCACAGAAAGCAAGCATACATATCGTAATTCTTCTGTTTTCTGTAATTCTGTTTTGTCAATTCTTTGGTCTTAAAATCTTCGGCGAAAATTCAACGAAACGAACACCTGTACGGTTAATGAATAGTGAAAATGATACGTAACCAGAATAGAGCGCATGTACCGTTTTCCTAACGCTATAATTGCCTCTTACATCTTCAAAATATTTGTTAAGTTATATCTTTAAAGTCTGTCACTATTTCAATTAATTAATACAAGTGCAAGTCGCAACTTAACTTCGCGGCCACGTTGCATGGTGCTACAAAAACTGATGTTCCCTGCCACTTAAAGCAGCTACGCGACGGCTCCCGCTTGATGACGAGGTTTTAACCGTCAAAACTGGTAGCAGATGAAATGAAAGCTTTGATACTGAAATACAAGTATTTAATTTTAATTTAGGCATAGAATTACAAATTACTATTTTCGAAATAACCATCCCATGGTTATATATTTCACATTCGTGCGCATACAAGTTGTCCGTTACGTTCCACAAATGGTCATTATGCCCTCTACCACACGAACGACAAACATCCAGACAAGCAAACTCGTCCCATATTTTCGCGAGCATGTGTGGAGTTACCGTATTCACTGCTATCGATATATACATCACAGTTCACAACAAGTTGTTGAAACGAAAGGCATATAGACAGAATATTTCACAAAAGTCGCAAAAAAAAACCACATGGTGTTGGATCATGTGACCTTCTGGGCCAATGGTGCAATGCGAGATATGTACACCGCTTAAGACCGATCCTTCACTGAGGCAGCACATTGTTAAGAAAGGCTTTTCACACAGATGGCAGGCCGGTGGTGCTCAGTTCCGACGATGAATTAAACATTCGCCATGTCCTCGCCAGTGAGAAAAAAGCCAGATCTGCCGGTGCTATCGTCGAATGCTTTGAGTCGTAGATGGTGCACCTCAGTACTCCCGACGGCAACCATGTCATCCTGTGGTACTGACTTATACCTGTAAAAAAACGGAAAGTAAAATGTTTTTTCTTTTTTTCATCAATTCGATTAGGCGCACTGTGGGTAGTGGATGAAGGACGAGCGCGCGACCTAGCTGCACCGAAGCGACCGCTGCCAGCAACCACACGATCTGGCAACTTACAGCTCGCGGCAAGGTAAACTTTTTTTTTAGCTTCGACTCGTAAGTTCACATCTACCGCAAGTTTCTATATTTAGTCATACGGAAGGAAGAGCCTTGTGAAACTGCATGATTTTTTAAACATACTGTACTTTTCTCAAATAAATATAAACTGCTGTTTTAACTATTGGTTTCATTAAATCTGCCAAAACTGTTTCTAAGTGCTTGATTCCAAACTGAACGTAACCCTCATTTTAAATCGTGTATCATAATGAATGTAAATATTGTTTGTTAGATATCAGAGATGACCTTATGGACCCTTATATTGCCAGGGTAAAAAATAAATCATCAAAAAAATTAGAAAAAGCAATCAAATGTGTTGTGAAATGATTTATGAAAGAGTAAGAAGCAAAGTAGATGAGACACACATTTGATGCGTCTTTGAATGAGGCTCGAAGTCATATATAGAAAATGAGGTGCGGCAAATAGTTCTCTAATCAATTTCATTTTCTGCTTTCAAACATGTCATTTCCAAAGCTATGTGGTACAACCTGTGGAGCATCAGCATGAAAAATAGCAGACATGCACTAAAGATAAATGTCCAACTAAACAACGCCAAGAGAATGACTGCTGGCGTTATCAGATCAACACCTAAAGAATGGTTTCCAATACCAAGCCTCATTCCACTCCTACAATAACGACGCATAAATGCTCTCACGAACTAGCGCAACAACAAGATCATTGGTAATAAAAACGTAGATGCCGATAATAGAAAACATAAGAGACTCCGCTCTAGACGACAACAAACCGTTAAAGCAAACGTCGCTATGGAAGATGAGGTTCAAACTCACTAACGCATGAACTCAAGAACGGACGAGACAAGAAAATAATAATATACCGTGTATCACCCGAAAACCAAAATTATTCAATTGGCCGCATGGTCAGTGTTTTAGTATTAGAACCCAACACGGCAGATGAGCATTTTTTTTTTCACAAATGGAGAAAGCAACCATCCCCATTTCGTGATTGCAGAGACCCGCATCCCATAGGTACCATAACAGAAGAATCCCCCACTAGATTATACGGCGGGAGATCAGCAGACTTCCTGCTGGTGACTCCAAGACAGAAGCTTACATGAATGCTCTAGATGCCTGTTTATAAGGTTTTATATTCTACATATTACGCTCTGCACTGCATTTTTTCATGTTTTAGAATGTCATACCATGAATAAATAAGTAAATAAATCATTTAAAAAATGTTGGAACGTTGATTTTTTTGTTGTTGTGTTTTTATTTTTGTTCAGAAAGCAAGAAATATACAAGGGATGGGACATTAATAGTGGCAACTATTTATTTACAGCTCGTACAAAATAGATACGTGTTTCAAACTTTTACTGACCTTCAACGTAGTCACCAGCATTGTGTCTAACACGTTGCCAGCGATGTGGAAGTCGTAGGATACTCTTAGCAGCCGGCCGGAGTGGCCGTGCGGTTCTAGGCGCTACAGTCTGGAACCGAGCGACCACTACGGTCGCAGGTTCGAATCCTGCCTCGGGCATGGATGTGTGTGATGTCCTTAGGTTAGTTAGGTTTAATTAGTTCTAGGTGACTGATGACCTCAGAAGTTAAGTCGCATAGTGCTCAGAGCCATTTGAACCATTTTTGATACTCTTAGCAGTGCCAGCTGTTTTGACAGTTCGAACGGCGCTGTCTATTGCCCGACGAATTTGTAGCAGTTCTGAAGCGACTGCCATGAAGTGTTTCCTTCAGTTTAGAAATCGAGTTGAACTTTAGAGGGTTTAAGTCAGGGGAGTGCAGTAGGTGGTACAGCACTTAGCAGCTCCATCAGACAAACAAATTAGTACCACCTTGCACTGTACGTGCTTGAGCATTGTCCTGCAAAATAATGGTCCGGTCCTGCAGAAAGTGTCATCGCTTCTGTCTCTATGCTGTTAATGTTCGGCACACAACCTACGACCAGCTTAGAGATAGAATAGATGACACTTTCTGCAAGACCTGACCATCACTTTGCAGGACAGTGCCCAAGTACGTACAGTGCAAGATGTTACTGATTTGTTTGACTGATGGGGCTGTTAAGTGCTATACACCTACTGCACTCCCCTAAGCCCACCTGAGTTCAATCCATTTCTAAACTGAAGGAAACACTTCACGGCATACGCTTTAGAACTGCTACGAATTCGTCAGGCAATAGACCGCGCCATTCGAACTGTCAACAAAACTGGCACTCCTAAGAGTATCCTACGACTTCCACATCGCTGGCAACGGGTTGTACACAATGCTGGTGACTACTTTGAAGGCCAGGAAGACTTTGAAACAGTATCTACTTTGTACGAGCTGTAAGTAAATAGTTGCCGCTATTAAAATTTCAACCCTCGTGTATTACTATTAAGAGTACCGGTATAGAGGTAAGAGAGAGCGGAGGCGTTTCATTTATTCTGTAATTCAATATTTAATTATTTTATCACCATCAAAGACAGAAGTCTACAATTTCTACACCAAGGTAACTTTTCGTGCGTGAAACAAATAGACACAGGAAACTATTTTTTGACGCTTCATTTAGATGCCTAGCAGCAGCTGTTTGTGAAATATTTCCTTCAAGTCACCAGCTACGTTTTTCTTAAACACCGTGATACCTATCAAGCTATTAAACCTTTCCTCTAAAACTATACTTCAAACTGATGACTTTAATATCCCACTTGTCCAATTAGCTAGGAAAATTCAGAAAAAACTCCATTGTGTAATTTCTGGAGAGCCTTGTTTTCGCTGCATTAAAACACCTAAATAATAAAAAATAAAAACATGACTTTTTTTTGGAGCATTTAAGTAAATAAATCATCTCTGCATGCTGTACACTGAGATGAGAAGAGTCACGGAATACATCCTAATATCGTATCGGACCCTTTTTCCTAGTGCAGCAGTTCGATGTGACATGAACCAACTGGAGACGCTGCAGGCGATGTGCTGTTAGCAAAGGCACTCGCGACGGTTGTCTGCTGCCAAGCCCATTATGGCCAGATTTCAACACACTGTCCTGATGAATTCGTTCGCCGCACGTCGCACATTGGTTTCTGTGTTTATTTCTAGGAGTATTGCTTGTCTGTTAGCACTGACAACTCCACGCGAACGCCGCTGCTCTTGGTCGGTAAGTGAAGGCCGCCGGCCTGTGCTTTGTCCATGGTGAGAGGTAATATGCAAATTTGGTACTCTCGGAACACTCTTGATACTGAGGATCTCGGAATAATGAATTCGCTAACGATTTCCGAAATGGGATGTCCCATGCATCTAGCTGCAACTATTTTACCTCGTCCAAAGTGTGTTAATTCCAGTCGTGCGACCATAACCACGTCGGAAACCCTTTCACATGATTCCCCTGAGGACAAATGACAGCTCCGCCAGTGCCCTGGCCTTTTATAGTTTCCATACACGATACTACCACCATCTGCATATGTACATACCACTATCCCATGGCTTTCGTTACCCCAGTGTGTACGAGAATTGAAGCAGAACTACCGAAGCAGTTGAATGAAACACGATAAGTATCTGTGGCATATCGGTTGAAACTCGTAACGCCTGCAGCCGGGATATCGCAAACGAATCATCGTTGCACATTCAGGAAGTTTTTATTCACTAAAGCCAGAGGAAAATGTCATTTGCAGTCGTGACCCGAGCAACAAAATGCCAGCAATAGGAAGCGTACTGCGTTTCTGTTCCCATCACCCTTCCAGATAATCGAATGACGAAGCGGAGGAGGAGGATGAGCGGTGAAAAGCGACTGAGAAGTCGCGGTCGCTGGGGCCGCGGTGGAGGACTGCAAAAGGAGCGGGGAGTCGGACGCCCAGTGACGTCACAGCGACAGGCGCGGAAACGAAGTCTGCCGGGGGAACGACCGGAAGCGGGAGTTGGCAGGCTTTGACGGTCGGCGTGTAGGAGGCTGGCGGGGATGGGGAAGGGAGGGTGGACGGGGGGGGGGGGGGGACAGCAAACGCGATTTGGGCGGCAGGCCAGCGGTGGGAGGCGAAGTGAGGCGCTCAAGACAGGTCAGAGTCCGGTCAGGGCCACGCCTACCCATCTCTATCATAGGCTCCCCCGGCACACGCTGAGTGAGCGGGCAGGCGGGCAGCACTGATGTTGATTTCGGTCCACGCGCTGCTATTTGCCTGCCTTGACGCGTGTATAGAGCGCCAAGTGGCTGCAGTTCTCGTGGGACCACACGATTCACTCTTTTCAAAACACACCCTACGACATGTCTGCGATTTCTGCGTAGACAAATCGTAGCGTGTGTGTACCTAGTGGGCGCGCAAAATGTGTCAAAGGTTGACTGTAGGATTTTTTTTTAGTGGGGGTGGGGGGGGGGGGGTGGGGGAGGAGTCTGCTGTACCAAATTCAAAAAGTTTTCTGTACACGTTAGTGAGGAAGTTGGAAATTATCATTACCCAAAAAATAATATAAAATTGGTCAGATGCAAGTAGGATTCGCGCACTAAGGATCCCATGCAAACTTAGTACGTAGATAGACACTTCGTCTATTCCAGGACTTGAGGAGCTCCACGATTTTTGATTGTTCTCGACATTGATACTGGCAAGATGTCGGTCCCACGCATTTCAAGACTTTCGCGAATGTTTGAACTTCAAGTTTGACATCGGATAACAAATGACAAAAGAAATATTTTTTTGTGCGGTACAATTACAAATTAACAATTTTCTGATTCTTTTTCTTTTCTTGTACTGTGAAAACTTTCTTCTTGCCAAATTTCATCATTCTATGTCAAGGGGAATTAGCCTACTAGTTTTAATGACGGACTTCGCGTGTATCAAAATGTGTGACGTATATGGCCTTATCTTTTGATTGCATTGACATAAAGCTTAAAATATTTCACCACCAAAGGACTGTGGACTTTAGTATGTGACGCAAATTTCAACTTAAGAAGACTGCTCATTCCATAGAAAATAGGGTCTCAAAAACGGACTGACAAATAGTCAGTCGGATAAAAAACTGGCAATTTTTTTCGTGTGGTATAATAACAAATTAACAATTTTCTGATTTTCTCCTTTGTTTGTAGTGTGAAGCCTTACTTCTTGCCAAATTTCTGGTTGTAGGTCAACAGGAAGTAACCTGTAGGTTCTGATGAGTGATTTTGCGAGTATCAAAATATGTGATGTAACCGCCGGTATCTTTTGATTGCACTTGTGTTGGCAGAAGAGCCAACACCGTGTTACTAGAGGAGGCCGAAATGTACGCGTCTTAGCTCACGCAGGCTGGCGTGAGGAGGGAAGAACTATACTGACGTGAGGTCTGGAACATGACGAGGAATTAGAATTCAGAAAGTGGACGAAATTAGTTTGATACTTAACTTTAATCTATTAATGATGAACGTCGCTCTTGAAAGTACATGATTCACAATATCAATATCAATAGTAACTGAATATGGCGCCTTGCTAGGTAGTAGCAAATGACGTAGCTGAATGCTTTGCTAAATTGTCGTCTCGGCAAATGAGAGCGTATGTAGACAGTGAACCATCGCTAGCAAAGTCGGCTGTACAGCTGGGGCGAGTGCTAGGGAGTCTCTCTAGACTGGACCTGCCGTGTGGCGGCGCTCGGTCTGCAATCACTGATAGTGGCGACACGCGGGTCCGACGTATACTAACGGACCGCAGCCGATTTAAAGGCTACCACCTAGCAAGTGTGGTGTCTGCCGGTGACACCACAGCACTGACTTAGAAACTAACGTTTATTATACCGCCAAGGGGCCAAAGACCTTGGTAAGTGACATAAACTTGATGCCCCTACTCTTTCCTGAGAAAAAGGGTTTTGAACAGTCAGACAAACAGACGGACAACAAAGTAATTCAATAAAGGTTCCGTTTTTACAGACTGAGAAACGGAACACCAAAAAAAGACACCAAAGTGAAAGCGTACCTTATTAAGCACTCCCATGTTTTACCAGATTATTTGGACTGTGAGTTGTGAACTTCAGTCAAGACTAAACTTCATATTATTGGTGTTTCTTTTTTTTACATTGTTAATGAGTGAAGTTACATTAATGCTCAGCAGGTAAAGCAGCGAGAAGCGTAAGAGGAAAAACATTCTGTGAAAGTAGATCAGCTCTTGTCACAATTGGTTAGTACCTTGTAACACCATAGCTCTTAGGCTGTACGGATTCATTTTGCTTTTGTTTCATTTAATGTTACATCATTGAGCTTCTGTAAATGTGTTTGATTGAGTAGATAACACAGAATTGTATACTCCTTTCTTTGTACAAACTTTGATGTCATGATTTGATTCTATGCTGTGTAGTAGATCTGTCATTTAAATTCTTTGTACCATTTGGAGGGAACAAAACTTACTCTATATAATTATAATTTCTGTGTGAATAATTTTTTGTAGAAATGTCAATATGTGCAAAGGTTCTGTTTTATTGAAAATGTTTGTTTACTGTTATGTAAACTGCTGATCCTCACTTGGGGCTCTTAGTTATTCTGTATGTAAAAGTTGTTGTGGTTCCCCTCGGGAACGGAACTGTGTAGCGCGCGCAAATTGTGGCTGGCCTATGTAGAAAAGATGGAACTGATAGTCAGTCGGGGACGAGCTACGAGTCGGGGACGAGCTACCAAACTGTGCACTGTCATGTAAAAGATGCATATTGTGCTGGTTCCGAGAGAGGCTTTTCCTGCCGCTTTCTAATGCCTCGGAAGAATGGGTAAATAGCTGGAAATATTCTGGGATTGGTATCAATCATCGCCACTAAGAAATGACAGAGTCCAGCAATTCCACCTGCAATTCCACCTAACAACATGCAGTTGCCACCACCTTGCGCAATCATTACATCGGAATACTACAATGATGTACAGTGAAGGATCAGCTTAATGGATGTGTTAGTGTGCTCAAATATAAGGTAATTTGTATCTGAATTTATGTACCTACCCTGATTTTTCTCCTCATCATAACACCTCTCAGGTTCCCCTCCGTTTGAACTAAAGTGATTACCGAGTGTCCCTACTGAAAGAACATTAAAGACCAGTTTTCTTTCTAATTAATGCCTCTTGAACATAGTAAAGAGAATGTTAAAGTTAATGTGGCAAGAGAGTGAGTTAAAGTTAATGATGCTTGCTGAAAATAATTTTCCTAGTAAAACTGCTTATTCATGTGTTGTTGCCAACTTCAAATTAAAAATTCTTAAGACTGAGGCTTATAAAGTTTTGCTTAGTAAATGATCACATTACTGCCTGTTGTAAATCGCAGAAGGTGAGTTAGTATCTTACATATATGTTAATTTTGTGTCTCACTGTAGTAAAAGTGGAAAGCTGCAGTTGTGAAACGTTATATACTCATGTTTGCTAAGTGTTTGTCTCTCTTGTGTATTAGAAGTGCATATTAATAGTATAAAAGGATCCACAGTTTGTCTATTGTGCTAATGCTCGGTAACAATTAACGGAAAGACCACTAATTATAAAAACCATAATTTCTTTAAAGCCTGAAAGTAATAGGGTGTTTCGGTATCTCTTATAATTTTGCAAATAGTTTGTGCTGCTCCAGTTGTTAGCTTCAATCTTAAAACATATATATGTGTCAGAGTTCATTGCACTCGCGTGTGGCCAAGTCTAGGTTGTGTTTGTCCGTTATAGTTACTTATACCTACTTTCTTAAACGAGAATGTTAATCGTTCTCTTGCCTAGTTAGGCTGGCGACCGTTTTCTTTATCAGTTAAGCAGTGCAGATAGGCAAAATTTTGTTCGTACTGTTCAAATATTTACGTAATTCTGACTCATTTCTTATAAGCCACCCCCGTTAGGTACAACATGGTCAACATAACAAAATTCCTCTCAGAGGGTAACACTGCTCTGTTGCTTTATACCATTATCACTCTAACAAAATAATTCTGATTTGCAAGTGGCCTCCAGTTTTGAGGTTGTGGTATAGCAGTAGCAGACGGAAGTGTTATAACCTATTCTACAGAAGTAGCTAGCAGTGGCTGGCGCTTCCTGTTAATGTGACATCTCTGAAGGCTTCATGGGGGGAATTACAGCACAATATGTGTCAACGAATGAATGGAAAATTCATATAAAAAAGACATTAAACTTGAGGCAGCCAGTGAGACTGATGAAAATATAATATTATTGTTCCAGACGTTTTTTATGTATTTGTTTTTCACAAAAGAAATATAAAACATTGACTGTAGTAGCACTTCCTCTATACCAGAGCAGGGGATATAAGTGGATACACCAGACCATATTATATTACGATAGTTTTAGTATTAGATACTATGCTATGTAGCCGACAGTTCTGCCTTGAGCCTATAGCTGCAGACAAAGCAGTGCAGACAAACCAAACAGTCAGCTATCTATCTATATATGCGCATATTTTTCAAGACAACGCTCATTTTGCTCAACAGATCTTCCAGATCATTTAAAAACAATGGCAAAATCGATGTCATTATTATTTCTTCTCCCTGAAATTTAAACAACTTTTCATATTCGTGCTTAGATTTCCTTGCTTGGTGTATACATAGATAAAATAATATGGGATATGGGCTGAAATCCTAGCTTACTGACTTCTCAATTTGTCCTTTGCTTATCAGAACTACACTGTGTCTCTGTAGAAGTTGTTGATAATCTTCCGCATCTTAACCTAATGCAACCATATTTATTACATCAGCGATGTGACCCTCACGTCCAATACCTCATAGCAGCAGAAATGTAGCTGTGGTCAATGTTTTCTATTTCTTTCGTGCAGAAAAACGCTCATAGAAGATGTTCCAGACGCAAGAAACATTATAAATCCTCTCGACAGAGATTATTGAACAACATCACTCCTGTAATTTATTTAAATATTTAAACTAGGCAGTATAAACTTCGATTACCACTGGTGAACATATTTTTAAGTTTTCCCATGTATAGACAGACGATAAAAAGAAATCAGTGAAGTTATGTAATAAAAGCTGCTGAGAAGTGTCAAATGGAAGAGAACTAGCTTTCTCTAAATAGCTACTTTTCTTAGTCATCATCATTATCTCTCTGAGAAGCTTACCACTTGTCACAATTTCCTTTATGGTGCATTTTACAGATATGCTACGCAACGCGTTCCACGATGGAATTTATGGAACAAATAGTGTGAGTTGATGAATCAGTGAATGAATGAGCAGCAGTGTTGTTATCTTATCTCTTAAGTTGAATTTTAAGTCCGGCGATTGGTGAAATTATCTACGAGCTGGTAACTATTTTTCGTATTAGATATTTTCCTCTCCAGCAACAGATCTAAATTATTTATTTGTTTCTACTTCCCCTTTACGGTATACAACCCTCAGACAGTTATAGTGTCGAAAAAAAATTAGCACACCAGGAAGGATAGCCGGCGATTTTGATACGATGACGGCATAGGCCACCTGGGGGATAGCAGATATACTGACAATGGTTTCAACGTCGTCTAGCCACCGATAGCTACCAGAGCGGCATCCGTGTCTTCTCTTTAATGGGGAAAGTTCAAGCCAGAAGGCTCGGTGAGGATGAGACATAAGAAGTAAGCAGGAAACCACGCGACAGAGATGCGTTCCCTGCAGCCAAATACGCGAGTTTGAAACGGTCTTCCGACTGGCGGGATGGTCCTTTCGGAGAACTTCTCCACATGTTTGGCGCACTGCGTCAGTTGTGCAACGATCCTGATATCAGTGATCACGTGAACATTTTCACTCCCGTAGACGACGTTCTGGACAGCACGGATGCAGGATCGTCGTATTGTAAGGGCAGCAGTGGCAGATCCTAAAGCTATCGCAGCACAGATAAGAGGACTTGTAAGCCCAAACGTGTTAACGTGAACTGTTGCGAGCCGGTCAGTAGCAGTGGGACTATGGACACGTACACCTCTACCTCGTCCTCCACTCACGCCACAACATCAAGGAGCATAGCTCGACCGGTGCTCACAAAGGATCTCTTGGAATTAAATGGCGCTCCTTGGTCTTCAACCGATGACAGCAGATTCCGCCGGCACTCAAGTGATGGTCGTTTATGCGCAAGACATAGACATGGTGAGCATTGTCTCCTAGAGTGCATTCGTCCAAGGCATACTGGCCCGACCTCAGCAATGATGGTCTGGGATGCGAAAAGCTACAACTCTCGTTCATCTCTGGTGTTTCTGGATGTGGCACTAACCAGCGCTCGGTACGTCCAGAATGTTGGTAGACCAGTTCTTTTGTCATTTTGCAGCAGCAAGGTGATGTGTTGTTCCAACAGGATAACGTTCACCCACACACTGCTCGGAGGTTCCAACGTGCTCTGCAAATCGTGCAACAACTTCCCTGACCAGCACCATCTCCGGACTTGTCTCCAGTCGACCACATGCGGGATATGATGGGACGACGGGAAGTGATTCGTGTGACTCATTAACCAATAACATCTGCAGAACGACGAGAACAGGTCGAGCAGGGGTGGCATAACGTATCCCGGGACAGTGTTCGCCATCTGTACAATCAACTGGATGCCAAAGTCAGCGCCTGCCTTGACGTCAGTGAAGGCTACACCGCGTACTAATATGGGTGTTTCAGCATGGGTCGATACCTGGTACCTCAGAACAGCTTGCGGTATTGACCTACAAATGTAATAATTTCATGAACTCCATATGCACTGTTGCAACAATAAATCTTGAGTGAGTTGTAAATCTCTAAAAGGATGTACTAATTTTTTCTGGCAGTATATTTTAACATTTTCGCCCTGGTTGCCACAACTGCAAAAGCTGTCATTTTCACTGTGAATAATTCTAAGCTCCACCTATTTACTTTTTTATAGAGGGTTATTCATAACTTACCTCCGGGGTTTCACCATATGACTGCTCGAAAACTACATACAGAAAACTGACAAACAACAAGGAGTAGAGGATCTCTCCAGAATTTAACTACCGTTAGAGGTGCTGAGTATGGACACCATATGTGATGCATGAAACGTCAGCATGTGTGTGCAGTTCACCGAAATCGCTAACGCGAATCGCCTGGAAGGCGTGACAGCAGCCCGCTTTGAAGATCAGTTCATTGAGTTGTCTATCTGAAGGCGCGAACTAATTCGATGCGATAATAAGGAACAAATGATTTAGCTACATGTTCTGGCATGCCTGTACCCTAGTACAACTAAACCACAGCGCGTATTACGAATCTGAACTTGGAGAGATAATCTATCCGCTGATTTTTTGTATGTCTTGTATCTATCGCGCAGTCGCCTCTTGAAACCGCAGGGATACTTATGAATAACCCCGTATGCTTTACCTTTCACTCTCTGCAAGCATGGAGCTCTTCCAAGTATCAACATCTTACGAGGCCTCTCAAAATTCGATACAAAAATTACTCACCAAGTTTTGTGTTTATCCATACCTGGACGAATGCGAGGTCGTAGTTATAATCTATCAGTGCTTTCAATAGAATAATTCCGCTCAATCACACTTATAACGTTAAACATATTAAAGCCGGATTACATTAAAACTGGTAAGTTTGGTAAGTACAAGCTTCAGTATTCAGATATTGACCACAGCTGCGTTCTTCTGCTATGAAGTACTGTACGTGAGGGTCACATCAGTGATGTAATTATTACGGTTGCGTTAGGTTAAGATGTGCAAGATTATCAACAACTTCTGCAGAGACCACACTGCAGTTCTTACAAGCAAAGGAGTAATTGAGAAGTCAGTAAGCTAGGATTTCAGCCCATATCCCATGTTATTTTATCTATGCATACACCAAGAAGCAAGGACGAATTGGAAAAGTTACATTTCAGGGAGAAGAAATAATAATGACATTGTAATTTTTCCATTGTTTTTAAATGATGTGGAATCGGCACATCTACCAATAAATACACAAATCAGTTCATAAAAAGTTGTCTTTGTTTACTTCTACGGGCAATCCTCTTGTCAGGCACAATCTCCGCTGTCACCTCACAGAATGCTCGACTGTACAGCGTAATAGGTCAGTAATATTTGTCGCGGTTTCCAGCACATCTGCAGTTCAGCAGACTCACCTTATTGCTGAACGGTGACTACCGGGAATTTTGGGAAGGGTTGGACCAGAAGTTTGCAAACCTTCATTCACTTTTTACTACAAAGGTTTATTGATCACTAAATTTCACAATTTATTCAGTGATTAAATATCTATGGCAAAATGGTCACCAAACAATTTTACAATATCAATAAATTTGAACAGAGATTTTGCATGCCAATAAGTTAACATGGAAGCATTTAAATCCCAATGAAAACAAATCCAATTAGTTAGCTATAGTTATAATATTAATTTAATCTTCGATAAAAACCTAAAACAGAATTTTATCGTAAATAGGAGACCTTAAGATTTCGATAAGAACCTAAAATAGAATTTTATCATAAAAAGGAGACCTTAAGGCTTCAGACCGATTACAGAACAAAGCAAGGGCTAAACTTTCGATAGCATAAGCAATAAGGTGGAAAAATTTCCGGTTTACAAACACTCAGCAATAAACAAACATTACATTGTCATTACTCAACAGAGTAGTAAGATCCCCAACGCAGCTCCCACAAACGAAATTTTAACTTATAAGAAGAACAGGGTAAATAGTGATCCCAATAAAAGTATACAAATCAACGACAAAGTTATTAATTGATCTCTTGATACGTTAGGACAAGCGGAGTCTTGGGATGCTTGGCTCTTGTGGCTGACGTCAAAATATCTGATAAAGATCCGGTAAGTAACTTCTACCCCGGAACTGCAGGACGATATAGCATGGCTTAGTCCCACGTTCCGAGACCGAACAAAGGGCCACGCAATCTCTAGGGCGGGCACAACTCGTCGGCGTCATAGTCAAATTCCGTTAGGCAGGCCACGCAATGCCAAACAGGAAAGGAAGTGAGCAGCGAAAGTTAGTCACGTTTGCGCAACCACCAATCCGGGCTACCACGTATGTAATCGTGAGGCGGCTACTTGCATACAAACCACAGATTAGTACATTGAAATAACAAGGTTAAAATAGCATACAAAGATCAGATGTAACAAACAAGAACCCATCAAACATTTTATCATAGGCCCACTGACATTTAACCGATCAAAAATTCAAACCGAGACCTGAGAAACAATGTGTGCTTACACATGAATACATACAAGCACCATATTATAATTAATAACTAGGCCTAATTCCACGCTAAGGCGAACAGAATAAAACATTAAATATAGCCCCAAGTGAGACTACTTGACCAAGTATAGTACAAATTAGCAGTCAATTAAAAATACAAATATAAATTTAAAATCAAACTTTAAAAACACTTATCCTGGCTTACTGCAGAGTCACACGAATGCCAAGATTTATGAACTTGGAATAATTGAATGCATACAGCAGTTTATGTGTTACATGTTATATACGATAATTGTCCACAAGGGGAGAGACCACAGTCAAATATTTTAAGTTTCTGAGCAGGAGAAACAAATTAACTAACATAGCCTGCAACAGACTAAACCAAGACTTCGGAAAAAAAACGCGTTAACAAAAAAATTTGTAGAATATAACACACAAATGGCAGCAGATGATAAGCAGAAATTTAATAGCAAGAAAAATCACTTGACGTCACCGCACGGGAACAGGCTAACGGACCTTGACCGTCTCGCAACATACAACTAACGGTCTATACAAAATGTTGCGATTACGTTAAGGCCGACTGCTGTTGTAAGGACAGAGGCGAGAACATATGTTATTAGAAACAGAAGCAACCACCATCTCCTGAAAGTGTGACTTTGGCTCCACATGTGACAATCTTATTGAAATCGCCATCAGTCTTTCGGCGATGTGAGGTGCCAATCGCACAATCTGCCCTACTGGGCTCATGGCAAACAAGCAGCTCCCGTTTCTCTGTCTCTCTCTCTCTCTCTCTCTCTCTCTCTCTCTCTCTCTCAACCACGGAGCTATCCGCATCGGCTCCGTGCCGAATGCCAACTCTCGTCTTCATCGCTACGGGGCCTAACTTTTAGCTTCCCACTCAACCGCCGCCGGAGCGCGCTAACACTCGTCTACCACGCCCTCGTAGACAAACCACGCACTTAAGGTGAAGAACCGATACCTAGGGAGCAGCAATGGCTCACATGCAAATAACTCATAAAGCATTCCGACAAATAGCATGCGGCACGTTTCACGTGCCAAATCTGCGATGATTTCTAGTGCACACGCATAAATTTTTCCACACAGTCCTAATTTTAGAACACATATTTGAGAAATTCTACTCAAATTGAGACATTATGTTGTTCAGACATTGTGTGGTTCTCAATCTTGTACAGATGTATGATCCACAAGCAATGACTTCTCTGGATAGTCGTGAATTGCGCAGAAAACTTCGCAGATCTGTCTTAGCGTGTGGACAGGCCTCTACAGTGCGTCCGTAGAGTGAATAAAGAAGAGAAGTTTCTTACGTGAAGGAAGCGGGTGCACCTGTCAAACGAACAGTAAAATAATTTTTTGTTCGTGAGGTCAACAACGAACTTCAATGGATGCCATGTGACGTACGCTACGACCAAATACAACTAACAATAAAAAAAATTTTCCAAAGCGCCTGACTGGCATACGGACGTCCCGGGTTCGATTCCCGGTACTGCGAGAGATTATTTGCTCTTGGCGAGAAATGAAAATGGTCCACTCAGGTTCACAATTCCAACTGAGGAGCTACTTCGCTGAGTATAGTGGCTCCAGGTCACGAAAACTGACAACGGCTGGAAGAGCAGTGAGTTGTCCACACGCCCCTCCATACCACATCCAATGACGCGATTGGCGGAGGATGACACTGTGGTCGGTCGGTACCGATCGGTCCACCAGGGCACAGTTGTCCAGTTTTTATCGAGTCTTCCAATGCCAATGAAAAATGCCCTGCATCATCCCAGCTTTATCTATAAATATTCGGCGATCCAACTACTGGATTGGTCAATTTACGGGGTTAACAGTATGTTACCCGCCTCCAACTGATTTCTTGCAATTTCCGCATAAATTTACTCAAAGGAAGAGATGAGTAAGTGTTCAGAACTACACAGGTTAAGAGTCATATTTGTATTTACTAAACATTGCAAGAAATGCAGTTTATTAATGTTAATAAACCATCGTCAAACATTTTTACATCAAACATTACCTCCACCCAGTCAACAACTCCACAATCTAATACGAGGCTGCAGCTCAGAAATTACGTGCGCACTCATTAAGCCACCAAAAGTGCCTGCAAATCTCGGAAAAGTTGGTCAGAATTCCAAGCTTGCACACAGAAACGAAAGTGGAAATACTTAAAAGCTCTCTGTATAGTAAGTTATCCGATCACCAGCGATGACTAATCTCGGCAGATCAGTCTTCTGAATATTGGGACAACAGTTGTTATACCTAATACTACTAACTAAATACCCTGCATTGCTCGGATACTTATTTATTCCAGTCTTACTCCCTCCTCTCACGATCTCCACCTCCTCCCTAAATCTGTCCTCCTCCCCCTCTTTCCATCACTCTTACCCCCCCCCCACCTTTCTCTCTCGTCTCCCCCCCTCCATACCATCCCCTGTTTATCTCCTTCTCCTATCTTTCTCTTTCCATCTCTTCCTCCCCAAACTCTCTGTCTATCTCCTCTTGCCCCAGTCCATCTTCTAATCTTCCCCCTCTCTGTCTCTTTCCAACTCTTCCTCCCCAAGCTCATACCACCTATACATCTATTCTTCTCATCTTCCCCCTCTCAGTCCGTAGCTCGTGGTCGTGCGGTGGCGTTCTCGCTTCCCGCGCCCGGGTTCCCGGGTTCGATTCCCGTCGGGGTCAGGGATTTTCTCTGCCTCGTGATGACTGGGTGTTGTGTGATGTCCTTAGGTTAGTTAGGTTTAAGTAGTTGTACGTTCTAGGGGACTGATGACCATAGATGTTAAGTCCCATAGTGCTCAGAGCCATTTGAATTTTTCTTCCCCCTCTCTGTTCATCCCCTCCCCTGTTCCATCCCCTCTTCCCTTTCTCTCTCCCTATCCCCTTCTCACCTTCGTCCATCCCTCTTCCCACCTCACTCTGACCATCTCCGACTGTCTCCTTGTCCCTGCTCTCGCTGTCCATCTCATACTTCCCCTCTGTCTGTCCTTGTCGCCTTCTCTGTCCATCTCCTTCTTTCACATATATCTGTGCATCTGCCTTTCGTCTGTCCATCTCATTCACCCCCTCCTCCCCTCTCACTATATGTCTCCTCCTACCAGCTCTCTGCGCTCAGCTGTGCCCATCCATGGGTACCCCTTGAAACGCAATCTGATACTATCCTCAGAACACCAGTCATGAATGGTTGCTCTGATGTCAGCGATTACCAAACGCTCACCCCCACCCCGATGGGAGCCAGATGTTTCTTACTCCCACAGCACTTCTTTCGAGACACTAAGAGTATGTGTACCAAATATGACTAAAGTCAATCCTCGTAGGAGGGAATTTGGAACAGACACACTTACATCCATTTATAAACGTATCTAGTAAAGTTACCATTCACTAGATTTATTTGGAATTACGATACACAATCTTCATGTCCCTCTATGACACTCGATCATCACGTTAATAATGGGAATCATCACCACGCGATTTGCAGAAGGTCCATAAAACATAGGCGCGCATAGAACATTATATCTGTGAGTGTGATATTTCAAATGGCTCTGAGCACTATGCGACTTAACTTCTGAGGACATCAGTCGCCTAGAACTTAGAACTAATTAAACCTAACTAACCTAAGGACATCACACACATCCATGCCCGAGGCAGGATTCGAACCTGCGACCGTAGCGGTCGTTCGGCTCCAGACTGTAGCGCCTAGAACCGCACGGCCACTCCGGCCGGCTGCGATATTTCCTACTAATTAATCGACAGTGGTGAAGGAGTCTAAGGTCGTTTGGGAGTCGAAAAACACTGCATCAGTGTACGATCCACTGTTGAAATAACCCCTACACAATTGGTACTTGTGGAATTCATTTTGATTTCTACAGAACAGTTGTATGTGAGCCGTGCGTGGCTCGTGTTCGTGCCATTTCTCATTTGACATCCTTTTTTTACTGTACTATCACCTCGTTATGTTACTTTCAATTACTGGTGTCAATGAGTTGCCGTTTTGCCTATCCGTGAGCGGCAGCAGCAGTGCTTATCGATGTAAGCCCTGGCGTATTATCTTTGCTGACTGCTATTACTTCCCTGTTGTCGTGTGTTGGGAGGGAGTTCGGATCTGCCAGGGAGTTGGGACGCGCATGCAGCGCAGTTCGGACCTGGCAGTCGTAGAGTTGGGACGCGGTGGAAGTCGGTCGGTTCGGAGCAGTAGTGAGGCTTTGATAGCCATGGCCCGCCTGACCATTGCCGCCGGCACACATGACTTCAACTGGGGACGGTCTTGGTTGATCGCCGGTTGTTCGTCTTACCGGACGACATGTATTTGCTCGCCGGTCGTTTATGGGTCGGTGGTGTGTGTCTCAACTCGTGGTTCGGCCGTGTCATTGCTCGGTCACTGCTTTTAGTATTGGTTGCGTTCTTCGTCCGAGTGTTTGTGAAATTGTGTGTAGCTTGTGATGTCGACTGCTCAGTTATTTTAGTACTGTCTCCGTGCTGGTATGCGAGGAGTCGGTCGGTTAGCGTGGAGCAGAAGGAAATCTCCGCAGTGCGTTGTTTGGCTGGGCCCGCTGGCAGTCTCTACGCAGTGTTGGAGTGTGTGGAGCTGTTCCCATTGCTACGAGGTCAATGGCTCACCGACCCTGGACACGAAAGTTGAGTTTGGATTTAATTTACGAACAAGTGAAGACTGTTCACATTGTGCCGTTTGGTTCTCGTTGTTGGCTGTTGGGACATTCCCGCGAGCAACAACGTGTGTGTTCGAGGGCGAAGGTTTAGCCACCGTCGGATGGATTCTAACTGTATTTGGTTATTTGCAATTGAAATGCACCAGCGGAATTTTCTGCCTTGTGGCCGTTAACTTTCCGGCTACCTGCCCTGGCAGTTGACGTAAATTTAGGCAGTGTCCTTTCCTCACCGTATTGTCGCTGTCCAGCACGGTGTGTAGTTCAACAGTTTAATGTATCCTTGGTTGTGGGCGTTGTTGTTTAAATTTATTTTACCATGAGTTTTAAGTCATGGGGCCTTATTTGTGTTTCAAGCATCAGACTGTTTGGGGCCTTCAGCCTAATTGAAGATAAGGCCTCCTACCTCGTGTTTTTTTTTTTTTTTTTTAAATTTTACCTTGAGTCTTAAATCATCGGCCTTCAGCCGTCTTTAAGTTAAGGTTGTTGCCTTTCAAGTGTTAGATTTTTGGGCCTTCAGCCAAATTATAGAATTTATAGACATGATCCAGCGAAAAGCAGCGCGATTCGTCATGGGGACATTTAGTCAGCGCGAGAGCGTTACGGAGATGCTGAACAAGCTCCAGTGGCGGACACTTCAAGAAAGGCGTTACGCAATACGGAGAGGTTTATTATCGAAATTACGAGAGAGCACATTCCGGGAAGAGATGGGCAACATATTACTACCGCCCACATATATCTCGCGTAATGATCACAACGAAAAGATCCGAGAAATTAGAGCAAATACGGAGACTTACAAGCAGTCGTTCTTCCCACGCACAATTCGTGAATGGAACAGGGAAGGGGGGATCAGATAGTGGTACAATAAGTACCCTCCGCCACACACCGTAAGGTGGCTCGCGGAGTATAGATGTAGATGTAGATGTACTTACCGTGAGGAGGAGGAGGTGGAGGAGATTAGTGTTTAACGTCCCGTCGACAACGAGGTCATTAGAGACGGAGCGCAAGCTCGGCTGAGGGAAGGATGGGGAAGGAAATCGGCCGTGCCCTTTCAAAGGAACCATCCCGGCATTTGCCTGAAGCGATTGAGGGAAATCACGGAAAACCTAAATCAGGATGGCCGGAGACGGGATTGAACCGTCGTCCTCCCGAATGCGAGTCCAGTGTGCTAACCACTGCGCCACCTCGCTCGGTCTTACCGTGAGGCCTTCTGTCTTCTAAATATTCTTTTTAGCGCCTGAATTTTGAGTTAATGGCTTTTAGCCTTTTTTTTTTAATTAAAGTGGTTGTGCGCTTAAGGCATAAGATAGTGTGGCGTATTCAGTCGATGACCAAGTTCAAGAATTTGTACTATAATGTTTGGTCAAATAAATAAAGTTATATGTGTTAGAGTGTAACTGACAGCCGCTCATTTTGGCCCCTTTCCACAATTCCAAATACCAGTCCTGTCCTGCGGGTTTAGCAGGGTGTATCAGTATGTGCTCCGAAATGTCATCGTTGCACATTATTTAATTCGAATTAACACAAATGATGGAAGTCTAAGTCGTATTGCCCACTGTGTCTTTTTCTAACTGCTACCGAGATTATTAAATCTCCAGTACCAAAATATTCAACTTAGGTCACTGTTGTGCAATGACTCTATGGCTAATCTTGAAGTATAAAGGAAAGCCTGACAGACGCTTAACTGCTCTAAGCTGTTGCAAGAAGCAAGGGCTACTTGAGAAAGAAGGAGAGGAAGCTTCCTGTCACCCTGAACAAAGTTCGAACTTAATTACGGCTGTGGAAGCCGTACGGCGGAGGTGCAGGTAGCCCACGGTACATGGGAACAAATTTCCGCCCGTCGAGAGTCGACGGGTGGTCGGGCGACTTCCGCCGGATGCTGCGACCTTTCACAAACAGCAGTGCCGCCCCGCCTTCGTACAGACTGTTAGAGCAGGTACCGGCTTCACTCAGCGAACGGCGCAAGCGATCGTGGTAATTTCTCTTGTGATGGTGTAGACGACCCTAGGCGAAGGCTGACAGTATCTTACAGCGGCTAAAGCCTGTAGTGGACATTTGGTAGAACCATATTTAGAAGTTAGGCAGCGATTGTTATTTTTATGGTACGAAGGAATATATGTTAAATACATTTATTAACAATAAACAATGCCCTTAAGAGGGATAGGACGTCAAACGGGCCGACTTGGAGCAGGAGAGTCACCACAGGACATTTTAATTTCTACTGTCTATACTTTTACAAATAAATTCATAACACTTTATCACCATGACCAGGAAGGATTGAGGACTCTCACTCATCTCAGTGGAAGTTCAAAAACGTAGCAAAATACCTTTTTTTACATGTGAAATTTCATCATTTTTTTCACTTATTACTGGCTGCATTTGTTGCTATAGGTACACTTTTCTTCCTAAGTAAGAGAGATTCTTCGATGAATTTTTCATATCATACAAACAGTAGTTACAGGTGTATGAAACTCTAGAATTTTCTAAATCTATTAAAAAACTGTGGAAAAAATTGAGATAAATAACTTGAATTTTTTCTAAACATGAAGTTTAAAATGTTACAGTTCATTCATTTTTTCATAAATTACATAACTTACTGAGTTTCATACACCTGTAACTACGGTTTGTATGCTGTGCAAAAGTCATCGAAGAATCTCTCTTACTTAGGAAGAAAAGTGTATCTATAGCAACAAATGCAGCCAGTAGTAAGTGAAAAAATGATGAAATTTCACATGTAAAAAGAAACGTGTTTTGTTACGTTTTTGAGCTTCCACTGCTATGAGTATGAATTCTTAATCCTTCCTGGTAATTATGTTAAAGTTTTATGAATTTATTTGTAAAAGTATAGACAGTGGAAATTAAAATGTCCTGTGGTGCCTCTTCTGCTCCAAGTCGGCCCGTTTGACGTCCTACTCCCCTTAGGTTCAGTATTTGAAATCAACCAAAATAGATCTATTCAGGTTTGTCAGCCGTCAGAATATAATCAAAGAACGAAATTACTATCTTTATTTCCACAGAACTGTTATACAGCCTAAGACAAAAAAAGAAAAACAACGCTCAGCCGTGCGCGGCTCGTGTTCATCCCGTTTCTTGCTTGACAGCTTGTCTTTACGGAACTGCTGCCTCGTTTCTTATTCCATTTACTGGCGTCACTAAGTTGCTGGTTTGCCTGCCCTTGAGTGGCAGCATCGTTAAGAGCACTGTCGTATTATCTTTGAAGTGACCGCTAGTATTTACGGCTCGTCGTGTTTCGGGAGTTCAGTTGGGACGCAGCGCCAGTGAGACGGACAGCCAGTACTCGCCGACCGTTGGCGACACGCATGTACTGTCCGACGGAAGGAGATTGGAGCGGGAATGACCGTTGGTTGGTCGTTCGGTCGGTCGTCTCATTGGGCGACGTGTATTTGGTCTTTTGACCGTTTCTGGGCCTCGTCAGTTGGTCATCTTTCCGGACGTGGGTCGGTTCCTTTCTTGTGCAGAGATGTCGGGTGCCCAATTGGAAAGTGTTCCCTCTGCATGGTTGGGTCCGAGCCAGTGTGCCCGGGTCGCCGTGTCTCCGAGATCCCAACGGACATCAAGGGAGTCGGGGTGGAGTTGCAGTGAGCTCCGAACAACCATGACTAGCCCGACCGATGCCGACACACGTAACTTGAGTGGGGACGACCTTGTGTTGGTCGTTCGGTCGGTCGTCTAATTGGACGACGTGTATTTGGTCGCCGACCGCTTATGGAAACTATGTGTGTGTCGACTTTCGATTTCTCTTTGTTGTTCCTCAGTGACTGGTTTTAGGAGTGTCGTAGTTCTTGTTGCAAGTGTTTACGTGGAACTGTGCGTACCTTCTGTGACTTGCACTGAGCAGTTATGTATGTTGTCTGCGTACTGGAGTCGCCAGCCAGTCGGTCGGTTGGGACATAGCAGCGAGTGTGTGTTGCCTCGCCGTGTTGATGTTTTCCGGCACGGCGTGTAGTTCGACAGCCTTTGGAGTTTGTTTATATTTTTGAATGGTTATTGGGTCTTGGCTGTATTTAGACGCCAATATCTGAAGACGTAGTGCTGCTGGTATCTTCGTCATCGCTGGCATTTTACATACCTGATCCGCTCTGTCCTGCGAAAAGAGATTTCAGACGCACCACGAAAGAATTATCCGAATGAGACGGAAATCGGTGGATGTGATGTACACGTACAGACAAACAAATGATTGTAATTTCAGAAAAATTCTGTAATTTATTCAAGAGATAGAGATGATTCAGAAATTGAGCAAGTCATTAACGCATTGGTCCATCTCTGGTCCTCATGCAAGCAGTTATTCAGCTTGACATTGGTTGAGAGAGTTGTTGGATGTCATCGTGAAGGATGCCTGCCAAATTCTATCCAATCGGCGCGTTTTATCGTCAAAATTCCAGAGATGGTTGGAGGGACCTACCCTTAATGCTCCAAATGTTCTCAACTAGGAAGAGATGCGATGAGCTTGATGGAAAAGGCAGAGTTTGGCATGCACGAAGACAAGCAGGGGAAACTCTTGCAATGTGCGGGCGGGTATTATCTTGCTGAAATGTGAGCTCAGGATTATTTGCCATGAAGGGCAACAAAACGGAGTGTAGAATATCTTTGACGTACCTCTGTGCAGTAAAGATGCGCAGATGACAAGAAACGGGTCCTGTTATGAAAAGAAGTGGCACCCCAGACCATCACACTTAGTTGTCGGGCGCCTCCAGACAAGCGTTCACTGGTTATAGGGACCCGTTACTGAAGAAAATTCTACTCCAGTCAATGAGATTTCAGGCCAAAGACGTGTCTGGACGCACCCCAGATAGCGGTTGGATACCAAGCTGACTGTCGCCCGCCATGCGGACTGACAACCAGGAATGATGATTTGAGGTGCTACTTCTTTTTACAGCAGGGCTTCTTTGGTTGTCATTCGCGGCGCCCTTATAGCACAGCTGTAAGTCGACGATATTCTACGTCCCATTTTGTTGCCCTTCATGGCAGGCTATCACGGACTTACGTCTCAGAAAGATAATTCCCGGCCGCACACGTGAGAGATTCATCTCCATCTCTTCGTGTTTCCCAAGCAAGATCGCCCAAACTATCCCCGATTGAGAACGTTTGGGACGTTAAGGGTAGGGACCTCCTACCATCTCGGGACTTTGACAATCTAAGGATTAATTGGACAGAAATTTTTTGTCTGTATATACGCATCACATCTACTGATTTTCGTCCCATTTGGTTATTTCTTCCTTGGTGCGACGCTTGCTCTAAAGAGTTGCTTGAAATCTTGTTTTTGAAATAATTAACATATTTCCAAGCCACACTAAGAATGAAAAGGTAAACATAAGGAACCCAATGAAAAAGCTAGCGTCGTTGTCCTGAATGTTAGTAAATACTATAAAAGGGGTCTCAGGGACTGCCCCACCCTCTTCCATTTTCTTCATACTTGCAACATGTCAGGGACAGTAACCAGACTTGAATTTCCTGACGAAGCATGACGCAGCTCAGAAAAAAAAAATTGGAAAATCGCCGTCTAAGATTAAGAATTCCGAGTACTCTTAAGTACAAAACATTCCCAGGTCATTAACAGGGTCGCTGATAGCTGAGATTTTGTAATAGCGTAGTTGCAGGTTCCAGTCTCGGTAGGTGAAACGTCTCTCAGTTTTACTTCAGTTCTTTACTATCAACTGGAAACGTCAGTTAACAAAAACTGATCATAATTATTTAAATAAAAAATGATTATGTGTTTAATTATGTGAGGTGTGTGTTGCGTAGTTAACAAAAGTGCTCGATGAGCAGTAAGGCTCTGAATTATTAAGCTATGGTGTAAAATAAGAACCCGTACATCCAAGAAAACAAGCTGGAAACGCTATCTGGCCAGAAATATTTAATGGAATAGCAACAACCACACATACCTACTTAATACAGGCGGAACGGAAATAATTTCTGCATAATGTTCAAATATTATATTATAAGTAACTTTCCTCTAAGAAGTTGCCCAAAAATTATAGAATGTTTCGTTTTGGCTTGCAGCCCCCAAGTAGTCAGAATTAAACACTCTCAATACACAACTTCCATCAAGGCAATAAATGTTTTATAATGGAACAGAGGACGGAAGTTTTGAAGCTACAGCACGACAGGATGAAAAGACAGTAATTGATGTTATGATCAGTTTCCATGCAACGAAAAGTGAGCAACTTATGGACTGACACTTCTCCACGTAGAAGAACACCATTGCAAGTGTGAACGCAGAATTATCGTAAGTTAACTACGCACATATTTAGACTGCACTTTTGAAATAACTTGTACATTCGCCTAATAATTACCACAACAAGTAGCTGTAAAAACCTCACCCACCAGCTGCTTCATCACTGCAGAACTCCGAATCGGCTCGCCCTAACACCAGCATTGCGAAAGCAACTCGCGATTAAAGCAAAATAAAACTATTGTGCACAAAAAAGGAAAGGCAGCTCCCAATATAGTTTGATTCATATTTTGCGGTTGTGTACGTGACTTTATTCAGTGCAAAAGTAGTGTGAGTAATAACATCTTCAGTCACAAATGTTCGTGTGTTAATAATCACACAACGCATTTCGGACAGTGTGGGCCCATAATCAGTATAAATCATTTTAATACGTTGTTTACTTCTCCTCTTGGAGATAGGTGATGCGAAATGTATGTTAATACTATGGGAAAGAAGTTTCGAAATTCGCGAATGTAATAACGAAAAATGTGACTGAAACAGTGAGCAATTCACCGATAGATCCAGGAAGAATATTTTTCACCCTACTTCCAGTCTATTTTTAATTTTTGTTACTAACTGCGTACAAATGAATTAAAATTTGATGTAGGTATTCGACATGCCGTGCAGTTACATGCTAAAACAACAGACTTCAATACCGCTGTTCAGTCACTATTTATTTTTATTTGTTGTTTAGTATTTTTGTACAAAGTTCTAATTTATTGGAAATATTCGCATTTTTGTACAATTAGTATTTAAACATACAACTATGTTATTTTTATGAAGAAATTATGACTGAATATTTCATTACTGTTCAGTAATAAATAAACAATTTAAATTAATAAGTTTTCACTTACTAAGCGTCCAACCGGTAACTTTGTAATTATAAGACCTGAATACTAAGCACTCGGCTTGAAGTAACATGTAAATGTTTTGTACTCAACAGCAAAATGAAATTTAATATTCGAGCGCAATTGTTAAGGTATTTTCGAGCATCAGGAATTCCTTGTACAAAGACGGTAGGCAGACTGGCTCTGCATTTATCTGCAGTATCAGTGCGTGATTACCATTGTTCATAAATCTTGTGACACACCCTTGCGCAGATGTACCAGTGTGTTCCACAATATCATTCCTCCCTCCCCTGGCGTTCTGCGTGTTCTGCTTCTTCACCTTCGCCCTTCCATGTCATCAGCCACATCTGATTCCTCATCTCTCCAATGGAATTATTTGTGAGCAACATTCATTTGTCTCTTTTCCCACACTAAAAAGTACACACTTGCCACAAAATATAGCTTCTGCAATCACCCAGAATCTCTTACCTCCTTAACCTACTGAGTTATAAATCGTCAGCAGGAAGGAAAATTCTGGTTTAACGCCCCGTCAAGAAGGAGGTCATTAGAGAACGTGCACAAGCTCGGAACGTTTCAACGATGTGGAAGAAAATGGGCGGTCCCTTTCGAAGGAATCAGCCCTGCATTTGCCTGGAGGAATTTAGGGAAATCACGGGAAACCTAAATCCGGATGACCGGAAGCGGATTTGAACCGCCGTCCTCCCGTGTTAACCACTGGTCTGTCTTGCTCGGTTTATTCGCAGGGTCGTACATTGTCCACTATTGCTAACCACGTAGCCCAACAAGCCAAAGGCCCTTCTCGACATGCAGCGGCACTTGTTGCATGGAGTGTGACAGCCTGCTCCCCTCATAAAAACCCACTGAAAACCTCATTTGGATAAGAAGAGAGCTGAGATACCTTTGTTATATAATATGTAGCTCACGACGTCGTTGCGTAGGAAACAAGCAAGTGATACAAAATTATAACGACGAGACTTCTAAATCGTTTAAGATTTTAAATATTGTTAACTTCAATCGAAGGCCGCTTTACTGTATGCTTCAGTGATGCATAGCAAAAAAGGACCCCAATGCTGTCTGCGAGCAAATAATGTGGGATATTAATTGAGTCAGATTAAGCATGTGGATGGTAATGTTCGACACATAAATTACAAAATTTTCTTTTCTCGGTGAAATTGATGATTTATACGTTTCCTGGTTAGCAGCCAGAAGTCATTTCCTTTGTACGATATTTAGATAACTTTCCTAGTTGTTTCCTACAGGTGCTCCATGTTTTTCTGAAGTCCAAACATAATTTACTATACTACTACAAAAATAGCAAAGTGAAACGGGGCAGTGGTATGTCCATCCACTTTCCACACTTATTGCACTCCTCGTCCTTAACTGGATAAATTAAAACAATGAAAGAAAGAACTGATCGACAACTGAGCATATCTAGCGGTATAGAGCATTTCATTAGAGTAATTGTGATGATCGCAACATGAACCGAGAAGCGAATCAGCACACATTCAAGTTTTCATTCATCTGATCTGCCCTCAGTCCACGAGTGACGGAAGCGAGCGGTATCCGCCATTGTCACAGGGCGAGACGGTTTTGGTCGAGGAAACGCAAGTCATTGGGAAGTGGGTGAAGCCACTGGAAAGTTTCGAATGTGGGCGGATGCATACGAATTGTGCCCAAAGAGAAAATACTGCGTAATTTGCAGCAGCGGACAGCCCTTCTCTCCTAATGGGTGGAAAAGTTCAAAGTTACGTAAAAAGTCAGAGCAAAAATAGGGCATGATAAAGTTACGAATGGTAAGGTGAGAGTGGTAAAATTCTGACAGATATCATTCTACAAGAATATATCTTGGAGCTATTGATAGAAGGTATTCTAATATCAGAAACAATAGCCATTCTTAAAGATGCTGGTGTGACGTCATTGTCGCAGCGGTCAGGTACTGGTGGGGGAGGGCGTGGCATTGTTCGATAGAACACTGATGGATCCTGGAAAATGTAGACGTGTTGTGTGAGGTAGCTCCACGGTAATGGAAAATTACGCATTGTGCATGTTGTGCATGTTGTGCATGTTACAAAAATAATATGTCTGAAAGTCAAAGCGCGTAGGAAGTGACTTTATTTGGTGATTATAAGCGTTTTTGATTGGTGATAAATTCGCAGATTTAGACGACGTCGAACAGTGTGCAAAGCTAATGCCAGTTGCGACGCCATTATTACAATGCGTGTAGGTAATTTCGATGTCTTTACTACTAGAATCTACACTGCTCCAGTGTTGTGACTTTATCGTTGCTAATCACTATTTTGCTGCGGCAGGGAGAGAATTCAGTCATTTTGTGTTCGTTGAGAAACTACCCTGGCGCTGTGTTAGGAAGATTCATGTGAAAGGTTTCAAGCAGAGTAGAACTGAGGGAGATTATTGTTGTTATTCTGGTACAAGTAAGTTCCTCCTTTTTCTCGGTGTACTGTGAATTCTGATCTAAGCATCTGGAACTGTGCACCTACGAAACTGGAGGACGTTGAGCCTCAACAATATGTTAAGCTTTTACTAGATTTGTCTGTGAGCTATTTACGGGTGTGACAATTTCCCCACAATATTATTTCTGCAATACATTCGTTCTCATAATTCATATGATGGTGTGCAATGTGCAGTTAGCTGTTCTGTAAGTAAGACCAGGTAAGTTTTGCAGGTGTGGATGGCGAGGTTGTCCGAAGACGCAGAAACAAAAAGGTACGACTAGGTCTGCTATGCACCAGAACCACGCACCCCTCTTAGACTACAGCTTGCTGATACGGGCAGTTTACATGAAGTAAGTTGTCAGAGTTTGGACCATCGTTATTTTCTCGTGCATCGCATCAATACGTTTTATTTTGTTTGGCACATAAAAGGTAACAGGTCAGATTTGACGTAAGATACGAGAGGGAAAGTGGATGCATAGTACGCTGCCCGGTACAACTCGGGTGAATCGTACAATCGATAGTTAAAATTGGTACACGGGCCGGCTTGGGCACAATCTGTTAGCACGCTCTACTTTGTGGTTTGGCTCATGTGTCAGCCTGTTTTGAATGTTCTCATTTCGATTTGATGAAGTTCTACAAGACATGTTACGGTTTTGGGCCTGTACTGGAACACGATGTGTTGTGTAGCCATTGCTAAAGTGAACTTTAGGTCAGGCCGGTCTGTGCAGCTGCAGTGGGTAGTGGTTTTCTTTGTCAAAGTTTGCTGGACTGAATTTGGATAAATGAAGCCGTCTACTAAATCCTGTCTTCACGGTTGTCGAGCACTCGCATTGGATGGATAACTGGCTCATGGAACCTGTTTGTAGAGGCTACAGCGTTACATTTTAGAAAAGCTGAGCATCGACCACTTGACATGTAAGTTACTTCTTGTCTTCGGCGTGAGGTAACTGGTTGAAAGTGTAGCTCTCCCTTAACGTCGCTAGTGTTACGCTTGAACTGTAATGAGCTGTTAGGAAATTGCTTCCATGCAATGTTATGGCACCTTGTTGCGCTGCTTGTGCAGCGTTACTTGTTCTGAAAAAAATTTATTATCCTTTTGAAGCAGTTAACTAACGGTGCCAAGCCGCGTGCAGCGCTATTTGTCTGCTAGTAATTTAAAGTATATTCTGGCTCATTTAACTACCAACTGTGCCTACTCGTAATTTGTTTGAGAACAGAGCGGCTAACAGTTTTAAAATTTTATATCGTAGCCACTAATTTTAATTGCTGTACTCGCTGGTTTAGTTTAAAGTTTCATTTTTGATACATAATTTTTCAACCTAGTACGTTCGGGCAGTCTGTGTGTTTTATCACGTTAAGGGATGTTAGCTGTATATCCATTTGTTGGTTACAAGTCACATATAACCCCAATATCGGGTATATTTTCTTGAAAAGGGCATTTTATATTAACTCAGAGGTTTAGTGAAATATTGAATGTTGGTAATAGTTTTATTTTATGTGTGTTTTAGAAATTCCACTCCATAATTGTTGTGTAAAGCTGATATCAGGCGACCTGTGTTGACGTTCTGTGAGAGCCTGCAGCTGGTTGTTTCTACAACTAAAATAATTTGTTGAATGCAGTGATGTAATATTTAATTTCGTGAGTTTCTATTTTTAATTAATTTTTGTAAATGTTTTCCCGCTGGGTTTAAGCATCTTACACTACCAAACCCGAGAGTTTACTTATGTGGTCCTTTTTCGTTTAATTCTGTTTTTCTATTTATGTGTTTGCTCTTTGCATTATCTAATTTTGTTGTGCTTGTGATTAATCGAAGTAAGTAAGTAACTTGAATAGAGTAATGAAATCAAAGCACAACGTAAAATGAGTCTAAAACTCAGTCGTGGATATCAAATTATAGCATCAGATTTGGGTACCGTGAATCTGCAATCAGATATGATAATTAATGTTATACTGTAATACTTGAACCGAAGTATTTTGACCTACCTTGACTAAAATGTGGTACAATGATGCCGAAAAAAGCTTATTGCAGTACCCGAAGGAAGCTGTCCCCCACAAAACCCATCATTTCATTGCGGATGAAACTTGGTTATGACTGTTAATAAACACTTCCGGTGATAAGCATATTTTCTAAAAAGGAAATCAAAAGCCAAAATTTTCTTTATGGTTGATTATAGTGAGTTTTGACAATGTGTAAGTCGTAGTGGGCTATCTAAAGTTAATATTAATCTTCAAGAATTAAGTTTGCCAAGATCTTTATAATTTCGTTTTATTGCTATGACCGGTACCACAGATCTACACTGTCACCATCGGATCTTGTAACATTACAAGTATGTACATTTAATGTTACAACATTCGATGATGACAGCGCCGATCTGTCGAAACCGGTCGTAGCAATAAAACGAATTGCTAGCAATCTTGGCAAACAAGATTCTTCAAGAATAATATTTCTAAAAATGAAATCTCTTAGACATAAAATGTAATCTCTTAGACATAAATTGTCTGTCATTCTACAACAAAACCAATCTTTAATATGTCTGAAATTAGGATTAGATATTTTAGTCATAAGCTAATGATCAGACATCTAGCGGATATTTGCTATTGATCATTTGATGCTGAAAATGATGGACTCATGGCAATTATATCATAATGAGTACAAAGATAATATACATAACGAAATTTCCGGGAAGATTAGGAAGTATAACCTTAAACCTTTGCCTTTAGAAACAAATCAAACAGTAAGAGTTGGTCGTGCTTGGGTAGCTCAGTCGATAGAGGGCTTGGGGCAAAGTCCCAGGTTCGAGGCCTGGTCCGACACACAGTTTTGCTCTGCCAGGAAATTTGAAATCAACTCACACTCCGCTGTAGAGTGGAAATTTATGCTGGAAAATCTACATAATTTTGAGACGAAGGGATATGTATAACAAAATATACAGGGTGTTACAAAAAGGAACGGCCAAACTTTCAGGAAACATTCCTCACACACAAAGAAAGAAAATATGTTATGTGGACATGTGTCCGGAAACGCTTACTTTCCATGTTAGAGCTCATTTCATTACTTCTCTTCAAATCACATTAATCATGTAATGGAAACACACAGCAACAGAACGTACCAGCGTGACATGAAACACTTTGTTACAGGAAATGTTCAAAATGTCCTCCGTTAGTGAGGATACATTCATCCACCCTCCGTCGCATGGAATCCCTGATGCGCTGATGCAGCCCTGGAGAATGGCGTATTGTATCACAGCCGTCCACAAAACGAGCACGAAGAGTCTCTACATTTGGTACCGGGGTTGAGTAGACACGAGCTTTCAAATGCCCCCATAAATGAAAGTCAAGAGGGTTGAGGTCAGGAGAGCGTGGAGGCCATGAAATTGGTCCGCCTCTACCAATCCATCGGTCACCGAATCTGTTGTTGAGAAGCGTACGAACACTTCGACTGAAATCTGCAGGAGCTCCATCGTGCATGAACCACATGTTGTGTCGTACTTGTAAAGGCACATGTTCTAGCAGCACAGGTAGAGTACCCCGTATGAAATCATGATAACGTGCTCCATTGAGCGTAGGTGGAAGAACAAACTAAAATGAGCTCTAACATGGAAATTAAGCGTTTCCGGACACATGTCCACATAACATCTTTTCTTTATTGTGTGTGAGGAATGTTTCCTGAAAGTTTGGCCGAACCTTTTTGTAACACCCTGTATAAAGCATAGTGGTAGAAACGATTAGCGAAGGAAATCAAATTCATTCCCTGAAAAAGGGAATGCCTAAAAATAAGAAATTATGATTGCAAAATCATTTGACGATTTCATTTAGAAGTACTTTCGCCAACACTTTTATAATGCCACTATCTCAGACAGTAAAACATTCCTTGACTTTCCTATCTGAATGCGTACAGTACCTGATAAGTGTCCGGACACCTCTTAGTGGACATTAATATGGGGTGTGACCACCCTTTGCCTTTACAATGGCTTGAATCATCTGGGGACGTTTGCAATGAGGCGTGTAAATGTCTGTGGAGGAGTGACAAGCCAGTCTTCCTCAAGAGCCAAACCGAGGAAGGTAGAGATGCTGGATGAAGGGATACAGACCAAACTGTTCAAATAACTTACGGGAACGCAGCCGGATGACGTCATCGATAACTACCAATATTACGACAGGTGCACAGTCTGCCTCTTTCACGGTAAAACTGCAGCAATGAAGCGCCGTGCAGGAGAATTTAAGACAGCGGTTTCCAGCGCAATTCCGTAAAGATAACACACACACAGACACTGTGAACTCTGGTGCCATCACACAAAATGTCCGCGTCAGAAGTTATCGGTAGCGAAAATTAATAAACAGCAGGTGAGTTGGTACTAAATCTGTCCCTCTGTTTTTTGACAAGGGACAGACCAGGAGTCCTCGCAGAATTTAAATAATAACCTCCATCTCTATGTGTAAGGTCACTTGCTAATTTAATTTCATCTGCTTCCTTAATAACACAATCCCGAAATCTGGAAGTGCATGCCAGAATCTCCGTGTTGCTATATTCCATAGGATGACCGGTGCCGAGATAATGTTCTGCAATAGCAGATCTGCCGGGCTGCTGTAAGCATGTGTAATTGCTTCAAAAATTTCGTCTATTTCTTGAGAGTGCCTAGATGGTGCTTCACGGTCGCAGTCTGGCTGGAAATTTCACTCTGTAACTGCTCTGCATTTGACGAACTTTGAATGATTTTGTGGCTTGGAGTCTAATGCTGTATTTCTACTCGTATGTTCTGTGATAAATCTTACAGAGAAAGCTTTTGACGACGCAGCTTTACCCATGCTACGTACATAATTAAATTTTCACTGACGCATAAGCGTTTACCATGGGTTGATTTTATTAGTTCTATTGAACAGCCTGTTTTTAATGTGCAGAGAAGATTAGGAGGGAGGCGTTTGTTAGTTAGGGCATGTCCACCCAAGGACAGTGAGCCGTGGCCAGCTCGTGTTGATGCCATTTGTTCTTTGGCATTTTGTCGCAGTCGAGTGGCGTCTTATTTCCCCCTGAGTTACTACCATAATGAGTTGCTGACTTGCCTCCATCAGTGGCAGCAGCAGCTCTTATCGATACTAGTACTGCTGTACCATCTTTGGTGTGACCGCTATGCTTCTGTGTGGTGATGTCTGTGTGTGGCAGTGCTAGCTGCAAGAGCTACAAAGTTCGTTGCCTACCAAACCTGGACAGTGAAGTTGAGTGATCAGTTAACCTGTTATGAAACCTCAACTGCTGTGACATCTCTTCGTTCATTGCCAGTTGTTGCTTCCTGGGCCGTTCCAGCTAGCACCAATGTATGGTGTGTTGGAGTTGGCGAAATTTTGCAGCCATCTTCCTGTATGGTCTTTAACTATTAAATAGGTTGTTACTTATCAGTGAAGTGCACCAGCGGTATTTTCTGCCTTGTGGCTGTTAATGCCCTAGTTACCTGTCCTGGTCAAAAATGGTTCAAATGGCTCTGAGCACTATGGGACTCAACTGCTGAGGTCATTAGTCCCCTAGAACTTAGAACTAGTTAAACCTAACTAACCTAAGGACATCACACACATCCATGCCCGAGGCAGGATTCGAACCTGCGACCGTAGCGGTCTTGCGGTTCCAGACTGCAGCGCCTTTAACCGCACGGCCACTTCGGCCGGCCCGTCGTGGTCGTTAGTGTAGTTTTCCGGCAGTGCGTTTTTTCCTCATCGTGTTGATGCTGTCCGGCACGGTGTGTAGTTCGATAGCCTTGTAGTTGTTTGTTCATATTTTTTTCTCAACGGTGGTTATTGTGCCTTGGCTACTTTTAGACGCCAATTTTGAAGACATAGTGTTGCTGGTATCTTCGTCCTCTGCTGATATTTTCCGTAGTCGTACCATTGGTCGGATGGAAGGGATTGATTAGGTTGTTGGTTGGTCCTTCAGCCGTCCCTGGGTCGGGTTGCCATCCAATTATTTAACCTTACTCTTGGCTGCCTGTCTGACCTCATCTTACGTTAGAGATACCTCCTCAGGCCAACCCTTGGAACACTTCTGAGCACCACTGTTCTGTTGGTTTTAGATTGTGGTTTTCATTTTAGTCTGATGTACTGTGTGAAACCTTCAGCCATCTACTAATTTAGTTTGTTTAAATTTTAAAATAAGGCCATCAGCCGACTTAAATTAAAATTTGAAGATTGATTTGTTTAAAAACTAAATTTTAAAAGTTTGTTCTGTGTGTTTGTTATCCAGGCTTTAAGCCCTGAATTGTTGAATGTCTTGTGTGTGATCTTCAGCCGAGATTTCTTTCTTTTTTTTTATAAACTAAGTCCTTCAGCCGCGTGTATTCTTTAAAGTAATTTTTATAACTTGTGTTCAGGCCTCCGGCTGTTCTTGTTTTTGGTGTGGTATTGGGCCTTCAGCCCAGGAGGTATTGCAAGCTTTCTTAACTAGGTCTTCAGCTGTTTTGTTTTAATTTGATCCTTTTAAGGCAATTGATTAAGTGGTTCTTATGAAAATAAAGTTTGTGTGTTTGGTGCAACTAACAGTAACCTGATCCGCTCTATCCTGTGAAACCAGATTTCAGGTAGTATAACAGCAGTTGAGCTAGATGCTTTACGTTCACTTAGCGTTGAGCCGGATATTGTTATTTTACTTGCGGACTAGGACAATTCTGTAGTTGTTTTAGACAAGCAGGATTATGTTCAATGGATGCAGAATTGCGTGATGTTTTCACGGGACGTGTTTCGCTTTATTGAAGTAAAGCATTAAAGCATTAAAGGTTAGTTAGGTTTAAGTAGTTCTAAGTTCTAGGGGACTGATGACCATAGATGTTAAGTCCCATAGTGCTCAGAGCCATTTTTTTTGTAATTAACTTATTTACATTTTGATTTGCTTTTTAGATCGAAAAACAGTTCTTTACTAATAGGTATATTTGTACTTACGGTGATTTTTCGGCTGCTTTCTCACTTACATCTGGAAATGCCGTCTGCTAGCACATCGACGTTTTTCTGTTTTAGTTTTCGTCTCATTTTTAGATGTTCTGTAGCACTATGCATTTCTCACTCCACACTTTTATGCACGCAACATTTTTTTAATTAGATTGTTGTATGTGTCTAATTCTATTTTATTTTGTTGCAGTTTATTTATTTCTCTACTTTTACACAGTACATAAACATACAGAAGCATAATTAAAAAGAATTACACACATACATCAATCTATTGTAGGTCAAAGACAAAGTAGCGAAAGGTTATGTTGGCAACAATACAAAACACAAACAACAACACAGACTTGAAGTACAAAAAGAAACAGAATACAGTCCGCCTTTCATGACATGTAGTGATCAGTTGCTTTGGAGTGTCTGGATACTTTTGAACAGATAATGTATGCCAAGCCGCGAGAAACGCATAGGTCGTTCCTATTATTGCTGTTGTCAGTGGTTTTACTCGCCAGGTTAGCTGAAGACGCTAATGCGCTGCTTCCTCGACTCGGGTAGGTGCGCCGGACCCCGATCGGATCCGCCTGGCGAGTTAACGACGAGGAGCAGCCTGGATGTGGATTTTAGGCGGTTTTCCACATCCCAATAGGTGAATACCAGGCTGGTTCCTACGTCCCGCCTAGTTACACGACCCACAGACATTGGAAAAACTTTCGCACTATTTCATGGCCTACACTAGATGCAGACTTGTAGGCTTAGAGAAAGCTTTTGACAACGTTAACTGGAATACTCTCTTTCAAATTCTGAAGGTGACAGGGGTAAAATACAAGGAGCGAAAGGCTATTTACAATTTGTACAGAAACCAGATGGCAGTTATAAGAGTCGAGGGGCATGAAAGGGAAGCAGTGGTTGGGAAAGGAGTGAGACAGGGTTGTAGCCTCTCCCCGATGTTATTCAATCTGTATATTGAGCAAGCAGTAAAGGAAACAAAAGAAAAATTCGGAGTAGGTATTAAAATCCATGGAGAAGAAATAAAAACTTTAAGGTTCGCCGATGACATTGTAATTCTGTCAGAGACAGCAAAGGACTTGGAAGAGCAGTTGAACGGAATGGACAGTGTCTTGAAAGGAGGATATAAGATGAACATCAACAAAAGCAAAACGAGGATAATGGAATGTAGCCAAATTAAATCGGGTGATGCTGAGGGGATTAGATTAGGAAATGAGACACTTAAAGTAGTAAAGGAGTTTTGCTATTTAGGGAGTAAAATAACTGATGATGGTCGAAGTAGAGAGGATATAAAATGTAGACTGGCAATGGCAAGGAAATCCTTTCTGAAGAAGAGAAATTTGTTAACATCGAGTATAGATTTAAGTGTCAGGAAGTCGTTTCTGAAAGTATTTGTATGGAGTGTAGCCATGTATGGAAGTGAAACATGGACGATAACCAGTTTGGACAAGAAGAGAATATAAGCTTTCGAAATGTGGTGCTACAGAAGAATGCTGAAGATTAGATGGGTAGATCACGTAACTAATGAGGAGGTATTGAATAGGATTGGGGAGAAGAGAAATTTGTGGCACAACTTGACTACAAGAAGGGATCGGTTGGTAGGACATGTTCTGAGACATCAAGGGATCACCAAATTAGTATTGGAGGGCAGCGTGGAGGGTAAAAATCCTAGAGGGAGACCAAGAGATCAATACACTAAGCAGATTCAGAAGGATGTAGGTTGCAGTAGGTACTGGGAGATGAAGAAGCTTGCACAGGATAGAGTAGCATGGAGAGCTGCATCAAACCAGTCTCAGGACTGAAGACCACAACAACAACAACAACTAGATGCAGACAGCTGTGGTACACTAATTCTGTCCCTGGGGGTTTGGGGTGGCAACAGGAAGGGCATCCGGCCTCCCTCTGACACTAACATCGCCAAATCCACAGTAACAAGGCCGACCCCGCGTTTGACGTGGGACAAAGGCCCAAAGAAAATGATAATGATGTTGTCGGTGGTTTGTGGAGAATGCTGGTGTTTCTGATTTGTCGTAGCTGGTCCGAGAGAGAAAAATCAACAAACGAACCGCAGTGACTAACTTCGACTCAAGTGACGGAAGACAAGTGCACAGCCGAAATATTAGTGGACGAATTCAACTACAGTCAAACGTAGATAAATGAAATGTGGGCTTACATACAACCCATCAACTTCTTGTCAGTGTGATTGCCATGTGAATATCGCACATCCCTGCATTGATATTTTGCAAAACTAGGTAATGTCGGTGTGTGTATTGTACACTACAATGACAGTATCAAGAGCAGCATAATTCATTCAAAACAGATGCTCCACAGTACTTTTAGGTCTATACCTGGTTTGAAGTGGAGTAAGAGAAAAAGTGTTAACCATCGGGGAAAAGTCGTTGCCCACCCCATGAAAGACTTTTGCACGTGTGTTGTGTTGCGTGTAGATTCTGAAATAGGTAGGTAGTTGAATGTGTTCTCAATGGCAATGAGTTGAGATATAGATCGTTCGCAGCTGATGATTTCTTGAAAAGACTATGGACTGAAGATGCATGATAAGATGTTAAATTAGAAATTCCCATTTTGTTTGCTAAATGAAAGTTAACTTGTCTGAAAGTGTTGAGCTGTTATATCAACTCTTCACAAAGTTTGCTTACGAAAATTATACACACATCAAAAAAAAAATTTGCATCACTCCGGTTCCCAGAACTCCTGAAGATAGACGTAGACTGTGAATTTTGTATCACAGACACAGTCCCTTTCACTGTTCAGAGATGTCACTGAACCCGCCCAAAGATGTAAACAACCATGCATGAGCAGCGCTTGTTAGGCGGAGGGGGACCGACAGCCGATCAGTTCCAGTCACCTCACCAGGAAGGAGGTACACGGCTCGTGTTATGTGTAGTTCAACCATGCCTAGTCGGTCAATTCCGCGGTTCGATCGCGTCTGCATTGTTACTTTGTGCCAGGAAGGGCTCTCAATAAAGGAAGTCTCCAGGCGTCTCGGAGTGAACCAAAGCGATGTTGTTCGGACATGGAGGAGATACAGAGAGACTAGAATTTTCGATTACATGCCTCGCTCAAACCACCCAAGGGCTACTACTGCAGTGGATGAGCGCTATCTATGGATTATGTCTCGGAGGAACCATGACAAACGCCACAATATTGAATAATGCTTTCTGTGCAGCCACAGGACGTCATGTTGCGACTCAAACTGTGCGCAATAGGCTGCATGACGCGGAACTTCATTCCCACGGCGAAGTCCATTTTTGTAACAACGACACCATGCAGCGCGGTACAGATGGGCTCAGCAACATGCCGAATGGACCGCTCAAGGTTGGCATCATGTTCTCCTCACCGATGAGTGTCGCATATGCCTTCAACCAGACAATCGTCGGAGACGTGTTTGGAGGCAACTCGATCAGGCTGAACACCTTAGACACATTGTCCAGCGAGTGCAGCAACGTGGAGGTTCCCTGCTGCTTTGGGGTGGCATTATGTGGGGCCGACGTACGCCGCTGGGGGTCATGGAAGACGCCGTAACGGCTGTACGATACGTGAATGCCATCCTTCGACCAATAGTGCAACCATATCGGCAGCATTTTGGCGAGGCATTCGTCTTCATGGACGACAATTCGCGCCCCCATCATACACATCTTGTGAATGACTTCCTTCAGGATGACATCGCTCGACTAGAGTGGCCAGCACGTTCTCCAGGCATGAACCCTATCGACCACGCCTGGGATAGATTGAAAAGGGCTGTTTGTGGCCAACGTGACTTACCAACCACTCTGAAGGATCTACGCCGAATCGCCGTTGAGGACTGGGACAATGTGGACCAACAGTACCATGATGAACTTGTGGATAGTATGCCACGACGAATACAGGCATGCATCAACGCAAGAGGAGATGCAACTGAGTAATAGAGTTACCGGTGTGTACAGCAATCTGGACCACCACCTCTGAAGGTCTCGCTGTATCGTGGTACAACATGCAATGTGTGGTTTTCATGAGCAATAAAAAGGGCGGAAATCATGTTCATATCTATCTCTATTCTGATTTTCTGTACATGTTCCGGAAGTCTCCAAGCCGAGGTGATGAAAAAAATATTTTTTGATGTGTGGATAATGTCCTTGTGCCGTATGTCTAAACCCCCCGCAAAGTTTTGGTAACGTTCGACTTCGTGCCTCTCTTGTGGAATCGCTGGTTGTGTTGAATCTCTTTGCCAGAGAGCCTGGTGCTGCGAATGTGGTCGACGAGGTGGCGTGACGCGGCCAGCGAAAGAGTCTTGGGTTACCAGCAGCTCGAGGAAGGAGGGGAGCAAGGGCCTGTGCTGGGAGCAGCCACTGTATGTGCCGGAAAACGACTTGGCCGCACCGGGACTGATAGCGCGGCCTACTTTCAGTTGAGAGACGTTATTTGGAAAGCTTGTATTTAGAAAGGAACTTACCTTTCGCATGCAAGAGCGCTTCGGTTGCACAACACCGATGTTGTCCGAAGGAGATCGGTGGTTAAAGAAACGGCTGAAGGTCTGTACAGCCGTCACTATACTGTCGCCGCACCCTGGTTACATTTACATACGAGTACTGGGTAACTCCACATGAAACTGAGTAACTTTATTATTGATTACTCGCCGTCTGTGTGTTTTAGTTGTTCGTCTTTCAAAATTGTACTTGAGGCTGCCCTTGTGGGGTGTCAATAGTTCTACTATTTCGTGACCAGTCATTTGTTGGTTTTAACTACTCATGTTACAAGATTGTCGTTCAGTTTGCCATTATTTTGAATGTATGTGTGGGGCCAGTGTTAACTGATTTATGTTTCATGTCATGTCACGTCATTTAAGTGATGTGTGTAATGTATTTCCAGGATGTGTGCGCAAGATTGACGCGTGAAATAAAATAAGATTGCAAGATTACGGCTCTATAATGAATTCTAATGCAGCAGATTTGTTCGTTATTTAAGCAATTACCTTTTGTATCTGATCTATTCACGTCTCTTAATTTCGCGTTTTGCACCTAGGCTTGTTTTGATATTGTTCGGTACTCCAGTAAATGAGCAAATTTTACAATACTTGTGATAAGGGGTTCCTGTTGTAATTTGTTGTTGTATATTTCAAGTGCATTTGCTAAACTGGATTTATCTGAACATTGTTTTTACGTTTCAATTGTTGTCAGTTTATTATCATAAATTTGTTTAAGGTTGACTCCAAGCATTTTTAAGATAGCATTGGGGAATTTAATTTTTTATCAGAAGTAGTTACCGAGCTTGAGTTGAAATCTTTAACTGATGTTATAATTGCTTTGGGCTCAAATTTGACACTATTGTATCACCGATATTTTACCCTTGATATTGCATATTATCAGTAAGCATTGCCATGGCTAACCTTTAAAAGAAGAAAAAAAGGGGTAGAAAATGTTGTTTATAAATGCTGACTAAGAACTGTTTGTTAATAAATTTGTTTTAAAGATCTTTGAATTAATGTTAGCCTTGCACCTTAGCACTCCTTCACAGCTACTACCATTCCAGCCCAAAATGTATTTAGAGCGATACTGAAACAAAAAAAAAGGATGGCCAATAATTGTCCTATTTTGTCTAAGACAAAAACTGATGGCTTCGCAGAGCGTTGCAGGAATATACCAGTCACCGAAAACAGTATTACCTCGATGTCAAAATTATCTTCGTGCTAAGGTGCCACAGACAATGGACTAATTTCCCAGAATCCAGTCGCAATTTCAGCATTACACACCTTTCCGCACACTGCAGAGGTTATACAGTATACAGCTATTTACAAATAACTTTTGACTTACCTTCCTCCCGACACCCTCTAATTTTGCTCTTGTCGGCGAAGTTAATTATTATTACTTGTTTCTTTTCGGTTGCGCCACCAGTCTTTCCCACTGTTCTTACAAAAAAGAATTGTGGAGCGAAGAGTAATTAGCTCTGCACGTTTTTAATAACGACATTCATTTTCATAAAAACTGTGTTTCCAGAGCAGATTCTGGCGCCTCTGAGAGCAAACCGCATGTAATTGTGGTTAACGTTTGTGACTAGGCTACTCGTAATCTGGAGAAAAAAGAAATAGAAACTCTGTACCTGCCGAGCGAGGCTGCGCGCTAATTAAGAACCTGGCCCGCATTTTGCAGAAGTCCGGCTTCGAATCCCTTCACTCGTTCACACTCAGATTTACCCTGGTTTTGCTGAACTTTATACAGTAACTGGTGGAATGATAGCTCTCAAATGGACGCATCCAGTTTTCTTCCCCTTCTTTCTTTTAGTAAGCCTCTAATGATCTCCACATCGATTAGGCTATAACTACCTTAGTTTTTTCCAAAATCTATATTCTTTTCATCAATCTTTGGATACGTTTACATCACGAGTAACTTATTAAAATACACTCAGGGACACTGAAAATAGCGCACCCAGAGGGAAGGAAACTACAAACGCCAAACTTCTCCACAGTTTCAGTTAAAACTATAAATAATATTAGTGATGCAATTAAATGTTTACCTAAGCACAGAAAGATCCGAATTACAAATGCCAATACCCAAGTTCACAAGACCTGCAGTGGCACAATAATTTTTTTTTCCTTTATTGTATTTCGATTCCCCCCAAAGGAGGCGGGCAGGCAGCAGCTTATTACGTTGCTCTGCAGCCTAAAGACTTTTTAAAATGTAAGAAGAAGATAAGAAACAATAAAAGCAGGCGATAAAACGGTGACTGAAATTGTAAAACGGCGGAAAATTGTGGAAAGTTAAAACATAAAGCAAAGGGTTGGCAAAGGTAATAAAATACACAGGAAGCAGACAGGTAACAGTGTAGAGAGACAATTAAAAAATATGGCGACAGTCTGGTTTCTGTTCGCAAGAGATATAAAAATCACACTCAGCGACAGTATGATGTCCGTTCGTAACGCTTCGGAGAAGACACACAACACTTAACATTCACTGTAAACACCGCACTAAAATGTCGGCATAGCCGAGGGCAGATGGGGTTGGGAGGGGGGGGGGGGGGGTTGGACAGATGGGGAGGAAAACAAGGAGTGAGGAGAGGAAACACGAAAGGGGGGGGGAGCCAAACGAGGTAGAGGACTCAAAAGGGGGAGGGGCAGGGCAGACGCGAGAGGGAATGGGAAAGTGCAGAGGAGGGGAATGCAAGAGGACTCGGGAGAGAGAGAAGGGGGGTGGGGCAGAGAGAGGGTAGGTGGGGAAAAAAGAGGATGGAAGGGGGGGAGAAGGAGCCCAGGAAAAGGACAGAGGAAAGGAGGGGGAGTGAGGATCAGAGTTGATAGGAGGGATAAATGGAGGGAGAGAGGGCATCATCTGGGAGGGGGAATTGATGGAAGCCATCTTGGGAAAGATAATTTGGCAGGAGAATCTACTTAAGAGGCGTATAACGAACAAGTGATAAACGAGACAATCACATCCCGACTCGAGGACGACTTTAGTAGGCACAGAATGCCAGGCAAACGAGATTTATCACAGTTAAGCCAGTTTTAGAAGGGCCTAATCATCGGCATGAGAACTGCAGAATGGTCGACGCGACGTGTGGCTCGCCAGGTCGATCGTTGAAGTCAAACAATGTTGGGAGCAGTGGACACGAGGTGGCGCCCACGTGCGACGTACCGGATCTAGAGCGTCCAGGAAGTCGACGAGGCAAGAGGACTGAAGGATCGTGCAGCAAGTGATCAGGGATCCTACAGTGACTCACTCCACATTAGAAGCAAATGTACTGGTGCTAGTTTTTCCACAAACCATTGCCAGATATCTTGCAGTAGCGAATTCACAATCCAGGGGCCCTTGTGGTGTACTGCCTCAGCACTAAGATATCGTTGACTCCGTCTACAGTGGTTCCAAGCCACAAAGACTGACCCAGACTAGCAAAAGGTGATGTTTAGTAATGATTTCAGATTCGTTTTGCGGACGGATGATAATCGTATACAGGTGTGCAAGCAACCTGATGAACAGTACAGTCCCATCCACGCTATCGCGCTTCACGCCGCCTCATAGCCTGCGTGATGGTCTTGGGGAGGGGGGGGGGGCATAGCCTGAGATAACCGGTCCCCTCTAGTTGTGGTACGTGGAACCTTAACGGCCCAGCTTCATGTTGATGACATTCTTCAACCGCATCTCAGACCTTTCCTATATGGTCTACCTGAGTCACTTATCCAGCAAGATAATGCTCGTCTAGATACAGCTCGAGTTGGTCAAGACTTCCTACATCGTGTTCCGACTCCTGGCCGGCCTGCTCTATGGACGTGCCCTCTATAGAGTATATGTGAGACCAATTGAAACGAGAGATGCCGCCATGTGACTCTGTACGTAATCTGGAGGTGGCTGTTCAAGATCTGTGGGTTAGTCCGCCTCAGGACAACATCGGATGTCTAACCAACTCGATGCCGGACCGTGCAGCCGCATTTATTGCCGCAAAAGGCGGTCTAACGCGTTACTGAAGTGGGCCTGCATTTGCCTACTTGTACTCAAGGTATTTGTTTACTTGTCTTTCTTTCGGGATCAAGTGATTCTCGGATCCGTATCTTCATGTCTAATAAATTTCATTTCGATCCGATGCTCCCCTCTTGGTGCGCTATTTTCAACGTTTCTGAATGGATTACACCTGTCATAACTTGTAATCTGTATCGCTGTGAAGATATTCAGTTTTAGTGGCAAGTTACAGACTGTCGACGTATGTACTTTTTGACTAACTGTCATTATCCAAAATAGGAGAGCAGACTGAGTGAACAAAGACCCAAGACACTTTTCTGAAGGTGGGTTTACCGACCTGGAATCTTTCATGGACTTCCCAAACATGAGGATAGAAACTGGAGACGTAAATACTGTAAGGCTTCACTGCCAGAGGCCAAGAACGAGACAAGGGCGTTGCAACGTTTTATGTGTGAACGATTAGGACTCACCTGCTACAAGGAGGGAATCGAGTCACGAGTGGCTGACCAACTATGGCTCTCCTCGATCACGTATTCGCTCCATGTCTCATGTCCTGACTCCTAACAAGCGAACAACTGATATTCGCTGCCGTGTTGTCTCGCCTCGGTGCATTGAACCTGCACCATCAACTGGCTGTCTCCCTCCTCTCTTCTCTCTCTCTCTCTCTCTCTCTCTCTCTCTCCTTCTTTTATTTATTTATTTATTTATTATTCCGTGAGACCAAATTAAGGAGAAGTCTCCATGGTCATGGAACGAGTCAATACATGAAATTGTAACACGATAGTACAAATAGACAAAATGAAATATAAGAAACATATTCAGGCGACAAGTCGTAAGTTTAATAAAGAAAATCAATAATGTAAAACTGGAATTTGCTTAATTTTTCAGCTCTTCCAGGAGCTCCTCGACAGAATAGAAGGAGTGAGCCATGAGGAAACTCTTCAGTTTAGACTTAAAATTGTTTGGGCTACTGCTAAGATTTTTGAGTTCTTGTGGTAGCTTATTGAAAATGGATGCAGCAGAATACTGCACTCCTTTCTGCACAAAACTCAAGGAAGTGCATTCCACATGCAGATTTGATTTCTGCCTAATATTAACTGAGTGAAAGCTGCTAACTCTTGGGAATAAGTTAATATTCCTAACAACTCTCTCTCTCTCTCTCTCTCTCTCTCTCTCTCTCTCTCTCTGTGTGTGTGTGTGTGTGTGTGTGTGTGTGTGTGTGTGTCCTTCTCTAATTGATATACCTGAAATCTAGGAGACGTCATTACTAAGAAATCATACGACTTTGCATGTGAAGGCTGTGCCGGCCTCTGTGGCCGGGCGGTTCTAGGCGCTTCAGTCCGGAACCGCGCTGCTGCTACGGTCGTAGGTTCGAATTCTGCGTCGGCCATGGATGTGTGTGATGTCGTTAGGTCAGTTAGGTTTAAGTAGTTTCAAGTCTAGGGGACTGATGACCTCAGATGTTAAGTCCCATAGTGCTTAGAGCCATTTGTTAAGGCTGTGGCCATATTCGTCTAGCAGGTAAAGCACGGGCCTCCAGCGCTGGAGGTCCCGGACTCAAGCTCAGAAAGCGTCGGGCATTTTTCCTCGTTCCAGTCCCTCCAGGACGGACCCAGGTCTACTCAGCTTGCTATGAAATGAGTGCTAGGGATCTTTTCAGGGATTAAAATGCGATGGTCCCACCACCTTCACCTTCTTAGTGCTTGCTGCGTCGAAGAATGGCTGTACCTACACCTTCAGCCAGTTAAAGGCCCCTAAATACGCACCAGTTTATCGGCCGACCGAGCGACCAGTTTAGTGCCAGCTACGCGTTTCCCTGCGGAATGCAAGGAGCGTTGCATCACCCACCTGATGTGGGTTAAGTATAGTTCACTGAGTTTATGTTTCAAGAGATCCCACTTGGTTTTACGAGTACACAGAAACAAAAGCGTGGGTTTTCCTTGGATGATTTATAGGTAACAAGGTCAAAAAGCCGAGAGAAAGCTGTGGACAAAGATATGACTAATGCAAGGAAGAATTTTTAACCAGGTGTGCTACTTGAGTAGCTGGGAGATGATGATTTTCGTAATTATCTAACAACCATGCATTTCGGAGCTGCTGAACATCATCAGACCATTCTTAGCAGAAAAAAAAATAGTCATGAAAGACGCTGCAAGCTGCTAGGGGGAAGCTGTTAAATGAAATTGCTCTGAGCACTATGGGACTTAACTTCTGAGTTCATCAGTCCCCTAGAACTTAGAACTACTTAAACCTAACTAACCTAAGGACATCACACACATCCATGCCCGAGGCAGGATTCGAACCTGCGACCGCACCTGCCGCGTCGTTCCAGACTGTAGCGCCTAGAACCACTCGGCCACCACGGCCGGCGGGGAAGCTGTTAATTGCGTACGATTTCTAGCCACTGGCAGAAGTCAAGAGGACGTCAAACTCAATGCTGTTCTGTCCCCACAATTATTTGCATTTGACTGAGGAAATACATCATGGCAAAGCAAGATAAATGAATCAAAAGACGTTCGTGCAACCGTTAATTCATTTAAGTATGTAGCGTAAAAAAATGCTCACTAAGTTTATCAAACATATTTCAGATTGGAAGAAGAAAAATTATACATGGTGTTGGCGCACTTCCTGTAATAAATACCAGAACAGATATTTAAGAAACGAAGCCTGTGCTAGAAGCGTAAAAAATCTCACATTTTGCTCTTGATAGCTGAGGCCTTGATAATAGGTTGAAGCATGTATATTTTATGAGTTAACATCCACTGAATGTCGATACGTCGGTTTTTAGATTTCATTTCCTATAAGTATCGGAAATAAGTTTGTGTGTATAATTCGTAATTGTAGTACAGTAACGATGAGTGAGTAATACACTGTGCTGAATGAAGACACTTTCGAGTCGTAATGAAGGTCTTTGGCTTGCGGCGGTGGCGCCACCTGCAAGCCCTTCCAGAAGCAGGAGAGTGAGGGAGGGGGGGGGGGGGGGGCAGTGCTGTAGACACAGTCCATCCAAGCAGTTCCCAGCACCATTTGCTGTATTGCGATTTTGTGCAATATTCTAACCTGCCTTCGTTGAAGCGATGAACGTGGTTGCTTAAAACTGTTTTACTAACAAATTATGTTTTCTTAAATTGCCACATTGTAGCTGAGTCTTAAAATCCGTGGATATCTTTTAAAATCAGTTTTTCATTTCATTCTTAAAATAAGTATTTACTAGTTGTATTGATTTGTAGTGTATAAATTTTGGTATGAGCTCTGGGCATATAAAATTCATTTTAAAAATTTATTTCATTTTATCAAATGTATATTTTTAATTAATAAATGTCTGAAATTGTCATTCTGCACGTTACTTTTCCGACCTCGCTTCACATACCTCAGTTGTACAATATGTACTGTTACTTGTTCCATATTTAAGTAGTGTTTGGAGTGAAATCTCGTGATTGTAATTTGAGCTAACGAATTGATCACCTGCAGAGAAGGCGGTACTTCGCGGAACGAGCAGTCAAGTAAGCAGACGCAGCAGCTCCAGAGGGCAGAATCTGTACTCTGTACATATTATAAATGCATTCCAAATCGTTTTTTCTGTCTGCATAAGAAGACTGATCTCAGGAACTAGTAGGGGGATTTTGACATGGTTCTCATTAACAAATATACTAATTCACGAGGAAGGTTTGTGTATTAATTATCACTGCACCAAATAAGTCGTCCGGCCGTGCTATCTGTGCGAGGTTTCGACGGATAGCTGATCACTGACAAAGTCTCAGTTTAATAAGCTATAGCACTCACTACGTCCTCAGGCCACGAGTGGCCTACCGGAACCATCCGACCGCCGTGTCATCCTCAAGAAGGATGCGGATAGGAGGGGCGTGGGATCAGCACACCGCTCTCCCGGTCGTTATGATGGTATTCTTGACCAAAGCCGCTACTATTCGATCGAGTAGCTCCTCAATTGGCATCACGAGGCTGAGTGCACCCCGAAAAATGGCAACAGCGCTTGGCGGCCTGGATGGTCACCCATCCAAGTGCAGACCACGCCCGACAGCGCTTAACTTCGGTAATCTCACGGGAACTAGTAGGCCGTTGCCCAATAAGCTATAGAAGCTTGTTAATAACATGCTAGCTTTACTAAGGCATCCTTAACTAGCTGTGCTTCTTCCTCGCACACTTAAAATACGCCCTGCAACTGTAGTTATTTCCATCATTTTAAGAGGTCCTCTCGACTGCTTTTAAATACAGGGATCTGCATCATTGGCTATAGAGGAGTTGTTAATGTTCCAGTACTGGAAACGATCTCTTTCTTGGTAGCGATGACACTATACTTGAAAGATCTAGAATGTGTTGACGAACAACTGAGACAGGGAGGAAGAAAAGTAATACAAAACTGACGTGGATAGTATGCATGTTTAACGGAGACAAATACCTGCTATGTTGAGTATATGGTACTCTATCTATAACATTTCAGTGTCTTTGTAATACACTATCCATTAACTACACAAAAACGATTTCGGAAATTACTGCATGTTGTGTCTGCACTATGTGCATACATATGTTACATATGGTAAAGGATTACCTGCTTTTCATTTATGCCAAGCGTACTGACATCAGGGAAAAAAGGTCACAGGGACGTAACAATTTTAAATTTGCAATTACGTAAGAACTTCTCGCTTAGTAAAGTCAGGGCTCGATTTTCAGTTCTTTGCACCTCGTGCCAAAAAATTATTATATGTTAGTATATATACATCACGTTAGTTAATTGTAAATGTATCTTTTCCTCATGTCGTCACGAAACCGTACTTGTTCTGCAGTACTTAATCTCACCTCATAGATATTGTCATGACACTGCAGATATGTTGGAGGTTGCCAAACCTAAGAGTAACTGGATTGTAGCTTCATTGTTCGCATTCGAATTCAATTGTGGCCTCCTTAAATCGTTCCAGGGAATCCAAAGCTCTTCTTGTAAGCGCGTTATCAAATCCCTGCAATCTGTAAGAGGAATATTTCTCGTGAGTAAAGCAGCAACTTCGTTGCACTGAGTATGTAAGTACTCTTGCATAGTATACAATCTGTTCCAGCATGTACTGACCTCTTATTTTAGAAAGAACGAAGATCAAGATTTAATGTCCACTCGACATCGACTTCATTAAAGTTGGAGCACAATCTCGGATTATGCCAAAGGTGTGGAAGGAAAGTAGGCCGTTCCCTCACACAGAAACCATCCCAGAGTTTGCCTGCAGCAAATTAGGGAAATCAGGGAAAACCTAAATTAGGATGGTCAGGCGGAAATTTGAACCGTCCCCCCAATTGTGAGTCCAGTGTGCTAACTACTGAGCCCCCTCTTTCGGTTCTTGTTTTAGAGATGAATTCAAAGATAAGCAAAGACCACTTTTCTTCATGTGTCGTAAAGACGTTTTGAATCATTGATTGTTGCTGCGATGTACGGAGCATCATCAACAAGAAGTTCTTTTCATCGAAAGTGTGACTAAGCGCCACGTTAAGACAATGAGCAACACAAGGACACCGTTCGTGATTTTCCAAAGCTTTTCGTAATTTGGCGCCCTCGTCGATGACGAAAACAAATTATGAAAAATATTTAACTTCAGTCACTCATCCTTTCTCCTACTTCTTTCATAATATTCACTCAGTCCTCTTACCGTCAGAAAATGCAGTTTTAAATAAAATATTATTCACAAGAGACAAATCTTAGTGTAATGTGCTGTAAACTCCGAACAGAGGTCCTGACTTCGAATCAGTCCACAAATCAACTGTCCCGACTTATAAATTATTAACAATTTCTCTGATAATAGATGGCATTCCACAGTTTCGATTATCTTCAACAGAAACGGCGCTAAAACATCTCTTGCTTTTAGCAAACAATGCAACACAATTTTCTGCAATGCAATACGACTCTTGTTGCTGCCAGTATTCTTGAGAGAACTGTTTCAATGTGGGCTTCTTTACAACAATGTTTCTTTAAATGGGTCGCTCCCGGCTGGAAACAGTTTTTGCACAATAAGTATACAGTGTACTTGCTGTTCGCACGAACAACCAAAACAAATGTATTCCAGACGTCGTTTTTTAGACCCTCCTGTTTCTTCCAGGTGTATACTTTTGTTTCAGTCTCAGTTCTTAGAGAACTTGTTTCCTCTCGCTATATGATAAAAAAAAAGATATCACGAATGAGAGACCTATGTTGATTGTACACTGAAGAGCCAAAACCATACGAGCACCTGCTTAATTGCTTGTTTGTCCGTCTTTCAAACTAAACAAGTCACTGATTCTGCACATCAGTGATCCGACAGCTTGTTGGTAGGTTTGTGGAGGTATGTGGCATTAGATGCCTATGCACAGGTCATGTAATTCACGGGCCTCTGATTTGCGAACGCGTTGATGGCGCCTGATAGCGATCCAGATGTTACCGCTGATGGTTCAACTAAAGCGGAGTTACTAAATACAGTTTTCCGTAATTCCTTCACGAAAGAAGACAAAGTAAATATTCCACAATTCGAAACCAGAACAGGAGTTAGCTTGAGTGACATAAGACATCTTAGGTGCTGCGAAACATCTCAAATCACTTAAGAAAAGCAAGTCTTCCGGTGCAGATGGTATACCGGTCAGGTTCCTTTCAGAGTATGCAGACACAATAGCGCCTTTCTTAGCAATCATAAACAACCGCTCACTTGACGAAAGATCTGTTCCTAAAGACTGGAAAGTAGGATAGGTCACACCAATATTCAAGAAAGGAAAGAGGAGTAACTCATTGAATTACAGACCCATATTACTGACCTCAATTTGCAGTAGGATTTTGGAGCATATACTGCACTCGAACATTATGAATCATCTTGAAGAAAATGGCTTATTGATACATATCCAACACTGATTCAAAAAACCTTTTGGGTTTACACGTGAAATCCATTCTACCACGTCAGAATAGCTGAAGCATTTTATTAATTTAGTCACATTTATGTTCTAGTGCCGCATTCTCAAAGCAAGTATTTAATTACTGATAGGTCTAGTGAGCAGATTGCCACATTTTTTAACGAACTGTAGCAATAAACAAGTTTTCTGCCTAACGTAGATGTTTGGATTGCGTTAATAGTAACATTGAGTTACAATACCCCAACACAAATAATTCCACTGGAGAGGAAAAATCAGATCCAGCCTATCAAGCTTAAGGACAAGTGCGAATCAGTAGAGCGCCAGGAGAGAGAGGAGTCATATTGTGGAACACATTGCTACATCTGCTGGACGAGTATTTAAGATTCCGATCATAGTTATAACCGATGACCACAAACACATTTTCGTATAGGAAACGCAGTAATGCCTGTGCTGTAAACAATCGCCTCCACTAGGTTTTGGACACGATTTTAGCTTGCAGAAATGACTGTCAACTCAAAAAATCCCAAAGAAGCTGTATAAATCTTCGCTCACGCACCAGGTAGAACGAACAAAGCTGAGGATAGACGAAAGCGCCCCCTGTCCTGTCATCGGCCCAGTACCTCTCCAGATGGCGCAGGAGCTGAAAATAGCTGGAGTCTGTCGCAGTCACTGACTACACTCGTAATGGCTATTAAGCACCTTTAATTCTCGTGTACACTTTGCTTTCCTTATTTATTTGACAACCGAATGGCTAAGTAAGTGTAAGTGGAAGCCCGCCCGGCTAGCCGCGCGGTCCTATGCGCTGCTTCCCGAGCGGGAAGGCGTGCCGCTCCCCGGCACGAATCCGCCCGGCGGATTCGTGTCGAGGTCCGGTGTGCCGGCCAGCCTGTGGATGGTTTTTAAGGCGGTTTTCCATCTGCCTCGGCGAATGCGGGCTGGTTCCCCTTATTCCGCCTCAGTTACACTGCGTCGGCGATTGCTGCACAAACACTGTCTCCACATACACATACACCATAATTACTCTACCATACAAACATCTGGGTTTACACTCATCTGGTATGAGACGTTCCCGGAGGGGGGTTTCACTGAAGGCTGAACCGCACAATAACCCTGGGTTCGGTGTGGCGCGGTGGAGGGTGTGGGTGGACTACTGTGGCCTGTTGTGAACCACTGAGGGCTAGGGCGGGACGAAGCCTCTCCGTCGTTTCCAGGTCCCCAATTCAATACACTCAATACACAAGTATAAGTGGAAGACCCTTTCTTATTTAAGGTAATTCTCATTTATTGTTTCGTCTCACCTGCACATTTTTTTTTTTTTTTTGTTAGATTACATGATTCGATCACTCAGAATTATCTTCAGATCGAAGTAGCTGAGTCAACAACCTGTCTTGTCTACTCTGAACCACATATCAGTGTACTTATATGAATACTCTAATAAATGGTTATAAGTAGACAAGACAGGTTGCTGACGCGTTTGCTTGGATCTGTAGATGACGCTGAGTGCTCGAAACACGTATTTTATTCAAAAACATGCCACTTAGGCGGTACAATAAGTGAGAATTGTCTTAAATATCAGAACAGTTGCTGAATCTCTAAAAACGAATAAGTCCGCTATAATGATAACATTTCTAATCAGTTTTGCCTGTCGGAACTTCCATTTCCACGTGACGGTAAGTAACTGAGTGAATACTTTGACAAAGGGGCAAGAACTTGGCTGCCAGCCTATGTGTCGGTCTTGTTGGAAGTACAGGATCTTATACTTTCAACGCCTTTACATATTTCCTAGCGCCACCGACATATTACAGAGAACGGACTGTGTGCAAAACTCTTTTGTGTGTGTGTGTGTGTGTTTGGGGGGGGGGGGGGAGTATTTGTGTGTTAGGAAAAAATTTGTAATAGTCATGTTCATTTGTATATTTTATGTAGCAATAAGTTTAGTATATGATGTAAGCTAATAGAAAGCTTAAGATCCACGATGGCTTCAGAAATGTTTTCAACAAATTTGTCTAAATAACTGACCACAGACAGTTAATTCTGGTTGAGAAACCAAATAAGGACAGAGCTAGAATATTGTGTTTACGCAATATATATTTACTCTTGTCACATAAATGTGTGTTTGCAATGGATACTTTCGTCTGCGAGATTTCTTTTCTCTTTATACCATTTCTTTTTGCTTCATTTGAGAACGACGTCCGTGTCTTCTGTCACGATCTTCTGCCAGTGCATGGTAAACCGTGAAGAGTAAGTAGACAATAGCGTCGACACGCAGCAGGAGAGGACAATGCATTTCTTGCAGCCTGACGTAGCAGTAGTCTTATTGGTAAGTAAGGGTTAGCTGTGAACAGGAAACATACTGATAGAACGTTCATGTTTCTTCAGATCTGTACCGCAGTATATGGGAAGGACAACAAGTAAATCAACTGATACAAACTCGAAAGAAGGAGAAGAAGGAAGATTCGGTTTACCGTCCTCCCGAGGGCGAAGCGCTACAGTAGGGAAAAAATTTGAGATTTTACTTGTACGAGGCATGAAATCGGCATGGGCTCCTCGGACTACTGTTACGTGGCAGTTTTTCTCAAAATTGTCTTGTGACCTCTTTAATAATCCAATATGTAGATCCGACCAGTAAATCGAATCAGATCACTAACGCTGCGTGGAAACTACAAGCAATAATAACTGTTGTCAATTATTGAAATTCTAATTAGTTCTACCTTTTCCTTTGGCATGGTGAATGTGCTTCCGCCTGGGGGTTTTACTTGGGAAGATGCTTGATACAGACCGTGCTCTCTTACAATATATTTATTCACTACCGGTTCCGATCATGGACCATCTTCACACGCCTGAGCAACGATGATGTGCACTTACTTCTCTTACATCTTTACATGTTTTCAGCGTGGTGTTTGCTTGGTTAAGCCTGTATTACAGCATTATCAATTTTCATACGTTTTCAAGTCAACAATGAATGGCATATACCTTCCTGGCACAATAGATATTTTTCCATTGCGTAGATAGTACCCGTGGTCTAGGGCCGGCACGGTAGCTCAGCGTGTTCGGTCAGAGGGCTGCGTCCTCTCTGTAATATAAAAAATGAGTCAAGGAATCAACGATCAACTTGAACGCATGTCTTGTGACGTCCGCCCAGACCAAACGCAACGAACTGTATCGAAAAAAAGGTGGTAGCGTCTTTGATTCATAAACAAAACTTCTTCGGTTCCGGGTTCGACTCCTGCTGTTACTTAAATTTTGATTAATAATCAGCATTGGCGGCCGAAGACTTCTGGCATAATAAGTCACGCCTCATTCTGCCAACGGCCTTATCAAAGAGGGTGGAGGAGCGGACAGAGGTTCAGGGCACTCTCTTGCCCTAGGGGTGGGAAACAGCCCCTAAAAGCGGGAGAATCAGCAATGATCAACGGCATGAGGATGCAGAAGGCAATGGAAACCACTACATTGAAGACACGTAACGTGTTTCCACAGGACATGTGGCCTGTAATTTAAGAAGTGTCATGAGGACAGGAAATGGTGTAACAGGAGTAGCATTCGTTATGAATAGGAAGGTAGGGCAGAGAGTGTGTATCTATGAACAGTTCAGTGACAGAGTCATTCTTATTAGAATCGACAGCAAACCAACACCGACAACGATAGTTCAGGTATACACGCCAACGTCGCAAGCTGAAGAAGAGATTGAGAAAGTGTATGATGATACTGAAAGGGTAATACAGTACGTAAAGGGGGATGAAAATCTAATAGTCGTAGGGGAATTGAATGTAGTTGTAAGGGAAGGAGTAGAAGAAAAGGTTACAAAGAGAATATGGGCTTGGAACGAGAGAGGAAAAAGACTAATTGAGCTCTGTAATAGGTTTCAGCTAGTAATAGCGAACACCCTGTTCAAGAATCACAGCAGGAGGAGGTATACTTGGAAAACGCCGGGCGATACGGGAAGATTTCAGTTAGATTACATCATGGTCAGAAAGAGATTCCAAAATAAGATACTGGACCGTAAGGCATACCCAGGAGCAGATTAAGACTCAGATCACAGTATAGCAGCGATGGAGAGTAGGCTGAAGTTTAAGACGTTAGTCAGGAAGAATCTATATGCAAAGAAGTGGGATGCGGAGGTACTAAGGAATGTCGAGATACACTTGAAGATTTCTAAGGCTATAGAAACAGCAATAAGGAATAGCAAAGTAGGCAGTACAGTTGAAGAAGAATGGACGTCTCTAAAAAGGGCCATCACAGAAGTTGGGAAGGAAAACTTAGGCACAAAGAAGGTAACTGCGAAGAAACCTTGGGTTACAGAAGAAATACTTCAGTTGATTGATGAAAAGACGAAGTACAAAAGTGTTCCGGGGAACTCAGGAATACAGAAACACAAGTCATTGAGGAATGAAATAAATAAGAAGTGCAGGGAAGCTAGGACGAAATGGTTACATGAAAAATGTGAAGACATCGAAAAAGAAATGATTGTCTGAAGGACAGACTCAGCATACAGGAAAGGCAAAACAACCTTCGGTGACATTAAAAGCAAGGGTGGTAACATTAAGAGTGCAACGGGAATTCCACTGTTAAATGCAGAGGAGAGAGCAGTTAGGTGAAAAGATACATTGAAATCCTTTACGAGGGGGAAGATTTGTCTGATAGAAGAAGAAACAGGAGCCGATTTAGAAGAGATAGTGGATCCAGTATTAGAATCTGAATTTAAAAGAGCTTTGGAGGAGTTAAGGCAAATAAGGCAGAAGGGATAGATAATATACCATCAGAATTTCTAAACTCATTGGGGGAAGTGGTAAAAAAACGACTATTCACTTTGGTGTGTAGAATGAATGAGTGTGGCGACATATCATCTGACTTTCGGAAAAGCATCATCCATACAATTCCAAAGACGGCAAGAGCTGACAAGTGGGAAAATTGCCGCATAATCAGCTTAACAGCTCACGCATCCAGGTTGCTTAAAGGAATAATATACAGAAGAATGAAAGAGAATATTGAGGATGCACTAAGTGACCGTCAGTTTGGCTTTACGAAAAGTAAAGGCACGAGAGAGGCAATTCTGACGTTGCGGTTAGTAATGGGAGCAAGACTAAAAAAACAAATCAAGACACGTTCATAGGATTTGTCGATCCCGAGAAAGCGTTCGACAATGTAAAATTGTGCAAGATGTTCGAAATTCTGAAAAAAGTGGGGGTAAGCTATATGGAGAGACGAGTCTTATACAATATGTACAAGAGCCAAGAGGGAATAATAAGAGTTGAAGACCAAGAACGAAGTGTTCGTATTAAAAAGACAAGGATGTATCCTTTCGCCCTACTGTTCAATCTGTACATCGAGGAAGCAATGATGGAAATAAAAGAAAGGTTCAAGATGGGAATTAAAATTCAAGGTGAAAGGATGTCAATGATACGATTCGCTGATGACATTGCTGTCCTGAGTGAAAGTGAAGAAGAATTACATGATCTGCTGAACGGAATGAACAGTCTAATGAGTACACAGTGTGGACTGAGAGTAAATCGAAGAAAGACGAAGGTAATGAGAAGTAGTAGAAATGAGAACAGCGAGAAACTTAACATCAGGATTGATGGTCACGAAGTAGATGAAGTTAAGGAACTCTGTTACCTAGGCAGTAAAACAACCAATGACGGACGGAGCAAGGAGGACATCAAAAGCAGACTTGCTATGGCAAAAAGGCATTCCTGGCTAAGAGAAGTCCACTAATATCAAATACCGGCCCCAACTTGAGGAAGAAAGTTCTGAAAATGTACGTCTGAGAGTACAGAATTGTATGGTAGTGAAACATGGAGTGTGGGAAAGCCGGAACAGAAGAGAATCGAAGCATTTGAGATTTGAGAGAATTAGGTGGACTGGTGAAGTAAAGAATGAGTAGGTTGTACGCAGAATCGGAGATGAAAGGAAAATGTGGAAAACGCTGATAAGGAGAAGGGACAGGATAATAGCACATCTGTTAAGACATGAGAGAATTACTTCCGTGGTACTAGAGGGAACTGTAGAGGGCAAAAACTGTAGAGGAAGACAGCGATTGGAATACATCCAGCAAATAATTGAGGAAGTAGGTTAAAAAAAAAAGAAGGTGGTCCATGATCGAGACAGGTAGTGAATAAATATATTGTAAGACAGCACACTATGTATCAAGCGTTTCTCCAAGTGTATCAATACTGTTGACAGTTACCTGAAAGAAATTTCTGGGCCTTTTAGCTGGCTAAGAAAAGGCGAGAGTCACTAGGGTAGCCGCACAGGTCGTAAAAACGTTCCTGCTGAAATGTGAAGTCTCAGTCAGGTAAGCGCAAGGAAGAGCGTTCTGCTGACCGAATGCGGCAGGAGCAACTAATGATTGTGGCTCAGCCAGTTACAATGTTTCATTGTACGTGGATCAAAAGGAATGTGTTTTTGCGAAGGTAATATCTGAAGGACAGGGGTAACACAACATTCCGAGAACAGGACCCAGCCGTTGGGCTCAAAGGAGGCCAACTGGAATTTTTGTTCAAGACTTCGCAACAAGATTCCTGATTGGCTCGTAGTAATTGTTCTGCTTTATACCCTGATCCAGTAGAGAAATACACTGAAACGACAAAAGTCATGGGATCTCTCCTTATATCTTGTCAGACCTTCATTTTCCCGGTGTAGAGCACCAACTCCAAATGGCATGAACTCAACAAGACTCTGGAAGTCTCCTGCAGAAATATTGAGCCATGCTGCCTCTATAGCCATCCATAACTGCAAAAGTGTTGCCAGTGCAGGATTTTGTCCACAAACTGACCTCTCGATTATGTTCCATAAATGCTCGACGGCATTCATGTCGGGTGACATGAGTGGTCATATAATTCACTCAAACTGTCCAGAGAGTTCATCAAACCAATCGCGAACAATTGTGGCCCAGTGACATTCCTGGGAACACGAAGTCCATGGATGGCTGCAAATGGTCTCCAAGTATGTATCAAGCGTTTCTCCAAGTGTATCAATACTGTTGACAGTTACCTGAAAGAAATTTCTGGGCCTTTTAGCTGGCTAAGAAAAGGCGAGAGTCACTAGGGTAGCCGCACAGGTCGTAAAAACGTTCCTGCTGAAATGTGAAGTCTCAGTCAGGTAAGCGCAAGGAAGAGCGTTCTGCTGACCGAATGCGGCAGGAGCAACTAATGATTGTGGCTCAGCCTGTTACAATGTTTCATTGTACGTGGATCAAAAGGAATGTGTTTTTGCGAAGGTAATATCTGAAGGATCTCTGAATACTAAATTCGCTAAAGATTTCCGAAATGAAATGTCCCATGCGCCTAGCTCCAACTACCATTCCGCATTCAAAGTCTTAATTCACGTCGTGCGACCATGAATCACTTGAGAACAAATAACAGCTCCGCCAATGAATTGCCCTTTTATGCCCTACGTACGCCATACCGCCGTCGTCTGTATATGTTCATAGTGCTATCTCATTACTTTATTGCAATTTGCTGATGAGATTCCGGTGCTGACAGAACCTGCTAAGTTTTGTAGTTTGAGAAAACTTTTCCTCTTAGAACGTCACAAACAATGGTCTTCGTCTTAGAGCTGCAGAGCGAGACGTCTTCGACTCTGAGTAGAACTCAGATGCTGGGGCTGAAGTTTAGAATTCTCATTCATTACTGCAGCCGCCTTCTGCTCCCGTACATCATTAGAGTGACAAGCATGAGCTGTAGTCACATTCACAAAGACGAAGCGAGTGCGAAGTCATTTATGTTGAACCGAAGTTGCATTTTACTGATCTAATTTTCACAGACAACTAGCTGCACCGACTATGCACTTAGACGAAAGTATTGGTTTTCTTTGATGCTTTTCTGGGACTTTTCCTTATTCCATTAACGTATTCCGCAATCATTGATCATATTCACGAACACGCGTTTACATTGCTTCTATCATGTAGTCACCACATGTGCCAAGGCTATCGTACGTGTTTTCAGTTCCTTGTTCCTTTGAAAGTTGATTATACTCCTTATTCACTGGACAAAACATTTTTAATCTTTTAGCAATAAGTGATATTGTTGGAACCTTAGTTTCTTTCAATAGTCTGATGTATCCCGTTGTTAAATATCCGTGTGAGGTGCAATACCCTTTAGTTGGGCTACTACTGGTAATTTAAGTAGACAGTCTGTTATGCACTGCGCGGCTTTGTTTTCTTTTCATTTGCATCTTATAGGAAGTTACCTTCCACTGTAGGTCTTAGTGGGTAGAATCTGTAGCATCATGCGGCGGGGCGGGGTTGTTCTGTCGTTGTCGCTCGTTCGTACAGTCAAATGTTCAAATGTGTGTAAAATCTTATGGGACTTAACTTCTAAAGTCATTAGTCCCTAAGCTTACACACTACTTAACCTAAATAAGGACAAACGCACACACACCCATGCCCGAGGGAGGACTCGAACGTCCGTCGGGACCAGCCTCACAGTCCATGACTGTAGCGCCTTAGACCGCTCTGCTAATCCCCCGAGGCGTTCGTACAGTCTCTCATTAGATTTTTCCACCTACCTCACTAGGGCTTCCTTACGACGTCCCTTCACTCAGCAATAGTAGATGCTCACTAGGCTGTGTAAAGCAGTGTTGATGAAACCACGTCCTAATACCTACCACACAGAGGCCGCGTAACTCAAGTTGCGGATCAGTTCCTATAAGTTCATTTTAACAAATTTCAGATGATGGGTAAATGCAGTTTCGGAAATTTTAGTAAACTGGTTTTTATTCTTAAGGAAGCACATAAATTTGCTATCAAGTCCGCATTTACTGTTTTAACTGCTCTACTATGCCCACCTCACAGTCTGCATAAAATGTTTTCACACGGAAAAAACAGCCAGAATATCTACCAGTCCGACCCGATTAATGCTCGATCTGACAGTCACTGACCCACAGCTATAGCGAGTTGAAACTTCAGTCGTATCAGTGGCCTTAAAAGTTAGAAGTTCTCGCCCAAGTATTCCATAAAATTACGGAATATGCAACGCGGAATTTCACTAAGACCGAGATATCACATGCTCATAATCCCTCAATTCATTAATCAAATTGTCTTCAAAATATACGCAACTGCCTGAGTCACGACACTTCCTAATAGCAATGAACTCAACAGTTCTTCATTTTACAAGTTATTTTCTCGGCGACATTTAGCATGGTGTTAAACGTACGAAGGTTGGCTAGCGACTCTCTCGATGCCACCCCACTCTTTGCCTATCTAACTTTCTGCACGCGGGAGCAGCTTATTTCTAATTGGGTAATGTCAAACCATTACCCAATCAGAATGATCCTTCTAGATCATTCTCGCGGCAAACTTGCCTGAGCCAATCACTAATCAGTAAATCATTTACGTCATTCCAGTGCCAATTTCTATTATAATATTTTTATAAAATAGACCGAAATACAAAATAATCTTTAAATTAATTGTGAAACTTATTCCACTTCCGACTTCTCTTCTGGCTGCTCTCTTACTAAAGCAAGCACACATCGACATAAATCATCAGCTTCGTTGTTACAACACTATGTTCCCACGGTTCATTTTCATAAGTTGTTAAGTAAAATAGTATTACGTTTTTTTTAGCATGTCCCACAAACACTCTCTCATTCATTCCCATGTATATACGTAACAAAATAATCAGCAGATAATAATTTTCAATGATTTTTACATTACGAAATTGCAGCATAATTAAAGTTTTGAAAAGAAAAATTCCAGTTAGGTGATTTTATATACTGAGAATTCTGGTATGACATTAGATGATAATAAAAGACAAACTGCTATTGTTCCTAACTGAGTTTTGAAACATAAGTGTCCGTTTTTGGACATTTGAGTAATTTTCTCAATCTCCGTAACGGTAAGAAATAACAGTCTGAAAATTTTACAGGATCCTTTACTCAATAATAAAAGATGGTACAACAAGTTGGAGCAAAATCGGTTGATAATTACTACAGTTTATTGAGATTCATAGGGGGGTATGAATTTACGTTCCTACCAGATGTTACTTGAGACTGTTCTAATAGCTAGCAGCTTCAGCTGCGCTATGAGTCATAGCGAAGACACAATTCTGCAGCCACCGTGATACAGGGCTGCATGCTCTACTGCAATAAATGTTATTCAGTAATAACTTGCTACGTTACAATTTCATTGCCATGCTAACTTGCTCAACTGAAATTTCACTAATCTACAGTGGTAATGGAAATGCTGGGAAACCTAAATCTGGATAATCGTACCGCGACAAAAACTCCATTGGATATCACAAAATATACATTTTCACAAAGGCTTAACGTTGGCAATTACTTTCTACTTGTGGCTGCTGTTTTTCATAATTGAAAAACCAATAATTTCATCTTCATTCCGCGCTTTCTTGTAGTGCTACGATAGAAATAATGTTCTTGCATAATGCTTTACCTAAGCCCTGATGTGTTTGTGGTCTAAAACATTCACGGATTACATGTACACATCATAAATTCCGCTGCCAACAACTCTTTGATGTACTGTCAAACAGCCCAAAATACTTTCCCTTCTGACATAGTTAACGATGGACAATTGAAAAAAAAAAAAAACAGTACAGTTAATAAATATAATAAACGAATGAGATTACCTACGTTATAGTGGAGAGTGGCTCAGTGAGTAGATGAACAGAATAACAACTTGTTTTCAGCTGTAGTTAATGATGGAAAACTACTACATGTGAGTGATTCCACAGCTACTACGCCACACCATTTTGTGGGGCATTTTCGTTATACCTTTCAATAATGACCTGTACTTACGCAAATATAGCTGTTCCGTCCTGTCTACGACTCCATCTGACGGTGCGCATCGACAAATACTACCCCCTTCTCACATTGTCAGAGATGGTGTTTACAAAACATCGTATTACGTAACTTTCAAAATTCAGATATAGACAGAATAGAATTTTGTGCTGAAGAAAAGGCCTGGCGCTCTTTATATCGTACTACATTAATCCTAGCATTTTTCTGTCGGTTAATGCTTCTTCCCTCTCTGGTAATGATTTTAATTTGTTAAGAATGCCGGGTATCGTCTATAATCCGTTGGCGACGAAATAACCAAACATCTGAATTCATATCGTGCGGAAAGATATATCTACAGTTCCGTGAACCCGTCCTTGCGGCGAATTCGCAGCCTACACTGCTAGGACACACAGCAAAAATCTAGTCAGTGCCAGTGAACAACAGAGATAGAAATCAAGTATAATATGGAACACGTGCCTCCTCGCTAAACAAGGCAGTAGCTTAAATATTCTTTAATTCACGTCTATGGTCACAAATTTTTTGTCATCAGACTATCGGTTTCGGTCTATACTGCCCATCTTCAGATCTGTTTTATAAAAACTGTGTTTGTTTTGAACAGCAGTGCTGCTGACAAGATGACTCTTTGAATACACTGTTATTTATATATATTTGACGATGTTGGCGCTGATTTTGTGTTTAGCATTTCACGATTCCATTATGGCTCCAGTATATTAGGACATGTTTTTAGAAAACAGATCTGAGGATGGTAATTATATACCGAAACCGGTAGTCCGATGACAAAAAATTTGTGACCATAGAATTGAAGTAAAGGAAATTTTTTTCTACATTCGGGTCATTGTTCAATTCGCGACCATGTCGCAGCTTGTAAAAGGCAGTAGCTTACACAGCGTGTGTGGAGGACGAGTTGCTTGACAGAACGAGGTAATAATGAAAGTACGTCAGACTATTTCAAGCACGATTTACACCCTCTGCCTGCCTAACAAAATAAGCTGTGTGTTTCAAATTACTGTCGGAAAACGTTTTCCTATCTTACCGTACACTGGAGGTCTCAAAATACGACTCCATAACCCGGATTGAATGGAACGCGTCTCTATCTTGGAGCAGGTGTGATATACAGTGACAACAGCTGAACGCTGATTCGAACACATGTGCAGCAACAGCTGGGAACTGACTAATACGAGCACGCTCATCTATCAAGACGGTGAATCCAGAATGAAAGGTTCGCAATGTACCCCAGCTTTAGTCAAAGGCAAGGAACCGCTTTAAAAGTACGACTCCCAGGTAGACACTAATAAACTAAGGCTTCGCTGACAGATAAATTTAAAGGTTGAAAGGTGGCTACACTGAGCCACAGCGCCAGAGATCGCGCTAGAGAGTATTGTTCCGCCGCCTCCACTGGCAGTGATTATTGAGATGTCGTAGTGAGGAGTGATTATTGAGATCTCGTAGTGGGCAGTGCTTTGGGAGAACTCGTGGTAGTCAGTGCTGAGATGTCGTAGTGAGGAGTGTTTGTTGAGATGAGCTAGTAGGCAGTGCTTGCTGAGATGTGATACTGAAAAGATCTTGTTGAGATGTGATAGTAGCGAGTCGGTGTGGAGAGATTGTAATGTCTAGAGTGCTTTTCATCAATATAAATTAAGGTAACAAACTACTTTTCTTTTCTTTCTCATTATTTCAATGTCCTGAATAATGCGTCATTACAGGTTCAGTCAACAAAGCATCTGGCTTGTGTTCTTGTATTAGAGTGTAATTCTGGTTTTCTTGAGTAATTATGGTATTTCTATTTTCTTTAATTAATTCAGTATAAATGATATTTAAAATTTCTTGTGTTGTTGAAGAAGAACCGTGCCAGATGCGTACGTTGAGTCATACTTCCACACACAGAACAGTTACACTTGTGTTTTGGTTTCGTAGGTTTTATAGTTGCTGGGGACTTAATTCATTAATTGTGTTAATGAAAATTTCCATTTCATTCTTTGTTGTTGTTCTTTGCAGTCAGATAGCGTAATAATACTAGTCAGGGCCAACCGTTTACGAGACTGCGTAGACGGACAGACAGCAACTGAATCAAAAAATTAAAATTATTTGCATTCTATTTTAATTAAGCCCCCATGCAAGGTTCATTTATTCCCACAAATCATTATGCATGAAGAATAAATAAACATCTACCATTTTTATAGCTATACTTTCTCCTTGTGTACTTGTCTTTCGAACTGCAATAAAACGAAATTTAGCGAACAACTGTTTGTTTGGCCAAACAAAGGAATATTATGCATGCACTAGTCTGTGGAAGGGAAGAACACGGCATAATCTTAAGTATAATATAATATGATACTTTATTTCTGTACTAGTGTTAATTACAAAAACATTCGTTATGAAAACAATTTGTTACAATTTTCATTATACTTATCTGTAACTAACTGACAGATTAACTCTTCTTTATTTTACTATCTTCATATTACAATGGCGGTTTTCGGTGACGAAATACCATCATTATATCAACAAGAGAAATAAAAGCGAAACCACTTGTAATCTACCCACTGGAAAATTACCCTCTATCACGCAATCATTAATAATGGTCAATCAAATCATCCACATTTATTTACGTTTGAAAAGTATCTGATCAGATTTCCTAGTAATATATGCGCCGACAGCTCGTCGACGCCAAGGTATTTTTCTAGTACGTTTATTCCTTGGAACAACAGAGGTACGAAAATGTATGCTCCATGGTTATTGTAGTTAGAGAGAGAGAGAGGAACAGCTTCGGAAGTATTCGTTTGAAGATTATCAGATTGCTAAAGGAGTTTTATTTATTCTTCTTTGCGCTAAAGCGGGATAGGAAAGAGGATAGTTTGTGCCGCTAGCGCGATAGTAAAGAGAAGATAAACCTGTACCAGCAAATTGTAAGAGACTTGGAACCAACACCAAACGGAACATGTATGGAAATGAGTCAATATAATTTTGCCTCTGAAATAAGGTTTGTGAACATTTTATTCTAGAGTGAATGACGAATGAGTTCTCTGTCTGAATCATTGATGATTGTCTGGGCCCTGTAATTAATTGGGAAGTTTCAGCTGTGACGAAGAGAGCCTGCAATCTCTGAGTTTAGAAATCGTCCAAAAAGGCTTCGTTCACATCTGAAATTTTAGATCTGTCGTAAACTGAACGAATGGTTCAAACGATCGATTTTCCCAACTGAATGCAGCGCTTAATAATAATAACCAATGCAAAGATCTTTTCTAGCAAGCTAGCCGCTCAATATTAAGACGAAGGGCTCCACCAGAGATTCTACTAGGCTGATCTCAAGTAATTAATATAGTTTAAACTGTATACAGATAAAGAACATTTCTGTGTGAGAGTGAAAGAGCGATAAAGGCGACAGATACACTTCTGTACAGACCAAACATTACACCAAGTTAGCGGCAAGCTGCATTCACCACATATAGACTTTCATCATTTACAAAAGTAATCACAGAATTCAATTACAATGGCCAATCCGTGACAGGACACGTTTTTGGACGTTGTTAAAATAATTTTGTTCTCTGTTTCATGTGAACTACGACGAGACAACTTAACTTGGAAAAGAGAAGAGATACTCGCAGGCGAATTAGTTGGATCTTCAAAGAAAAGCAGCACGCTGGGCGCAGAAAAAGGGCCAGATCTATAATTTTGTATTAAAGCTTGCTAGTATTGAGGAAGTAGACGTAGATTTGAACATTTACGAATTGTGTGCATGCTACATGTAGATTGGTTGAACTATAATTTTGTATTAAAGCTTGCTAGTATTGAGGAAGTAGACGTAGATTTGAACATTTACGAATTGTGTGCATGCTACATGTAGATTGGTTGAACTGCCCGCATGCTACATGTAGATTGGTTGAACTGCCCTAGTTGCATTTACCTGAATAAGTACTATAAGAAAGTAGCCACACAGAAGTATTATTGTGTGAAACGAGATATATACATATTGACTGTAGAATATTTATATGGTTTTAACTAGAGCAATGTTTAAGATGAGTCAAGCAGAGCAGAGCAACACGCAACAGCCTTCAGCTGTGAGCACGGATGATAGTGATGTAGTAAGAAGTGTGGTAGAACCGATCGCTACAGATAGCGTAATAGAACGCCCTGTAGACACGGCTGGAGATGTAACAGCAGGTACGCAACATGGATTAGATCCATTGGTCATTATCATGAGGCAGATGCAAATGTTAACTGAGACCATGAATAATATGAATACGAAATTAGCCTCAGTTACTGAAGGCCAAGAAAATATGAAAATTGACATTAATTCGAAGTTAGCCTCAGTTACCGAGGGGCAAAATGATTTGAATTCGAAGTTAGCCTCAGTTACCGAGGGGCAAAATGATTTGAATTCGAAACTAGCCTCAGTTAATGAGGGGCAGGAAAATCTGAAAGCTGAGATTAAGCAGCAGTTACACGACAGTTTTTCCGAATTAGAGCAGCGGATAGAGGCGAAGACAAAGGAACTTAAAGATCAGGCCGAAGAGACGGAACGAAAATTAACTGCACAAATAGAATTGGTTAAGGCTCAATGTGAGGAATCTACTCAACGCGTACGTGTAGAAATGAAGGAGTATGTGGCTATTAAGATAGACACCGTACGGGAACAGGTGGAAATGGTTCCGCAATTAGTACAGAAGCAAAATGCCATGTCATGTGCAATTGCGCAACTTCCTGAATTGGCACGTACGCAGACGAACTTAAAGGAAAGTGTGGAACATCTGACAGAACGTCAGGACGTTATAGACCACCAAATGAATGTATTAACGGGTAAACTATCCGAAATCACATTAGAAAACAAAAGGCTAATGTGTGAAAACGTTGAGCAAAATGTTAAAGCAGCATTCCAGAGTCTATGCGGCAAACAGGAAGAGAATTTGTTTGCGAAAGGACTTGAGGAAGTGCGACAGCAGTTAAGTGCTGATTTTGAGCAATGGAAACAAACGATAGCAGAGTCGATACGCGTTTCACAACAAGGCTCAGAACAAATGAATACTGGCCAGCAGCAGAAGTTGCCCGCGACTATGGAGCCAGTTACTGCACATTCGCACACGATACCGACTTGTGTGAGTAACTCGAATATTAAATTGCCACGAGCTAGTTGTTCGCGCGAAGTTTTATCGGACGGAGGTTACGAAGGCCTGTGCCATGCCGAAGAAAAAATGATAAAGCATCGGCAATTTCAGATTTTTAACACTGACAAAAGGGGGGTCCATCCGATTGTTTTTATCAGGAGTTTTAGAGGAGTGCTACCCAGAAATTGGTCGGAGTGGCAGAAGATCAGTTTCGTTACTGGGTATATACAAGGTTCGGGGGCGATCTGGGCCTCGGACATGACGTCTGTTTGCTCGACCTATGACGAGTTTGAGAAAGCGTTTTTAGCAAAATTCTGGTCAGAAGGGGTACAGGAACGCCTAAGGCAGGAGGTGCTCTACCCAGAGCCTTTCTCTTTTTCGAAAGGAAGCCTTAGGAAGTATTTTGAGAAATATATAAATAAAACTAGATATTGGGACAGACCTATGCCTTTGCCAGATATAATAAACATACTTAAGGCAAGACTACCAACTAGTATACGGAATCAATTAATTTACGGCAATGATAAAGACTTGGAGTCGTTCCTCACGACGTTAGATCATATAGACATTATAGAAGAGAACAACCAGAAAGCCCGCAACAATAGATTCCAATATAGGGAGATAGAACCTCCGCCAAATGGTAGGCAAGGGAACGCACAGAGATCGATAAATAGTGGAGAAACCCCTCAAAATATCAACAATAATACCGGCAATAGTCTTGCGAGGGGCTATCCAAGGAACAACAGGAATGGGAAACGATACAATCCCGTATGGGGGAACGAAAGGAATTTCAGACCGCAAGCATGGAACAATAACGGTAATAGAAAGTGGAACCAACCGGGGGGAATAAACTCAAATAACCAACATCAGTGGGGACGGACATCTACGAATCAACCGGTGATTACCGAAGTGACGGATGATGTCAACCACCAGGCGAATCAAAATCCAACAAACTAGTAAGGACCCACTCGTGCCCCGGAGGAGCGGTCAACAATAGGTTGAGGGGCAACAGGATATGTGTACCAATGCTAACGTACAATGATGGACGATTACTGGCAGATGAATTGACCGAGGACTTAGAACCCAAAGATGAGGATAAGGAACAGGTGGCAGTAGCCGAAGTGCAAGTCATTTTGGATACTGTACCTATAACGGCGGTTTTAGACACAGCTGCAACCACGAATGTTATTTCGGAGGCTCTATTCAACAAGATCAGAAATATAAGACGAGTACCAATTTTTCCAGTTCAAAATTGTAGAATAATAGGCGCCGTTGGGGCCAGATGGGCTAATGTAAAAGTGCAGTCACTACTTAGTGTAGAAGTAGGAAATGTAGCAATATTAAGTACATTCCTTGTTGTGAAAAATTTGGTGGTAGACTGCATTATCGGAGTCGACAGCCTACGTCAATACGGATGCAGAATAGATTTTAAAACAGGAAAAATTTGGTTAAATGTAAATAAACAAGAAATTGAGTTGGACTTGTTGAAAAAGGTAAGCCTTACCAGAAAACATGATAGTGGGATCAGCGTGCAAGTAATCAGGACTGCACAGAATTCTAAACAGCACGTAAATAATGAGGTCCAAGTCAAAGGGGATTTCGGTCAATTAGTGTATGAGAAATTAAATGAATCCGACTGCATTATTGAAGATCAGAAGCAGCAGCTCAAAGAATTATTATTAGCGTATGAAAACGTGTTTGATGAGAGGCCAGAAGTTATTAAGGGATACATATGCCATCTCTACGTTAAGCCGCACGAAACATATTGTAGAACTTTCTATCCTGTTCCCTGGAGGTTAAAGGCTCAAGTTCAAAAAGAAATAGATCGCATGTTGAAATGGGGTTTGATCGAACCCTCCACAAGCCCATACTGCTCCCCATTGTTGGTCGTGACATAGCATACCCGGGATCGAACAAAATAAAAGGGTTATTTTCTCATAACGACTTAAAAAAGTATAATGAAGATTAGAAGATAGTGAGGAATGGTGTTCCGAGTGACAGAAAAGAACGCTCGTAAAAAACATAACCATAAACTCTGTGTGTAGTGATAGAAACCTTTAAATTGAAATAGTTAATCAGTAACATAGAGTATAGAAATAGTGACTAACTATTATTATCGAGTGTTGTAAAGAAGATAGTGGAGATAGGCTTCACCTGTGTTGGGGTGAATATAGGACTTTATCATTGCTAATGTCATCAAGAATGATTAAGGATCTGACTGAACTTCAAGAAAATGAAATGTTTCACGCAAATGACGCTGAATAATCTAAAGAGGTTCCGAGTGAATATTCATATATAATCTCATGTGAACGCTTAGATGTGTAAAAGTGTAAAGGAATGTGTTGTGGTAGTGAATTGTGAGTGACGGTGAACGCCGCAAAGATAATTTCCCGCGCAAAACAGTTGACGTCGGCGCGAGAATTAAAATCGATATAGACGATACAGAGATGCTTTGTAAGAGACTCGCACCAAACGCGAGGATAAACTGATTCATATTGCACTTTAAAAGGAATAGGTGTTATAATTAGAAGTTAAGAGTTTTTAATTTATTAATGAATGATTAAAGAAAGTAAATATTCATAGATTCAGTAGTAATTTAATGGTTCGTGTTCGTTTGAAAATTTTTTTGTGAAAAATCCATTTCCATATATGAGCATGGATGAACAACGTATGAATCAGAGAGTAAATGAAAGAGGTGAATCCGCATTTCTCAATGTTAATAACTTTTACATTTCAGCGCTCAAACGTAAAAATATATGTATTTAAAATAAAAGGTTTTGAGTATAGCTAAATTATATGACTTATCAAGGAAATATGGATGATGTCTTGGTATAAAATGAACTACACTTTCCATTATTCGATGATTTGAATCCAAAATCTATAGTAAGTTACATGAATCCTTTAAATTACGAAGAGCAAATCAGTGATAGAAAATCTGTGAAAACTTTTGGACTTATAAGCACAAGTGGGGAGGCAAAGTAAAAAAGAGTATTCAAACGAGAAAATCGGATGATGCTTTTGGCAACATCATTAAGTAATCGTTGAATTCCGTGAAGTATGTCGTAACAAAAAGGATCCATGAAGCCATAAGGATTTTGCTTTCAAAAAGGAGAATCTTGGACGGTGCAACCTAATCAGTTCTCTTACAAGAAGAGTTTCCCTTTTGGTCATTGCTAATTCTTTTGGAATGAATGTTGCATGTGAATTCGAGTATCCCCGTTCCTTCTAATCTTCCCATTGTGGGCCGCGTAGAAGATCAACTACAGAGTGGGCCGCGTAGAAGACCGACTACAAATGTGGACGTCGGGGACATGCAAGACCCGGGGGAGTTTAACACCGCAAGATATTGTACAAGAAGCAAGATTGTAAAGCGCGAATTCACGTTATTTATTGTAAAACGTTTTTTTGCTAGAGGCACAAACCACTCTTCTCCAAATTGCGATACAAATTGATCCCTGTCTTTCCTTTAGAGATGAATTTCAAAATTATTTTTGTTCTTCTATAGGCTTTCCTATCTTCTATGTACCGTAGGCTGGGGGTCTAAGCTTAAGAGGTTTTCCAAGGTTTCCCTGCTTAAGAAAGTTCCCGAATGGGTAGACCCTGACATCAGTTCATAAAAGATCATCTTCCTTGGTTGTGCACAGCAAACATAACACCTAGATGCACGTAAAAGCAATACAGCCGTGGTACCTGTCTCTTCATTTCTTCTGTCTTCAACATTTCTTTTCTTCGTCTGTCTCAAATATAATATTCTTATTCAGTCGGAGGACTGACAATCATCATTTCCGGGTTATCCACGCTAATAGATAGCTCGCGAAGTGTGTTCGGTGAATCAAAATTGAGCTCACAAACTTCGCTCGCTGCGAGGGGCATTGTAATCTACCCACTGGAAAATTACCCTCTATCACGCAATCATTAATAATGGTCAATTAAATCATCCACATTTATTTACGTTTGAAAAGTATCTGATCAGATTTCCTAGTAATATATGCGCCGACAGCTCGTCGACGCCAAGGTATTTTTCTAGTACGTTTATTCCTTGGAACAACAGAGGTACGAAAATGTATGCTCCATGGTTATTGTAGTTAGAGAGAGAGAGAGGAACAGCTTCGGAAGTATTCGTTTGAAGATTATCAGATTGCTAAAGGAGTTTTATTTATTCTTCTTTGCGCTAAAGCGGGATAGGAAAGAGGATAGTTTGTGCCGCTAGCGCGATAGTAAAGAGAAGATAAACCTGTACCAGCAAATTGTAAGAGACTTGGAACCAACACCAAACGGAACATGTATGGAAATGAGTCAATATAATTTTGCCTCTGAAATAAGGTTTGTGAACATTTTATTCTAGAGTGAATGACGAATGAGTTCTCTGTCTGAATCATTGATGATTGTCTGGGCCCTGTAATTAATTGGGAAGTTTCAGCTGTGACGAAGAGAGCCTGCAATCTCTGAGTTTAGAAATCGTCCAAAAAGGCTTCGTTCACATCTGAAATTTTAGATCTGTCGTAAACTGAACGAATGGTTCAAACGATCGATTTTCCCAACTGAATGCAGCGCTTAATAATAATAACCAATGCAAAGATCTTTTCTAGCAAGCTAGCCGCTCAATATTAAGACGAAGGGCTCCACCAGAGATTCTACTAGGCTGATCTCAAGTAATTAATATAGTTTAAACTGTATACAGATAAAGAACATTTCTGTGTGAGAGTGAAAGAGCGATAAAGGCGACAGTCCGGAACCGCGGGACTGCTACGGTCGCAGGTTCGAATCCTGCCTCGGGCATGGGTGTGTGTGGTGTCCTTAGGTTAGTTAGGTTTAAGTAGTTCTAAGTTCTAGGGGACTTATGACCTGAGATGTTGAGTCCCATAGTGCTCAGAGCAACTACAACAGGCAGCCAAATTCGCAAAACGTAATCTCCAAGTGTTCCTTGCAATTCACGAATAATTCCACAATGTGCAAACACCTTTCTCTACGAAAACCCTTAAGTTTCTCTAGCGTCACACTCACATAAAAGCTCTATGCCGCGATGTGAACCGACCCGAGAAAGAAAACGAAGTCCCAACAGTTGCACCACGCAGCCACTTGCCATTCACAAATCAGAATTTAGAAACTCGCATCCTGGAGACAGAACTCATCGCCGTTTTGTGTCCAGAAATAGAATCCCTTGCAGGCTCGACACCCAAGGCCATCTTACTATGCATACCCCACTACTTCTTTTAGCTTGCTTCCTAAGGGCTTCCGTTATCATCTCTTCCGTATAATGCTATTCTTTCCTAGTTACGTGCATTACATTTCAATTTTTATCAAGGTATATTAACTTTCGGACCTATCGGCCAACATTAACAAAATGGATTTCATAATAAGTCACGCTCAATCGCGAATAAAAATGGTATCAAACACAATATATTCAAAATTAATAGCTTCTCATAAAATGTAACATTAACACGAATATTCTGTTGCTAACCTATGGCACAAATAATCTGAACGTTTCTTATTATTACTATTGGTGAGAGAAGGCACAGCCGTCACCTCAGTTGCTTGTTGTTGAAGATCCAGATTTCGTACACTGAGTGACCACCTTCAGTGCAGCAGCTACAGTAAACATATTTCAGTCGTTATTTGGCACAGTCCCTCTTAGACTATATACGTGAGGTGTTCACCTTTCAGATGAGTGCATTTTCAACTTGCGGATAACTCGTTACTTAATGAAACAGTTTGTCGTCTGGATGTCAGTGTAGTGCTGCACCATTATCTTAATTTCTTTAAGACTGGAGATTAGAGTTGTAATTTGAAATTGTGTGTAATGTAATTATAAACGTTTCCCTCATCTCCGGTGCTTTTATAATATTGTTACAAGCGACATAGCTAACAATATCCATTTACACGACGTTAGTTACGGCACACATATTTGAAGAACTGTGTGTGGTATGATGGGCAGCTACCAACGTTGGCGCAGCGGAAATCATCGCAGAATTCTTTGCAAGAGCAGTATTCCACGGTTGAAACGCGATGTTTTTTTCAAGTTATGTCAGCACAACCAAAAAAAAACCTCTCTGCAAGAGTAGAATTCCATCCGTAAAACGTCTGTGCGTTTGATTTTATGTCAACCTGCCATCTGATAACGTAAAAAGGAAATAAAACTCGTGCTATAAAGTGCACGTTTAACACCTTCTGCCACCCGAAAATCAGAAATCAGAGAACGCCAAAAACAGTCCCCATGCGCTGTTACGTTCATATACGTATAACATTGTCCTTTTCCAAAGGGAGAGATCGCATTTTTTCTCTCTTTCGTATCAGAACAAATCATGAGCATGTAAAGGTAGAGCATCACGTCGCACGGTAAATTACTGGAACTAATATTTATCGAGCTACTGATAAAATTACGGATTTTCTATTGTAGCGAATTATCTTTGATGGCATTCTAAAGCAAATGAAGATAACGAGTTCGCATTAGTTCAAAATGATTCAAATGGCTCTGAGCACTATGGGACTTAACATCTGTGGTCATCAGTCCCCTAGAACTTAGAACTACTTAAACCTAACTAACCTAAGGACGTCACACACATCCATGCCCGAGGCAGGATTCGAACCTGCGACCGTAGCAGCCGCGTGGTTCCGGACTGCGCGCCTAGAACCGCTAGACCACCGCGGCCGGCAGTTCGCATTAGTCACTACAGCACAATAATACTTTAAATCTGGTTTCGCAGGAGAGAGCAGATCAGGTTATGGTAAGTTGCACAAAACACACAAACTTTTATTTTCCTAAGAACCACTTAATTACACATTGTCTTTAAAGGATCAAAACAAAAACAATATGACTGAAGTTAAGAAAACTTGAGATACCTCCTGGGCTGAAGGCCCAAAACTACACCAAAAACAAGAAGGACTGAATGCCTAACTTAAAAAATATTTCACGTAAATACTCAGCTGAAGGCCACACACAAGACATTAAACAACTCAGGGCTTAGCGCCTGGATATCAAGTATTTCAGATAGAGCAAATTTAAAAAAAAATTCGTTTTAAACAAATAAATTTTCAAATTTTAATTTAAGCTGGCTGAAGGCCTTATCTTAAAAATATTTCATGTAAAAGCTCGACTGAAGGCCACACACTGAACATTGAACAACTCAGGGCTTAAGGCCTGGATAGCAAGAATTTCAGATAGAACAAACTTTCTAAATTTAGTTTTTAAAGAAATCAATCTTCAAATTTTAATTTTAGTCGGCCGAAGGCCTTATTTTAAAATTAAAACAAACTAAATTAATAGACGGCTGAAGGCCTCGCACAGTACTTCAGACTAAAATGAAAATCACAATCTAAAACCAACAGAACAGTGGTGCTCAGAAGTGTTCCAAGGTCGGCCTGAGAAGGTAGGCAGGCAGCCAAGAGTAAGGTTAAATAATTGGATGGCAACCCGACCCAGAGACGGTGGAAGGACCGACCAACAACCTAATAAATTCCCTTCCGCCCGTCCAACGGCACGGCAACGGAAAGCACTACATCTTCAAAATTGGCGTCTAAAAACAGCCAATGCACAATAACCACTGTAAGAAACAAATATGAACAACAACTAAAAGGCTGTCGAACTACACACTGTGCTGGACAGCATGGCGAGGAAGAACACACTGCCAGTGAACTACTCTAACGACCAGGGCAGGTAACTGGGGCGTTAACGACTACAAGGCAGAAAATACCGCTGGTGCACTTCACTGATACGTAACAACCTATTTAATAGTTAAAGACCATACAAGAAGGCGGCTGCAAAATTTCGCCGACTCCTACACACCAAACGTTGCTTCTAGTCGGAACGGCCCAGGAAGCAATAACTGGCAATGAACGAAGAGATGTGACAGCAGTTGAGGTTTCATAACAGGTTAACTGATAACTCAACTTCAGTGTCCAGGTTCGGTGGACAACGAACTTTGTAGCTCTCGCAGCTAGCGCCTCACAATCCGACTACGCATGCACGCAGCCTGCGGTCCTGGCCTGAACTCGCGCAGCGGAGACTTCCTCGCTGCTCTGTCACGGCCGACCCCACTACCACACAGACCACCACACGGAAATATAGCGGTCACACCAAAGATTGTACAGCAGTACTAGTATCGATAAGTGCTGCTGCTGCCACTGATGGAGGCAAGTCAGCAACTCTTTATGGTAGTATGGGATAAATAAGACGCCACTCGACTGTGACAAAATGCCAAAGAACAAATGGCATCAACGCGAGCCAGCCACGTCGCAATACTCATACAGGGCTATTACAAATGATTGAAGCGATTTCATAAATTCACTGTAGCTCCATTCATTGACATATGGTCACGACACACTACAGATACGTAGAAAAACTCATAAAGTTTTGTTCGGCTGAAGCCGCACTTCAGGTTTCTGCCGCCAGAGCGCTCGAGAGCGCAGTGAGACAAAATGGCGACAGGAGCCGAGAAAGCGTATGTCGTGCTTGAAATGCACTCACATCAGTCAGTCATAACAGTGCAACGACACTTCAGGACGAAGTTCAACAAAGATCCACCAACTGCTAACTCCATTCGGCGATGGTATGCGCAGTTTAAAGCTTCTGGATGCCTCTGTAAGGGGAAATCAACGGGCTGGCCTGCAGTGAGCGAAGAAACGGTTGAACGCGTGTGGGCAAGTTTCACGCGTAGCCCGCGGAAGTCGACGAATAAAGCAAGCAGGGAGCTAAACATACCACAGCCAACGGTTTGGAAAATCTTACGGAAAAGGCTAAAGCAGAAGCCTTACCGTTTACAATTGCTACAAGCCCTGACACCCGATGACAAAGTCAAACGCTTTGAATTTTCGGCGCGGTTGCAACAGCTCATGGAAGAGGATGCGTTCAGTGCGAAACTTGTTTTCAGTGATGAAGCAACATTTTTTCTTAATGGTGAAGTGAATAGACACAATGTGCGAATCTGGGCGGTATAGAATCCTCACGCATTCGTGCAGCAAATTCGCAATTCACCAAAAGTTAACGTGTTTTGTGCAATCTCACGGTTTAAAGTTTACGGCCTCTTTTTCTTCTGCGAAAAAAAAAAAACGTTACAGGACACGTGTATCTGGACATGCTGGAAAATTGGCTCATGCCACAACTGGAGACCGACAGCGCCGACTTCATCTTTCAACAGGATGGTGCTCCACCGCACTTCCATCATGATGTTCGGCATTTCTTAAACAGGAGATTGGAAAACCGATGGATCGTTCGTGGTGGAGATCATGATGAGCAATTCATGTCATGGCCTCCACGCTTTCCCGACTTAACCCCATGCGATTTCTTTCTGTGGGGTTATGTGAAAGATTCAGTGTTTAAACCTCCTCTACCAAGAAACGTGCCAGAACTGCGAGCTCGCATCAACGATGCTTTCGAACTCATTGATGGGGACATGCTGCGCCGAGTGTGGGAGGAACTTGATTATCGGCTTGATGTCTGCCGAATCACTAAAGGAGCACATATCGAACATTTGTGAATGCCTAAAAAAACTTTTTGAGTTTTTGTATGTGTGTGCAAAGCATTGTGAAAATATCTCAAATAATAAAGTTATTGCAGAGCTGTGAAATCGCTTCAGTCATTTGTAATAACCATGTACTGCACTATATGACATATTTATTTCACAAGCAAATGGAATGGAAGTAGTCTTGAAACATCGGAGGTCAGCCTCTCATTCATCTCAATTTCCACCTCCTTTTCACGAAATGTTGCACTCTGAGGACTGAAGCTATTACACACTGTTGAAGGAAGTCTGACGTCACATTTAAATAAATCTGTAACGTTTTCTATATAATAATAGACAAAAATTTTCGAGTTTAATCGAACAGTAAAACACTCTGCTCTACACGTGCCACCATTTGGCAAAATACTCGTTTCGACAACGAAATATTAGATGTGACACACATACTACGATCTTCCGAGATGGCCTTAAGCAACTGGGAAACAGATAACCAGTCAATGAACTACTTCTCAATATAGCCTTTCATGGGACAATACACTTACAAATGAGATACCCTGTTACGACTCACCACTTGTCCTCAATACTTTTCTGTCAATATTTATCTCCTACCCTCCCAACTTCACAGAAGTTGGGGTGTTGCATTAGATTCCCGGATAAAGCTGAATCGTAAAGCACACTGTCAGCGAAAGGCAGAATTCCGGGTCCAAGTCACGCTACAGAATGTAGTTTTAACCTGTAACGAAGTTTCAAATCGAAGACACACATACAGTTTCACCCACAATTCAATTTCATATGCCAAGATATTAGTTTTGAGTTTCGGCGCTATATATTCTGCTCATATATATTCGCTCAAAACAGCAAGGTATCGACACATGCGAAAAAAAGGCCAAAGCTCGGAAGTTAACGTGAGCTGTAAGCTGAAAGGTGGCTTAATGATGTCGCATTGGCGCCAGACTTCACCACAATTATGCGCATCGTCACCGTGGCACGATGAGAAAGTCATCACAGCCCCTTTACCACGTTATCACAACTTCTTTTGACGTCTGTGCGATGGTTGTCGGAACCGTGACTCGTAGCGTTGAAATCATGCGATTTGCTTTTAGGAGGCTGAGGAAAATATTTCAGATGCGTCACCACTCGTAATTGACACAAGAAGGTGTCAAAGGGTGGCATAAAGGTCGTCAGTGAAACGACTCTCGGACATTCCAAACCTTCTCTAAGGGCGCCGTGGGGTTTCATCCCCACTGAACGTTATCTCAGTACTTTGGCGTACAGCGCGACAGCAATTTCTGCTCTCGTGTACACGATGGAACAACTAGGGTCTATTCACAATCGTTTATCCAAATATGAATATGATCCGACGTAGCAGAGAGAAGTCAAAAAGCAGACGTTATGGAGGCACACTAAGCAACTTACTTAAAATTTAAAGTTCATTGACACTGTCAAACAGGATGTATGTGATCTGTTGTAAATTTTTATTTTTGTTTTGGACTTAAAACCCACGAAGTCAAGGTCGCACATGAAATCATCTTTATTTGGTTGGATTACTAGTTTCAGCTAAGAAACAATCCATCTTCAGGTCATAAATTATTTGTTATTAGTTTTGATAACATTACGGTTTCACACATCGTTAAAAACTTTCCTAAAGTGACGTCATCTACACATAGTATGGTGTAGTTCAAAACAGCTTTTCATCGTTCATGGCCAGTGTAACTGAAAAATTGTCATAAAGCAAAGGTGTTATCCCGTTAAACCTTTGTAACTGGCACAATAAGTGTTTACATTTCGTAACAGAGACCATCATATGAGCCGCTGAGAGGCATAGTAGTATAACTCAGTTTTTCCCAGTTCGGAGAAATGAAAGGTTTTGCGTCTTGTGTAGTGTAAATTCATACTTTACAATCATGCGTCATTCATTTGATGAAATGTACAAATGAAATAGAATTACGTTTATACAGACATTTTAGTTATTTGTACCTTAAATTCCGTTTTTTGGTCCCTAAAATTTGGAGTACCCCTTTCCCTCTCAGCAATTTAGAAAGGTAAAGGTGTACAAATTAAGAATTGCATCACTCTTCTTATAAACGCTTTAATGAAGTTGAATACCTGAGAAGGGATACTCTGTCCTTTAATCTCCATAACTGCGATTTATTTATAAGATATGAACATAAAGTTACACAGCAAATTTGAGTCTGCACTTATTGCTCCCATTAAGCACATCTCTCTCACAAATTCAGTTAAAGTAATTGCATTACTGTTATTAATTACTAGAATGCTACCAACTGAGTCGGTCTAATAGCTCAGCAGTGCGTTCACCTACGGATTATAAATAAATGAAGTGTAATTCTTGTCATGCTGATATTTCAGAAGGCTTTAAAACGGAACATGTCTGTTTACTCGATTACACCGTCCACGGTTCTTCCTCTGCTAAAAAGTCATGTCCAGGTCCAGATTCCTGACCCGGACTTAAAGTTGTCACTTGGTTGAACAAAGCGTGGTACACAGGAGGGATGTACGGGAGTAGTGTCATCATGTATCTCCTTTTTGTCTCGGTGACAGGATGCACAGCACTGTTGAGAGGAATGAGTTGAACACTAGACAAGTGAGGACAGCCACGAGCACGATGTAGAGTTGTAATATCCAAAGTTTTGAAAAGGTTTCTTGTATCAGGAGAGTCTTTGTATGAGATGTGGGCAGTCTTTCTGGAAACGAAGCCATCGAACATGAAGCCAATAGAATTTTTCATTTTGGTGTGTTATTTTTTCTAAATGTCATATTTTTCTCTAGATCCTTTATTGAGACTAAGGCTTTCTACAAACCGCAAAAGGTTGCTTTCTCCTTACCTTTTGAATGACATTACAGCGATTATCAGAAGTGAAAATTTGGGCGGTTCTTTTGTCTCCATAACTCCGCAGTTGAGATCGTTTGGCAGAAATCAGTGTCCCGATAACATAAAATTGTTGTCAAACTTATGGATCTCATTTCTTGAGTTCTTTACAGTCTCTATCCAAATTAGCTCAAGTTTCGAATTCAGATTTTGACTAGTAGCTGCGTCACTCTATGCTGTTACATGATGAGCATCCTTAGCATGGTGTTCTACGTGCTTTAGAAGGCAGGAATCTACTTCTTGGGAACCTTTTGCTCCCAAAGTCTCATCCCAAACGTACATAGAGCCATTGTCCGTTTTGAGATCACGAATGCCGCAGTTGTATGCATACAAGTTCCTCAAGTAATAAGCTCTTGATGCTGAAACTTTAGAGAGAGGCAGTACTTTTTGAAGATCAAAAGTTGTGGTTACGATATCCACATTCCCTCGACTGAGTCTGGTGTCTTCAGCCAAACACTGCCTTGCTATTTCTGTTGTTCTCCAATGTTCATTTTGTTTTTGCACTAATGCCGATTTAAATGGGTCTTCTGCAGTCAAAATTATCAACTTTACGGAGTTACATGTAACACAGGAGTCTTTCACTGGGGCATGGAACCACAAGTTAGAGAGACTCTCCTTCACTACACTTTTTTCTGGAACTTGTTTCTCATTGCAGTCTTCTCTGTAAAGATCGTACATGATCTTAATATTGAGGTCAAGGCTGAGATATTTCCAATTAGGGTTGTGTGCCCTAGAGTGGTGACTCTCGTAAAGTGGGAACCATTTAATGTGGTCTACTAGCATGTTAACAACAACCTCAGGAAGTTTGTTTTTTGGAACATTCTTCCCTGTCTAATCCTCTCCAGATTCTCGACCCAGTACTCCTCCCTTTAGTGCTCGAGTTAATGGAGCATTGGAAATGGTATCCAAGAAAAACTGTTCGTAATCAAGATGCGATCCGTGCTGCGGCTCGCGTTGGTGCTATTTATAGGTTTCCGTCCTCTGTTGCAGGCGAGACTGTATGGTTTAGTTGACATGGTTGTGGTTGTTTGTCTTCTTCTAAAAAATGGTTCAAATGGCTCTGAGCACTATGGGACTCAACATCTTAGGTCATAAGTCCCCTAGAACTTAGAACTACTTAAACCTAACTAACCTAAGGACATCACACACACCCATGCCCGAGGCAGGATTCGAACCTGCGACCGTAGCAGTCCCGCGGTTCCGGACTGCAGCGCCAGAACCGCACGGCCACCGCGGCCGGCTGTCTTCTTCTCGTGTTGACTGGCGCCACTTGGTTTCGCAAGCGTTGCCTGTCCACGAGTGGCAGCAGCGGCGGTTATCGATATGTAGCAACTGTAGCCCTATCTTTGGGGCGACGTCGTCGTTCTTCCGGTTGGGCAGGTCGGTTGGGCAGGTCGGTTGGGGACTCAAGAGGACCTAGGTCCGCACTGTGCGACAACACGCCAGGACCGCTGCCGGATCGAAGGCCTGTGGTCACGAGGGTGCACGACCTCGTCCTGTAAGCTATAAGTTGAGTGCTTTTGGATTCAAGTAGAGAAACCTCCACGATTGTGGTATCTCGTGATTCTCCAGTGACTTGGGTTCATGTTGCTGCTCGTACTGTCGCCGAGGCGAAGCGCAGTGAGTGGACTGCTTGGGGAAGGAGGATATGTTAGCTTTCCTCGACTTCATGTCACTGTTTGCTGCGTTCAACCTCTTACAATTTGTTAAGTTCAACGAGCGGTAATTTTTCTTGCCTAGTGGCCGCTAACGCCCCAGTTACCTGCCCTGGCGGTTAGTGTATGTAACGGCAGTGTACGTTTCCTCGCCTTGCCGCTTCTGTCCGGTAAGTCGTGTACTTTTGACAGCTTTCTTGATTGTAGGTTGGTTGGCGATTCTTCTACTCTGATGGTAGTGATTACTTTCTCGTTCCGGGCACTCTAAGCACAGTTTTCTGTGGGTGGAGTCCAGACCGCCAGTTTCTACTTTGGAGTATTTTTACATCTTTGCATTTGGTTTATTGGACGTTAGGTAGCATCAGCAAGATTATCATTAGTCATTCGTTAGACTGCCACTAGTCTGAGTTACCATCATGTGAAGTGAGTGCAACTCTTGGCTGCCTATCTCATCACTCGCGAAAGTGTTTTTAGCTGGACCAACTCAGAGGTCGATTCCTGGTGCACCGTCTGCGACTGGCCCTTGTGTTTTATTATTGTATTTGCTGTTTTATTGTATGTTTCTAAATTTTTATATAATTGCCATTCTTGGCTTTACAGCAGGTTTAAATGATTGTGCTACCAAGTTTACCATCATTTTGTCTCGCCCATTTGGTGATCTGTTGCCGTTCTTTTTAAATTAACCTTTGCTATTGTATAGTTGTTTTATAGTATGTTTGTTAAAATTTTTATAATTGCCGTTTTTGGTGTTAAAGCCCTTCAGCTGTGACTGTGGTTTCTTGCCTTAAAATTCTAATTGGGATCACATTAGGTTGTTTATAAAACATTATCTGCTGTGTCTGTATTTTATGCTCATTTGTTAATTTGTAACGCACTGAAAGCACTATTAATTACACAGTTGTTTATTCCTTCAATAAGAACGTGTGATATCTTATTTATTGCTGAGTCTTGAATTACCGTTTTAAAATAAATGTGTGTAATTTCAAAAGGGGAACCAATAGTAACTGATTACGGCCCCAACTGCAGTCGTAACCGAATCCTGCCTTCCTTGACTTCCAGGTTACAAGATGATTTTTGTTTTTAAAGTCACGAAGTATCTGTAAGTAATTGATTTTGGTCCCCTGCGCTTGTCTTCGTCATCACCTGGTCGCCGCTGTCGAACATCAACACATTTCACCAGTCCGCATAGATAAGCTTTCTGTTTGCTGACATTTCCCAAATCCTCGCTTTAAACAAAGCAAATCTCTTGCCAGTAGTTAACATAGACAGACGTTTCTTACAACAACCACAGTCTTTTCCACGGAATTTCTTTTCTTCAACATGTTTTCCTTTGGTTGACTCGTAAGATTCTCATAGGTGTCTCTTTCTTGTTGCCAGATGTTTCCGATGATTTTGGGGTCAACGTTTACTTTTTTTCTGATTCGAATGTTTCCGGGTGTTTCTAGGCACTGGCTTTTGTGTTGTGTTGGAGAATGTTGAAGTATCAGGAAAGTCACTTTGATTTCCTAGTTCGGTGACGGGTGAGTATGGTCCTGGGGCTCCTTCAGGAAGCTGACGTCGATTTTCCAGCATAGTGATCTCTGTTAATGTTAATTCCTGAAATGTAGGATGCTCAGGATTGGTATCAGTCTTCAAAGATGTAGCCGTAGTATTTCAACAGGATTAAACAACCGACCAGTTGCACATAAACGGTAGTACTTATATTATTTCTTCTTCATTACTACGCAGTTGTTGGATCGGACAACACACGCTGTTCTAAGTATTTCACTGTGTCGTTATCAGAATCTTCATTGTCGGAACGGCCACTATCACGGGAAAACTCGTAGTCTGGATCATTCGCGTTCGATCCTGGAGATGAAGACTAAGTGTTCACTTCTAGATTCGTATACGTTTTGGCCTAAAATACTTGCGACTACTGTGCTTTTACCTGCTTAACCTGCCGTGAACTGTGTTCTCCTGTCTCAGTTGTTATTACTTTTATAATTTAAGTCAACCTGGGTCAATAATTTCAAAGAAACAAGAAAACCATACGGAGAACTTCAGTAGACATAGAATACATGACGAAAAAAAAGATATATCCGATCTCATAAACTTAAACTCGATTACTTGAAATTGCTCACCTGGCATGCTAATATTCTGTCCTGTGCTTTTTGTGTATAGATCAAACAAAGCACAATATATGGTATATGTAATTAATGTTGGACATCACTGCTTGATTCGTGTAAGCATTAACCTAGACTTCAACATGAAGTGCAAGCTTCTCTTATAAAGACAGTTTCTGCTTCTGTAGCATCCGGATATTACAAATCTAAAGAAAGAAAACAATGTTAATACTTAATAACACTGTTCCAGTTATTTTTTGATTTTAGGGTGTAAATAAATATGCAAAGCAACACAGAACAACACGACCACGTGGCCCTGCAGCTTGACTTATACCACTCTTCCCGCGAACACGCTTCACTCGGGCGTGAGAGAAAGAACGCACTTGTTGGTCTCAAGCGGCTCCGGCGGTAATTCTCTTTATATCACTTCTCCACAACAAGTTTCCGTGCGTTGTGAGTAAACTGAGTGGTATAAATCAAAAACTAAAACTTTTTTACTTAGACCACTAAGGCCTCTATCGAAACCGCATCCTAGTACAAAATTTAACTACATCAAATTTCTTACAGAAAAATCCTGTTAATTTTTTCCGCGGGACTAATAGTTTGCCCATAACGAACGAGAGAATATGAACCCTAATTCCACTAGAAAAGGTTCAAGCTAGATGCCAAACCACACGCTGTTAATAGCACTGATACTATTCATGCTCCACCATCAGCGATTACAGCGTGTCCTGTTAGTCATCAGTCTCTGTGCCTTTGTTCATATTTAAAGCATCCACTAGCGACGTTGCTGCACTGTCAATAGTCTCTTCGATTGGTAAATTGCGGTGAGCAGAAACAGACCTATGGCTGCTGTATGATGTTTGTTGTCCATAAAATGTCTGTAATGGTTTGCCGCTCTGAGCTTCATATATCTATGGTCACAATCTGCGATATTTGACGCTGACCACTGTCATGGACTTATTGTTGCCCGTATTTTTTGACCTTGGTGGCAACTCATTTCTCAAACTTAATATCCCCACTGTATTTCCCTGATAGCTGGCACATGGGAAGCCTAGTGCCTTCACAGCCATCGAGTGTCTCGTGCGCAATTAAATGAGCTGGTATCGCTTGTGAGATCCTTTCAGCGCTCGATTGTCACACCAAGGACCATACACCATTTTACGTCACCCTATCCATGCTGAACTCTTACCTACCAGGTTAGCCGAGAGTGCTAACGCACTGCTTCCTGGATTCGGGTAGGCGCGCCGGCCCCGGATCGAATCCGCAAAGTGGACTAACGACGAAGGCCATTGTGCCGGCCAGCCTCAATATGGTTTTTACGCGGTTTTCCACATCCTGATAGGTGAATACTGGGCTGGTCCCCACGTTCCACCTCAGTTACACAACTCGCAGACATCTGAAAAACATCCACACTAACCCATGGCTTATACTACACGCAGACAGCTGGGGTACACTGCTTCCGTCTCGGTGGGTACGGGGTGGCGGCAGGAAAGGCATCTGGCCACCCCTTAAAATTAACATGCCACGTCCATTAACCATAACAGCAGACCCCGCAAGTCGGGATTAATGCTTGGAAAGAGAGAGATCCATGCTGAAACCTTAGATCGTACAGACAGAAGCTTTCTTTCTCTAGAAAGCAGCTCTCTGTATTTCAGTTCATGGTGAGTGTATTGGACCACAAGGAAAGACATTCCACAGAGCATCTGAATAGTGGTAGGCGTGGATCCAACAGCAGGAGCTTTACGAAGATCATAAAACCGCTACAAAGGACTCATTTCAGTGAAATGGTTCACAGGTTTTCTATTTTGAGTCATAAGTCTTGTCTGGTTTGATGCGGCTCGCCACGAATTCCTCTCCTGTGTCAACCTCTTCATCTCAGAGTAGCACCTGTAACCTACGTCCTCAATTATTTGCTGGATGTATTCCAGTCTCTGTCTTCCTCTACAGTTTTTGCCCTCTGCAGCTCCCTCTAGTACCATGGAAGTCATTCCCTGATGTCTTAACAGATGTCCTATCATCCTGTCCCTTCTCCTTATCTGTGTTTTCCACATATTCCTTTCCTCTCTGTTTCTGCGTAGAACCTCCTCATTCCTTATCTTATCAGTCCACCTAATTTTCGACATTCGTCTGTGGCACCCCGTCTCAAAGGCTTCGATTCTCTTCTGTTCCAATTTTCCCACAGTCCATGTTAGTGTTTTACTTATTTCAATGTCCAGTTTTCTCAGTTCAGTTAAGTAATATGAAATATAAGTCTCGAAAATGACAAATTGCAACTTATAATGCTTGATACTTTTCAAATGGTTCAAATGGCTCTGAGCACTATGGGACTTAACTTCTGAGGTCATCAGTCCCCTAGAACGTAGAACTACTTAAACCTAACTAAACTAATGACATCACACACATCCATGCCCGAGGCAGGATTCGAACCTGCGACCGTAGCGGTCACGCGGTTCCAAACTGAAGCGGCTAGAACCGCACGGCCACACCTGCCGGCGATACTTTTCAGTCACTTACGAGAGGGCCTGCTTACTTGGATTTGATTGTGACCAGACAGAGATTGTGACCAGACCGCCTGCAGAGAACTTTCCAACTAGGCAGAGACGCCCTTTCAATTGGTGACCGTGCTGTCGGTTAAGCGTATTCCAAGTGGCACAGGAACAAATCATCTCACATTATGCTTGAATCTACAGATAGAATTGACAAACCACAAGAAGATGGATAAGGCAAGACATAAAGGGTAAGGATTTTCATCAACAGAATAAATCTCAGAGAGAGACTTGCGCCTCACTTGTACGCTCATATCGATTCTTCCGCTCGTGGAACGTCTTTGGGTTTCGATACCTGGCTACCGCTTCCCTGGAAGCTCAGTAGGTGGCAGCCTAGCACCGCCTCGGGCGGCATTTAAGCCCAAGTGCAGTTCACGCTAGAGATCTGCTTGAGGTAGATCGTCAGTGAGGGAGTCTGTCGGTATCACGTCCTGAACATGATAGCCGTACAGGTTCGCTTGCCGTGTTTGGACGGTGGATATATACTTTTGGGACCACGCATATGCCTATTGAAGAGTCGCCTCTTCGCTCTGCCTTTGCGGTAGTGGATCGTTCTTTGGAGCTCGAGTAGGTCTGTTTCCTGCTGCCGTAATTGGCGGGCGTAGCCGCATCACCGCCCTTAATTTTCCAAGGCCCTGTGCAGGAATAAACGGTGAGCACCATGTCTTTACCATAAGCGCGTCTGGCTTATACTAGTGGCCGCTATTTTGGCCATTCCTATTAAAGTGCATCAGCATTGTGGTAATGAGAATGTGCCATAGCTAACATGGAGTCAGTTGTAAACGGGCTTGCATTTTACCTAGTTCTATTTTGTGAGTACTTGTCTAGAAATATTTTCTTTTATCTCCATTGTTGGTGTGTGTATTTTCTAGGTATAGATATTCGCAATATATTTTATTTTCAGTTAACTTTAAGTACTTGGGGATGAGATAGGATCAGTCAGGGCTTAAATGCCCATGTGCATGTAATTTATTTTATTGGGTAAATTTTACTCTGTTAGCCTTAAATAATCGCCGGTCGAATTGCCTAAGCTGTCTATCTGGTTCTCTCTATAGTGGTTGGGTCCCGTATGCTGTTTGCCACTTAATCGTTATGTAAAACATAATTATATTCTACGTGCGTGCTTTAGAGTCTGTGCTGAATCGAGCAGTTTTGTGTTACAAAGAGTTATTTTTATTACGGCTTTTGAAATACTGTTTTCAAGTGGTCAAAATAATAGTCAAATCCATTGAGTGCCGCTGGGGGCGATTTCCTAATGCTTATTAAGTTCAATTACAAATTAAACAATGTAATTGAAATCCCTGGGCTGGCAGGTCAGAGCGAATGACGTTATATTGGTGGAAAGGGGTCAAAATAAGTTACTGTCACTTGCACTCAACATATCAACTTTGTTTCTTAAAACACACAATCACACAAGCAACAATAAAAACTCTCAAAGTTTTAACGAACATCCTCCTTTGATTTAATTTAGATCGGCTGAATGCCACATCGAAAATCCAAGGCACAAGACCAAAACAATGAATTGAGGTACAGGAATTCTTCTGGAGGTTTCACTTCTTTAGAAAAAAATTTTTACCTTCATTATAAATAGTCTGGAAGCCTTAGCTTAAATTTTTCCCATAGAACTCAGCTGAAGGCCTCACATTAATCAAGAACAGTCTTATGGCTTAAGGCCGAAACAGATTTTCAATGTTTAATCTAAACAGGCTGAACACTCGGCCGAAGGCCGCATATCAACAAAAGAATTTAATGGCTTAAGGCGTAGGAAGAAGAGCTTTCAATTTGAAAAGGCTGAAGGCCTTATCTTAAAATATTTCGTGTAAAACTCGGCTGAAGGCCTAATACTAAAGAATAACAATCTTATGACTTAAGGGCAAGACAAAGATTTTGAATTTTTAATTTAAGAGAGATTAAAACTCGGCTGAGGGCCACACACCATGCAGAAAACAATTTTACGGCTTAAGGCCTAAAGGGAAGAGCTTCTAAATTTCAACTAAAACAGGCTAAAGGCATTATCCTAAAATGCTTCACATAACTGTCAGCTGAAGGCAATATACGAAACCTAAGACTAAAAGGAAATCACTATGTAAAACACAAGGAGCGGCGCTCAGAAGGTTCAAAGGGTCGGCCAGGGAAATAGCACGTTTAGGTGAGACAGGCAGCCAGACCGACTACCTCACAATTGGAAGCCAACTCAACGGAATGCCAGCCGACGAACCAACCAACAAGATCAGCTCTGCTCCACCCGACCAGCAAAACGACAACAATATGTCAATAGCACAACGTTCTGGATACTAGTGCCCAATCCAGAGAGGTCAGAATAAACTCCGAAAACTACCAACAACACCTCAGCTGTCGAATTACACGCCATGCTGGACAGCATCAAAACGACGAAGAAAATACACTGCTGAAAACTACGTCAACGCCCAGGGTAAGTAACCGGAACGTCAACGGCCACAAGGCAGAAGATACCACTGGTACACTTCATCAAAGAAGGAATGAATTAAAGTAAGTTAAACACCACACAGGAAGACGGCTGCGATTCTAGCCGACTTTAATGCACACACATTGTTTCTCACGGGAATCTCCCAGAGAGTGACTAGCAGGACCAAACGAAGAGATGTGACAGCACTTGAGACTTGATAGTAGGTTAAGCGAGCACACAACTTTATGTGTCCAGGATAGGTGGGCGACGAACTTCGTAACCCCCGCAAGAAGCGCCTCACAACTCCAATTGCATGTGCACGCCGCCAGTGGCTCCGGCCTGACTGCACCATGGAGACTTACTTGCTGCTCTGCCCCAACCGAGCGACTGCCTGCAGCACGCAGACAGCATTAAAACAGCTGCTCAGTCAAACCACTCAAGCTACACACGGTTCCACGAAACACTTCCACAAACAACTCGAACAATACTAAAACCAGTGACTGTGGAACAACAAGCAGGAGTCACAAGTCGACACGCATGGAGAACCCAAGAAGCGGTCGGCGACCAAATACACGTCGTCTGATAAGACGACCGATCGAACGACCAACCAAGTTCGTCCCCGCTCAAGTCATGTGTGTTGGCAACGGTAGTCCAAGTCATGGCTGTCCGGACCTCACTGTTGCTCCGCCCCTAACTCCCTTGATGTTCGTTTGCAACTCGGACACATGACGACCCGGAGACACTGGCTCGGACCCAACCATTGGCCACCCGAAATCTCTGCACAAGGAAGGAACCGACCCAAGTCCCACAAGAGGACCAATTAAAGGGGCTCAGAAGCGGTCAGAAGACCAAATACACATCGCCCGATGAGGCGAGCGACCGAACGACCAACCAACGGTCGTCCCCGCTCAAGTCTCCTTCCACCGGACAGTGCATACGTGTCGCCAGCGGTCGGCGAGTACTGGCATCCAGGCCTTACTGGAGCTCCATCCCGAATGAACTGCTGTTCCGTCTCCAACTGGACTCTCAGATACACGACGACACGGAAATATTATCGGTCACTCCTGAAATGGTACGACAGAGCACTTATCGATAAGCGCAGCTGCTGCCACTCACGGGCAAGTAAGGCAGGAAGTTAGTAACGGCAGTAAATGGGATAAGAAAACGAGGTGGCAGTACCGTAGGAGAAGATAACAAACAATAAACGGGATGAACACGAGCCGCGCACGGCTCAGTAATCCTCTAAAATATTTGAAGGACGGTGATTTAAAGTTTTGCTGATTGCGGTGTTCTCTTGAGCTTCATTCTTTGTCACTGTTTATGTTAAATTTCGGCTCTGTGGCAAGTAAATGTGTTGGAAATGATTCTCTTTCTAACGCTCAGCACCTTGCCACTCCCAGATCCAAACTCCTTTCCATTTCAAGATTGGCTTCCCGAACGTAAGTGTAAACTGAGTTCCAGTTGCTATGGAAATTTTGCTAATGCGTTGTACTAAGCCCAAATTTAAACAAACTAATATAACAATCTGAAATCATGTCATACATTTTATAGTAATTAAGCATTTTCTTGTTGCTTTAAAATGACTTACATATTTCACTGTTTTCATTATTGGAAGTCTCGTCATATGGATCTAAATTGGAGTTCATAGCAAGTTACATTTAGGAGGGGGGGGGGGGGTGAGTAGTAAACTGCGAGCAGTTACCTGCAGTGCAGAACAGACCCGTGATCTTGTGCCTGAGTCCTGGCTGCAGCATAAGAGTATCAGTTGACCACCTAAGCAGGTGAAAGAATTAGCTGTCCAAAAGGGCCAAAAGTAAGAAAATAAGTAGCTCACATGCAAGTCGTCACGTTTCTAGAGCTACTGAGGGTGTCCAACCCACCGAGCCGTACCTCACAGGGTAGCTTTAAAAAACGTTCTCATAAATGGATTTCATTTCTCTGAGGCGGAGGACGACCTCTACAATTTATTCGAGAGGTTACGCCAGCGACCGAGCAGGGCAGAAATACGTCAAAGGAAGACGCAGTCAGAATACTGAATTCTATGGAGGAATGCAATGCTTTCCTGCCTACAAGGCGGTGGCGCACCGCTGTCTTCTCCGGCAATAAGTCGAGAGGCGCTGCGCAGAGAGAAATTAACAAGCACAATTCGCCCTGTAAAGAGAGTGAATTAACTTCCAGCCGCGCCGCGGAAATACCTGCCCAAAGACTCTACAGAGAGGGGTTATTAATTTTCCTCACCAATGAGTGCAGCAACAGCGAGACATCAACGCGCTCTTTTACTGTGCAGCATTCCTCCAAGTGGCGCCATGTGGTTCGTTTAATTTGTGCTGCGTAGTTCTCTGCTTACCTACCCTACGGTAAACGGTAGAAGTGCACGCACACACACACACACACATACACCATACACACAGGCTGAAATTTTACTGAAACTTTCAATACTGTCGTAAACGCTAAATTCTTTGCAGATCATGCTACGAACGGTTTTAGTATCTCAAACACCGCCTGCTCCAGTTTTTGTTACTTTTCCTCCTTTGTCGACATACGAAGCTGGAAACTAAAAAAAAAAAAAATACAGGTACCGTATTTAATTTTCAGGAAATACTTTGATCTCTTTCCTGTACGAAGACAGCCTATTCCGGAAAAAAATTAAGGTACCGTAGTTCCGAAAGCCTTGGGAAATGTTGCTATACCTTCTGCTGGAAGCAACATGACTTTCTGCCAAATGAATAGCTAAACATTCAGTTATTTGATTAATACTAAGCGTTGTCCGAAGATAGAGGTCACCGAACATTAATATATACAAGGTGTTACAAAAAGGTACGGCCAAACTTTCAGGAAACATTCCTCACACACAAAGAAAGAAAATATGTTATGTGGACATGTGTCAGGAAACGCTTACTTTCCATGTTAGAGCTCATTTTATTACTTCTCTTCAAATCACATTAATCATGGAATGGAAACACACAGCAACAGAACGTACCAGCATTACTTCAAACACTTTGTTACACGAAATGTTCAAAATGTCCTCCGTTAGCGAGGATACGTGCATCCACCCTCCGTCGCATGGAATCCCTGATGCACTGATGCAGCCCTGGAGAATGGCGTGTTGTATCACAGCCGTCCACAATTCGAGCACGAAGAGTCTCTACATTTGGTACCGGGGTTGCGTAGACAAGAGCTTTCAAATGCCCCCATAAATGAAAGTCAAGAGGATTGAGGTCAGGAGAGCGTGGAGGCCATGGAATTGGTCCGCCTCTACCAATCCATCGGTCACCGAAGCGTACGAACACTTCGACTGAAATGTGCAGGAGCTACATCGTGCATGAACCACATGTTGTGTCGTACTTGTAAAGGCACATGTTCTAGCAGCACAGGTAGAGTATTCCGTATGAAATCATGATAACGTGCTCCACTGAGCGTAGGTGGAAGAATATGGGGCCCAATCAAGACATCACCAACAATGCCTGCCCCAACGTACACAGAAAATCTGTGTTGATGACGTGATTGCACAATTGCGTGCGGATTCTCGTCAGCCCACACATGTTAATTGTGAAAATTTATACGTTGGAATGAAGCCTCATCCGTAAAGAGAACATTTGCACTGAAATGAGGATTGACACATTGTTGGATGAACCATTCGCAGAAGTGTACCCGTGAAGGCCAATCAGCTGCTGATAGTGCCTGCACACGATGTACATGGTACGGAAACAACTGGTTCTCCCGTAGCACTCTCCATACAGTGACGTGGTCAACGTTACCTTGTACAGCAGCAACTTCTCTGACGCTGACATTAGGGTTATCGTCAACTGCACGAAGAATTGTCTCGTCCATTGCAGGTGTCCTCGTCGTCTAGGTCTTCACCAGTCGCGAGTCATAGGCTGGAATGTTCCGTGCTCCCTAAGACGCCGATCAATTGCTTCGAACGTCTTGCTGTCGGGACACCTTCGTTCTGGAAATCTGTCTCGATACAAACGTACCGCGCCACGGCTATTGCCCCGTGCTGATCCATACATCAAATGGGCATCTGCCAACTCCGCATTTGTAAACATTGCACTGACTGCAAAACCACGTTCGTGATGAACACTAACCAGTTGATGCTACGTACTGGCCGGCCGCGGTGGTCTCGCGGTTCTAGGCGCGCAGTCCGGAACCGTGGGACTGCTACGGTCGCAGGTTCGAATCCTGCCTCAGGCATGGATGTGTGTGATGTCCTTAGGTTAGTTAGGTTTAAGTAGTTCTAAGTTCTAGGGGACTGATAACCACAGCAGTTGAGTCCCATAGTGCTCAGAGCCATTTGAACGTTTTTTTTTTTTTTTTTTTTTTTTTTTTTTTTTTTTTTTTTTTTTTTTTTTTTTTTTTTTTTTGCTATGTACTGATGTGCTTGATGCTAGTACCGTAGAGCAATGAGTCGCATGTCAACACAAGCACCGAAGTCAACATAACCTTCCTTCAATTGGGCCAACTGGTGGTGAATCGAGGAAGTACAGTACATACAGACGGAACTAAAATGAGCTCTAACATGGAAATTAAGCGTTTCCGGACACATGTCCACATAACATCTTTTCTTTATTTGTGTGTGGAGGAATGTTTCCTGAAAGATTGGCCGTATCTTTTTGTAACACCATATATATATATATATATATATATATATATATATATATATATATATGTGTGTGTGTGTGTGTGTGTGAGAGAGAGAGAGAGAGAGAGAGAGAGGGAGGGAGGGAGGGAGGGAGGGAGGGAGGGAGGGGGGGGAGGGAGGGTTCTCCTCCCTTCTTCATCTATCCTTCCTATTCTGCTGAAATGCGTTCTGCTGTGTCGTACAAACAAGTCACAGCCGGGGCAAAAGCATCACAGGCGCAAAGATGCGAGCTGGTGCCAGTGCCATACAGACCCGCCACTTGCGCGTTCCATCAGCGCCATGGGCGGCGCTGATGATGAAGATATCGTCATCGCCTCGGCCAACTGCCGTCGAGAACAATCAGCGAAAGAACAGACGACAACGGACAGAAGCTTACTCGAAATATACAAGAGCAGATCTCGCCCACTTGTCTATAGATCACCCAGGGCTGATTTAGACGTCATTTAGTGAACTCTTAGAAGTGAACAGGCAGTTGCTGTAAATTACATTTGCTATGTGCTGTAAAGTTTACCTACGATTATTTTCACTTAGGCACTGAGGGCCCTTTTGTTTTATACGATATGCAGTGTTGCAGACTTAAATACTCAGCAAATGACGAAGATAAGAGTGACTTTTTTACTAATTTGTTGGAGTGTTGTAGAATCTTTGTCCTCCAAATCTGTTACCTGACCATGGGGCATACTGGCAGGCAGGAACTGTCTTAGCGATGTACGGCACCAGAAACCGTTTCAGGAGTTCACAAATTCGACCTACCGTAACAACAGCGGCAACTCGGCCTCCACAGCAGTGGCGACGAGGTGTTCATAAAACTTTCAGTTAACATCCTCAGTTGCCTTTAAAATAGGTCCCTACGCTTGTCGTTTTGCTATCTTTGCTCTTGATTCTTATTCGTTTTTTAGATATAGCTCTTTGGGACACCTCTTTCGCCATAAATCATTCACTTTTGAAAAGCTTTATGGTTGTTGGAAGTTAAGGAAGTTGCATTTCTATGGTTCAGTTACACTGTGTGCATTCTCATGCGAAGTCACTCTGAAATTTAGAATAAAATAAGTTTCAGCGTGACCCTGCAGATTAATCATATGCCCAACGGAACTAATGATGAGATAATCAAGTCGACGATACAGGGAGGGGAGGGGGGGTGTTTCTCGTTGTATATTCGCTACACATTTCCTGAGCACGGAAATGTTTCTGCATTGGTGTGCAAAATTTAAAGAGAAAAGTAACTTTCCCATGACGTGTCACTGTCAAGTACCATAGCTCGATAGAACTTGGACCATAAACAGAAAGAATTGCTACAGTATAGTACAAAAGGTAACTGAAAAAAAATTAAATGAGATGAACAGAAATGACACTTTTATTCAAAGATAATAGTTATACTGCAGTCACCGGATTTATGATGGTCCCCTGGACATGGCAAATTCTGGGACATGGTTGTGATAAAGTGTGTGATCACCACGGACCGCGATGCATGCTCTGCAAAGTGCTCCCGTGGTAAGGAGCTCTTGTGGTTCTTCTTCCACCGGCCTGATTGATAGTTGCTGGAGAATGTTTGGTGCATAGCGACGGGCTGCAATATGTCTCTCCAACGCATCCCATACTTGCTCAATAGGATTTAAGTTGGTGGAATGGGCAGATCAGCCCATCGCCGAATATCTGTGTATTGTGATGTCCTTAGGTTCGTTAGTTAGTTCTAAGTTCTAGGAAACTGATGACCATAGATGTTAAGTCCCATAGTGCTCAGAGCCATTTGAACCAACCATTTTTGAATATCTGTGTGTGTGTGTGTGTGTGTGTGTGTGAATCCTAAGGGACCAAACTTCTGAGGTCATCGATCCCTAGACTAACGCACTACTTAACCTAACTTAAAATAACTTATGCTAATACAGCACACACACGCCGGAGGGAGGACTCGAACCTCCGGGTGGAGGGGCCGCGCAGTTAGTGACATGGCGCCTCTAACCGCGCGGCCACTCCGCGAGGCGCCGAATATCTTCTCGTTCCAAGAATTCCTCCACCTGGTTTATTTCCATTCTAGACGTACCCTCACATGGCGAGAGGTGAGGACACGCAATGCACCTGGGAACAATGTCCGTCATAATAGTTTTGGTGGGTCTGGTGGAGTGGGGAGCCATAATGTTGTCTGGGCGTATTGACCTCCAAATCGTTGAGCACGGTACACTCACTAGTCAACGTTTCTGTGACACTGTATTCGTTCCCCACGTGCAGCTTTTGAATGATGCATTCTGCTCTTGACTTCATTTTTATGGATGGCAAAGCGCGACCGCATCGAACAGCCGAAGTGGAGGAGTTCTTGGAACGAGCCTACACTGGCCTGCCCATCCCCCCCCCTCCCCCCCCCCACCACTTAAATCCCATCGAGCACGGGTGGGATAGGTTAAAAGTCGCATTTCAGAACCAGTAAGAGTTTACAATTTAATATCTAGCGCAGTAGTCGTGAAACTGCGGTCTGCAGGCCACATGAGGCCTATGGTTCTCAGCCGCATTTTATAACAATATGCATCTAGCAACTAGCAGCCGAGTCGAAAATCGTCAACTAACGTTAAGAACTTCTTAAGAGTGTAGTTTTCCTGCTTGATAACAATCAAAAATAGAGATAGTAACAATTTGAGATGTCCTTTAATTGACGTCCGTAATTTCGATCTTGAGCTAAGTAGGGTTTCGCTTACCCCAGGGGTAGTGTGGTAAGTATCGCAGGCACTGCCACGTTAGAGGATGTGAGAGAGGGTATCTTTCCCTGTGCATCCTTCAGTTCTGAGAATTCATAGGCATGAGGGACTCTTACCGATAAGCTGCTTTGGCAAAATTTTGAGATGGAAGTAACTTGGACTCGTGGATGTGCACCACATCGATGGTCATCTTCAAATGCGGTACGTTTTTGTAGTAACAAATGCGAAATTAAGTCTTTCGTAATACAACACAATGAACAGAAGGACGGGATTTAAAAAATTGGTGATGGTGCCTCATATTGCACAACGCTTTTAGATGTAATTACTGTTATTAATCGATGCATGCTGCTAGTGAAAAATAGGCCCGCAACTTTTGTAATTGAAATAAATGGCTGTTGCTCAGTCATAAGTTGCATTAAGGAGTATCTATTTTTTATTTCCTGATGTGACTAGTCTCGGGCAACTGTGTCCGTTTTCAAACCATCCGTGCTGTAAGTGTGACAAACAGGCGAAATCCCATGTACAGAAACTGCCCCTGCAGGGCCATATACTGCTTTTATTACTGCAGGGTCAGTTCCTGTACAAGGGCTTTCGCCTGTTTGCCACACTTACAGCACGGATGGTTTGGAAACGGACACAAGTGCCCGAGACTAGTCACATCCGGAAATAAAAAATAGATACTTCTTAATACGACTTATAACTGAGCTACAAACATTTATTTCAGTTAATCAATTAATCATCCGCTCACAAAGACAACAGACTTCGTCAGGCAGTTTTGTGGCACCAATCTGAAACAGGAGAGTCAACACGAAGCGTTTCGAATGGTTCCAACATCTAACGATTAGTACTTGCGTTTGCCTTACTTAATAATAAGCAGGGGAAAATATATGCGCCCTGAGGAGCCGCCCCGAAATGTTACTATTGGCCCTTGAGCAAAAAAGTTTACGGACCACTGATATAACGGTTTCCATCATCTACACAAGTGTCATACAAGTGTTTGCTACTGCCTGCAACGCAACTTTTGTAGTATGGCGCCATATAAAATGTAATCTGTCCTGGGTCACTGCCATCAACACCAAAATATTATAGAAAGCCAACAGGAAAATGCACTGAGACATGAACCTTCGTACACTGACGTAATAAGGTTCCAGCTTTACATGTGAAGCGTACACTACGATAAGAGATGGAGCATAATTATGACATGGCGTGAAGATCGATTAACTATCTTTGTTCACCTTGTTATTGACAGTGTAACGTTTTTTGATATTCACAGCAGTGACGCAGGGCGGTTTTTATTTTATATGACGCCACTGTAAGAAGGGCGGTAGGGCAGGCTGTTGTAACTTTATAACACCTGGACATGACTGGATGATCGAAAACGGTAGATAAGGAAGGATTCAAAAATATGATTATTTTCAGTTACAGATGGCTTCAGATTGTGGACGCAGGAGGAGAGAAGCAATATGATGATACAATGCGCAGTGTAGAGGTACGTCAAACAGGCGACGGCAAACGAACTGTTATGTATTGTGTAGAGGGATGCCATATACACACAAAACTGAATGGCCCGTATTTAAAACGGTTCTGAGCAGGAACAATGTTAAACGACAGCTCTTCCTGTTGTCAGTACAATAGCCGTACAGGCCAAGTATAAAAAATTCCAACCGCATGCAATGGAAGGAGCCAGAACACTGTAAATAGCTTCGTGCTCCGCAAACCGACGTCGGCCTGATGCAGTATAAAGAAATAACTTGAGAAGCGGGCCATCTAAAGAACCTGCACACGTTCCACGCAGTGCTGGAAGTAGCGGCTCGAATGCAACAAGGATTGTAGCGCGAGTTTTGAGTCCGTCCACAGCGGGAGACGAACAGCAAACAACGCGGGCCCTCTCCGCTAACAACAACGGCAGCGCAAGCAAACATTTGACGGGCGGCGGCCCACGCCCCAGGGACCGCGGCGCCGCTGTTCCTCTCCCGATGCGCTACAGCAGCACTTTGCACTTGCCGAGGTTTGCAGTCCACAAGGACATTCCGAACTCATTTTGCAAGCCTTACTGGACGTTAGCTGAGCTCTATTAACCTTCAACACGTCTGTTACAGCACAGAATAGTAAGAGGTAGGAATCAGAAGCTTTTTATTAAAACTTACTCGTATTCCCATTGGAAAAAATCAAGCCATGCCAAATACAAAGGTGGAAGCAGGAAGCGAAGCAGTATGTCGCAAGTAGGTCAGTTCGTCCACAATTATGATACTGCTTGTCGAGTGAGGATACACATTAAACAGAAAGGAGGCTGTGACAGAAAATCGAAGGAAGCGAGACAGGCATATTCGTTAGCTCATGAGACTTTTTGTAAAAAGTTCTCTTTCGCAAGAGCACGTAGTGAGGAACAGCCTGTTAGTGAATACGGCAGAATAAGGACACATGTGGTCGTTATAAACAGAGCCTTGCGTCATAGCGTATCGCTAGGTCCCTTTAAATACCCTAGCCCTCCAGCTCTCGTCATGCGTTGATCATTGGGAACGATTGCATTCACAGTAGCAGCACTCAGAGTTCCTGGATTACGATACTGTGGTGAATCTACATCCCAGATGCTCTAGCACAGTCTATGAGCCAGCCAAAAATGTATTTGAGATGATGGCCTTAACCTGATGAACTTCACACTGCTCACCACCTACTACCTACTGATGGAGGAACTGATTGTTTTCCGACAACACCACATCATAGGGTGCTGCCGGCACTGAACTTCAGCGCAGAATCCAGCAAAAGGGCCTCTTGGGGTCCTTGTGTCTGTTCGACAGTCAGGTGCCTCTGGATGCTGAAGCCGACCGCGGTGGCAGAGCGGTTCTAGGCGCTTCAGTCCAGAACCGCGCGACTGCTACGGTCGCAGGTTAGAATCCTGCCTCGGGCATGGTTGTATGTGATGTCCTTAGGTTAGTTAGCTTTAAGCAGTTCTAAGTTCAAGGGGACTGATGACCTCAGATGTTAAGTCCCACAGTACTCAGAGCCATTTGAACCATTTTTGGATGCTGAAGCCTACCAAGCGTAGGGGGGAAATCAACCGACAACATGACTACCAACACCACAATGCGGATGTATCATCAAGGGCCACCACAGAATTTGGAGTAGGACCGAGGACACTTCAGCAGCTAGCCCAAGACCAGTTCGCACTGGGCAACAGTTGCACCTGCATGCTGATAAACTGCCTCGGTCTCGGAATCAATAAACCTCACATGGGTGTGCAGTCATGGATCTGACTGAACAGATGTCAGCTAGGATGGTGTGGAAGACCAACGACTTGTAAACATTGAGAGTAAATGTTTGACAACTAATAATGTATTACTGGTGTCGTTGACACTTCACAGGTTCCCAATAGCTATCCTCCGCTAGGCCCTTTGTACGTCATACAGGCTTTACTTGAAATAAAAAAGCAAACAGCCACTCTTTTTCATATTTATTTACAAGAAGACACCTTTAAGGTTTTCATCCGTCTTCAGCTACCGTCCATCCATCCATTGCGGTGCCCTGTATCCAGCCCGTGGGGAGTTGGAACTGATACGATACTTCTGCAATTTTGCAGAGAACCACACTTATCTATAGCATATTATTTCGATCAGGTTCCCTCTCCCAAACACATTTTAAAGCTACTTCCCACTCCTCTCCTCCTTTCCAGAAAGGGATCAGTGTATCCTTTCTGTCTGTATCTAATGTATATTGCATGGTCGGAAGTGAAACTGTGTTTTAAGGTTTTGTGTATTAGGTAAAGGAGACACAACCCAGCCTGATATTTATCTGATATGGAAAACCACCTAAAAAACAACATCTAGGGCTAACCACCGCATCGGCCCCCGTCGTTATTCGCGAGGTGAAATCGATCTGGGGCTTCCCTGCCCCATGTGTCTAGATATTGGGCGCTTCAATGCGCCTGGCTTCCCGAGCGGGTTTTCAGCTAGTGTAACGCAGTTAAACATTCATCACTAATACTAGCCGTAATCGAGTAATGAGGACCATTTGCTAATATTTCAATATGGGCAGCTACGAACAAACTTATACGAAAACAGCACAGTTTATTAACCGTTTACGAATCACAGAAAACATTGGTTTCATTTAGTAGTCTGACTACATGTTCACTCAAACAATGACCTCATAAATCGTTGTTCCCGCGGGTTGCAAAATACGTGCTCTCAATTTTTGTGCCAATTTGGATCTCTACCTACTCAAATTCATCAGGAGCTGTGTCTAGTTCATAGGCCTACTGCAATGAGTGAAACAAAGGTTAAATAATGGAGTTAATATTTTTAAAGTGACCGTACGAATGTGTGCGATGGAAAGTGAAGTACAGCAGGGCCAGTATCCAGACTGCCGAAATCGTACAACAAGTGGACCAAAAACTGCGACCTGATTGACGATTGGTGCTCTGTTTATTTCTTCATGTTTTGGACCCATTGCTATTGTGTTGTGCTGACTCAAGAGGACAGAATAAAGGGTGGAATGGATTAAGTCCTGGTTAACACGTATTAATAATTTGACTCAAGATCAATATAAAAATGCAATTTGACTTCAACAGTAAATCTGGCTTAATAGGACAGCAGAATGTCTTAAACACTCTGAATCAATCAAATTTTGCTGAATCTGGTATACGAGAAATTAAGTATAACGACGAGAGGACCAAGAAATTACAATTATTATCCAGTTTTAAAAAAGAAATATTTACAAAAGCACTCTCTAATCGTATTCCTTAAAATGACGACCACAGCTTTACTTTAAAATCCAATAAAACTTCCATTTAAATGTAGTTCAGTAAAACAGCTGCTCATTTTAACAGTTTACTTAACAATTTACGAACATATCGGTACCAAATCTGAATTTACGTAGAACCGCGAGGACAACGGAAACTTCCTTTGCATATTCAGTTGGATCCAGAGGGCTCATTCTGTAATAACGTGTACTTCCGCGTATGAACTTCAGCTCACTCCAGCTCATACAAACATAAGGAAATGTCACAGGCTACTCTAAAATATCTCAGTATAACAAACAGCAAATCAAGACTGTTGAACAACAACGTGTACTCTTACAAAGCCTGTAGCTGTAGAACAATATTAAAATGCAGTGAAGAGCCAGATTCATAGACACAGTGTAAAGTAACCAGACAACTGCCTATTAACGACGTACACTGATTCAGTCAGCCCCTATATAGACACACGAACAGAATGTATGGACAAACACGTGAACATACTTCAAATAGATTCTGCAGGCATACGATCCATGAGTGGTAACTAGAGAAATGGCGATAAAACACACACAAAGTACCTGATCTGAAGCATACCAGAATTCACTCGGTGCGTCCCATTTGGGTCAACACACGACAGTGAGGTGACAAAAGTCAAGGTACAGTGATATCCACATATACAGATGGCGGTAGTATCGCCTACACAAGGTATAAAATGGCGGTAATAAATTTGTGGAGCGGTCATTTCTACTTAGGTATTTCATGTGAAATGTTTCCAATGTAATTAACACTTTGAACGCGGAATGGGAATTGGAGCTAGACGCATGGGACATTCCATTTCGGAAATTTTTAGGGAATTCAATGTTTCGAGATCCATAGTGTCAAGAGTGTGCCGAGAATACCAAATTTCAGGCATTGTCTCTCACTACGTACGGCTTTCACTTAACTACCGAGAGCAGCGACATTTACTTGGAGCTGTCAGTGTTAACCGTCAAGCAACTGTGCATGAAATAGCCGCAGAAGTCAATTTGTGATGTACAACGAACGTATCAGTTCGGTGAAGTTGGGCGATAATGGGCTATGGCAGCAGACGACCGAAGCGAGTGCTTTTCCTTACAGCAAGACATCGGCTGCAGCGCCTCTCCTTGACTTTTTACCGTATCGGTTGGACCCTAGACGACTGGGAAACTGTGGTCTGGTCAGACGAGTCCCGATTTCGGTTGGTAAGTGTGGTGTCACCGCCAGACACCACACTTGCTAGGTGGTAGCTTTAAATCGGCCGCGGTCCATTAGTACATGTCGGACCCGCGTGTCGCCACTGTCAGTGATCGCAGACCGAGCGCCACCACACGGCAGGTCTCGAGAGACGGACGAGCACTCGCCCCAGTTGTACGGACGACTTTGCTAGCGACTACACTGACGAAGCCTCGCTCCTTTGCCGAGTAGATAGTTAGAATAGCCTTCAGCTAAGTCCATGGCTACGACCTAGCAAGGCGCCATTAGCCTTACATAGCAATTGATACTTGTCGTATAAAGCATGTCTCATCAAGAACGATGTATACAACAAGGATGGATTAAAGTTAAGTATTCCAGAAGCTACGTACTTTTCTTTATAGCATTCATTACGAATCCTGTTTCAGACCTAAACAAGCCTGCGTGAGTTGACGCGTGCCCTTTCGGCTTCCTCGCCTTGTGTCTCGACTGTCTTGTCTAGACACAACAGTAAGAGCTGAAAGTAGTGTTCGGTTTGGCGCAGACCCCACGAAGCCATGGATCCAAGTTGTGAAGAAGACAATGTGCAAGCAGGTGGTAGCTCCACAACGGCATGGGCTGTGTTTACGTAGAGTGGCTGTATCCTGGTTATGTTCGGCTTCCTGGATACCATTTGCAGCCGTTCGTAAACTTCATGTTCCCAAACAACGAAGGAATTTTTAAGGGTGACAGTGTGCCATGTCAACAGGCCACAACTGTTCGCGATTGGCTTGAAGATTACCTGGACATTTCGACCCAATTATTTCGTTACCTGCTCGCCCGGCATGAATCCTATAGAATATTTATGGGGCATAACCGAAAGGTCAGTTCGCGCATAAAATCCTGCACCGATAACACATTCGCAGATACGGACGATCATAGAGGCAGCATGGCTCAATATTTTTCCAACGGCCTATTGAGCCGATATCAAGTAAAGATGCCGCGCTATGCCGGGCAAAAAGTGGTCCAACATATTGGAAGTATCCCATGAACTATGTCAAGTCAGTGTTCAATCACTACCGTAAGCTCACGCTGCACCGCATCCAGAAATCACAATAATGCAGGCTGGCGGTCGCTCAGTGTGTGTGGCCGCCCCTATAAGCAAACAGCATTCACAACTTGCGGCAAGGCTGCTCCAGAGTAAGCTAATAACCGCATTTCCTCGTGGCTACGTCAACCGATTGACTGACCATATCCATGTCTCCACTGCGGCCAGATAAACACTTCCGTAACCACACAGAGCAGAGGAAGTATAGCCAACCTCTGACTTACGGCAGAAAGTGTCAATCTAGGCAGCAGTGCCGTACATTCAAGTTATTTAAACTCTTATAAGGAGGTTACGGATTTTTTGTCCTCGGCTGAGTGCTTCCCATGTCGTTTGTCAGTATTATGCAGGCACTGGGTCCGTGGGAAATACGCTAACACCAAGTTATTAACCTTCACCACTTTATTTCCATACAACAGTTATAAGAAGCGTCCGGTACGTCGACTCGTCGTAATTTTGTCTGACGTTCTAGTACCGGATAATACGGATTTGTTAAGATTCCATTGTGAGCCGAAAAAGATATATCCCGCGTATGAACCACGCTCGTAGGTAATGCGGAGCTACCGCATGCGAGTCCCTGGCGACGTGGCTCGGCTGTCAATGTGTGAGTAGCGGCGCTCTGCCGCAGGCGTATACTGGCACTGTGTAGTCGGCATTCCAACACAGCGCCAGCTCACGCGCGTGATGCCTGCAAGCCTGTAACCCTTACACTATTGTCCGCGATACCTGCGATATCCCAAATTGTGTAAGAGGTAGGACCAAGATTCATCAGCGACTAACACAAAGGCAAGAATCTCAAGAGTTTTCAGAACGCTATCGACAAAATGCAGACGGTCTGTTTCCTCAAATTGTTATTGGTGCCGTAGACGCAGATGTCCTACATCAACACAGAATAAAAATCATCAAAGTCTCCCCCTCCCCCGAAAAAAATCAAGCAATCCCTTCTTTCCAGTCGGAAAATGATGGCTATTGCTTTCAGGGACGAAAACGGCATTCTTTTCGCACTCTATAGCTGACATGAACTGGAAAACGTGTAAGTAGGCTGTTTAGGTTTTTTTATTGGTAACGCCACCTCAGTATGAAAATCACCGGCTGTGCCGTGTGCAGTCTGTGGCTGCTTTGCATTGTTGTAATACTCAACCATTGTAGTGTTAGGCAGCTGGCTGTGAACAGCGCGTAACGTTGCGCAGTTGGAGGTGAGCCGCCAGCAGTGGTGGATGTGGGGAGAGAGATGGCGGAGTTTTGTAATTTGTCATGATATCAAGGTAAATACATTGTTTGTTCTCTATTAATATCTTTCATTTGCTAACTATCCCTATCAGTAGTTAGTGCCTTCCATAGTTTGAATCTTTTATTTAGCTGGCAGTAGTGGCGCTCGCTGTATTGCAGTAGCTTGAGCAGCGAAGATTTTTGTGAGGTAAGTGATTTGTGAAAGGTATAGTTTAATGTTAGTCAGGGCCATTCTCTTGTAGAGAATTTTGAAAGTCAGATTGCGTTGCGCTAACAAAACATTGTGTGTTGAAAGTCAGATTGCGTTGCGCTAAAAAATATTGTGTGTCAGGTTAAGCACAGTCCTGTGTATAATTGTCAAAAGGGGACGTTTCATATGTCGACCCTTAGCCTAGGATACCTCACTGGAATCTTCTGATTTTTTCCTTGTAGTTTGTGTAATTAGTGTAGATTTTGTTTATTGCTAGCGCGTAAATATAGAGAGAATTTCCTTTGTAGTTGTAGTTTTTCATTGTTGTACAGTAAAACAGTTGTGGCATGCATGTAGATTTGCAGCAAGTATTTCGCAGCTGCGCTTGCAATTAACTAGATATTATTTTCAGTGCTATGTTAATGTGTTTTCTTATTTTTGCTCTTCAAATTGTGTTTTTCTGTGTTGTCGTGTGAAATACTGTGACAATAATGGCGTGTGAAAAACGTAACACTAGGCTCCAAACTAAATTGAGAAATGACAGTGAAGACGAAAGCAGTATGTTAGCGCCGCAGAGTAGTGAATTAACTAATGTTAAAAGTAGTAATTTGGTAATTGCGCATAGGGAGATGGAGCGGGTTGCAAACAATGGCGTAGACAATGAAACAATCAGTGAGCAGGGAAGCATTATCGATCGGTCGGTCGGCAACAGCTCGCCTCAGGAATCCGAAATGACAGGACACGATCTCGCAAATACTGTAGATTCAGGTTTTGGATCCTCACCGTTTTCTCAAATAAGTCAAGACACATTTTCTGCTTGTCAAAATGTGAATGTTTCCGGTGCAAATTCACTGCCGAAAACCACTGAGGAACATGTTTCAGACACCAATGCATTGTTATTACAATTAATACAACAAATGGGACAAACACAGCAAAAGCTTCAAAAATTAGACACAATTGAGCAAAATCAGAAACAAATGGAACAAAATCAGAGTCAAACACAGCAACAGTTAGACGCAATGGAACAAAATCTTCAAAAGTTAGACTCATTGGAGCAAACTCTTGAACAAACACGTGAGGATTTAACTACTGAGTTACATCACATTGAATCGAAATGTCAAAAAGTCTGTAATGACGTAAAAACACAAATTTGTGAGCATTTCCAACCTATTTTTTCGCGTCATGAAAATGCACTACAGAATCACGAAGCAGCCATAAAAGAACTGCAAACTACTGTTCATGAAAATCATGAGACCTTGCAAGCTAAATTTGACTCAGTTGCATCTACCGATTCGGTTATGCAATTTGCAAAAACTCAGGAAAACTTGAAGGACACAGTAGATTTGATTTCAACACAAATGGACACTCTGAATCTTGGTTCTGAAAAACACACGGAGGAAATGTGTTCACTATCGGAGAAAGTAGGCGAACTTTCGGATCAGGTCACTAACTTATCTACAAAGGTAGATGATGATCTGAATGACACAAGACCTGTAGCCTTCACTGACACAGAAGAGTATGAACAAATTAGAAAATTCAAACAAAATCAAAATCAAATTAATACGCAACACCAAAGAGAAATCCGCGAAATACAAGATCAGCTGACACAAGTAATACAAGAATTACATATTTCAGAGGACACTCGCGCTCCAGTACGGGAAGAGGGACATAGAAATGCGGAACAACCACAAAATAATAACACAGGACACTTCGGAAATTATGAAAGAAATTGGCAAGGCACACCGAATTTTGAGATGGAACCGCCGACACGACGTAACAATGACCGATATGCGACTCGCCGACATGATGACTTTGACTACAATCAGAGCCATTCCAGATCCATCCACAAAAAGACAAGTCCGTAGTTTTCTAGGTCTCGTAAATTTTTACCGTCGTTTTCTGAATATGCAAATCCTTGTTACACCAAAACTTTGTTCTCTCACTGGAAAAAATACTATTTGGAACTGGGACGAACAAGCACAGTTGGAATTCAATTCTTTGAAAGAATCGCTACTTAACGCGCCAATTCTAGCTCATCCAGATCTGTCACAAGATTTCTGCCTTAGCACGGATTCTTCTAAAGTCGGTCTTGGTGCCCATTTATTTCAAGAAGCCACAGAAAATGACACTACTGTTCAGAAAACCATTGCTTTTGCTAGCCGAGTGCTAACAAAATCTGAAAAAAATTATTCCGTTACTGAATTAGAAGCTTTAGCTATCGTTTGGGCATTTAACAAATTCCGTTTCTTTCTTTCTGGTAAGCACGTAAAAGTATACAGTGATCATCGTGCATTACAATTTCTTATGTCTTCAAAATTAAATCATGACAGGTTAAAACGTTGGGCATTGTTTCTGCAAGAATTCCACTTCACAATAGTCTACATTCCCGGCAAGGAGAACATTGTTGCGGACGCACTGTCACGCGCACCGGCTGGGCTTGAGAAAAGTAACACAGAAGGCAACCTCGAGAAAAATTTCAGTATTCTTTACATTCAGAAAGTCGCCTTTGAAAACTTCATCACCACATCTTTAAAGGACATTGCTCATGAACAAGATAAAGATCCGATTTGGAAAGACATCAAAAGCAAATGGCATGAAAAGACACACACACAGATTCGGCATTATTATCTGGTTAGAAACAACATACTGTTCAAACGCTGCAATGTTGATGACAAGCTATGGGTACTTTGCATTCCTGACGATTTTGTTAATAAGCTCATTTGGTACATTCATTTCAGCTACGCACATTTTGGTCCACGAAAATGTTATCATATTCTTCGAACGACTTGTTATTTTAACAATATGGAAAAGAGAATTCGAAGAGTCTTGTCTATTTGTAAACTTTGTCAAAAGGCGAAACCATCTACTGTCTCACATCGTGCTCCGTTGTTTCCTATTATTCCTTCTAAATTAAAAGAATTTGCTGCAGTTGATCTATTGGGACCCCTTGTCAGAACATCGAATGGATTTTCGTACGTTCTAGTCGCTGTTGAACTTACTTCCAAATTTGTTTCTTTCACTCCGTTACGTAAAGCCACTGGACGATCTGTATCCAACGCCTTTGTTAAAAATTTCTTACGTGAAGTTGGACACGTTAGTAAAGTCATTTCAGATAACGGACCGCAATTCAGATCTGCTGTTTGGTCTCGCATGCTTCGCAACCATAAAATCAAACCTGTTTTTATTTCATTGTACTCACCACATTGTAACCCCTCCGAACGGATTATGAAAGAAATCAATAAGCTTTGCAGACTTTATTGTCACAGAAAGCATCAGCATTGGGACAGATATTTACACTTATTTCAAAACGTGCTGAATGAAATGCCTCATGACTCCACTGCTTTACCACCTACTCTTGTGCTGAAGAATGAAAAACCACCGAACAGAATCAGAGAGCTTGTACCTTTCCCGAATACACGTAAACTTCGACACAAAGACATAATTGATTTGGCTCTTAAAAATATAAAATCTGCAGCAGACAAAAGGAGAAAACTACACGGAAAAGCAAATGCAAAGAAATTGTATATTGGTCAGAAAGTTCTCATTAAAGCTCATTCATTGTCACATAAGAAGAAACACTTGAGACACAAATTCTTTCTAGTTTACAATGGACCATACAGAATCCGACGTATACCACATGATAATTGCGTTGAAGTTGAAACTCTGCGTACTAGGAAGAGTAAAGGTTTACACCACATTTCACATGTAAAACCGTTTATTGAAAGATAATCTGCTTTTTTTTAATGCAACATATTGGTATACTTGCAAATACATTATGGATTCAAGGTGCTTTCTGAGAGATACCAGGTGACACAGTGGTTAGTCTATTTGACAGCTACACGACTATATCACGACGCTACTAATGTGTGACACAATTCACCTTGTTGCTTTTGCGGTGTATCTGTTTTATATCTGCACAGTTTTTTGAATTCTTCTGGAAAGTAAAACATGTTTTAGTAGTAACTTTTGTGGTATAGCAACAATGAGGCAGCCTTTTCCGTAGCACAACAATACGTTACAGCACAGTACTTTCTTCATCACAACAATAAGCGTAATAACTAAGATATCTATACGCAAAGCATTTCACTTTTGTGTATCATCAGGTAAGTACATTGACTTCTGTAGAACTTAGCTTTCGGAGGACGATAACTACGAGACTTCCACGGAGATTATCTTACAACATGACGCACAGTTTAGCGCTACAGGACACGTATTTGAGTGATTAATTTTGTACTTAAAACATTTATTTTTAAATATTTTTGAATTACAAAGATAGTTTTCCGAGATACATTTCATTCCATTGATGTAATTTGTAACACCTGAGGGTATAATTACATTTATCCTCAGGGGGGTACACGCTTACTTTGTATACCATGTGTTTGGCGAGCACAAGGAGCCCTAGCTAATATGGTATTTGCTTATACAACTTTACACATCGGTACCATATTTCTCTAACACATAAATTACACAGCTATCTGATTATTTGACAGAGAAACAAACATTCTTTTTACTACATCATTGACAGATGTTTACGTAATTACACAGTTGGATACCTTCACACTTACGAAATTGTATTTTGTCTATACTTTGTGAACTGTTCATATTTTTTTGGACCCATTGTGATACTATGAGAGCTTTGAATGATATATTTGGTAAGGGAGCATGATTTTAAAGTACGTTTGAGGTAGATGACACTACTGAAATGAGCAGAGAATTTTTCTAGGTTTTGAAATTATTGGAGGAAGCTACGACGATTTTGAGATTTGACTGAGGTGTTATGATGTTATTTTTACGACGACGATGTGTATTATGCTGCTGAGGTATGTTTATGGTCAAGAAGCTGATGCTATATGAGTTATTTGATTATGCTACGTATTCATTAACAGGAAATATTGAAGAAGCGTCGACGAATTTGTATATGTGTAATAAGGTAAGGAGTAATGAATAGTGATTTAGGGACTCTGATTTGTGATAAAGGTTGTTGGAAACCAAGAATCGTACTTTAAGAGTTGTGAAATGTGTGTAAATGCGTGAATGTATCACAATGCCGACGAAAATTTTTTTGGACACTGTTATATCAATAAGATTTTGTTTCTACAGATTTGTAATCCAAATTCTTGACCTGTGAAATATTTTTATGTGACACTGCCATTGTAGCGAAAACTGTTGTCGTAAATATTTCCGTACGAAAGTTAAGTGACCACCTGCACGTAATGCGTCGCGGGCACCCACCTGGGCGACAGCCGCCCGAAGCCATTAGCCATTAGCCATTAGCCTTCCAGCGGCACAGGTAGAAAAAAAAAAAGGGGAGGCCATTATCCTCGCTATTGACGTTCCTTTGTAGAAAGCATCGCAAATACGACATGCTAATTACTTGGAAACAGATCGTACTTTCTGATATTTACTGAAATTCCTAATGAAATGACAAGAAATAGTTTGTCTACACACCTGATTATGACTACTGTCTTTCTAGATGAGAGATTTTTTTACTAACTTATGAAATGTCACATGACTATTGAATGATATTTTTATACTTTGCCTTTCATAGTTGCTTCTTTCATTTGATATCTAGTTTCTAGCTGTGTTGCAGCATGGGTTTTATAAAAAAAAATATTTCATTTGCTAATGTGAACACTTTCTGTCAACAGATCTATTAAATAATTATTTTATGACCCACATTCTTCGAAAAAGGAGCTCTTGGAATGGAAAGAACAATAAGAAGGGACTAATAACAGGAACTGCATACATAATTTTCTTTTCAACTACTTGGTAATTTTTTTTCGTAGAGTAAGTTTTTGTGATGCATCACTCTAGTGTTAAGATGTGACGTAAGTTTTAAACTTGGCCATTTTTAATGTAATATTTTTTCTGCTTGAGCTATGTCATGTTTAGGTATCAGTTGCTGCTGTTTGCCAGGCATAGTGTTATTGAATTTGACTTTGTATTATTCTGTTAAGCCAGTTTTACTAATGATTTCTTGTTATTATTTGTTGCACATTGCCTTAGATTAGTTGTAATATTACAATTGCTTTGCTAATTTCTTAATGCTGCTTGCTTCGCAAATCTGCGTTTTTTTTGTCATTGCTGTTTGTGTTAATTTGTTATGTGATGCTGCATTGCCTCGTCCCTTGGTATATATATCTGAGCTCAGTAGATTTAAGTTAGCTTAAGAGGGGGTAGACTATATAAGAAACTAACTATGATGAATTGGAAGCAATGCATTGACAAGGTATATAAAAAAAATATTTGGGCCAAAATGAGTATTGTACAATGAGCCATAATTATTCTGAAAGAAATATGGTTAGAATACAGAAAACAGGTATAGATAGGACTTTTTGGAAATAATGAAGAATGAAGGGAGATCTCTGAGAAGTAAAGAAAGTTTTTTTTGCAAAATACTGCAGTAAAACAAACCCTGTCCTTTCCATTGTGTTATCCTCCTATGTGTTTGTGTACCCTTGTGTATTTGTTTTCTTCCTGTCTCTGTGTAGTTTCATAGAATTTTTTTTCTAATACTATTCACTATGATGAGGAATACTGTTATCCTCAAATATAATTGGTATTAATAATATGTTATTTAACTTGTAAATATGCTTAGATATTATTTATTCTGGTCTGTGTTAATGCTTAGGTGTGAAGTTGATGTTTCAAAAGTTATTCTGATCTTTTATGTATGAACTTATGTCATAATTCCTGTAACATTGACGTATATGTCTATTTCTATTCTTTTGTAAAGCCTGTTTTATTACAAATGTTATCTGTATTGTTATGTTCTTTAATGATGTATTTTGTATCTTTGTAATTGTATTGTTATGTTATAAAATTGTAATTGACACCAGGTCTTCAAATTAAGTATATTTTCACTGCACACGTTTCTGTTGGTCATAGCATATGCACAATATGTGAGAAGTAGGGACTGATAGTGTTTGCACGTTTGTTAATAATTCAGCAAGGGACTGGATAACAGCATTGCTGATTCTAAGGACATTTAAAAAAAAAAATTTCTGTGCGTGCACAAGTGGTGGCTTATGGACTTGCTATATTCTCCGCAAGAATCTTCGATGGTGATTGTGCACCTGCACAGTCACAACAGATGGCTGCTGGCCATCTCTACAAGGACTGCAGTGGGTCTGCACCTCTGGTGGCCCACCAATACCATAATCTCTACCAGGACTACAGTGGGTCTGCTCTGTGATGACCTACCCACCAATACTCTTCAAAACTTCGACTGACTCCGCTGTGGGTTTGCTCTGTTGTGGCCCATTACCTGTCAGCATGTCAAGAGTCAGCACTGTCTTTCCGTTGGAAGGGCAACACTACTTCTTCAAGACTGCATGGAAATCCACTACTTACGTGTGCATTTTCTTTTACTGCTCAGACTTTGAGAAAAACACTGCAATGTGATGAATGATCAGGACTGTCTTTATGGACTGTGAGAAAATTTTAGCTTTTGACCAACATTGTATCAATGAGTGTGTGCATTTGATATCTTTGTTATTGTAATTATGAAAAATTTCTTCAAATCTGTATTGGCCACTGTCCAACACAATTTGTAAAATTTTTTGTGGGGAGCATGGGGGCTATGTAAGTAGGCTGTTTAGGTTTTTTTATTGGTAACGCCACCTCAGTATGAAAATCACCGTCTGTGCCGTGTGCAGTCTGTGGCTGCTTTGCATTGTTGTAATACTCAACCATTGTAGTGTTAGGCAGCTGGCTGTGAACAGCGCGTAACGTTGCGCAGTTGGAGGTGAGCCGCCAGCAGTGGTGGATGTGGGGAGAGAGATGGCGGAGTTTTGTAATTTGTCATGATATCAAGATAAATACATTGTTTGTTCTCTATTAATATCTTTCATTTGCTAACTATCCCTATCAGTAGTTAGTGCCTTCCATAGTTTGAATCTTTTATTTAGCTGGCAGTAGTGGCGCTCGCTGTATTGCAGTAGCTTGAGCAGCGAAGATTTTTGTGAGGTAAGTGATTTGTGAAAGGTATAGTTTAATGTTAGTCAGGGCCATTCTCTTGTAGAGAATTTTGAAAGTCAGATTGCGTTGCGCTAACAAAACATTGTGTGTTGAAAGTCAGATTGCGTTGCGCTAAAAAATATTGTGTGTCAGGTTAAGCACAGTCCTGTGTATAATTGTCAAAAGGGGACGTTTCAAACGAAATTGGCATTCTTTTGGTAAATTTTATGAGACAAGTGGACATGAACAGAGAAACGAAAACGGCGTTCATACGGTACAGCTCACTGAACAACTACAGTTGTCGAACAGTTAAACGAAATGGAGATTTCATGGAATAATTACAGTTTACATGGACTGCTTAACGCTGAGCAGACTGAGACCTGCCCTCCGAAATCGACGGCGTGGAATACTATCGTCTGGGATAGCTGTCCACAACAACGTGTCTATACACACCGCTGCCCGTACGATGGATAATGTATAGCATATCCACTGAGACATTTTTGACGTCCCTTCCTACAATCCCGACCACGCACCCAGTGAGTATCGCCTGTTGTTCCACCTGAAAGCCGGCCAGTGTGACCGAGCGGTTCTACTCGCTACAGTCTGGAACCGTGCGACCGCTACGGTCGCAGGTTCGAATCCTACCTCGGGCATGGATGTGTGTGATGTCCTTAGGTTAGTTAGGTTTAAGTAGTTCTAAGTTCTAGGGGACTGATGACCTCAGAAGTTAAGTCCCATAGTGCTCAGAGCCACTTGAACCATTTTTTTGCACCTGAAATAGTGGCTTGATGGACAACCATTTGAAGATGAAAATGAATAGACCGCCATTCAGCTGGTTCAATTTGCAGACGGAGAACTTTTATGCAGACGCACTGAAGAATTTAATGGAAAGATCAGAAACTGCTTAGAAATGGATGGCGGTTACAAGAAAAGTATAGGTTTATATGAAGCTAAAACCGCTAATAAAAACCTTTCATAACAAATAAATAAATAAATAACATCGAGTACAGATTTAACTGTCAGAAAGTCTTTTCTGAAAGTATTTGTATGGAGTGCAGCCATGTATGGAAGTGAAACATGGACGATAAACAGTGTAGACACGAAGAGAATAGAAGCTTTTGAAAGCTGCAGAAGAATGCTAAGGATTAGATGGGTAGATCACGTAACTAATGAGGTACTGAATACATCTGGGGAGAAGACGAATTTGTTGCACAATTTGACTAGACGAAGGGATCGATTGATAGGACACGTTCTGAGGCATCAAGGGATAACTAGTTTAGTATTGGATGGAAGCGTGGAGGATAAAAATCGTAGAGGGAGACCAAGAGATGAATACACTAAGCAGATTCAGAATGATGTAGGTTGCAGAAGTTATTCGGAGATGAAGAGGCATAGGACAGAGTAGCATGGAGAGCTCCATCAAACCAGTCTCTGGACTGAAGACCACAACAACAACAAATTAATTTTCTTATAATGGCTGAACGGCATTTACTTTACGAATACGCCTCATATGTTCATTTTCACACAATTTTTTATGATGCAAATGCCTTGCGAAAACCAACAATTTATTAAGCTACTACGTTTACCAATCTTATATTTACGTTCTTAGTTTACCGACGCTACCAATGTATTCCAAAATGGCATTTTTCCTTTTATGCTATCGTGACAGAAATGTTGGGTCAAGTGGTTTGCATAAACATTAATCTAGGGGCCATTTGCATACACAACAGGAACGTTGTCTCACGTACCTGTTTCTACAGTACAGGATCAAAGTTTTAATATAACTCACTTCCTCTAGCTTAGGCAAATGGAACAAACCGGTTGGTTCTTTTTGCATTAGACTTGTTCTACGGTGCTCCTTAAGAGGCCTATGGAGGCATCATTTAGGACATGGGTGGTTCCTGAAGCAAACCGAGAAAAGCATTTTTCACCATATTTTCACCGTCAGCAGTTTATGTCCAAATAACTAAACACGGCAAATTACTCATATTTTAACGATGTATTCCTAGGCATTTATCTAAATATGCCGTCTTCCCATTTTCAACAATATTTACCCGAAAGCATGGTTTTTGGGTACCAAAACAAAAAAAAATGTGTGTGAAATCTTATGGGACTTAACTGCTAAGGTCATCAGTCCCTAAGCTTACACACTACTTAACCTAAATTATCCTAAGGACAAACACACACACCCATGCCCGAGGGAGGACTCGAACCTCCGCCGGGACCAGCCGCACAGTCCATGACTGCAACGCCCTAGACCGCTCGGCTAATCCCGCGCGGCGTACCAAAACCGAGCCGAGGCTTCCAAGATGGATATGCATAGCAAATGGCTAAATTTTTACGATATATTCGTAAGATCCCGATCTCGAAACACGTTGATAATTTGAATAACACATTCTCGGGCTTCTTTCTGCGACGATTACCTCCGCCACTGTAGTTAGGAGCAACTGATTGTCAAAATTGCTGCTGTGCCCAAAGGCGGCTTCTGATTGATCGGTAATTACGTCGTGCTGTCGCAGATGGTGTCGATGTCTGCGCTGATGGCACCATCTCTCTCGCCGAAGCGTAAACATTGTGATGAATACCTGTGGCTCTTCTCTGCATCGAGTGCTGGCTTCCATGCACCGCTAAGATAATATCCGCTGTCAGTGTCGAACATTTTCTCACACATTCTAATTCCTAAAGCCTCTTTAATTAAGGAATCCCAGTATGTGGGAGCCTGGGATAAAACTTTTGGCCGGCCGGAGTGGCCGTGCGGTTCTAGGCGCTACAGTCTGGAACCGCGAGGCCGCTACGGTCGCAGGTTCGAATCCTGCCTCAGGCATGGATGTGTGTGATGTCCTTAGGTTAGTTAGGTTTAAGTAGTTCTGAGTTCTAGGGGACTGATGACCTCAGATGTCCCATAGTGCTCAGAGCCATTAGAACCATTTTTATAAAATGGTCTCATAATTTTTTCTAATTTCCTAAACCACCACATTATTGATAAATTGCTGTTAATTCTTACAGTCTATCCCGAGTAGCAAAATATGTCCTGGCAGTTCCACAAATGAATATATAATTTCCGAAATAAGAATTCGTTCATGCGTCGGACCCGATACAGTTGGACACTACCCCAAATCCTAAGTGCGCTCTCGGTAATCATTCAGGTAACATCTACATGCAGACGTCTTGCGGCAGTCATTCACTGTGCTAATATTTCCACGAAAGTACATTTATCGATATCCAAGAAAACCTAGTAATCTCGGAGCCTAAGAACACACTACTGAATTATTTAATTCAAGTTTATGATTACTCTGACTAAACTGTGTTGTAGATAATAAGAAATTCGAACCATATTCCCACTGGAACGATTCATTGTTGTGCGTTGCGAACTTCGCTAAGGACTGGACCTAGTGAAACACCTCTATGCAATTTTTCTGGTGGATTGCTGCAAGACACTGTGTTTACAGTGGGGCATGATGTAGCTGTGGAATGTGTTTTTGCCACAATCAGTATTTTATTTTGAAGACTTTTTTGACAAATATCGATTCGTTGAAAGTGTTTCTACAAACTGGTTTCAACATCTTCCCGAGTTCGAGTCTCGGTCCGGCACACAGTTTTAATCTGCCAGGAAGTTTCATATCAGCGCACACTCCGCTGTAGAGTGAAAATTTCATTCTAGTGCATTTCAACCTCCACCATTGTGATATCTCGCGATTCTCCAGTGACTTGGGTTCGTGTTGCTGCTCGTAGTGTCGCCGAGGCGAAGAGCAGCGAGTGGAGTGCTTGTGGAAGGCGGATCTGATTAGCTTTCCTCGACTTCTTATTACTATTTACTGCGTTCAACTTGTTACAATTTGTTAAGTTCAACCAGCGGTAATTTTTCTTGCCTGGTGGCCGCTAACGCCCCAGTTACCTGCCCCCGGGTGCAAGTGTATGTAACGGCAGTGTACGTTTCCTCGCTTTGGCGCTGCTGTCCGATAAGGCGTGTAGCTTTGACGGCTTTCTTGATTGTAGGCCAGTGGGTGAATGTTCTACTCTGGTGGTAGTGTTTCGTTTCTCGTTCCGGACGCTCTAAACACAGTATTCTGGGGGCATAGTGCAGGCCACCGGTTCCGGCTTTGGCGTATTGATCCATCGTTGCATTTGGTTTATCGGACGTCAGGTAGCTTCAGCAAGATTATAATTATTCGTTAGACTGCCACTAGTCTGAGTTACGATCTTGTGAAGTGAATGCAACTCCTAGCTGCCTATTGTAAGTAGGCTGTTTATGTTTTCTTATTGGCAACGTTACGTAGCGCTCTGTATGAAAATCACTGGCTGTGCTGTGTGCAGTCTGTGGCTAGTTTGCATTGTTGTCTGCCATTGTAGTGTTGGGCAGCTGGATGTGAACAGCGCGTAGCGTTGCGCAGTTGGAGGTGAGCCGCCAGTAGTGGTGGATGTGGGGAGAGAGATGGCGGAGTTTTGAAATTTGTAAGACTGGATGTCAATTATGACTATTAAGGTAAATACATTGTTTGTTCTCTATTAAAATCTTTCATTTGCTAACTATGCCTATCAGTAGTTAGTGCCTTCAGTAGTTTGAATCTTTTATTTAGCTGGCAGTAGTGGCGCTCGCTTCATTGCAGTAGCTCGAGTAACCAAGATTTTTGTGAGGTAAGTGATTTGTGAAACGTATAGGTTAATGTAAGTCAGGGCCATTCTTTTGTAGGGGTTATTGAAAGTCAGATTGCGTTGCGCTAAAAAATATTGTGTATCAGTTTAAGCACAGTCGTGTTTAATAGTTCTAAGGGGACGTTTCACTATCCCATCGCTCGCAAAAGTGTTTGCTGCCAGACCTCCTCATAGGTCGATTCCTGGAGCATCGTCTGTGCCCCTTTGGTTCTTGTAAAACATGTGTGTTCTAAGAAGAGGTCTGATGGCCAGTAGTTCAGTGTAACGCTACTTCAGTCCACACCTTCTGCGGGTACAACCTGCCTCAGTACCCTCTAAGGAACTTATGTACTGGTTCTTGTGTTTTATTATTGTATTATTTATAAAAGTACCTTGTAATGCCTACATTAAAGGTTACATGTGGCTAGTTAATAGTTCTGGTCGCCTTCAGGAATAAAACTAGAAGTGTAGTGTTCAGTGGATGTTTAGAGTTCTGTTACATAGTTTTCCATCATCTTATTTCACCTGTTTGGTGATCAGTTGCTTGTTTTTTCAACTAACCTTTGCTACTGTACTTGTTGTTTTAGAGCAGGTTTCTAAATTTTTTATATTATTGCCGTTCGTGGCGTATAAGACTTTCAGCCTTCATTGTGGTCTCTTGCCTTAAAATTCTAATTTGTTATTTGTATTTACGGAGTAAGCCTTCAAAACCTTATTTACTGCCAATCCTGGCGTCTGATGCCTTCTGCTGTGTTTGTGACGACTTGCCTTTAATATTTCAATACCTGTAATTTGTAAGTTACAGCGAGTTTTAAGGGGAGACGGTGGCAGAAGTAATGAAAAATTTACAAATTATTTTTATTTGCTTATTTGATAGTAAATATAATTGAGATTATTATTCCCAATTTTTTCCTTCAAATTCGAACTACGAATGGCATAAAAAATTAAAACCCTAAGCAGTGTAATGCGCCAAGCCCACTTTTCAATGCACCAAATGGGGGAAAAATTTTATTGCAGAATTTGGCCTGTGAACCTAGAAAATATAGCTTTAGAAGGCTGTGATTTTTTGTATACATAACAGCAGTGTTGTAAAGAAGGCTGTGGAGCCATTTTCTGGTTCAATCATTGTGGTATAGAAGGCTGTGGAGTGTTGTAAACAAGTTTTGTGCTGTTCAGTGGAATTCGAGTGATGCTTGATTTATTGTGCCATTTTTTGTGCAAGGTAGAATCTGTTGATCCCTTTTTACAATGCCTAGGCCTGGTAAAGTATTTAAAAAATATAGTAAGTCCCATATTTCCAATATAAATCGAAAAACTGACATTGAAGTTAGGGTCGGGCTTGCAGATGCAAACATTAGCTTGTCTCCAAGTGCATCTAAAATAAAACTTGGGACAGGGATTGTGTCAGAAGAAACAAATCATGACAGAAATACAGGCTTCAAAATTTTGGATCTGGAAATGGTGGCAGAAGCACTTGGAAAAGCCTGCAAGTGCTCTGTTTGTGAAGGAAATGTGGATTTGGTTGATGATGGAAAAAGAGAGGGTTTGGTTTGCAAATTGCAAATTTTGTGTCAAAACTGTGATGCTGACAGATCATTCAAGACATCAAAGGTCAGTAATAGAATCTATGAAGCCAATATGAGATTTGCTTATGGACTAAGATGTATAAGGATTGGAAGAGATGGTGGAAACCTTTTATGTGGTATTATGAACATGCCTAGTCCTCCCCTAAAATTTTCTGCAATGAATACTGCTCTCCTCAATGCAGTTGCAGAAGTAAGTGAATAGAGCATGAAAATGGCAGTCCTGGGGGCAATTCAAGAAAACTGTGAAGCAACCAATAGCAACGATATAGCAGTTCGCTGTGACAGTTCCTAGATGAAGAGGGGGCATACTTCACTGCATGTAGTTTCAACAATCATTAGTGTCGACACTGGAAAAGTATTAGACTTAGAGGCGATTCTAAATATTGTTATGCATGTTCCTTGCACAAGAAATATATTGATGCAGGTAAAGAAACAGAATAGCAAGAAGACCATAAAGCTGTTTGTAGCAGAAATTATGCAGGCTCCAGTGGTGGGATGGAAGCTGCAGGTATGAAATTCATTTTCCATGGATCTTTGCAAAAGTATGGAGTAAGATACGTACAGTATTTAGGAGCTGGAGACTCTAGTGTTTTCAAGAATGTAGTTGAAAGTCAGTCCCATGGAAAAGATTGCAGTATTGAGAAACTGGAGTGCTTAGGCCATATTCAGAAGAGGATGGGTGGACGACTCCGAAGACTTGTTGCGTACAATAGAGGCAAGTTACTAGAGGATGGGAAGCCACTTGGAGGTAAAAACAGACTAACAAAGAAGAGAATTGACAGCCTACAAGTCTACTGTGGTGCTGCAATTAGAAGTGACCTCACAAGCTTGGACAGTATGAGGAAAGCAGTATGGGCCATTTGGTTTCATTACTTGTCGACAGACCCTACAACCCAACATGGCCTCGGTTCTAATGAATGGTGCAAATTTTTGAAAAGTAAGGAAAGTGGAGAAGCTTATATCCACAAAAATAACCTCCCATGGCCACTAAACCAACTTTTAGAGCACTGGCTTCACAAGAACTGCTAGAAAAATGTCTGCATGGGAAAACACAGAACCCAAATGAAAGTTTCAATGCTCTTATTTGGTAAAGATGTTCAAAGACTGTGTTTGATTCCAATTTGGTGGTGAATATTTCTGCTTTGGGAGCTGCAGCAGAGTTTAATGATGGGAATGTGGCAAGACTTCAGATCCTCAGCAAGTTGGGCTTTACACCTGGAGTCTTCACTGCAGATCATCGATAAGCAAAGAATCGCGAAGGCGGAGACATCAGTCCAGAATATACAAAAACTTGCTATGCAAAGGAGCAGAGAACCTAAAAGAGCTGTAGAGGATGATGAGGAAGAAATGGAATATGGATATGGGCAGTTTTAGCTAAGGTATGATAGATTTTTTTTTTTTTTTACATTTCATACAAACTTTAAAACGATTTTTCTGCAACTTAAGGTTTTCTGCTTTCAGGAACACATATATCAGAAACTACTGGAAGGATTTCAATGAAATTTGACACACCTATTCTTTTACTTTGAAGAAATATTTAAGTGGAACAAAATTTTAATCGAGATATTATACACAGTTTTGTGGTTGATATTATATTGAAAAGTTTGCTTGTAAAAAATGTTCGAATCCAAAATATCACAGAAAATAGTAGCATTAATTTACCAAAAAGTTACTGCACGTAGTTGTACACCTATTAGTGTCGATTATTTTACCATTAAAAAATTTGCCAAATTTGCCTCTAATTTATGAAAAAGTGTACCTTAAAATAATAATGCAATAAAAAATTCAAAATTATCTCACTGCATTAGATTGTTATTAAAAATTCTGAATTTTTTTTAAAAAATCATATTAGATCTCTATTCATAAGTGTGCAAAATTTCAATGAGATTGAACAAAAAATAGCAAAGAAATGGATTTACAAAAATATCAGTGCAAGACTGTCATCGTCTCCCCTTAAACCATTCTTAATTTATTGCCATTCCTGGCGTGTAAGGCCTTCTGCCCAGATCACAGTGGCTTGCTTTTAAAACATTATCTGCTGTATCTGTATTTAATGGTGATTTGCGAAATTGTAACTCACTGAAAACACTATTATTTACACAGTTGTTTATTCCTTCATTAACAAGGTGTGGTATTTTTTATTTATTGTTGAGTCTGGAATTACTGGTTTAAAATAAATTGTGTGTAACTGTAAAAGGCAATCAATAGTAACTGATTACGGCCCCGTCCACAATCGTAACCGAATCCTGCCTTCCCTTGCTTACCAGGTCTCAATGTCCTTCCGTATTTAGTGTTTTCTTAAGAGCAAGAAGAGAACAGCGAAAAGCACCACCTCCTCCGTACTTCCCTATCACACATAATGACATAATGACGACTGCTTCCGAGGGTGCCGTCTCCTTGTTGTCGGTGGTTTTCCCCGACTGTATGACCACCTCCCTAGCAACCTGCCTTGCCGCGTCGGCCAGGGAGGCGGTCGTTTGTGTTGCCGCGTCTACCCCCGTACTGGTGGGGGTCGGTGCCACGTCCGTCGTCGTGCGGGGCGCGAGGTACAAGGCGACCCTTAGTTGAGTCACCTCCTGACGCGTCTCTTCGAGTTCTGCTCTCAGGGCCGCTCTCTCCTCCGCCATGGCGGATTTGAGCGAGGTGATTGCGTCCTCGTTGGCTTCCCGCAGTGTTTGGCGGAAGGCGTCCACGTCGTCTTGGTGGCGCAGCCCGCTTCCCCTACTAAGGCAGGAGGGCGGGGTGTCCACTTTTTCTTCTTGTTGGGGCACCTCATCGTGTGTGGTGGCCAACTTACGCTGCTTCCACGTCTTCAGATAGCTGCAGCTGCGCGCGTTTGCGGCGTGCGAGCCACCGCAATTTACGCACAGCGCTGCAGTACCCCTTGGTTTGGAGCAGTTGCGCGTGTCGTGCGGTTTCCCGCAATTAACACACGCAACCACACCGTCGCATTCCTTGGCTATGTGTCCAAGCTTTTGACACTTATAGTACTGTAATTGTGCGACAGGCTTCCGCTTCTTCTTGTTGCCGCAACTGTTGCTCCCGACTGCGTTTAGCAGGAGCTCCACAGCAGCAGCAATCTTGCCTCTTCCTCCATTCCGGCTTCTCGGCATGGCGTTGGGTTAGTGGCGTTGGCGTGCGCGAGCGACGGTAACGAAGTGAGACGCAGCGAGTCGAGCAGCGGAGTGCGTGACTGGTACTGGCAACACAGTACTCCCCGCCTCCTTTTATACTGGCGGGTGCGCCTCTCGCGATATTAGTGATGAATTTGTCACAGCAATATCGATATTATCTATACTTATCTCGGCCGGGTGGGGTGGCCGAGCGGTTCTAGGCGCTACAGTCTGGAACCGCGACACCGCAATGGTCGCAGGTTCGAATCCTGCCTCAGTCATGGATGTGTGTAATGTCCTTAGGTTACTTAGGTTTAAGTAGTTCTAAGTTCTAGGGGACTGATGACCTCAGAAGTTAAGTTCCATAGTGCTCAGAGCCATTTGAACCATTTATACTTATCTCGTATAACTTTGTGTTGTGTACATAGTTCCGCATAGTCAGCGCGTACACAACTTTCCCACTAGAGCGCGCCCCGCTAAGCACAACAGCACAGGCGCAGCGCTCTTCCATCCCCGCACTACGAGATGGCGCTGCCTTAGAGACGGACCAAATTCTGCTTCTGCCGATCCGCAACGCAGCCAATGAGATCGCTGCTAACGTAAAACCTTTTCTCCTTGCGGATCTCACTCGCACAGTGATACATGAACGCACCAGGTATTATAGCGAGTGTACAGACCTCCGATTAGTTAGTCTGCATTTGTCTGCACCAGTCGGCATTTGTCTGCACCAGTCTGTACCAGTCTGCATTAGTCTGTACCAGTCTATAGTCAAGTTTCAGTCTGCACCTAAGAAGATTATCATATTCCTGTACATAGCCATGAAGATAAATAGACACTTTGTCAAGTATCAGAGATATGTGAGAATAAGATTAACGTAGCAAGACCAAAGGAACTTCAGATTGGCAATTGTAAACAGCATCCAGAATCAAGTTATGTAATGTCTATGATTTTTATTATTTTAATAAATGTGTGTGAAAATTAATCAAGTTCTGTTTAAAGTTGGTCACCATCAATCTGCTACTCTAAGCGTGCAAGTGGCATTTCTACCATCTGACCTAACGGCATAAGATAAACACTCCACAATAAGACCACGAGACATACTGCTGACACTCGCCTACTTCATTAGAGCGTCAAGTCAAATAATCTGATGGTGTGTGTATCGAAGGTCTTACAGTACGCACACCACACTTTGTCAGCTTTTACTTAATGCGAAATCTTGTAATCTGCCCACTATGTTAGTTTCTGTATAAATTTAGCCCATCTTTATCTTCCACTCTACAAAAGTCTACCTATTATCAAAACAGTGTCCCCACAAAATGTTACCCAGCTTAAATTCGTATGCTAACCTTTGACTAAACAGAACCCAATTTGAAGTGAACTGAAACTGATCTGAATGCGGCTTGTATTAAATGCGCAACTAAAGTAAAAGAGTTATCTGGCCCTAATCAAAATTTCCACTTGCGTCTTGACAGCATTGTTGCAAATTTCTCGAAAGCACAACATCAAACACCAAGCAGGCAGCGGCTAAGCTACATTTCTATTTCTATATAAAATTTCCAAGTGTTGCATGCCACATGTGGTAATGCATAAGGATAAACACTAGGGGTGGGGAGAGTAACTATTACTACGGAATGATATTCTAAGATATAAATTTTAGAATGAAGTATATATTCAAAAAGACAGAGTAAAAACTTTGAGTGAATTTCACACATAACGTAGATCTGAACAATACTATGCTTAACAAAGTGAACAACGATTTGAAAAAGGTACAATATTAACAGAGAATTTCTATAAAAATCAAACAGCTTAATGAATAAATATGTCAATGCATGACTCAGGGAAATGGGTCCCTCTTTCTCTCAGCCCTTAGTAAGTAAACCAAGTTAACTAGCTCCCAATAATCATTTCTACAAATTAGGCGCGCAGTGCTGCAGTCTTACCTCAAACTTATTTCCTTCAAAAAATAATAACATTATTCCAAATTTAAATCCGTTTCGCCTTCCAATACATGCATCATATTCACCTTGCTGTCCTTTACACTAAATCTTTCTTCATTTAACAGGTAAAATCATAAGTCAACACAGCACTACTGAATACGTCAATCACCTACCACACTTCAATTAAGAATGAATCAGACTGTGCCGCCACTAGACCAAAGATTGTTTAACAGTTACTTAACTTGGCCTCTCTCCGACGTGCGCATTGGTAACATACAAAAATCAAAATGACATGGCCATCTTACAATCTGTCCAACCATCCTCTTTGCTGTAACATCTATGTAACTGCTCTATTTATTATTTACGTCAATTTCTGCCGGGTAATTAATCTATCGATGTAATTTTGAAAGTAATGTCCCACAAAACAAAGGAAATGTTAAAAGTTTATTTGTAATACTACTTCGTGCTTAGGGAAAGAAAGTTTGTGATAATGCAAAAGATGGAGAGAAATCTCTCTGTAACGAAACTAACTGGGCTGGAAAAGAAAAAGTGCACTCAGCGGTCCAATTGCAAGACTCCTTCGTGGAAAGAAGTAGTCGGTGGCTAGCAGGCAAATTGTTCACATCTTGTGTGCTGAACGAGACAAGAATAGCAGCAAGGTTACATAATATAGCCTCTGATGTAGAAACAGTTTGGCTTATTATTCACAGCTCTGATCTTCGAAATTGCGATGCTAAAGAGAGAATTTTCACAGCTTGTTACATAGCAAGAGACATGGGTACTTTTATCGCTTTTTTTGAGTAACCACAGGAAATCGCCACAGCCTCCAGCTTCGTTTCAAATTGTCAGCTGAGTACTGTACAATTATAATGACCAGTTATTTGGTTTCTTATCTAAATAATAATGCTGTTTTCTTTAAACTTTGTGCCGAAGATCCACATTTAATCCCTAGGGTCCTTTTCCAAGTTTCTGCAATGTTTCCGAGTATCTCATTTTACTGATTTGAAAAATAAATGCTTTTCTTTAAGTACATTTAACAACTTTGTGGAGTAGCAAATTTCATAAATTATTCAGTGAGCCCTGTTTCTAAAATATTTCATGTGCTTTTCATACAAGGATAGTTAAAGTCCCACGTAACAATAGCAAAGAATTGATCTAAAGTGTTTTGCTTAAACGTCACTCTTATTGAAATATCAGTACAGCATTTAAATTATTAGCATAAAACTGGCTAGTAAAGCTGAAGTGCCAGCATCAGAAACAATACCACTGAACAGGTTTGAAATAGTGTCTATATTTTAATGTGCATGTACTTTAGAAAGTGTTGCTGATATTGTGTATTAACTGAAATGTTCAGTTTTTCTCTGAGTCAGTTTATGGAATAGTTTCTGGCTCCCCAAGCCAATTGTTGAGCCAGTTTTTCAGTATCTATTACAATAACAGCACTAAAGAAGAGCAACTTTCATTCTTATAACTTGTGTATGTTATAAAAAGTAACTGGCCTCTACTGTTCAACCTGTAACAGACCTAGAGACCAATCTTCATTTGAGCTGTTAATATAAAGAAGTGAATGCTCCTTGAGAAAACGAATAGTAATCATAATAGAGAACACAATCACCTGAAAACCATTTCAGTGATAATATTTTCTAGTAATTAAGCTGATAAAAGAACTCTCGTCCAAGTAATTTCTCCACTATTAATAATCATTTACCTATAACGATCATTAGCTTCCTACTATAATGCACAGACATTAAGCGTTACTGGGAGCTAGCTGTTGCCAAAACGTTTAACATTACTTCTGTGCTGTTCACGTCAAATCACTGTTACTCTGCTTTCTAAATTGCGCTTCTGTATCTTATTTGTAAACCAGAATTTCAGTAAAGTGAAGTCAATCCCCACAGCTGACCTTCTTTATGAACAGTGCCAGAATGCCTAATTATACTGGCGACGTTTCCTTTTACATCATTATAGTTTACTTATAACTAACAGAACCTTATTTCGAATCCCGTTTGTTTCATTAGTAACATTTGAACCATTACACACAGTGAGGGTAGAATCAAAAACCATTCACAGGAGTAACATTATCGGTATATTGCTGAGTTAGTAAGAACCGGTATTGTTATAAATTCCGCGCTACGTACGGATTCCCAAATACTTTTCATGGATAGAGAAGATAATAGATGCATCTATAGTTGACATACTGTTGACTGATTCTGCAACTGAAAATGCTGCAAGTTAAACGATTATAAATTTGACACTAAGAACATTTCTTTAAGTCCGTGACTTGAAGATGGTCGGTTGACCAAAACTGGTTACCTGCGAATAAATATCCATTACAGCAACTGTCGGTCTTCCCATGATGTCGTTCTTTAAATTTGACTGTCGGTCAGAAGCTTTTATTCCCGTTAAGCATATGGCGCCCCGTCGGTAAAAAATCAATAAGTAGGGAGCCCTTTTTTCACTTTACACAGGAAATGATTTCGAAATACGACATCTCCTACATAAAAAGAGAATTGTGCGAACTGGGAAATAAAAGGTCACCTGTTCACTGTACCCGTAAATCTATGACGGCAAACTGGCGTGTTAAGAAAAAATAAGGACGTAAGAGAAAGGGAACCCGTATATGATGCTAGTGTGACCTGTTCTTGAGTACTGCTGAAGTGTTTGGGATCCATACCAGGTCGAGTTAAGGGAAGACATCAAAGCAGCTGTATTTTTTATCTTAGGTTCCGACGACACGCGAGAGTTACGAAGATGCTTCCGACACTTAAAGTGGAATCCCTGGAGGGAAGGCTACTATCTTTTCGAGGGACACTACTGAGAAAATTTAGAGAACCGGTATTTGAAGCTGACTGCCGAAGATTCTACTGCCGCCCACATACACTACTGGCCATTAAAATTGCTACACCAAAAAGAAATGCAGATGATAAACGGGTCTTCATTGGACAAATATATTATACTAGAACTGACATGTGATTACATTTTCACGCAATTTGGGTGCATGGATCCTGAGAAATCAGTACCCAGAACAACTACCTCTGGCCGTAATAACGGCCTTGACACGCCTGGGCATTGAGTCAAACAGAGTTTGGATGGCGTGTACAGGTACAGCTGCCCATGCTACTTTAACTCGATATCACAGAGTAGTGACTGGCGTATTGTGACGAGCCAGTTGCTCGGCCACCATTGACCAGACGTTTTCAGTTGGTGAGAGATCTGGAGAATGTGCTGGCCAGGGCAGCAGTCGAACATTTTGTGTATCCAGAAAGGCCCGTACAGGACCTGCAACATGCGGTCGCGCGTTATCCTGCTCAAACGTAGGGTTTTGCTGGGATCGAATGAAGGGTAGAGCCACGGGTCGTAACACATCTGAAATTTAACGTCCACTGTTCAAAGTGCCGTCAATGCGAACAAGAGGTGACCGAGACGTGTAACCAATGGCACCCCATACCATCACGCCGGGTGACCGGGTGATACACCAGTATGGCGATGCCGAATACACGCTTCCAATGTACGTTCACCGCGATGTCGCAAAACACGGATGCGACCATCATGATGCTGTAAACAGAAACTGGATTCATCCGAAAAAATGGCGTTTCGCCATTCGTGCACCCAGGTTCGTCGTTGAGTACACCATCACAGGCGCTCCTGTCTGTGATGCAGCACCAAGGGTAACCGCAGGCATGGTCTCCGAGCTGATAGTCCATGCTGCTGGAAACGTCGTCCAACTGTTCGTCCAGATGGTGCAAACGTTTCCATCTGTTGATACAGGGATCGGGACGTGGCTGCACGATCCGTTACAGCCATGCGGATAAGATACCTTTCATCTCGATTGCTAGTGATACGAGGCCGTTGGAATCCAGCACGGCGTTCCGTATTACCCTCCTGAACCCACCGAATCCATATTCTGCTAACAGTCATTGGATCTCGACCAACGCGAGCAGCAATGTCGCGATACGATAAACCGCAATGCCGATAGGCTACAATCCGACCTTTTTCAAAGTCGGAAACGTGACGGTACGCTTTCTCCTCCTTACACGAGGCATCATAACAACGTTTCACCAGGCAACGCCGGTCAACTGCTGTTTCCGTATGAGAAATCGGTTGGGAACTTTCCTCATGTCAGCACGTTGTAGGTGTCGCCACCGGCGCCAACCTTGTGTGAATGCTCTGAAAAGCTAATCATTTGCATATCACAGCATCTTCTTCCTGTAGGTTAAATTTCGCGTCTGTAGCATGTCATCTTCGTGGTGTAGCAATTTTAATGGCCAGTAGTTTACATTCCGCGTAAGGACCACAAAGATAAGACACGAGAATTTAGGGCTCGTACGGAGGCGTATATGTAGTTTTTTCCCTCTTTCTATTTGCGAGTGGAACAGGGAAGGAAACGACTAGTACGGGTACAGCGTATCCTCCGGGAAACGCGTATGGTTGCTTGTGATGTAGATGTACAAGTAGATGTAGATGAAGGAAAAAATCATCTGAATTCGCATGCCAATATATTCGGATCCAATGACCGACGATTTGCTGTTTTTTATTATTATTTTTACTTTATTTTAGTTTTTTTTCATATGCTTCAGCTTCTTTGTAGTATCGATGACGACTGTGTGTACACAATAAAACTCTGTTGATCCATCATGGATATGGGACAGCGGCTGGTCAAATACTAACCACAGAAAAATCACCAGACAACCGTATATTTTCAAATGTCATTTTATGTAGCCGACCAGTTTCGAATTAATGAGATGCCGGCGCTGGTCGTCAAAACAAAGCAATGTCTGACAACAAACGGCTTTTTTTGGTGATTTTTCTGTGGCAAACAGAAAGACACCTCTTAACAGATCCCACACAACTCACAAACAGTTAGTGGTAGCATTATCTTTCTAAAGCTGCTACGGCGTAATTAGAAGAACAAATATAAAATAAACATTCCGCTAACGCTAAAGGCGAATTCTGCCTTTTCAGATTGTGTAAGTAGGCTGTTTAGGTTTTCTTACTGGTAATGCCACGTAGCACTCTGTATGAAAATCACTGGCTGTGCTGTGTGCAGTCTGTGGCTAGTTTGCATTGTTGTCTGCCATTGTAGTGTAGGGCAGTTGGCTGTTAACAGCGCGTAGCGTTGCGCAGTTGTAGGTGAGCCGCCAGCAGTGGTGGATGTGGGGAGAGAGATGGCGGAGTTGTGAGAGCGGATGATCTGGACAGAGACAGTAAATTTGTAAGACTGCATGTCATCAACTGATATATATAATATGACTTTTGAACAATATTAAGGTAAATACATTGTTTTTTTCTCTATCAAAATCTTTCATTTGCTAACTACGCCTATCAGTAGTTAGTACCTTCAGTAGTTTGAATCTTTCATTTAGCTGGCAGTAGTGGCCCTCGCTGTATTGCAGTAGCTTGAGTAACGAAGATTTTTGTGAGGTAAGTGATTTGTGAAAGGTATAGTTTAATGTTAGTCAGGGCCATTCTTTTGTAGGGATTATTGAAAGTCAGATTCCGTTGCGCTAAAAATATTGTGTATCAGTTTAAGCACAGTCATGTACAATTTTTCTATGGGGACGTTTCATATGTCGACCCTTAGCCGACGATACCTCACTGGAATCTTCTGATTTTTTCTTGTAGTTTGTGTAATTAGTGTAGCTTTTGTTTATTGCTAGCGCGTAATTGTAGAGAGAATCTCCTTTGTAGTTGCAGTCTTTCATTGTTGTACTGTAAAACAGTTGTGGCATGCATCTAGATTTGTACCAAGTATTTCGCAGCTGCACTTGCAATTAATTAGATATTATTTTCAGTGCTATGTTAATGTGTTCTCTTACTTTTGCTCTTCAAATTGTGCTTTTCTGTGTTATCGTGTGAAATATTGTGACAATTATGGCGTGTGAAAAACGTAATACTAGGCTCCAAAGTTAACTGAGAAATGACAATGAAGACGAAAGCAGTGTGTTGGCGCCACCATGTAATGAATTAACTAATATTCAAAGTAGTAATTTGGTAACTGTTCATAGGGAAATGGAGCGGGCGGCAAATAATGGTGTAGACAGTGAAACAGGTAGTGAACAGGGAAGCATTATCGATCGATCGGTCGACATCAGCTCGCCTCAGGAATCGGGAATGACAGAACACAATATTGCAAATACTGTAGACTCAGGTTTTGGGTTCTCACCGTTTTCTCAAATGAGTCAAGACACATTTTCTGCTTGTCAAAATGTGAATGTTGCCGGTGAATATGCACTGCCGAAAAGCATAGAGAAACAGATTCCAGACACTAATACATTATTATTGCGATTAATGCAAGAAATTGAACAAAATCAGAGACAAACACAGTTAAAGCTTCAAAAGTTAGACACAATGGAACAAAATCAGAGACAAACACAGCAAAAGCTTCAAAAGTTAGACACAATGGAACAAAATCTTCGGAGGTTAGACACCACACTTGAACAAACACGTGAAGATTTAACTACTGAGTTACATAACATTGAATCGAAATGTCGAAAAGTCTGTAATGACGTAAAAACACAAATTTGTGAGCATTTTCAACCGATTTTTTCGCGGCATGAAAATTCATTACAGAATCACGAAGCAGCCATAAAAGAACTGCAAACTACTGTTCATGAAAATCATGAGACCTTGCAAGTTAAAATTGACTCAGTTGCATCTACCGATTCGGTTACGCAACTTGCAAAAACTCAGGAAAACTTAAAGGACACAGTAGATACTCTGAAAATTGGTTCAGAAAGACATATGGAGGAAATTAAAAAAATGGTTCAAATGGCTCTGAGCACTATGGGGCTTAACATCTGTGGTCATCAGTCCCCTAGAACGTAGAACTACTTAAACCTAGCTAACCGAAGGACATCACACACATCCATGCCCGAGGCAGGATTCGAACCTGCGACCGTAGCAGTCGCGCGGTTCCGGACTGAGCGCCTTAACCGCGAAACCACCGCGGCCGGCGGAGGAAATTAGTTCATTATCTGAGAAAGTTGTTGAACTTTCGGATCAGCTAAATAATTTATCTACGAAGGTAAATGATAATCTGAATGACACAAAATCGGTAGTCTTTAACGACACAAAAGAGTGCGAACAAATTAAGAAGTTCCAACAAAATCAGAATCAAATTAATACGCAACACAAAAGAGATATCCGGGAAGTACAAGATCAGCTGACAGAGGAATACAAGAATTACGTATTTCATAGGACACTCGCACTCCAGTACGGGAAGAGGGACATATAAATATGGAACAGCCACAAAATAATAACACGGGGAACATCGGAAATTATGAAAGAAATTGGCAAGGTACACCGAATTTTGAGATGGAACCGCCGAAAAGAAGTAACAATGACCGATATGCGACTCGCCGACATGATGATTTTGACTATAAGCTGTTTATTACTACACGTAAATTCAAAACATTTAAAAATTCCGGCAACAACATTCATCCACAAGCGTGGATTCATCAATTCTCTCATTGTTTTCCTCCCAACTGGTCATTAGAGCACAGATTAGAATTTATGTGTGGCTATTTAGAGAATGAACCAGCTGCAAGAATGCGTTCGGTCATTCACGATTGCCACACTGAGGGAGAATTTTATCATGCCTTCCTCTCAGCATATTGGTCTCAAGCTCACAAGACCGAGTAAAACATAGCATCATAATGATGAAACATTTCGAATAATCTGAATTCTCCAGTCTTGTGAAATATTTTGAAGACATGTTGCACAAGAATCAGTACCTGTCAAACCCATACAGCCCCTCAGAACTCATCCGCATTTGCTTAATCAAATTACCTGAACATTTACGACATATTATTTTGGCAGGACGTTGCAAAGACGACATTGAAACTTTTCAGGGACTCTTACAAGAATCAGAAATCGACACAGGCAGTCGCGGGATATGAAAACAGGAGCACAACAATTACAGGTCACATGCGTCACAATTCCGTGACGACAGAAATAATAACTGGACATGACAAGGCTATTCTTACAACATGAATCGTGACCAAAACAGACACCACCCGTATGACAACCACTGGCAGAGTAATAGTTACAGAGAAAGATCGCATTTCCGTAGTAATGAATATGACAGAGGCAATCATAGAAACAGACAATATGGCAACCAGAACTATTTTTATCACGGGAGACAGAATAACTTCAGACGCAACGGTCCACCGTGCAGTGATAATTCAGGGAGAAATTCTCCACCACTTAACCGACATGAAAGAAACTATGGAGTCTACCAACATGACGACAGACGATATGATCGTAACGACAGACCTGAATTTCATCAGAACTGGCGGGATTCAAACAGGGCAGGGCCCTCTCGACAAGGTTTATTTGTAGAAGTTAGGTCTCCTAATCCTAATAACGACGCACGCCAACAAAGAGACAGACAGTGACTCGCACCGCAGGCTGCCGCGTGCGCCGGCCTCAGAGAAAAATAACATAGACGCTAACCTTGAGAAAAATTCCAGTATTCTTTACTGACGTATACCGCATGATAATTGCGTTCAAGTTGAAACTCTGAGTACTATGAAGAGTAAAGGATTGCACCACATTTCACATGTAAACCCGTTTATTGAGAGATAATCTGTTTTTTAACTTAGTCTTTCCTAGAACACTTTTCACTTCACATTTCTAGTATGCTTTGTCAGACTTAGAAACTGTTAACATGCAACAATGTTTGAAGTTAAATATCCAGTCAAGAACCAAGAGAACTTATTCAAACAGGACTTACGAATGCATTGTTATAGTGAACAGACGACACAGTGTCGTTATTTGTACATTCTTGCTTGTTAGTTGCACGATTACGTCACGACTATCAGGCATATACTGCTAATGAGATTTTAATGCAACATTTTGGTTTACTTGAAAAGATACTCTTTATTTGAAGTACATTTGGTGAGATTGAAGATGACTTAGCATTTGGTTTCTTTGATAGCTACATGATTATATCACGACGCTACTAATATGTGACACAATTTACATTGTTGCTTTTGCGGTTTATGTGTTTTATATCTGCACAGTTGTTCTGTATTGTTCTGGAAAGTAAAACATGTTTTAGTAGTAACTTTTGTGGTATAGCTACAATGAGACAGCCTTTTCCGTAGCACAACAATACGTTACATTATAGTACTTTCTTGATCATGGTAAGGTACGTAATAACTACGATATCTATACGCGAAGCATTTCACTTTCGTTTATGATGAGGTAAGCACATTGACTTCAGCAGAACTTTGCTTACAGAGGACGATAACTACGACACCTCCACAGAATTATCTTACAGCAAGAAGTACATTTAGCGCTACAGGACACGCATTTGAGAGATTAATTCTGTACTTCAACCATTTATTTTTCAAGATTTTTGAATTACAAAGCAAGTTTTCCATGATACATTTCATTCCATTGCTGTAATCTGTAACACCTGAGGATATAATTATATTAATCCTCAGGGGGGTACACACTTACTTTGTGTACCATGTGTGTGGCAAGCACAAGGAGCTGTAGCTAATTTGGTATTTGCTTATACAACTTTACATATCGGTACCATATTTCTCCAACACAGAATTACACAGCTATCTGATCATTTAACTGAGAGAGACAAATATTTATTTTACTACATCATTGACAGATGTTTACGTAATTAACATGTGGATAACTTCACACTTATGAAATTGTATTTTGTCTGTACTTTGTGAAATGTTCATATTTTTTCGGAACCATTGTGATACTATGAGAGCTTTGAATGATGTATTTGGTATGGGATCATGATTTTTAAAGTACATTTGAGGTAGATGACACTTTTGACATGAGCAGAGAATTTTTTTTAGGTTTTGAAATTATTGAAGGAAGCTACAACGATTTTGAGGTTTGATGGCTCTGAGCACTATGGGACTCAACTGCTGAGGTCATTAGTCCCCTAGAACTTAGAACTAGTTAAACCTAACTAACCTAAGGACATCACAAACATCCATGCCCGAGGCAGGATTCGAACCTGCGACCGTAGCGGTCTTGCGGTTCCAGACTGAAGCGCCGTTAACCGCACGGCCACTTCGGCCGGCTTTTTGAGGTTTGACTGAGGTGTTATGATGTTATTATTACGATGACGATGTGTATTTTGCTGCTGAGGTATGTTTTTAATCAATAATCTGATGCTATATGAGGAATTTGATTATGCTACATATTTATCATGATGAAATATTGAAGAACTGTTAACGAATATGTATATGTGTAATAAGGTAAGGAATAATAAGTAGTGGTCAGGGACTCTGACTTGTGAAAAAGGATGTTGGAAACCAAGAATTGTACTTTAAGAGTTATGAAATGTGTGTAAATGAGTGAATGTATCACAATGCCGACTAATATTGTTTGGACACTGTTATATTTATAGGATTTTGTTACTACACATTTGTAACGCAAATTCTCAACCTGTGAAATTTTTTTATATGAGACTGCCACTGTAGCAGAAACTGCTGTCGTAAATATTTCGGTAAGAAAGGTAAGTGACCTTGACGTAATGCGTTTTGGGCGCCCAGCTGAGAGATAGTCGTCTGACAAAAGAAAGCCATTAGGTGGAGAAAAAAAGAGGCCATCATCCTCGCTATTGACATTCCATTGTAGAAAGCATCGCAAATACGACATGCTCATTACTTGGAAAGATACTTACATCTGCACACCTGATTATGACAAGCGTCTTTCTACAAGAGTTGAGAGAATTTTTACTAACTTACGAAATGTCACATGACTATTGAATGATATTTTTATGCTTTGCTTTTCATAGTTGCTTCTTTCATTTGATATCTGGTTTCCAGCTGTGTTGCAGCATTGGTTTTGTAAAATAAAATTAAATGCATTTGCTAATGTGAACTCTTTCTGTCAACAGATCTATTAAATAATAATTTTATGATCCACATTCTTCAAAAAAGGAGCACTTGGAAAGAAAAGAACAATAACAAGGGATTAATAACAGTTACTGCATACATAATTTTCTTTTCAACTACTTGGTAATTTTTTTGGTAGAATAACTTCTTGTAGTGCACCACTTTAATGACATAGATATTAAGATGTGAATAGACACTTCCCTTTTCTGCATTGCTGTCTTTAGTGTAATATTTTTTCTGCTTGAGCTTTGTCATGTTTAGGTATAAGTCATAGCATTTGCTGCTGCTGTTTGCCAGGCATAGTGTTACTGAATTTGGCTTTGTATTACTCTGTTAAGCCAGTTTTACTATTGATTTATTTTTCTTGTTTGCTGCTCATTGCCTTATATTAGTTGTAATATTCCAATTGCTTTGGTAATTTATATATACTGCTGCTTGCTTTGCCAATTTCCATTTTTTGTCATTGCTGTTTGTGTTAATTGTTTTGTGCTGCTGCATTGCCTCGTTCCTTAGTTTAGCATCTGAGCTCAGTAGATTTAAGTTAGCTTAAGATGGGATAGGCTATATGAGAGAACGAGTTGTGATGAATTGGAAGAAATACATTGAGAAGCTATAAGAAAATGGTTTGGCCAAAAAAGTATTTTGAAAGAGGATATGAACAAAAAAGTAGGGTTTAGGGACAACAGGTTTAGGTAGGATTTTCTTGGAAATAAATGATGAGGTAAGAAATATGTGAACATATAAATACAGGAAGCATGCTTGAATAGGATTTTTTTGATGGAAAGAAATGTTGAAATAAGACGAAAGATCTATGGAATGAAGTTTTGGGTTGGACTGCAGTACCAAATGCTACACTGAAAACAAACCCTGTCCTGTCCTTTCGTATTATTCCGCTATGTGTTTGTATACCCTTGTGTATTTGTGTTCTTCCTGTCTTTATGTGTTTAGCTAATAAGATTTATGTTGTAGACTTTTTCTAATACTCAGCTACATTCACTATGATGAGGAATACTGTTATCCTCAAATATATATGCATTTATAATATGTTATTTTCTTTGTAAAGATGTTTAGACATTATTTATTCTGTTCTGTTTCAGTGCTCATGTGTGAAATTAATGTTTCGAAAACTATTCTCATTATTTTATATATTTACTTATGTCATAATTCCTGTAACACTGATGTATATGTTTATTTCTATTCTTTTGTAAAGCCTGTGTTACTGCAAATGTTATCTGTACTGTTATGTTCTTTAATGATGTAATTTGTACCTTTGTAATTGTATTCTTATGTTGTAAATTTATAATTGTAATTGACACCAGTTTATCAAATTAGGTAACTTGTAAGTTACATTTGACTGCACACGTTTTTGTTGGTCATAGTATATAGATAATATGTGAGAAGTAGGGACTGATAGTGTTTGCACATGTGTTAATAATTCAGCAAGGGACTGATTAACAGCATTGCTGGTTCTAAGGACAATTCCAAAAACTTTGTGCGTGCACAAGTGGTGGTTTATGGACTTGCTATATTCTCCGCAAGACTCTTCGATAGTGATTGTGTACCTGCACAGTCGCAACAGCTGGCTGCTGGCCGTCTCTACAAGGACTACAGTGGGTCTGCATCTTTGATGGCCCAACAATACCATTATTTCTACAAGGACTGCAGTGGGTCTGCACCTCTGGAGGCCCACCAATACCATACTCTCTACTAGGTCTACAGTGGGTCTGCTCTGTGAAGACCTACCTACCAATATTCTTCAAAACTTCGAATGACTATGCTGTGGGTTTGCTGTGTTGTGGCCCATTACCTGTCTGCATGTCAAGAGTCAGCACTGTCTTTCCGTTGGAAGGACAACACTACTTCTTCAAGACTGCATGGAAATCCACTACATCCGTGTGCATTTTCATTTACTGCTCAGACTTTGAGAAAAACACTGCAATTTTACTGTGATGAATGATCAGGACTGTCTTTATGGACTGTGAGAAAATTTTAGCTTTTGACCAACATTGCATCGATAAGTGTGTGCATTTGATTTCTTTGTTATTGTGATTATGAAAATTTTTTCAAATCTGTATTGGCCAGTGCCCAAAACAATTTGTAAAATTTTTTGTGGAGACCACGGGTGCTATGGAAGAAGGCTGTTAAGGTTTTCTTATTCGTAACGCCACGTAACGCTCTGTATGAAAATCACTGGCTGTGCTGTGTGCAGTCTGTGGCTAGTTTGCATTGTTGTCTGCCATTGTAGTATTGGGCAGCTGGATGTTAACAGCGCGTAGCGTTGCGCAGTTGGAGGTGAGCCGCCAGCAGTGGTGGATGTGGGGAGAGAGATGGCGGAGTTGTGAGAGCGGATGATCTGGACAGAGACAGTAAATTTGTAAGACTGCATGTCATGAACTGATATATATATATAATATGACTTTTGAACAATATTAAGGTAAATACATTGTTTTTTTTTTCTCTATCAAAATCTTTCATTTGCTAACTACGCCTATCAGTAGTTAGTACCTTCAGTAGTTTGAATCTTTCATTTAGCTGGCAGTAGTGGCGCTCGCTGTATTGCAGTAGCTTGAGTAACGAAGATTTTTGTGAGGTAAGTGATTTGTGAAAGGTATAGTTTAATGTTAGTCAGGGCCATTCTTTTGTAGGGATTATTGAAAGTCAGATTCCGTTGCGCGAAAAATATTGTGTGTCAGTTTAAGCACAGTCTTGCACAATTTTTCTAAGGGGACGTTTCAACTGTAGTTCTTACTTTCTCTGTCAAGCAGCTCATCAGTCCATCTCTCGAAGGAGACCGAACCCTGTTTCAGTTGCCATACCGATTGCCTATTAATAAATTACATTATAGTAAAACGAACCAGTGACCTCCGCGTGACAGTCCGAAGCAGACAGAGACTATGATGAGAAAGAGATTTCGCACTACAAACAGATGCAGGTACTCTGTCCTTTTAAGCAATGCTCCTTTAAAGATTCGTAGTGATGACCATCAGCCGCGCTCTAAGGGAAAAAAAAGCGTAAAAAGAGGACAGGCAACTGTCAATTTAGCCTCGAAGAGGACGAGCATGCCGCGCCGCCTAATTGCATGTTTCTGGAAGCGAGGAGACTATTGTTTACCGCCTGAAAAGCGATGAGAGCTGATAAACTAATTACCCAATTAGTCACAAGAAACAGGCTTCTTCTACTTGTGAAATCTTGTAAATAAATTTTGGTCGTTCTTTCAGATCTCTGACAAAGAGGAAAGCTGTTACATACGCACATGTCGTCACTCCTTCTCTGACAAATTGCAAACTTTTCGTCTATTTTCACAGTTTTCGTTTTGTTTCTTTAGTTCTCGAAACTTCAGAGACCATTGAATCGAACACAAGCTGGAAAATTTGTGTGACGTGCTACATATTGCCTACAAATTGGTCTCACAAGGAGTACAGTAAACTTTCTGTCCTCTGTGTGGGAACTACGTGTACCACACACTCAAGTTTCAGACGCGTCTATTTTTAGGTGATTCGCGGCATTAATAAATATTTGTCAAGAAGATTAATCCCCTTTTCCAGACGTTTCAATTGTACCTCAAGGTCACATATGACGAAACTGTTTACTGGTTGCTGTTTAATCGCAATTATTGTGGAAATGGTTATTTCTGTGTTGGGAAACAGTTTTATTCCTTTTTACGATTTATTATCATGTTTCCGTGGTTTTCCCTTCAGCTACACTCGTGAAGGATTATTTGTTCCATTAAATAATTTAGGTATTGCATTCCACACAAGTATCCTTCATTCCACACTGACTGATTTGACTGTAAGTGAACAACTTGACGTCGTTTAGTAGATTATGACGTCCTTCTACGAAAGGTCAGGTCTTCTACTGTGTATTAGCAATTTTTTGGTTCTTAATAGACAACGACATTCTTCATTAAATCCGAGGGCGTACTGAACAGTAATGCCTCAAAATTACTTATTTTGTTCTCAATATTGGTTGAGGTATTATACAGTATGTCTTGTGCATTACTCAGTCGACTTACCTGCTTCGCTGACGTAAGTTGCAACCCCTGCCGCTAGAGGGATCCGAACTGTAGCGTTTAACACGATGGTGTGTAACGTAACTGTGTCGGTGCGTGAGAAACAGCGTACCGTAATCGAAACTGGAATTCGAAGAGTCCGTCCACGCATGGAGCACCTTCTCCGTTAGCATGACAATGCCAAACTACACACGAGCGTTGTGACATCTGCAGCAATCGGACGTCCTGGGTTCACTGTCATGGATCATCCTCCATACAGTCCCGACTTCACCCCATCCTATGACCATATGTTTCCAAAACTTAAAGAAAACCTTCGAGGACTTCACTTTGATTGTGATGAAGCGGTGCAGGCAGAGGTGAGGCTGTAGCTCCGTCAACGAAGCCAAACATCCTGCAGTATCAACAAACTGGTCTCTCGTTGGAGAAATGTATTCTTCGCCAGGGTGATTATGTTGAGAAATAAATGTGTAGATATGAAGAATAAAACTCTAGAATGTTGTTTTGTTTTCACAAAAAAATTCAGACGGATTACTTTTCAGCGCGCCTTCGTGTCTGTAGCTTAGAAGAGAATCGTAAATTAAATGCCTTGTAACGTATCGTTTCATACCCCTCCGAATCCTTACGAAGATAAAGAAGAATATTTAAAAATCTGTGCAGCTAAATGGCTACAACCATGAGATATCTATTGAACAGCATTTTTATTTGCATCGACTGTATAACTCATATTTATTCTTGGCCAGTTTCGATTGTTCCAACCATAATCAACTGAAAGACTGACCAAACAGAAAAAAAAACAAAAGTAATGTACACAGATAAAATACTAAAAATTACAGTTGTACCTCTCAAAATAAACATACAAAATTACACTCCTGGAAATTGAAATAAGAACACCGTGAATTCATTGTCCCAGGAAGGGGAAACTTTATTGACACATTCCTGGGGTCAGATACATCACATGATCACACTGACAGAACCACAGGCACATAGACACAGGCAACAGAGCATGCACAATGTCGGCACTAGTACAGTGTATATCCACCTTTCGCAGCAATGCAGGCTGCTATTCTCCCATGGAGACAATCGTAGAGATGCTGGATGTAGTCCTGTGGAACGGCTTGCCATGCCATTTCCACCTGGCGCCTCAGTTGGACCAGCGTTCGTGCTGGACGTGCAGACCGCGTGAGACGACGCTTCATCCAGTCCCAAACATGCTCAATGGGGAACAGATCCGGAGATCTTGCTGGCCAGGGTAGTTGACTTACACCTTCTAGAGCACGTTGGGTGGCACGGGATACATGCGGACGTGCATTGTCCTGTTGGAACAGCAAGTTCCCTAGCCGGTCTAGGAATTGTAGAACGATGGGTTCGATGACGGTTTGGATTTACTGTGCACTATTCAGTGTCCCCTCGACGATCACCAGTGGTGTACGGCCAGTGTAGGAGATCGCTCCCCACACCATGATGCCGGGTGTTGGCCCTGTGTGCCTCGGTCGTATGCAGTCCTGATTGTGGCGCTCACCTGCACGGCGCCAAACACGCATACGACCATCATTGGCACCAAGGCAGAAGCGACTCTCATCGCTGAAGACGACACGTCTCCATTCGTCCCTCCATTCACGCCTGTCGCGACACCACTGGAGGCGGGCTGTACGATGTTGGGGCGTGAGCGGAAGACGGCCTAACGGTGTGCGGGACCGTAGCCCAGCTTCATGGAGACGGTTGCGAATGGTCCTCGCCGATACCCCAGGAGCAACAGTGTCCCTAATTTGCTGGGAAGTGGCGGTGCGGTCCCCTACGGCACTGCGTAGGATCCTACGGTCTTGGCGTGCATCCGTGCGTCGCTGCGGTCCGGTCCCAGGTCGACGGGCACGTGCACCTTCCGCCGACCACTGGCGACAACATCGATGTACTGTGGAGACCTCACGCCCCACGTGTTGAGCAATTCGGCGGTACGTCCACCCGGCCTCCCGCATGCCCACTATACGCCCTCGCTCAAAGTCCGTCAACTGCACATACGGTTCACGTCCACGCTGTCGCGGCATGCTACCAGTGTTAAAGACTGCGATGGAGCTCCGTATGCCACGGCAAACTGGCTGACACTGACGGCGGCGGTGCACAAATGCTGCGCAGCTAGCGCCATTCGACGGCCAACACCGCGGGTCCTGGTGTGTCCGCTGTGCCGTGCGTGTGATCATTGCTTGTACAGCCCTCTCGCAGTGTCCGGAGCAAGTATGGTGGGTCTGACACACCGGTGTCAATATGTTCTTTTTTCCATTTCCAGGAGTGTATAACATCTGTTAATTTTAAAATGCATATTTCTCATAGGAGACATTTTCTGATATCAAATGTAACAATGATGAAACGTGGAATGTAATACACACATCAAAAAGAGTTTTGCATCGTCCTGGTTCCAGAGCTCCTGAAGACAGACGTTGACTATGGATATTCTATCACAGACACAGTCCCTTTGACTGTTGAGAGACGTCAATAAACCCTCCAAAAGATGTAAATAACGCTGCATGAGCAGCGCCTGTTAGACGGAAGGGCTCCGACAGCCGATCAGTTCCAGTCATTTCACCAGGAAGGAGGTACACGGCTCGTGTGTCTGTAGATCAACCATGCCTAGACGGTCAATAACGGGGTTCGACCGCGTTCGCATTGTTACCTTGTGCCAGGAAGAGCTCTCAACAAGGGAAGTGTCCAGGCGTCTCGGACTGAACGAAAGCGATGTTGTTCGGACTCGGAGGAGATACAGAGTGACAGAAATTGTCGATGACATGCCTCACTCAGGCCTCCTTGGGCTACTACTGCAGTGGATAACCGCTACCTAAGGATTATGGCTCGGAGGAACCCTATCAACAACGCCACCATGTTGAATAACGCTTTTCGTGCAGCCACAGGACGTCGTGTTACGACTCAAACCGTGCGCAATAGGCTGCATGATGCGCAACTTCACTCCCGACGTCCATGGCGAGGCCCAGCTTTGCAAACCACGACACGATGCAGTGTGGTAGAGATGGGCCCAACAACATGCCGAATGGACCGCTCAGGACTGGCATCACGTTCTCTTCACAGAGCACTGTCGCATATACCTTCAACCAGACAATCGTCGCAGACGTTTTTGGAGGCAACCCGGTCAGGCTGAACGCCTTAGACACACTGTCCAGTGAGTGTTGTTTTCGAGTAGCATTATGGCTCTGAGCACTATGGGACTTAACTTCTGAGGTCATTAGAACTTAGAACTACTTAAACCTAACTAACCTAAGGACATCACACACATCCATGCCCGAGGCAGGATTCGAACCTGCGACCGTAGCGAGTAGCATTATGTGGGGCCGACGTACGCTGCTAGTGTTCATGGAAGGCGCCTTAACGGCTGTACGATACTTGAATGCCATCCTCCGACGGATAGCGCAACCATATCGGCAGCATATTGGAGAGGCATTAGTCTTCATCGACGACAATTCGCGCTCCCATCATGCACATTTTGTGAATGACTTCCTTCAGGATGACGACATTGCTCGACCAGAGTTCTCCACACATGAACCCTATCGAATATGCCGGGGATAGATTGAAAAGGACTGTTTATGTATGACCTGAACCACCAACCGCTCTGAGGGATCTACGCCGAATCGCCGTTGAGGAGTGTGACAGTTCGGACCAACAGTGCCTTGATGAGCTTGTGGATAATATGCCACGACTAATACAGACATGCATCAATGCAAGGCGACGTACTATTGGGTATTAGAGGTACCACAACATCTGAAGGTCTCGCTGTATGGTGGTACAAGATGCAATGTGTGGTTTTCATGAGCAATAAAAAGGGTGGAAGTGATGTTTATGTTGATCTTTATTCCAATTTTCTGTACAGGTTCCGGAACTCTCGGAACCGAGGCGATGCAAAACTTTTTTTTGTGTATGTAACCATATTTGAAAAGCTTATGTAAGTTACGCTTACACTTCTGACAGTCAACAGAAGATTGCCATCTCAGGCCTACATACACTCAGATCACCAAAGAGTCTAATTCACACAGTAAAAACATTGGAGAATCTAAAACTCAATCATTGATGAAGTCACAGGGAACACTAGTTAACAAGATTAATTTCAATGTTGGCAACATATGGTACCGTCAATGAACAACAGTTCGTGAGCGCAGCATAAGGGAAACATAGACTAAACGATATTAGCTTGCAAAACATGCCAAACAATATAATGTACATATGAAAATAATGTATAATAGCATAATAATGGCGTTGATAAACTACACTTGCAAAAACTAATTGCGATAACTGAGCTTATCATTCAGTGAGGAAATGTCAGAGTTACAAATTTTCATTACAATATCAAGTGTCGTCTTTAACAGCAATAAAACATGTGATCAACCATAATAGATAATGACCGTGAATTTTTTGTCAAGTCGCATTTGATACGGGAAAAAGAACTTTTAGGCAAAATCATAAAATTAAAATTTAGTTCTTTCTCGTATCAACTGTAACCTGAGGTCTACATTGCGCTAAATGCATGTCTTATTAATTTATATTGTGTGTTATTTAACATAATTTCTTGACAGCCTCTGGTTCTACAATTCGACATCAGCTCTTTGTATTATATACACGTATATATACATGGTGTTCAAAAAAGTGTCGAATACGTTGAGAAGTGGTAGTACTTGTCAAAACAATAAACATGAGTAACTCCATATTTTCTTAGATAAACACGTGTTTACAGAAGGTGCTAAACGTGGCGTCCATTCATGGCAATGCACCGCTCTGCCCTCCGGCGTAAGGAATTGCGCATCCTCTGAAGTACACTCATGCTCATAAATTAAGGATATTGCTGACACATGGTGAAACAACGCTCTGGTGGGCGGTTTGCGGGTTTAAATCATCCCGGAGTATGACCATGTGGTGTATTTAACCTGCGGTCGTCCACATATGCAGAGGTGTGTTGGTGCATGTCAGAGTACGGTGCAGCGAATAAGTGTGTAGACGTTTTCAGACGTTCTAATGGTGACTGTGTGTTTAAAAGGCTATTGTTGTTGTTGTTGTGGTCTTCAGTCCTGAGACTGGTTTGATGCAGCTCTCCATGCTACTCTATCCTGTGCAAGCTTCTTCATCTCCCAGTACCTACTGCAACCTACATCCTTCTGAATCTGCTTAGTGTATTCATCTCTTGGTCTCCCTCTACGATTTTTACCCTCCACGCTGCCCTCCAATGCTAAATTTGTGATCCCTTGATGCCTCAAAACATGTCCTACCAACCGATCCCTTCTTCTAGTCAAGTTGTGCCACAAACTTCTCTTCTCCCCAATCCTATTCAATACCTCCTCATTAGTTACGTGATCTACCCACCTTATCTTCAGCATTCTTCTGTAGCTCCACATTTCGAAAGTTTCTATTCTCTTCTTGTCCAAACTGGTTATCGTCCATGTTTCACTTCCATACATGGCTACACTCCATACAAATACTTTCAGAAACGACTTCCTGACACTTAAATCTATACTCGATGTTAACAAATTTCTCTTCTTCAGAAACGATTTCCTTGCCATTGCCAGTCTACATTTTATATCCTCTCTACTTCGACCATCATCAGTTATTTTACTCCCTAAATAGCAAAACTCCTTTACTACTTTAAGTGTCTCATTTCCTAATCTAATCCCCTCAGCATCACCCGACTTAATTTGACTACAATCCATTAAAAGGCTGTAAGAACACATATTTATGACGTTATGAAGTGTAGAATACTAGGGCGACTGGTGAATGGTCAAACACAGCAGTTCGTAGCACGGGCATTCCGTATGCCATAAAGTGTGATCTCAAGATTATGGCAATGATTCCAGCAGACAGTAAACGTGTAAAGGCTTTACTGTACGGGACGTCCACAGTGTACAACACCACAAGAAGACTGATATAAGTGCCCGCAGACAACCACAGACTACTGCAGGTAGCCTTGCTCGGGACCTTACCACAGCCACTAGAAGTTGCCTTCAGACACACAGTCTACAGGCGATTGAACAGACATGGGTTATTAGCCCGGAGACCTGCAAGATGCATTCCACTGATCCCTGGTCACAGGAAAGCCCGTAAAACCTGGTGTGACCACAGAACATGGTTATTGGAACAGTGGTCCCAGGTTATGTTCACGGACGAGTCCAGGTATAGTCTGAACAGTGATTCTCGCCGGGTTTTCACATGATAACCAGATACCAGCTCACCAACCACTTAATGTCCTTGAAAGGGACCTGTATGGAGGTCGTGGTTTGATGGTTTGGTGTGGGATTATGATTGGTGCATGTACACCCCTGCATGTCTTTGACAGAGGAACTCTAACAGGTCAGGTGTATCGGGACGTCATTTTGCACCAGTATGTCCCTCTTTTCAGGGGTGCAGTGGGTCCTCCTCCCTCCTGATGGGTGATAACGCACGGCCCCACCGAGCTACCATCGTGGATGAGTACCTTGAAACTGAAGATTTCAGGCGAATGGAGTAGCCTGCCTGTTCTCCAGACCTAAACCCCATCGAGCACGTCTGGGATTCTCTCGGTCGATGCATCGCTGCACGTCTTCAAACCCCTAGGACACTTCAGGAGCTCCGACAGGCACTGGTGCAAGAATGGGAGGCTATACCCCAGCAGATACTCGACCACCTGATCCGGAGTATGCCAACGCGTTGTGCGGCCTGTGTACGTGTGCATGGTGATACCCCATATTGATGTCGGGGTAAATGCGCAGGAAACAGTGGCGTTTTGTAGCACATGTGTTTCAGGACGGTTTTCTCAACTTATCATCAATACCGTGGACTTTACAGATCTGTGTCGTGTGTGTTCCCTATATGCCTATGCTATTAGCGCCAGTTTTGTGTAGTGCCACGTTGTGTTGCACCACATTCTGCAATTATCCTTAATTTATGAGCATTGGTGAATATCCGGTTGTTGTTGCACCTCCTGGCACGCACTGAAGACGCGACCTTGTGGTGCCCGCCCATCGTTGATTGGCGCGGCGTAGATCAATTCTTTCATGTCTTCCCATAACCAACAGGCTAGGAGGTTGACGTCTGGTGAACGGGCAGGCCATGGTGTGGGTTAGGCCACTCCAGCGGTCCTGAAATGTCAGCGTCAGATGTTCGCGCACATTGTGACGAAAGTGTCCTTCGCGTGAATGCGCGAACCATATTTGTATTCGCTGCTGCAGTGGCACGGCCTCCAACAAGGTAGGCAACTCATTAATGACAAAGCCCAGGTAATGCGCCCGAGTTAAATTTCGTGGTAGCACGTATGACCCTATTAATCTATCTCCAAGTACCCCTGCCTCACGTTGACAGAGAAACGGTGTCGATGCACTCTTTCCTGAATTTCTTAGGGATTTCGTCTGTCCGTACATGCTGGTTATGGAAATTTACAACACCATCCCTTGTGAACCCTGCTTCATCGGCAAATAAAATCTTGGATTTGAACAATGGATCTGCGGCAGACTTCTGCAACAGCCATTGACAGAACCGCTGTCTTCCTTGATGATTCTGTGGCCTTAGGGCCTGACGCACTTTAGATGATATGGGTACAGCAATTGTTCATTAAGTACCCCCTGGATAAGGGAGGAGACACGTATCTGCTGCTGCTAATCGTCACAGGGATTTCTTCCATCGAACGTAGCACACTCTCCTCCATGACAAACGTGCGAACTGTATGGGGCCTCCCCCAGTCAGTCTTCCGAGATAAAATGGTACTTGCGTCCCTCAAAGTATGCCGAAGAGCCTATTAGAGCGCACTCTGCGCTGGGGGTATTTTTCAGCGTAGATGGCACGGGCTCGCAGGCTACGTCCATTTGCTAAACCATAGCAGAATATCATATCCGCCATTTCACTTGGCGAGTGGTAGTCTTCCACTGCTAACAAGTGGTGGAAGGGAGGAAATGTAAATCTACTACACTATCTGTACGTACAAACAGCACAATAACAGTAAGCACATAAGTGAATCCACGATCTGAAGAAGATAAAAGAGCACGATACGTACCCAGTACTGTACGATCAGGCACACAAATGCGACGAAAACGTAGCCAACAACATGACTCCAACCACACAACTGACTGCAGACCGGCCGGCAGGTGCGGCCGAGCGGTTCTAGGCGCTTCAGTCCGCGACCGCGCTGCTGCTACGGTCGCAGGTTCGAATCCTGCCTCGGGCATGGATGCGTGTGATGTCCTTAGGTTAGTTAGGTTTAGGTAGTTCTAAGTTCTAGGGGTCTGAAGACCTCAGATGTTAAGTCCCATAGTGCTGAAAGCCATTTTTCTACCCGACCAGTACACAAGTAACACCAAAGCCATAACGTAAAAGGCGTAAACGCCCACAACCAAGTATGCATAAGCTGTCAAAACTACACACACGTGTTGGACAGCGACAACACGGTGAGGAAAGGACACTGCCTGAATTTTATGTCAGCGGCCAGGGCAGGTAGTCCGAACGCTAACGGCCTCAAGGTAGAAAATTTCGCTGGTGAACTTGGGCTTCAAATAACCAAAATACAGGTTTAAGTAGTTCTAAGTCTACGGGACTGATGACCTCAGATGTTAAGTCCCATTGTGCTTAGAGCCATTTGAACCATTTGACTGCAGACCACCTAATGGTACGTAGAGTGCTGTGAGGAAGACATAATAATACGGTGATGACACATTTGACAGAGCGTCATTGCAATGACTGTGCTAATATCCGCAACCAAGCATCGCACAGCCCTTCCTATAAACACGTATTTATCTCGGGGGGGGGGGGGGGGGAGTATGCCTTTCCAGAACCATGGTTCAAATGCCTCTGAGCACTATGGGACTCAACTTCTGAGGTCATCAGTCCCCTTGAACTTAGAACTACTTAAGCCTAAATAATCTAAGGACATCACACACATACATGCCCGAGGCAGGATTCGAACCTGCGACAGTAGCGGTCGCGCGGTTCCAGACTGTAGCGCCTAGAGCCGTTCGGCCATTCCGACTGGCCCAGAACCATGTTCATTTGATTTATTTTCCTTCTTTCGATGATTACTACCACGTCTGAAAATATTCGACACTTTGTTTTGAACATCCTACATATATGACACTGTGCACTCGCTATTTTAGAGCACTCGATACCTAAGCGGCAAACAAATATGATTTATTTTTACGATCATGCATAAAAGTTCATTTTCACATATAATATGTGCATTGGCAAAAAATTCGTTCTCATGATCTATTGTGGTTTCTGACCCGCCATTTTACTGGTGTTAAAGATGCCACACACTTGATAGTGTAATGAAAAGCCGGCCGGAGTGGCCGAGCGGTTCTAGGCGCTTCAGTCTGGAACTGCGCGACCGCTGCGGTCGCAGGTTCGAATACTGCCCCGGGCATCAATGTGTGTGATGTCCATATGTTAGTTAGGTTTAAGTAGTTCTAAGTTCTAGGGGACTGATGACCTCAGAAGTTAAGTCCCATAGTGTTCAGAGCCCCCTTTTTTTTTTTGTAATGAAAATTGTAACGCTGACATTTTCTCATCGAATGATAACCTCAATTATTGTAATTATTTTTTTGAAACCTGGTTTAAAAACGCCGTTATTATACCACTAGATGGCTCTTACAAGACATTATTTTCGTATGTACATTTTATTGTTTGACATGTTTAAAAGCTAACATCAATTAGCCTTTGTTTTCCTTATGCTACACTCATAGGATGTTGTTGCGAATATAGAAATTAATACTGTTAACTAGTTTTTCCTCCGAATTCACAAACCACTGTATCGTAGATCTTCTTATACTTTTACTCAGTGATATTAGACTCTTTGATCATCTGAGGATACATAGGCATGAGATGACAGTCCCCTGTTAACTGTCAGGAATATATCCGTATCTTATCGAAGCTTTACAAATCTGGTTGTGTTGAATTCCACGTTTTCTCATTGTGACTTTTTGTATATGAAAGAGTCTGCAATGAGAAAACTGTATTTTTAAACCAATAGTTGTTATATGATACGATGTTGATGATCAGTAATACAACTCTAATTTTTCGATTTTTATCTGTCTACATTACTTTTGGTTTGTTGTGTTTGTTCAGTAATCTAGTTGATAATGGTTGAAGCGACCGACACCGATTAAGAATAAATACAATTTATACAGCTGATGGGAAATTAAAATGCTTTTCTGTAAAGAAAGAGAAATGTGGTGTAATTTCTTAGTTACTGCAGATTTTTATGGTGTTATATGCGCTCCCTATTGTCAAAACTATGTCACAAATCAGTATAAACGGAACTATTCGCAGGACTATAGTTTTCTGTCCGCTTGGAGTGCTGCTGTCGCAGTGTGTTACAAAAGTGGGCTGGAGTGTGGTGAGCGTATGTGTTAGACTGTGGTAGGCTGAAGCCTGCGACACCACGTCATTATGGCGACCACTATTGTAGCTTCCGATATCGCGGCGGCAAAGAAAGGGGTGCCGCCGACAGTTGTGCGCCAAACAAAAACAATGGAAACACGTGTGACACCACGACGTCTTTCCTGAAGTGTCCTGGTTCTACGTAGTGCCTCATGATGGGTGGACATACCCACGTGTGAAGATACCGAAGGGAATCAACGTTGCCAGATTGTGTTCATAGTCCCCATTAGGGTCAAGCACCAAGCGTGATGGTATGGGATGCCATTGTGTACACATCACGATCACCATTGCATCGCGTAGGCCAGTGGCTCCCAACATAGGGGTGACTACTCCCTGAGGGATAGAATGAAATTTACTGAGGGCTGAAACAAAATAGATTCGTTGATATTTTAGCGACCACTCTAAATGACTTTTTTTAAAAAAAATAATCACTATTATCACTACTACTGTACACTCTAATATGTAACGAATCATCAAAATCAATCATTTGACATCCACTGCTGGATAAAAGCCACCTCTAGATATTTTCATGCACTGCTATTTTGAACGGTACTAATCCCTGCGGCTCCCATTTAATTTCTGTTGACATCTGCCTATCTACTCCCCGTTAGCTTTTCTCATCCTTCGGTTGTTTCTTGGACTCCACAAGAGAATTTCCTTTGTCCATGTACCGTCCACATTCGACTCTAATCTGTTCCCTAACCCACTTATTTACTTTCCTGTCTTTCCCAGTAATATGCAACGTGCATCTCTCCGCGTGTCACTGAGTAGCTCTTGAAGTAATGGCCTTCATGTTAAAAGGGCAGGGCTCACTGTAAAGAGTCATGAGCACTCTAGACCATTTTAACTTTCCTGTTTATTTCTTTTGCTGTCCATCCAGTGCTAGTAGTTATCACTCGTAGTCATGATTGAATTCTAATAGCAACTATTTTTCTGATGTGGAAAACTGGTAAGTAAATATATTGGTTTCTAAGATTAAAATCTGTGACTGACGGAATATTTTCAGAAAATGAAATTCGGACGAAAGCACTATTTCGTGCACCTCTAAAACGTCACAACATTTAACAGATTTCCTTGAAATGGAACAGATATTAATTTACCGAAATTTCGGCGATAGTAGCTATTATTATTAGAAGAACTCTTAACAACACCGAATACATTCGCAACATGCTGGTGTGAACGTACACCTTCGACTACGGTAGCAATGGAAATAAAAGCGTAGAACTGAACTAACATTATTGTTTGGTGCACTGAAAAACATATGAGCTTCAGTTGTTTGAACATTAGCTAAAGCTTGAAAATAATGTGTCATTTTGCAAGACGAGTGTTATTTATTTACAATTTGATGTTTAATTTGGTCCCAAGCTTTGTTCAGTGTATTGGATATCATCTTATGTCTTTCAGCGGTAATAATCTCAGAAAGATTGGGAACCACTGGCATAGACACTAGTTTGGACAACAAGCGTCATTTTACTGAATTTTAAAGACAACGGTTTTGCTTTATCTTAGAGATCTCCATGGGGTTTTCTTTCTATAACAAAAGACAGAAAACACCTACAACGTGCTGACATGAGGAAAGTTCCCAACCGATTTCTCGTACACAAACAGCAGTTGACCGGCGTTTGTTGGTGAAACGTTGTTGTGATGCCTCATGTAAGGAGGAGAAATGCGTACCATCACGTTTCCGACTTTGACAAAGGTTGGATTGTAGCCTATCGTGATTGCGGTTTATCGTATCGCGACATTGCTGCTCGCGTTGGTCGAGATCCAATGACAGTTAGCAGAATATGGAGTCGGTGGGTTCATGAGGGTAATGCGGAACGCCGTGCTGGATCCCAACGGCCTCGTATCACTAGCAGTCGAGATGACAGGCATCTTATCCGCATGGCTGTAACGGATCGTGCAGCCACGTCTCGATCCCTGAGTCAACAGATGGGGACGTTTGCAAGACAACAACCATCTGCACGAACAGTTCGACGACGTTTGCAACAGCATGGACTATCACCTCGGAGACCATGGCTGCGGTTACCCTTGACGCTGCATCACAGACAGGAGCACCTGCGATTGTGTACTCAACGACGAACCTTGGTGCACGAATGGCTAAACGTCATTTTTTCGGATGAATCCAGGTTTTGTTTACAGCATCATGATGGTCGCATCCGTGTTTGGCGACATCGCGGTTGAACGCACATTGGAAGCGTGTATTCGTCATCGCCATACTGGAGTATCACTCGGCGTGATGGTATGGGATGCTATTGGTTACACGTGTCTGTCACCTCTTGTTCTCATTGACGGCACTTTGATTAGTGGACGTTACATTTGAGATGTGTTACGACCCGTAGCTCTACCCTTCATTCGATCCCTGCGAAACCCTACATTTCAACAGGATAATGCACGACCGGATGTTGCAGATCCTGTACGGGCCTTTCTGGATACTGAAAATGTTCGACTGCTGTCGTGGCCAGCACATTCTCCAGATCTCTCACCAACTGAAAACGTCTGGTCACTGGTGGCCGAGCAACTGGCTCGTCACAATACGCCCGTCACTACTCATGATGAACTGTGGTATCGTGTTGAAGCTGCACGGGCTGCTGTACCTGTACAGGCCATCCAAGCTCTGTTTAACTCAATGCCGAGGCGTATCAAGTCCGTTATTACGGCCAGAGGTGGTTGTTATGGGTACTGATTTCTCAGGATCTATGCACCCAACTGGGTGAAAATGTAATCACATGTCAGTTCTAGTATAATATATCTGTCCAATTAATACCCGTTTATCATCTGCATTTCTTCTTGGTGTTGCAATTTTAATGGCCAGTAGTGTATTTTACTCCTTAATTTTTTTTTCTCGGACTGTAACCGATAAAAATAATTTCACTTTCAACAGAAACAGCTACACTGTACACAATACAGTGGGTAAAATTTCGCGTCTTTAGCAGGTCATCTTCGTAGTGTAGCAATTTTAATGGCCATTAGCGTATTATGTGACACAGTGCATGAATTTCAAGGTTTGTGAAAATGCTGGAATTTTCATTCGTGTTTACATCCTGAAATGAATGCTTAAGCGTTACTTTACATGAAGACAGTAAGCTCCAGTAAAATTTAATTTACATAAATGTCTTGATTTACGCCCAGAGCTATTTTATCTTTTCTTACGTTTTGCGCTTTTACGTTACTTGAAAACAAACCGAACTAAGGCTCAATATATTGTATTTATCAATATTTTCATAAAAGGTATGAAAATGAATGTCGACATTATGTCATGATAATCGGGGAACCTTGTAACAGCATGAAACAAAAACTTTTTGACAGACTTATTGCAGACCTACGAGTAGGAGAACAAATTTCTTCTGTTAACTGAAATGGCTCTGAGTACTATGCGACTTAACTTCTGAGGTCATCAGTCGCCTAGAACTTAGAACTAATTAAACCTAACTAACCTAAGGACATCACACACATCCATGACCGAGGCAGGATTCGAACCTGCGACCGTAGCGGTCGCTCGGTTCCAGACTGTAGCGCCTAGAACCGCACGGCCACTCCGGCCGGCTTCTGTTAACTGACTCGAGGGGAGGACTCACAAACCCGCAACTGTATGAATGTGTGGTGTCTGTTCTTTCGTACACGAAGCATTTCATATAATGGATTCGCCTCGATGGGCAACTAATCCACCTTCTTTAGGGCAGATGCACGATTGCATCTGGCCTCCTGCGGGGATCTCCAAGTAGAGGACGTGGAGGAGATGGGCAGGGATTGCAGATAGGTGGCCGCAGTTGGGAGTGTGGGTCAGCCGAGTGGCGTGCAGAGGTAGTCCGCGCTGATGTGATAAGCACTGTGTCAGCGTGGTGCAGTGGCTGCCGCACGGAACTGCCTAGTGAGCAGGAGATCCCAGGTTCGCATTCGGGTAAGGCATAAGTTTCCACTGGTCGATTCCGCGTGAAGTCCCGATGCAGCTGACGTAAGTAGTCTCTTTCCTTTCCTTTCGTTTCCTTTCTCCCCCTTCCACCTTCAGTTTACATATAAACGCACAGCTATACGACGATATTTTTCAAGATGAAAAAGGCTTGCCATCGTGCATTATTAAAACGATTTCCCCAAAATGCCGCTAGTGCAAAACTCCGATTTTTTTTTCTCGTCAGATAAAGAATTTGGCCAGAAACCTTCAAAAAAGCTCTTTTCTCATCGAGAGAAAAAAAAAAGGAATTGCATTCCGAGTAGACTGCATAAAAATACCTTATACAGTACTTCACTGGCTACATTTTCAAATAGTTGACGACATGATGAGCTACTTGTCGTTTGCTGCCAACTGTGTGGTGAGATAGAACCTTCTATGAAGCTGAGCCAAGTCCGTTTTTCAGTAGAAACTTTAAAACAACCATGTAATTGGGAAAATGGAAGTTTATAACGTATTCAGCACGCCGATAAAATTATTTCTTCCCCTGTTTTTAAGATAAAGATCACTCCAGAAGGTGTCAATTATCAACTGTAAAATAATAAAGTCATCTAATTTTGCACACGGATTTCTCATCAACAGGTTAAATCCCTTCTTGCCTTTAGTCTTCATGCCTCTTACGAAATTATTAGTAAATACAGTACACTGAACATTATTTCCGCCAGCCGGTGTGGCCGTGCGGTTCTAGGCGCGTCAGTCTGGAACCGCGTGACCGCTACGGTCGCACGTTCGAATCCTGCCTCGGGCATGAATGTGTGTGATGTCCTTAGGTTAGTTAGGTTTAAGCAGTTCTAAGTTTTAGGGGACTGATGACCACAGATGTTAAGTCCCATAGCGCTCAGAGCCATTTGAACCATTTGAACATTATTTCCGTTTATTTTGCACCGCAGCCCTCGGTTTTCCATTTCTCACTCTTTCCACTATCCTGCACGCTACCTATAGACTGTGCTTTCCTTCCAACGTTAAAAATAATTTCGTTACGTTAGCTATATTTAAAAGTATGAAATGAACCAAATGTCACAAATGGCTCATACCTCCCTGAGCCGCAAAAAAATCCCATATTTTCTTTTAAATTCTTGGCCTCTTGCGTTCCTACTTCTGTCAGTTTCATTTAACATTTATTTTCTCCATACTGTACTTATTTGTGGCTTTCCTTTCAACGTTAAAAAGAATGTCGTTACGTTAGCTATATTTAAAAGTACGAAATGAACCAAACGTCAAGTACATAGCGACTACATTTTTCACTGCAAACCCTTCAAATTCTCTGGTGCAGACTACTTGGACATTAAATATCACAGTAACTGTAAGACACGAAAGAAATTAGTTTTATGTGCCTATTAATTTCGCCAGAATCGAATGGGAAGTGTTATATGAAGGGCTTATTTCAATAGTGGTACAAGTCTATTACCTCCACTTTTCTGAATACAATGCTTCTGAAATTAATGAGCCAAACAAACAGAAAGAAACTTTCATCTCTAGCAAGAAGCCATATGCTTGAATACTTCTGGTACCTCAACTGCAGATTTTTCAGCGCTCATTTAACTTTAGGACTCTGTATCTCAATATGAACAAAAATGGACTTGTACCACTATTGAAATAAGCCCTTCATATACGGTAGTGACGAATAAACGAGTCGTTTTTAATTTTTCAAGGAACAAGGAGAATCTCTAACGAGAAACTATTTCCAGTAGTTGATTTACCTTTTCTTCATTTGCAACAGCATCTTTTACAGGTTAATGAGTTTTTATTGTTTATAGCAAGAAAATTGGAAGTATCGTTTTCCTTACGTACTGCTATCAGCCGCTTCGTAGGAACCTCTCGTTACTTTCCAGTATAGTCTTTTCTCTTGTTTATATTCATTATATATTTCTAAATTTTACAGTACATCAAACAACAGTTAACATGCAGATAAGCCTAGTAGCTAGAGTGCATAATCAATAAAATAAACGAAACCTATGAGTTCCCCTTTGGCTTCAAACGCTGCTGTGTTACTCGGTTTCAACATGGCAAACTTCGAGCATGCACTCTAAATTTTGGCGCAGGGATTCTGTATGCTATCTGTCCTATGGTTCTGTTGTACCTGTAAGAACAATCCCGCTATTTCTCAAGCAGTGTCACAGGTAGCGAGCATTTTCGCCAGGTGATCCTCTTCAGTCGAGACATGTCTATTACGTAACCACTCTCCATGGTTCCATAAGAACAATTCAAAAGGGATTACGTAAGATGAACGAGCTGATCACGAGACACGACCTCCGCTGCCTCTTCACCTTTCGGTAACATCCGACGCAGGTTGTCATCAGCAAAATATGTAAGCCTCCATCACGTTGCAGTCATGTACAGGGTGTCCAGAGGAGGAGTCCCTGATTTCAAGATGAAACATCGCGAAAACTAAAAGCGATAGACGAGTGCAACAAACGGTTCGTTCATTGTAAAAGCTGTAAGAATTTTATATAGAAGTTTAGAAACAGTTAGAAAAGCTACTAACAGATGGCACTGCAAACGCAATTCGTAGTGCCTATAAATAGTGCCTAGCAGCTGACAAAGGGACCATCAGCCCGCTAGTCACGGATTTTGATGAGTACCTTGCATTTTGTAGAGGGGCCTATCTTCAGCATTTGGCTAGAGGCTTTCTGTGCGTCGGCCCCTAGTTTACGAGAAAATCGATGTTGAAATTTTATGCACACCTCTTACACTCGTAACATTAATCGTGTTTTCGTAAATTGAGCTTAGCGCTGCGGCTATGGTTTGCGGTTACCATACTGATGGTGCAGGTTCAGTTTCTGCCTATGATTCTGGCTTTCAGTTTCATCGTTGAATAGTATATGTCACTCAAAATTACTCAGAAATAATGATTTTAACCCTACTCATTTCATGAATAAATCAATAATTACAGTAAACTTTCTTCAAATGCCTATTCCGTTTGTGTTTAGTAGCAAAAATTCGAAATGTTTGGACAACGTTCGCTTTTGCGTTTCCTCGACGCGACCTAGCGTATTGTTCCCGCTCCCTCATGTGCCGTTGCGTAATTCACAGGCACTGTAAACCGGCAGCTGGAATATGTCGCCAGCATCACTTGTTTGCAACGAGTTCTCAGTGCAGTGTGTGTCGAAATCGTAGACTGAAATGGAAGGAGCAAGCGTTTTTACAGAAGGACAGCCAACAGGGGACCCTTCAGAACTAGAGGAATGTGATGAAGACCGAACCAACTAATACCATCAGATACACTGATTCACAATTTGGACCTTCTTACAAATACACGTCCGAACACAGTTTCCGCTAATTCCATTTCAATTGAAAATGCTATATCCAGTGCAATACAAGATCAGTTGTCCGAAACATGAATCTTCATTGTGAATGATTTAATAGACGTAGATAAAACAGACAAACCGCGAGAATAAGAGGGGTAACTTTCACTCTGGTGCGGTTATTTTTTTTTTCTCCCCACAAATCGAAGAAATATAAAATAATTTACCCGTGAGTGCACGGGAGTAGAGGAGGATGACGACGTCGTAGCCAAAGCATTTGCACCGGAACCATTCGATTACGACAGAGTAGCCAATCCCGCAGCAGCTCATCGAAATCGTACCTCCACCTGCTCTTTTCCTAAAAAGACAGTCCTGTCTGTCTTGTTTGAGCAGCCTGAAATTTTTGAAACTGTTCCTGCTCTTCCTTAGTGCATGTTTTTGTTTCCTAACGGTTGTGTAAGGCATTGCATCTGTAGAATATTTGATTGTGAGTTGTGAATACAGTGCTCTACTATACCGTCCGACGAATGTGCTGTTCTATCTTGTACATAAGATCATAAGAATGATATTCCCTGCATCCAGCGGTCATCTAACACATAAAATAGCAAAATTGGGATGATCATGTGCCGTTATCGTGCATTACTAAGAGTATAAATGGAGGTGTGAAAGGCGCAGCAAGATGCCTTGTTTTGTTGTCACTACTGGAGAACCTAGACAATATCGTTACGGAATATCGGAAATATTACTTGCATCGAAGATGTTATGCTCTTTAGCATGATGAATTTAAATGTGCTTACAGCAGCTACAGAATCGTTTTGCAAACGGTTTTCGCTATTTTCGGAGCTGTAGCACTGTCGAAAGTGACTTGAAATCGAAACTTTACGATTGGTAATATCTCTGCATAGTCTGTATATGTACGAGGGTTGAATGAAAAGTAATGCCTCCACCTTCGTTAGTTGGGTTTTGCAGGATTTCAAATAAAAAAGATACGGCGTGGTGTGCCTCAACTACGTACCCTCTGCAATATTAAAAGTTTTTGCTGGTTTCGTTGTCTAGGGGCTAGGATACGTAGTTGCCGCATTACAGGCCAAATACTGCTGAGTCTACAGTATACGATAAGAATCCACACATGAATCGAATGGTCGAAGGTTTCTATCACTCGCCAATTGCAAATTATGAATGTAACATATAAATTTATAAATGAAAGATTTCAATTAAATAAAATCTGCAGGTACTATCTTAACGACTTTCAATGATGATTACAATAATAGAAGTACTTTTGAGAATGCGGTATATTTCTGCAAAACACTTATTGGTGTCGATGGTACAGCAATTAAATAAAATATAAGTTGAATAACAGGGAAACAATAGATTCCTACTTCACGTAATCAGTTATGAACAACAACATAGCTCGCGAAATATTCACTTCTGAACACATACTACGTCTTCACTGCAGAAGCCACGGAAATCACACAAGAGGATAGGTCGGCACTTCTAATGATTTCTATCCTCTGTGACCACGCGCAAACTGCTCCACTGTCCAAGTCTTTCCGCCGACTGTGCGTCCCTCGCGACGTACTCATCCCCGACTCTCCCCGTGTCCTGTCTAGAACTATCTCTCCATACACTTCGGTAGTCGCCTCCCTTAGTAACGAGCGCTGTGATTGGCGATAGCGCTTCCGTCATGTCTCCAAGCCAACGCACACTCACAAACATTTTGAAACGCATTCGAAATACTGGATTTAAATTTAAATAACTTGAAATTAAATAAATATACCTACGGCTGGACCATAAACAGGCTCTAATACATATTATTAAATAAATAAACAAGTTAAATAATAGAACAGAAGATAGCCAGTAGCCTAATGTGTCTGTGCTTTCTAAAACACAGTAAATATTTGACCAATTTCTTCATGAATAATATACATCTGGTATAAAATACATACACGAATAAATATAAGCATGCTGCTACCTTTTTTCTTGTAACTGTGGAGTAGTTACGGCCTGATGTGGTCGATAGTAATCGGCCACTTTGACCTCCAATAACTCATGTACTATTCACGTTACATGCCTGTAATTCATAACAATTTAGGTGTACACTAATAGCTTTCTAAAGATACGTCGATCGACAGGATCGTTTAGATTTTGGAAATTCGTTGCCGGGTGTTACTTGTATAATATGTCAGATACAAAACTTTAAACTAATAAAGATATTGAAAACTTGATTACACCATCAGAATCGTCGTGCAAATAATGCTAATGTACATGCTTCTTTTTGCGGTATCATGATTTATCTGGCTACTATTAATTTCTATACGAACTGTGAAATGTCTGCTATTATGGTTTCACAAAGTCCGCCATCTTTGGCACTCCCGGCATGGACGTCTCCTTCATCGACACAAAGCACCGTCCTCGCCACAGCGCCAACATAGAATTCCCAGCCATGTGATCGAGCTGGACCCCTCTTGCTTCGGCCAACGTCCAGCACCACATTGTCGGCCTGCCGAGCTGCCCGCGCCCGCCGAGCGGCCCGTGCTGCCACGCCAACTCCGAACTTGAAATATTTTCAAGGCGCCACAATTCGCCCGTTACCTCACATTTGGATGTGAATGTTTTAATAAACCAAACATACAAATAATCCTTAGAATGTGATCTTTAATTACCAATATTCACTTGTCCACATAATCACCAGCCAATTGGATACATTTCTGCCAACGAAGAACAAGTTTTCTGAAGCCATCGCGGAAGAAGTCGACACACTGTTTCCGCAACCACAGTCTCACAGTTCTCTCAATTTCTTCATCAGGAGCTTAATGATGCCCCGCAAATCACCTTTCATTATGGGGAACAGATGTAAGTCAGACGGTGCTAAATCAGGACTGTATGGAGGATGCCGTACAGCGGTGAGATTCAGTCTCTGCTGTGGTGGCACGTGAAGTGTGTGGTTTGGCATTGTCAAGCTGCAGGAAAACATTTTCCTCTCCCTTTCGGACCGTTGTTAGCCGTCGTTTCAGTGTTCGCAGCGTTGTGATCTAACGCTCTGAATTTATTGTTGTTCCACGATCAAGGAAATCAACACGGATAACACCAGCTCCGTCCTAGAACACTGTGGCCATTATTTTTTCAACTGAGGGCTGCATCTTGAATTTCTTTTTCTGGGTCGAGTGTTTGTGTCGATATTCCGTAGACTGACGTTTCGTCTTCGGGTCGAAATGGTTTACCCACGTTTCGTCACCTGTCACAACTGAATGGAGAAAGGCGTCACCTTCATTCTCTCCTGGTAAATTTCAAGTCTATACGCTTTCATTTCAGGAGTCAGCATCCGGGGTACCCATCTTGCACAGATCTTTCGATAGCCAAGCAAAGCAATAATGTGACCGACACGTTCTTAAGATATTCAGATTGTGCTTGCAATTTCTCTCTGATACGAAGATCGTCCTGAATCAATCTGTCAACATTTTGCTTGTGAAACTCGGTGGTTGCTGTCACAGGATGTCCAACTCTTTGTTTGTCACGCAGGTCAGGTGTTCCCGCCGCAACATCTTTCAACTTACTCACCCGACGACGCACAGTACTCACATCAACACAATCACCAAAAACTGCTTTCATTCTCTGATGAATCTCCTTTGGGATGAAACCTTTCGCTGTCAAGAATTCAATGACTGCACGTTGCTTAAATCGCATTGCCCGACCGCCTGCGCAGGGTTCCATACTTTACACTGTAACAACACAACCGTTTAGTGCTAAGGCTTCCCTCCAACTGGAGCTATAAAGATGATGCTACGGAACAAGTCAGTACCTGCGGCATACCATTGCTTGCTTCCCGCTGTTGAAGAGCAATTCGGGGAAGCCGGTTGCATCTTTCATCACGATCGAGCACCTGTTAGTAATGCACGGCCTGTGGCGGAGTGGTTACACGACATTAACTTCCCTGTAATGGACTGGCCTGCACAGAGTCCTGACCTGAATTTTGTGGAACGCCTTTGGAATGTTTTGGAACGCCGACTTCATGCCAGGCCTCACCGACCGACATCGATACCTCTCCTCAGTGCAGCACTCCGTGAAGAATGGGCTGCCATTCCCCAAGAAACCTTCCAGGACCTAACTAAACGCATGCCTGGAGAGTGGAAGCAGTCATCAAGGCTAAGGGTGATCCAACACCATATTGAATTCCAGCATTACCGATGGAGGGCGCCACGAACTTGTAAGTCATTTTCAGCCAGGTGTCCAGATACGTTTTATAACATAGTGTATATGCTTCCTTATGAGCCCTAATTTCTCGGATCTTATCTTTTAGATACTTACTCGCAATGTTGGTTGGCGGCAATAGGATCGTTCTGCAGTCATCTTCAAATGCCGATTCCCTAAACTTTATCAGTAGTGTTCTTCGAAATGAATGTCTTCTTCCCTCCAGGGATTCCCACTTGAGTTCCCGAAGCATATCCGTAACACCTACATGCTGATGGAACCTACCGGTAACAAATCTAGCAGCTCGCCTCTGAACTGCTTCGATGTCTTCCTTCAGTCCGTTGTGATACGGACCCCAAATACTCGAGCAATACTCAGGAATAGGTCGCACCAGCGTCCTATATGCAGTCTCCTTTACAGGTGAACCACTCTTTCCTAAAACCATCCCAATAGACCGAAGTCGATCATTCGCTTCCCCAACACAATTCTCACATGCTCGTGCCACCTTATGGCGTTTTGCAACATTATGCCCAGATATTTAAACGACTTGGCTGTGTAAATTATGACACTAGTAATACTGTATGTGGTGTCACCGCTAGACACCACACTTGCTAGGTGGTAACTTAAATCGGCCGCGGTCCTGTAGTACATGTCGGACCCGCGTGTCGCCACTGTGTATTCGCAAACGTAGCGCCACCACAGGGCAGGTCACAAGACACGGACTTGACCTCGCCCCAGTTGTACGGACGACATAGCTTGCGACTAGACCTACCAAGTCTTCCTCTCATTTGCCGAGAGACTGATAGAATAGCCTTCAGCTTATTCCATAGCTACTATCTAGCAAGGCGCCAGTTATATCATTGCTAATTGCTTACTACTATGCAAGAGATGTATTTCAACAAGAACAAGACTACATTAAAGTTAAGTATATTAAAATCTCTCTTCTTTTCTTTATAGTTTTCATCCAGTCTCCTGTTTCAGAGTTTACGCCCGTCTGCGTTAGTTTCGCGTGCACCTAGCCACTCATTGTGTCGAGACCTTAGGGAATCGACACAACAATATTTTGGCGCCGAGGAGTGGTGCCGCGCCCACGTTGCAGTCTTTGTGTTATATTTGCTCTAATTTGCTTGTGTCATGGCTTCGCCGCATTCTCCAGATGTACTGTCCGAATTTTTTCGCTTGCAGAATCAGCAGACGCAGGCGTTATTGGAAGCCCTTGGACAGCTCGTCCAGGGTCAACGTGCGCTGCAAACCGATGCGGCGGCAGCCGCTTCTTCGCTACCGCAGCCACACAACGCTGTCGCACCGCCATTTAGGCCCTTCGAGGCCACAACCGAAAGCTGGACTGAGTGGGCCGATCAGTTCAACTTCCACCTCACTGCTTATGGAATTCAAGGTAAAGAGCGGCAGCCGTTTTTGCTTTCTTGTGTCGGTGTGTCTACCTACCGGGTGATAGTGAAATTGTTTCCCCGACGCGACGTCGCAACTCTGTCCTACGAGGAAATTTTGTCGGCTTTAGATGCCTATTTCAAAGAAACAGTAAATGTAGTTGCCAAACGGTATACGTTTTTTCGTACAAAACGTACGGCCGGTCAGACTAACAGGGAGTGGGTAGCAACTTTGCAAGGCCTTACTAGAGACTGCGCGTTTGCCTGTGAATGTGGCCTCCCATATTCAGATACTATGGTGCGTGATGCAATTGCACAAAACGTTTCTGATGTTCGCATAAGGGAACAGATTTTGAAACTAGTTAATCCCTCCCTGCAACAAGTGATAGACATATTGGACAGGCAAGACACACTTGACTTTGCTCAGGAATCATTTGAAACTTCGCCAGCAGTGTGTCACATTAATCGGCCCGCCCGGCCTGCTGCACGGGACGCTAAGCGGCCCTCGCGCCCGACTTCGCTGCGGCCGCCTCGCTTGCAACCACGTGCGCCGCGTAAGCAAGCAAATGCAGTGAAATCATGCCCGCGGTGTGCAACTAGACATTCGCGTGAAAATTGTCCGTCACGCCAAGCTATTTGCTTTTACTGTCACAAGAAAGGACATGTACAAAGTGTTTGCCAGAAAAAGCTTAGATCAGACAATCACACAAATTCCAGGCCTTTTGCTTCGCGCCGGAATCGAACCCAGGACAATCCGGCTCGTGGACCTTCGCCCATGGACATTAATGTAGTTCATTCCCACCCGTCCAGTGACACTTTAGCTAACAGTGACTGTGTTCGTCCCACCCAAAGTGTGCGTCGACGTCGCCGGAAATCCCGTAAAGTTGCAAGTGCTTCTGGACCTGTATCAGTTCAATTTGCACGAGACAGTCGCTCTTGTCGTCAACAAGACAATAAACTTTTTGTGGACTTAGACTTTGCAGGACAAGTGATACCATTCCAGCTCGATACCGGAGCTGCAGTTTCATTGCTCAATCACGACACGTACAAACAACTGGGCGCCCCGCCATTGCGTGCCGCAAATGTTACGTTAACTAGTTACTCAGGACAGCATATACCTGTGTTGGGACAGTGCAGCCTTATTGCAACATACAAGGGACAGACAAAACTTGTGTCATTTTATGTTCTTCGTTCCTCTAGTGCAGTGAACTTGTTTGGTTTAGATTTGTTTCAATTGTTTAATATGTCTATTGTAAATCAGGTCCTTTCAGTGAATCAGACTGTGCCTTCCGCCAGTGTTTCTAGTCTTTGTGAAGAATTTGCAGACATTTTTGCACCGGGCCTTGGTTGCGCTAAGAACTATGAAGCGCATTTGGAACTGAAAGACAATGCGCAACCGAAATTTTTCAGAGCGCGCAATGTTCCCCATGCATTGCGTGATGAGGTCGCCAGAACATTAGCCGAATTAGAATCTCAAGGTGTCGTTGAACGTGTGCAGGCTTCTCTCTGGGCCTCACCCTTAGTCATTTTGCCAAAACCTTCCGGAACACTGAGACTTTGCGTGGACTTCAAGGCCACTGTGAATCCACAACTTGTGACTGTTACTTTTCCTTTGCCCCGCCCGGAAGATCTTTTTGACAAACTGTGCCCGGGAAAATATTTTTCAAAATTGGACCTAGCAGATGCATACTTGCAACTACCTGTGGACGAAGAATCCCAGCGCGTCTTAGTGGTTAACACGCATCTTGGCTTGTATCGCTTCAAAAGACTGCCATTCGGGTGTGCCTCCGCCCCTGCATTGTTTCAGCAATATTTACAAACTATTTGTGCGTCGGTCCCTACTGCTGCGAACTATCTGGACGATATTGTAATCTCAGGAAAGACAGAAGCAGAACATTTGCAGAATCTCCGAACATTATTTCAGGTCTTGCGTCAGAATGGTCTTCGCTTGAGGAAGGACAAATGTGTTTTTTTTGCTCGTGACTTACCGTACCTGGGGCATGTCATAAATGCCCAAGGTATACATCCGAGTCCAGAGCACCTTCGTGCCATTCAGGACTTGCCGTCACCGCAGAACTTAAAACAGCTACAGAGTGTGCTGGGTAAGGTAAATTATTATCATCGGTTTGTGCGCAATGCTTCTTCCATTTCAGCTCCGCTTCATCGCTTACGCCGTAAAGGTGTTCCGTTCGTCTGGACGACGGAATGCGAACGCGCCTTTCGTCAGTTGAAATCGGCGTTACTTTCAAATACTTGCCTTACGCCATTCGATCCCCGAAAACCCCTTTTGTTGATGGTAGATGCATCGGATTTCGGGATCGGTGCTGTGCTTGCGCACAAGGATGACTCGCATGATCGCCCTATTGCCTTTGCGTCCAAATTGCTCTCATCTGCGCAAAGAAATTATTCACAAATAGAGAAAGAAGCTTTAGCTCTCGTGTTTGGTGTTACCAAGTTCCATGACTTCTTGTATGGTCGTCACTTTACCATCATCACGGACCACAAGCCTTTGACATCGCTTTTTCATCCGAACAAGCCTGTACCTCCACGTACAGCGCAGAAATTCATTCGCTGGTCACTTTTTCTCTCGCAGTACCGCTACGATATCTTGTATCGGTCCACTGCTAAGCACGGCAACGCTGATGCGTTGTCCCGTTTGCCTGTTGCTGAGGATAAAGCATTCGATTCTTCCGAACTTGCTTGCATGTTCATTGATTCGGAAGCCGATGACGTGGTCGCATCGTTTCCGATTGATTTTCGTCGTGTAGCTACAGCCACGGCTGCTGACCCTGTCCTTGCTCCCGTTTTGCGTTTTGTTGCTACGCAATGGCCCTTGTCAAAGTCACGGATCGAGGATCCTTTGGTTCGCCGATTTTTTGCTCACAAGGAGAGACTTTTTGTCCGACGTGGTGTTTTGTTGTTGCGTTCCGATAATGATCAATCCCGAGTCGTGGTCCCACGTTCGTTACAGTCCTCTGTCTTACGGCTTCTTCACCAAGGACATTGGGGTATAGTGCGAACGAAACAACTTGCTCGACAGCACTGTACTTGGTTCGGCATCGATGCTGCGATTACGAATATGTGCTCCTCTTGCGTGGCGTGTGCCGAACAACAATCCGCACCGCCGCGGAAATTCTTTGCATGGCCGAAAGCCACTTCCCCTTGGCAACGCTTGCACATCGATTTTGCTGGTCCATTCTGGAATGCTCGATGGTTGGTTGTGGTCGATGCTTTCAGTAATTTTCCTTTTGTTGTCCGGATGTCTTCCACGACGTCTTCTGCCACCATCCAAGCCTTGTCTGCTATCTTTTGCATTGAAGGTCTTCCGCAGACTCTTGTTTCCGACAATGGCCCGCAATTCCTGTCCGCAGAATTTCAGTCGTTCTGCAAGGCCAATGGTATTCCACATCTGACATCCGCGCCGTTTTCGCCTCAGTCAAACGGTGCCGCTGAACGATTGGTCCGGACTTTCAAGTCACAGATGTTGAAGTTGAAAGAGTCGCATTCACGGGAGGACGCTTTGTTGCTCTTTTTGTCCTCATATCGCTCTCAGCCCCGCGATGGTCGCTCGCCGGCTGAGTTGCTCCATGGTCGTCCTCATCGAACTCTGATGTCTTTGTTGCATCCGCCACATCAGGTTCCTGTGCAGCGGCTGAGACCTGCTTTTGCTCCTGGCGACGTTGTCTATTATCGCAACTATCGCGGTTCACAGCGTTGGCTCGCAGGGCGCATTCTTCGCTGCCTCGGCCGCGCGATGTATTTGGTTTTGGGGGCCTCTGGTGAGGTGCGTCGGCATCTCAATCAGCTGCGCCTCTGTCGTCGCCTGGGTTCTGCCGCTCCCCGTCTGCTTTCAGCGACGGAGCCGTCCGGTCAGCGCCTTGGGGACCCATCTACTGGCTCGCCTCATCCCCAGGTGTTACCGACGATGCCTTCCATTTTGCCTCATGGCGTCGCGCCGCCGCAGCCGCCGCCGGCGCCGCCAGCAGCGGACGCTTCGCTGCAGCCGCCTCGCGCCTCCCTGGGTCCCGCGCCGCCGCTTGCTTCCCGTGACCAGCCGTCCTCCGCCATGGACCTCTTGCCCGCTCCGGACCGGATGTCGTCTTCGCCCGTCGGGTGCTCCGACCACATGGAGGTCGACCCCGCGGCTCCTCTTATATCATTACGTGCGCAAACACCTCATGTTGACGTGCACCCTGGACTAGGTTTGCAGGCGTTTCCTCGCTCCCCTCGGACCGAATGGCCGGGTGCGGGTGGCACAGCCTCGCCTGTTGTTAGGCTCCCCACCTCATCGCATACGTCAACATGGGGTCCTCCCCACGGCGGGCGGAAGCCTTATCTCACGACCGTTCGCCGATTTGCGGGGGAGGAATGTGGTGTCACCGCTAGACACCACACTTGCTAGGTGGTAACTTAAATCGGCCGCGGTCCTGTAGTACATGTCGGACCCGCGTGTCGCCACTGTGTATTCGCAAACGTAGCGCCACCACAGGGCAGGTCACAAGACACGGACTTGACCTCGCCCCAGTTGTACGGACGACATAGCTTGCGACTAGACCTACCAAGTCTTCCTCTCATTTGCCGAGAGACTGATAGAATAGCCTTCAGCTTATTCCATAGCTACTATCTAGCAAGGCGCCAGTTATATCATTGCTAATTGCTTACTACTATGCAAGAGATGTATTTCAACAAGAACAAGACTACATTAAAGTTAAGTATATTAAAATCTCTCTTCTTTTCTTTATAGTTTTCATCCAGTCTCCTGTTTCAGAGTTTACGCCCGTCTGCGTTAGTTTCGCGTGCACCTAGCCACTCATTGTGTCGAGACCTTAGGGAATCGACACAACACTGTATCCGAACATTACAGGTTTGTTTTTCCTACTCATCCGCATTCACTTACATTTTTCCACTTTTAGCGCTAGCTGCCATTCATCACACCAATGGGAACATTTTTCTAAATCGTCTTATATCTTCCTGCAGTCACTCAACTTCGACACCTTAGCGATACACCACCGCATCATCAGCGAACAACCGCAGATTGCTGCTAACTCTGTCAACTAAATCATTTGTATATATAGAGAACAACAGCGGTCCTATCACACTTCCCTGCGACAGTCCTGACGATACCCTTGTCTCTGATAAAAACTCGCCTTCTGCGTTCTATGAAGAAGCCTTCCACCCACTCACGTACCTGGGAACTTATTCCATAAATTCGTGCCTACGTTAATAGCCTGCAATGGGACTCCCAATAATTAGTAAATCTCTCCCACCCCCCTCCCACAACCCCCCCCCCCACACCCCCCTCGTGTGATTGCTCGAACCCTGCTGAAGGAGAGGCCACCTGTCCATTCACAGGGTGAATAGGCGAGACCAGGCGACCAGTCTTCACGTTTCCCTCCGCCTCGAGCCACGCTAACGCGTTACCAGCCGCCGCTCATCCTGCTGTGAGGGCGGATCCACCGCGTCGGGTGCACTATACTTCGTGACAGCGTTGGTGGTTCAAATGGCTCTGAGCACTATGGGACTCAACTGCTGAGGTCATTAGTCCCCTAGAACTTAGAACTAGTTAAACCTAACTAACCTAAGGACATCACACACATCCATGCCCGAGGCAGGATTCGAACCTGCGACCGTAGCGGTCTCGCGGTTCCAGACTGCAGCGCCAGAACCGCGCGGCCACTTCGGCCGGCATCGTTGATGGCCTCTCGGCCGACGATGCGCAGTAGACAGCTGCGCAGCTGGCAATGAGAGCTCATTCGGTTTCCGCGCCTCGTGCTGTCTGAAGCTCCGTCGTAGTTCAGAGTTCTACCGTGTTTTACGTGCGAAAAAGTGCGGGTGGCCGATTTCTGTTGTATACTGAGTCTTCTCCGAGTTTCGTCGTAATGGCTGAAACACCTAAATGTTGTCAGGTGTTTCACAAACAGGCAAGAGACCTTATTTTTAGAGTGTACTCTTTCTTCAAGCGTGAGGCAGTTTCAGGCGAGCCGATCTGCTAGGTTGTCGAGGTGCAGGAACGCACTGCAGAGGCCTGTGGCGATATTGGTGTACGAACTGTCAGGCGAGTTATACAGGAGGCAAAGCTGGCAGAGCAGGCAGTTGTTAATGTGGTGTTTCGGTCTCCAGGGAAGAAACATAGCTTTCCAAAGAGGGTAACAGGAATCGACGACTTCGATCAAAATGTGTTATGTAGCAAGGTTTTCAAATTTTATGAAAGAGGCGAGTTCCCCACAGCAGCGAAATTGTGCACTGTTACGCACGAAGCTACTGGGTTTGATGGAAGTGCAAGATCAATGCAAAGAATGTTGAAGAACATCGGATTTAAATATGTTAAGTCCAAAGATGGGCGCAAATTTTTAATGGAGCATAATGATATTGCTGCTGTTAGGATTACGTTTCTAAGAAAAATGCATGACACCAAATCAAAAGGAACGTCAACTGTCTATTACTTGGATGAGACTTGGGTAAATCAAAACCATAGTAGAAATTTTATTTGGCAAACAACTGATGGACAAGTTGGTTTGAAAGTTCTAGTGGGAAAAGGAGAGCGTCTTATAATATGTCACGCTGGTTCTGCTGCTACCGGGTTTGTGCCTGAAAGTAAACTTATTTTCAAATCAAGATCGAAAACCACATCTGACTACCCTACCGAAATCAATGGAGAAACATTTCGAGAATGGTTTCAGAATCAGCTGTTGCCTTATTTGCATCCAGACTCTGTCATTGTTATGGACAATGCAAGCTATCACTCTGTTGTTTTCAACAGGCTTCCCACTACAAGCACAAGGAAAAGTGATATTGTTTCTTGGTTGCGAAATAATAATGTAACGCACAGTGAAGCACAAACAAGAGCAGAGCTTCTGGGATTGGTGAAGATGTCAAAGACCAGCGTTAAAAACTGAGAAATTGACTCCATAGCTGAGCAACATGGACACAGAGTGATACGAGTACCTCCTTATCAGTGCCATTATAATCCCATTGAACTGGTGTGGGCACAGGTGAAGAAATATGTGGCATACAAAAATACTACATTTAAAATAGCCGACACTGAAAGACTCACCCATGAAGCAATAGAGAAAATCACCGTTGCTGATTTGGAAGATTGCGTGCGTCACACTGACAAACTGCAAGAAGAAGATTACCAGAAAGAAGTTGTCGGAGACGAAATAATGGATTCGTTAATCGTCAGTCTAGCTCTCACATCCACCGACTCCGGTTCCGAAGGCAGCGATAATGAAAGCTCCGAGTAAAAATATGTGTGTACCGCGCGGGATTAGCCGAGCGGTCTTAGGCGCTGCAGTCATGGACTGTGCGGCTGGTCCCGGCGGAGGTTCGAGTCCTCCCTCAGGTATGGGTGTGTGTGTTTGTCCTTAGTGTAATTTAGGTTAAGTAGTGTGTAAGATTAGGGACTGATGGCCTTAGCAGTTAAGTCCAATAAGATTTCACACACATTTGAACATTTTTTGAAAAATGTATGTGAATGGAATGTAAACTTACTCTGTAATTATCATGAACATTTACTTTCTTCTCAAGCTGTCTGTGTCGTAGAAAGTAGTTCAGTGGAATATCTATTCTGTAATGACAATTTTATCTTACTTGGTTTTTTTTTCTTTAAATTAAACACCTTTTCATGCTGCAATCTGTTTTATTAATCCAGACGCGTTTAGAATTTTATTTTAAGGCTTCATCGGTGGATATCATCTGATGTAGTACACTGTAGCTATTATATGCTGTCATGTAGATTTGAAAACAGTTTACGCCCTTATTTTTGCATAAATAAATTATTACTTACGATTATATGCAAAATAAGGGCGTGAACTGTTCTTAAATCCACAATGACGGCATATAGCCACAGTGTACTATTTTAGATTATCTCCACCGATAATGCCTTATAATAAAATGTGGAACGCGTCTGGATTAACAAAACAGATTGCAGCTAGAAAAGGCGTTTACTTCAAAAAACAATTATTTATATACATGCTGCGGATAATGGCCATTCAAACAAATTTGTTTATTTTACTGTTCTCTCTATTCTGTCTACGATATAACGTAGATTAAAATGCTGTTCGTCCTGGGGACTTGGGTGGGTATTTTAGATTTTATTCTTTCGTCTTTTTATTTATAAAGCAAGAGGAACGGAAGGCGTAATCTTTCTGTAAGGTGCAATTTATTATAGAATACATTCTGCAGTGAGAGAGTATGTATCACTATTTCGTAATGTAGTTATGACTGGGAAAGATTGAATAGACATTCCGTTCTGTTATGTGTATGTCGCAGTTATTACACTCCTGGAAATTGAAATAAGAACACCGTGAATTCATTGTCCCAGGAAGGGGAAACTTTATTGACACATTCCTGGGGTCAGATACATCACATGATCACACTGACAGAGCCACAGGCACATAGACACAGGCAACAGAGCATGCACAATGTCGGCACTAGTACAGTGTATATCCACCTTTCGCAGCAATGCAGGGTGCTATTCTCCCATGGAGACGATCGTAGAGATGCTGGATGTAGACCTGTGGAACGGCTTGCCATGCCATTTCCACCTGGCGCCTCAGTTGGACCAGCGTTCGTGCTGGACGTGCAGACCGCGTGAGACGACGCTTCATCCAGTCCCAAACATGCTCAATGGGGGACAGATCCGGAGATCTTGCTGGCCAGGGTAGTTGACTTACACCTTCTAGAGCACGTTGGGTGGCACGGGATACATGCGGACGTGCATTGTCCTGTTGGAACAGCAAGTTCCCTTGCCGGTCTAGGAATGGTAGAACGATGGGTTCGATGACGGTTTGGATGTACCGTGCACTATTCAGTGTCCCCTCGACAATCACCAGTGGTGTACGGCCAGTGTAGGAGATCGCTCCCCACACCATGATGCCGGGTGTTGGCCCTGTGTGCCCCGGTCGTATGCAGTCCTGATTGTGGCGCTCACCTGCACGGCGCCAAACACGCATACGACCATCATTGGCACCAAGGAAGAAGCGACTCTCATCGCTGAAGACGACACGTCTCCATTCGTCCCTCCATTCACGCCTGTCGCGACACCACTGGAGGCGGGCTGCACGATGTTGGGGCGTGAGCGGAAGACGGCCTAACGGTGTGCGGGACCGTAGCCCAGCTTCATGGAGACGGTTGCGAATGGTCCTCGCCGATACCCCAGGAGCAACAGTGTCCCTAATTTGCTGGGAAGTGGCGGTGCGGTCCCCTACGGCACTGCGTAGGATCCTACGGTCTTGGCGTGCATCCGTGCGTCGCTGCGGTCCGGTCCCAGGTCGACGGGCACGTGCACCTTCCGCCGACCACTGGCGACAACATCGATGTACTGTGGAGACCTCACGCCCCACGTGTTGAGCAATTCGGCGGTACGTCCACCCGGCCTCCCACATGCCCACTATACGCCCTCGCTCAAAGTCCGTCAACTGCACATACGGTTCACGTCCACGCTGTCGCGGCATGCTACCAGTGTTAAAGACTGCGATGGAGCTCCGTATGCCACGGCAAACTGGCTGACACTGACGGCGGCGGTGCACAAATGCTGCGCAGCTAGCGCCATTCGACGGCCAACACCGCGGTTCCTGGTGTGTCCGCTGTGCCGTGCGTGTGATCATTGCTTTTACAGCCCTCTCGCAGTGTCCGGAGCAAGTATGGTGGGTCTGACACACCGGTGTCAATGTGTTCTTTTTTCCATTTCCAGGAGTGTAGGTACATTTAATAAATTTATCACGGAACGGCTAGTAGAGCACCATGAACCTGACAGTAGCGAGACAGATCAAACATCGGCTAAAGCAGCTGTCCGTAGCATAGCTGGCGTCAATTCGCCCAGCGCCGAGTAGACAACGCAGCACTCCTTGGAAGCTGCGCGGAGCGGCGCGGCGCGGCGCGGTGACGGGCCGTTAACGCTGTCGCGGACTAATAGGAAGTTCCTCGAAAGCAGAGCCTGTGGGCAAAACAAATGACAGCTTAGGTGTCCCATGCAACGCGCCAGGTCCTCCGCCACTGCTACACGCCGAGGCAGCAGACTGAAGGTGACTGACCGTAACCAAAAGCACATTCAGCTGTTCGCCAACTGCGAACAGCTCCTCCTGCGTCCGCACGTCCTAACAAGACTGTAGAAGTGAACTATAAAAGTAGATAGTTCTAGGTATGGAAGTCGCTACTCACCTGACGTGTCACCAATAGACACTGATGTGTTAATGAGCTACGTAGCTGGCTGTTAAGTGAGCAACTATTGCACTGCAGACAGAACGAATTTACACTCATAAAAATGTGAGATTAAGCCTGTTAAACAGAGAAACACGCACGAAATTTAATAAATATACTACATGGAAGCACCGAAGAAGATAACCACGCTCTGTAGACGTGTATCAGCTGGCAGATGGAGCCTTGTTCACCTATCTGGTGATACAACAGATCTACAGGTTTAGTGGACACCAACTTGACAGTAGAGAGCAAGACTGCAAGACGCTCAGTGTAAGCGAGTTTTATCGCGACGAGATTGTGGTGAGCCAACGTTTTGGTCATTCCATCTCCGGGGTCTCGCAGACACTGCAGTCTTCACATATCACCGTGTGAAAGGCGTACCGTAACCGCAAGAGCCACGACTGTGGGAAATTCTCGAGAGTCAAATACCATGGGCAAACTATATTTTTGACAGCGATCGTGGCAGACAATCAGGTATTTTAACCACAGGAAAATTGTTTCTAAAATGAACGTCTCTGTAACCCAACATCACTCTGCACCTCCCACGTTACGTTGCCTACCGTTGTGGCAGTCAGTAAGAATATTACCCACAGGAAACAAAGGTGGGAATCTGGATCTTTTGGAGCACAAGAAATTTATTTCCACATTCTAAAGGAATAAGATGAATAGCAACGATTTATTGGCAGTTTTACAAATACATTTAGGAACAATAAGAAAAAAGAATAAAGTACTTTGCAAAACACACCCTCTTTGTAAGAAGCTAAAACAAATGCACTGACAGAAAAAAACCGCAACACCAAATATAATTAAGGTAGAGTAATGAAATTTAGGGAATATATTTGTCTAGGTAAAATATTTAAGTGATTAAAATTGCAGGGTCACAGGTTAATGTTAGCGCGACACAAAGGTGCATGCATTGTGTTGTACAGGTGCCAGATGTCAGTTTGTGAGAGGGAGTTGCACGCCCGTTGCACTTGGTCAATACAGGGACGGTTAATGTTGTAACCTTCACACTATATGTCTGTGAATGAAATTTAGCCCAAATTTAGCCCCCTTCTATAAAAAAATCTACATACTACCAAAACTATGTACTCACAACTCCTGTCATTCAACTTAAACCCTTATGCTAACTTTTGACTGAACAGAACCTAATTTCAACTGAACTGTAACTGATCTCATAACAACTTTTCTTTGTATTAAATGCGCAACTGAAGTAAAACAATTATCTGGCCCTAATCCAAATTTCCACTTACCTATCGTCTTGCCGGCCGGAGTGGCCGAGCGGTTCTAGGCGCTTCAGTCTGGAACCGCGCGACCGCTACGGTCGCAGGTTCGAATCCTGCCTCGGACATGGGTGTGTATGATGTCCTTAGGTTAGTTAGGTTGAAGTACTTCTAAGTTCTAGGGGACTGATGACCTCAGAAGTTCCATAGTGCTCAGAGCCATTTGAACCATTTGAACCTATCGTCTTGACAACATGGTTGCAGATTTCTCGAAAGCGCGACAGAAAACACCAACCAGGCAGCGGTTACGCTAGATTTCTATTTATAAATAAACTTTCCAGACTATATTCAAACTGTTGAATACCATTTGACCCATTGTGGTAATGCGTAATGATAAACCTTCCTTTAACAGTGGGATGGCGAGGGTAACTTTTCCTATAAAATGATATTCCGAGACAACGAGTTTGGAATGAAGTATGTATTCAATAAGATAGAGCAAAACTTCATTTGAACTTACACACACACACACACACACACACACACACAACATTGGTCTGAACAATACTGTGCTTAACAAAGTGAACAATGTTTCAAAAAGTGTACAGTGCAACAAAGAATTTCTATAAAACACCTTGATCAGTTGTTATCTTAATGCATACTCAGGGAAGTGCGGTGGTGGTCTTTCTCTCACCTCTGAGCAGCTGAACAAAATTAACTGGCTGCCAACAATCATTTCAACAAATCAGGTGCGTAGTGCTACAGTCTTGCCTCAAATTTCTTCTCTGCAGAAAATAATAATATTATTCAAAATCTGTATTTCTTTATATTTCCAATATATGCATCAGATTCATCCTTTCTGTGCTTTACAATAAATCTGTCTTCATCTAACAGATAAAATCACAAGTCAGCGCTACTGAATATGTCCATCACCTACCACATTTCAACTAAGAATGTATCAGACTGCTCAGAGGCAAAGGCCGTGCCACAACAACACCAAAGATTGCTTAACAATAACGTAACTTGCTCTCGGTCTTACTTGAGAACTTACAAAAATCGATAACCTACAAAACTCAAAATGACATGCCCACCTTACAGTGTTTGTAGATGACGCTGGAGTTGTCGTCCGATGATCTCCCATATGTGCTCGACTGCAGACAGATCTGGTGATCGAGCAGGCCAAGACAACATGTTGAAACTGTGTAGAGCACGTCGTGTTACAACAGCGGTATATGGGCGAGCGTTATCCTGTTGGAAAACACCACCTGAAATGCTCTTCATGGACGGCAGCACAGCAGGTCGAATCACCAGACTGACGTACATATTTGCAGTCAGGCTGCCTGGGACAGCCATGAGAGTGCTCCTGTTGTCATACGAAATACCCCACACTATAACTCCAGGTGTGGGTCCAATTTGTTAAGCACACAGACAAGTCGGTTGGAAGTCCTCAACTGGTCTTCTTCTAACCAACACACGGCCGTCACTGACACAGCTTTCATCAGAATACACAACAGCTCTTTACCCTGCCCTCCAGTGAGCTCTCAAATGGTTCAAATGGCTCTGAGCACTATGGAACTTAACTTCTGAGGTCATCAGTCCCCTAGGACTTAGAACTACTTAAATCTAACTAACCTAAGGACATCACACACATCCATGCCCAAGGCAGGATTCGAACCTGCGACCGTAGCGGTCACGCGGTTCCAGACTGTAGCGCCTAGAACCGCTCGGCCACGCCGGCCGGCGTGAGCTCTCACTTGACGCCACTGAAGTCGCATATGGCGGTGGTTTGAGCTCACATTACAGGGCGTCTGGCTCCGATGCTCTGCCCTCTCTGTAGTGCTCGTCACCAGCCAGCAATCCAGCACAGTGGCTACATTCCTGCTAAGATTTTGTGCAGTACCGTAGAAGGAACAAACAGCTTCTCGTAGGCCTGTTATACGACGTCTTTGAAACTCAGTGAGGCGATGATAATGGCATCTTCGTCGCCTTAAAGGGTTTCTTGGCTGACAACGACTCATTACGTCGAATCGCAATGGTAACCAACGATACAAGCGCTTCTCTTACGAGTCTGGCGCGAAACTCTGAATAGACATCATCTTTCAGATGCTGACACACGCCTACCAACATTCTCTTATGTCGCACAACTCCTTATTGGTGTTGCGATTCCTTTTTCGTCAGTGTGCATGACTTGAAATCGGCAGGGATTTAATATCACTGCAATATCGTGTTAGTGTGTACGTCTGTGACATGTTTAAGGTCATTGGCTAACAAACAAACAAAATCTCTGTGATTTGATTGTAAGTAATGTGGGACTGAAAATCTACAAAATGTCGCTGTGAGTACTAACAGTGAGTGTACCTTCCTCTCTCAGTTAAAATATCTTTGCAGTTGCTTAGTATTTTAACCACCCTCAGTAACTGAAGTAGTATATAACGAAACAAAGAGTTGCATAAAAGAAATTAATTTCTTTACGGGTTTCGGGAACTTAGTGCCCTTCCTCTAATGGTTATACCTACCGAATTATTTGCGATATGCATAACCACTGCATTTTTCTGTATGCGTCTTAAAGCTGACAGTCGCAAATAAAACGATAGGTATAACCTTCTGATGAAGGGCACTAAGTGCCCGAAACCGATAAATAAATTAAATTTCTTTTATGCAACTGGCTGCTTATTATTTCGTCTTTACATTTGTGTTTTAATCTACTAATATTTTTTTGGAAAAGATAAGCATAAATTACGAATATCTAATATCACAACCATAAAAAAGAAGGTGAAAATGAATCTACAGCATTTCAAATACACTGCAGAGATAGGAATGTCTCCAACACTAATTTCCAATTTTTTTCGGAACATACATTTTAATGAACCAAACAGAATGATTCTAGCGGCACTTTGCAATTTTTCTTAAAAAAAAAGGATAATTCTTAAATAAAATTAATATTTTAAATGTTGAAAATCATTACTGTAACCCAACATCAACTTCTAATTCATAGTGGAAATAGTAAGATTACTTATCTCATTTCTAGCAATGTCGATTATTATGAGAGAGCGTAATATGTATTAACGAATATTAAAACGAAGGGGAATTTTTCCCTCCATGTTTGTTGTGTGAGCTACCGTACATGGAGTCTATTCTTCTTACGCTATAAATGATTCTATTCCTTACGGTACTGAAACGAAGTTAGTGTTAACTACGTGGCCTTCGATGTCTGACGGACTCGTAAAACGTCGGGAGCTACAATGCATTGACTCACGAAGCGACCGCGCGACGTGCTCGCGTGACATCGTGGGCGAAGTAAAATTTATGGCGTACTAAACCGGTCCACGCCAAATGAGAAACGTGCAGAGGTGGGGGGCACTCTCATTCACGTCGTGAATACGTATGCAAATTCTCTTCGTTCATTAACCGCAAACGTGGAATTGTAGTGTGTCGGAAAGAACTGAAATTTATGAGTTCAAAAATGGTTCAAATGGCTCTGAGCACTATGGGACTTAACTTCTGAGGTCATCAGTCCCCTAGAACTTAGAACTACTTAAACCTAACTATCCTAAGGACATCACACACATCCATGCCCGAGGCAGGAGTCGAACCTGCGACCGTAGCGGTCGTGCAGTTCCAGACTGAAGAGCCTAGAACCGCTCGGCCGAAATTTATGAGTGTATAGCACCGAAAAGAGGAAACTACCATTACTCCAACGTGTCGTCGAACCTCCGTTCATCCCTTTTCATTACATCAAATCACGTTAACACGATCAGGGGTCTTATTAATGAAGAATCAACAGAAGATATAACTATTTTATTCTAAAACACGTTTGATCGTGCCTGCACTGAAAAGGTAGAGAGACTTTAATAACACCTTACAAGAAGAGAACTGCTAATACTACGGTGGACTTTCTGTTTTCTACAGTATTTTCCCTAATTGTACAGTACACCACGTCATCATGTATATCTTTTTCATTATCCTCTTGCGTTTCTATGTCCACACCGTTTTTGTCTAATCATGATGTACTCTATATCTTCATGTCTATTCGAGGGAGACCCTTCTCTTGGAGTGGATGCGCTACACCTACACCTTACTTACCAAATCACTGTGAGGTGCTTGGCAGAGGGTATTTTCCTTTCTACTAATTATCAGGTGCTCTTCCCTTTCCTCTCGCGTATGGAGCACGGGAAGAAGAATGAATGCTTAATCGCCTCTGTGAGTGCTATAATGAGTGATATAATTGGTAGCAGTATCTCTTGTGGTGGAAATTCGACCAACTGTTCGATGTCATAAAAATATAACTGCGAGTAATATTGCGAATGACCATACGTAGAAGTCATTGGACATGATCTATGATAAAAATTGCGAATGACAATACGTAGAAGTTATTGGACCTGATCAATGATTTTAAAAAAGTCGTTTATCTTACAGTGATACTCTCAACTAAAACTGTGTCTCAGAACTGACTACAGAAAATGCTGCATTGTAGCTACGAATATTATCGAAATAATTCCCTGATTTCTCTTTAATTTTTCGATCGTTTAAAATACGTCCCCGACAATATAATGTGCATGCCATCGTATCACGTAAAGTAACCGCAGATGTTAAATGCTATGCACTACAAAATCTGCGCTGTGAATTGATAAAACTGCAAATTTAGCCCTCATAATTATTTGCAATTACGTTCGGTGTAGATTTAAATGTATCTTTCAAAACATTATCAGAGTCCAAAATATTCCTCTTGTTCGGTCTGCGCAAAAACTGTGTCTCGCTAGTTCTTCGTCTTTCAGTCCGGTCCGTCAATGTCCTTCTTCGGGGCATAGCCTAAAACAAATACAGTTTCCGTTTAATAAGGGCAATCATAGCAATTCAGAATGAAGAAATAGAACATTAGGAACTTATATCAACTTTTGTGGTAACCACGGCAAATGAAGACAAAGTTAGTTGCGCCTACTCTTAGATGAAAGTAAGCGAAAAACCGACGCCAATAAACAACGTGACGTACAGTCCGTGTTGTTCATAAGTCTTCTTTACGACGGATGTTTTGTTTTTTAGTGCCGACAAAATCAACGACCTAGTAGTTGCGGCACTGTAACTGTCCGGTATGCGTGTGTTACTGCAAATGAACAGTATGCAACACAGAAACACGAACGACCCTAGACAGAGTTTTCACGAAACTTTGTTTCCTTCTTGAGTCACTGGTCCTGTAGCACTTGATCGGTACGTGGGTAAGAAATTGGTAGCAGAGTGAGAGAGACAGAGGAAAAGTCTTCTGAAGCTTGTATGTCTACTTCCATTTATCTCTTCTAACGGCCGGCCGCGGTGGTCTAGCGGTTCTGGCGCTGCAGTGCGGAACCGCGGGACTGCTACGGTCGCAGGTTCGAATCCTGCCTCGGGCATGGGTGTGTGTGATGTCCTTAGGTTAGTTAGGTTTAAGTAGTTCTAAGTTCTAGGGGACTTATGACCTAAGATGTTGAGTCCCATAGTGCTCAGAGCCATTTCTTCTAACGGCCATGTACACACATGAATTATTTCGTGCACGTCCATGCTAATATGTACTTCAGTTTTCGATGTTCACATATTAATACGATGATGATAATCTTGTAAGCGCGATCCTTACTGGAGCGGTACCTGGGGGGTTGTACTGTATGCCAAGATTTCTCACTTAAAGCTACTTCTTCATACTTTTTATGTAAGCTATTTGGAAAAGACAGGAAGATTTCAGTTAGATTACATCATGGTCAGACAGAGATTCCGAAATCAGATACTGGATTGAAAGGCATACTCAGGAGCAGAAACCGGCTCAGATCACAATGCAAGTGACGAAGAACCGGCTGAAGTTTAAGAGATTAGTCAGGAAGAATCAATAAAGAAAGAAGTGAGATACGGAAGCACAAACGAATGACGAGACACGCATGAAGTTCTCTAAGGCTGCAGATACCGCAATAAAGAATAACTCAGTAAGCAGTACAGTTGAGGAGGACTGCACATCTCTAAAAAGGGCAATCACAGAAGCTGAAAAGAAAAACAGAAGTACAAAGAAGGTAACTGCGAAGAAACCATGGGTAGCAGAAAAAAAATACACTACTTGACCAAAGTATCCGGACACCTGGCTGAAAATGACTTATAAGTTCGTGGCGCCCTCCATCAGTAATACTGGAATTCAATATGGTGTTGGCCAACCCTTAGCCTTGATGACAGCTTCCACTCTCACAGGCATACGTTCAGTCAGGTATGGAAGGTTTCTTGGGGCATGATAGCCCATTCTTCACGGAGTGCTGCACTGAGGAGAGGCATCGATGTCGGTCAGTGAGGAGTCGCACGAAGTCGACTTTCCAATATCTCCCAAAGGGTTTCTATAGGATTCAGGTCAGAACTCTGTGCAGGCCAGTCCGTTACAGGGATATTATTGTCATGTAACCACTCCGCCTCAGGCAGTGCATTATGAACAGGTGCTCGATCGTGTTGAAGGATGTAATCGCCATCCCCGAATTGCTCTTCAACAGTGGGAAGTAATGTAAGTAGGCTGTTTAGGTTTTTATCTTGGTAACGCCACGTAGCGCTCTGTATGAAAATCACTGGCTGTGCTGTGTGCAGTCTGTCGCTGGGTGGCATTGTTGTAATATTCGCTATTGTAGTGTAGGGATGTTGGCTGTTAACAGCGCGTAGCGTAGGGCAGTTGGAGGTGAGCCGCCAGCAGCGTTGCCAATTTAGCGACTTTGTCGCTAGAAATGGCGACTTTTGCCTTCGTCTTAGCGACAAAAATTATTTAGCGACTTATATGGTGACTTTTGGAGTACTGACGACTCAAAACTATTTTGGGCCAGTATTTTCATTAACAGAACTAAGATTTTAACTATAGAAATTGTCTGAGTCAAGTTTGCCTGAAGAAAATAAAGTTTATTTGAAGAAGAGGTGCATTCAGCTTAGCCTGAAACTCATAAAAGAAATTCAACAAAGACTGCCAAGTAATGTTACGATCCTGAAAAAAATGTCAATGCTGAGTGTTGAAGAAACACTAAAAGAGAATAAAAATAATGCTGTAGCGGATGTAGCCAAAGAACTGGGTTTTAGTAGCGATTTCATAGACTGTATGTTGCAAGAATGGCATAATATCAACTTCATTAGGTGGAATAACACTACTAACACTGTTTTATTTTGGAGTGAGGTTTTGCAGTATGGAAATACCGCAGGGGAGAATCCTTTTTCTTTGATTTCACAGCTAGCAATGACTGTTCTATGCCTACCGCATTAAAATGCAGAAATGGAAAGAATATTCAGTTCTATGAACATAAAAACTAAACAATGTAACAGATTATCGTTAAAGACAATTAATGCTTTGATCATATTGAGAGACCAGCTGAAGAAACAAAATAAAGATTGTGCATCTTTTGACATACCGTCAGCAGTATTGGAGCTTGTTGGAACGAACAAAAGTTACCCTTTTGCGACAAAACCAGTCGAACTGCATCATCTGTTGAGCGACGTTCAACCCTCTACATCAACTACAGTTCTGTCAGAGCATGAAACAGAAGAGTTATTCGATCTTCTGAGTGACGACGATGAATAGCTCACATACCGGTATGTATATATTTTGTAACCTAATTTGTTTTCTTGCTTTCTTTTGTTACAAATATAGTTGTATATTTCTAGTATATTTGACTACTGCGATTGAAACAACAATTTATGTGTTGCGTCAATTATGATAACAAGTTTAATTAAACGTTAGCGTATTTTATATATATGTGTTGTTGCAAGCGATGCGTCATTTAATTAAGACAATATAGCAACTACACATGAGAGTTTTTATTAATATTTTACTCCCCTCCCTCCCCCACTGGCTTATTACACCATTCACAGTACGAAATTTTCAGTACACCCCTAGTAAAATCAGTTTTAGCGACTTTCTAGCGACTTTTGATATTGAATCTAGCGACTCGGGTTTTTTAGAGTTGGCAACACTGGCCGCCAGCAGTGGTGGATGTGGGGAAGTGAGATGGCGGATTTTTGAGAATGGATAATCTGGTGGTGTGTCTATCAGAAACAGTACATTTGTAAGAATGGATGTCATGAACTGCTATATATATTATGACCATTAAGGTAAATACATTGTTTGTTCCCCATTAAAATCTTTCATTTGCTAACTAAGCCTATCAGTAGTTAGTCCCTTCAGTAGTTTGAATCTTTTATTTAGCTGGCAGTAGTGGCGCTCGCTGTATTGCAATAGTTCGAGTAACGAAGATTTTTGGTGAGGTAAGTGATTTGTGAAAGGTATAGGTTAATGTTAGTCAGGGCCATTCTTTTGTAGGGATTTTTGAAAGTCAGACTGCGTTGCGCTAAAAAATATTGTGTGTCAGTTTAGTGTTGATCAGAATAGGTAAAGAGCGAAATGTCTGCGTGCGTTCAGTTCTGCTCAGCTGTTTGAAAATCAAATAATGTAAGACGTTTATCAGCACAGTAATTAATTAATTTTTCAAAGGGGACTTTTCAGTAAGAAGGTACTTAAGACATCAATTTAGGCCTGTGCTGTGATAGTGCCACGCGAAACAAGGGATGCAAGCCCCCTCCATGAAAAACACGACCCATAACACCACCGCCTCCGAAATTTACTGTTGGCATTACACACGCTGGTAGATGACGTTCACCAGACATTCGCCGTACTCACACCTTGCCATCGGATAGCTACATTGTGTACCGTGATTCTTCACTCCACACAACGTTTTTCCACTGTTCAATCGTCCAATGTTTACGCTCCTTACACGAAGCTAGGCATCGTTTGACATTTACCAGCATGATGTGTGGCTTATGAGCAGCCGCTCGACCATGAAATCCAAGTTCTCTCATTTCCCGCCTAACGTCATAGTACTTGCAGTGGATCCTGATGCAGTTTTGGATTCCTGTGTAATGATCTATTACGACCCCCTTCAACTGTCGGCGGTCTCTTGTCATTCAACAGACGAGGTCGGCCTGTATCTTTTTGTCGCTTTTTTGCTGTACGTGTCCCTTCGCGTTTCCACTTCACTATCACATCAGAAACAGTGGACCTAGGGATGTGTAGGAGTGTGGAAATTTCGCGTACAGACGTATGACACTAGTGGCACCGAGTCACCTGACCACGTTCGAAGTCCGTGAGTTCGGCAGTGCGTCCCCTCCTGCTCTCTCACGATGTCTAATGAATACTGAGGTCGCAAATATGGAGTATCTGACAGTAGGTGGTAGCACAATGCACCTAATATGAAAAACGTATGTTTTTCGGGGTGTCCGGATACTTTTGATCACATAATGTACTTCAGTTGTTCGATGGAAGAAGGAAGTACGAAAATGTTCGGAGAAATTAAGGAACACAGAAACACAGTTCACCAGAGGAATAAAACACAGGACGACAATTACTGAACTACACGAGAAAAACGTAAATTAGTCACAAACTACCGCGTGCACAGATTTCATTCAACATGTAAACGTCACTACAGATATGTGGTCATGACCTGTTTGATATTCCTGCCATCATTGGCGGTGATGTGGTGCAAATGAATTTCGAAATTCTGCATGACCCGCTGAAGTGTCGGAACATCGATGCTGTCGATGTCCTCTTGAATGGTTGTTTACAGCTCAGAAATAGTTTTGGTGTTATTGCTGTACACTTTGCCGCATAAAAAGCAGTCGCATGTGTTCAGTTACGGAGAATATAGCGGCCAATCGATGCCCATGCCAGTAGCCTCTGGGTTCCTCAGAGCCAGAACACGGTCCCCAAACTGCTTCTCCAGGATATCAAACACTCTCCTGCTTCAATTGGGTCGAGCTCCGTCTTACATGAACCACATCTCGCCGATATCAGGGCCACTTTGGATAATGAAATCATGTTCCAAAACCTTCACGTGCCGTATGGTAGACACCGCGACATCAAGGAATATCACACCGATTATTCCATGACTGGACACTGTCACCCGCTGAGGGTGAAGAGATTTCTCGATCGCGAAACGCGGATTCTCAGTCTCCCAAATGCGCCATTTTTGCTTATTTCCAACGTGTAAGTGGTCGACAACAAGACGAGTGCGCATGCGCATGCTAATTCCCGTCGTGCCCCGCGGCCAGCTGTGTAATTTGAACGTGCCACCGCAAACCGTTCAGAAGTTATGACCGTTTTATTTCACACAGTGCAATAGTTGGCACCCTGTAAATAGCAAGTGCAGGGAAACGAAGACGAAATGGCTGCAAGAAAAATGTGAAGAAATCGAAAGACAAATGATTGCCGGAAAGAATGACTCACGTATAGGAAAGTCAAAACAACCTTCGGTGAAATTAAAAGCAAAGGTGGTAACATTAGGGTGCAACCGGAGTTCCACTGTCAAATGCAGAGGAGACAGCGCATAGGTGAAAAGAGTACAAATAAGGCCTCTATGAGCGGGAAAATGTATCTGATGCGATAGATGAAGAAACAGGAGTCGATTTAGAAGAGATAGGGGATCCAGTATTAGAATCAGAATTTCAGAGAGCTTTGGTTAACTTAAGGTCAAATAAGGCAGAAGAGATAGCTAACATTCCATCAGAATTTCTGAAATCATTTGGGGAAGTGGCAACAAAACGACTATTCACGTTGACTTTCGGAAAAATATCATCCACACAATTCCGAAAACTGCAAGAGCTGACGAGTGCAATAATTATCGCACAATCAGCTTGACAGCTCAAGCATCCAAGTTGCTAACAAAAATAATATACACAAGAATGGAAAAGAAAATTGAGGATGACGAACAGTTATCTTTAGGAAAGGTAATGGAACAGGAGACACAATTCTGACGTTGCGCTTATAATTGAAGACTAAAAAACAAAAAATCAAGACACGTTCATAGGATTTGTCGACCTGGAAAAAACGTTCGACATGGTAAAATGGTTCAAGATGTTCCAAATTCTGGGAAAAATTTGAGTGAGCTATAGGGAGTGACATGTAATATACAGTATGCACAAGAGTCAAGAGGGAATAATGAGAGTGGGTGACCAAGAACGAAATGCTCTGATTAAAATAGGTGTAAGACAGGGATATAGTCTTTCGTCGCTCCTGTTCAATCTGTACATCAAAGAAACAACGATAGAAATAAAGGAACGGTTCAGGAGTGGAATTAAGGAATTAAAATTCCAATTGAAAGAATATCAATGATACGATTCGCTGATGACAGTCCTATCCTGAGTGAAAGTGAAGAAGAATTACAGGATCTTCTGAATGGAATGAACAGTCTAATGAGTACAGAATATGGACTGAGAGTAAATCTAAGAAAGACGGAAGTAATGAGAAGTAACAGAAATGAGAACAGCGAGAAACTTAACTGTAGGATTGGTGATGACGAAGTAGATGAAGTTAAGGAATTCTACTACCTAGGCAGCAAACTAATCAATGACATCTAGATCAAACATATTCCTTAATTTGATGAAGAAATTTCTGAGAAAATACGTTTGGAGAAAAGCATTGTGTGATAACGAAACATGGACTGTGTGAAAACCGAAACAGAAGAGAATCGAAGCATTTGAGATGTGATACTGCAGACGAATGTTAAAAATTAGGTGGACTGATAAGACAAGGAATTGGGAGGTTGTGTGTAGAATTGGAAGGAATATGTGGAAAACACTGATAATCAGGGAATGTAGTAGAGGGAGCTGTAGAGGGCAAAAACTGCAGAGGGAGACAGAGATTGGAATATATCCAGCAAATAACTGAAGACGTAGGTTGCAAGTGCTACTCTGAGATGAAGAGGTTGGCACAGGAAAGAAGTTGGTGGCGACCCGCATCAGACCAGTCAGAAGAATGATGATTTTTTTTAAAAGTTGGCGTCTACCAGTCCAGGTTTTCTTCACTTCAGTGACGTTCTCCCATGCGTCAAACAAAACTGTTGCAAATTCGTGCTGCCCTACTTCCATCACATTCAATATGCACTGTTAGTCCTATCTTGTAAGGGTGTCACACACTTGAGAAGCATTCTGAGGTGGTTCGCACAAGTGTTTTGTAAACAGTCGGCTTCGCAAGTCGACTGCATGTTCTCGTTACCTTAAAGCAACTTATCTATCCTTGGGATAAGGCACAATTATGTTCGTTAAAAACTTTACGCCCTGATATGGTAGAGACCTGCGGTCAAATGGTTGAGAACAGACACTTAATGCGAGTTTAACGTTATTAAGCATAAAAGATCAGGGAAATAAATCATACTAATAACGTACGCTACACTCCATATTTGTATTTCAAATGACAGGTTTCTTCGGCAAGAAATACACTCCTGGAAATGGAAAAAAGAACACATTGACACCGGTGTGTCAGACCCACCATACTTGCTCCGGACACTGCGAGAGGGCTGTACAAGCAATGATCACACGCACGGCACAGCGGACACACCAGGAACCGCGGTGTTGGCCGTCGAATGGCGCTAGCTGCGCAGCATTTGTGCACCGCCGCCGTCAGTGTCAGCCAGTTTGCCGTGGCATACGGAGCTCCATCGCAGTCTTTAACACTGGTAGCATGCCGCGACAGCGTGGACGTGAACCGTATGTGCAGTTGACGGACTTTGAGCGAGGGCATATAGTGGGCATACGGGAGGCCGGGTGGACGTACCGCCGAATTGCTCAACACGTGGGGCGTGAGGTCTCCACAGTACATCGATGTTGTCGCCAGTGGTCGGCGGAAGGTGCACGTGCCCGTCGACCTGGGACCGGACCGCAGCGACGCACGGATGCACGCCAAGACCGTAGGATCCTACGCAGTGCCGTAGGGGACCGCACCGCCACTTCCCAGCAAATTAGGGACACTGTTGCTCCTGGGGTATCGGCGAGGACCATTCGCAACCGTCTCCATGAAGCTGGGCTACGGTCCCGCACACCGTTAGGCCGTCTTCCGCTCACGCCCCAACATCGTGCAGCCCGCCTCCAGTGGTGTCGCGACAGGCGTGAATGGAGGGACGAATGGAGACGTGTCGTCTTCAGCGATGAGAGTCGCTTCTGCCTTGGTGCCAATGATGGTCGTATGCGTGTTTGGCGCCGTGCAGGTGAGCGCCACAATCAGGACTGCATACGACCGAGGCACACAGGGCCAACACCCGGCATCATGGTGTGGGGAGCGATCTCCTACACTGGCCGTACACCACTGGTGATCGTCGAGGGGACACTGAATAGTGCACGGTACATCCAAACCGTCATCGAACCCATCGTTCTACCATTCCTAGACCGGCAAGGGAACTTGCTGTTCCAACAGGACAATGCACGTCCGCATGTATCCCGTGCCACCCAACGTGCTCTAGAAGGTGTAAGTCAACTACCCTGGCCAGCAAGATCTCCGGATCTGTCCCCCATTGAGCATGTTTGGGACTGGATGAAGCGTCGTCTCACGCGGTCTGCACGTCCAGCACGAACGCTGGTCCAACTGAGGCGCCAGGTGGAAATGGCATGGCAAGCCGTTCCACAGGACTACATCCAGCATCTCTACGATCGTTTCCATGGGAGAATAGCAGCCTGCATTGCTGCGAAAGGTGGATATACACTGTACTAGTGCCGACATTGTGCATGCTCTGTTGCCTGTGTCTATGTGCCTGTGGTTCTGTCAGTGTGATCATGTGATGTATCTGACCCCAGGAATGTGTCAATAAAGTTTCCCCTTCCTGGGACAATGAATTCACGGTGTTCTTATTTCAATTTCCAGGAGTGTAGCTTCCTACTAAATAGTGGTGCATAATGAAACAAGGGATGAGTTAATCTAGTAAGAATGTCCCATTGACAACTTAACTAGTAGCAATGAGAGAGGGTAGTCTAATAACTTTCAAATTACGGTACATCAGTTCTTCTAACCCCACGCTCAGATGCGTAAATTGAAGTCCACGTGTAACGATATACAGTCTCATGCTCCGACAGCCGAATTCACAATCGCAAGTTCCTATTCAGAATCTACCGCTTGGCAGCACTTCAGATAGCGATGGTCGTAAACGAACATCCACTCTCACATTAAAAAAGCAAAAACAGCCCTCTCTAATTTCTCCCCTTGCATTTCAACAGCTACCAAGAGCAGATCTCTCATCTTCACGTCCTCCGACGTCACCAAACTTTAGCCACTTGTGTTTCTAGTAGCTCCCCACCATAAAACACACGTCTTACAACGCTTTTAGCAGTCGAATGTAACTGAAATGAAATGAACTAGAAATGGAAATAGAATTGGACCGCCATTCCTACACTAATGATTCTACAATTAATTTACACATTTTACAGGACCGCCATTCCTACACTAATGATTCTACAATTAATTTACATATTTTACATGACACATTATTTGATACCGTGTCTAGTGACACTAATTATTGTTCCTTTAAGCATAGCTGTATGATTTACATAGGCGAGGATATACGTTTACCGCACTTTCAATTAAATACAGTCGACAAGATTAATATGTTAAATTAATTTGATATACTAATAAATACATACCGCTTCATTTATAATTTTGTGTGTGGAACACTTTCTGGTATGACACACTTAATTTAGACATTATCATCATAGCATATTTAATAATAATGCAAATTGCATTCCTACTCGCAATGACAGCTACTGCGCTATTCCATTACTCGATGTTATGTCTACCTTGTGAGACAACCTTGTTTGTGTTTTATAGTGTGTAGATGTTTACGGTGCCGTGTCTAGTTGTGCTTGTAATTACTGTTCGTGGTTGTATATGTTACCGGCCAAACACGATTTTAGGATGAACTAGTTTCGCCTAGGTCAAACTCGTTCATCGTGTTACCGATAGGATAAAACAGTTTAGCCTAGGTCGAATCGGTTTATCCTAGTTATAATTTACGTGCTTTAGGATAAACTGGTACGTCCTAGTCTGAACTAATTTTGTTTAGTCGGAACGCATGTCGGTGCATGTACGAATGGGGAATCCCCGAATCATCTCTGGCTCGCCCTTCGCGCCTCTCAAGCGCTCTTCGCTCGCATTGTTATTTGTTTGAACGGTATTTTGCATCAACGAGTGCGCGTGTTAAGTTGCTGATTGTATTTAAAAGATTTTATTATAATTCTAGTATAATTATTGTGAGGCGTTTCATCATGGATGAGCCTACGTGTAGTAGACGAGCCAATCAAAAGGTGTGGAGAGGAAAGTTACCGGAGGAAATTTTGCAGAATGAAAACAAAAGTCTTCTCAATATAATCTGTTATCAGTAGACGAATATGCGGATTTGGTTACACGAGTAGAAGACGCGGAAAAGTTGGAAAGAAGAACATCATTACAAAAAAGAAGACTGAAACGATTTGCCGTTTTGAAAATTGGTGATGTGAAAAAACTCATTGCACGGTGTGAAGGGAGTATAAAATACTTTGTTTCAGCTGATGAACTTTATTATGTGACTGACGCAGCTCAGGTAGCTGTGGGTCACGGTGGTTGCGATAGGATTTTAGCCGAGACATCAAAACAATAAGCCAATATCACAAAGAAATTATATATCTCTTTTTATAAATGTGTGCTGTTTTTCAACAAAAGAAGACAAAAAAGAAAAGAGGCTAGTTTCAAAGCCAATTCTCCATTCGGAAAAGAATAGCTGATGATAAGTCGATTTGATTGTTTTCCAAACACAACCAGACGGGAATTTAAAATTCATTCTACTTTACCAAGACCGTCTCACAAAATTTGTTCTTCGTGCATTAACATCAAAGAGGGCTGAAGAAGTGGCTTATCATTTGATTGACATATTACTAGCTGTAGGGGCGCCGTGCATTCTTCTATCTGATAATGGCAGAGAATTTGTCAATAATGTTATAAGTGAACTCGCAAAGCTTTGGTCAAAACTGAAAATTGTGCATGGAAAACCAAGGCACAGCCAAAGTCATGGTTCTGTTGAACGCGCCAACCAAGACGTTGAAAATATGATAAGTTCTTGGTTAAAGGACAACTATTCGACGAAGTGGTTGGAAGGATTAAGGTATGTCCAATTCATGAAAGATCGAGCTTACCACTCTGGCATAAAACAATCACCTTACCAAGCATTATTCGGAATCGAACCTAGAGTAGGATTTCCACTTCCTAGTTGCCTCAAGAAATCGTAAATGATATTCAGGATATTCATGATGAAGATGACCTAAAGAAGGCAATCGAAGTTGATGACCTAAAGAAGGCAATCGAAATTGACAGCAATATTGAACACTACGAAGACAGTGATGATGACGCTGTGAAAAATGGCACAAACGACATTCAAACTGCTAGAAAAATTGCGACAGAAAATTTAAAAAAACAAGCTAAAAGAATGAAAGCTTCCTTTGACAAATCCCATCCACCAGGTGACATTGGAGACAACATTACCATACATATTCCAGGTGAAGATAAAGGCAGAGGTGACCTTCAAAACATAATTGGAGTAATACTTCGAAATACTGAAGAGGGCCTCTACAAAGTTGGCACCAAACAGGGCGTACTTCAAAAACATTATTGCAAGTAAAATTTTATTTAAAGTTTCCATAATTTTTTGTAGTAAAATATTAAAAATACTTGTTTTAACTTCTTTTTTATTTCTTTAGAACTTATTTCGACGTCTGCATTCAGAAGTTTTTAGATGTGGGAGACATTTACCAGGATATTGATATATCTTTAAGGACTGCAGCCACAAAACATTCTGTTCGATCAGGGCAAGGCTTCGTGAAACGTAGTTGCATGAAACAAACAAATGAAATAGTAAGAAAAACAAAGTACTCTGCAATTCTAAGTGCCACAAAAGTAAACCTTGCAAAAATAAGTAAGTAAGCAAATTGCAGATAAGATTATTTCTGTGGATGGATACATGTAAGTCGACCTAGTATTAGATATGAAATTACTGATTAGTTAATACATAACTTTAATGAATCGCATTGACTATTTTATTTCTATTCCTTTATTCAGTTTACCTTGTAAAGCTTATAGAAGATACAAACTAGGTGAAATTAGTTGAGACTAGGATGTACCAGTTTATCCTGAAGCATGTAAATTTTAACTAGGATTAACCGATTCGACCTAGGCTAAACTGTTTTGTCCTATGGGTAACAGGATGAACGAGTTTGACCTAGGCGAAACTAGTTCATCGTAAAATCGGGTTAGGCCGGTAACATATACATAGGATTTCTTACTGCATCAGTACTCCTCGTCTCATTTTAAGTTATTGGAGCGTTCATTCTTAGTAGTACCAAAAACCTCTTAACTTCGAGCATCTACAGCATTTAGCTGCCCTCTCGGCTTTTACCTGTAGTTGCTTGCTACTTAAGGCCAGACGCCCACTCACACTAATCCCTCCTTTGTCCGTAGGCCCTTATCACGCCTAACTCGGCGGAACCCATTACCGTTTGCCCAGCTTCCGTTCATACACCCAGAACACAATGAACAGTTTTCTATAGAAATTACGTGTTGGCCGAGTTTCCCGAAAGGGAACCACCTCTGGCGTTCTTCAACAGCTCACATTAATGGTTACCTTGCACGGCGCACCGACCTTTCCAGAGCACTCGAAATAGGCCAGCTGTTATTGTTCACGCTTCCGGGCATTACCAAAACAGTGGAGCTTTAACTGGTATCCCACGCTTTAACTTATAATTACAGAGTTCCAAATAAGTCTCAAAGCAGCCTGAGGCTTACTCTTCACCACTGTCACCTTACACTACCGTTGAACCAAAGTCTGCCACCTACCTCCTTTTTCTACGGCTGAGCAAATGTGATTATTCCATTTTAAGTCCCCGCAAATTGTATGCGTTGGCTGATTTCAGTTCACCGATATTGTATTCATGAGACATTACTGTTTAACATTTCTGAACATTTAAAACAAATTGCCAACCCCGCACCATTTCGAAATCTTATTGATGATCTGTTTTACAGATTTTTTTCAGGCAGTGCTTCATTAGTCAAACACATCATACCAAAAATATTGTTTCCTAGGTCATAAACACATAGCACAAATAACTAGGCTCCCAAAACACTTTTCTGTGTCATACCTGTCTGCGCGCATCTACAACTGTTCATTCAAGATAACGCTGCATCCCTACCAGGAAATCCTCAATTCAATCATACATTTCGCTTCTGCAAGATTGCAACTATCTGAGCGTCTTAGTACATGGCTTTCAGGACGTTCTATGAGAAAGGCATGAATTGGATTTCACAAGACCAATGTGTTCTTAATCAATACTTGCTAGCATGGAAGAGGTTATCCCATTAGTGCTATTTGATTAGTATTAACTCAGAGTGACGCTAAATCTGTCCTACCCACTAGTTCGTCTAACACGTGTAACCTAAAGAAATAGATTCTGCTCAATGCAGCCTCGGAAGCATCATATATAATCCTACAATCATTAGTTAAGCCATCGGGTAACTGGTAGACTGATTAATCAAAGTCAATCATTGGTACGTGGGTGAGCAGGAAGAGCAACACCACAATCTGTATACACTTGATATTTGAAATACATTATGCACGAAATATTTGGATGTAGGTCTCGCCCAAAATAGTGTGGCTCCTGAGCAGAAACGTATTCTCGTCCTGGGCACTGGTTGATTATACAGGGTGATTCAAAAAGAATACCACAACTTTAGGAATTTAAAACTCTGCAACGACAAAAGGCAGAGCTAAGCACTATCTGTCGGCGAATTAAGGGAGCTATAAAGTTTCATTTAGTTGTACATTTGTTCGCTTGAGGCGCTGTTGACTAGGCGTCAGCGTCAGTTGATGCTAGAAAAGATTGTGTTTAGTGATGAAGCAACTTTCCACACGAACGGGAAAGTCAACCGTCACAATGTCTGTATATGGGGCACTGAGAATCCGCGGGAAACAACTCAGTATGAACGTGACTCGCCTAAGGTGAACGTTTTCTGTGCCATTTCAGCCAATAAAGTTTTTAGTCCCTTTTTCTTCGAAGGTGCTACTGTAACTGGACTACAGTATCTGGAGATGTTAGAGAATTGGCTGTTCCCTCAGCTCGAACAAGAAGCACAACAATTCATATTTCAGCAGGATGGAGCGCCACCACATTGGCACTTATCTGTCCGTAACTACCTGAACGTCAACTACCCGAGGCGATGGATCGGCCGCCAGGCAGCCCGTGACAGAGCACTTCATCACTGGCCTCCAAGAAGCCCTGATCTTACCCCCTGCGATTTTTTCTTATGGGGGTATGTTAAGGATATGGTGTTTCGGCCACCTCTCCCAGCCACCATTGATGATTTGAAACGAGAAATAACAGCAGCTATCCAAACTGTTACGCCTGATATGCTACAGAGAGTGTGGAACGAGTTGGAGTATCGGGTTGATATTGCTCGTGTGTCTGGAGGGGGCCATATTGAACATCTCTGAACTTGTTTTTGAGTGAAAAAAAACGTTTTTAAATACTCTTTGTAATGATGTATAACAGAAGGTTGTGTTGTTCCGAAGGCGCAGCCACCTCAGTTGTCTGCAAACCTGTGTACACTCCTGGAAATAGAAAAAAGAACACATTGACACCGGTGTGTCAGACCCACCATGCTTGCTCCGGACACTGCGAGAGGGCCGTACAAGCAATGATCACACGCACGGCACAGCGGACACACCAGGAACCGCGGTGTTGGCCGTCGAATGGCGCTAGCTGCGCAGCATTTGTGCACCGCCGCCGTCAGTGTCAGCCAGTTTGCCGTGGCATACGGAGCTCCATCGCAGTCTTTAACACTGGTAGCATGCCGCGACAGCGTGGACGCGAACCGTATGTGCAGTTGACGGACTTTGAGCGAGGGCGTATAGTGGGCATGCGGGAGGCCGGGTGGACGTACCGCCGAATTGCTCAACACGTGGGGCGTGAGGTCTCCACAGTACATCGATGTTGTCGCCAGTGGTCGGCGGAAGGTGCACGTGCCCGTCGACCTGGGACCGGACCGCAGCGACGCACGGATGCACACCAAGACCGTAGGATCCTACGCAGTGCCGTAGGGGACCGCACCGCCACTTCCCAGCAAATTAGGGACACTGTTGCTCCTGGGGTATCGGCGAGGACCATTCGCAACCGTCTCCATGAAGCTGGGCTACGGTCCCGCACACCGTTAGACCGTCTTCCGCTCACGCCCCAACATCGTGCAGCCCACCTCCAGTGGTGTCGCGACAGGCGTGAATGGAGGGACGAATGGAGACGTGTCGTCTTCAGCGATGAGAGTCGCTTCTGCCTTGGTGCCAATGCTGGTCGTATGCGTGTTTGGCGCCGTGCAGGTGAGCGCCACAATCAGGACCGCATACGACCGAGGCACACAGGGCCAACACCCGGCATCATGGTGTGGGGAGCGATCTCCTACACTGGCCGTACACCACTGGTGATCGTCGAGGGGACACTGAATAGTGCACGGTACATCCAAACCGTCATCGAACCCATCGTTCTACCATTCCTAGACCGGCAAGGGAACTTGCTGTTCCAACAGGACAAAGCACGTCCGCATGTATCCCGTGCCACCCAACGTGCTCTAGAAGGTGTAAGTCAACTACCCTGGCCAGCAAGATCTCCGGATCTGTCCCCCATTGAGCATGTTTGGGACTGGATGAAGCGTCGTCTCACGCGGTCTGCACGTCCAGCACGAACGCTAGTCCAACTGAGGCGCCAGGTGGAAATGGCATGGCAAGCCGTTCCACAGGACTACATCTAGCATCTCTACGATCGTCTCCATGGGAGAATAGCAGCCTGCATTGCTGCGAAAGGTGGATATACACTGTACTAGTGCCGACATTGTGCATGCTCTGTTGCCTGTGTCTATGTGCCTGTGGTTCTGTCAGTGTGATCATGTGATGTATCTGACCCCAGGAATGTGTCAATAAAGTTTCCCCTTCCTGGGACAATGAATTCACGGTGTTCTTATTTCAATTTCCAGGCGTGTACTTCGAGTGTTCTCGTTGCAAGCTGCTTACCACATTACATGTCACCACAGTCTTCGAGCACAATAGGCGTGCAGAGAAATTTCTTCATAACCAGGCACGTGTGATTATATACAATATCATTAGTTTTTTATAGGAAGAAGCTAATGTAGAAGCAAAAAGCTGATTAAAAACTGTGATTGTCAGCCTGGAGCGCACGGCTAGCTGTTCCATTCGCACGATAAAGAGAATGAAGACGGAGGGAGGGGGGGCACACAGCTTCAAGTGCTTCCCGAGGCGTCGCACTTCAGAAAGATTTTGAAGAAGGAGAAGATGGTTTTATTTGAGGATAATATTTCCGAAAAAGTTGTCAGAAGATTGAAAAATAATTTACATGCGACACATGATCTGTGTGTTACACTGTCGGTATGGTGACATCGTCCCAAAAAATTCGGTACGAAAAGGCCTCGGAAGGCCCAATGGTTCCGACCATGCGCCATGTCATCCTCAGCCGAGAGGCTACATTGGATGCGAATATGGAGAGGCGTGTGGTCAGCACATCACTTTCCCGCCCGTTGGCAGCTTTAGTGACCTGTGCCGCTACTTCTCAGTCAAGTGGTTCCCCAATTGCCCTCACCAGGGCTGAGTGTACCCCGCTTGACAACAGCGCTCGGAAGACGCGGACTTGACTTGTCCTATCACCGTTTTTATGTCAACAAAAAGATGTTCGTGTTTTTGTGCCTCCAAAATAACAAGCAAATGCCAATTAATCATGGATTTCAATCCCGTTTCATGCAGTTTGTCTAACATCTCTAATATTTGAGGAACAGTTCATGATACCAAAACAGAGTTTACTGCAAGTGATAATTACCAAATCGTTCAGATTTTTTAAAGATTAATATACGTATCGTCTTTATCTGCCCGAGTAATGATTTCTGTAAGTAAAACGAAATACTTCAGACAGTAACTTTAATAGCCCTCAAAATAAGATACGCCATTTTGTTGTTAATGTTGGCAGTTAAATACTTCAAATGAATAGCCTTGATGTATTGATACCTAGAAACGTAGCGCTGCGTCATTCCCATTAGGCACTATTTACACAGCAGTGAGGATGAATCTACTGACTTGGCCTTCGTTTTCATCACGTGACCCGAAGTGCAATTAGAGAAGTTTTATTACATTATAAACTGCTCTGGTGTAATAAAAACCAAGTTTTAGAAGATTAACGCTCTCTCCCCCTGAAATGGATAAACCATGTGACGGCGATCTCATAACAATCTGAGATCTAAACGAGGCCATGAATAAAACAAAAAACCGGAAAGCAACGTAAAAAGCAGAGTAGCACAGGCAAAAAGTACATTGTTGCCCAATAGAAATATGCCAGTACCAGACATAGGCTTAATTTGAGGAAGAAATTCCTGAGAATGTACATTTGAAACACAGCAATGTACGATAGTAAATCATGGACTGTGGGAACACCGGGATAGAAGAAAATCGAAGCATTTGATATGTGGTGCTACAGAAGAATGGTTAAAAATCCGGTGGACTAACGAGGTAAGGAATGAGGAGCTTCTCCACAGAACCGGCGAAGAAAGGAACGTATGGAAAACACCGACAACTTTCTGAGATTTTTTGTAACAACGTTCCCCTGTTACTAAATTTGTAAAAATGTATGTATTTAAAAAGTAGGTATATAAAAACACACACGTATTGCAGTGCAACCTTTTGTGAAAATTTCACAGCATTCCATCAAAACCTTTCGGAGATTTGCGATTAGGAACATCTACATTTTCTATGTAAGTACAAACGTTGATGTTCGTTTCTTCACAATGTCAAATCTCCGAAAATTCTTCATGGATTGCCTGGAAATTTTGACCCAAGGTCGTAATCCAATACTCGCGTATTTTTATATACCTACTGGAACATATACTTGTAATGTATTTGTAATAAAATGGGAAACGTTATAAAAATGTAAATGTTGCTTTATTCAAAGTCATTAATCTCCGTAAGTTTATGACCGACTGCTTTGAAATTTTTAAACAACGTTGATTATAATACCGGAGTGTTTTAGTACCTAAGTCTTTAATACATTTTTAGTACGTATATAAATATACAGGGTTCTGAGTTAACGAGCATTGCGCTCTCATTTAAATCTATGGCCGAAAGAGTCAGCCTACAGGAATTGTGAAACGAACCCTGTCGTCCAGGACCGCGTGCCACAAAGGGCGCAGATTCACCACGAGATGGGGAAATTCACAGACGTCCATTGTCTATTGAGGACTAAGCGCTGTAGTGTGCTAGAGAGACAGACGAGAACACGTCATAGGAAAACGCAGTAGAAGCCGTTTGTGGTCAAGGAGACGTAGCGGTGTTAAGTACGGCGGACCTAAGATCGGCCATATAGGGAAACATTTATGAAAATTATTTAATTCTATAGTAATGCAGGGGATAAAGCCACAGTAATTTTAATCTGCCATCCTTAATAGATTTTCATGGTGATCCCAATAAAATTTTACTAATGATCATATATATAATAGTTTAGGATTTACTGTTAAAGTGAAATTAACAAGGTTTGTAACAAATACCTGAATGCTAAAATCTGAACACTTTGGTCGATCTTAATGATCGACATTTCATACAGAAGCGCATCATTAAAATGACCAACGTTGTAAATATCAACTCTGTAACATTATTTGTTTAATAGATATAGTAAATTTAAATTATCAGTATTTACATTTAAGCGTCAGATCATCATTGCCTCCAAACAAAACACATTGAACGATGACAATATGACACTTTATTGAATCATTAGGTAATAGAATATTTGTTGTAAAGTTTAGTGCACAATAGTTACTTTTGTTCTTTATTTATTTATTTATTTATTTTCCAGAAAGCACATTGGTGCAAGGCTACTAGCCAAAGTTAAGAAGGAAATTGTATTGGTTCTATGTAAAAGAATTTAACGTTTATTATGTAATGGATATTATAGTTACTTAATTTAGAACGTGAAATTGGTCAAGCTTTGATTACTTAAATATGTTAAAATGTAAAATAATGTAGAATAAGCTGCAGCCAATCAGCTTCAAGAAAGGGAACTCAGTTGAGCGAGGAGGTTCGGCGCGCAGGAAAAGCGCACGGGGAAGGGCAGAGAGAGTTCGGCTGCGGACACCAAAGTGGACAGTTCAGATAGAGACGCGGAAGCGGACAGACGGTCTTTAGGCAGGAAGGAAGTGAAACGACTTGGAAAATTTCGTTTTGTGTGGGATCGCGGGACTTAGTCTCTGAACGGTGAGCAGCCGCGCGCTTGGTGTGAACTTTAACTTTTCGCGTACGTAACTTGTTTTCGCGATGTGATTGTGAATGATCGAACTGTATCAAATGGATATGCGCTCGAGTGTAATAATAATTCTAAATACTACCACTTTTGCTATTACTTTGCTTTCTGAATAAACATTATTCTAACCAATTCGCAACTGTGTGGCCTACATCATTTATAGGTCGTTAAGTTAGCTACCGATGTTATTATTACTGTTATTATATGTTATCTTAACTTTGTATTTCGCTAACTTGCCATCAGCCAGACAATTAAACCAAACGTCACAAGCGTCTAATTTAGGGCGTGTAATGCGACACGTGCTGTTCAACCCCTAGACGAGTTTGAGTCAAGACATTTCGAGGAAGAGCAACCGCATCTGAGCCCGCAGGGTAATCACCTAAAACTTGCACCGAAAGTACTGGGCAAATGGAAAGTGCTATTGATACACTTTTTAAATGGAACAACGCTCATTAAATTAACCGACCAAAAGTGGCGTAAATTAGAATGTCAGTGATGTTTGTTGCAGGATTGTACTGCGAGTCTTTTAAGACTTATTGTATTTACTAGTTGCTAACTGCGATGTTGTTATGTTTGCTTACAGTGTGCTTGTGTTCCTTGAGTGCAATGCGTTGTAAGGGTCCAAGCAGTAGATTGTGAATGGACAATGGAATTTACCAATGCAGAAAAAGTCGACATGTTCATGGAAGTACGGAGGGTGTAGTTAGAATGCAGTTCGTTATTGATCGCTATATGCGGCAAAATATCCCAATAGACATCAACCATCTCGGCAATTATATATCAACCTCTTCAGCCAGTTATGTGAAAGTGACAGAGTAACACCTAGATAACGTAACAGAAGGAAACAATTGATGACAGAAGCGGGGAAAATTAATGCTCTTGCAACATTTGCAGTTGATCCGCACGTTGGCTAGCGCGCAATCGCACGACGAAGTGGCATGAGTCAGGCAAGTGCCCTCCTGAGAGGCATGGAAACGATTCTGAGAATCGTGTTAACTTCTGTACGTGGTTATTAAGACAGTATACTGCAGATGAATTACGTATGTTGTTTAATGATGAAGCCGAACCATGCAGTATTGGTCTTTTGACAATCCTCGTCGGCTTCGATAGGTGGAACGTCAGCGTACATGGAGTGTAAAGGACTGGTGCGGAATAGAGAACCATCAGCTCATAGGCCTACGTTTCATAGTAGGAACACTGAACGCGCACAAGTATCGCATCTTCCACAGATGTTGGACGACGTTCCTCTGCAGACTAGAAGGAACATGATGGCTGTCTAGACCATAGCTAGCATATCTTCATGATTTCCAAATCGTTGGACTGGACGTAGAGGATCTGTACCTTGGCCAGCCCGTTCTACGAATCTGACTTTTTTCTGAGGGGAAACCTGAAACACGGTGTCTATAAAGATATACCACCGACATCCGATGATATGTAACGATGTATTACTGCAGCCTACTTGCATACCTCCACTTGTGTGCAGCTTTCGTTCCGTACCAGACTGGAAGCACTTGTGTCGTTCTCTAGTGTGTGCCACTAAAGTATTGTGCAAGTGCTGATGTGGGAACTTTTCAGAATTCGATATCTCGTAAATGACTCGCACGAAAATCCTCCAACAAGCATCACTGACATTCTAAGTTACCCTAGTTTTAGGTTGTTAATGTCAGCAGGCATAGTTCCACTTACAAAGTGTATGTTTACGTAAGAAATACACTTTCTAAGTATTATTACAATCTGTTGAGTGGCTAACAATACGAGCCCCTGACTACTAATACATTCTGTGAAAACCACATATCAATAACACTTAAAGTTGTTAAACTATTGCACACAGTTATTATCGTATTAAAAAATTACTATCGTTCAAATCATGGTAAAATTTTCCTGCCTTTTATGCCAAGGTTAATAATGGTCATTTGATCGAAACTAGTTGCGAGCTGTGCAGACTAAAGGGCAGTTGAAAGTTCACCATGAATTTTAACAATTATTTGGTGGCTGAGTATCGCCATCTGCAAACGTACATAAACCACTTAACGTATGTATGGCTGTATGTATGGTTGTTTGTGTGGATTACTGTTTTATGATTAGAACACTATTACAAAATCTGCATTTGCAATAACAATAAACAAGACTGAAGGTCAGAAAGAGGGGAAAGAGGGGAAAGAGGAGATGGGCAGAAGGTGGGAGGGAATGGATACTGAAAACGGGCAGAAGGTGATGGGCAGAGAGAGGGGGCAGGAGGAGATAGAGAGGCGAGGAGAAGTGGAAGAGAAAAGTGGGAGGAGGTGAAGGACTCAGAGAGGGTGAGGGAAGAGATAGAGAGGCGAGGAGAAGTGGAAGAGAAAAGTGGGAGGAGGTGAAGGACTCAGAGAGGGTGAGGGAAGAGATAGCAGGAGGAGCTAAAGAGAGGGGGGAGGAGCTGATGGACAAAGAGGGAGAGGAGGAGACAGAGAGAAGGGAAAGGAGGAGGAGATGGACAAATGAAGGGAAGGTGTGGGGAGATAGACAGAGACAAGAGAGAGAAGAAGATACGACATATACCAAGTTCCCAAACATAACAGAACCATTTGGCTTTTCATTTATTTCTTTTCCATTTAGCAGACTGAGCCACAGCATAGGGTGGCTACTGTGAAGATGATGCTGGTTTATAGGCCGCTCAACATCGTTGTCATCAGCGCCCGTACAAGTTCCCAGTCTTCCCATTTCCTGTGACACGTCTCGCAGGATGGTGAGTACAACACAAACACCCAGTCCCCTGGTGGTGAAAATCCTCGACGCGGCCTGGAATCGAACCCAGGACTCCGTGATCAGAGGCAGCAACGCTAGCCACTAGACGACGATCTGCGGACGTTTTGCTACTGTCTCTGATCTGCGTAAACTACATGTCCGTACAGCCCTTTGCCTCATCTTCTCAAGGAAACATCTGCTCAGATGTTGACCGATACATTTTTGTTTTCATTACCGCAAGTCGTCGTGCTGTTCCGTTATTGCGGGACAACGTTCTACACCGGATAAGACAACTAGTCGGGTTGCAGAGCACTATATTTTCCATTAGAGTCGATCAGAGACATTATTTCAAAACACACCTGCCATTGTCCGCATTCAAGTCGAGCATTGCTAACGCAATTTGTTGTTTCCGGAACAAGCGAGCCATGGCAGTTGAAGATGTTTGTCTTTTGCTGATCTATACCATCAGTCTCGATGATGTGCATTGTTATTTTCATCTGTTGAGAGGCATTCTGTCTTCTAAATATTGACGTAGTCTGAACTGTTCAAGGTGGTTCTTATATGCGTGGACTTCGTTAAAATTCGTTTTTATCTTCAGCAGCCAATAATATTATAAGGCTTCGTTTCCGCAACTGAAAATAACACGCACATAATATTTTTACTTGATACTAGTCATCTTGTACCATCTGAATAGTGCCCGTCAGTCTGGAACCGCGAGACCACTACGGTCGCAGGTTCGAATCCTGCCTCGGGCATGGATGTGTGTGATGTCCTTAGGTTAATTAGGTTTAAGTAGTTCTAAGATCTAGGGGACTGATGACCTCAGCTGTTAAGTCCCATAGTGCTCAGAGCCATTTGAACCATCTGAATAAACAATGCCGTGTCTCGTCACACTGGTGCTACGTAAATCGCGTCTGACTGCACACAAGCGCCCCGCATGGTGTCGTCAACACCTCCACGCGCCGCAGTCTGTGAGCGCCGCAACATTGAAGGTGTGCGGCCTCTGTGAGCCGGGTTTTTGGGCTGGCCAGACAGCTGGGTATCTCCCACCGTCCGTGTGTTCCGCAGAACGCGTTTTTTACCGCGACAATGCGCCGTGTAGCGAACCTACAATGGCGGTCTTTTCCGCTCCCTCCTGCTCTCCATTATTCATCGGCGGGCGGTGTAAGAATAGACGTTTCGCGGCTCGTGGGACCATTATTGTCCTCCATTGTGCTGCGACTGCAGATCTCAGAGAGAACTTGCCAAGCACGGCGCCACGCATGGCCCGTAAAACACCTCACTGCGGATCTGTTGCGTGCGACTCTTCAGAAGAGGATGTGCTAATAGAATGGTCCATGTAATTCTTCGTCTTTGTATAGCTTATGCCGTACTGTACGAAGGTCCTGCGTCTTCCTGGCAATCTTCACAGGAAGACAGTAATGTTAATGACTGGCAGTTACTATCAGTCGTACGAAAATACCCTGCCATAATCAGCTCACTTCAGAAGCATGTGTTCTGCGACAAACTGAAGTTGTTTTTCGCCTCCCTTCTCTGAAAGGGTTCTGAGCATGTTGTGTTCCAGTAACTACTTGAGTTTTTTTCTTTTTATATAACGTCAAGTCTGAAAAAGTATGGAAGACTGATTAAGACAACAGTCGTGAATGTATCTGGAGTTATTCTCCGTAACAGCGGTAGCCGCTAACGTTACCTTGGGTAGCCGCAACCGTTTCGATGAGTGCAGCACTTCTTAGAGACAGAGCTAAAATTCATGAAGAGACATTTTATTTCATACTTAAGGTAAAGTTGGGGCAAACGGACACATTATGGGGATTTTTTAAAGTAAGTATTTAAAAAATCAAATATTATATTTTTATTTTATATCACTAACTGTCTTATACCTTAGGTCGAACGATATAAGTTTAACTGTTTTTTTTTAATTATGTTTTCAGCCCAGGAATATTGAAATAAATGTGTGGCGCACTAATGTACGTTTGCCTCCACACTGTTAGCTAAAGCCTTCTACACAGTTGGAGGATCTGAATAATCTGAGCCATGGCCATCCAAAATGCTTCACATTAATAAAATCGTGTAAGAACTGAGAGAACTGTTCCCATTTCATGTAGCCATTGTCTGGCAGTACTGCTTTTGTACCAGGAGGCGTACCTAGTACATAAATGTCATTGTATCGTACCCCTTTAATAACAAAGAAAGGAGGAACGTACTGACCTGCAGCAGAAACACATGCCGCTACACTCATTGTTTTTCACCTTTTCCACAGTTAATCTGGCTAACAACGCCTCTCTTACCGTACTGTTATATAACTTTTTTTGATTTGTAAATGACCGGTAAACCCGCCTCGTCACAGTCGCAAATGTTTGAATGGTTTTCACCCAAGCTCAGTTCATTCTACAGCTTTTGTAAGTTGTTGTAAAACACAGCAATCTTTCCTTTCGTCATTCCTTTGGCTCGAGCATGTGAAAGACCTTCAGAAACTCGTAGATGAGATTCTTGTGATGACTAAGATAGCCTCGAATCCAGTCCTTGCCTGACATTTGTAAGTCATTATTAAATAGTATTTTTAACCCATTTTTGTAATGATATGTTAAACTACGCAGATCTGTGTACGTTAGCCCGTATCCAATGTAGTTTCAAGAATGCTCTACCAACTGCAGTTTGTAACGCGGGAAAAAGTTGTATGCTGCTCGAATTTTATAATCTGTACATTGCTAACCATCCATCTTCTTGATGAATTGCAAGGAACCGAAAAGGTTGCAGCTGGTGTGGCTAGCGGCATGCCGCCCTCTTAAAAAGTCTTCACGGATAAATGCGTATTCTCTTCCGTCCAAAAGCATCTATCCGTGTTCCTTTTACGATTACAGACGATTCTGTGGTTCAAATGGCTCTGAGCACTATGGGACTTAACTTCTGAGGTCATCTGTCCCCTAGAACTTTGAACTAAGTAAACCTAACTAACCTAAAGACATCTCACACATCCATGCCCGAGGCAGGATTCGAACCTGCGACCGTAGCGGTCGCGCGGTTCCAGACTGAAACGCCTAGAACCGCTCGGCCACTCCAGCCGGCCAGACGATTCTGTAATCAAATACAATATTCAGTTACAACTACTGACATTTATTATAATTTAAATTAGAAGTCACTTAAAAATATTTTCAAGATCAATATAATTGTATTACTAAGAAAAAATTTAGGCGTTTGCTCCCACGAAAGTGTCCCTCAGCTCCCCCCCCCCCCCCCCCACTCCCCTTCCCCGAGCACTATTATGAGTCACTGTTCGTAAAAATCCAACACGCGTCACCACCAAAGCATTTCGTCATACTTGCACGAGCAGGGAAGAGGAAGCCCGCCACCACGCCAAGGTAGAACCTTCGTGAATTCACTGAAACACAAACAATCCCAGTCTCCGAAACAATACTCTGAATAAATTCATTAGCTGCACAGCATATATTGCTTGCCTGCGTAAGTTTACGAGCCAGAAGCTGATTCTATATAGGATATTTCGACCTTTCGTATACACTACAATGCAGCAATCTTACTCACACGAACAGTACTGCCTACTTCAATGAGATGAAATCACACATTTTCTTACGCGGCGTCCGTTTGCCCTCACGCCCGTTTGCCCAACTTTACCCTACAGAAAGATTTATATTTTTTATTTTAAAACTAACATCATGGAGCAACATTTCATTACAAAACATGAAACAAGAAGTCACTTTTGTGAGTGCTTTTTCAAGAGTTCGCTTTTGCTGCGAGCTGTTTGAAATCTGGCTGATAATTGGACAGTGTATTTCGCACACGTTCACTTAAATGTTCATCAGATCCATATTTAGATTTAATGAAGTGATTCAAATACATAACTACCCCTTTCCAGTCACTTGAAGTTTGTAGACTTGTACAAAGGCAGACTTAGTGCTGAATAGTTTCTCTCTCTCTCTCTCTCTCTCTCTCTCTCTCTCTCTCTTTTCAAATTGCTAACACTATGAGTATATCGGTGTTCATAAGAGAAAGTCTCGTCTCTATTGTGTGACTAGCAACGGATATTTTATTTGGTCTGCCATTGTTTAAAGTTTTTTCTTCTTATTTTCAGTGTCTGAAATACAGACAACTTGTCCAATATTGTTCTTAATAAAAGTGTAAGTTTTCCATGATTTTGAAGTATTAAAATCGTAGACAAAGTCAGATTAGTTGTTGGAACTGCTACCTTCGTAAACATGGACATAACTTTACCTTCTCGATGATGGTTCTTCAATATTGTCACCGAGCGAGGTGGCGCAGTGGTTAGACACTGGACTCGCATTCGGGAGGACGACGGTTCAATCCCGCGTCCGGCCATCCTGATTTAGATTTTCCGTGATTTCCCTAAATCGCTCCAGGCAAAATGCCGGGATGGTTCCTTTCAAAGGGCACGGCCGACTTCCTTCCCCGTCCTTCCCTAATCCGATGAGACCGATGACCTCGATGTCTGGTCTCCTTCCCCAAAACAACCAACCAACCAACCAATATTGTCAGCTTTTCTTTCACCACCCGAGAACTGACAGAAAAGTCTTTACTGGAAACACAGCGGTTGGTGCCTTGATAGCGTATAAAAATATTGACTTTCAACTGTGAGAGTGACATTGGTGTACTGTTTCTCTATTTCCTATTCCCACCCTTCATTAAACAGACTGTTCTCTCCTTCACATTAGTGCTTCTTAGACTCCATCGTTAATGCTAGGGAACTAACACTGATGACAGTTCTACCTGAGTAGTGCTACTCCTAATGGGCAATTGCTCTAAGGGCGGTATACCTTCAGCAGTGCTGAGGCGAGCACGCCTTGTTTGCGTCTCTTCTGTGTGCTGCTTGCGAGCGAGCGCGTTTCTTAGTTCCTCAGAGCAGCGTGTCTTAAGAGTCCGACTTCATCGACCAACACAGCGTTTTCTTACCGCCAAACCACAATTAAACTAACTTTTCCCTTGGATCATTAACGACGGAGGGCGTATGAAGTAGAATAGTAGATTGGTCTACACGGGACGCAATGCGTCTCTCGCCACAAGATGTTCTCGGAATTCATTTCTCAATCCTCAGTACTACTGTGTAAATAACGCTGGCAAATGACGAACTGTACGCCGACGTTTGCGGCGTCATGCTATCTCAAGTTCCGATACTCTGACGGACATATAGGGACTGTCGTGGTTAATCACGTTGGTTTTGGCCTCCGAAAGTCGAGGGTTTTCGAACTCCCGTTTGAGGTACCAGCGGACGTTGTGATGCCTTAAGAACCGTCGTCAGTCACGTTGCTGTAAACGTGGAAGTCGGGAAGTCGTTCGAAACCTACCGTGTCCTCAATGGTGTCGGCGTGATAAAAACTGAACTACGGAAACACTTGCATTCGTACTTGGTTATTGCCGGCTGCAGGGCTGTCGCCGTGTACGATGGCCAGCTTGGGCGTTCAGGTTGTGGCTAGGAATGCCGTGTAGTTTCCGAATGTCTCCGACACAGACCGGTTCAAATGTCGATTGGAGACATCGCTCTTCCTGCCGCCCGCGGCGGAGCTCCCTGCTGCGCCCCCTATGAATCAGTCGGTACTGCCGTCGACTTCTCTCGACGACGCAATGGACGTTTCGCCTGTCTCTCTTACACTGCTGCCGGAAGCGGGCGCAAGATGGCTGTCCCTACCCCATGGTGGTTGTTGATCATGTAGCTATACAGACCTTCGTTTTTCTGCCGCATGTCGGACGACAGCCACCCGCCACCTGACACGCAACAGCATGCTAGGAAGCAGCGGTGCCGGCCGAAGTGGCCGTGCGGTTAAAGGCGCTGCAGTCTGGAACCGCAAGACCGCTACGGTCGCAGGTTCGAATCCTGCCTCGGGCATGGATGTTTGTGATGTCCTCAGGTTAGTTAGGTTTCACTAGTTCTAAGTTCTAGGGGACTAATGACCTCAGAAGTTGAGTCCCATAGTGCTCAGAGCCATTTTTTGAAGCAGCGGTCGCCGAGGAAACGGAAGAGACAGCTTCGTACCCCTTCTTATGACTGCCTCTATAGGGTGTGTGGACAGCATGAGGATCCTCCTACTGATGATTCGCTGTCATCTGACGCCCTGGTACTGAATGACGCGACGTCTCTCCCCCCTCTGCAACCACCTCTTGACAACGACCTCCCGCCACTGCGTCTGACGCGGTTGCCTCCCTTTCTGTGTCTGATGCTACCTGTGGGTGCCCCTCCATGATAGTGTCCCACTGAACCAACCTGCTGAGACGGCTGTCGATGCTGAGGATGAAGGCTGTAGAGCGATGGACCCCCCTTGGAGTGGTAAGCTCCCTCCCTGTCACAGTGACGTGCATTTCCACGGATGCCTAAAAGGGAGCTCTCTGTGCTTCTCCCTTGTTTTCATCACCCGCTCTGAGCACTATGGGACTTAACATCTATGGTCATCAGTCCCCTAGAACTTAGAACTACTTAAACCTAACTAACATAAGGACATCACACAACACCCAGTCATCACGAGGCAGAGAAAATCCTTGACCCCGCCGGGAATCGAATCCGGGCGCGGGAAGCGAGAACGCTACCGCACGACCACGAGCTGCGGACGCACATGTCTCCCTTGCCTCCATTACTGGTAGCGATTGACGACCCTTCTACGTGCTGGTATCCATGCTGATACAGTTGCCATGTCCCTAATGCCAGAGATATGGCTCTCACGTTTATTGGCCTCGGGATCGTCAACATCCATGCGCCATCTGGTACAGGGCGCTGCCGCGAACGTTCCACTTTCTTCTTCGAGGCAGTTACGCCTCTCTTACTGGGTCGGCAGGATGCACGGATCATGGGAGCCGACTTCAACTCCACCCATGCACCCAAAGGTCAACTGCCGCGTCACTCTCCGGCGTGGCGCAAGTGTAAATTCTCCAACACTGCAACCGGTTGGACTCTTGGGAGCGTATTCATGGTGATCGTCTTGGATTACGCATTTCACTACACGTTCTTTCAGTCGCCTAAGTCGTGTTGTGCGATATTGTCGATGGTGTGCAGGCTGCTGAAGTCTGGGTCGTTGCGTTCTGTGACCATACGCATATATCTATGCCGTCAGTCTCTGGCGCCAAAGGGTGTGGCGCGGCCAGGGACCGTGGATACTGAACACGATTTATCTTTCTTCACCCGATTACCGGCAGCTCATAGAGACCAAGTGGACAGCTTGTCGTCACTCCGTAATGCATATCAGTCTGCCCCGTCATGTTGGGTCCTCTGCGCAAACGCCTTCATTGGTTACGGAAGGGAGGTCGCGGCGTGGCGGCGGTGAACCCATGATTTCTGTCATTCTTCATCATTCTATCATCATTCTTCGGGAATGTACTGTGATGCTGTATTCGCCAGAGCGTCAGACGGTGGTGAATCGTGCGAAGGCACACCTGACGCAACTCTCACAACGTTACCTCGAAGGTGCTATGGTCAGGGCACACACACACACACACACACACACACACACACACACACACACACACACACACACACACACCATGGATTAGCGCAGGAGTGTTACTACGTACCAATTCTGTACTCTGCACATCACCACCCTGCCAACCTCACGCCAGTCTCCCAACTCTCATTTTGCTCGGGTCCTGGTGATGCAGAAATGGATCTGAAACTTCCTGGCAGATTAAAACTGTGTGCCGGACCGAGACTCAAACTCGGAACCTTTGTCTTTCTCGGGGAAGTGCTCTACCACTTGAGCACTGCAAGGTTCGCGGGTGTGCTTCTATGAAGTTTGTAAGGTAGCAGACAAGATACTGGCAGAACTGAAGGTGTGAGGACGGGCCGTGAGTCGTGCTTGGGTAGCTCAGATGGCAGAGCACTTGCCCACGAAAGGCAAAGCTCCCGAGTTCGAGCCTCGGTCCGGCACACAATCTGCCAGGAAGTTTCATATCAGCACACACTCCTCTGCAGAGTGAAAATCTCATTCCAGCGATGGATCTGCTTGCCGACGTAACAGAGGACGAAGTCCACGATTCTATTTGTCTGATCCTGACGGCCTCCCACTAGAGTTTTACCTGACTTTTCGTCCCCCAATGGCGCTGGGGTGGATGGAACTTTGTCGGGACCTCTTTAGTTCTCAGACGGTTTCCGTAACGGTCTCCTCATTCCCATACACAAGCTCCGGGGTACACTAAATATGCGATTATTGCTCCTTGACGTTACTCAACAGCTACGCGAAGACTTTTATTTACTTGGCTGTTGGCTACACGGCTTAAACGGGCTGCCTGATTCGTGGTTTCCGCTGATCAAACTTCTCTGGGAGGTGCCAATAACAACCGCACTGCCCTCTGTCGCTATCGGGACTTATTCGATCGTGCTCATGCTCGTCGAGCGGCTGGACTTCTGGCAGCTCTTGACTTCAGCCAGGCGTTCGATCGGGTCAGTCGCGACTAACTGAAAAGGGTTCTCCGCAATATGGAATACTTTGACAATAGCGTAGGCATCATGATGTGTCTCCTTCGTAGAGCTACGTCCCGTGTACTGTACAATGGTCGTCTCACCCCTCCCACCTGGATCCATCGTTCGGTGCGTCTTAGGCCGCCCGCTCTCTGCACTCTTGTATGCTTTCGCCATGGAACTGTTGCTCTGCTGCCTCTGTCAGCATCCGTCTGCAATGTCTCTTGGCGGCCCCGCATTCAACTGCACTGGTTGTGAGGAAGAGCTCGTCGTCGTTCCTAGTGAAGGTGCTGAGGTTATGGGTTTCCACCTAACACGAAGCTTCTGGTAGCTGCCTTTACGTCCGAAAATCGAGCTCCTTGGCCATAGATGCGGGGCTTCCTGCGGAAAGCGCTGCTGCATTGCGTGTACTGAGACTATCCGATGCTTTGGACTCGATATCGCAAATGATCTGTGGCACACGACTGCCCTCATTTGCCGGCACCAACTGTCCCAACTATGAGTTGGGCTTCTAGATCGTCGTTCACAATACCATATGTAAATGTGCATTTGGCGTCACGTATACCCCACGCGCCATAGAAACTTCCTATTCTGCCGTCCATGGGCCGCCGCAGCGTTCAAATGTTTGCCACGGCTTGCTGTTCAAGATAAGGTACGAGACCCTCTCTCTCCCAGGGCGCTGGGTGGTTTAGTCTCTATTTTTGTCCCTTTGGGCATCAGAAAGATTCCTTTTCAAAAAAATTTTAAAAATTAGTGTCTTTGATTACTGAAAAAATATTCCTCGGCCTCGGGTTCGAACCCCTCCAAGGCTTATTTTTTGATTAAAAATCAACTGCAGATGAAGACTTCCGGCTTGAGAAGTCATCCTCATTCAGCCAATGGCCTTGTCAAAGAGGGTGGAGGAGCGGACAGAGGTTCAGGGTTCTCTCTTGTCCTTGGGGTGGGAAACTGACGCTAAAGGCGTAACAATCAGTAATGATCAACGGCCGGAGGATTCAGAAGGCAATAAAAGCCACTGCATTAAAAACACACAATGTCTATCCACCTGACACGTGGCCTCTGTTCGAAAAAGTGTCATGATGATTTCTCTATTGGCTAAAGCTTCCGGACTAGTGCTACATTCGTCCTACATTCGGATCTCCAGGGACGGAACTGCCATGAGGGAGATGACCAAACGAAAAAGTCTGAATACCCAGCGAAAGGATAACGTTTTACGAGTCGGAGCGAGGAATGTCAGCAGTTTGAAGGTAATAGGTAAGCTAGAGAATCTGAAAATAGAAATGCTAGGGCTCAATCTAAACGCATGCTCATAAATTAAGGATAATTGCAGAATGTGGTGCCACACAACGTGGCTCTACACAAAACTGGCGCTAATAGCGTAGGCACATAGGGAACACACACGACACAGATCTGTAAGTCCACGGTATTGGTACTAAGTTGAGAAAACCATCCCGGAACACATGTGCTACAAGACTCCACTGTTTCCTGCGCATGTACCCCGACATCAATACGGGATATGATCATCATGCACACGTACACAGGCCGCACAATGTGTTGGCATACTCTGGATCAGGTGGTCGAGAAGCTGCTGGGGTATAGCCGCCAATTCTTGCACCAGTGCCTGTCGGAGCTCCTGAAGTGTCCTAGCGGTTTGAAGACGTGCAGCGATACGTCGACCGAGAGCATCCTAGACGTGCTCGATGGGGTTTAGGTCTGGAGAAGAGGCAGGCCGCACCATTCGACCGGTATATTCTGTTTCAAGGGACTCTTCCACGATCCCATCTCGTTGGGGCCGTGCGTTATCATCCATCAGGAGGAAGGTGGGACCCACTGCACCCCTGAAAAGGCGGACATACTGGTGCAAAATGACGTCCCAATACACCTGACCTGTTACGGTTCCTCTGTCAAAGACTTGCAGGGGTGTACGTGTACCAATCATAACCCCACCCCACACCATCAAACCGCGACCTCCATACAGGTCCCTTTCAAGGACATTAAGGGGTTGGTATTTGGTTCCTGGTTCACGCCAGATGAAAACCCGGCGAGAATCACTGTTCAGACTATACCTGGACTCGTCCGCGAATATAACCTGGGACCACTGTTCCAATGACTATGTACTGTGTTCTTGACACCACGCTTTACGGGCTGTCCTGTGACCAGGGGTCAGTGGAATGCATCTTGCAGGTCTCTGGGTGAATAAACCATATCTGTTCAGTCGTCTGTAGACTACGTGTCTGGAGACAACTGTTCCAGTGGCTGCGGTAAGGTACCGAGCAAGGCTATCTGCAGTACTCCATGGCCGTGTGCGGGCACTGATGGTGAGATATCGGTCTTCTTGTGGTGCTGTACACTGTGCACGTTCGGTACTGTAGCGCCTGGACACGTTTCCTGTCTGCTGGAATCGTTGCCATAATCTCGAGATCACACTTTGTGGCACATGGAGGACCCGTGCTACGACATGCCGTGTTTGACCAGCCTCCAGTCGCCCTAGTATTCTACCCCTTATAACGTCATCTATATGTGTTTTTTGAGCCATTTTCAACACACAGTCACCACTAGCACGTTTGAAAACGTCTGCACACTTGCTCGCTGCACCGTACTCTGACATGCACCAACACACCTCTGCGTATGTGGACTGCTGCCAGCGCCACTGTGCGACGACCGCAGGTCACATGCACTGCATGATCATACCCCGAGGTGATTTAAGTCCGCAAACCACCCACCAGAGCGTTGTTTCACCATATATCAGCATTATCCTTAATTTATGAGTGTAAATACAATGGGGGTCAGTGAAGTGAAATGGAGAGAAAACAAGGATTTCTCGTCAGATGACTATAGGATAATATCAACAGCAGAAGAAAATGGCGTAATGGTGTAACGGGAATAGATCTGTTATGAGTGGAAAGGTAGTGAAAAGAGTGAGTTGCTGTGAACAGATCAGTGATTGGGATGGTCTCAACAGAGTCGACAGTCAACTAACATTGACAACGAGACTTCTGGTATACATGCCGACGTCGCAAGCAGAAGATGAAGAGTCAGAGAAAGTGCATGAGGATACTGAGCGGGTAATTTAGTACGTAAAGTGATATGAAAATGTAGTAGTCATGGAAGAATGGAATGAGGTTGCAATTGAAGGAGTAGAAGACAGAAGAATATGCGCTTGGTAGAAGGGATGAAAGAGGAGACAGACTAATCGAGTTCTGCAATAAATTTCAGCTAGCAATAGCGAATACCCTCTTGAAGAAGAGGAGGAGGTAAGCTTGGAAAAGGCCGAGAAATACTGGAAGATTTCAGTTAGATTACATCATGGACAAGCACAGATTCCGAAATCAGGTACTGGATTGTAATTCGTACACAAGAGTAGATAAAGACCCCGACCACAATTTATTAATGGTGTAGAAGAGGTTGAAGCTTAATAGACTAGTCACGAAAAATTGATTCGCAAAGAAGTGGGATACGGAAGTACTAGGGAATAAAGAGATATGCTTGAAGTTAACTGAGAGACAAGGAATAGCTCAGTAGGCATTTCAGCTGAAGAGGAATGGACATTTCTAAAACTGATAATCACAGATGTCGGAAAGAAAAACATACGTATAAAGACGGTAACTGTGAAAAAACAATGAGTAACAGAAGAAATACTTCAGTTGGTCGATGAAAGAACGATGCACAAAAATGTTCAGACGAATTCAGGAATACATGTCAGTCAGGAACGAAATAAATCGGAAGTTCAAGGAAGCTAAGGCGACATGGCAGCATGAAAAATGTAAAGAAATCAAAAAAGAAACGATTGTCGGAAGGACTGACTCACCACATAGAAAAGTCAAAGCGACATTCGGTGAAGTTAAAAGCAAGGGCGGTAACATTAAGAGTGAAATGGGAGCGCCACTGTTAAATGCAGAAGAGAGAGTAGATAGGTGGAAAGAGTACAATGAAGGCCTGTATGAGGGGGAAGACTTGCCTGATGATATTATTGAGGAAGAAACAGAAGTCGATATAAAAGAGATAGAGGATTCAGCATCAGAACCAGAATTTAAAAGAGCTTTCGAAGACTTAAAATTGAATAAGGTAGAAGAGATCGATATCATTCCATTTGGACTTTCGGAAAAACATCATCCACACAATTCTGAAGACGGCAAGACTCGACAAGTACGAGAATTATCTCACAGTCAGCTAAATGCACACGCATCAAAGTTACTGACAAGAATAAAACACAGAAGAATGGAAAAGAGAAACTAAGAATGTGTTAGTTGACGATCAGTTTGGCACTAGGGAAAGTAAAATCACTAGAGAAGCAGCTCGGGCATTGTGGTTGATAATGGAAGCAAGACTAAAGAAAAATAAAGACATGCCCATAGGAATTGCCGACCTGGAAAATGCGCTCGCCAATGTAAAATGGTGCAAGACTTTCGAAATTCTCAGGAAAATACTGGTCAGCTGTAGGGAAAGAAGGATAATAGACAGTATGTACAAGAGCCAAGAGGGAACGATAAGACCAAGAATAAAGTGCACGGATTAAAAAGAGTATAAAACAGGGATGTAGTCTTTCGCCACTATTTTTCAGTTTATGTATCGAAGAAGCAATGACAGAAGTAAAACAAAGGTTCAAGAGCGGAATTAAAAATCGAGCTAAAAGATATCAACGTTAAGATTCGCTGACGACTTTGCTATCCTCAGTGAAAGTGAAGAAGATTTACAGAATCTGCTGAATGGAATGAACAGCCTAATGAGTACAGAATGTGGACTGAGAGTAAATCGAAGGAAGATGAAAGTAATGAGAAATAGCAGAAATGAAAGCAACGAGAATCTTAACATCAGAATTGGTGATCACGATGAAGTTAAGGAATTCTGCTACCAAGGCAGCAAAATAACTCACGACGGACGGACCAAGGAGAACATAAAAAGCAGACTAGCACTCGCAAAGAGGGTATTCCTGGCCAAGAGAAGTCTACATATAGGCGTTAATTTCAGGAAGAACTTTGTGAGAGTGTACCTTTGGAGTACAGCGTGGACTATTGGAAAACTGAAAAAGAAGAGAATCGTAGCATTTGAGATATGGTGCTATAGAAGAATGTTGAAAATTAGATGGACTGATAAAGTAAGGTACGAGAAAGTTCTCCAGAGAATCGCCGAGGAAAGGAATATATGGAAAATACTGACAAGAAGAAGCGACAGGATGGTTGTACATTTGCTAAGATAACACGGAATAACTTCCATGGTACTAGTGGGAGCTTTAGAGTATAAAAACTGTGGAGAAGGACAGAGACTGGAATACATCCAACAAATAATTGAGGGCATATGTGGCAGGTGCTACTCTGAGGTGAAGAGATTGGCACAGGAGAGGGATTCGTGGCGGGCAGAATGAAACCAGTCAGAAGACTGGCGACTTAAGAAGGAAATGTACTGCTGCACGGAAAACTATGATAGTGTTAGTGCCACGAGAGCGACTTGCTGACTAAAAACTGCCGTGTACAGCATTATCAAGGCAACACGAAAGTTGAACTTGTAAAGCATTGCCTACTCGATAAGAGCAAGTGCAGATATAGCCTAAGCCAGATCTGCATGTGCCTTTCGACCCGCTTTGCGGCCAGTCCTGCTCTATAGTCTAATATGATCATGCTCCGTACATCAAACGTAACAGTGGAGAAAGATAAAATTACTAATAAAGATAGAATATTAAATGGGATTATAGCACGTCTGGCTTATCGCTGGGCAGCGAAGGAGCTGACTTCTTTTGCCATAATAACCGCCGCACAATGGGCACAATGTAGGTACATTCCGCTTCTAAACTTTAGCAGCACCAGGAAAACATTAGCGTACATAACGCAAGTGATACGAACAGAGACTATTGATGCAGCTCTCCACATTAGTCAGTCCTGTGCAAGTCTGTTCCCATCTGCCTACCTACATACTGCAACGTACAAACACCTCAACCTCCATCTGACATTCTGGTTCTGATCTCGCTCTGTCATTTTACCTTCCACGCTTCCCTGCACCATCATACAGCTATTCATTGATGTTTCATGTGTGTCCTAACAACCTATCCCTTCTTTTAGTCACATTGTGCCATAAAATTGTTTTCCCCCAAATTCGATGCAGTACCTAGGGAGTAGACAACATTCCATTAGAACTACTGACGGCCTTGGGAGAGCCAGTCCTGACAAATCTCTACCATCTGGTGAGCAAGATATATGACACAGGCGAAATACCTTCAGATTTCAAGAAGAATATAATAATTCCAATCCCAAAGAATGCAGGTCTTGACAGATGTGAAAATTACCGAACTATCAGTTTAATAAGTCACAGCTGCAAAATACTAACACGAATTCTTTACAGACGAATGGAATAACAGGTAAAAGCCAACCTCGGGGAAGAGGAGTTTGGATTCCGGAGAAATATTGGAACACGTGAGGCAATACTGACCTTACGACTTGTGTTAGAAGAAAGATTAAGGAAAGGCAAACCTACGTTTCTAGCATTTGTAGACTTAGAGAAAGCTTTTGACAATGTTGACTGGAATACTCTCTTTCAAATTCTAAAGGTGGCAGGGGTAAAATACAGGGAGCGAAAGGCTATTTACAATTTGTACAGGAACCAAGTGGCAGTTATAAGAGTCGAAGGGCATGAAAGGGAAGCGGTGGTTGGGAAGGGAGTGAGACAGGGTTGTAGCCTCTCCCCGATGTTATTCAATCTGTATATTGAACAAGCAGTAAAGGAAACAAAAGAAAAATTTGGAGTAGGTATTAAAATCCATGGAGAAGAAATAAAGACTTTGAAGTTCGCCGATGACATTGTAATTCTGTCAGAGACAGCAAAGGACTTGGAAGAGCAGTTGAACGGAATGGACAGTGTCTTGAAAGGAGGATATAAGATGAACATCAACAAAAGCAAAACGAGGATAATGGAATGTAGTCGAATTAAGTCGGGTGATGCTGAGGGAATTAGATTAGGAAATGAGACACTTCAAGTAGTAAAGCAGTTTTGCTATTTGGGGAGCAAAATAACTAATGGTGATGGTCGAAGTAGAGAGGATATAAAATGTAAACTGTCAATGGCAAGGAAAGCGTTTCTGAAGAAGAAAAATTTGTTAACATCGAGTATAGATTTAAGTGTCAGGAAGTCGTTTCTGAAAGTATTTGTATGGAATGTAGCTATGTAAGGAAGTGAAACATGGACGATAAATAGTTTGGACAAGAAGAGAATAGAAGCTTTCGAAATGTGGTGCTACAGAAGAATGTTGAAGATTAGATGGGTAGATCACATAACTAATGAGGAGGTATTGAATATGATTGGGGAGAAAAGAAGTTTGTGGCACAACTTGAAGAATGGATCGGTTGGTAGTACATGTTCTGAGGCATCAGGGGATCACCAATTTAGTATTGGAGGGCAGCGTAGAGGGTAAAAATCGTAGGGGGAGACCAAGAGATGAATACACTAAGCAGATTCAGAAGGATGTAGGTTGCAGTAGGTACTGGGAGATGCACAGGATAGAGTAGCATGCAGAGTTACATCAAACCAGTCTCAGGACTGAAGACCACAACAACAACAACAACAACCTAGTCTTTAGTTGCTAATTGCAGTTTTCTTCCGGCTTCCTTTCAGCATTTCATCTGTATTGCCTGTACTGTTTATCTTCCATGTTTGACTTCCAAATAAGGCTACACTAAAGACAAACATTTTTAATCTGCTCCCTGAATAGCAAAACTCGTACACGACTATGTACAGTTTCTCATTTCCTTAGATAATTCCCTCAGAAATGCCTTAAGTACAATGCCTGATAAAAAAGTGAAGCCGTCAGAAAAGGAGGAGGAGGAAAAGAAATGAGGCTTCACGAGTTGAGAGGGTATGTGATGTTATTTCAGTGATTATAAAATCGGGTCAACTTTATAATGATCGTGGCGGATGAGTCCACTTACTAGTAGTTGCATCCCCTGGGTGCTTGCAGTGATTTGGTTTTGAAGAGTGTCGTAAGGCCACTGTATCGTATCCTGGCCCACAACTGTTGTAACTTATCCTTGATATCCTCGATACTGACACTGGGACGAAGGTTCCGTCTGAACTGGTTCCACTCGTGTCTGTCGGGGACATCTTGAGGTGTTACTGGCCACGAGAATACTTCAACATGACGTGGACAGTTCATCAGTACATAAAGACACTTGCCATGAGTGGACGAGCATTTTCGTGTTGAGAAATGACATACTGTTGCAACATCAGAGTTCCCTCAGCCACTACCAGCCGTAGCCTGAAGTCATACCTGATAGCTCGCCTCGCCATGGCGCCAGGAGTACATCGCTGCGTCTCTCCAAACCAATGGAAGAATGGGACCCCTCCCCAGATCGCCTCCGTGCTCGCCGACAGTGGTCACGTGGGGTAGTGCAGAGACGCTATTCACCGCACTACACAATCCGACGCCAGTCATCAACTGTCCATGCTTCCCTGTCACTGCAGTACCACAAACGCAGCCGTTTATGTTGTGGCGCTAACGGTTGCCTGCCCATGGGGTGGTAATCCCCTAGTCCGATTGCTCAAAGGTGCAGATGTGAAGTGGTTACAATGTACTTCCTGCACAATACAGCAATGGTGGTCAGACATATTGGGCCGGAACCTTGACGACGATTATGTTTAACATCAAGCTGCCATGCAGTCCAACATCGGACACTGCACTATTTGACCAGCCGACTAAATGGGGACCCACAATGATGCCCCTTTCAAACTGTCACGTGCTGATAACGCTGTCTCAGACGGGTACTTGGCATCTACGTGTCCTTTACATCGCTTAAATTCTCTACCAACTCTGGTAACAATAATGCATTCTAGTGGCCGTTCTACAACTCACAGAGAATTGCAGCTCTAATCACTAAATACCTGCCGATGATGTGTACGTGTACGAGGTTACATTGGCATCAGACCACGTCTTCTGATTGCTTCTCTTTCTTGACAGGCAGTGTAACTATACTACATTCCCTATTTGCTTTTATACTGTTGTTTATGTTCATTCAACGTCTTCTCGAGACACTATCCACTCCAATCGACTGATTTTCCAAATCCTTTGCTGTCTTTGTCAGAACTACAATTTCATCGGCAAACAAAACTTTTATTTATTCTCCATGAATTTTATTTAATTTTCCAAAAATCTCCATGGATTCTTTCGGAGCTTCCTCAGTGCACAGGTTGAATAATATGGGGTCGATACTATTGCCGTATCTCTATATCTTCTCAAGTACTCCCTCCCTATCGTGTTATTTGACTCTTGTAATTGTAGTCTGCTTTCTGTACGATTTTCAGATTACCTTTTCCTATCTTATTTCATCCCTGCTATCTGCAGAGTTTGAAAGGGCATATTTCACTTATATTCTACTGATGCTATACGTGTTTCGTTACTTCTCGTCGTGTCTTTTAAGACACATCCTGTCTGGCCAATACTACTTCGCCTGTTTCTACGTCAATGCAGAACCCAAATAGATTTTCCCCGAGATCAGCTTTCACGCTTTTCCTTTCTTCTGTAAATAAGTCATCTCAGATCTTCGCAACCTCTTTAAACTGTAGTTCTTTAGACGCATGAGTAGATTCGGTTGCTGTATCAGTAGGAATGCCATCAGCTTGTTAGGATAACACAGTTGCCATGGTTACTTTCTCTATTTTCAAGTCTATCCTGTATTCAAAGCTCATCGAACTAGATTAGACGATGATGACGACAACGCTTCCTTTAATTATTTTTAATTTTTCCATACACTTTCGCTCAGTAGTTTGCGAATACTTATTTTATGTAGTCTATTGTCAGTAATTAATATTTTTCAAGAAATATTGGTAGATATTTCTTCTCGACATATTGTTTTAAGATTATATCTCGACTCAGTTCGACTGGATTGAGATTGCGATTGTAGAAAGGGAGCCATAGACTAGAAACGTTTTCTTCTCTAGTTCTCTTCATGCTGTACCGACGACGAGTCTTATTTGTCTCAGTAATTTCCAAGAGTTCTGATTGTTCATGCCTTCTATCTTGTTTTCATGTCAGTGTATATTATTCTCACATATATTATTTTCTTCATCTTGGTGATAGGGAGCGTCTTCAAGTTTAGGAAAGCATCTACACGAAATATTTGAGGTATATCGTTATTCAGATACTTTATGCAAGTTGGACTGTTCATCTTGTGAGGTACTTATAACGCAATGGTAATCTCTTTGTGTTTCTATTCAGTATGTGAGTTTCCTGTTCTGATTGCGTGTCGTAAGGGTGACTTCTTTGCAGTTGTCTCTTTGATCCCTATCTAATAGAAAATGAAGTAGATGCTCTGGATTGTGCACGAACTGTAGGTAATATGCTCACTATAGCTACAGGTTGAAAGAGGGACGCTCGACCAGTTAAAATTTTTGCCGTCAGTAAAGATGTTTCAGGTGGGATATGACCTCTGGTAAAACAAATATTGCTACTAATTTAAATGTTGGGTTCAGTATGTATCTGTAGAACAAAATCAAAGGAAACCGTATTACGAGAACTCTTCTTTTGAACTGAACCGTGTCGGCGTTTGCGTCAGTCGATTTAGGGCAGACCTAAATGTGGACGGCATGACAGCGGTTTGAAGCTCTGTCTACCCAAATGCACCTCCACATCCAAACAATGTGCCATGTCACTCAGCATATAACCATGTAGCAAAATAGCAAAACATGTGTGCATTCCTCCTACACCTACGTCTACATTTATACTCTGCAAGCCACTTTACGGTGTGTGGCGGAGGGTACTTTATATACCATTGCGACTTTCCCCCTTTTCCCTGTTCCAGTAGCATATTGTTCATGGGAAGAACGACTGCCAGTAAACCTCCGTGTGGGCTCGGACCTCTCTAATTTCATCTTCTTGTTATTTTCGCGAGATATACCTAGGTGGAAGCATTTAACAGTAGACCATCTGTGATGCAGAACCAAGGGCTCCCGTGACAGGGGGCAAGAATGGAGATTTTCGCGGACTCCCTAGCTCTTAAGGAGGTGAAAAAATATAGTGTAGTCAGATGTTTTTCTTTGAAGAAAATTAATTGAAAGTCAGTATTATGAACGTTTTTAACAGAGTCACAACTAGAACATTTATGTGGCTACTAATAAATCGCCATTCTTCTTCCAAAATATTAAAAATACACCATACCCAAACGTCTTCCTCACCCCCCCACCCCCCCACCCAATCCTCAAACTATCCTACGGGCACTTTTTTGCAGAATGTATTTCTTGCAGCATCTTTTACTGACGTTGATTGAGCATCTCTGTGACTCTTTCGCGCTCACTAAATGAATGTGTAGCGAAACGTGCTGCTCTCCTTTGGATCTTCTCTGTTTCCTCTACCAATCCTGCATGGTACAGATCCCTGAATGACGAGCAGTATTAAGATATTGGTCGAACGAGTGTTTCGTAAGCTACTTCCTTTGTTGATGGATTACATTTCCCGAGGATCCCTCTCAAGCCATACTGTTCGGTCACTGCGGCAAAGGACAGACGCATACTGTACTACATAAGTATTCATTTCATTTTGTCCTCCATCTGGTTGCGAAATTCTTTAACGGAGTCATATGCACGAATTGATATGTGGCCCAAATTCGAGGGCAGAGCTACTACAGACTTTAATGGTGATATGTATGTGGAGTCTGAGTTACAAGCATCACGGAAACAGTTTGAAAGAAAATGTGGACATTGATGTCTATGTCAACGTCTGCGGAAAAGGTGCACACAGAAATCTTCGGCTAAGAGATACTGAGCAGTCCTACTTCATCCCTGTGCGTTTGCATGAACGTGGAATGGTGGGTAACACCTTTTTATCTTTTCTCGCAATATGAATGTTTTCTTTTCCTCATTAGTAATAAGAAATTGGTACATCGCTGCAGATGACGACAAAGATAGGATTTCTTTGTAACAAACGAGATACGTCAGGAGAATATTCAATTTTTAACAACTTTTGTTTCAATATCGCATGAGATTACTTATGTTTTCGATCTCGTACAAAAAGGAAGTGTAATTTTGTCTGGTGCGTCAGCAATGTAGTAATAAATGATATGTATGATAATAAAAGAAATCATGACTTTCGCCTGCAAATTGTAAGAAGAGGTAGTAATTTCTCCCATCCGCCAAAATGTCATATATATATACAGTATATGCCAATCATCAAGATTTAATTAATTCAGCTTAATTACAAGTAACCAAAGAACGTTAGCGTAGCTTAATAGTGACTTTTGTTATCTAAAAATGTGTGGAATAACCAGAACAATTGATTTTTTGTTCATCACCAAGTTGCTGCAAAATGCGGATTGTATGACTTCAGTATTGGTACGTTGCATTGTTGGATTTTTTTTTTTCTTTTTTTTCCATACGTTGCGAGGAAGACTGTTGATGGCACCAAATTTAGTTTCGACAAGAATTCATGCTTTAATTCCAGTACTGCAAGTAGCGATTATCTCGCATTACGTAAATTCCACGCCGATTCCAACTCTTTGTGTTAGCTGTTGGGCTGCCTCCAAGCACGATTATTCCAAAATCGACCAACAAGTGCTAACACAATAGGTTGGTCGAGATGTACCTCAGGTCAGTTAATGATTATGGTTCGGATTTTGTCTGTGTTTAAGGCCATGGCACAAGTAGTTATGTTATCAGCCACGTTCTGAAAGCACTGACCAACGTGCCGGGCGTCCACGCTTCGTTCAAAAAGAGCCAAACGTCTGAGTAAAGGGTGAGGCGCATGTAATCTACGACTGGCTTACCGGACAGGAAAATAGTGTGAAGGCTCCAGCAAGTAACCATGAAGCACTCTAGCATTGATAATAGACGCACAAGTGGAATGTTTTCTCCTGGGAGATAAGTCCGAAGGAGACGGATGGATGACATAGTGCTCCTTGTATTAAAAAGTTTTAAGAGCAGGGCGTTATGCCATGCGCTACTGAAAGCGTGGGAAACGTCCACTAAGAGCGCACCGGAAAATTGCCAGGGCTCCCTTGCGCCTATCGACTCCTACACCATCAGCACGAGTGATGAGCCGTGAAGTGCCTGAACCGAAGCAGGTTTATGGCAATCGCAGAACAGCCAAATTGTTACTGATGGACCGTGTGTAGGTGTAACTGGCGTGTCAGAACCTGTGCTGCCTCCTTTGGTAGGTTGTAGATCTCGTATTTCGCCTGTGGACTCAATTTTTCAGTGGGAACGGTAAATATACTGCCAGAAAGGAAAAAAAAGTATGAACCGTTGCGCAATCAATAGCGCGCGCCACGTCTGCTTGAACACAGTCTATGGCGCGAAGGGGGCGTGGCATGTTCGCCGCGAGTTAATTGTATACCCGTTATAACCAGGAATAACACAATAACCTCTTCAGTCTGGTTTATTAAATCACAAATCACTTTTTAACAATTATGTTAGCCAAGCGTCTACCCAGGCTCACACTCAGAAGTAATGCATAATTAAAGTTTGGTTATACCAATGTCCAAATGTGCATGGTGGGGTGCACGTCCCGTAATTATTCCCAAGTCCAGTGAAGTTCAGTCTCTCCAAGTGAAGTCGCAAGATTTCCGCCGAGCAGCCAGGTAACCTCGAGTGGTGCGGCGAGTCATCCACAAGCAGCTGGAACACGGCGTACTGCACTTCCCGATGAGAACTGTCGTTTGCGGCGGCGGCCGGGTTTATATAAGGCTTGCTAGTTAATGGAGCCGTCGGCTGGGGTCGCTGTTTTCCAGGGAAAACCAATCGCAATGTTTCCTGGCGTAGCCAATTGCTGGGTGCTGACAAACGCGCGCGCGCGAAGGCGGCCAGCGATGGTAGCCGCGAGCCGCCCGGAGAAGTGCGGCCAGCGATGTATTTCTCGGCCACGTAAGGGAGCGCGTTGTTCGGTGTTTGTTAGAAGTGGTGTGTACCACAATACCGTTTCTGCCTCGTGGCGTGGTTTGAAGCTGAATCTCGGTCTTCCGCTGAACTTCTTTACTATCAGTTGTAAGAGCGGCTGGTTGCCTTTGCCAGTTAGCATACTATCTTTTAGCGATTTTTCAAGATTGTTTATCTTCGTTACTAGCGTTTATTCGTTTTACTCTGTTCATCAAGCTATCATAGTGTGATTGCTTAGGAAGGAAACAGTGTGGTGAGCAGCGAATCGGGTATGTCCTACGTAATTTCGAGTCCGTTCGTTCGGGCCACATTGCCCGACCCGTGGTGGTTCATATCGAGCAGCTCTAATAGGTTGTTCGCTTTTAATGAACTCCTTTTGCGGTAAACCTCAGTTATATACTGTATTTTAGTCAAACATTTTCCAAAGATGTCTATGGTCTACTTAGATGAAGACTGCTTTAGTCAGAACCTTTGAAAAGATCGTTATGTAACTTCAATTGGTGGAATATTATCTTGATTCTCTTAATAAAATTTATTGTAAATATTTCAACAATAGTAACCCGTGCCACACGAGATTTGTTTATTTTTGGAAAGAAAACAATTTTGCTGTAAATTTAAATTTTCAAATGGTTCTAAGCACTATGGGACTTCACATCAGAGGTCATCAGTCCCTTAGACATAGAACTACTTAAAACTAACTAACCTAAGAACATCACACACATCCATGCCCGAGGGAGGATTCGAACCTGAGACCGTAGCAGCCGCGACCGCTACGGTCGCAGGTTCGAATCCTGCCTCGGGCATGGATGTTTGTGATGTCCTTAGGTTAGTTAGGTTTAAGTAGTTCTAAGTTCTAGGGGACTGATGACGTCAGAAGTTAAGTCCCATAGTGCTCAGAGCCATTTGAACCGTAGCAGCCACGCGGCGCCGGACTGAAGCGCCTAGAGCCGCTCGACCACAGAGGTCGGTTTAAAGTTTCACACTTCTAGTTTCTGTAAAGGACTTCTGGAGAGCTGAGAGCGAGTTTCTGCATTAAAACTGTAACCTTTTGTTATTTGATCTCACTGAAATATTTGATAACATTGTTGATCTAATTGTTCATAAGTAATTTTATTTAATTTAACGGTTTTGGTTCAAATGGCTCTGAGAACTATGGAACTTAACATCTGAGGTCATCAGTCCCGTAGAACTTAGAACTACTTAAAACTAACGAACCTAAGGACATCACACACATCCATGCTCGAGGCAGGATTCGAACCTGCGACCGTAGCAGTCTCGCGGTTCCGGACTGAAGCGTCTAGAACCGCACGGCCACCGCGGCCGTCTTTAACGGTTTTGTCTTAACATGTCAGGGTTCTGTTGGCCTAATTAACAAAATTATTTTGCTGGTAAGTGTTAATGAAAATTTGTTCAGCAGTTACTTGGCCCGGTCCTTCCACTCTCAGGCTGCCTTATGGCAGTAATATGTACCATAGTACACATGGAAACACGATGTCGATTTTGATCCGATGGCGTCAAATGCCACCTGGGGGATAGTAGATGTGCTGATTATAATGGTTACAACATCGTCTGCCAACAGATAGCGTAGCGGCATAACTGCCAGATCGCCATCTGTTTCCACCCTTTAGTAGGGAATACTCACAGCCAGGAAGCTCAGTAAACGTGCGAAGTAAACAGGCAACAATGCCTCAGAGACGAAATCGTGCTTTCTGCAGCCAACTGAGAGAGTTTTAAAACAGTCAAATTGTGCCCTTCCGAGTGGCGAGATGGTTCTTACGGAGAATTACCACGCAAGTCGGACGTGCTGCGTCAGTGAAGGCAGCAGTGGCAGATTGTATAGCTATCACAGCACAGATAAGAAGGTTTGTGAGCCCAGATGTGTCAACAAGAGCTGTTGCGAACTGGTTATTAGCAGTGGACTACAGGGACACACATTCACACATACACACAAGCCACCACAACGTCGACGTGCTCAGCTGGTGCCTTCAGAGGATCAAATGGAAGATTGAATGGCGTGCCATGATCTTCAGCAATGAAATTCAGGTTCTGAGTGCAGGCAAGTGATGGTCGTTTGCGCGTACGGCCTAGACTTGCTGAGTGCTCTCTCGGAGAGTGCATTCGTCCATGACACACTGACCTCACTCCAGACCTTATGGTCTGGGGTGTGATAAGTTACAAGTCTTGTTCACCTTTGTTGTTTCTGCAGGGGTGCTAACCAGCGCTCCGTACACGCAGAATTTTGGTTGCCGTTCTTGGAACAGGAAGGTGACGTATAGTTCCAACAGGATAATGCTGCCTACACACCGCCCCTGAAACTCAACGTGGTCTGTAAGATATGCAGAAACTTTCCTGGCCAGCACAATCTCCGTACTTGTGAAGCGACTATACAACTCGCCAACAAACAACTCTTACAGAACAGGTGAACAGGTGGAGCAGCTGTGGCATAACGTATCCCAGGACATTATCCGCCACCATACGATCGACTGGATGCAACAGTCAGTGCCTGCATTGCCGCCCGTGGAACCTACAGCAGTACTAATGTGGGTGTTTCAGCATGGGCATCTCAGAACCGTTTGTGCTACATCGTGCGTTTCATAAGTAATGCGACCAAATTCATAAAAATTCATTTCTAGAATATATTCGCACAAATAATCAAAAATTTTCAGTATAGCACCCGCTTGCGTCGATACACTTCTGGAGGCGGTGTTTCCGTGCCTGAAGGCATCCTGGAGTGCCTTTTCCGGAATGTCCTTTAGAGCTGATGTAACATGCGCCTGAATGCTTTCAATCGTGTCCGAATATTTTCCTTTCATGACTCCAGGGAAACAAGTCAGCGGGAGCCAGGTCAGGACTGCAGGGAGGCTGGGGAACCAGTGGGGTCTTGGTCCTGGCCAGGAAGTCGTTGACAATGAAGGCGCTGTGACTCGGCGCGTTGTCGTGGTGAACTTTCCACGTGTCCTTGGTGTCGCTTCGGCAGCGAGAGACCCTCCTTTTCAGTCTTTTGAGCACTTCTAAGTAGAAAGCTGAGTTCACTGTAGTCCCGGTAGCTACGAATTCGTGGTGGACAATGCCTCTGACGTCAAAGAAGACAATGAGCATGGTTTTGGTCCTGGGCTTGCTCAGGCGTGCCTTCTTGGGATGGGGCGAAGATGGCGTGTGCCAGTCTGAACTCTGCCTTTTTTGTCTCTGGGTCGTACTCAAAAATCCACGACTCATCACCACTGATAACTGAGTTTTCAAAATGAGGCTCATTTTCACACATTTCCAACATTTCTCGGCACCGAAGCACTCGCATATGGTTGTGTTCGTCGGTCAACACTTTTGGGACGAGTTCGGCACACACTTTTCTCATATTCAAATCTCCGGTCACAATGCGGAAAACGGTTGTTTTTGACTTGTTTGGAGTTTGTGCTATCAATTGAAGGCTCAGCCGTCTGTCAGAGTTCAAACAATCGCGCACACGTGTCACATTTTCGTCGAGTCGTGTGGTTGATGGCCGTCCACTACGGTGATCTCCTCTCGGCCCTCCATGAACGACTTGTGCCATCTGAAAGTGATTTCCCTAAATCACTCCAGGCAAATGCCGGGATGGTTCCTCTGAAAGGGCACGGCCGACTTCCTTCCCCATCCTTCCCTAATCCGATGAGACCGATGACCACGCTGTCTGGTCTCCTTCCCCAAACCAACCAACCAACCATCTGAAAACTTGTGATTTGGACAAGTCATCATTCCCAAAGGCATGTTGAAGTAATGGAAACGTTTCGGTGGCGGACTTCCCAAGTTTAACGCAAAATTTGATAGCGTACCGTTGCTCTCCAGAATGATCCATTGCGCTGTGTTACATAAACTCAAAACGGGGTGGACGGAAACGCACGTCCTGACTCTCCGGCAGCTCGCAACCGAATGAGACAAAGAGAGTTTTTAAGCTAACACCCCCGTCCAGTTAGCCCAGCCGGTTACAGCACGCTGTGGTGTACCGTTGCGTCAGAAAGAAATTGGTCGCATTACTTATGGAACGCACTCTGTATTCATCTGTAAATGTAATCATTTCATGTACGCCATATGCACTGAGAACCGAAAACCTTTACAAGGATGTACTAATTTTTTCCGGCAGTGTATTTCGCATAAGGTTGAATGAAAAATTTCAAGTTAAGAGATTTGTATGAAAACCGTATATTTCAATAGAAACGGTACATACAGTGAGGAGACAAAACTTTATGACCGTGTTGGTCAACGTTTGTAACGCAATATATGTGTGTTGTAGATCCGATAAGCCCTGGATAGGTTTCCGGAAGCATAGGGCACCAAATTTCTGCCCAAATGTCACGCAATTCCCGTAAATTACAGACCGATGGTTTCTGTGCTCGAAGCGCTCGGCAGCGTCCCAGATGTGCTCCGCTGGAATAATATTAGGTCAATATAACGGCCAGCACAACGTGAGTTCACACTCATGCTCTTCAAACCACTGTAGCATGATTTTGGTCTCGTGACACAGACAGTGACTCCGGTGGAATGTGGCATCACCATCGCAGGAGACAAGAAGGATGGAGGAATGCATGTGGTCGGCATTAAAGTTCACTTAGTACACAGCTGTCGAGTGCTTCAATCGCTACCTGATCCCATGCAGTTCTTGGTGAATGTTCCCCGTAGCTTAACAGTGCGTCCTCCTGCCTGTTTCCGTGTCGCGGTGCATCTTTCGAGTAACCATTCGTCTGGATGATGCCGTATCTGGACGCTACCATAGGCCTGGTGTAGCAAGAAAGGACCAGGTGATACGTTTCTGTTGATCCAAGGCGCAATCTCTCTGATCCCGTGCACACTGCGATCGTAACTAACGTTGTGGTTGGGCCAGTACAGGGAACACTTTGGCGCTGCCTGCTGCGAAGCCAATGTGTACTGAACGGTGTTCTCCAAAACACCTTTGCGTGCACCAGCATAGTACTCTGTCCCCAAATCTGCTACATAACGCCATCCTGCTTTGCAGGGTGATTCAGACACTGATCTCCACGTTTTCTGATGAAAGCCAATATGTGAGTTCACCAAGATGTGCTCAGAAAGGTTATGTTGCAAAGAGTGCTAAATACTGTAGTGAAGCCAGCGGTTTTTTCGCTTTTTTACTTAAATCCTAAATATTATAAATTATTCCGTACCTTCGCGTGAGTTAATTGTCTCGATTTGAAGTTACTTCTGTTTGTAACGTTTAGAAAGCTCTCATCTTGCCCCAGCTGAAAATTAGACGCACGATTGGATGACTTGTTTAACTGGAAGTTATACATTGCGATGAGGAGCACTAAACACACTGTGAGATCTCCGCACTGCCTCAGAGACCTGCTGTTTCGTCCAGTGAGTGGGAGGCAGCTTCAACAAGCTGGATGGAAACGGGATATAGCGGGCATCGACGACACTGGGATTTGCGAGTCTGTCGATCTACTTAGTGACTACTAACAGCTATAATTAATTGGAGAGAGTTAACTAGATCCTTACCTAGTTAAGGGTGTAATAGGATGTTACCGGAGAAGAGCGCATTACCCCAGAAGAGCTATCGCAATCGACGCTCACCAAACAAGCAACATACAATGCACCGCTTTTAGGTGCTGTTTAAAGTTCGCGCTATTGACAATTTCACTTTAAGGTTAAAAATTTCGTCGCAAAAAATCAGACCGAATGAAGTGCCCTCCTTATGAAACTCCCAGTATATCCTTTTGACACCTGATGTCCATCGTAACGGGCATAGATTTTACTCTCCTTCTACTACGTATTCTTCATTTTCAACCGTAATATCTGTGCTCCATTTGAAAGGACAGTATGGTGCAGCCATCTGGTTGGATAAACTGTCACTAGGATTGCTTGACGCCAAGTAGCAGCTTTATTTATGACGGGTTGACTTGGCAGATGAGTACTCCTTTATTATTATTTGCCGAAACTTATTTAATGAAAGTACGAATATGTGCTTCTTGTAGACGATGTATATAATTGTCGTTTACAAGGCTTTGCTGTGTAACAATTTTTGGTAGTACTGCACCTTTCTTTCATCATCGTTTCAATGTAGTAATGTCCACAGTATGGACGCTGGGACTTAGTGCCACATTTTCGAGCAGTGGTGATTCTCTTCGCAAATTTCCAACACATTTCCTGTTGTGATTGTCGCTAAATGACATTGTCTGATACATTATTATGATTATTATAACTGTAATTATTATTTGTAAGCAAAATAGTATGTTAATACATTTTCTGTAACAATGAAGAAGTCAAGAATACCCAAAGCAATCCGTCGGACAACAGACAAGATTCTTGCAAATCAAGGACATCGGATTAACAAACTAATTTCTGCTGTAAAATGGTATGACCAAAAGTCAGCCATAACTGTATCGACCAAGATTGGGAAGCAGCCTACGGATCAACAAAAACATTGAGAAAAATGGGAGATTAGTTCAGGTTACCTGTTCATCGGTAATCAGCTGCTGCAGTAAAAATACGGATTGTAAAGACCTGACTGACAGAGTTATGAGTTTATAGAGGATCTGCACCAGAAGCAGAAAAGACTAAAAACTATTTTTCACTTCGTATATCTGACAACTACAAATAGCTGAATTTAGTGCAGGATTGACCGAATTTAGAACTCTGAACCAAAAAAAAAAAAAACGAAGTATCTTTATTTCAAACTAAGAATTGCAGAGCATTTGTTAACTGGCCAGGAGCAACAACATTCTGAAGAAGAAGATAAGGCCTCAACTCCTAAAAGGATCAGTAACGCTCACCTTATTTAGCCCATTTGCCAGAAATCAGTGAGTAGAAAAGTAGCATGAGGTGTAATAACACTGCCTGCTGAAGAAAACCAAAATAAAGTGTGAAGGCTATTTAGCTTTCCTTTGTCCAACATCACAGAACAACTATTTCTCTGTCACCAGAAATAAAATTGTCACAATTTATGTCTTCTTTGAAATTATAATCAATCTGTGATAAAAGTGGTATCTGCCAAATACGACTGTATTTTGTTATGTAAACTACCAACTTTTTTCTTCATATTTTTCATTTTCTTTCTAATGTCTACTTATATGTCACGAAGAACCAGTGTCCACTATAATGGCAACTCCTGAATATCATTAATTCTTTTTAAATTCCAGAATTTCTGTGAATTCCCTTCCACTGTCTTCTGTTTATCAGGCACATAAAAGCTGTTTCACATAAACAGATGATAATTGCCGCCAGGAGAATGTAATGAAGCAGCGGTTGTCACAGTTTACCAGAATGATAAGTAATCATCACAGCAGAGTAGTTTCCCTATTAATTAGTTTACAGATACCTTTACATCTGCGTTCCACGAACCCCCGCGAAGTGTGTGGCACATGGTACGTTTCATCCTACCGTATATTAAGGTTTCTTCTAGTTTCCTTCGTGGATTGATATAACCTGTCAAAATTTTTATCTAATAGAATTTCATCATCTTTAATTGTAGCACCTGCAGAAGCCTCAGATTAACACTGTCTCATAAGTCATTAACGTATAATGCGAAGAATAATCGCCGTATCAAGACGTTACAGCAGTATCGGTGGATAATTCTTCATCCAGAATCATGTGCTATGTGTCGATTATCAAGATATTTTCGATCCAGTCGCACACCCCTGGTTATACAGCCCTCTGAAATCTATATTCTTTAGATGTGGTACTAAATCTATTGATTAATCCCCGAATCAACCTGATATTCCTCTATCCATGACACTATCGATATTGTGAGTGAGCTCAGTATGCTGATTTTCATATGATCAGTATTTTAGATATCAATGATGCTTTACAGAGAGTTCGTAATTTTTAACTCTAATATATTCCAGTATGCTGCTAAAAATAAATATCAGTGATGCAGGATAGGTGGATCACCTATACTTCTTTTTTTTTTGATTGGTACGACCTATGCTCTTTTCTAATCACGAGATTTTCGGTAAACGGTGAACGGGAGTGGAGCTAATTCACTCGCAAATTCTTTAAAATTCTTGACAGGGGCTCTATCGATCCATAGGACCTCACTAAGTTTTAGTGATGTATTTCAGCACCACCACCACTCATTTATAATCTCATCATAGCAACGGAACGGCTGTTAAATGATGGTAATTCATTTCTATACGAAGCGACACCTGATGATGGAATTCAGTTTCGAAATATTCTCGAGTATTCAACCGGTTTTGTGATCCAGATGGTGAGATATTTCGGCAAGCCGACTTGTAGCCATCTCCAGCAATTCCTAACGACTGCTGATCACTGGGTTTCGTCTTATATACACATTAAAAAAAGTTTTGCATCACCCTGGTTCCCAGAACTCCTGAAGATAGACGTTGACTGTGGGTATTGTATCACAGACACAGTCCTTTTGACTCTTCAGAGATGGCACTAAACTAAATGTAAACAACCATACATGAGCAGCGCCTATTAGACGGAGGGGATACGACAGCCGATCAGTTCCAGTCACTCCACCAGGAAGGAGGTACACGGCCCGTGTTGTCTGTAGTTCAACCGTGCCTAGACGGTCAATACCGCGGTTCGATCGCGTCCGCATTGTTACTTTGTGCCAGGAAGGACTCTCAACAAGGGAAGTGTCCAGGCGTCTCGGAGTGAACCAAAGCGATGTTGTTCCGACATGGAGGAGATACAGAGTGACAGGAACCGTCGATGGCAAGCCTCGCTCAGGCCGCCAAAGGGCTACTACTGCAGTGGATGACCGCTACCTACCAATTATGGTCGGGGGAACCCTGACACCAACGCCACCATGTTGAATAATGCTTTTCGTGCAGCCACAGGACGTCGTGTTACGACTGAGACAGTGCGAAATAGGCTGCACGATGCGCAACTTCACTCCCGACGTCAATGGCGAGGTCAATCTTCGCAACCACGACACCATGCAGAGCGGTACAGATGGGCCCAACAACATGCCGAATGGACCGCTCAGGATTGGCATCACGTTCTCTTCACCGATGAGTGTCGCATATGCTTTCAACTAGACAATCGTCGTGTCTGCCGGCAACCTGGTCAGGCTGAACGCCTTAGACACACTGCCCAACGAGTCCAGCGAGGTGGAGGTTCCCTGCTGTTTTTGGGTGGCATTATGTGGGGCCGACGTACGACGCTGGTAATCATAGAAAGCGCCGTAACGGCTGTACGACACGTGAACGCCATGCTCCGACCGATAGTGCAACCATATCGGCAGAATATTGGCGAGGCATTCGTCTTCACGGACTACAATTCTCGCCCCCATCGTGCACATCTTGTGAATAACTTTCTTCAGGATAACGACATCGCTCGACCTAGAGTGGCCTGCATGTTCTCCAGACATGAACTCTATCGAACATGCCTGGGATAGATTGTAAAGGGCTGTTTATGGACGACGTGACCCACGAACCACTCTGAGAGATCTACTCCGAATCCCCGTTGAGGAGTGGAATAATCTGAACCAACAGTGTCTTCATGAATCTGTGGATAGTATGCCACGACGAATACAGGCATGCATCAATGCAAGAGGACGAGCTACTGGGAATTAGAGGTACCGGTGTGTACAGTAATCTGGACCACCAACTCTGAAGGTCTCGCTGTATGGTGGTACAATAAAAAGGGCGGAAATGATGTTTATGTTGATCTCGTTTTCAATTTTCTGTACAGGTACCGGCACTCTCGGAACCGAGGTGATGCAAAACTCCTGCTGTCGAACACGGAACCGTGGTACCCAGGCGCAGCTTCACTGGCGATGTTGTGGGATGTAACAAACCTGGAGAGAATGTCATTCCGTTTTAATGTATCCACCTTGTTCCTCGCCATTGGGAAATTCATGATTTCTGGTTTCCGTTATGACCACGTAACGTAATTGAATTCGTACTTCCAGTGGGTTGGAAATCGATTAATTGAGAAACTGAATAGGCAGAGTTATAGAACGCAATGAAGAAGGAAGGTTATCAATAAAATATTCATACATTAAAATAAAGACGCTTCACATTTCTAAAAACAGCCTCCATACAAGTACGCTAGCAGCCAAGAATTCACTGTTGACAACCATAAGGAAAACACTAACACTTAACAGCAGAACTAGCGTGCTAGTAGAGTACTAGTGACGGAAAACTTACTATTATTCCGGAAGCTAACACTGCAGAGACTGCTGGAGGGAAGCTTCCAATATAAATCAGAGAGCACTGACTGGATGTTCCATCGGTTCTTCGAGAATACTTTATACATTATTAATGAAACAAGCACGACACTGGTCTAAAGTTCTACAATAGGTATTATTTTACAAACCGGTTTTCAGCTATAAGCCATCGTCACGTATAAAGATAAATATGTATGGCTGTGAAATTTTGTAAGATCAGAGATTTTAAACCAGTGCATTACAGACTATCTCAGATGGTTTCCAAAGTGACAGTTCCTAAGGTTTGTTTTAGGACTAAAACGAATTGAATTATTTCACTGAAAATATTATGTAAAGTTATTGAAGAGAGCAAAATACGTAATATATTAAATAATGAACTATATAACAAATTAAAACAATTGTTATGAGAAGAAAATAAATTGACAAAATGAATTCCAAGGGAATGACCGAATACAATAGTCTTATCTTCAACAGGTGCAATATCACAAACAGGTATTGTATTGTATGTTAACCGGGGACCTAGAAACGACGGAGAGGCTCCGTCCCCTACGCAGCCGCAGTGCTCTACAACCCCTCCGCCGCCCCATACCGAACCCAGGGTTATTGTGCGGTTCGGCCCCAGGTGGACCCCCCAGGGAACGTCTCACACCAGACGAGTATAACCCCTGTGTTTGCGTGGTAGAGTAATGGTGGTGTATGCGTACATGGAAACTTGTTTGCGCAGCAATCGCGACATAGTGTGAGGCGGAATAAGGGTGACCAGCCCGCATTTGCCGAGGCAGATGGAAAACCGCCTAAAAACCATCTACAGACTCGCCGGTTCACCGGACCTCGACACAAAGGGGCCGGGCGGATTCGAGCCGGGGACCAGGCGCTCCTTCCCGCCATGAAAGCCGTGCGTTAGACCGCAGGCGGGCTACAAAGAGGTAAGTTATACAAGGAGATGAAGTGAATAACTGAAACAGTTGTGATTACATAAAGTAAAACTTTTTAACACAGCGAATGAAACTATAGTTAATGGTATAAAGGAAAAATAGGCCATGTAATTAGGAGGGGGTAATTTACAACATGATTTGGATAGGATTATGAATAGTATCTGCAGTTAAAAGTGGTGAGTGAGGAAACTGTGTCTAATAGTTCAATACTAAGCTGGGGAAATTTACATATGTTTCTTAATTTCCATTATTTGATGGTATTTCATTTTCCTCCTTTTACGGATGTGTTGTGTTGTGCATATGAAAAGATGTTCCTAAGCTCTTATATTTAAGTTTCCTGGCCACATTCAGAGAGACTTTTCCTAAATATGGAATCATACGTCATTTGTTGCGGTGTTGAACGGGTGGATTAAGAACGGATAATAGAAGAAAGGAGAGCTGTTTCTGTTTTTTTATGCGTTATGGAGGCCACCATTGCATGAGGGTAGTAACTGTTTGGTGCCATTTGCTTGACCGCATTTAATTCAGTTTGGAAGCTGTCATCACTCATGGGAACGGATATTAGGCGATGTATCATTGAACGTAAAGCAACCTGTTAATGTATGACTGGTGTTTACAGTGTGTATGGTGGTAGATTTCCTATAAATCTTGAAAGATTGGATGTAATTACTGGTATCTACGGTTAGATCTAAGTAATTTATTGAGTTACCTATAAAGTCCATTGTGAATTGGACACTTTATTTGATTAAAATTTAGTTGGTTGAGGAATGTTTGAAGTAGAAAAAGTTTGGATAATTATGGGCAGAACCTTCCAAGCAGGTAGGGGTTGTGACAATCTACCACGCCAATTGGACAGAATTTGGCGCAATATCTCTCAGGAGGACAACTAACAACTCTTTCAAAAATTCCAACCCGAGTAATTGCTTATCTGCACATGTACATCACATCTACCGATCTTTGATTTATCACAAAAAGCTGGCGGCATGTGGACCAGATTCAACGTCGTGTACCGTCATAGTGCCAATAACTGGCCAAGGCCGCACAGAGGTGGGGAATGCTGACAGGGTAGTCCAGATCTTGCACCTCGCGATTTTCAACATCTGAGGAGGAAAAGATTTTTCAATGATGAGGATGTTTACACAGTGTTTCTCAAACGACTCGGTGTTCAAGGAGACGATTTATGTCGTCGACGAACTGAACGATTGGTAGAACGTTCCGACCGTTATTTACTTGGTCTTGGTGACTGCGTTGAAAAATAGTGGTATGTATTCGTATCTATGTCACTTTGAAGTGTGGTGCAGCATTCAATAAAAGTTATTTGGCATACCATAATAATGTGTAACTTATTTCTAGAAGTCCTCTCGTAATTGCAGAGTGCGCCATAAGAGGGCAGCCATGTCACAACATGTACACTGAATTAGTTCGCGCGCCGGCCGGAGTGACCGAGCGGCTCTAAGCGCTACAGTCTGGAACCGCACGACTGCTACGGTCGCAGGTTCGAATTCTGCCTCGGGGATGGATATGTGTGATGTCCTTAGGTTCGTTAGGTTTAAGTAGTTCTAAGTTCTAGGGGACTGATGACCTCAGAAGCTAAGTCCCATAGTGCTCAGAGTCATTTGAACCATTTGAATTAGTTCGCGTCTGCGAATATGCTACTCAATGAACATATTTGCAAAGCGGGCTGCTGTCGTTACGCCTTCAGAGGCAGCAGGAGTAGCGACTTCAGTGAAATGCACGCATCTACCTTGACGTTTGCCGTTTCATAAACAGCGCCCATATTGCGCTCCCGTAATGTGAGTTAAAAACTTGGCGAAATTGTCTGTCCACTGATACGCGTCTGTTTTCTGTATGACTTTTGGTTTTCACACACTTGTCTTCTGAAAGCTTGGAGGTACTTATGAATGTCGCTGTACTTGTGAATCCCAAATGGTTGTCGACGCTAATAGCTAATTTATCATCCATCATTTATCTCATCCTCAGAGTGCAGTGCCCCAAATAACAAGAAGCGCTTCTTTAATAACAATTCATACATATACGTGGAGTAGTGAAAATTTGTGCTGGACCGCGAATATAACCTGGACATCCTGCTTTCCGCGAGCAGTTGCCTTAACCATTAAACTTGCTTTTTAAGCCTCTAGGCACGACTCAAACCTCCGTTATCACTGATGTTTCTTCCTATCACACCTGAAGAAAGACATATTATTCTCTCCATCTTAATATGGCTGCCAAAGTAGCGTGTACATTTGTTGGGAAGTAACAAAAAGAAAAAAACAACACCTAACAAACAAATAGCGGGTACATTTGTTAGGAAATAACAAAAAGAAAACCACACCAAACAAACAATTACTCACCCACCATGAGATATCATGGACCGTGTAACACCACCTCCAGGCTTGATAATGACCTCAACTGAAAGCATTGCTGTAATGACTACATAAGCCACGTTTACATACTTTCGAGTAAAACACAAAAAACTGTACAGAAATTTTAAATCCTTCATAAATGGTCTTGTGTTTTCCCAGTGCTTATTTAGGCCACCAACACACCATAACAGCTCATTAGATAAGCAGACAAAGATGTATTGTGATATTTATTGAACTGGACTTGCCTCGCTGTTTCATCAAACAACTTATATTAATATGATGTCAAATAGTAAACAAATAACTAAAGAAACAACAACTATTAGCGCTCTGCAGGTTACTGGATTGGATAAAAAGTATGAGAATTACAAATTAATGAAGATAATGGATATCCTAATAAAAGTCACAGGTGTGTAAGGTTAAAAACAAGTTCACTGTGCTTCTCTTTCTGATGAACTGTATGTAGCCATAACAGTTATGTCACAGATCACCTTACCATAAAATTACATGTCTTTATCTATTACGACGTTTCGGCTACTGCCATTATAAGACATCAAACAGTGTACAACTTTTATGAGAAGGTTCTATGTCAGTACTAAAACCTGTATCTAATCGGAGTGTAGCTTACGATAGGTTTAGCACTGGCACAGAGCGTTCTCTTATAAATTCTAAGCTTTTTATGTCTGATGATGACAGTAGCCGAAACGACGTAGTAGATAAAGAAATTTTAATAAGTGCCATAGACGGTTTCATTCACAAAGTATTCACAATTAACGTGGACTCACACAGGAAATTCATTCCTTTATTAATAAGTTTCAGTCACTGCTGCAAATAATCCCAAACATTTCCCATGGGATTAATAAGAGGTGATTTATCGCCACAGAGAAGTGTGGTAGGCTACCTGAGAGTGAAAGTAGCCACTCATGCATGCCTTAGTACAAGCACGGTTGTTATCATTTGGGAACATGGGATGTTCACTATTTACACTTTAACTTCATTCGAAACAGGTGTCCATCATCCTCAGTAAAAGGTGTGATCCCCAAAGACATGAATACAATCTTTTATTCTTTTTTTGAATTGAAGCAAACACCCAGCTACTGTCGTTTTGGGCAATTTATTTCTGTATCTTAAAGACATGCTGTATCAGTTCATGATGACTGTTAGCTGAAGGGTGGTATTAAAGTATATACCCTCCATTTGCATCCCTGACGTCCTCTTTGGGTTACAAATCAGGAGACTGTGTAGGCAAATCAAGGGCCTTTCATTACCCTGTTGGAATATGCCGTTTGTTACCCTGGACACGAAATTATGACAATAGGATTCAACATTCTTGGCATATATTCTCGAGCATTCACCCCCCTCGAGAATTATCAAATCAGTCCTGTTGTCATATCCGATAGCTCTCCACTCTGAGCTGGAGAGCGAAGGGACTTGAGCATCGCTGGTAACTGTAATCTTTCATCAGGTCGTCTACTGGTCGCAAACTGAAGCAAGTCTTGTCGCTGAACATCACAAAGGGACACACAATGCCCCGGGTGACTCTGGTTCTCACATCACTCAAGACGTCTGTGTCGCCAATAAAGGGAGCATGGTAGGCCGAGATCTCTACTCAGCTTCCAGTAATTCGTTCCTGACGGTTCGTAGCGATACTCTGCTTTCTCTGTTCGTCTGTTCATCACAGCCAGACGAACAGTCCAGTGTTTATCTTGTAACTGTAATGCACTTTATATGCGATCTGAGCAGAGAAAAATTTACAGAAAATCTTCCTGAGCAAACAACGTCCGACGTTGGATGATACATTAAGCAATCGCGGATTCAGATCACGTAGGTGAAAGATTACCTTGAAATTATTCGCAATAAATGTATTAGAATAAAATAACTTCCTCTCACGCTGCTAATCAGTAGATTGAACACGAGGCAGTTTCTTTTGAATTAACATGCTTGGTTAAAATAATTCTATGATGGCGAAGTTTAAAATTATAAGTGCGTCAATTTCTGTTCGAACTTGCGTATCGCACTTCGTCAAATGAAGTACACATGTTCTACGTAACAAATGCAAGTAATTATTAGTATTATTATCTCAATAAGAGTACCGTGTGGCGACCAAACAGATCTCATCAAGCCGTCTAATCCTGTTCACCAGTAACTTTCACCAGTAACTCACCAATTGTTCCTTGAGATGAGCTATTAGAATAAAATGACAACATTAAAATGATGTACCACAACATATTGTCTTCATCACAGCTTACTACTTAAAATAACTTACATCGACCACATGCCCACTCAGTTACATGTCAGAGGTAAAGATAAGAACCGATCACAACAGAGTCCTGAAAACAAGTGATACAGGAACGAGAGAGATTATCTTTTGTTACTCATCGAGATGATAGCATACAACTATTTAAGTCCTAATAGCGTCCGAGTCCTTTGATTGTGATATTATTTTCACTTCAATAAAACATCACTGTCTTTTCAAATTGAGTGTCACTAAGAAATAAAAGGAAAACGTCATTGAATCCTTTCATGGCGCAGTCCCTGTGAAACGGCGCGAGGCCACTATTCTTACCACACTGCCCTCAGTCCATCTCGTCGCCACCCGTTCTGCACTCATTTCACTACAACACAACTGTCCGTTCCATCTGTCGATGTGATGCTGCTATTCCTTATGGCAATCACTGAACCTTTTGCAAGGCCCGAAATATGGGGTAAGATATACACGCATGTCCTCTGGGTATACTGTTATATTACGATCGTCGCTTAAAAAGTGTTAGTTACATTAGACACAATTAATAGCCATCACATACTCACACCATTCTCCATCTGTAGGAGTGGCTTTCTTCTCTATTGAAAAAACAAATTCACCACACATCAATATGATTTTTTAATGAGTAGATCCCACAGAGAATTTGAAACACGAACAGCTGCTAGCATGAGTTTCTTAGAAGTAGATACCTTAGGGGTTGCGATGCAACTCAAATCGATGGATACGGGCAAGTCTTCAGGTCCAGATTGTATACCGATTAGGTTCCTTGCAGATTACGCTGATACAATAGCTCCCTACTTAGCAACCATATACAACCGCTCGCTCACCGATAGATCTGTAACTACAGATTCGAAAATTGCGCAGGTCGCACCAGTGTTTAAGAAGGGTAGTAGGAGTAATCCATCGAACTACAGACCTATATCATTGACGTCGATTTGCATTAGGTTTTTGGAGCATATACTGTATTCAAACATTATGAATCACCTCGAAGGGAACGATCTATTAATACGTAATCAGCATAGTTTCAGAAAACATCGTTCTTGTGCAACGCAGCTAGCTCTTTATTCGCACGAAGTAATGGTTGCTATAGACAGGTGATCTCAAGTTGATTCCGTATTTCTGGATTTCCAGAAAGCTTTTGACACCGTTCCTCAGAAGCGACTTCTAATCAAACTGCGGGCCTATGGGGTATCGTCTCAGTTGTGCGACTGGATTCGTGATTTCCTGTCAGGAAGGTCGCAGTTCGTAGTAATAGACGGCAAATCATCGAGTAAAACTGAAGTGATATCAAGTGTTCTCCAGGGAAGCGTCCTGGGACCTCTGCTGTTCCTGATCTATATAAATGACCTGGGTGACAATCTGAGCAGTTCTCTTAGGTTGTTCGCAGATGATGCTGTAATTTACCGTCTAGTAAGGTCATCCGAAGACCAGTATCAGTTGCAAAGCGATATAGAAAAGATTGCTGTATGGTGCGGCACGTGACAGTTGACGCTAAATAACGAAAAGTGTGAGGTGATCCACATGATCCACATGAGTTCCAAAAGAAATCCGTTGGAATTCGATTACTCGATAAATAGTACAATTCTCAAGGCTGTCAATTCAACTAAGTACCTGGGTGTTAAAATTACGAACAACTTCAGTTGGAAAGACCACATAAGTAATATAGTGGGGAAGGCGAGCGAAAGGTTGCGTTTCATTGGCAGGACACTTAGAAGATGCAACAAGTCCACTAAAGAGACAGCTTACACTACACTCGTTCGTCCTCTGTTAGAATACTGTTGCGCGGTGTGGGATCCTTACCAGGTGGGATAGACGGAGGACATCGAAAGGGTGCAAAAAAGGGCAGCTCGTTTTGTATTATCACGTAATATGGGAGAGAGTGTGGCAGATATGATACGCGAGTTGGGATGGAAGTCATTAAAGCAAAGACGTTTTTCGTCGCGGCGAGATCTATTTACGAAATTTCAGTCACCATCTTTCTCTTCCGAATGCGAAAATATTTTGTTGAGCCCAACCTACATAGGTAGGAATGATCATCAACGTAAAATAAGAGAAATCAGAGCTCGAACAGAAACGTTTAGGTGTTCGTTTATCCCGCGCGCTGTTGGGGAGTGGAATGGTAGAGAGATAGTATGATTGTGGTTCGATGAACCTTCTGCCAAGCACTTAAATGTGAATTGCAGAGTAATCATGTAGATGTAGATGTAGATGTAGATGTAGAAGTGGAAATACTGAAGTGTTATTTTGGTAATGTTTGATCAGGGTGACTGTGATGTAACTCTTACCATCTCCGTCAGTGTACTTCAAAGTGAATTGATTTTCCTTTGTTAATAATGAAAGTTTAGCATTGTTATTTTGTAATTGAGCTTGTATCGTAATTTGTCATTCCAAAAGTCCACATTTAACGACCGCGACACGTAGGGGGCATTGACCCAACACCCCTTTATCGCTCGCCATGGAGGAATTAGTACCGCGTCCCTGACCGGTGAGGGTGCAGCGCGCCGTGTCGTATATCTCTCGGAACGAGGGGCAATTCCACGCGATCCGCGCCCCCTACCCCTACCCCCATTCCAAACACATCCTCGGTCCCTCCCACCCCCACCCCCAACCCCCCTTACATACATACACACACACACACACACACACACACACAGCACGCTGCCTGTCGATTGGTCCGTGTGGCGGAGGCCCAGGGCCACGCGTCACTTGTCCGCCGGCGACTACAAATTGATATCAACAGCTGACACCGGCCGGATAGGCCATCTGCGTTCTCATGGGGGGCGAGAACGGCACAGCTTTTTTCCACGCCCGTCCTTTTGTCTCGGGTCTACCCCGCCTTTCACCTGCGTCTTTTTTCAGTTTTTTCTCTCTTTTCGGACCGATCGTTTTGTTTCAGCGCTACTGAGGCACGGGGGGTCGTTAGGATGATAATTCATTGCGCAGCAGTCTTTCTCGCTTCATTTCGATTTTCGCTCTGATTGCTACACATAGATACACTCTAAGACAAAAGGTAACAGCTGGTCCCGGCGGAGGTTCGAGTCCTCCCCCTGGCATGGGTGTGTGTGGTTGTCCTTAGGATAATTTAGGTTAAGTAGTGAGTAAGCTTAGGGACTGATGACCTTAGCAGTTAAGTCCCATAAGATTTCACACACATTTGATCATTTTTGAACAAAAAGAAACGATGCTCCACGAAGGAATCATGCTGATGGGACGGAAACCGGTAGATGTAATGTACATGTACCAACAAACAAATGATTACAGTTTCGGAAAAATTGAATGATTTATTCAAGAGAAAGGGCTTCCCTAAATGAGGAAGTTAATAATGAGTTAGTCCGCCTGTGGCTTTACGCAAGCAGTTATTCGGCTTGACATTGATTAACAGAGTTGCTGGATTTCTTCCTGATGGATATAGTCCCAAATTCTGTTCTACTGGCGCGTTGGGTCGTAAAAATCCCAAGTTGGTTGGAAATCCCTGCCTGTAATGCTCCAAACATTCTCCAAACAACTAGGGTTTGGCAAGTACGAAGGCAACCAGCAGAAATTCCCGACGTGTGCGGGCGGGCATTATCTTGCTGAAATGTAATCCCAGGATAGTGTGCTTTAAAGGGCGTATAGTACCGTCGATATACCGCGGTGCTGTCAGACTAGTTATGCCGCGTTATTTTAGGAGAAGTCGTTCGCGCCTTAAGTGCACAAAGCTACTGATAATATAGCTATTACTACGAACAGCGGAGTAGGTGTGCAAGTTATTCTGGATGGTCCTTCAGTGTTTTGTGGATGCCTACTGAATTTTACACTTACCAATGCTGATGCTAGTGCACATGGTTGGGTTACTGTGGCTCTAGTTCGTGGTGGTAAAGTGGAGACTGCATCAGGGCTGGAGACCTTTAACAGCCGGGACGTTTCAGATATGTGAGGCGTATAACAGAGATCCTGATTCATCTTACTGTATGTCTACAATGCCGTTGGTTCTTAGAACAAAGAATCGTCGTAAAGTAAATGAATCAGAATCTGTGTCCGCATGGGTTAAAGGTGCACTGAAATGAGCGAAGATTAAAGTTGTGGGTGATGTCACGCATTACTATAGAAACTGAAATAAAGCACCTGTCCTTTCCTTTTTTGACCTGCTATCAAAAGAAATGGCACCCGAGATCATCTTCTCCGCCATATGGCGGATAACAGTGAGGATGGTGCAACACCGCGGTCTTTGGTGTCTCCAGAGACGTCTTCGACGTGGAAACTCATTGTCTGGAGTAGAATTGTCTTCAGTGACGAGTCGCTCTCGAACAAAACCAAGATGATTAGCGAAGACGTGTCTGGAGATGCTCGAGACAGCGGTGGGTCTCAACCTGTCACCTGCCATACGGACCCCTTTGGTTGTCATCCGCGGCACATCTACAGCACAGCGGTATACGCCGACGTATTCTACACCCCGTTTAGTTATCCTATATGGCAAGCCACGCCGAGGCTGCATTTCCGTGCTAGTCAAACCCTACCTTGGCCAGCCAGGACGCCGGATCTTTTCCCAATTGATAACGTTGAGAGCTTTATCGTCAGGGTACGCCAATTGGACAGAACTTGACACGATATCCTTCAGGAGGACATCAACAACTGTATCAATGAATGTCAACTCGAATAACTGCTTGCATAAGGGCCAAATGTGGACCAACGCGTTATTGACTTGCTGTATTTCTGAAGCTCTGTCTCTTGAATAATCGATAAAACTTATCCTAAAATGTAATCATTTGTTAGTCTGTACATCTACATCACATCTACCGATTTCCGTCCCATTCTTGTAATTTCATCGTGGTGCGTCGTTTCGTCGTTTTCTTTTGGTCTTAGAGTGTATTTCTAACTTAGTTATTTCATTCTTTTTTACTCGCACTCTCCCCAAGGCTGGTGTGTGATGGTCAGTTGATCATCCTCGGATAAGCTTTCATCTCAAAGGTTGGATGTCAACTACTACTGCCACATTTTATGAATCTGTGAAAAACTACCGTAAGATAGAATCGTATGATATAATCGTGACCTTCGACCTTCTGCCCAGCCAGCCTATACCGATGAGCCAAACCGTTATGACCGCTGCTCTCTCCGGGACCGAATGCCTTCTGGTAGCTCTGCGGGCACTTGATGCGGTAAGGAAAGTATACAAAACGGAACAGAAATGTAATGGAGAAATGTTCTAGCTTCGATACACGCCGAAGATTTGGAGATAAGTGGCGTCTCATAATAGAACGTAGATTCAGAGGCTTGTCCGCTCTGTAAAGCAGAGTAGACGGTGATCTGTAGCAGATATGACGTACAGTACAGTGATGGCGAATGCACAAATGTTTTGAAGCAAGCACATAATTAAACGCGGGACATGTATGGGACATGTGGTCTACGTGCACATTATTGCAGACCACATGCATCCCCTCACGCTTGTGTCTCCACCAACGGTGACGACAGCTAGTCATCACGATAACTGTGTTACAAGGCCAGAACCGTGATACCGGTTCGAAGGGCATGATAATAAACTCACGTTGTTGTCTCGGTCACAAAGATCGTCAGATCCAAACCTGAAGGAACACGCCTGAGCTATCGGGCTCCAGCTCAGCGTCCACAAACAACCGACCCGTAGTTTACTGGGACTGCGTGGCGTGTATGTACACATCTAGTGCTACAGACTTCCCGAAACCTACTATTGTCGAATCCACCCCACGAAGAATTGTTGCAGTACTGCGCTATTAGGTAGCTGGTCTTACTGTTTTGGTCCATCAATCTAATTTATAAATTACATAAAACACGCTGTGTAGGAAATGTTGAAGTCTATTCGGTGGAATCCCACAATGAACTGTCTTCGAGGGCAGGTAGAAAGACAACAGACATGCTGCAACCACACTTCGATGGTCCCAAGCGTGACCGACTGGATTCATGTTACCTGGTACCACATGTCACAACATTCGTTTCATTCATGCCCCCTGGAAAAAGGTAATCACGAGGTGAGGGCGATGTGCTCGTGCATTACTGTCTTGAAAGACAATACTAACGACGAAATCTGTAATGTAGAAGTGGGCAAGAGGTTGGAGAATTATGTCCCGACGCTGTACAACCCTAAAATTATCCTTCCTAAACACAAGAGATGATCGACGTCCGTACACGATACAGACACAAAACATAGCTTGTACGTAGGCTGTTTAATGTAAGCGTAGGCTTCCGCGGCCGTTGTCTTCTTCAATAAAATTCTTCAGGGTATCAGACCGCATCGTCATAATTTAAAATGCGCCAACGTTTCGGCCAGCGTTGCAGCTAGCCTTGATCAGGGCCTTACGTTAACTGCTAAATGAACACACGTGGTTCCTTAAATAGCTGCACGAGAAAACCGTGTCGTTACTTGATTGGCTGTAAAAGGAGGAGGAGGAGGGGTGAAAGGTATGCTTTATTGGTGTTTCCTTTATTATCTGTCATTGGCTGAAATAGCTGTTTTCTATTGGTCTTTATATTAATCCACCCCATTGGAGGAGACGGACGAATAGCGAACAGGTGATGGCTGTGACGTCACACTGTTTCCATGCTGTCCAGAAGCCGGCTGTGACGTGCCATTGCTTTGTGTGCCGCAGTAGTGGTCGCGAGCACACAAAGCAATGGCACTCCGCAGCCGGCTTCTGGACAGCATGGAAACAGTGTGACGTCACAGCCATCACCTGTTCGCTATTCGTCCGTCTCCTCCAATGGGGTGGATTAATATAAAGACCAATAGAAAACAGCTATTTCAGCCAATGACAGATAATAAAGGAAACACCAATAAAGCATACCTTTCACCCCTCCTCCTCCTCCTTTTACAGCCAATCAAGTAACGACACGGTTTTCTCGTGCAGCTATTTAAGGAACCACGTATGTTCATTTAGCAGTTAACGTAAGGCCCTGATCAAGGCTAGCTGCAACGCTGGCCGAAACGTTGGCGCATTTTAAATTATGACGATGCGGTCTGATACCCTGAAGAATTTTATTGAAGTAGGCTGTTTAAGTTTTTATGTTGGTTACGCCACGTAGCACTCTGTATGAAAATAACTGACTGTGCTGTGTGCAGTCTGTGGCTAATTTGCTTTGCTCGAATACTTGCTATTGTGTGTTGGGCAGTTGGATGTGAACAGCGCGTAGCGTTGCGCAGTTGGAGGTGAGCCGCAAGCAATGGTGGATGTGGGAAGAGAGATGGCAGAGTTTTGAGAGCGGACGATCTGGACGTGTGTCCGTCAGAAAAACGAAATTTGTAAGACTGGATATCATGGACTGATATATATATTATGACTTTTCAACACTATTAAGGTAAATACATTGTTCTCCATCAAAATCTTTCATTTGCTAACTATGCCTATCAGTAGTTAGTGCCTTCAGTAGTTAGAATCTTTTATTTAGCTGGCAGTATTGGCGCTCGCTGTATTGCAGTAGTTCGAGTAACGAAGATTTTTGTGAGGTAAGTGATTCATGAAAGGTATGGTTATTGCTAGTCACGGACATTCTTTTGTAGGGATTATTGAAAGTCAGATTGCGTTGCGCTAAAAATATTGTGTGTCAGTTAAGTGATGATCAGAATACGTAAAGAGAGAAATGTCTGAGTACGTTCAGTTTTGCTAATCTGTTTCAAAATCAAATAACGTAAGATGTTCACCAGCGCAGTAATTCATAAATTTTTCTAAGGGGATGTTACGAACTGATCACCTCCCTGCTGAACTCACAGAACTACATGTCTGAGACGTATTTGATGTAATTCTTGTATTCACTGCTGTTTTTGTCGGTCTAAGATAGATTAAGAACACATACCTAATGGACTGCTTCAGATGACAGGCTCTGTATTCATCGAAACCTAAATTTTCGCTTAGTAAATGTTGGTTCTGATGTAACATAACAGACCTTTTCGATTATAACACAAAATTGCATGAAAGTATCCATCTCTTGTCATATCAGTCCTTTTACTGATATTTACTTTATCAGCTTTCATCGTGTGATCCCCTCGTGTGATTAAAATTTTTGCGTTTGGTTCTCTGCTCAGAAATTATTTTCAAAATTACTAACATTCGTCGGAAATTAAAACCCCTCTTATTCGCAGTGACATAACTAATTTTGTGTGGGATACCTTCCAAGAACTAATCTCACAAAGTCTGATACTAAAGCACTGCACAGCTTAAAAATGGTTCAAATGGCTCTGAGCACTATGGGACTTAACTTCTGAGGTCATAAATCCCCTAGAACTTAGAACTACTTAAACCTAAGGACATCACAAACATCCATGCTCGAGGCAGGATTCGAACCTGCGACCGTAGCGGTCGCGCGGTTCCAGACTGTAGCGCTTAGAACCGCTCGGCCACCCCGGCCGGCTGCACAGCTTATTTTTGACGCTCACTTGAATAGTATTCTAAAGCAATTGAGGTATCACAGACTAAGTATGAGACCAAGAAACCTCGATACAAGTAACTTCTTGTACCTAATGAACGACTTGTCAATTAATTAATTAAAACACTGATAACTTTAGAAATAGCTAGACAAAACCCCATTGGAGATTTTTAGTCGACAAATAATATGCAATCACTTGGTATTTGTATTAACAGAGTTGTTTAGTTTTTACTTTCACATTTTCAGCGATCATTTTTTTCGTGTTTTTCGCCCTCTATCGCCTTATCACGCGGCTTCAATTAGCATACACGTAGGTGACAAAAATCATGGGATAGCTCCTAATACCGTGCCAGAACTTCTTTTGACAGGCGTAGTGCAGCAACTCGCCGTGACATGGACTCGACAAGTCTTTGGACCTCCCCTGCAGAAATAGTGAACCATGCTGCCTCTGTAGCCGTCCATAATTGCGAAAGTGTTGCCGGTGCAGGATTTTGTAGAGGAACTGACCTCTAGATTAGATCCCATAAATGTTTGATGGGATTCATGTCGAACGATCTGGTTGGCCAAATCATTTCCTCGATTTGTTCAGGATGTTCTTCAGACCAATCGCAAACAACTGTAACGTGGTGATATGGCGTATTGTCATCCATAAAAAATTACATCGTTGTTTGGGAACATGAAGTGCATGAACGCCTGCAAACGGTCTCCAAGTAGCCGAACATAACCATTTCCAGTGAATGATCGGTTCAGTTGGACCAGAGGACCCGGCCCATTCCATGTAAACACAGCCCACACCGTTATGGTGCCACTACCAGCATGAACAATGCCTTGTTGACAACTTAGTTCCATGGTTTCGTGGGATCTGCACCACACTCTAACTCTACAATCATATCTTACTAACTGAAATCGGGACTCTTCTGTCCACGCCACCGTTTTCCAGTCGTCTAGAGTCCAACCGATGTGGTACGAGCCCAGGCGGGGAGCTGCAGGCGATGTGGTGCTAATAGCAAAGGTACTAGCGCCGGTCGTCTGCTACCACAGATCATTAACGCTAAATTTCCCAGCAGTATCCTAACGCATACGTTCGGCGTGCGTCCCACATTGATTTCTGCGATTATTTCAAGCAGTGTTGCTTGTCTGTTAGCACTGACGGCTCTACGCAAACACTGCTGCTCTCGGTCATTCAGCGAAGGCAGTCAGCCACTGCTTTGTTCTTTGTGAGAGGTAATGTCTGAAATTTAGTATTCTCGGCTCACTCTTGACACTGTGGATCTCAGAATATTGTATTCCTTAAGGGGCTCCGGAACGCCCTATACTTGCAATGTTAAAATAACGCTTATAAATTACATCTTTCCTCACAAAGTATTTGAGGTAGGAAGTTGAACTTTTTACTGGTTATTTATTGGAATATGGGCTACAACTTAACACAGGGATTTTACAAAATTTTAGTTCAGTTGTTAAACATGATTTTTTTCTCAATTGTAATGAAAATTCACAACATTTTTTTGCAATTTTTTATTTATATATTCAAAAATATACAGTTTTTTGGAAAAAGGCTGTGTTAAATCATGCAGAAGGTCCTGTGTAACATTTACTGAAAGTTTGAAACAAATATGTTTGGAAGATCCTTAGAAAACATGTAATTAGTATGAGAAAATAAAAGTTTTGGGAATCGAGCGACAAAGATTGGATTAACTTTTTAGTGCATTCCAGGTCCATAGGATGGATTATCTTCATCCTCTGCAAACTACTCCTCCAGCTTCCTCTTGTTCCTCCTCCTGTTTATTCTTGCTTGTATTTCTAGACTCTTTACAGCCCTGTCTGCAGCCCGAAGGCGGTCCTTGTCTAAAGCAAGCATCGCTCGTACCATGTTAGAACCTATCTTCATTCCCATATTTCTAAATACCTTGCACCTTACAATGTTGCCATCATTGAAAGTCGCAACAGCATCATACACACCAAAGTGAAGTGTTTCTATTCCAACAAATACAGTCTTTGGGATTCTCGATCATATAACACTATTTACACTTTCATTGGGGTTTTGAGTTTTTCCGTGAATACACTTTTTGAGAACCGACATATCAAATATTTCATTCACATCCGATTCGCCCATAAAACATTCATAGTTTTCACTCATTGAACCAAGCTTCTTCTGTGAAGTATTTTCTTTCCCACTTTGACTGCTATGAACAGGTGTACTTGAGAGGTTAGGTTCACTCACTTGGTTATCGTCTTTATTGTTTACAGTAATAACACATACCTTTGGCTTTCCAACATTTCTCCTTTTCTTAAAAGCCTTCAGAGGATTTCTAATAACTTTACTTTTACTCATTATTATACTTCAACAAAACAGAGACTCAAGAAACAGAATTAATTACGAATATTTTCGAGATAACGACAGAGTAAATAAACATGAAACAATCGACAATCACACCAGCGATATATATTGAACCATCACAGGTTAGCCACAACACATACTTTATCTCACATCACTAAAATGTACCTGATGAACACGGACGTTAATAATAACACCATTTGACAGCAGTTTAACAGCGCCACAGTGGGTCACGCCCATGTAGAACACATTTCAAACAAAATTTAAAAATAGTTGTAGTCTTCGGAATTGAATAAATTATATATCTATTAAAAGGTAACAGTCTGCAGATTCAGAAAACGCAAAAAAGTAAAAATTGAACTTTTCATGATTTTGAGCCTTTCCGGAGCCCCTTAACGATTTCTGAAGTGAAATGTCTCATATGTCTAGCTCCACCTACCGTTCCGCGTTCAAAGTTCGTTAATTGCCGTCGTGCGGTCATAATCATGTCACAAAATCTTTTCACAATAATCACCTGAGTACAAATGACAGCTGGCCTCTTATATCTTGTGTAAGCGATACTACTGCCATCTGTATATGTGCATATCGCTACCCCACGATTTTTGTCACCTCAGTTTGCATGCAAATAGAACCGGCCATCTGTGAGAACCCTCGAACTCTTATTTTTAGCTACTGAAAAATACTTAAAAATTGGCCTTCAGCTTCATTTGAAAATGTATTAATAATAGTTTCATTCAAAACAAATTGTATAATTTCCATGTTTGGCTTGAGTGACGCCATAACAACGATGTCGGAAGCTGTCATTTTAAAAGTTTTCCGGGTGGCAAATTTTTCGTTTAGTTTCTGTGGTGTCAACGTTAGACACCACGCTAGAGGTTGCGATAATCGATAGCGGTCCAGAACTTGTGACCTCTCTGGACTCGCTGGCGCTTGCAGTGCCGCCGTATGGCACGGGCAGAGACTTGCAGATCGCACCGGTGCAGTCAGCGACAGGTCATGAGCGAAGTCAGATTGGACTAGCCTTTAGCTCGCTAGGTTCGCGCATGTATTATGCACGTAATACCAGAATTGTGTTATCTTGTTTTTGTATAGACTAATCCAGTTAATGTCTGTTAATGAGTCGCTTGTATTCAAAAACGATAGATGTTATTAGTTATGTTTCTGGAGTGCAGTAGCAGGACAAAGTTAAGTAAAAGATATTTACTAAAGTATTCCAGTAGTAATTGTTATAGAATGTTCCAGATTTCTACAAATAACCCACTCGTGCTAGCCTCTATCATCTCACTGCAAATCCCAGGGGTACCGATCGAAAAGCATCCTGCATTTGTGTGACATGCTGCCATCGACCTTCACGTCACTTTCACCAGTTCCAACAGAGCTTTAACGTGGTTTGAGAGCTTCAGATAGCACCGTGTATATTCGTTTCTGAGTAAAAATTTTGTGGTGGCAACACTGAAGATGGTCATATTGAAGAGTCTGTATTTTGTGCTGGAGAATAACAAGGATACTACTAAACACGTAAAATTTTGTTTGGTATTCACCCATTACGTCAAACATCAATGGCCCACTACTCTGGCCTGTGCGCTGACTTAGGCACAGTCCTGTACCCACATGGCTTGGCTGTTAGCGTCTGAAGTGTTGTTGTCTTCCGCTGGGACAGAGTGTGCCTGCTATATAAAAAATTGCAGCTCGCTGTGTCACGGCACACAGTTGCTTAAAAACCTGAATGTAATAAGAAAATGGATGTAAAATTCTACGAAACTATGTTCTTTTTAATCTTTAAGTCGTTGATTAGGAATCCTATGACCGAATTACAAAATTCAAAATGACGGATCCAATTTGGCGGATCAAAAATTATAAATTTAGTGGATTAGAGTGAAAATTTGGGTATAAAATCTTGATACGATAACGAATTAGAAGTCAAAATGGCCGTGTCGACATGCTTTATCCGATATTCTACATTGTTCAATCGAAATCATAATCAAATTCGCTGCTTGTGTCATTATTACTTCCAGAGAGCTGGTTTGAAAAGTACATCTTTTACCTCAGGTTGTATCTGTTTACCTTCTACGAGTGTCATTTTCTTAACTCTCCAGACGGATGGATCCAAAGACGCCAGAAGCCGATTGAATACAATACGCATCGTTTTATCATGGAAATATTTACATTTAAAATCTTCTCGATAACGCTGGGTATCCTGATTCCGAGCTTCCTGCGCACCTTCAGATATCCGACCTATCGGCAACGGAGCAGCTTCGATTAGAGTGTATCCGTGCATCAAAACTATGTAAACAGATGTCGCAATCAGGCATTATTGCCGAATATTGTGAGTTCGGTGAAGTCGCCACACGACTTTCGATAACTATACATTTTTTGACGTTTTTGTTCTAGAGTTCTCTGCCCAAAATCTGAACAGTTACTTGGTGAAATCTATTAAAAAAAATTATTTGCCAATTAAAAAAAATATGATTCCGAACAGCTCTCCAAGAATTCTGCAGAAAACCGTAATGACATTTCTTGTCCAGATAACAGCTTATAACTTCAATAATTGGAGACCACTTTTAGCCGCACGGTAGGAAATGGAGGTTCCACTAAACACGTCCCAATATGTGCACGGAAATACATCTTAACTCGTTAACTATATTATTAAGTTAATAGGATGGCCATTTACAAAAATGTAGCGAACAATTTCGGATCATATCAGTAGCAGCATTTTACAGCGGTTAAAAATGTCGTAAACATACCTTCTTAATCATACCTTTTGTAATACTATCCATCTTATTTTATCCCGACGACGAAGCAAGATCGGCGTTACATATTAAATAGGTCACGCAAACAATATTTGAAAAATATGTCGCTGCCCAGTTCACTGTTTGCCATTACCCGTCACACCACGTACCATACAGGCTTAAGAATGGAATGACACAATAACATTGGGCAAGTATGCACCAGTGCAGATTTCACGGGACTAAAATCCCAAGACGCGCCTTTTTTCCTGTTCTCTCAGTTTTGAAGCAAGTTAACCCATTGTGCGACGAGCCGCGGCGCACCATGCTGTCACAGCGAAGAGCAGTCGGACTTACTGAAGTGGGTCAGTAACATCAACTTGCAACTAGTGCCGAGCGCCATGGAGAGTGCCAGATGAGTCCCGGTGTTTGGCACCGCACCGTACATATCATGCCGGGCATGGCGGGTAAGGAGTTGTCCGTGATAGCGACCCCGTACACTAGTATGTGGGACAGAGCGGCTAGTGGTGTTGGAGTGGAGCCTCAGCAGAGTGAAGACAGTTGGAAGATGTAGTGTAGGGAACACACTCGGAATTTCCGAGGACACCAATCGGCTGGATATAGCAAAGCAACAAGTCGTGGCGCAAACGAGCAAGAGAGCCTGGCGGACTTGCAGTAAAAGCTGGCGGTGGCTTGCTGTCAACAAGAGACGCCGTTCCGGTCTGGAGCAAAGGACGGTGCTCGGCTTCGTCCAGCGCATTGTGTTTCTGGCTACGATGGTTAAAGGAAATTGAGACTGTCGTAATCAGCGCAATCTAGTAGTGCAGAGGAGTTTGTGGGGGTTGGCAAAATTAAGTTATCAAGAGATCACAATTTTCAGCTACAGCGAGGCCGCTCGTGGGCTTAGCGTACTGAAATTGGAAAAATTATTTTATTGTTCTTAGGTTCTTCGGTGAAACTATAATCTCTCCTTTTCGCTGGCGTTCACTGCTGTATCGTCCTCATTTATTGTGCCCAGCAGAGGGTAATTTGTATTTGATTGCTAATTTCCTCTCTCTTTTTAATTGGTTATGTAGTTTTAGTCCAGTTACGTCCCATAGTGCTTAGAGCCATTTGAACCATTTGTAGTTTTAGTTAGGATGTCGGCTTTTGGTTGGGCATGTTTCAGTCTTCTGTAATACGGGCTACAATTTATTATTGTGTGTTTTCTTCTTCTTCTTCTTCTTTCTTTATTTTTAGTGTAATATATCTTGTCCTCCTTGTCCTAATCTTGGTGAAATTTAAAGGGAAAGATTGATTTTTCATGTATTTTTGTGGTGTTAGCTATTTTGCAAAAAAAATGGTTCAAATGGCTCTGAGCACTATGGGACTTAACTTCTGAGGTCATCAGTCCCCTAGAACTTAGAACTACTTAAACTCAACCAACCTAAGGACACCACACACATCCATGCCCGAGGCAGGATTCGAACCTGCGACCGCAGCGGTCACGCGGTTCCAAACTGAAGCGCCTAGAACCGCACGGCCACACCGGCCGGCAGCTATTTTGCATTTTCGTAAATTGAGAGATGAAAACCTTACTTGTGTCAGCTTGTGTATTCTCTCGTAGTTGTTGAAATACATTAATAAATGTATTTCAGTGTTGTTCAGGATTTCCAGTCCCACAGTTCCCTGCGCTACAGGACTAAATAACCACCTAAACATAAGCTTACCTACGGTAATTGCGCATATGATAGACTAAACGTGGGAGCTTGAATTATATGCCAAACACTATGGAGATCATACGCGTATCGTCACCTGGCCGGCGCCACACTCTTCTGCGGCAAAGGTCGTCCAAACCTGTCCGCTCTCCCTCGTGCCGGCCGGCCGCACACAGCTCTGACTCCAGCAAAGATGAAACGTGCGAGCACTCTCATTCGAGGTGAACGAAGGATCACAAGCAAAAGCCTCGCTGCACAACTGGACGTCTCTGTTGGCAGTGCTGACACGCTCCTCCAACAGTTGGGTCTCAAAGGTATGTGGCTGCTGGGGTCCTCGCCGCCTAACACAAAACCATAGAGGGCAACGGCGAACCATTTGTGCCGGATTTCTTGATCGTTACGAGGCTGATCAGTTTTGTCGAACGTCGTCACAGGCTATGAAACATTGTTTCACCACTTCTAACGTGAAACAAAAAGGCAATCCATGAAGTGGCGCCAGACCGCCTCTCCTCCGAAGAAAAGTCAAAGCCGCATCCTCATCCGGTAAACTCATGGTGACGGTGTCCTGGGACTCTGAACATCTACATCTACATCTACATCTACATGGTTACTATGCAGTTCGCACTTAAGTGTCTGGCAGAGGATTCAGCGAACCATTTTCATACTACTTCTCTACCATTCCACTCTCGACTGGCGCGTGGGAAAAAGGAACACACAAATCTTTCTGATTTCTCTTATTTTATTATGATGATCATTTCTCCCTACGTAGGTGGGTGTCAACAAAATATTTTCGCATTCGGAACCGAAAGTTGGTGATTAAAGTTTCGTAAATAGATCACGCCGCGAAGAAATCCGCTTTTGTTTCAGTGACTGTCACCCCAACTTGCGTATCGTACCAGTGACACTCTCACCCCTATTGCGCGATAACACTAAACGAGCCGCCGTTCTTTGCACTTTTTCGATGTCCTCCGTCAATCCTACCTGGTAAGGATCCCACATCGCGCAGCAGTATTCCAGCAGAGGACGAACAAGTCTAATGTAGGCTGTCTCTTTAGTGGGTTTGTCGCATCTTCTAAGTGATCTGCCAACAAAGCGCAGTCTTTGTTTCGCCTTCCCCACATTATTATCTATGTGGTCTTTCCAATTTAAGTTGCTCGTAATTGTAATTCCTAGGTATTTAGTCGAATTGACAGCCCCTAGATTTGTGCGATTTATCGTATACCCAAAATTTATCGGATTTCTTTTAGTACCCATGTGGATGACCTCGCACTTTTCTTTGTTAAGTGCCAATTGCCAATTTTCGCAACATACAAAAATTCTCACTAGATCATTTTCTAATTGGAATTGATCGTCTGATGATTTCAGTAGACGGTAAATTACAGCGTCATCTGCAAACAATCTAAGGGGCTGCTCAGATTATCACCTAGATCATTTATGTAAATCAGGAACAGCAGAGGGCCTATGACACTATCTTGCGGAACGCCAGATATCACTTCTGTTCTGTTCGATGATTTACCGTCCATCACTACGAACTGTGGCCTCTCTGAGAGGAAATGACGAATCCAGTCACACAACTGAGACGATACTCCATATGCACGCAATTTGATTAATAGTCGCTTGTGAGGAACGGTATCAAAAACCTTCTGAAAATGTAGGAATATGGAATCGATCTGAGATCCCTTGTCGACAGCACTCATTACTTCATGGGAATAAAGAGCTGGTTGTGTTGCACAAGAACGATATTTTCTGAATCCGTGTTGGTTATGTATCAATAAGTCATTTTCTTCAAGGTGATTCATAATGCTCCAAAATCCTACTGCAAATTGAGGTCAGTGATAAGGGTCTGCAATTCAATGGGTTACTGCTATTTCCTTTCTTGAATATTGGTGTGACCTGTGCTACTTTTATGCTGTTCGGTGTCCTCCAACACGCTGAAACGATCATCTCTGAAGTGTATACTCAGGAAATTGAAGAAATGAATTCAGCGTGTTGGTCGCCACAAAAATGCAAACGAACTTCTCCTTCTCCATGACAACGCAAGGCCTCACACAAGTCTGTGCAACTGACAGGAGCTCAACTTCGTTTTACTGTTCTTCCTCATCCACCCTACAGCCCGCATCTCGCACTTTCCGACTTCCATTTGCCCAATGAAGGATATACTTCACGGGAAGCATTAGGTGAGTGATAGGGAGGTTATTGATGCAGCAAGACGTTGGCTTCGACGTAAACGAGTACAGTGGTACCATGCGAGCATACAGACCCTCTCAGTAAGGTGGCGTAGGGCTGTCACGCTGAACAGAGATTATATTGAAAAATAGAGTTTTGTAGCCAAAAGACTGGGGAATAATATGGTGCACTGGAATCCTGAATAAACCCAGCCTCCTTTCAGAAAAAAATGTGTTACATTACTTACAGAACGCCTCTCGTATACTGCATTCGCCTACGGGTATTTATAGGTGACATTCATCAGCTATTGACGCCCGGGTTCCCGGGTTCGATTCCCGGCGGGGCCAGGGATTTTCTCTGCCTCGTGATGGCTGGGTGTTGTGTGCTGTCCTTAGGTTAGTTAGGTTTAAGTAGTTCTAAGTTCTATGGGACTGATGACCATAGATGTTAAGTCCCATAGTGCTCAGAGCCATTCATCAGCTATTGGTTTTATCAGTGGCGACCGCTACGAGGCAGATCTCTAATTTTTTGTGTCTCACGATAGCGGTTGTACACTCGAAGAACGTTGCTGCGTTGTCAAACCTTGTTGGCGTAAACTGCCAATGAGCGCACGGTCTACGCAAAACATATCATCATACTTGACAGTCGCTATATTGTCCGGTTCAGGATTGGAGACACAGCGCGCTCAGTTCAACTGCACTGATTGTGAAAAATCATGTTTAGCTCTCACTGCTGTCTGTAAATAGCTGTTTCCTGTGGGCAAATGAGTATTGAGAAACCTCTGCAAATCATGACGGTGGTGCAAAATATACTGTCCGATCAAAGGCATCCGGCACCTATACGTAAGGTAATCGTAGAACTGGCCACTAGGTGTCACAAGAGCTGGACATATCTGCTTATAAGGAGGCGGGGAGCATTTTCTTGTCAGTAAAGAAGCAGTAAAGGTAGAATGGGTCGGTCACTAGAGCTTAGTGGCTTCGGACGTGGTCATTGGATTTCACCACAGTAACAAACCAAGGACGTTTCGACCCTGTTAAAGCAGCTGGAGACCTGAAGAAACAACCACAGACCACGAAGATCTCCTGAACTGAGCGAAATAGGCCTTTGAGCATTGCAGGTGGTGGTTGTAAAAAATCGCATCATAATATCGGAAGGAATCACTCTTGAGCTCTTTAGTATCTGTAGTACTACCAGCAGTCCTGTTAGCACGATGACTGCGCGTAGGGAGCTAAACAATGGGGTCGAGCAGCTCCTCAGAAGCCACACCCTTCTGCAGTTAATGCTAAGCGATGCCTGAGGTGGTGTAAAGAGCGACCCAACTGGACAGTGTACCACAGGAAATAAGTGCTCTGGAGTTATCAATCACACGGTACCCTATGCCAATCTGATGGAAGGGTTCGGATATTGCGAATGCCTGGAGAACGTTACTTGTCAACGTGTGTAGCGCCGACAGTGAAGAACTAATGAGATGGCATAACGGTAAAAAGGTCTTTTACGTGGTCAGAAAACTCTAAATGTGGAAGAATATGAACTAATTTTACAGCATCGAGCACTGCTTACAGTAGAGGAATAGTCGAAGTCGATTATTTTTTTGTATCAGCAAACCTCTGTGAGGCAATGGTTTGTGGAAAATAACATTCCTCAACTGGACTGGCCTCTCCAGAGCCCACACCTGAACCTAAAGGAACACGTTTGGGATGAGTTAGAACGTCGACTTCGCTCGTAACTTAAGGTTCCAACACCACTTCCTTATTTGGCTTCATCTGTTGAGAAAGAATGGGCTGCCATTCGTCGGCAGACACTCAGACATCTTATTGAATGTGTGTCTAACGGTATTGAGGCCATCATAAACGGGAAGAGAAGACGCACCCTAAATTAGTGTCCACTGATTGGTGTCCGGACACTTTCCATCAGATGATGAGGACACCGTCGGATTCTCCAGCCTTTCTAATATCGATTATTTTTACTTGTTCGATCATGCAGCTGAAATCGGCATTGTGCATAAACCAAAGATTGGCTACACTAAACAATCGAAGCGGGATTCTCAACCAAGGTAGTAAGTGGGACTGGCGGATTGCATGCCACAACTTTTGTAAATGAAGTTACTTGTTCCGTCACGTCATTTAATTATAACTTGAACTAAACCGAATAGCCAGACACTCAGTCAAATAACAAAGCAAATACACATATCAGTACACAGAATTATACAGTTTTCTTTAGGTAAATATCATTGGATATAGCTTGTAGCTCAGACATAAGTTTGCACAGGTTGTCCTAGTCATTTAAAGTGAAAGTTATACAGATGATAATAGACAGTCCTATAATGAGGAACAATGGTGAAACTGAATGTTTAGTTTATTTGCTGTCATAAAAGAAGTAAAGCTTACAGCGACGGCTCAGACGGATGGCCACCAGTTTCAGTGTTGGGTCTTCAGGGAAAGACAAGTAATGGTAAAAGTACCCTCCACCATGCATCGTATGGTGCTTGCAGAGTAAGTATGTAGCTACAGATGTATAAGAATACTGTCACCATTAATTAAACAGAGCAGCATTCGTCATGGCAGATTCCAGAAGAAAATATTAATATTAGCTAACTGCAGGAGCGTCTATGGGAAGACCCTAAGAACTAGTTCCGCTTTTAAAGGGTAAAAATGCCCAAGTAATACTAAGAACGGAAATATAGTTGAAACAGATATTAACAACAATAAAATTCTAAATTCCGGTTGGAACGTGCATCGTAAAGTAGTTTGACCGCCTGTTGTGGAGATGTATCTCTAGCATTAAAAGATACGATAATATCTGTTGAGGTTAGTGCACATCTGATTGGGAAATAACTTAAGTGAAAACAAGCGTTAAAGATGTATCAAACATAATCATCGAATGCCTCTGCGGATCCGTTGCCTCATGAGTAGCTGTGCCGGAATATTTTAGGGGAAACTTGGAGAATATTTTGTATAAATCTCCTGTCATGTTATAGCATTGCGTGGAGACTTAAACTAACCAGCTATAGACTGGCAGCAGCATAACATGTGTTGCGAGAGAAATATATCTAAATAAACTGGAAGCAGTCTTGATCGCACAAGTCTGGATGGGTATAGATGTCACGATAACCATATCTTCGCTGTAACGATTTCTTTTAATAGTTTTTTTACTACACAATTATTGTCGATTGTGTGTGTTACGCTACTGCTTACTACACTTGTTTACAACTATTGTATTTTATCATATCGTATGGGCAGACATTACGTCAGACGAATGTGCCTATGCACTTCAGTATGTTTAGCATCACATTATCCTACTTTATATTTTATGTACTATATTAACTTGTGACTGTTGTTTTACAACATATTACGCTGGGTAAGTTCGCGTGTGCATCAATCATTTTCTTACCTTAGGTATACTCTATATGTCACTTATCTGTGTTTTACTATTTGACAAGGGATGTTTTTCGCCACCCTGCTATGCCAGCGGTTATTGGCATATTTATTAACACTATATTTCAATATAACATTATGGTTACCGCAGACATTATTTCGTCCGCCCATGACGTGACCGTCCAGACAGTGGTTTTATCTGTTCTTTAGTGGCATAATGTCATTAATTTTACGCTCATGGTAGCCATCACGTTGCATTCCATGCAGACCAACGACCGTAAATGTAATATAGCTCTTATTTCTGTAACATTCCACTACTGATATCGCATTTTAGATGTAACATTAATTTTGACGAGATCTTTTAATTAAAATTTTAATGGTAACAGTAACTTATGCGCATACCACTTGCCCATATCATGTACTGATCTACCTTCGCTGGGTCTGCCTGGCAACCTCAGAGCGACCAGGACGCTTTCCCCACAGATAGCTTCAGGCCCTAGTAAGACGAATAGGTAGCCATGGTTACTAGAGTGTCGTCCTTGTTATCATCTTTGGTTTGGTCGGTAACAGTACATGATAGAGGGCCACGCTATTTAGGTCGCAGTAAGTACCTTTTTACATTATATTTTATAATCTATAAGATTTTAACTTGTTTTATAAGTTCTATAGATGGTAATAATGACTTGATAGTAACTACCACGCTACTTTCTTAAGCGGCAGAAACGGAACTTACGTGATTGGCTATCCATGACGTTATGCCGGAGACGATGGGTGGGGCTTCAAGTATTTAATTAGCAGCTGGCGTCCTACACGTTGCAGTACACCACCAGCCACAGACAAGAGGATTGCCATGCGCCACCGCCTCCAGCAGATATCTATGGTATATCAGCGGTATTTACTGTTTTATCAATATACTATTTCGTCCTTTATATGTTTATTAGGATTCCTGTTCATTGTAGGTCTGAAGATGATGTTATAATAAGATCAAAACCGGTCACCACATTAAAAAAATGTTATGCGATCAAGACTGCTTCCAGTTTGTTTATAATAACTATAGATCGCTGTTTCCCATAATAAGAATTATGATCTTTAAAATGAGAAATATATCTTTTGTGGCAACTGTAGCCCAGTTTGTTATGAACGGTAGCACCATTCATGTGATGGCTCTTGTGGCACTGTGGTCTCGTTCGAACAATATTTTTAGTTATTTTCGACGATGCCTAGCTGAGTTTGTTTGTATTTCTTGACAATACCACTCTGACTTTATTATGCCAGGACATGTTTTACATAGGTACGCTTCATCACAATCTTAACCGTGTTCTGAATGTGTGAAATTAATATTTTTCATTTCGTTTTAACTATCGGTTTCAAGATGTAAACCGTCCATTAGTTGTTTACCGTCCCTCTTGTCTGCAGATCTGAAGATAGTCACCACTGGCCGAAATTGGTAGTCTGCGAACATTCTTTTATTTAAGACTGTAATAAAAGAAACAAATTTTTCCAATAATTGATCTTCCCTAGAACCATTTTGCGACTGGAACGAAAGGGGGAAGGTTACAGTGCTACATAAAGCATCTTCCGCCACACACCATAAGATAGCTTTAGAAGTACAGATGAAGTTGTAGATGTTGTGCGATTCTTCCTTTGCATTTAATGCATACATGAGGTGTATATCGACCAACTCTTCATTGGTAAAATATCCTTATTGCTGAGTATCACTGTTAACGTACAACTAATACTGTCCGAAAAACAAACGCGAGACAGAAGCGAAGAATACTGAATGTAATCTGAGGACGAAGACCAAAGTAGGCATTACTAGTGTCAACAGAAAGTAGGTAGAATGAATGGAACAAGTTTGTTTCCAAACAATACGCAGTGTATAACGTCGACATCTGCGTTATTGTGCAGATATTTTCAAAGTGTGTCGCCTACTGCGTTGGAACCGGTATGCAAAGATGAGAAGTTAGACTGAGCCCTGATTTATTGAAGCTATGCCTTCTTACATTAATGGTCATGACACAACAGTCAATTTTATAAACACTATTTGACCACGAAATAAACAAAATAAATAATCGCAGTAGCACAACCAGAAAAATGGTGCAATGTGAACTTGATATGCATAGCTTGTGTAACTGAACATCAAATAGTGTATAATCGTTCCTAAAAGCCTCTCAAAGTTACCATGTGTAAACGTGGTCAACTTTTAACTAGACACAATATTATTGAATGATTTTCCTTGAATATAATCACAGTACTTTAATCTAACTGTGGTCTAGCACTGACAACACCTCACCAAGTAATTGAATAATCAAATAGTGCACGAAATAAATCTGCAAGTACTATCTCAAAGGCTGAATGCCTCACTAGCATGTTCTGCACAAAGTATTGTATGGAAACATCAATATATACACCATTAAAATCTGCTTCAGCAAATCTTCGACGAAACTTATCTTCACAATCTAAAATTTATACAAGCAAAAAACGGATTATTTGTTACAGATACGTTGGAGATACTGTGTATGACTGAAGTATTTCGTTATCTGTATCGTAGACGACTGACAATGGAAAATATTGCTAAAAGGTGTGCACAAGATGAAATTGCATAACATGTGCCTCAGGTACACGCATGAAAATCAAATAAATGACTGAGTAGGGCATAAGTGAGTAACCGTAATACTCTGTATTAACCTCAAAATAATCATATGGTAGATATACAGCACGTGGGTCTTGCACTTCACCTGAAATATGAATCGAATTCTGGCAATCATAGAAATGCAAGTTTTCTGTACATGTCTTTCCATCATGCACTCAATAATCTGAAGTTCAGAAAAGACTGACGAAACTGAGTGCGTAATGCATTATATTGAATAACTACGACATGGTCCTGTAATCAGCTTCTAACATACGAAAGCTAATCGACCTCTGAGGCTCTGTAATATCATGCGATTAAATACGAGACCACGCTCGCAATTCATCACCAACCCAGCACGTGAAATGATAGCACCTCAAATTTGTGAACACAAATGTTACTGTATTGCCTGTTAATAACCGCAGCAAATAATTTTGACGGTCTCACCAAATCTCCAACTGCAGTTTCAGCCTCCGAACAGCTTCCATCTCACGGCCTGCATATCCAGGACAAAAGCGTGTTTTTCAACTCAGTCGATCGCGTCGACTGCTCAGTTAGTTGCCGGAACCGAGCAGAAATTGCCAAAGGTGAAATACCCGGCTACCGTACTGCCTCACAAGCAAGCAGATAACTCAGCGAGTTTTCATCACCTATTGATAGCGGTTATGGAACATCTTTGCGAAAAGTGTGACAAAATTATTTCGTGATCTAAAGAAAGTAAAACTGTGAGTGAAATAAAAGTGTTGCTTAACAAGCAAGTGAAACAGACATAAGAACATGCTTGTGAGTAAAAAATCGTACGAAATGCCATAGCAACAAGCCATCAGAGAACGAAGGTCCGTTATACGGAAATAAGCAGAATTTTGTCTGCTACCTTCTGTCCCACCCTGTATATAGCGAATAGCAAAACTTAGGATCTGTTAGATGACGATCAGTTTCGCCTTCGGAAAGATAAAGGCAACAAAGAGGCAGTCTTGACGCTGCGCTTGGTAATGGAAGAAAGACACGTTCGTAGGATCTGTTGACCTAGAAAAAAAGTTCGAATTTTTAAAATGGAGCGAGAAGTTCGAAATTCTGAGAAAATAGGAGTAAGCTACAGAGAACGACGGGTTATATATAATACATAGAAGAACCAAGAGATTTCAAGATGAAGAACTGACTGCGCGGATTACCAAGGGCGTAAGACAAGGATTCAGTCTTTAGCCTCTACTGTTCAATCCAGACATAGAAGAAGTAATGGTAAAAATAAAAGAAAGGCTTAAGAGTGGAATTAAAATTATTGGTGAAAAGATAACAATGATAAGTTTTACTGATAACATTGCTATCCTCAGTGAACGTGAAGAAGAATTACAGGATCTGTTGAATGGAATGAACGGTCGAATGAGTACAGAATATGGATTGAGCGTAAGACGGAAAAAGACAAAGTAATGAGAAGCAGCAGAACGAAAATAGCGAGAAGCTTAACATCAGAATTGGTGATTACGACGTAGATGAATTTAAGGAATTCTGTTACCTGTGAAGTAAAATAGTCCATCGCGGATGAATAAAGGAGGATATAAAAACAGATTAGCACTGGGAAAGAGGACATTCCTGACCAAGAGAAGTCTACTGGTTTCAAACATAGATCTGAATATGAAGAATGCACGTTTGGAGCACAGCTTTTAATGTTATTGAGCCATGGACTGTGAGAAAACAGGAACGGAAGAGAATCGAAGGGTTTGCGATGTGGTACATGAGAAGAACTTTGAAAATCTGGTGGACTGTTTGGGTCAGGAAAGAAGAGATTCTCCGCAAAATAGGAGAAGAAAGGAAGCTATAGAAAACACTGAGAAGAAGGAAAGACCAGATGATAGGACATGTGTTAAGACATCTGCGTATAATCTCCATTTTACTAGAGTGAGTTGTAGAAGGTAAAAAATGTAATAGGCAGAGGTTTGAATACATCCAACAAATAACTGAGGACGTAGGCTGGAAGAGCTACTCTGAGATGAAGAGTTTAAAAAAATGAGTGTGAAATCTTATGGGTCTTAACTGCTAAGGTCATCAGTCCCTAAGCTTACACACTATTTAACCTAAATTATCCTAAGGACAAACACACACACCCATGCCCAAGGGAGGACTCGAACCTCCGCCGGGACCACCCGCATAGTCCATGACTGCAGCGCCCTAGACCGCTCGGCCAATCCCGCGTGGCTGAAGACTTTAGCACAAGAGAGAAGTTCTTGGCGGGCTGCAGCAAACCAGTCAGAAGACTGATGACATAAAAAAGCAGTCTATGACACTACCCTGTAGTGCTTCCAAAACTACTTTTATATCTGAAGATTTCACCCTGTTGAGAAGAACGTGTTGAGTACGATCTACAAAGGAATTTTGAATGTATTCAAAAAGTTGTCAGATATTGTGAACTCATTTCTGTTCCCTTGTTTTCATGTTAGCAGCGTGTCCCCAGAAACTTATATGAATGTTTTACTCATGCTGTATAATAAGAGAGGGGTATGAATGCTGTAGAATAGCTTCATAGGCCCCTTTGGTAGAACTGACGTTCCTTGAATGGTAACGGTCACACAATATATCACTCGATGTGGCCGCAGTTGCGTGAAATTCGCAATTTGAGCTAAACGGCCCTGGCGTGGCTGAGTGGTCAAGGGTTTCATTGCCCTGCGCCGCGCCAGACAATGGCAGACTGCAAGGGCCTCCTACGCGCAGTAGGAAACAACGAGAGGAAGCCGCTGTCTGTGCCTGGACGCGAGTAACCCGAGCACGACCGGCTCTAAGGTCCTCGTGAAAGAGCTGCGTAGCGGCGAACAGCTGGTTTGTTTCGCTTCCATCTCCCCCCACAGAATGGCTGGCCTACAGAAATGGACTCTGCTTCAACTCTGGTCGTAACAACGCAGGTGTCCTCCTGCAGCGACGTAAGGACCCAGGCGTGACACACGTGAGACAAAGGCCGTCTGTGGTGGACAGGAGCCCCTCTCAAGCAGCCGGTAGCCGGTAGCAGGTGGCCGTCGCTATTCGCTGGTGCCGCTGCCGCTTTCAGGACTTAATACGGGTTCTGTGAAAGCGCTGTTGCTTCAGCCCGCATTGCATTACACTGCAGCAACTTGTTCCTGTGTCAGCTTCATAGGCGTGACATGCTGCCTAGTGGGAACACAATGACCGTCTGAAATAAAACTGCCATTTTTTGTTTTACAATTCTGTTTTGAAAGTTCTGTAATTCCAGTGGTATCTAATAGGTGATTTCGAGTAATATATTAAAGCTCATAAAATTTATGATTACATTTGTGTACTGGTAGGTCAAGCTTGTCTAATATATGTTCGAAATATTTTGCATTTACAAATGAAGCCATAATTAAGAAAATTTAGGTTGGCATTGTTATCTCTCAGTATTTTATGTAATATGATGTATATCTTATGTAAAAGTTTTTTTTTTAATTGCATACGCCAGTGTCAGCATAAAATAAGCAAGGTTTTGTGGATAGTTACTCATAAAATTGTTAAACTTTTAATTGTTAATTTAATAAATTTGCACTGTAGCTTTGTTGATTGTTAAGAAACATATAAATAGTATGAGCACAAGGCTCAAGAATGGTCAGTTGGACACATCTTTGAGATGCGACCACTGTATTGTACGTCTGTGCAGTAATCTGATTGTTGTAATTCAGTATTGTGACTATAGTCCATTATGTGGCGTGGGCTCCCACTAAGAATAAATGGTGCAGTTTGTCATAAATAAACCAATTTAAACCGATTTGGTACCAGGATTATTTCATGGAATTCACACAACTTGATCCAGTTAGCAGATGAAATGGACCGAGGCAACGACTATTTCAGCAGCAACAACTGCAGCGGCGGCAGGAAGCAGATTACTCCGAGTTACACCGAAATAAGATACGTGTAAGAAATCAACTGAACTATATATGTGTCACTGCAGAACTAATTACTAAAGTGTAATTTTTTGGAAACTGTTCTGGTAATAAACTTTTACATTTGTCTCAAAGTAAGTCTTTGAGTGGTGGAGGCCAATGTGATCAGTAAGAAACACCCCCATGATCACACGTTTTTGAATGTCTATGGAGCACGAATAATTTTTGAGGTTTTTGTGGTTAAATTAAATAATCTCTTTTTACTGTTAAAAATTTCGCCCCAGCAAAATATCACTGGCTCCCCACGTAACGTACCAAAGAAGTTTCGTCACACGTCTTAAAAACAAAATTCTTTTCCCAGCCCCGAGTCACAGATAACCGGTTTAACCTCCTCAGAAAATCATCATAAAACGCTCTGTCTAAAAAGGTAGAAAATTGCAGGATAGTAAAATACACTTGAAATGTCCTGCTTGAGCCGCAGGACAGGACAGATAGAATAAATTGTGGAAAGGGGCCAAAATAAAGGGCTGTCAGTTACACTCGTACATACAACTTTATTATTTGATCAAACATTTCAACAGCCCAAAAAAATTTTTTAAACACACAGCTTTAATCTTTGGGAGCTAATTACAGGCTGAAAGCCACTTTAATTTAAAAACGGCTGAAGGCCAGTAACTTAAAACGCAGGCATAATCAGAAATTTAAAACGCAAGCCTTATATTAAAATAGTTCTGTAGTTAGGCTGAAGTAAACACATTAAAGTCAAATCGGCTGAAGGCCGAAGACTTAAAAATTCAAAAAAATTTTAAAATGCCGAAGGGCTTACGTGAACAGTGCCTTAAACTAGGCTAAAAGCCCTAAGAGTAAAACAACGCTAATTTAACACACAAAACCGGCTAGAAGCCATACAAATACCAACAATAAGAACAAATGAAAAAATAAGGCAGTACGCACAAGAGCGCCGAGATGTTCGAGGGTCGACCTGTAATTCAAACAATAACGCTTGCTTAGGTGAGACAGGCAGTCGGGCCAACCATTCACGATCCGACGACAACCCAACCGGCCGACAGTCAGTGGACCCATCGACAAGATAACTTCCACTTCACCCGACCAAGGCACAACAGGGAGTTCAGCGGAACAAGGTAGAAGATCTTGGCGCCAACAACCAATCATACACGGAGCTGTCAAACTACACACCGTGCTGGACATCAACAACACGATGAGGATACTGCACTGGCTGACATTTACGTCAACGCCCAGGACAGGTAATCGAAACGTTAACGGCCACAAGGCAGAAGAGTCCGCTGGTGCACTTCAATTCAAATAACCAAATACAGTGAAAGTCCTCCGGAGGGTGGCTAGAATTTTTCAACTTCAAAACCACGTTGTTGGTCACGGGAATATCCCAACAGTCGACAACGAACTCCAAACGACACAGTGTGAACAGTCTTGACATGCTGGTAGGTTAAATCAAAACTCAGCTTTCGTGTCCAGGGTCGGTGAGCCACGGACCTCGTAGCAATGGGAACAGCCCCACACTCTCCGACACCACGTAGAGACCGCCAGCGGGTCCGGCCAAAAACGCCCCGCCGAAAATTCCTCAATGCTCCACGCCAACCGACCGACTCCTCAGAGCCAGTACGCCGACAACATTCAAAATAACTTGTCAGTCAAAATCACACGAACTACACGAACACTTGCACGAAGAACTAGACAATGCTAACGGCAGTGACTACAGTAACAGGGACGAATCACGAGTCGGCACACACAGCCAACCCATAAGCGATCGCCTGCCAAATATACGTCGTCCCGCAAGACGACTGACCGACGACCAACCAAAGTCGTCCCCACTCGAATCACGTGTGTCGGCAACCGTCGGGTGAGTCATGGCGGTCCGGACCTCACTGCTGCCGCGGTCCGAATGAACTTGTGCCGCGTGCCAACTGAAACACTGCCAGGTCTGAACTAACTCACAACACATGACAACAGGGAAGTAATAGCAGTCCCTCAAAGATAGTACGGCAGGGCCTATATCGATAAGCCCTGCTGCTGCCACTCACGGTCAGGCAAGGCAGCAACTCAGTGACACCAGTAATTGAAAATTAACATAACGAGGTGACAGTACGGTAAAAACAAGTTGCAAAATAAGAAATGGCACACACACGAGCTACGCACGGCTCAACACTGACGAGAAAAAAAGCAGTTCAGCGAAACCTAATTTCATTGCCATGTTTCTACATCTGAAAGATCATTAATCAGATTTCGCACCAATCGCATAAGAGTGTCTTGAAAGGAGGGTATAAGATGAACATCAACAAAAGCAAAACGAGAATAATGGAATGTAGTCGAATTAAGTCGGGTGATGCTGAGGGAATTAGATTAGGAAATGAGACACTTAAAGTAGTAAAGGAGTTTTGCTATTTGGGGAGCAAAATAACTGATGATGGTCGAAGTAGAGAGAATATAAAATGTAGACTGGCAATGGCAAGGAAAGCGTTTCTGAAGAAGAGGAATTTGTTGACATCGAGTATTGATTTAAGTGTCAGGAAGTCGTTTCTGAAAGTATTTGTATGGAGTGTAGCCATGTATGGAAGTAAAACATGGACGATAAATAGTTTGGACAAGAAGAGAATAGAAGCTTTCGAAATGTGGTGCTACAGAAGAATGCTGAAGATTAGATGGGTAGATCACATAACTAATGAGAAGGTATTGAATAGAATTGGGCAGAAGAGGATTCTGTGGCACAACTTGACTAGAAGAAGGGATCGGTTGGTAGGACATGTTCTTAGGCATCAAGGGATCACCAATTTAGTACTGGAGGGCAGCGTGGAGGGTAAAAATTGTAGAAGGAGACCAAGAGTGAATACACTAAGCAGATTCAGAAGGATGTAGGTTGCAGTGTGTACTGGGACATGAAGAAGCCTGCACAGTATAGAGTAGCATGGAGAGCTGCATCAAACCAGTCTCAGGACTGAAGACCACAACAACAACAACAGTAGCGCCACTATGAGAGTGCAAATCAGGTTTACTTTAGGTGCACACTGTAACTGTCATGAGCATTAGTTACCTTTGAGATTGCACGTGGTGAGTTGATGTTAGTCAAAAATGCCTTTAAAGCGACAAAGACTCCATTACCAGCATCTCATTGAGTTTAAACGAGGTCGAGTAATAGGGCTACTAGAAGCTGGATGTTCCTTCTACGATATTTCAGAAAGACTTAGCAGGAATGTATTCACTGTAATGACTGCTGGCAGCGGTGGTCACGAGAATGTACGGTCCGAAGAAGACTGGGCTGCCGGCCTTTATGGCCGAGCGGTTCTAGGCGCTTCAGTCCGCAACCGCGCTGCTGCTACGGTCGCAGGTTCGAATACTGCCTCGGGCATGGATGTGAGTGACGTCCTTAGGTTAGTTAGGTTTAAGTAGTTCTAAGTCTAGGGGACTGATGACCTCAGATGTTAAGTCCCATAGTGCTCAGAGCCATTTGAAGACTGAGGATCCGGACGGTCACGTGGCATTACCAAAAGGAAAGACTATCGTGTTCGCCGCATGGCTCTGGCACATCGAACTGCATCTTCAGCAGTAATTTGAACATCACTTGGCACCACAGTGATACACCTAACTGCTACAAATTGGTTACTTCAGGGACATCGCCTTGCCGGACGCCCTGTAGCGTGCATTCCACTGACCACAAACCACCTCCATTTGCGACTTCAGTGGTGTCAAGCGAGAGCTCATTGGAGGGCAAGGTGGAGGTCCTTTGTGTTTTCTCGTAAAATCTGGTTGAGCTTTGCTACGAAGGAAGCAAGTTCAGGGCCTGTAGCTAACGTGTATGCGTGTTAGAACACTGAGCTACACCTGCAGTTATGTTCTGGGGTCCGATTTCGTATGACATCAGGAGCACTCTCGTGGTTATCCTACGCGCCCTGACTGCAAATCTGTAAGTCAGTATGATTATTCGACCTGTTGTGCTGCCACTCATGAACAGTATTCCAGGGGGTATTTTCCAACAGGATAACGCTCGCACACTTACTGCTGTTGTAATTCAATATGCTCTACAGAGTGGCTACACATTGGCTTGGCTTGTTCGAGCACCAGATCTGTCTCCAATCGAGTACTTATGGGACATCATAGGATGATAACTGCAGCGTCATCCACAACCAGTAACAACCCTCCCTGTACTGACCGACCAAGTGCAACAGGCATGGAACTCCATTCCACCATTTGACGTCCGACAACTGTACAGCTCAATGTATGCATGTTTGCGTGCTTGCATCCAACATTCTAGCGGTTACACCTGTTATTAATGTACTAGCATTTCATATTTACAATGGCTTCTGTTGCGGTCACGTTAACCTGCATCTTACAATGTTTATCACATAAATACACTACTGGCCATTAAAATTGCTACACCAAGAAGAAATGCAGATGATAAACCGGTATTCATTGGACAAATATATTATACTAGAACTGACATGTGATTACATTTTCACGCAATTTGGTTGCATAGATCCTGAGAAATCAGTACCCAGAACAACCACATCTGGCCGTAATAGCGGCCTTGATACGCCTGGGCATTGAGTCAAACAGAGCTTGGATGGCGTGTACAGGTACAGCTGCCCATGCAGCTTCAACACGATACCACGGTTCATCAAGAGTAGTGACTGGCGTATTGTGACGAGCCAGTTGCTCGGCCACCAGTGACCAGACGTTTTCAATTGGTGAGAGATCTGGAGAATGTGCTGGCCACAGCAGCAGTCGAACATTTTCTGTATCCAGAAAGGCCGGTACATGACTGCAACATGCGGTCGTGCATTATCCTGCTGAAATGTAGGGTTTCGCAGGGATCGAATGAAGGGTAGAGCCACGGGTCGTAACACATCTGAAATGTAACGTCCACTGTTCAAAGTGCCGTCAATGCGAACAAGAGGTGACCGAGACGAGTAACCAATGGCACCCCATACCATCACACCGGGTGATACGCCAGTATGGCGAAGACGAATACACGCTTCCAATGTGCGTTCACCGCGATGTCGCCAAACACGGATGCGACCATCATGATGCTGTGAACAGAACCTGGATTCATCCGAAAAAATGACGTTTTCCCATTCTTGCACCCAGGTTCGTCGTTGAGTACACCATCGTAGCGTCAAGGGTAACCGCAGCCATGGTCTCCGAGCTGATAGTCCATGCTGCTGCAAACGTCGTCGAACTGTTCGTGCAGATGGTTGATGTCTTGCAAACGTCCACATCTGTTGACTCAGCGATCGAGACGTGGCTGCACGATCCGTTACAGCCATGCGGATAAGAAGCCTGTCATCTCGACTGCTAGTGATACGAGGCCGTTGGAATCCAGCACGGCGTTCCGTGTTACCCTCCTGAACCCACCGAATCCATATTCTGCTAACAGTCATTGGATCTCGACCAACGCGAGCAGCAAAGTCGCGGTACGATAAACCGCAATGCCGATAGGCTACAATCCGACCTTTATCAAAGTCGGAAACGTGATGGTACGCATTTCTCCTCCTTACACGAGGCATCACAACAACGTTTCACCAGGCAACGCCGGTCAACTGCTGTTTGTGTATGAGAAATCGGTTGGAAACTTTCCTCGTGTCAGCACGTTGTAGGTGTCGCCACCGGCGCCAACCTTGTGTGAATGCTCTGAAAAGCTTATCATTTGCATATCACAGCATCTTCTTCCTGCCGGTTAAATTTCGCGTCTGTAGCACGTCATCTTCGTGGTGTAGCAATTTTAATGGCCAATAGTGTATGTTAACTAAAAAATGTATTGCCTGTATTTCACGACTCTACATTCATTATATTTTAGTGTCGCGTATTTTTTTGTCGATGTATGTAGGGACTTCAGAAACTGACAAAGATACAACATGGCTTTCGGATTTTTTTAATTGTTTTATATTTACTGTGCATTAAGTTCAGTACACAAATATCAATTCACGAAGCGGTTTATTGCTGCTCTCAAAACTTCTCGAGAAGTTCGGCTATGAAGTTCTCCGAGCGCCTTTAATTCGTTAAAGTGAGGACAATTTTTCGGTGGGTTGCGTGGCTCTGTGGTGGAATACTTGCCTGCCAAGCGTGTGGTCAGGGTTCAGTTCCCAGCCAATGCAAATTTTAAACATGCGTGTTCCACGAAAATTTACCGCGAAGTGTTATATAGATTAGAGGTAGAAGGAAAGAAACAATTGATAGACCTCCCGACTGGTAATCAGTGTTTTGGATCTCGTTTTGGTCATTACTTTTTTCATTTTTTCCCATTAATTCAAATACCTATGTTACCCACACATGTCATAAAATTGGATGTAAGTATGTGTGTATGTTCTACTTGTACTGCTAAGCCACTTAGCCGATTTCAACCAAACTTGGTACAAATATCCCTTACTGTCAGGCAACATTCGCTGTGGAGGTAAGAACTGCCTACCCATCGTAGTTCAGGAAATATGACGTCATAAACAATGAGATGCGAAAAACTACCGCATCATGTATGCCGTTTAAATATACTACTAACCGTATCTGCATTAAATTTCACAGACAGTATCCACATATGCCACTAAATCCGTCGGGGTTAGGGATTTTCTCTGCTTCGTGATGACTGGGTGTTGTGTGCTGTCCTTAGGTTAGTTAGGTTTAAGTAGTTCTAAGTTCTAGGGGACTGATGACCATAGATGTTAAGTCCCATAGTGCTCAGAGGCACTAAATCCGTCTACAACATTACATCACGGTGCCATACATAGTTCACGAGGTATAACGTCATAAACACTGAGATGCGTGAAGAACTGCCGCATTTTGCATGACTTTATCACCTTTTTGCTGCTAACTGTTCATAATATATTCTGTAAACATTATTCAAATATACCGCTGAATGTTCCTACTGAATTATATCATTGTATAACACATGGATCAGAAAATGTAACATCATAAGCACTGAGATGGGTGGAAAACTGCCGATCACGCATGACGTTTAAATGTATTACTTCTTTGTTAATAACTCCATTCGCAACATATTTCGCAGTCATTCTTTACTATTAGACACTCCCACAGTCACGTCAACAAAATTCCTGAAACCTGACAGAGCTTTTGACAGATTTCAACTGTGAAGCACAAACGGCTGTAGGCGAAAACAATAGCCGTCTATAGAGCTATGAAGAGGCGTTGTCAAAGGGACGTTTACAAAATTTACGTTTGTAAACACACAAACCAGCTGCGCGCCCAACATACAGAGACTCTCTGTGATCATGTCACACAGAATTTGTATTTTTCATACTGAATTTCTTAATTTGGATACTGTATTTTTACATTTCTATGTTATGCATGTTTCTTTGTACGACAGTTTCAAAGTTTCAGTGGTGTTTTCATGAATACGAGTAAAATTTTCTCTCTATTACCGTTCAAACACAGTTCACTTTTTGCTTTCGTTTCTAGTAGAAAATTGGCAAAATGAATACCCGGGCAATGCATGGTTTCCAGCTACTTTAAATAAAATTCATCGAATATATCCTAATTATCATATCATTTTTATGAAAAATGCTGTTTTTGTGGATAATGGCTTTCTTATTTCTAATTTCATATCACACAAAACATTCCAGTTTTCGTTGCAAACATAAATTCTTAGTTAATGATTTTTATAAAAGATTATTAATAAAAACTATGTAAATAAGAAAGGCATCACAAATTAATTTTTTGGGGAAAAATGAAAAATCTAAAACTCTTTATTATTCCACTATTTCATATCACAGATGTGTTCTCTCACGAGGTATAGTTGTCTGCGTGTTGTAAAACCACTGAAAACAACAACCGAACACGCAGCATAAATTCTGCATTGTTATTGCGTTTCCCCTCAACTCACATACAATTTCCATAAAAATGATAATTAAATAGCTGTTAATTTGCATATACACTGTCAAGTCACATTAAAGCGACCACTTGTCAGAAGTCTGAATAACCACCATCTGCAGCGCTAGACGTGCAGAAAGAAAGTCAGTGAGGTTCTGGAAGATACCGATGGGGATGTGGGTTATGCTGCCTCCAGTACCGTGGCCAGCTCCGATAGGTTTCTTGGTTGACGCTCCATGGATCGTCGTGAACACGCCCGGGAATCTGGTGGCCGAGTGAATACGGTAAACTCATCCTCGTGCTCTTCGAACCACGCACGCACACCGCGAGTTTTCTGACATGTTGCATTGCCCTGCTGATAGACCCCATTGTGCCGAGATGTATATTTGCGTTTATCCATTGTGCCTTCTAGAATGACAAAATGACCCAGGAAATGCCACGAAAAGGTTCTTCAGATCATAAACTTCCCTTCTGGATGATGGTGGTTTGCTGTACATTTCAGTGGCCATCTGTCCTATGGAGCATGAAACGTGAAAAGGCCACCAGTCGCCATTCAGTGGAGGCCCAGTTGTGGAATGGCGTGCAAATTCCAGCCTCAGTCGCCGATGGACGGCAGAATGGGTGTGTGAACCAGACGTCTCCTGTAGAGACCCATAGACAGCAACGTTCGCTGAACAGTCGTTGAGGAGTCACTGTTGGTAGACCCTTGGTCCATGTGGCCGGTCAGTTGCTCGGGAGTTGCACACCTGTTCGCCCGTACACATCTCCGCAGCCGTCATTCACGCCGTCAACAATGGTCCATGGTGCACCACAGTTTCCTCTGCGCCGATTTTGGATAACGCAATTCTGCCAAGCACTGTATGCATCAACCACAGTAGTACACGAACGGCTTACGAACTTAGCCATTCCGGAAATTCTTCCACCCTTAGCCTAAAAGCCAATTGTCGTGCCCTTTTGGACGTCAGATAAATTGCTCAGTTTCCGCATTCCGACAACAACTGTTCTGTTTCGCCGTCACCGACAAACTTTATAAACCCTCCGGTGCTAGTGCTCTCACCTGCCCTCTGTGACTGGCTATTCCACGTTAATGCACAACATAGGCGACAGTCATATTAATGCGACAAGACTGCGTGTTTGATGAATTTTATATTTTAATGACACAATTACTTGAACTGAACTAGAAACAAAAACCAAAAAAATATTTTAATGACCAAAACGAGACTCTAACCTGCGATTACCGGTCTCCAGCCGGCCGAAGTGGCCGTGCGGTTAAAGGCGCTGCAGTCTGGAACCGCGAGACCGCTACGGTCGCAGGTTCGAATCCTGCCTCGGGCATGGATGTTTGTGATGTCCTTAGGTTAGTTAGGTTTAACTAGTTCTAAGTTCTAGGGGACCAATGACCTCAGCAGTTGAGTCCCATAGTGCTCAGAGCCATTTGAGCCATTTTTGAACCAGTCTCCAGCGCTATAGATTTTTTTGTATCGAACTGCTTTTTGTATTTTACACACAAAGAAATGCTCATAAAACGTGCACCTTTGTCTGACAATTTACATCAGCCGTCAATCGAACTCCACCATCTACATAGTACGTAAGCATTCTACCACAGAGCCACACAGTCTATCACATGGCAAATGGCTCTGAGCACTATGGGACTTAACTCCTGAGGTCATCAGTCCCCTAGAACTTAGAACTCCTTAAACCTAACTAACCTAAGGACATCACACACATCCATGCCCAAGGCAGGATTGCCGGCCGAAGTGGCCGTGCGGTTCTAGGCGCTGCAGTCTGGAACCGCGAGACCGCTACGGTCGCAGGTTCGAATCCTGCCTCGGGCATGGATGTGTGTGATGTCCTTAGGTTAGTTAGGTTTAACTAGTTCTAAGTTCTAGGGGACTAATGACCTGAGAAGTTGAGTCGCATAGTGCTCAGAGCCATTTGAACCATTTGAACCCAAGGCAGGATTCGATCCTGCGACCATAGCGGTCGCACGGTTCCAGACTGTAGCGCCTAGAACCGCTCTGCCACTCCGGCCGGCAGTCTATCATAAAATTGTTCTCCCTTTTTTAGTGAACTGAAGATGTTGAGAAAGCTTCAGAGTCGACTTTATCGGGACTTTCTGAGAGGTGCATCGATCTGCTTTGAGAAAGTGATATTTGAGTTCTGTACTAGCGCACCGAATATAAAATTTAAAAATATAACTGCCGTGTGGTCTTCTTGTAAGTTAGACAAGTTATCCCAAGCTGAGACCGTTGCACAACAAGAGTAAGGCATCGTCCAAAGTGAGTAAATCTTCCATGTTTCCTGCTGACGTGGTTGTACTGGGGGTACGGATAACAGGTGCATCACAGTAAGGGTTGCGGCAACTGAAAACGTGCTCCGAAGGCGAAATATGCGAGACAGTACGATTATTGCTAGCAAAACGGCTACACTGCACACTGGATCACCGTGAAATTCTAGCGGTGCATGAACCAAAGCAATGCGTCGACCTACCGTAGTGAAATAGTGTCAACAATTGACCAGGCAGCGCAGATGCAAGATCTGGACTCCCCGTCAGTATCACTACATTTCCATCTATTCAGCAAGCTGAAAAATTATTCTGGGGGGAGGGGGGGGGATGGATAGGGAGAGATTTTCCAACGATTATAGCGTTCACACAGCGGTTCTGTGTCATGCTGATAGGTAGTATGGGATATTCTCCTATTTTAGGAAGTTCCTCAGCCGGTCGAAGTGACCGAGTGGTTCTAGGCGCTTCAGTCTGGAACTGCGCGAATGCTACGGTCGCAGGTTCTAATCCTGCCTCGGGTATAGATGTGTGTGATGTCCTTAGGTTAGTTAGGTTTAAGTAGTTCTAAGTTCTAGGGGACTGATGACCTCAGATGTTAAGTCCCACAGTGTTCAAAGCCATTTGAACCATTTTAGGGAGTTCCTCAATTTGGGGAAGTCATGTATTTCTGTCAAATATGTGACGCCATCATACGATGAACACTGTAAATAGGGATGAGAATGTGACTGACCTCGGAAGCCCACGTTTCCAAGGTCGTACCATTGTATTGAGTTGCTACAAGCAGGAAAGCAGTTTCACGTTCCTGAAGGCTTTGTTCGTTATTAGAAAGCTGGAAATATACACTGAAGCGCCAAAGAAACTAGTATAGGCAAGCTTATTCATATACAGATATATGTAAACAGGCAGAATTATATTCTTATTAAAAGATTCCTTTACGCTATATAATGTCATTTGCCTCTCATAAAACTGATGTTCTCAATTAAAGTTTATTCATACTTATGTACAGTACACTTTTTATATGTCTTTTGCCTTTTATGGACGGTAACTTCAGTAACTTAAGGTTTTAATACAGTTAACAGTCCGATCTAATTTAATAAATTATTTTCCATAATAATCGAAGTTAACGTTTACTGGTTTTAAGTCTGTATTACCCCGCACGTGCACGCGCGCGACCACCAGCTGAGCTCGCTGCGTCGCTGCCCAAGGCGCCCAGTTACGACTCAGCGCCCGCGGCCAGTTGGTGTGGCCTATCGGCAAAACATCAATAGAAGTGACGCAGTCTTATGACTATGTACTGTAGTACTAACGTTTTAAGTTTGACAAGGCCAATATCTGGCATGTTTTAATTTAATTCTATACTGTGACATTTCTGAAGAAGGCTGCATTATTATAGCCGAAACCTAGGTAAAGTTTCTTTGATTATGCAATTGGAGGCTGAAATTTAATATAATTACACTTTACATTTGCTGACTCTGCTGCTGCACCACGCTAAAAATATTCAAATAAATAGTTTCTTTGTTCACGAACCGCGAATGCACTAATGGAACACGTTTTGTTAGCATATGTAGTTGCCTCAATTTGGGGAGGTCTGGGATTCCCAAAATGGGGCTCCCCAAATTGGGATCCCAAATTATTCGTTGTAATTTCAAGTTCGTCTATATTCATGTCTAATCACATTTGACTTCTATAAATTTAATTTTAGATAAATCCTACTTATATATCTGTAAACATGTTTTCATTTTGTATAATGAATGGCATACCAGAGAAAGTATTCTAATAGAAACAGAGAAAGATTACCTAGCAATAGTCTACGTTTCTTTTGTAGATGGCGCATAGGAAACGTTGGAACTCCAAACAAATGAATCTGCCATTTTAGTTATGTCCAGCAAACAAATGGGGAGCTATAAAGCACCTCGAGCCTTCGCAGTTCCTCAAAGAATATTGGATCGATATATTAAAGACAACAAATGCCCGGATGAATCTAAGGAAATCAAAACAAGAAGGAAAGCTGTTTTTCATCGAGATGTGGAAGAGGACGTTAAGAATTACTGCATTCAAATAATGGTCTCTCTAGAAATGAGACTTGCCTATCAGCTTGCTCTATAAAGTAGCATTCAACACCCATTTTCGGAAGAAAAACAGCAAACTGGTAAAAATGGTTACGCAACTTCCTAAAACGAAATCCTGTATACTCTCTGTTAGGTCTCCCCAAAGACTCTCATTCACCAGAGATGAGGGTTTCGCAGCCGAAGCTGTCAACAAGAGTTTTGACATTTATGACCTGGTCTTAGCTTCATTCAAGTGCCAGATCGTTTAACTGTGACGAAATTGGTATCACAGTTGTCCAGCATAAGCAGACTAAAACTGTTGCACTGAAGGGGAAAAAGCTGGTCGCTTCTATACAGACTGGTTGTTGTGTGATGTCCTTAGGTTAGTTAGGTTTAAGTACACTCCTGGAAATGGAAAAAAGAACACATTGACACCGGTGTGTCAGACCCACCATACTTGCTCCGGACACTGCGAGAGGGCTGTACAAGCAATGATCACACGCACGGCACAGCGGACACACCAGGAACCGCAGTGTTGGCCGTCGAATGGCGCTAGCTGCGCAGCATTTGTGCACCGCCGCCGTCAGTGTCAGCCAGTTTGCCGTGGCATACGGAGCTCCATCGCAGTCTTTAACACTGGTAGCATGCCGCGACAGCGTGGACGTGAACCGTATGTGCAGTTGACGGACTTTGAGCGAGGGCGTATAGTGGGCATGCGGGAGGCCGGGTGGACGTACCGCCGAATTGCTCAACACGTGGGGCGTGAGGTCTCCACAGTACATCGATGTTGTCGCCAGTGGTCGGCGGAAGGTGCACGTGCCCGTCGACCTGGGGCCGGACCGCAGCGACGCACGGATGCACGCCAAGACCGTAGGATCCTACGCAGTGCCGTAGGGGACCGCACCGCCACTTCCCAGCAAATTAGGGACACTGTTGCTCCTGGGGTATCGGCGAGGACCATTCGCAACCGTCTCCATGAAGCTGGGCTACGGTCCCGCACACCGTTAGGCCGTCTTCCGCTCACGCCCCAACATCGTGCAGCCCGCCTCCAGTGGTGTCGCGACAGGCGTGAATGGAGGGACGAATGGAGACGTGTCGTCTTCAGCGATGAGAGTCGCTTCTGCCTTGGTGCCAATGATGGTCGTATGCGTGTTTGGCGCCGTGCAGGTGAGCGCCACAATCAGGACTGCATACGACCGAGGCACACAGGGCCAACACCCGGCATCATGGTGTGGGGAGCGATCTCCTACACTGGCCGTACACCACTGGTGATCGTCGAGGGGACACTGAATATTGCACGGTACATCCAAACCGTCATCGAACCCATCGTTCTACCATTCCTAGACCGGCAAGGGAACTTGCTGTTCCAACAGGACAATGCACGTCCGCATGTATCCCGTGCCACCCAACGTGCTCTAGAAGGTGTAAGTCAACTACCCTGGCCAGCAAGATCTCCGGATCTGTCCCCCATTGAGCATGTTTGGGACTGGATGAAGCGTCGTCTCACGCGGTCTGCACGTCCAGCACGAACGCTGGTCCAACTGAGGCGCCAGGTGGAAATGGCATGGCAAGCCGTTCCACAGGACTACATCCAGCATCTCTACGATCGTCTCCATGGGAGAATAGCAGCCTGCATTGCTGCGAAAGGTGGATATACACTGTACTAGTGCCGACATTGTGCATGCTCTGTTGCCTGTGTCTATGTGCCTGTGGTTCTGTCAGTGTGATCATGTGATGTATCTGACCCCAGGAATGTGTCAATAAAGTTTCCCCTTCCTGGGACAATGAACTCACGGTGTTCTTATTTCAATTTCCAGGAGTGTAGTTCTAAGTTCTAGGGGACTGATGACCATAGATGTTAAGTCCCATATTGCTCAGAGCCATTTGATTTCTGTACAGACTGCTGAAAGAGGTTCACTCATTGTTATAGCCATATACATGAACCCTTCGGGACACTTCATACTGTCCCTGATGATCTTCCCACGAAGGAATATGAAGATAATGGATGGTGCTCCTCTAGGGTCCATTTACACAAGTCATCCTTCTTGGTGAATTCAAACAGACGTTTTTACCCAATGGTTTCGCCACTTCTTGCTCGATGTGAAACCAACGAAAGATGATCCTGCGGTTCTCGTGGTGGATGGACACTTCACCTTCTCCTGACATTATTAATTTGACCAGGGATAAGCATGTCTCCATTGTGTCTCTGACGCCTTATAGGGCCCATAAAATACAGCCATTGGACGTTTCGTTTATGGGGCCACTAACGACATTTTATGCTCAGGAGACTGAGGACTGGATCAAGTGCCATACTGGTCGTGTTGTAACTGTGAACCAAGTAAGCGATATTTTCGAAAATCTTACATACATGCAGCGACAGCAAAAAAGCAGCAAACGGTTTCCCGAAGGCGGGTCTGTTCCCATGCAACTGTAACAATTTCCGACCCCACGAATTTGCTGTTGCAGAAGAACTGGTTGATCCTCCTGAGACTAGTCCATCTACAAATGAGGATCCACAAGATGGAACTTCGAAAGGATCTCAGAAAAACGCCATTTCTGATATACTGCAATCTGAAAAAAGTGCTGTTCCTCTAACTTCAAGATCTGTCATGGCAAATGACATGAGCGCTCTTCCAAAATTTAGAAGCCAAATAGGTTCAACAAAATCGCGCACTGGTTCTGTTCAGATAACCACTGGGTATCCTTATAAGCAACAGTTCGTGGACTCAAAACAAAGGGTGGTAATACCGAAGCAAGTTGAGACTGTAGGATGTGGTAGCATGGAGCATCGAACTCGGAACATGGCCGCGGCAAAGCGACTGGCAAGAAATCAGAGTCATTTAATCTTCATCGGAGTCAGAAGTAAATGAAACTAAACTGTCTGACGAAAGTGAAGATAGCGACAATGAAGACGCGGAGTGCATCTATTGTGCGGACTCTTCTCAGACGATCACAACGGAGAGAACTGGATTCGGTGCTCAAAATGCAAAACGTTTTCACGTACGGCATGTGTTGGCTCTACAAGCAAGATATATGTTTGTGATAGGTGTCGTTAAAGGTGCTACAGGTTCAAATATTTGATTACTTGGCTTATATACACACATCAAAAATGTTTTTCCGCACCCCGGTTCCCAGAACTCCTGAAGATAGACGTTGACTGTGGACATTTTATCACAGACACAGTCCCTTTGATTGTTCAGAGGTGCCAATAAACCCGCCAAAAGAGCTAAACAACCATGCATGAGCAGCGCCTATTAGACGGAGGGGGTCCGACAGCCAATCAGTTCCAGTCATTACACCAGGAAGGAGGTACACGGCTCGTGTATGTAGTTCAACCATGTCTAAACGGTCAATACCGCGGTTCGATCGCGTCCGCATTGTTACTTTGTGCCAGGAAGGGTTCTCTACAAGGGAAGTGTCCAGGCGTTTTGTTTGAACGAAAGCGATGTTGTTCGGACATGGAGGAGATACAGCCCAAGGGCTACTACTGAAGTGGATGACCGCTACCTACGGATTATAACTCAGGGGAACCCTGACAGCAACGCCACCATGTTGAATAATGCTTTTCGTGCAGCCACAGGATGTCGTGTTACGACTCAAATCGTGCGCAATAGGCTGCTTGATGCGCAACTTCACTCCCGACGTACATGCCGAGGTCCAGCTTTGCAACCACGACACTACGCAGCGAGGTACAGATGGTTCCAACAACGTGCCGAATGGACCGCTCAGGACTGGCATCACGTTCTCTTCTCCTTCAACCAGACAACCGTAGGAGACGTGTTTGGAGTCAACCCGTCAGGCTGAACGCCTTAGCCACACTGTCCAACGGGTGCAGCAAGGTGGAGGTTCCCTGCTGTTTTGGGGTGGCATTATGTGGGGACAAAGTACGCCGCTGGTGGTCATGGAAGGCGCCGTAACGGTTGTACGACACGTGAATACCATCGTCCGACCAATAGTGCAACCATATAGGCAGCATATCGGCGAGGCATTCATCTTCATGGACGACAATTCGCGCCCCCATAGTGCACACCTTATGAATGACTTCCTTCAGGATAACATCGCTCGACTAGAATGGGTAGCATGTTCTCCAGACATGAACCCTATGGAACATGCCTGGGATAGATTGAAAAGGGCTGTTTATGGACGAGGTGACCCACCAACCACTCTGAGGGATCTACGCCGAATCGCCGTTGAAGGGTGGGACAGTCTGGACCAACAGTGCCTTGATGAACTTGTGGATAGTATTCCACGACGAATACAGGCATGCATCAATGAAAGAGGACGTGCTACTGGATATTAGAGGTACCGATGTGTCCAGCAGTCTGGACCACCACCTCTGAATGTCTCGCTGAATGTGGGTACAACATGTAATGTGTGGTTTCCATGAGCAATAAAAAGGGCGGAAATGATGTTTATGTTGATCTCTATTCCAATTTTCTGTACAGGTTCCTAAACTCTCGGAACCGAGGTGATGCAAAACTTTTTTTGATGTGTGTACAATGGGCATGAGACGTTCCCAAATTAGGAACACATTTTCGACAGAGATAGTTCTGCAGATTTATTTGTTTTGCAGCATATTTAACATTAATGTATAACAAGAGTAGAAATTGAACATACATCATCATTCTAACGTATTAAATAAACTGTATTTAGTGTTTGTGCTAAAATAAGTGGCTTTCATTTTCTTCTATAACCCACTTAATCCACCACAACCACCCGCCCCATATTAGGCGATGTACCCCTACAGCATTAAATAAAAGTTACTTATGTTGCCATTATAAACTTTTTTGAAGTCCCCTTCTGTAGGGAACAAAATAACAAACTCAGACCACGTTACATATACCAGGGGTAGGCATAAGGTTTGAATTGTCACCTCTGGAAAATAAGGTGTCTCATTTTTTATTTGTATGTAGGTACATGTCTGCTATCTTGGTATCAAATTATACCGTAGGACGCCGGTGGAGGAGCTAAAGCAAAATGGAGTCGCCCATTAATAAAGAAGAGCATCGTTCGGAAATTCATTTTCTGCGTTTGAAGAAAAATAATGCTGCAACATCCCATGCTGACACGGTGAAAGTGTACGGTAACAATGTACCACCATGTGACAGAGTAGCGCAGACGCTTCCATGTGGTCAGACAAGATGAACTGACGAAGAACAATGTCAATGACCATCTGTCTGTGAAGAACCGGGAATCTCAAGGGCCAGTCTATCACTATCGAAGCGATAGTGGGAAAAAATTAAAATTTATCTTTTATTATTTTATAAATACCGTAAAATTATTCTTTTATTATTTTATAAATACCGCACTCAGCCATTTTGTTATGAATTTAAATTTAAGCTAATACACGTTTCGGGCTTTCACCCACCTTCAATTAGCGCAATACGTATTTTTAACATGAATGTCCTGAGGACACCATACGGTAATTAAATAAGTACATTGACGACTGTTTAATGAGGTTATATGGAATATTACAAAAATTAAAGTAATATATTACATCTATATAAAATGTAATACGTTATTTATGTACTGTTCCATGCACTCTAATTAGATGGCTACTAACGCACTTGTTTAATAAGCTTATAGAGTACTTATCACGTTCATGCGAAATAATTTTAATTCTTTTTAATCATACAGAACCTATAAGCAAAACATAACTTCGACTATAGCAGAACCTGTAAGAAAAACATAATCATTGACCATAGGTACTTTTCGGAAATAAACAAAGATGTCAGTCGGCAACATGGCGAATATTGGTCTGTTTTTGCGCAAAATACAAGGAAAAAAGCGTTTGTCATCCTATGTCGTGTGACATCTGAATTCGGCATTGAGGGACTTGGGGTCAGCACGCCACTCTTCCAGCCGTTGTCTGTTGCTCTGGAGTCCCTTTCTCGTTCAAGTAGCATCTCATTTGGTCTCAAAAGACTGAATTAACTCCATTTCATCCTCCCATCAAAGGAAAAATTCTTGGCAGTATAGAGAACTGATCCCCAGATCCTCAGCATGATACCCAGACACTGTCAGTGCTCAGCTGTGTTGGTGTAGATCATCAGGGGCGTTTCCATTTTGGGGACGGGGATGGTTATTAGTCTTCCGACTGGTTTGATGCCCCCCCCCCCCCCCACACACCCTCTCCTGTATCAACATCTTCTTGCCCACAACGTCTCCAATTATCTGGTGGATGCGTTCCAATCTCTATCCTTCCCGCACACTTTTCCTTTTTACCCTCCGCACTTCCCTCGAGTTCCATGGAAATCACTCCGTTATGTCTCAGCAGATGTCCCATTGTCCTATCTCCACATGTTACACTCCTCCCCAATTCTCCGCAGAACTTCATTTCTTATCAGTCCATCTCATTTTCAACGTCCTTCTGTAGTAACCACAGCTCAGAATATTCTATTCTCTTCTTTTCCTGTTTCCCCGTAACACATGTTTCACTTTCACGCAATGCCATCAGCGATATAAGCCTATAATTTTGCGCGTTTATTAGGCGATCCTTTTTGAGAACCGGAATGACATGGCCGTTTTTTGATTTTGCAGTAACAAAAATAGTTTAGCTTTCAACGACAGCAGAAGCTTTATTGATGCATTTCACCTTCATGAGACATTTTCAGAATTTGTTTAGGAATTACGGGCAACGCATTAGTCATAAGTATCCAGAACTTTGGTTTGCTAAGATAGGGATGTTAAGATAGGGCTATCCATATAATCTTGAAAGTTAAAAATTTTTCTCAATAAAGCTTCTGCTGTCATTGCAACCTAGACTTTTTCTTGTGTTCGTTATGGTTGTATGTTGTGTTCATACTTTCACGGCAATTATGTTTTATTTGCCACGTATTGTGATGAAGGGCTACACCTGAAACTCGTCAGCAAACATAATTTCTTAACAACAAGTAATTAGCTAATTTTAGCGACCTAATAAAGCAGTCATATAACGCGCTCAGAGTTTACATAATCATTGCAGGCCCTCTGAGCGACTTTATGTCGCATCTTAAGCTAATGGACAAGTAGAAGTCAGCGCCGCCCCCAACAAACGCCGAAAACATGACAACTGTTAGTATTATTTATACCAAAAACAGGTATCAAACCCTCCCTCGCGGTACCACACGAAGTGAGACGAGCAGACTTCGCATAGTTCTTTGTTTCTCTCAGACATCCGTCTCGAGGGATTGGCCGCCTGTCTCTAGGCAAGATGGAGAAGAGTGATCATAGCCTACAAAACCCTGTGATCTTTAGAAAAGACCTTCCGGCGTCAGACATTGCGCCAAACATGTGCTTGTGATGCAGAATTTTTGCACTTTCGCGTCTCGCCTCTTCGCAGTAAGCACTGATAGCGCTGTATGTCTCACAGGACCTGAATTTTCTGCACAGTCTCTCTGAACCACCTACGTGCTTATTGTAAAGATGCTTATGCTCAAAGACAGAAAATACATAACTGCTGAATTATTATGTAGATAACTATTACTTTAGATCCATCTATTACAAATATTTGGGTCTAAATTATTTTGCTTTACGTTTTGGACATTATATGTTGATGTTACAAACAGTTCAGTCACTTTTTGCTTATGTAGTGACAGTATTGATAATGATTGTATAAATTTCTATTTGCAATTTTTGTAAATATTGGCCTACGTGTGCTGTTGTACCTCCTTTACATCCGTTCCCCTTATTCGTTCTCCCACTTAAAATTTCGTTTTCACAGCACTAGGAAATGAACGTATCTTTACTTGATGTTAGGTGATTATACAAACCCTCTGGATTTTTAAATTATTATTTTTCCCCATTGTGTGTGTGTGTGTGTGTGTGTGTGTGTGTGTGTGTGTGTGTGTATGTGGGTGCGTGTGTTATTACTTTTTCATTTCTTTTATTAAGTTTAGCAGAGAGTATGTCATACGTTTGTCCTCTGCTATGACTTTCTAGATGTGTTAGTAATTCTCGATTGTTGTGCTTCTTGGTCCTAATGATTATCACATACTGTTCTATGTTGGCAGATGAATTATGATGTGGTGCAAATGTGAAATGATTTGTTTCGTATTTCCAGTGCCCGATATACCATCTTTTAAAATACTTGCGTATCATACCTATGTACATTGCACCACAACTTTCACGTTCAACTTCGTATGTTATATGTATATAACTACTGAACTTCAATGTTGGGCACTTGGAATTCGCCTTTTTTTTCAAATATTTCCTCAATTAGCCGTATCTAATACAAGTGTCCCAACCACAGGACACACAGCCACCTCAATTAGTAACATTGACATTATACCAGATACGTGTTCACTGCTCGCTAAAGGTGACCCACAAACCTTACAGTCCTAACCAGATACCAGAGAAGAAACGTTGGTCTCCTTGGACTAATAGATGTTGTAAGAGGACGTGAAATTTAGCGAATGTCCACGACGTCCTTGAGTCAGATATTAGTGAGTTTTGGTACGCGTCATGAAAGGACCGTTTGTGAACGATGACTCTACAGCTGCTTGTGGTAGCTGCCTTGCTAAAAAGCAAGTCTCGCAAAAAGGCAAACAACATAATAAACAATCGTGCGAACACTCCAGCCACAAAGTTGGAGAATTCAAAGATGAAACATAATTGGACTTACCTGCAAATAGAGGACAACCTTGCAGAGCCCAGTGCCCATGAACCAGGTCTCCGTGACGTCCCAGAGCACGGTGGGGGGCAGGCAGAAGAGGATGACCATGAAGTCGGCGACGGCGAGGTTGACGATGAAGTAGTTGGTGACGGTGCGCATAGCGTGGTTGCGGTACACGGCGAGGCAAACCAGCGCGTTCCCCACCAGCCCCGCCACGAACACCACGGAATGCATGGCGATCAGCGCCCACTCGTAGTCCTTGGGGTAAACGTGCTGGTACACCAGATCCCAATAATCCTCGTCTTTCATGCAGTAGTCGTTGGTGCAGTTATTTGCCTCCGAAGTAACGCCGCCGTACTCGTCGACAGTGGAGCTGTTCGCCAGGGGATCGCTAGCGGCGATCTCGGGCCAGTCATACGTGGCGTGCAGGTAGCCTACGCCACTGCGATTAGGGGCCACGCTCCACGGATAGAGGGAGTCCACATACGAAAGTTTTGTCGTGTTCTCCATAACCAACACGTTTCTTGTATAGTATCTTTCCCAAAACTAACGCGTGTTCGTCTTCGTTATCTGAAACGGACGACGTAGATTTGACAGAGGTGTGTCCAGTTCTTGATTTCGGTGTTACTCTACGATGCACTGCTACGCTCTTTGCACGAAAAGCTATAAAGTAAAAAGAATCTGACACGAAATGTGGCACTAGGCTACACATCCACCGCCAGTCAGGTCACGTGAACTTATAGTACGAAATGATAAGAAGTTAAACTCTGTCAACCGCAGCTACGTAGCTCAGGCCAATGAAGACTCAAATCCGTCATATCACTAATCAGAGCACCATCCGGCATTAACGTGTTCCCTTATTGGACTGCACCCATATTCAAGTAAAGTAATGTACATTCATCTGTTTGTTATACTATTCTCGTAAAGTGTACTAGACAATTCTACCATTTCAAAAATGTTTTGGGATAAATCCTATGTGTATTATTCCACTAGGAACTAAGTTGAGGACTTCCTCCTCACGCACGTAATGTTCAAATCTTCGCAGCTGGCGGCGTACCTTACAGTTACCCACTTCGATACAGCTAGCAAGATAATTTACAAAACTTGCGAGTAATGTGACAAGAAACGTGCTTCTTGAAGAAGGTTTTTGGCGTCTACTTTGTCAAACAGACTTCTACAGATTATGTAATAATCTTCTCGACAAGCTGTACATGCTTTCAAGATTATTCCGTCTTTGCGAAGGACGTCGAAAACATTCTTCCAGTTCTTCTCCGCGTGTTTGAGGAGCCATTCTTGGAAACGAAGAAAGCCGTTGTCAGTGAAACTATATATCAGTTTAATGCTGACAGCGTTGTTTATAAAATTAGGATCCGTAAGCTGAATTCTCTAAAGTCTGTTCGTTCCAGAAACTTTAACGCAAAAATGTTTATAGCGTTAAATTTTTACTACAGTACATCGTTATGGCATTACTGGTCTTCGAGTAATACTGCACTGGGTGCCAAAACCGATGTGTAAATATAAGAACGGGCCAAGAAGACACAGTCACGGATTTACGCAGACACTTCTGGATCTGATCGGTAATAGCAGTTGCACTGAAAGCCTAGGTCACTTACAGTGACAACAGGGTTTTCAATTGTCACAACACTGATTAATTTCCGGCCATTCGTTTGAAGCAGAAGAACCGTCAGAAACCAGACAGAGATGAGTATCGTTTAAACACCAGAGCTGCAGACGTTGTACTGGTGACCCATGCCCTGTTGCCAGACGGAGCGACATTGTCTCCTGTCTCCAGAATTGTGCGGATCATCACAGCGTCGTTGACATACAGTCAAACCTGTGGAAAATAAAAACAGCAGTTAGTACTTACTCACGTGGGGAGTTATTCAAGTTTAGTGCTTATGTTGTGCTAATGTGGATAATGAAGCATTAAATACGAGGGTTATTCGGAAAGTAAGGAAAATGTGGAAATTTGTAGTAAGGGCTATGGGACCAAACTGCTGTGGTCATCGGTCCCTAGGCTTACGCACTATTTAATCTAACTTAAACTAACTTAAGGTAAGGACAACAGACACACCCATGCCCGAGAGAGGACTCGAACCTCCGACGGGGAGAGCCACGCGAACCGCGACAAGACGCCTAAGACTGCACGGCTGAGAAAGTAAGGAAATATCGGTCGTGAAATGGAAACCACAGTGAAAATCCGATGATGTTTTGCACAGGTGTATTGGACAGTGTCTCTAGTATGCCCGTAGATAGCGTTACGACGTTCTCTTTAGTTCTGAGCACACAGGGAGCACATGAAGATACCTGGAACAATAGTGTCTTCCGCCAAGTACGAGAATCTGGTGAGAAAATTCGCCTGAAGCTATGCAGCCGACATTACGTAGCTGTCGTGCGTTTTCTTCTTCAAGATAATTCTGAGCCGCATTCTGCAGGGGCAATGAAGATGCTCGTGCATCGTTTTCAATTGGAAATGTTTGATTACTCACAATACATCCCGTAATTGTCTCCCTCTGAGTTTCATCTCTGCTCGCATAGAGCGCTGGCCATGAAGACAACATTTTGGCACAGACAGCGAGCTGTAGGCCAGCGTAGAGAATTGGCGGAAAGCACTTGCAGCTGCCTTCTATAACGAGGGTATTGCAAAGTTCGTACAACGCTACGACAAACGTCTAAGTCGGATCGGCGACTATGGAGATAAGAAGCTGGAACTTGTAGCTAACTGTTGCAAATAAAACAGTTTTGATTCTCACTGTGGTTTCCATTTAGCGACCTATCGTTTCTTAGGTTCCGAATAGCCCTCGTAATATACTAAATCGCATGTTAACACCAAAAGTTGCTATTTCAAGTACTTAATATGCAACGTTTCAGTCACATAAGTTCATTAGCAGTTTCATAAAATTTCAGCATATCAAATTCCGTGCGTTACAGTCATAGAGGGAATTTTCAATTTTTGATAAACGTACTCCGTCGTCAGGCCACAAGTGGTCTACCGGGAGCATCCGACCGCCGTGTCATCCTCAGTTGAGGATGCAGATAAGAGGGGCGTGTGGTCAGCAACCCGCTCTCCTGGTCGTTACGATGGTATTCTTGACCGAAGCCGCTACTAATAGGTCGAGTAGCTCCTGAATTGGCTTCACGAGGCTGAGTGCACCCCGAAAATGACAACAGTGCATGGCGGCCTGGATGGTCACCCATCCAAGTGCCGGCCAAGCCCGACAGCGCTTAACTTCGGTGATCTTACGGGAACCAGGAAGAATATTTCAGTAACTTGTTAAATTGTGAAGACCCAACGACACTCTTTAACTTCTCCCTACCACGGACAGCAGACCCTGAATACCCACCACCAACTTTAGAAGAGATCAAGAAGCAGATAAAACAGCTTAAAAAGGACAGAAGCCCAGGAGAAGATGGCATCCATGCTGAAATAATTCAGGAACGGGGTGAATACCTTGTCGCAAGGATTCACAAATTAATAGAGACTATTTGGAACCCTGAAAACATTCCTGACGAATGGGAAGACTGGAGGAATGCACTAATCTGTCCCATCCACAAGAATAATGGCCGATTGGCGAGTGGAAACTACCGTGGTATCGCTATGCTCAATCTTCTCAAACTGTCTTCTAGATCAAATCCAACCGTTGGCAGACACCATTTTTGGAGAATATCAAGGAGGATTTCATCACGGGAGATCTACCATCGACCAAATCTTTGTCCTACGCCAGGTCGTAGAAAAAAGGTGGGAGTTAGACCAAGAACTACACATGCTGTTTGCCGACTTTAGAAAAGCATATGATTGCATCCATCGGGAAAATATTCTGAGGTATCTGGAAGAGTTCGGTTTTGCCAAGAAACTAGTAAGCCTCACGAAGTCCTGCCTGATGAATTCTACAGCAAAGGTGAAAATTGGAGATAAGGTGACTGAAGCATTCAACATTGCCAATTTTTGATAAACGTAAATATTTTTTTAAAAGTATGAAATGAAAGTTTCCTCGTTGTGAATAGTAGCGTGCTGCTTTCTAACACGCAGTGGTGCGCAAAATTTAAGAACGAAAGTACCCTCTCATGATGTGCCACTGCCAAATAACATAGCTCGATGAAACTTAGATTGTACACTGAAAGAACTGCTACAGTACAGTAAAATACAGTACAATAAGTACAGATGACAACTGAAAAAAATGCCCAATGACATGAACAGAAATAACACATTTACTGAAAGTCAATAAATACATTGAAGCAATTCTTGTCGCATTGCTTTCCAGTCCTTCACCACAGCTGGATAACCGTGAAGGCTCGTGGACATGCTGCTACACATCTCCTTAACGCATCTCACTCGAGCTCAATCGGATTTCAATCGGGACAATGGGTAGATCAGTCAGTTCTCCGACCTCTAGTTCCAAGAGCTCGTCCACCTGCGCTGTTCGATGTGATCGCGCATTGTCATCCACAGACATTAAATAAGGACCGAATGCAATCCTAAAAAGACACACATGAGAAAGGAGTTCAGTGTCACAAGGACGTTACCCGGTGAGTGTTCCGTGTTGAAAGATTTGAAGGTCAGTGCGCCGATGCAATTTTATTCCTCCCCACACTGTAACATCTGGACCACCAAAACGATCATGACAATGTTCCTAGACGCATTACCTGTTCCCACCTCTCGCTATATGAGAATAGCGAGGCATAATTTTGCAGAAACTTCAAATCTTTTAACACCATTAGCATTATGATGGTAATGCGCCTGAGACGTGGTACTTAGGGAAAGACAGTATTCAGTGTGGACGGGGCCGTACTCAATTACCATTGGTTGCTCAGTTTTTTTAATCACGTACACTTTATTTGAAAACAATTGCAAATAAGGTTGACAATAAGGAACAATTATCAAATTTGACTGTTAAGACACAATGTCTTATGAAAAATTTCTTAAGCAAGTTGCACTCACGGCTGAAGGCCTTATTGACCAGAAATTCAAATTATTTGTCAGCTGAAGGCCCCAATAACAATAACTCAAAAACAGTTTGACGGCTGAAGGCCTGGATAGTAAATTCTTAAGAACGAATTAAACTTCTCCAAGAGATACTGAAATATTAAAAAAAAGACAGTAATCAAATTTTCACTATTAAGAGACAATATCTAATTAAAAATTCTTAAGAGACATTGCATTCACGGCTGAAGGCCTTATTGACAATTATTTGTCGGCTGAAGGCCCCAATAACAATAACTCAAAAACAATTTGACGACTGAAGGCCTAGATAGTAGATTCTTAAGAACGAATTAGACTTGTCCAAGAGATACTAAAATATTATAAAAAGGATAATCATCAAATTTTCACTATTAAGAGACAATATCTAATTAAACATTCTTAAGACAAATTGCATTCACGGCTGAAGGCCTTATTGACAATAAATTCAAATTATTTGTCGGCTGAAGGCCCCAATAGTAATAACTCAGAGAACAATTTGACGGATGAAGGCCTGGATAGTAAATTCTTAAGAACGAATTAAACTTCTCCAAGAGATACTAAAATATTATAAAAAGGACAGTCATCAAATTTTCAGTATTAAGAGACGATAACTAATTAAAAATTGTTAAGACAAATTGCATTCACGGCTGAAGACCTTATTGACAATTATCACAATCTGACCAAATCAAGAGAGAAGGGTGGTCAGACAGTGCTCCAAGGATCGACCTGGAAAAATCGCTCAACTTCGTAAACGATGAGACAGGTAGCCAAGAGTTGTATTCACTTAATCGGATGTAAACTCAGACTAGAGACAGTTTAAACGCAAGCCAACACTCTTGCAACATCTATCTAACGTCTGATAACCAACACAACGATGGAATAACCAAGGCAAGGCGGAACCGGCGTCTTCAGAATCCGGTGTATAAAACATCCAGAAGCAGAAGGACCCACTACGACCAAAGTAGTCCAAAAGAAACAATTATCCGAACCACAATCAAGGAGGCTGTCGAACTACACGCCTTAGCGGACAGCAGTGGCAAGGCGAGGAAAGGTACACTACTGCGAAAATACGCTAACCTCTAGGGCAGGTAACTGCAGCATTAGCGGCCACTAGGCAGAAAAATACCGCTGATTGAATTTCATCACTAAACACAAGGAATCCAAAGACTAATAATAAAAGGTGGAGGATGGCTAATTAATTTCGCCAGCTCCAAACACTCCACTCGTTGCTCTTCGTCTCAGCAACCCTGCGAGCAGCAACGCGCAGACAAACGGCATGATCTCAACATAGTGGAGGTTTCACTACTAGGTTAATGTGTTCACTCAACTCAAAAGTCCCGGGTCCAGTGGAGAACGAGGTTGTCGCCCTCGCAACTACAGTCCCTCGATCCGGCAGTGCCTGCGTGCCACCAGCAGTCCCGGCATGTCCTCATGCTGCCGGAACGCACCGCTGCTCCGTCCCAACCGAACTTCCCGACACACTCCGATCCGGAAAACACTTGACGCCCTTCCAAAGATAGTACTAGGATACTAGATATCGATAACCACTGCTGCTGCCACTAGCGGACAGACGATGTTAGCAAAACGTAGTGAGTCCAGTAAACACGAGAAGAAAATGAGGCGCCACTATCCGTATTACACGTTGCCAACCTACCAGTGGCAGCAACGCGAGCCGCAACACGGCTCAGCGCCACTCCCCCATGTGCGTCTTTTCACGTGGGCATCTTTATTGGCGACAATACGCGCCCACATTGAACAACGTAGGTGGCGAAGCTGTTGGAATGAGAGGATATTTGGTGAATGGACTAGCCCCATTGAGAGGACGTGTAGGATGCGTTGGGGAGACGTACTGGAGCACGTCCACACGCACCAATGACCATCCAGCAGCTGCCAGCCATACTGGGGGTGGAATGGAACGCCCTACCGCAAGAACTCATTACCAACTTTGTGGCCAGCAAGGGAGAGCGTTGCAGAGAATGCACTGCCGTCCGTGGTGAACACACACCCTATTAAGAGACACGTCTCACCTTTTGTAATTTCCAGGGAACGTGGGTTGAGTCTCATTATTGTCCTTGAAGAAAAGTGAAGTGCTATTCGTCTCATTACGGATTTTTTTCATTTACCTTCTAAACTGTAATGTAGCAGTTCTTCCTATGTATAGTCAAAGTTTCATGTAGCTATGTTACCTGGCAATGGCACATCAAGCGATAGTTACTTTCGTCCATAAGGTTTGCACACGTATACTTGAAACATTTTAAATAATTTGAAGGTGCAAATTCGTGTTTCGTGGATTAAGGGGTACAGCTGGCGTAATGTCGTGTTGTGAGACAGAATATTCCGTGAACTCGAATTTTAGTCTCTTTACTGCATACAACTTATTTATCCTCTTGAATAATAACCGCTTGGCTCCTTTTGAATAATTTATTTGACCACCGGTTTCGTATCTTAGAAACCACATCGTCAGGTTAGATCTGATAAATTAGAAACATTGTTCGAAACGATTACGGTCTATTATAATCACAATCAATAGTGAGAAATGAAGCAAATTGCTTACATGTTAAATCGTGATATTACACTTGTGACATGGCCGGGACAGTACATTCCTTCTCTACGAAAAAATGACGCAATTAGCGTTTCGTCAGGTAAACAGAAAGCATGGCTCCATGATTTCTCAAGCATGCCTAATTTTTTTTTAAAAAAACTATAATAATCGTCAAGAAATTTCCGCCTAACCTAATGTGACACAAAATAAATGGATTGGAACTCACACTCACTTACTTTACTTTACGCGATCAGGTCCAGTGGATCGCGAGCTGCTTTGAGAGATTGCCTCCACTTCAGCCTGTCTTCAGCTCCTTTCTGCCATTCTTCCAGGAGTCCCACTCTCTGAAGGTTTTTGGATATGCAGTCACTCCATCGAGTTCTAGGTCTTTCTACGGGCCTTCTGCCGGTTGGTTTGGTGCTGAGTACAGTTTTCCGCCATCGGTTGTCCTGCATTCGAGCAACATGCCCTACCCACTGGAGTCGTCGTGTCTTCATTATAGCCACGATGTTCGGCTCTTCGCAAATATCATACAACTCTGTATTGCGAAGAATCCTCCATTTTTCGGTCTCATTATCGTAAACTACTCCAAAAATCTTCCGAAGGACATTCCTTTCAAATATCATCAGTCTGTTCAGATCTTGCTTTGTTGTACTCCAGGTGGCTCCATATAATACTACTGGCTATAGGAGTGTGTTGTAAATGTTTGCCGGCCGCGGTGGTCTCGCGGTTCTAGGCGCGCAGTCCGGAACCGTGCGACTGCTACGGTCGCAGGTTCGAATCCAGCCTCGGGCATGGATGTGTGTGATGTCCTTAGGTTAGTTAGGTTTAAGTAGTTCTAAGTTCTAGGGGACTGATGACCACAGCAGTTGATTCCCATAGTGCTCAGAGCCATTTGAACCATTTTTGTAAATGTTTACTTTGAAATGTCTTGACAAACTTCTGGTTTTGAGGAGAGCATTAAGGCCGTGGTAACAACGATTACCTGCCTGTAATCTTGCCTGTATTTCCATTTTACTGGATGGTTCATCTCCAAATACTGCTCCCAGATATTTGAACTCCCTGACTTGACAATAAGAACCTTCAGTTGTAAGGGTGGAAGTGGTTCTTGAATTTCATTATGTCTACGGTGTGGAATCATGTATTCCGTCTTGTCACGATTGATTTGAAGACCATTGTCCTCGCTGCTATTTCCAGAATGTCAGCCATTTCCCCTAATTCTTCTTGCGACCCAGATAGTAGCACTATATCATCGGCATATCCTAGGTACTTGATGTTCACATCCACGGCCTGGACTCCTCTGAGTTCATTAGATGAGATCTCTCGCATTATCTTCTCCAATTGAAAAGGTGATTTCCATCGCCCTGCCGTAGCCCAGTTTTGTTTTGAATGCTTCAGTCACCTTATTTCCAATTTTCACATTTGCTGTAGAATACATCAGGTAGGCCTTCGTGAGGCTTACTAGTTTCTTGGCATAACCGGACTCTTCCAGACGCCTCAGCACAGTTTCCCGATGGATGCAATCATATGCTTTTCTAAAGTCGGCAAACAGCATGTGTACTCCTTGGCCACCTTTTTTCTACGACCTGGCGTAGGACAAAGATTTGGTCGATAGTAGATCTCCCGTGACGAAATGCTCCTTGATATTCTCCAAAAATGGTGTCTGCAACGGTTGGATTCGATCTAGAAGACAGTTTGAGAAGACTGAGCAGAGCGATACCACGGTAGTTTTCACCTGCCATTCGGTCATTCTTCTTGTGGATGGGACAGATTAGTGCATTCCTCCAGTCTTTCTATTCTTCTGTAATGTTTTCAGGGTTCCAAATAGTCTCTATTAATTTGTGAATCCTTGCGACAAGGTATTCACCCCGTTCCTGAATTATTTCAGCATGGATGCCATCTTCTCCTGGGCTTCTGTCCTTTTTAAGCTGTTTTATCTGCTTCCTGATCTCTTCTAAAGTTGGTGGTGGGTATTCAGGGTCTGCTGTCCGTGGTAGGGAGAAGTTAAAGAGTGTCGTTTGGTCTTCACAATTTAACAAATCACTGAAATATTCTTCCTATCCCTTTGCAATTTGAGATTCATTTGTTAGCATTTCTCCTTTGGCATTTTTTATGAATTTCTCAGTGTGTTTATTGTTTTTCCTCAGATTGTTGACCTTTCTGTTCATGTCCTTCATCCTCCTTCCCTGGAAGTCTTCTTCTGCTTCTGTAATAACCCCACTCACGAACTTCCTCTTTTCTCTCCGCAATACCTCTTGTGTTTCTCTTCAGACTCAAATTCTGCCTCATAGCTCTGAGTAGTTGCTGATTGTAACCACTTGCCACGGGCTTCTTTTCTTCTGTTGATCGCCTCATTGAAACATTTCTTCTTCCTCGCCACTCTTTTTCCAGTGACTGTCCCTGTAGCCTTTATAATCACATTTCTGATTTCTTCCCATTGCTGATTTACACCTGAGTCCTCTGTTTCTGGCAGAACCGTAAAACGGTTCCTGGCCTCATCTTGAAGTTCATTTCTGGTTTCTTCCTGTGCTACTTTTTCTATTTATAAACGTGCCAATTTCTTTAATTTACTTCTTTGGATTGGTTTCAGGGGGAGTCCGAATTGGCTTTTAACCAAAAAATGGTCAGCCCCATTCCTTACATCCATAATCCAATTCTTGGCTTCTGCCTTAATTGCTATGTGATCTATTTGGTTGACTGTTTTTCCATCTGAGGATACCCATGATCCTTTGTGCACCTGCCTATGTGCAAAGTTAGTGCTATTTATAAACATGCCCTTGGACATAGCAAAGCTAATTAGCTTTATTCCGTTGTCGTTGCTATTTCCATGCAGACTATGAAGGCCTATTGTGGGAGTAAAGCCGGTCTCCTTTCCAATCTTGGCATTGAAATCGCCGATGAGAATTCTGCAGCTGTTTTTAGGGATGGAATCCATAACATCTTCCACCTCTGCACATAATGTATCCTTTACTTTATCTCCACTTTCCTCTGTTGGTGCACGACAGTTCACGAAGGTAAGTTGGTGGTTTTTCACTGATAAAGTTAGAACTGAGATTCTTGGATTCACTGCCGTAAAATTCTTTGCCATTGGTACAATGTCTTTGTTGGTTGCTGGAACACCCGGTCAGAAATGGAAAAACACCTACCATAAATCCGGAAAGGAAGACAGGAGGCCAAACATAATAGGTTAACCATTAGGTCGAGGATCGTAACCCTTCAAGAGTACCTAGAAGTTTATTTTTTTTAAAAAAAATCAGGAACTATCAACAACATACCGCTTAGTAACAAAAATGGTATAAAACTATAATTGATGGAGATCTGCACGTTGATGAAAATGACATACCATAAATACGACAGACTGCTATGCGTGCAGTCGCAGGCGAGAAGGTACCGAGCTAAGGACTGAGGTCGGCCGCAGTGGCTGAGCGGTTCTAGGCGCTTCAGTCTGGAACCGCGCGACCGCTACGGCCGCAGGTGCGAATCCTGCCTCGGGCATGGATGTGCGTGATGTCCTTAGGTTAGTTAGGTTTAAGTAGTTCTAAGTTCTAGGGGCTGATGACCTCAAATGTTAAGTCCCATAGTGCTCAGAGCCATTTGAACCATTTTTTTTTTTAAGGACTGAGCGGGTGGAAAGCGGGCACTCGCACGCGCTATTTATCGTAGTATAACACATTTCTAGTCAACGCATATTACAATAAAATAATAAGCTCAATGAAAAAAATATTAGTTACCCCTCAAAGGAGCACATTGTTTGCAATGGGGTGCTGAAAACGGTGTACCGGACGTCGGGTGACCCGGACCGCTGACTTACGTTATGGCACGAGTGCATGACTTATACATATACATCTGCATCTACATCTACACCATTACTCTGCAATTCACTGTTACGTGCGTGGCAGAGGGTTCATCGGACCACCTTCAAGATACGTATTTCTCTACTGTTCCACTTAAATATTTACGTGCACGTTCCGATTTATCTTATTTTATTATGATGATCATTTCTCCCTATTTAGGTGGGCGCCAACAAAATATTTCTGCAATCCGAGGAGAAAGTTGGTGACTGAAATTTCATGATAAGATCCCGCCTCGGCGGATAAAGCGTTTTTAATGATTGCCACCTCAATTCAAGTATCATATCCGTTGTACTGTCACCCCTATTTCTCGATAATACAAATGAGCTGCCCATCTTTGGACCTTTTAAATGTCCTCCGTCAGTTCCATATAATACGGGTCCCACGCCGCACATCAATACTCCAGAAGAGGTGGCCAAGTGTGGCGTAAGCAGTCTCTTTAGTAGACATATTCCACTTTCTAAGCGTTCTGCCAATAAATCGCAGTCTTTGGTTTGCTTTCCCTACAACATTATCTATGATCGTTCATCGTTCCAATTTAAGTTATTTGTAATCGTAAACCCTAAGAATTTAGTTCAATTTACAGCCTTTCGATTTGTGTGATTTATCGTGTGACCGAAATTTAGCGGGTTTCCTTTAATACTCATGTGGACAAATTCACAATTTTCATTATTTAGAGTCGATTGCTACTTTTCGCATCATACAAATATCTTATCTAAATCATTTTTCAGCTGTTTTTGATCATCTGATGACTTTACAAGACGGTAAATGACAGCATCAACTGCGAATAATCTAAGAGGGCTGCTCAGATTGCCTCTCAAATCGTTTATGTAGATCAGCAACAGCAGAGTGCCTATAACATTCCCTTACGGAACACTAGAACTATATTTTCTGAATCCGTGATGGCTATATGCCAAAAAATCGTTTTCTTCTAGGTAATTCATAATGTTCGAACACAGTATATGTTTCAAAATCCTACTGCACATAGACGTTAGTGATATGGGTCTATAACTCATCTGATGGCTCCTATTTCTTTTCTTTAGTACTGGAGTGACTTCTGCAACTTTTCAGTCTTTAGGTACCGATCTTTCGATGAACGAGCGGTTGTATATGACTGCTAAATATAGAGCTATTGTATTACCGTATTCTCAAAGGAATCTAATTGATATACAGTCTCGAGCGGAAATCTTGCCTTTATTAATGACGTCGGTTACAAACCCAACAGAAATTGTCGCTGTCACCGAACGCATGTCCATTCCAATCTCTATCTACATCTCCATCTACTCTGTTACTCTGCAATTCACACTCAAGTGCCTGGCAGAGGGTTCATCGAACCATTTTCATACTACTTCTTTACCATTCCACTCTCGAGTGGAGGGTGATAAAAAATATTTTCACATTCGGAAGAAAAAGTTGGTGATTGAAATTTTGTAAATAGATCTCGCCGCAAAGAAAACCGCCTTTATTTCAATAACTGCCACCCCAGCTCGCGTATCATATAGTGACACTCTCGCCTCTATTGCGCGATAACACGAAACGAGCTGCCCTTCTTTGCACTTTTTTGATGTCCTCCGTCAATCCTACCTGGTAAGGATCCCATACCGCGCAGCAATATTCCAGCAGAAGACGGAAAAGTGTAATGTAGGCTGTCCCTTTAGTGGGTTTGTCACATCTTCTAAGTGTTCTGCCGACAAAGCGCAGTCTTTGTTTCGCCTTCTCCACAATATTATCTACGTGGTCTTTCCAATTTAAGTTGCTCGTGATTGTAATTCCTAGGTATTTAGTCGAATTGACAGCCCTTAGATTTGTGCGATTTATCGTATACCCGGATTTCTTTGAGTACCCGTGTGGATGACCTCGCACTTTTCTTTGTTTAGTGCCAATTGCCACTTTTCACACCATACAGAAATTCTCTCTAGATCATTTTGTAATTGGAATTGACCGTCTGATGATTTTACTAGACGGTAAATTACAGCATCGTCTGCAAACAATCAAAGGGGTCTGCTCAGATTATCACCTAGATCATTTATGTGAATCATGAACAGCAGAGGGTCTATGACACTACCTTGCGGAACGCCACATATTTCTGTTCTGCTCTACGATTTACCGTCTATCACTACGAACTGTGACCTCTCTGAGAGGAAATCACGAATCCAGTCACACAACTGAGACGTTACTCCATATGCACGCAATTTGATTAATAGTCGCTTGTGAGGAACGGTACATTGCGAAGGAAACTCCATGCAATGAATATTTGGAGTCGGGTTTCTCTCAAGAGACCACCGGTCACAGTAGCATGCGAACTTGCATTAAATGCCCCAGACAACCCATTACCTACACATTCTTGAAAACGATCTTCCAGCATTATTGAAAGAGGCCCCATGCACAGCAACGTCTGAACATAACAACATTCCCGGAAAATGAGTTGACATGGACACGTCTATTGGCCATCAATGTTCCCAGACGTTGCCCATTTAGAATTTTGCCTGGGAGTGGTTGAAAGCCTAAGTCTACGAAGAAAAAGTAAACCCAAGAGCCCAACAGACCCTTCGGATTATGAATTGTGCTATTCTCTTTAAAGAACGCCGAGATAACCTCACAACAGTCATCCGTGGGGTAGTCAAGAGAATTTGAAAGTGCACTGATGTCGGAATGTATTAAAAACAACACTGATCGAGCTCGAACCGTCCACGTGTGTACTGCCGGTCCATAGTGACCAATAGGCATAATATTTCGGCGATCAGATATGTGGCCATCGTCAGGTGAGCTGACTAACTGAGCTCCTGAGGGTGGGCTGCACACTCGCACCCGCGGCCACGCGTCGGCGGTCGTTGAGACGCTGGCGTCGACGTCTGTGGTGGCGTCGTTGTAATTGCCTCGTCCGCCCTGGTCGCCCTTTCGTTTTCTTTGCTGAGTGTCTTTTTAATTAGACTCAGTGCTGGTTCCCATGCCTTGCTGAGGTTATAACCGCAATCTCGGTTGATGAGTCCGTCCCTGGTACGAATTTCGATAGCATCTCTAACGACTCTACCTGTATACCAAATACTGGCGCACTATCGGCGAAAATACGACGATATTGAGGAAACACCGAGCAGGAACTGTCTTTTGCCCACCCAATAAGACACGAGCATTATTGGGAAGTGTCAAAGACGATCTCGGTTTGTGGAAGGCCGGCATATACCAGAATCCGTGTCAGTGTGGGAAGACTTATATTGCACGTACAGTGCGCACCATCGAAGATCGTTGCCGAGAACATCAGAGGCACACTCGACTTAGGAACTCCAACAAGGCGGCGGTCGCAGAGCACTGTTTGTCCGAAATCCGAAAATCGTGAAATGGACTACCAACATTCCAGCACTCGACCAACGACCCCCTAATGAAACTAACTGACAGCATAGCAAAAGGATTCAACAAAGGACACTGCACACTCGCTGTCCTTCTGGACATCGAGCATGCCTTTGACAAACTGTGGCACAATGGCCTGCTATATAAATTAACTGAAATAGGAATCCCTACAAAAATGACAAGAATAATAAAAGCTTACTTAACTGAGAGAACCTGCATCATACATGCAGGAAAAGAAAAATCTGAAGCGTTCACCCCACAAGCAGGGGTACCTCAAGGCGGAATACTATCGCCCTTACTCTACACATTATATACCTCCGACATCCCCACTGTCAGGACACGAATCGAAACCGTAGGCGTGTATGCAGACGATACAGCATATTGGTGCACTGAATCGAAAACAAACACTGTACAACGGAAGACGAACGACTACCTCACACGACTAGAGCAATGGATCACCAAATGGCGAATTCGCCATAACCCCAACAAAACACAAACAGTTCTCTTCAATCACAGATATCTGACAAAAAAATGACAACAAGACGACAACGACATCCGACTAACACTATGGAACACGCCATTCTCACTAAACAACTCAGCCACATACCTTGGAATATATATTGACCGAACCTGAACTGGAAAACACACCTAAATCACCTGCTAAACAAAACACGACTAAGACAGAACTTAACAAGACTGGTTCAAGGACGCTTCCACGGTTGCAGCGACGAAACAGCCCTACATATGTATAAAACATTCATAAGACCAATACTGGAATATGCAGTCGTCCCACTCGGGGGAATACAGGCACAAATAGCGGACAAACTGTACAAAATAGAAAGAAGACTAATACCGCAGCATCACCAAGCTACCCCCTACAACCCCCAACAATGAAGTACACACAAGCTCAGACATAGAACCACTACAAACCAGAATGGTCAAACTTAGGGCGAGATACGGAAAACACATACTCCACATCGGACCGGATATGGAGGATATTCTCACGATAAATGGAAGAGAAAATAGAAAACCTAAGTACAAATACATTCCACCATAAAGCACAATAGCCCAAAACACAGTCAAAACATTCCCAGACCTCATCCCAATGCTGCAGCAACCCCTAATTGCTAACACAACAACACCAACTCACCTTGACGAAATAATAACAGATTAACCACAAAAAACACACACATGCACACGCACGCACGCACGCACGCACACACACACACACACACACACACACACACACACACACACACAAGACCACCACAAGAAACACAAACAATCTAAACACCAAACACTGCACACTCCCTCTCAGTGAAAATCAACAATCAACAACGTACCAAAACGATAAATACATAAAGAAAAAAAACGCATCACCACGTATAAATGTATACTGTAATATATATATTTATCTATTTATATATATATATATATATATATATATATATATATATATATATATATATATTAAAACAATTGTAAAACAAGCTACGCTCGGAATCTGAGATATACAACAGATTAATTATATTATTCAACTTCTCACACGCCACATTATTAACCACATACATATACATATATACATTACATATATTTAACTAATCACCCAATTAATTCCTATAATGTTAACATGTTTTTGTATTCTATATGTCTTTTCTCTTTCATCGTTACATACATTGTGTATTTTATACCTTTTCTTCTCTTTGTACTTAAACTCTATTATGTTAATGTATTTGATTTGTTTTCTTGCTTGTTTTGTTTTTTGCTGTAACGAAATTGTCAACCATATATAACAACACACTTACAGGAAAAATAAATTGTATGAAATAAAAATAAATATGTAAAAACCCTACGGCTGAAAAGGGACGTCAGCATTCCCTCAAACAGCCCGCCCTTCTCCTTCAGAGGAGGGAATGAAAAGTGGCAAAAAAAAAAAACCTCAGGAGCTCAGTTCGTCAGCGCACCTGACGATGGCGACATGGATGAGCGCCGAAATATTGTGCCCGTTGGACATTATGGACCGGCATTGCATCCGTGGACTGTTCGAGCAAGAAATACGCCAGGAGAAACTGAGGAATCACAACTTTGATCGTAATCATTTTCATTTACTTAACAATTTCTGAGAGTATTTGTTTGACTTACATTGTAACAGTCACATCTCTTTTTTTATTTTTATTGTTGTTTTTGTTGTGGTATTGATTCTAAAGACTGCTTTGATGTATTTCTCCACATTAATCTTTGTGCTAGCCTCTTCATCTCCAATGTCTAAGCAAACTACATTCATTTGAACCTGCTTTCTATATTCGTCTCTTGCGTCTCCGCCTACCATTTTCACCCCCCCCCCCCCACACACACACATACTTTCCTGTAATACTAAATGGTTCCTCGATCTCACAGAATGTGTCCTATCAATCTATCCAACTGATCTTCAACATTCTTCAGTTGCGCCACATTTAAAAGGTTCTATGATCTTTTTGTCCAAACTGCTTAACGTCCACGTTCCACCTCTGTGCAAGGCTACGCTCCAGAGGAATACCTTTGGAAAAGGCTTCCTAACACTTAATTTTTATTATGTATGTTAACAAATTTCTATTCTTGATAAACGCTTTCCTTGCCGTTGTCAGTTGCCATTCTATTTCCTCTCTACTTCGGCCATCATCAGTTATTTTATTGTTCAAATATCAAAACTCATCTACTATCTTTAGTGTCTCATTTCTTAATCTGATGTCATCGGCAAAGCATGATTTAATTCGTTTGCATTCCATTACACTTATTTTGCTTTTGTCGATGTTCATCTGATATCATCATTTCAAGACACTATCCATCCCGTTCAACTACTCTTCCAAATCTTTCGTCGTTTCTGACAGAATTATAATGTTACTTCCTTCTCTAAATTTTTCTTTGGTTTCTGTTTTAGTGTTTGCTCAATGTACAGACTATATCAGAGATAGGTTACTTCCTCTGAGTATTTATCTCCAAGTAATAATTGGACACGTAATATAGGACATGTTGTTCGAATTAGTCAGTACTACACTCCTATTTCCTCAAAAGTTTCCTACACCAGCTGAAACACCCTACATAATTCTAGGCAGTAGGCACGCCGTTGCTAGCGTAGTTATCGATAATAAGAACCAGGAACAGAACATAATCGAGCTAAAATAAAAGTCCACACGCAACCACATTCCATTTGAAATCGAACGAAAAATGAAAAAACTGGTCTTGTTTTTTTTCAATATTTTATAATTTATTCGTGTGTAAATTACTGTAAAAGAAAATTACTTTCATAAATTTATCTCCGAAACGTTTATTAGTTTTCGAGTCAAAATTCGGTAAATTTTGCGTTATTTTCCGAACATGACAATTTGCCTGCCGTGTAGCTCAAGAACCTGATATCGTATTTCAATGAATTTGTTTCATTTTGATGCTTAACGTCTCTTATTGATGAAGATGTATAACAATGACATGACGATACTTAATACAATTTTTACAGAACTTTTGTTAGTGTACTTATTATGCACAACCAGAATTTTCACAAAGATTACATAGGCTTGTTACTCTTTTTATTACACATTGATTACAAGTTTAACTTTTATGGAGGCTCTTGTTTGAAATGTGGAAAAAATAATAAAATAATTGGTATTTAAACTTGTACTGCACTTCATTTGTGATGGTTGCCGTGTAACATAAACTGCTGGCTACAAGTCTCAGAATCGCATGCTTTTTATTAATTTACGGTAACTTTGACCATTATAAAAACGCTGAAGCACTTGTTTATCACAGCCAATAATCTACAAAACATATTAACCTAACGTTTACTTTAGGTGATAGAAAATTAAGTGCCCACAAAAAATACAAAATTTCCTGTTGTCTGATGTGAAATGTGTAAAGGGTCCGCAGGCCCTTACTACTAAGTTTGCGCTCACACAGGTCGACAGGACAACCATCGAGTAGTGTGTGTGCAGGTCGCGAGAGCTAGAGGGGGTTCACCGGAGTGCCGAGTGCTGCTTGGGTAGATTCCCGCGAGGCGGGAAGAACTGGGCGGAGAGAGTTAGTGTGGAGTGGAGATGTGCTGAAATCAGGGTGTGGTAGGTTCCCGCGAGGCGGGCAGAGCTGTGCAGAAGCCAGCAGTTGAATTAATGCAACTTATCGACAAAGGGAGTGGCCATCGCCGCGGTTTAACCCCTTTGTGTTAGTATTATATGGGAAAGTGAGAAAGTTTAATTATAGAGTGATTTCAGTGATATTAAGTGCCGATATTGAACTTCCGCGTCTACCGCGCCGGCATTACTTGGATTACAGTGATTGGATGTTGCGTGTGACGATTAAGAATAACTAGAGAAACCTGTGCTGAGATTAGCCGTCATTAACAGTGTATTGACGAAGGCAGTGGCTGTCTCCTTATTTTGTGCTTTTGCTGAGAATATAGATCTTGTTTGTGAAACTGTGTTGTGTCTTTCTTACCACCAAACAGTACTTATTACAGTATTTGCGAAGGACAATACGGAATGTAACATCCCCTGAGCAGTCCAATCCGATTGCCAGCCCATTAGGTACATGGTCACATTAATCAATTATCTAAATTTGGGCTGCTATTCAGATCCGCGAACGAGCGGATATAAGAATGAAATAAAAGGGCGTGTTACACCCTTGGCTTACCGTGAAAGGACAAGTGCAATTTTCGGACGATTCGTAATGAACAATAGGTAATTTACCTTACTTAACGCCAGAAAACTAAATTTGCAATGTGGAATCGGGACAGTGCATGAACGTTAAAATCGCGATAAGGAACAGTGCATTTTTTGAACAATACGAAGTAGTAAGATCGCACGATTGTGACTAAACTGTTTTTCTTGCCATATTAAATAGCCAAATAGCGTCAATAAACTGCGTTGTAAAGTGCAAATGCGAAAATCCGCGCGAAAAACTGTGAAAAGTGGACACTAAAGAGAGACACGTGTGAACAGTAAAATAGTGAGACGAGCCAAGATTTCGTCATACAAGTTGTTAGAAAGGTGTTTTGTGGTAAAATGTTGACCGAAATTGCTTTTTGAACGGTGAAAATCGAACGGTTTCGTGTGGACCCATAAACTGGTATGCTAACGACAAGGTATTGTGGCGACGCAATTAGTGAGTGACGTCACGCAGACCCGTGTAGCAGTAGCACCAAAGAACTTCGATCCACGAGGTGATTTCACACGACACCACGGCGAGCGACACGACTTCGAGATACCGAGCGCAATTCCGGCATCTAGCGGCCGAACTACGAACTACGCCCGCCTGCAGCGCCACGGAGTGGCCGACGGGGAACTACGTCGCCTTGCAGCTGATCTTCAACTTCACGCGAGCTCCAGCGGCGGTACAGCCACGCCCATCTCAAACGTCAAAACATCGCGGCTCGCGGTAACGTCGGTTGGTGAGTGAAGACGACGGGTTAACATAACAGTAAATTGCAGTGTGCAGTCTTCGCGATAAATAACAGTTTTTAACTGGTATTTACATTACGAAAAGTGCTCAATTGCAGTAATTTCAAAAAAAAGTTTGTGAAACATACTCTGAAGTATAGCATGCTTACGTATGCACACTGCACTGTATAAATGGTAATTGTTTTGGTAATTTTGCATTTATAGATTTTGTGAGTGTTATGATTATCTTGTTTAAAACATTTTTACATAAATTGTGTATGTGAAAATTGTTATTGGAAATTTAGGTTTTTGAGAGCTGTTATGTTCAGTACGCATGTATATGACTGCTAAATATAGAGCTATTGTATTACCGTATTCTCAAAGGAATCTAATTGATATACAGTCTCGAGCGGAAATCTTGCCTTTATTAATGACGTCGGTTACAAACCCAACAGAAATTGTCGCTGTCACCGAACGCATGTCCATTCCAATCTCTATCTACATCTCCATCTACTCTGTTACTCTGCAATTCACACTCAAGTGCCTGGCAGAGGGTTCATCGAACCATTTTCATACTACTTCTTTACCATTCCACTCTCGAGTGGAGGGTGATAAAAAATATTTTCACATTCGGAAGAAAAAGTTGGTGATGGAAATTTTGTAAATAGATCTCGCCGCAAAGAAAACCGCCTTTATTTCAATAACTGCCACCCCAGCTCGCGTATCATATAGTGACACTCTCGCCTCTATTGCGCGATAACACGAAACGAGCTGCCCTTCTTTGCACTTTTTTGATGTCCTCCGTCAATCCTACCTGGTAAGGATCCCATACCGGGCAGCAATATTCCAGCAGAAGACGGAAAAGTGTAATGTAGGCTGTCCCTTTAGTGGGTTTGTCACATCTTCTAAGTGTTCTGCCGACAAAGCGCAGTCTTTGTTTCGCCTTCTCCACAATATTATCTACGTGGTCTTTCCAATTTAAGTTGCTCGTGATTGTAATTCCTAGGTATTTAGTCGAATTGACAGCCCTTAGATTTGTGCGATTTATCGTATACCCGGATTTCTTTGAGTACCCGTGTGGATGACCTCGCACTTTTCTTTGTTTAGTGCCAATTGCCACTTTTCACACCATACAGAAATTCTCTCTAGATCATTTTGTAATTGGAATTGACCGTCTGATGATTTTACTAGACGGTAAATTACAGCATCGTCTGCAAACAATCAAAGGGGTCTGCTCAGATTATCACCTAGATCATTTATGTGAATCATGAACAGCAGTGGGTCTATGACACTACCTTGCGGAACGCCACATATTTCTGTTCTGCTCTACGATTTACCGTCTATCACTACGAACTGTGACCTCTCTGAGAGGAAATCACGAATCCAGTCACACAACTGAGACGTTACTCCATATGCACGCAATTTGATTAATAGTCGCTTGTGAGGAACGGTACATTGCGAAGGAAACTCCATGCAATGAATATTTGGAGTCGGGTTTCTCTCAAGAGACCACCGGTCACAGTAGCATGCGAACTTGCATTAAATGCCCCAGACAACCCATTACCTACACATTCTTGAAAACGATCTTCCAGCATTATTGAAAGAGGCCCCATGCACAGCAACGTCTGAACATAACAACATTCCCGGAAAATGAGTTGACATGGACACGTCTATTGGCCATCAATGTTCCCAGACGTTGCCCATTTAGAATTTTGCCTGGGAGTGGTTGAAAGCCTAAGTCTACGAAGAAAAAGTAAACCCAAGAGCCCAACAGACCCTTCGGATTATGAATTGTGCTATTCTCTTTAAAGAACGCCGAGATAACCTCACAACAGTCATCCGTGTGGTAGTCAAGAGAATTTGAAAGTGCACTGATGTCGGAATGTATTAAAAACAACACTGATCGAGCTCGAACCGTCCACGTGTGTACTGCCAGTCCATAGTGACCAATAGGCATAATATTTCGGCGATCAGATATGTGGCCATCGTCAGGTGAGCTGACTAACTGAGCTCCTGAGGGTGGGCTGCACACTCGCACCCGCGGCCACGCGTCGGCGGTCGTTGAGACGCTGGCGTCGACGTCTGTGGTGGCGTCGTTGTAATTGCCTCGTCCGCCCTGGTCGCCCTTTCGTTTTCTTTGCTGAGTGTCTTTTTAATTAGACTCAGTGCTGGTTCCCATGCCTTGCTGAGGTTATAACCGCAATCTCGGTTGATGAGTCCGTCCCTGGTACGAATTTCGATAGCATCTCTAACGACTCTACCTGTATACCAAATACTGGCGCACTATCGGCGAAAATACGACGATATTGAGGAAACACCGAGCAGGAACTGTCTTTTGCCCACCCAATAAGACACGAGCATTATTGGGAAGTGTCAAAGACGATCTCGGTTTGTGGAAGGCCGGCATATACCAGAATCCGTGTCAGTGTGGGAAGACTTATATTGCACGTACAGTGCGCACCATCGAAGATCGTTGCCGAGAACATCAGAGGCACACTCGACTTAGGAACTCCAACAAGGCGGCGGTCGCAGAGCACTGTTTGTCCGAAATCCGAAAATCGTGAAATGGACTACCAACATTCCAGCACTCGACCAACGACCCCCTAATGAAACTAACTGACAGCATAGCAAAAGGATTCAACAAAGGACACTGCACACTCGCTGTCCTTCTGGACATCGAGCATGCCTTTGACAAACTGTGGCACAATGGCCTGCTATATAAATTAACTGAAATAGGAATCCCTACAAAAATGACAAGAATAATAAAAGCTTACTTAACTGAGAGAACCTGCATCATACATGCAGGAAAAGAAAAATCTGAAGCGTTCACCCCACAAGCAGGGGTACCTCAAGGCGGAATACTATCGCCCTTACTCTACACATTATATACCTCCGACATCCCCACTGTCAGGACACGAATCGAAACCGTAGGCGTGTATGCAGACGATACAGCATATTGGTGCACTGAATCGAAAACAAACACTGTACAACGGAAGACGAACGACTACCTCACACGACTAGAGCAATGGATCACCAAATGGCGAATTCGCCATAACCCCAACAAAACACAAACAGTTCTCTTCAATCACAGATATCTGACAAAAAAATGACAACAAGACGACAACGACATCCGACTAACACTATGGAACACGCCATTCTCACTAAACAACTCAGCCACATACCTTGGAATATATATTGACCGAACCTGAACTGGAAAACACACCTAAATCACCTGCTAAACAAAACACGACTAAGACAGAACTTAACAAGACTGGTTCAAGGACGCTTCCACGGTTGCAGCGACGAAACAGCCCTACATATGTATAAAACATTCATAAGACCAATACTGGAATATGCAGTCGTCCCACTCGGGGGAATACAGGCACAAATAGCGGACAAACTGTACAAAATAGAAAGAAGACTAATACCGCAGCATCACCAAGCTACCCCCTACAACCCCCAACAATGAAGTACACACAAGCTCAGACATAGAACCACTACAAACCAGAATGGTCAAACTTAGGGCGAGATACGGAAAACACATACTCCACATCAGACCGGATATGGACGATATTCTCACGATAAATGGAAGAGAAAATAGAAAACCTAAGTACAAATACATTCCACCATAAAGCACAATAGCCCAAAACACAGTCAAAACATTCCCAGACCTCATCCCAATGCTGCAACCCCTAATTGCTAACACAACAACACCAACTCACCTTGACGAAATAATAACAGATTAACCACAAAAAACACACACATGCACACGCACGCACGCACGCACGCACACACACACACACACACACACACACACACACACACACACACACACAAGACCACCACAAGAAACACAAACAATCTAAACACCAAACACTGCACACTCCCTCTCAGTGAAAATCAACAATCAACAACGTACCAAAACGATAAATACATAAAGAAAAAAAACGCATCACCACGTATAAATGTATACTGTAATATATATATTTATCTATTTATATATATATATATATATACATTAAAACAATTGTAAAACAAGCTACGCTCGGAATCTGAGATATACAACAGATTAATTATATTATTCAACTTCTCACACGCCACATTATTAACCACATACATATACATATATACATTACATATATTTAACTAATCACCCAATTAATTCCTATAATGTTAACATGTTTTTGTATTCTATATGTCTTTTCTCTTTCATCGTTACATACATTGTGTATTTTATACCTTTTCTTCTCTTTGTACTTAAACTCTATTATGTTAATGTATTTGATTTGTTTTCTTGCTTGTTTTGTTTTTTGCTGTAACGAAATTGTCAACCATATATAACAACACACTTACAGGAAAAATAAATTGTATGAAATAAAAATAAATATGTAAAAACCCTACGGCTGAAAAGGGACGTCAGTATTCCCTCAAACAGCCCGCCCTTCTCCTTCAGAGGAGGGAATGAAAAGTGGCAAAAAAAAAAAAAAACTCAGGAGCTCAGTTCGTCAGCGCACCTGACGATGGCGACATGGATGAGCGCCGAAATATTGTGCCCGTTGGACATTATGGACCGGCATTGCAGCTGTGGACTGTTCGAGCAAGAAATACGCCAGGAGAAACTGAGGAATCACAACTTTGATCGTAATCATTTTCATTTACTTAACAATTCCTGAGAGTATTTGTTTGACTTACATTGTAACAGTCACATCTCTTTTTTTTTTTATTGTTGTTTTTGTTGTGGTATTGATTCTAAAGACTGCTTTGATGTATTTCTCCACATTAATCTTTGTGCTAGCCTCTTCATCTCCAATGTCTAAGCAAACTACATTCATTTGAACCTGCTTTCTATATTCGTCTCTTGCGTCTCCGCCTACCATTTTCACCCCCCCCCCCCCCACACACACACACACTTTCCTGTAATACTAAATGGTTCCTCGATCTCACAGAATGTGTCCTATCAATCTATCCAACTGATCTTCAACATTCTTCAGTTGCGCCACATTTAAAAGGTTCTATGATCTTTTTGTCCAAACTGCTTAACGTCCACGTTCCACCTCTGTGCAAGGCTACGCTCCAGAGGAATACCTTTGGAAAAGGCTTCCTAACACTTAATTTTTATTATGTATGTTAACAAATTTCTATTCTTGATAAACGCTTTCCTTGCCGTTGTCAGTTGCCATTCTATTTCCTCTCTACTTCGGCCATCATCAGTTATTTTATTGTTCAAATATCAAAACTCATCTACTATCTTTAGTGTCTCATTTCTTAATCTGATGTCATCGGCAAAGCATGATTTAATTCGTTTGCATTCCATTACACTTATTTTGCTTTTGTCGATGTTCATCTGATATCATCATTTCAAGACACTATCCATCCCGTTCAACTACTCTTCCAAATCTTTCGTCGTTTCTGACAGAATTATAATGTTACTTCCTTCTCTAAATTTTTCTTTGGTTTCTGTTTTAGTGTTTGCTCAATGTACAGACTATATCAGAGATAGGTTACTTCCTCTGAGTATTTATCTCCAAGTAATAATTGGACACGTAATATAGGACATGTTGTTCGAATTAGTCAGTACTACACTCCTATTTCCTCAAAAGTTTCCTACACCAGCTGAAACACCCTACATAATTCTAGGCAGTAGGCACGCCGTTGCTAGCGTAGTTATCGATAATAAGAACCAGGAACAGAACATAATCGAGCTAAAATAAAAGTCCACACGCAACCACATTCCATTTGAAATCGAACGAAAAATGAAAAAACTGGTCTTGTTTTTTTTTCAATATTTTATAATTTATTCGTGTGTAAACTACTGTAAAAGAAAATTACTTTCATAAATTTATCTCCTAAATGTTTATTAGTTTTCGAGTCAAAATTCGGTAAATTTTGCGTTATTTTCCGAACATGACAATTTGCCTGCCGTGTAGCTCAAGAACCTGATATCGTATTTCAATGAATTTGTTTCATTTTGATGCTTAACGTCTCTTATTGATGAAGATGTATAACAATGACATGACGATACTTAATACAATTTTTACAGAACTTTTGTTAGTGTACTTATTATGCACAACCAGAATTTTCACAAAGATTACATAGGCTTGTTACTCTTTTTATTACACATTGATTACAAGTTTAACTTTTATGGAGGCTCTTGTTTGAAATGTGGAAAAAATAATAAAATAATTGGTATTTAAACTTGTACTGCACTTCATTTGTGATGGACTGCCGTGTAACATAAACTGCTGGCTACAAGTCACAGAATCGCATGCTTTTTATTAATTTACGGTAACTTTGACCATTATAAAAACGCTGAAGCACTTGTTTATCACAGCCAATAATCTGCAAAACATATTAACCTAACGTTTACTTTAGGTGATAGAAAATTAAGTGCCCACAAAAAATACAAAATTTCCTGTTGTCTGATGTGAAATGTGTAAGGGGTCCGCAGGCCCTTACTACTAAGTTTGCGCTCACACAGGTCGACAGGACAACCATCGAGTAGTGTGTGTGCAGGTCGCGAGAGCTAGAGGGGGTTCACCGGAGTGCTGAGTGCTGCTTGGGTAGATTCCCGCGAGGCGGGAAGAACTGGGCGGAGAGAGTTAGTGTGGAGTGGAGATGTGCTGAAATCAGGGTGTGGTAGGTTCCCGCGAGGCGGGCAGAGCTGTGCAGAAGCCAGCAGTTGAATTAATGCAACTTATCGACAAAGGGAGTGGCCATCGCCGCGGTTTAACCCCTTTGTGTTAGTATTATACGGGAAAGTGAGAAAGTTTAATTATAGAGTGATTTCAGTGATATTAAGTGCCGATATTGAACTTCCGCGTCCACCGCGCCGGCATTACTTGGATTACAGTGATTGGATGTTGCGTGTGACGATTAAGAATAACTAGAGAAACCTGTGCTGAGATTAGCCGTCATTAACAGTGTATTGACGAAGGCAGTGGCTGTCTCCTTATTTTGTGCTTTTGCTGAGAATATAGATCTTGTTTGTGAAACTGTGTTGTGTCCTTCTTACCACCAAACAGTACTTATTACAGTATTTGCGAAGGACAATACGGAATGTAACATCCCCTGAGCAGTCCAATCCGATTGCCAGCCCATTAGGTACATGGTCACATTAATCAATTATCTAAATTTGGGCTGCTATTCAGATCCGCGAACGAGCGGATATAAGAATGAAATAAAAGGGCGTGTTACACCCTTGGCTTACCGTGAAAGGACAAGTGCAATTTTCGGACGATTCGTAATGAACAATAGGTAATTTACCTTACTTAACGCCAGAAAACTAAATTTGCAATGTGGAATCGGGACAGTGCATGAACGATAAAATCGCGATAAGGAACAGTGCATTTTTTGAACAATACGAAGTAGTAAGATCGCACGATTGTGACTAAACTGTTTTTCTTGCCATATTAAATAGCCAAATAGCGTCAATAAACTGCGTTGTAAAGTGCAAATGCGAAAATCCGCGCGAAAAACTGTGAAAAGTGGACACTAAAGAGAGACACGTGTGAACAGTAAAATAGTGAGACGAGCCAAGATTTCGTCATACAAGTTGTTAGAAAGGTGTTTTGTGGTAAAATGTTGACCGAAATTGCTTTTTGAACGGTGAAAATCGAACGGTTTCGTGTGGACCCATAAACTGGTATGCTAACGACAAGGTATTGTGGCGACGCAATTAGTGAGTGACGTCACGCAGACCCGTGTAGCAGTAGCACCAAAGAACTTCGATCCACGAGGTGATTTCACACGACACCACGGCGAGCGACACGACTTCGAGATACCGAGCGCAATTCCGGCATCTAGCGGCCGAACTACGAACTACGCCCGCCTGCAGCGCCACGGAGCGGCCGACGGGGAACTACGTCGCCTTGCAGCTGATCTTCAACTTCACGCGAGCTCCAGCGGCGGCACAGCCACGCCCATCTCAAACGTCAAAACATCGCGGCTCGCGGTAACGTCGGTTGGTGAGTGAAGACGACGGGTTAACATAACAGTAAATTGCAGTGTGCAGTCTTCGCAATAAATAACAGTTTTTAACTGGTATTTACATTAGGAAAAGTGCTCAATTGCAGTAATTTCAAAAAAAAGTTTGTGAAACATACTCTGAAGTATAGCATGCTTACGTATGCACACTGCACTGTATAAATGGTAATTGTTTTGGTAATTTTGCATTTATAGATTTTGTGAGTGTTATGATTATCTTGTTTAAAACATTTTTACATAAATTGTGTATGTGAAAATTGTTATTGGAAATTTAGGTTTTTGAGAGCTGTTATGTTCAGTACGCATGCAGGTTGTATCAGTTTGGGAATTTACTGAAAGGACTGCAGGTACTGTTTGATTAGTTTCTTGGTAATTGGGAGTGTTTTGGGTTATTGGAGGTTAATTTGTATTACTTGCCTGGGCATTAAATATAAACCAAAAATGTCTTTTGAAGATAAGCAGGTCTGTGAGGCAGTAATTGAAAGAAAAGGGATAGGACAGGAAAACAGGGATGATTCAGGAATCAGTGATTGTGGACTGTCATTAGGAAGCCCGTCAGCACATTCAACTAGTTATCCTGAGACACCGGGACAAACAATGAGAGCTAAGCCAGTTTCAGAGGATGCGCATATGCGATCGATATTGGCAGCCTTGCTAAAAGAAAGTAGAGAGAGGGAAGAAAGGTTACACAAATCATTAGAGAAGAGTTCACAAGAAACAAGAAAATCACTAAAGGAAGATTTACAAAAATCGTTAGAGAGGAATTCACAAGAAACGAGAGAATCACTAAAGGAAGATTTACAAGAGATCAAAACATCACAAATGAAGATGGAATATAATTTGAAGAAGGAAATGCAGGAGTTGCAAGAACGACTGAAGATGGACATCGACGAGAGAGAAAAGAAGCTACAGAAGAGCATAGACCAAGTCCAGGGAGATGTGGAGAAGGTGGAAGGAAAATTAACAAAAAAGATAGAAGACGATATTGAAGAAACGAAAGCCGAATTGGGAGAAAGGATCAACGAGGTGGAAACAAATTGCAATCATCGAATCGCAAAGGTGACGCAGATGCAGAAACAATGCAATGAGGCGGTTAAGGGGATAGGAGATAGGCAGAACCAACTAGCTGTCAATCTGAGAAATGCTATAGCCGTGCAACGAGAAGAGGATAACAAGAGAGTGCAGCAATTGGAGAGCAAGACAGAAGAAATTGATAAGCGAATTAGCAATGCCACCTTAGCCATTGGAGGAGGTAAGGTCGTTACATTGATGAGCAGTGATAATCGGTGCATCCAAAGTAATACAGGGCAGAAATTTAGACCGAAAGGAGGATTGCACCCAATGATATTTATGAAATGGCTAAAAGGAGTTCTCCCAGCACATCTTAAGGACTCAGACAAGATTCAATTTGCAATAGATAGGATGGAAGGTGAGGCCTTCACTTGGGGAGTCAGGAAGAAGGAAGGGACTACGAGTTATGACTAATTTGAAGAGGAATTCTTGAAGAAATACTGGTCCAAAAGCCATCAATGTGCAGCAATTGAGGACCTACTCCATCGCAAGTCACTTAGTACATGGAGGGGAACGTTGAGAGAGTTTGCTGAACATTTGTGGGAATTGAACGAGACCCTGGAACAACCCCTGAGTGATGACGTAATGATATCGGCAATAAAAAGAAGAATGAGCCAGAGAATGCAAGAAACTGTATCCGGGAGCCTAATTGAAGATAGGGAGGCTTTGATGAAGATACTGGAACAGTTGGAATCTGTTCGATCACAGGGATACAATCAACCTAATGATCAAAACCGAGAGGGAGGTAATGACCCCAGGGATCATTTCGGTAATTCGTCTAATTATAGAGGAAGAGGTGGTAGTCATAGATACAGGAACCAGGGTGGTGAACGTCAATGGAGAAATGATTGGAGAAGGAGTGAAGAACCAAGAGATCATGAGAGAAGATGGGATAGGCGAATGAATGACACGGTGCATATAGAAGAGGAGGAGAGACCGGAAAACTGAATGATACTCCAGATGAGGTCCGATCGGGAGTGAGAGCTATGAGGACCAGAATAAACCTACTAAGACACGACAATGGTGGAGACCTCAGAGAAGATCTACTGGAGGAAAGAAGTGGGATTCCCAAAGAACCCAGGCTACCCATGATAGGGATCAAGTTATGTGGACTGAATATCGAGGCATTAGTCGATACAGGAAGTGAAGCATGTGCAATATCCAAAAGGTTATATGAACAGATACTAAAAGCGAATGTTAGCTTGCCTTGTTTCCCAGTGAGTGGAGTGAGAATTGTGAACGCGTTGGGTGCAAAGAGTAAACCTATTAAAGAACAAGTGTTAATTACATTCGAAATAGAGGGAGAAGAATACGAAGCAACGTTTTTGGTGGTGGATGGATTAAACACATCGATTATTTTAGGGATAGATTGGTTGAATGAAGTTGATGCAGTAGTGAGTTTTGATGAAGGTACTATCAAAGTAAAAGGAAGAAAGGGAGAAGAGAAGAGGTTGAAATTTGCTGAGGGAAGTGCAATCGAAGAAGAGGAAGAATTCAGAAGAATAAATTTGTGTCACGAAGAGGAACCCACCACGGGATACGGGGAAGAGGAACCAGGAGCAGAAGTGTTGATATACCTTGAAGGACTAGCACGAGAGGATAGACATAAAGAGGACAAGATCAGAAAAAAATTGGAGGAGAAGACGCACCTAGATGAGAGAACTAAGAAGAGATTAGCTACAGTATTATACAGGCGTGGTAAAGTATTTTCTCAACGGCCAGGTATCATGCAAGGAGTGGAGTGTAAGTTAAAGAACCATAAACCGTTCAATATAAAACAGTATCCCATTCCCCTGGCGAAACGAAAAGCAGTAGATGAAGAAATACAGAGGATGATGGACCTTGGGGTTATCGAACGGGCCAATAGTCAATACAACAACCCCCTATTTGTTGTTGATAAGAAGGATGGGAAGGTGAGGATGGTTTTGGATGCCCGAACGGTGAACAAAATCATCGAACCGGAGAGGGACAAACCAGAAACTATAGAAGAACTGATTCAAAAATTCCGAGGAGCAAAGGTGCTTAGTAGTATCGATTTGACTGCTGGGTACTGGCAGATACCATTGGCCACAGAGTCTCGCCAATATACAGCATTTACTTATGGAGGAAGGTGCTATCAATTTAGAGTGTTGCCATTTGGACTTAATGTGTCAGTGTCTGAGTTTATAAGAGCAATAGATAAGATACTAGGCGAGGAGTTACTTAAGAAGGTCACCGTCTGCGTGGATGACCTCTTGATAGCAAGCGAATCGTGGGAAGAGCATTTGGATAGACTGGATGCAATCTTGGCAGCTTTTGAAACCGCAGGGGTAACTGTAAACCTGGACAAGTCGGAATTTGGCAAATCAAAGATAAAATTTCTGGGCCATATAATATCCGAGGAGGGTATCTATCCTGATCCTAGTAAAATGGAGGCTATTAAAAATTTTCCGGCTCCCCATAGTAAGAAACAGTTGCGAGCATTCTTTGGGGTTTGCGAGTTTTATAGAAAGTTTGTCAAAGGACCTATGCTTAATGCCCCGAATATGAGGGAATTGACCAAGACGAGGATGCCGTGGCATTGGAGTGCAGAGTGCCAAACCGAGTTTGAGAATATTAAGGAAGCACTATATAATGCAGATATATTGTACCACCCAGATTTTTCCAAGGAGTTTTATTTAGGAGCAGACAGCTCTGACTATGGACTAGGAATACATTTGTACCAAATAGAGAGGAGCGGAAATGGTGAGAGTGTGAGAACAATAGCGTTCGGTAGCAGAAGTTTAAATGCTTGGGAGAGAAAATATTCGATTACTGAAAGGGAAGCATTGGCAATTGTGTGGGGATTTAAACGTTTCCGGTATTATTTGGCCGGGAGGCATGTGAAAGTCGTGACTGACCACAAGGCCCTTACATTTCTAACTACAAGCAAATTGAGGCATAGCAGACTAACGCGATGGGCCCTGGCCTTACAAGACTATGACTTCGAGATAATTTATGAACCAGGAGCAACACATATAATACCTGATGCTTTGTCAAGATTACCAGCTGACTCAAGAGGAATGTTGGTGGACAGGCCGGAAGGAGAAGGAGTTAGAATCAACCTGATGAGTGGAGTACAGTATGAAGAATTCATAAGGAAGTTCCTAAGGAATGTGCGTAGGGAACAGAACGATGACGAGAAATTAAAGACAATTAAAAACAAATACAGGTGTGCAGGAGAGGAAAGAATTCGCACATTTTATTATATTCACAATGGGATACTTTATAAAAGAAACAGGGAGAATGAGGAGAACTGGAAACTCTGTGTGCCTGAGCATGTGGTAGAAAAATTAATTTGGTATACGCACTATAGTAATGCGCATTATGGACCGAAGAAGTGTCTGGAAAAGTTGAAGTTGGATTGTGCTTTCAACAACATGGGAAGGCGTATACGTAAAATACTGAGTACATGTGACACCTGTCAGAAATCTAAGACGACCACAGTACAGCACAAAGGATATATGCATCCAATTGTACCAACAGCAATTAAGGACATAGTTGCAGTGGATCTATTTGGGCCACTTCCTGCCTCACGAGGGAATTACACACAAATCTTAGTAGCGGAAGAACTGGTTTCCAAATACATAAAATTTTACCCGTTGAAGAAAGCTACTAGTAGAGCCATCATTAACCAATTTGAGAAAGACTATTTCCAAAAGGTGTGTATACCTAAGCGAATATTGAGTGATAATGGGTCACAGTTCAGGTCAAAGGAATGGACGGAGATGCTAAGGGAGCACGAAATAGAGCAAATTGCCATTTCTAGGTATAGGCCAGCTTCTAACCCAGCGGAACGAACAATGAAAGAGTTGAACCGTTTATGCCGAACCTACTGTCATAGGAAGCATGGTTCATGGAAAGAATATCTGGAAGAATTTGAGCGGGTTAGGAATCACCTCCCACATGATTCTATAGGGTTTGCACCATGTGAAGTATTGCTCAATCAGGAACCCGATAGTATTTTTCGTGAGTTGGTAGTCTACCCACCAGGGAGTTCATTGACCTGGGAAGGAAAGTTGGAGCTGGTGGAATTAAGTATGAAGGAGAAGGCTAGGAAAAGACAGGAAAGACACGACAAACTAGTGAAACCGATAACTTACCGAGTGGGAGACCTGGTATTAGTAAAGGTTCATGCTAGATCAAAGAAAATAAACTCTGAAATACATAAGTTTAACCACGTTTATAAAGGACCATACAGAATTATAAAAATTGGTCATCCTAACACTGTGGAGTTGGAATATGCACGGACAAAGAGAGTGCATGGTAAAGAGCATGTGGAAAACATAAAAAGGTACTACTCACACGAGAACCGAAATAACCCAGATGAGGAAGAGGAACTCGATTAGGGCAAATGTATGAACTGAGAGTGTCTAAGCTCCTTGAAGTAGTGTGTAGGACATGGTTAGGACATTTAGCTGTAAAATGGACTTTTGGAAGAGGGAAGTGTTTATTTACATTGTGTTTTGTAAGGTATTACAATTAGAGTTGCATATTTCATGTCGAAGATTGTCTCAGAATGAATATAAAACCTGTAATAACTAAAATGGTAGAGTAATAATTCATATGTTCTGTGTTTAGGTAATAATATGTGAGTGTATATGTTGTGTGTTTTCATTTGATATTGAACTGTAGAGGGCTATTGCTGTTTGAAGGAAAAATTGTAATTTTGGACAATGATATTTATCTGATGTAATAACTTTTTGTAGAAATTGTTGTGGAGGCAGCCCACTACCGGAGTCCAGCGTTATTTTGACAAATTGTAAATTCATTAATTATTTGTATTGTATGTTCTGTTCAAATGTAACCATGTTTTTAAATCCCTTGCCGATTCTTTTTCGCCTGCGGTTCAAAAGAAGTTTTTGAGGGCGGGGATGTAAGGGGTCCGCAGGCCCTTACTACTAAGTTTGCGCTCACACAGGTCGACAGGACAACCATCGAGTAGTGTGAGTGCAGGTCGCGAGAGCTAGAGGGGGTTCACCGGAGTGCCGAGTGCTGCTTGGGTAGATTCCCGCGAGGCGGGAAGAACTGGGCGGAGAGAGTTAGTGTGGAGTGGAGATGTGCTGAAGTCAGGGTGTGGTAGGTTCCCGCGAGGCGGGCAGAGCTGTGCAGAAGCCAGCAGTTGAATTAATGCAACTTATCGACAAAGGGAGTGGCCATCGCCGCGGTTTAACCCCTTTGTGTTAGTATTATACGGGAAAGTGAGAAAGTTTAATTATAGAGTGATTTCAGTGATATTAAGTGCCGATATTGAACTTCTGCGTCTACCGCGCCGGCATTACTTGGATTACAGTGATTGGATGTTGCGTGTGACGATTAAGAATAACTAGAGAAACCTGTGCTGAGATTAGCCGTCATTAACAGTGTATTGACGAAGGCAGTGGCTGTCTCCTTATTTTGTGCTTTTGCTGAGAATATAGATCTTGTTTGTGAAACTGTGTTGTGTCCTTCTTGCGAAGGACAATACGGAATGTAACATCCCCTGAGCAGTCCAATCCGATTGCCAGCCCATTAGGTACACGGTCACATTAATCAATTATCTAAATTTGGGCTGCTATTCAGATCCGCGAACGAGCGGATATAAGAATGAAATAAAAGGGAATGTTACAAATGGAATGTGCTATTCATTATTTTCAGGGACAAAGTGTAACTGAAATGGAATAATTGATTTAGATAAATTATGCATGCCAAACGAAAGGAATTTGTAAGCAACCATTGTTATTATTTACAAAACTTGAGTTTGAATGGGAACAGTGCAGGCAATTGTATTTCTGATAGAATTCGGTGCGATTCTCGTGGATCTTTCTTCGTATTGCTAGGTGGAGACAGACCTATTTTACCTGTACAAAGCATGCCTTAATCGAGAATAAAGCCTTTAAAAATATCCACAAACAACTATCGTCATTCTCCTACATCAGATAGACGTTTTATTTGCTACAAGTTTCGGTGTCCTATACCGTTTAATGAAGCGTTACTGAGCCTTTACATTTGAAATTCTTATTATCCCTTAATGAACAATGCCCAAATTTCAGCTAGTTCCAACCATTCCTCTACGCGATTTCATACTAGGAAAGTTAATTAAGAGCTTAAAAGAAACGAATTAGTCTCATTCTATTGAAAGACACAGTAGAAACTCGAGCAATTTCTCTTGTCTGCTCTAACAATTCCATTTATTTTCTGGTGAATAAACTTGCTCAAAGTTAACATTTCTTTTAACTACATGTCTTTCTTCGAATACCAAGTGACGTGACAAGTTTTAATGAACAGTTCTATTCTATTGTCATCCACTGACAGATACTTCCTTCCGCCATACAAAAAAATGAATGATGAGCGTAATTCCTTCCTTCATAGGCGAAAATTCACTAATAATGCGATGTTTCTACGGGGTGAGCTTCAAGTGATAATACTGCAGAATTTATACTGAAGCAATCCCAGACTTTGAACTGCCTGTGGATTTGTATCTAATAAATATAAACGAATGCTTGTGTGAACAAACAGTGGATACATGAAACTTCATTATCAATAAGACGAGATGCTTTTTCCTCGTATTGCAGTATAATACCCAGAGGGATTGGGTTTTAAACATATTTTCATAGCCAAAATACGGGAACACGTAACTGACATGTGGTCTTTTTCTAAAAGAATTACTAAGTGCTAACATACAAATGACTATTTTCTATGTGTTCCTCAAATGGGAGACAGAAGGCAATTAAATCATAGTGTTTTTTTAAATTTTGTATGAATTTTTGCTTTCAATTATTTCAGTTTATAATTATTTTCAGCAAGATGGGAAGATCACTAGCTACCTATGTACACTGACGACTGAAAACATTATAATCATTCCCCACCAAGAGACTAAATGCCGTCGGGTCTTGTTGCGGACCGATGACGTGATAGGGAAAGTCTAGAAAGCGAACAGAGAAGAATGGCAAATCATACACACCCACAGACTACACAAACCGTAATATCCTCCACAGTCATAGCCCCTCATTTTCTAGCAGCCATACCACATTCAGAAATCGAACGGGCATTATGTCCTGTGGAGCTTCAGTTAGTTATTTACGACAATTATTCTGCACGTGGGAAATAATCAAGTGTCAATACGAGCCGCAATTGTGTGTAGCGCCGGTACTATTATCAGGGCAAAATCTGAGTCAAGGAGCTATGAAATACTGCGTTAGTTGCCAATAGCTAGGGAGTATGGAGTGTCGTCGTTTGGTGTAAGGTAACAACAATGTTGATTTATTGCGGTGTAACCTGGCAGCACAGTGATAGCGCACGAGACAGGTAAGGATATTTCTCCATCAACGAGGTTTCTTTGGTGTTGCCGTACATGAACAGAGGCGGCGCATTGGCATAACAGGTGCGCTGCTATTGGAATAAATAGCTCTCGATTTCGTAGCAGAAACATTCGCAGACCAGCAGTCTACCAGGACGAAGGGACTATGCCAGACGAGGAGCCATCAGTAGCAGCCACCGGTTTAAGTCTTCATCGGCTTACCAGCTTCCTGCACTGAGTTCGCCCTCCGGACTTGGTGCCACAGTGCGGCGTATCTTCCTGTCTCACTCCGGACGCAGGAGCCACTTTCCGACAATGCGTTGGGTGTGTCCCCTCGCTGGATGCTTCGCCCACCCGTGTGAAGTCATTCATCACAGAGTTGGCTACTTTTGCAAGATTCATATCCGTCTCCACGCTCTGCTGACGCCGGTGCTCTGGTTCACGCAAAAGGGGTGCATGCCAGACAGCGAATGCAAGTGTCAGCAAAGCAGGGCACAAGCAGCTAGGTGGCTGGTCGCTAGCAGCCAGCAGGCCAGCTAACGACCCTCTTTCTGTGGGGCGGAGGGGGGAGGGGGCTTTGTCGCCTCTCCATATCGCAGCAGCGCTGATGTACAAGTATGTAACGCCGGAAATGCATATCCTCCTATTTCCATCTATTGTACTGTAAGTTTTTTCCTTATTTTGTTACCTGAATATATGACATTTCTGTGCCTTTATATATTGTAATTGTTTTACTTTTTGTATATATATATAATTTATGCATTTATGTCGATGTATAATTGGTTTGTTCCGTAAATATTATATGTATTTTTACGCTGGGTCTTGCCTAGGGAAAACTGCTATCGAACGATTACATCGATAGGTCGTGTGAAGAATCAAAGTGTGTAGGATCTTTGGTAGGGTTAACTCTGCCGCTTGGAGCGCGGGCAGAGAAGTCGGGGTCTGGCTGGAGTAGCGAGTGGAGCAGGTGTGTGGTGTGACGCTCCCGCGAGTTGCCGCGCTTTTGGGGTTTAGCAGCATGTAATTGCGCTCGACTTGCGATGATAGTTTCTGACATGGTGTCGCGGACGGGAAGCATTAGCTGGCGCACATCAAGAGCCCGTTTCGTCTGGTGACCGTGTTGAGAAGAAGGCGCGCCAACATCCAGCTTCTGCAACAGCGACGGCCGACAATGAGTGACTGTCGCCACCTCCTCGATCGACGGCTTCAAACCTTCAATCAACTAACAAGGAAGACTAAAAGCACGTAAAGTTTCAGAACTGTATGGCAGACCTCAGATTTTCAAATTGTTCCATTTGCCTCGCAAAATTACAGCAACTTAGCATGAACCTTTGTTGCTCATTGTCCCAATTGCATTACCAAGCAGGGTCCCTTCCTTTTCCGAAATGAAACCGAGTGTCGTTGAAATTCAGACGCCAGCATTAAAGTACTATCATTGCATTTCATTACTTTAGTTTCCAAGTGCAGTTAAAGCATAGCTGGCTACAATAGTTAGACTACACAAGCACAAATTAAGAGTGCGAGTTTTGTTAGCATATTTTAGCTTACCTGTGACTGCAGCTCAGCTTGGTACGTACTAAATTTTATTATTGTTAATTATTCAGAATCATTTAATTCAAGTTCAAAGTTAAATCTCTTGTTTCTAAATTGCGTAGAGTCAAGTTGCTTTTGAAATGATTGTTGAGGTAGTCCAAGACTAACCGTATTCTGCTGGATTTCGATGTGCTTCAGAAAGAAAGCTCACTATTAACTTCAGTCACTAAATTAACTTTCGATTTTCCGGTTTTATTAATTCTTTTGCTAAATTAAGTCAGAGTGTAGCGAAATTTATTACTTCTGACAAACTTTCAGTTTTCACACTACTCGTGTCAACCTTCAGTTGCCACGCTTCTAGTGCTAATTATATGTGTAATAACCTTTCTTTTTCAGTTACTATAGTAATTGTCCTTAGGACAGGCGACCGTGATTTCCCCCAAATCTCAAATATCTAATTACCGCTAGTTAATTGTTGACGTAACGGCCGCACATTTACTTTCTTTATTAACTTTACCCCTTTTCAAAATTAATTTCCACCAGTTTCATTTGCATTTTTCCTTTCATTTAGATGTAACCCTTTCCTCCCTCTTTACCGACAGATTAACTTCGGTGACGATTGCTTTTCCAAAATTCCCATTAGGTACACGCGGTTTAATTTTTCACTGTCATTAAGGTCGATAAGTGAGGGGGAGGTTACAAGTAGATCATAAATTACTCATTTTTACATTCTGCGCTTGCATCTGCCCGCCACCCAGCCTCCACACTCAGGCGTTCGACAGCCTGCAGTGCAGCCGCACTGTCACGCTGGAGTTGGCTACATGGGGAAATCCACTGACATCATCGACTTTTGCGAAGATCTGATTGTTATGGCCCAGCGCCAGGGAACAAGTATCTCGGAAACAGTGACACTGGTAGGCTGTTTGGGCGCTACTGCCGTATCTATGGGAAGCGGTTGAAGGACACTGAAGCCACGAGTACGTAGCAAGCTGTTCGAGGTCCACATCTTATTCAGGTAGGAGGCTTGCTCGCTCTGTATACAATGACAGGCCGCGATCTATGGCAGATCTCGCGACAGAGCACAATACTGGTGCAGGCACAAGTATTTCAAAGTATGTCGTTCAGCACACATCGATGAATCAGAGGTTACTTAACAGACGGTCCCTACATCTTACTACAGTGACCGAACGACAGCGTCACTTACGATTTCAGTGGGCACTGAATAATGTTTATTGGACCCTGTATCAAAGGAAACCTGCCTGGTCGGGTGAATCACTTTCTTGCTACATCAGACCGATTGTGGTATTCGGATACACCTTCATTCAGGCGAACGTCATGGACGCAGACCGGTGGGGGAAGTATTATGCCGTGGGGGACAATTACCCGGCTTGCCGTGGAATCTGTGGTAGTAACTAGACCTACCGTCTGCAGCCCTTCATGCTTGATCTCTTCCCCGATGGCGATGTCATTTTCCAGCGGGATAAATGACCTTTTCTCAAGGCCAAAATCGTGCTGCTGTGGTTTGAGGCGTATGATAGTGAACTCACGTTCATGTCTCGGACACCAAATTCGATGATCTGAACTCAGAGGAACACATCTGAGACGCTATGAAGTGCCCCCAAAAAGCACTGGCCCGTTATTTATGGGAATTGCGTGACCTGTGCCTAGAAACCTACGTGGGACTTTTCGGAACCATGCCACCTAGAATCGCAGCCGAACTGCGTTCCAAAGGTGTAACAACACGCTATCAAGTAGGTGGTAATAATGTTTAGGGTCATCAGTGGAGGTAGTTGGCGATAAAGACCAACCAAATAGTGGCAACGCAAGAAACAATTGTTTAATTTATTTAGCACTAATGGCCACTACGTGTATAATTGTTGTCCTTCTTCGTTTCTGATAAAGTTGTTTTTGTGTTGTTGGTCTTCTTCTTCTTCTTCTTTTTTTAAATGGCGTCGCTGTACATACTAAAATAGTGTAAGACGTATGCTTTGCCGGCGATGGGCGAGGCATGACAGAGTCTCTGACCAGAGAGTAGTATGTCGCTAGTTGTTGCTTGTCGCTAGTCTGCGCTTGTCTGCGCGAGTCGACAGTAGTCTTGAGTAGTCTTGAGTCGGCGGGTGTGGGCGCGTGTCGGCTGTGTGCTCTGCTCGGGACTCTGGTCAGGACTCTGCAGGATGGGTATTATTGTAGAAGGTACAGAAGTAGCCTTGCGCATATCTAATAATGTATGTTAATTGTCATTTAATTTGTTCCAAAAAAATGCCCCAATAATAATTTTTATAATATAAAGGAACTTTTTTAAAGAAAAGCATTCATTTCAATTTAAGGAATATTTCCAATGCATGATCATTCCTTCCAAGAATCAAAAAAAATATATATATACGCCAGCATTGCACGAAGCTGTGTCAAAAAATTTCTACGTAAGAGCAGATATATTTGCAGTTTTTATTGAGGTAAGAATTTTTGCTTTTTTATTCAGAATACAGGGCCGAAGGGCAGCGCTGCTGTCCTCATAAAATTTACCAGGTTACTAATTTTTTTATTATTATTTCCGGATTTACGAATTGAATTTTGAGGTTACATTAAATGTGAATGCATTTCTGCGCACAGATTACAAATGGGAGCCAATTTTGTTCAGAGGTTACATTAAAACCAATTTTGTTCAGAGGTTACATTAAAATCAATTTTGTTCTGAGATTACAATATTAACAAATTCATTTAGTTATTATTTTTGTGGGGAGTTTACGCTTGGTTCATGGTCCATTTTCATTATTATTTATCTGTGGGGAGGTTACAACAGAAACTAGGGAATTGAATAACTTCTTTTACTTCATCCGTCTCAGTTGCACTGATATACAACTGTTGCTGCAGTGGTTATCGGTTTCGAGCCCGGTTTCGAGCTGACACTCCCATTCTCAAACCAACCGTAACTATTCATGGAATATAGTGCCAATAGACACGAAAAGTTTCTGTACATAAAATTAAACTGTGGCCAATAAGTACTCTCACTGACATTAACCTACGTGTCTCTTGTTACACCTGGCTAACACAACCAACAAACCATGAGCACTTGTTGCCTACAATTTAGCTTGCTCTACAGAAACTATTCGTGACTTTTTCACCATACTGTATGACTAATTACGGTTAGAAACAAGACGCTTGGTTTGAGAATACATGCCTCTCCATATCCTATCCAATGACATCTGTCGGCTGAGGATGACATAGCAGTCGGTACGTACCGTTGGGCCTTTCGTGGCCTGTTCGGACCTCCTCAGCGTATCCCACTTCTACTCGATGGGATTTAAGTCGGCGGAATAGGCAGGCCAATCCATTCGCTGGATATCCTCTTGTTCCAAGAATTCCTCACTCTCGCTGTTCGATTCAGTCGCACGTTTTCATTCATAAGAATGAAGGAAGTGCTGTTGAAATCTTCCGCCACAAGGATTCGAACCAGTTTCCCCCGAGTCGGGCGCCACCACACTAGCGTGCGTTAGCGACCTCGACTACGTACGAGGATGTACGTTAGATAGCTTCCACTAAATTTTCCGAAAACCATAGTCCAGCTAATTCAGCTCAGTTTTACTTCCTTTAATTTGTCAAAAGGTTTCTTCCTAATTGGTGAAAGCGATTTCCACTGACGGAAAAAATCGCAACATTAAGAAGCAGTTGTGTGACATAAACGAAAGTTGCTACGCGTATTTCTACATCTTAAAGATGACGTCTGTTCAAATTTCACGCCTGTCGCATAAGAGTGGCGCTAGTAGAGCCACTATGATGATGCAAATCTGATTTGCTTTGAATACACGCTTTAAATACACGATCTTGAGCATTAGTTACCTTTGAGACTGGGCGTGGTGATTTGATGTTAGTCAAGAATGCCTTTAAGGCGACAAAGCCGCACATTTTCAACACCTCACAAAGTTTGAACGAGGTCGTGTAATGGGGTTACAAGAAGCTTGATGTTCCTTCTGTGATACTGCAGAAAAACTTGACAGGAATGTAGCCATTGAGCATTATTGTTGGCAGCGGTGGTCACAAGTATGTGCGGTCGCAGGAAGACCGGTATCCGGAGGGCCACGTGGCACTACCGAGATAGAACTCCATCGTCTTCGGCATATGAGTCTGGCGCATCATACTGCATCTGCAGCAACAATTTGAGCAGCAGTTGGCACTATAGTGACCAGTCGGTTACTTCAAGAACATCTCCGAACCAGAAGCCCTGTAGTGTGCATTCCACTGAGCCCAAACCACAGTCATCCGCGACTTCAGTATGTCAAGCGACCGTTCATTGGAGGTGATTTCTGATGAAACTGGTTCTGCTTCTGTGCCAGTGAAGACCGTGTGTTTGGTAGAAGGAGGCCAGTTGATTGCCTGCAACCAACCTCTCTGTGTGCTGGACACAATGGATCTGTATTAGAGTTATGGAGCGGGATGCGATTTCGTTTGACAGCAATACCAGTCTCCTGGTGACCCTACGCACCCTGACTTCCGAGTTGTAAGTCAATCTGGTGATTTGACATGTTATACTACCTTTCACAAACAGCAGATCAGGGGTGTTTCCCAACGGAATAACGCTCGTCCACATACCGCTCTTGTAACCCACCATGCTCCACAGAATGTCGACATGTTGCCTTGGCCTGCTCGGTCACCAGATCTGTCTCCAATCGAGCACATGTGGGACATAATCGGCCGACAACTCCAGTGTCATCCATAATCAGCATTAACCGTCGCCGTGTGCAACAAGCATGGGGCTTGTAAGAGGTATGCGCTGCCTGCGATATGTAAGCTATAAGAGAATCTGAGACCAAAGAGCAGTGTTGTATGCAGTAGGAACTGTGTAGCAGTAAGTTGTTGCTAGCGAGCAGTCTGGTGTATCGTGTTGGCTGGGCCGGTCGTGGTGCAGCGATGCCGGAGCCTGAGCGTTATAGTATAAGGTAAAAGCAGCCTCGCTCATATCTAGTAATGTTATGTGAACTCCCATGTAAATCTTTTAAAAATGTCCTAATAATAATCTTTGTTATATAAAGTAATTTCTAACAAGCATTCATTTCAATTTAAAGAATTTACTAATTTCTCCAATCCATGATCATTCCGATTGTTGCAAAAGAAAAATCAGTTGCTTCCTTTCATAAATGACAAATGTATAGGTCAGCATTGCGCAGAGCTGTGCCGGAAAAAGCTATTGTAAGAGCAGATAGTTGCCGACTTTATCGAGGTAAGAATTTTTGCTTTTTATTCAGAATGATCTTACAGGGCCATGACGCAGCAATGCTGTCGTCCAAAATTTACCAGGTTACTGAATTTATTATTTTTTTATTACGAGGATTAGGAATTTTTCTGTTTAGAGCTTACATTAAATGAGAAAAGAATTTTGTGGGTATATTAAATGGGAAACAAATTTTGTGTGGAGGTTAAATGTGAATGAATTCCTGTAGGGAGGTTATAAATGGGAACCAATTTTGTTCTAAGGTTACACAAAAAATAGAATCATATTATTATTATTATTTACTAAATTTTTTGTGGGGAGGCTACACTTGGCGACAACCGGCCAGGATTGTATTTCTTTGTGAATCTCTGAGAAGTAGTCATATATCTGCTCTTATTTACTTAAATGTAGTTTGCATCTGGCGCAACGCATTTACTAATTTGTCACTCTTTCTTTCACTGATCATCGGCAATTTATTGCTCTTTGTTGTAATTGTGTTTGTTTCATTTTTGCTTTGTCTTTGTTTCATTTTGTGCTTAATTTTGATTTGTGAAAAATGCCGCGAAAAACTGTTAACAGTACATCGCGATGTGCAATGAGTGAAATTGCCGACTCGATTAATTTGACCGATAATACTTGTGACACTCAGTGTAATAGCGATAATCCTCCATTTACAGACAATCAGTGCGTACCGACCACTAGTAATGATTTTAATACTAATGATGAGCAAATAAATTCAATTGTCTCCTCTGTTAATTTAACGACAATTGATGACGCGGCACGTTCTGATACAATGAACACTGCCCAGTTTGACACGCCTAATTTGCGAAATTTACGTAGTGAACAGGTAATTGTTTCTAACGAAGGTGAACAATATTCACAAAACACGTCAGATTTATTTGATTCCGGTGCAGTGACCAACAGTGCACATTCGACTGGAAAACCTTTTTGTGAATCTGAGAATGACCAAATGATTACACAAAACGTGACAAACAGTCGTAGAAAGAAAAAGACGACAATTTCAAACAACTTAATGAAAATTTCAAACAGTCGAAGAAAGAACAAGACAACAACTTTAAACAACTTAATGAAAATCTTAAATAATTGAATGAAAAATACGACAACCTTAATGAATCGAACAAACAACTTAGTGAACAGATTACAGACGTTGCCGTGCAATGTCATGTTACTAAAGAACAATTACGTGAGGAAATTAAGGCTTGTGCTAGGAACAGTAGTGAAGAAATTAGATCTGTGGCACAAGAATTAAGTAATACACATGCAGCCACAACTAAAATACTTAGAGACGAAATTAGTGCAGTCGCTAAACAATGCTCTGAAAACGCAACACAGTTACGCGACGAGTTTAAATTAATGTCAGCAGAACTTTCACACACACTGGACGCGAAAGTAGACGCGAAATTTGACCAACAGAACAGCCAAATTGACGAACGTTTTAATCACCACCTACAAAACAGTGAAACGCGTTACCGTAAATTTATACAGGAACAGAATAAAGTAAAGCAACAAGTCATGAAAACAATTACTGCACAGAGACAGGAAGATAAGCGTAAATTGTTTACGAAAGCAAAAACATACGTAGACAACAATATTGCTACAGTATCAGACGAAATTAATACTATCAAACAGTTGAACACCGAATTACATGATGAAATCTCTGATCTTGAAACAAAAACAGACACACACACAGTAGACTTTCAGACAGTGACCGACAGACTTGAACAATTAGAACTAATACAGGATCCCGATGCCATCAAAGCAGACGTTAAAAAATTGAACGAAACCACACGTAAAATATAAAAACAAATTAATGCTTGTGATACTAAAAACGATGAACAGGTAAAAGTACTGACTGAAAAATATGATGAATTGGCCAGTCGTGTTGATGTTATCGAAAATAATAATGACACCAAATCAGACGATACGTCACCAGTTTCGCTTAATCAAACACCCGAATTCCAAAATTTACAGCAGACGATCAGTGAGATAGGTTCGCCCAATAATACATTACCTAGAAAATTGTCAACTTTACAGCAAGAAGTGACAGAGATGAAAAATGTTTCAGCCTCTAGCACGGCACAGCATACGCCACATTCCGAACATTTCTCACACTCACACAGCCTGTATAATTTAGGTAATTTACAGAGATAGTACGTGACTTAAATTCCGAACAGTCACAGACAAACAGATTAGCATACAACCCTGAACCTATTCATACATACAGAGACGATAATTTTGATTACAAGCACTTTCTATCCGTGAGGAAATTCAAAGTATTTAAAAATGACAGAACACAGATTTACGCTTTGGACTGGATACGACAATTTGCTTTTGAATTTTCACCGGCATTGCCTGTAACGCAGAAACTAAAATTTATTTGCGGCCCGTAATTGACCTCAGGGGATTCATTACACTTCGATGAATATGTGCCGTAGGGTGCACAGGGCCCCGAGCCGTAGTAGTGCTGTTTCATCTTTAGTTTTCTGCACTGCTGCCTTCTCTTCCACTATCCTTTATATCTATCAAAACAGCTCTTCAACTATCGATCTATCTAGGATTAAGGAGTAAAGAAAACCTGATACGACAAGTTTTATCTGAAAGTGACATTTATCATTATACGCTCCCGAAATGACAAGAACTACCAGCGTAATTTTAATATCAGACAAAATTTTAATCATCAGTATGTACAAACTTTTCAGCAGTCGCAAACACATTTTGGTAACAATACAGGTTTTTCTCCGCAACAGCATCAAAGCCAGCCGGTTAGCATACCTAACCAAAAATGTAAGGTAAAAGGTCAACCAAGCTTTAATGTTTCGCCGCCTACGCGTATAGCGTCGGCTACACCAAATAGTAACCCACAGCAACAAGGAAACCACTATGTACAGAAGACACACCATTTCAACTCATATCGCAATGCACCGTATAGATATGACTATGATGACAGACGTAAAAGTAATGAGCACAATTTTCAGCGTACGTTTAATAACAGTCGGTCTTACCAGCAACAAAATCATCCGCAACAACAGATTATCATGAATGAACCAGACAGTAGATACCATCCCGAACGTAATACGTCAGGAAGAAATAACAGAACAGTACAAATAGTCGAAATGCCACAATATCCTCCCGCAAATAATAGCACGTCAGATAGAATTTGACAAGATACACTACAGGTTGCATCTTCCAGCAACGCAAGCAATGCTTTTGACACGCAGAATCTTGTTCACGAAAATGTTATTACTTTGGACGACATCCGAGACACTCTTTTGCAGGAAAGACCAGTTATTCAAAAAACCATTTCACACCCTGTCATTGAAGTAAAGAATGGATCATCCAAATTTTCAGCAGTAATAGATTCTGGATCACCTATGTCAGTTATAAATGAGGAAACTATCAACGAATGTAACAAAGAGAATACCTATCCTACGTTACCATTAGGCAAAACTAAAGAAAAAGGAGCAGTATCTGGTAAAGGAGTAGATGTAAAATTACAGACACATTTGTCATTTTGTGTTGCGGGTCATACATTTCACTCAAATTTTTGGATTGTTCCCTTATTGACAACAGACGTTATTTTAGGTACGAATTTTCTGGTACAACACGACGCAATTATTGACTTTCAAAACTCCTATTTAATGTTAAAGGATGAAAACGTACAACTGGCTTTAGAATTTCAGCACTCTTTATCTATAGAAGAACAAACAATTAATCGTAAAGAGGTCATTTCCGCATCACGTAATATAGACTGTCATTCCACATTGTTCACAGATACGTACGTACACAACTATAATTCTCCAGACGAAGGCGATTATGACGTTATACAGATGATTACTGATAAAATTATACAGAGCAGTGCAAATACAGACGACGAACGTTCAGAGTTACGCAAAATTCTTTTACAGCAAGCTCCAGTTTTTGACAACGTCTCTGGTACTATGTCCGGTTTTATGTATGAATTTCAAGTTAAACAGCACGGCACGTTTAAAGCCAAACATTATCCCATTCCACATATTCACAGAGAACAAGTTAAGAAAGAATTGCAAGCTATGCTTGATCAAGGTATTATTGAACCGGCAGTTAGTCCGTACATAAACCCACTCCATATTGTTAAGAAAAAGGATGGTTCACTTCGTCTCGTACTTGATTCGCGTCACATCAACGACATTATTATTAATGAAACAGATCGCCCACGGACACTAAAAGAACTTCTACAGAAATTTCATGGTACTGCTATTTATTCCACATTAGATTTGAAATCGGGATTTTGGCAAATTCAACTCCATCCGGACTGCAGAAAGTACACGGCTCTTCTCTGTTTTGGTGACTGTTATCAATTTTGTAAATTACCGTTCGGTTTAACTATTTCTTCAGCAGCATTTATTCGCGGTTTGAATACTATACTCCCGACAGAACTTAAAGACAGAATCACAACGTATGTAGACGACATTCTTATTGCAGAAGCTAACTGGTCTGAACACAATCTGATTCTTGAACAACTGTTACGAACTTTTCGTGCACAAGGACTCACAGTTAATCTCAGTAAATCGCACTTTGGCAAGACTTCTATAAAATTTCTTGGAGATGTAATTTCAGTAGAAGGCATTGCGCCTGACCCGGAAAAACTTCAAGCTTTACGTGACATTACTGTAGCTACGACGAAGAAACAACTACGCAGCTTTTTGGGTTTAATTAACTTTTTTCGTAAATTTATTCATTGCTCTGCTTTAGACACCCCTAGATTATGTCAATTAACGGGTAAAAACACTATTTGGTCGTGGGATAGCCAAGCACATTCTGAATTTGTGAATCTGAAAGAAGCTTTGTTGAATGCACCACTGTTATCACACCCAGATCTTACAAGAAATTTTTCCATTGCCACCGACAGTTCTAACACCGCTTTAGGCGTACATATTTTTCAGGAAATTGAAGAAGATGGTTGTACAGTAACTAAAAACATCGCTTTTGCAAGTCGCATTCTGTCACCTGCTGAACGCAATTATTCTGTCACAGAACTTGAAACATTATGTGTTGTATGGGCTTTTACAAGATTTAGGCATTTTCTTTATGGAAGACATACTACCGTTTACACAGACCACAGAGCGATACAGTTTTTACTTTCGGCTAAATTTACACACGACAGATTAAGTAGATGGAAACTTTATTTACAAGAATTTAATTTTACAATTGTTCACATTCCCGGTACACAAAATATTGTAGCAGACGCACTATCCCATTCTCTTAGCAACAATCAGCAAGACATCGCAACCAACTTCTGCAAAGCAAATTTCAGCGTCATGTACATTCAACAAGTAGCATTTGAAAATTTCATTTCGTCGTCATTACAAGACATAGCACAAGAGCAGAGTAAAGACAACGTGTGGAAAGAAATTAAACACCTTTGGCAAGATAGGAATAATGTTACCATTAGAAACCATTACACTGTATGCAATAATATTCTGTTTCGCCGCACTCATCCTGGCGGCAACAATTGATTATTATGCATTCCTGACGAACTTGTTAACAAATTAATCTGGTATACTCATTTAAGTTACGCAGATTACGGAGCCAGAAAATGTTTTCTTATACTGAGACAGAACTGTTATTTTACCAACATGGAGAAACGTATTCGACGAGTTTTAGCGTCATGTAAAATCTGCCAGAAAGCTAAGTCAGATACGACTTCACATATTCCTCCATTACATCCCATAGTATCTGTTAAATTGAGACACATGGCCGCTGTAGACATTTTTGGTCCGATTCCCAGAACTAATAGAGGTATTTGCTACATCTTTGTCGCTGTTGAACTCACTTCAAAATTTGTTACCTTCACTTCGTTACGCAAAGCTACTGCTAAAACTGTTTCGAAAGCATTTATAAAACATTTTCTATTTCATGTAGGACATGTATTGAAAGTAATTTCCGACAATGGATCACAGTTTCGATCTGCTATATGGACACGTATGTTACGAGCTAGAAACATTTCTCCGATCTATATATCCAGGTACCAGGCTTCTTCGAACCCTTGTGAACGACTAATGAAAGAAATTGGTAAACTATGTAGAATATACTGCCATAAAAAACATATTGATTGGGACACACACATACTCTCATTCCAGGATGTAATTAATTCCATACCAAATGAATCTACTATGCTATCTCCGACCGTTATACTGAAAAATGTTGAACCACCTAACAAAATTAAAGAATTAGTAACCTTTCCTACATCTCGTCGACTACGACACCATGAAATAATTGACATTGCGCTGAACAACATCAAACGTGCCGCAGAGCGCCGGAGAAGACAGCAAAAACAGGTTTGTACACGCCGTGACTTTCACATTGGACAGAAGATATTAGTACGTACACACTATCTATCCAACAGAGGAAAGAGTAGATGTAGCAAATTTGAGCTTCTATACGCAGGTCCATATCGAATTCGAAGCATTCATCACCCCAATGTAGTACACGTCGAAACTTTGAGAACCAGAAAAAGTAAAGGCAATCACCATGTTTCCAATATTAAACCCTTTATTGAATGAACATACTTTAAAATTTATCACACTGTAATGCCATTTCCTGATTTTTATATGACTAAAATATGCAATTATACTTATGTGACTACTTACTGATGATTATCATATTTTTTCTTGGCAAGTGCCCGGCAAGGTAAGGTTAGCAGGTAGCTTTTCTTGTCGTTACACATAAGACCATGCACATTTTTCCAGATAAAGTTACATATTTTATGACCAATTGTGCAATTCTATCTAGTGACATATTAATTTTATCAAATTCCTTCTCCATTAAAGTCTTCAACTCTCGCCTCTATCAACTACACAACATACAAGCTGAACACATAGAAAGTCATTTCTTGTAGTTATATATCAGACCGTGCACATTTTCCATTTTTCATGTATGTATGATTGTTTTCCTGTTTGTTTGTATGCACTATGAAATGTTTAAGATGTAACAAACACCAGTTGACTTCGACATTTTGCCTTATGATATCTCAACATCGTGACTATTTTACATTTTTCTTTGCTACTACATTATGATACTCTGTGTACATTTTTGCACCTGAACACTGTCTATGTTTTTGACATAATACGTTTTCTGTCATGCTATGCTGTATGCTTAATTATATCACGAGAAACCAGTTTTTATTTAATGGGTATATGATTTAAATGCAAGATTTTAGTCCTTATTCATCATTTTCAGAAAGCAATTACGTGTAAAAGAAATAAATTAAACAAACCACAGTGGTTTACTATGAAATGGGAATTTCACCTTCGGAATGAATGAAAGAAGATGCAATACCTCGTCATGAAGAGTAAATGGATCAGAATTAACAAGCATTAACAAGAATATACTATACACATCGTATGATAGACGACTGATGCAAGCTGTCAGACAGAACTACACATCTTAGTTTTAGTGATGAAATATGCTAGAAATAAGAAACTCTATACTATGAATAGTTGTATGAAGTAAATAGTAATATGAAGAATGGATAATGAAGTGTCTTTTTTGCAGATGATAAGGAATGATGATGAATAGTTATATGAAGAATATGGTAATATGAATAATGAAGTTTTTCTTTGCAGGTGATGATAGTAATGAAGTTATGGTGATATGAATATGAAATTTTTCTTTGCAGGTAATGATAGTGATAAATTTTATATGGCCGCTTAACGCACCACTTTTAAGTTTTTCTTTGCAGATGAGGATAATGATGAAGTTTTTATATTTACTGTTAGTTAAGAGATGCTATGTAGTTATTTAAGTATTTGTTGCAGTTCGTTTTGACAGTATGTCTTATGTCGCATGGTATAATGACTGAATGTTTTGGAAACATTGTGCTATAAGGAGTTAGTCATTAAACCTGTTCTAGTACTTGCACTTTTTTTACCCATTTGTGTGTGTCATTCATGAATGTGATCACATATACTCTACTTGTTTCAAACATATACTCTACTTGTTTCATAACCTTGCTACAGCTGACTCATGACAAAGGACGTATTACCTATCCTCATTTGCAGCAATAAGTCAAAAGCAAATATTGTTATGCCCCAGCAATTAATTATTGATCCCAACACAATGCATTGCTAGCACAAAAAAAATGTATTACCCGTCCCAAATAATGCTACCAGTTTAAGAGAGTTCTGAGTAATACTGAATGATGTTTTCTAATCACAGACCTTGAGTAATAGTTAAAGTGTGTTACATTTTAAATATGTCATATGTCACTTGAATGATGAGTTCTGAGTAATAGTGAATGATATTTTGTAATAATGCATAAATACTATGCCAATAACTTCTGTAAATAATATTTTTGTTATACTCTATAAATGCTATGCTAATAATTAACTCTCATTTTGAATGATGACTTCTAATGGTTTGTAACTGGCCAATGAGTGCCAATAATTATTTTAAATATGTCGTATGTCACATTAATGATGAAATTTTTTTTGTAATATTCAATACTTGCTATATATTTGGTAACTGGCCAATGAATGCCACTGTTTCTTATATTTTAAATTTGTGTTATGTCACTTACATGCTATATATATGAATACCAGTAGCTTGATGGTACACTCATTAGCTCCTGTTTTGAATGATGACTTCTGATGGTTTGTAACTGGCCAATAAGTGCCAATATTTATTTTAAATATGTCGTATGTCACTTGAATGATGAAAACTGTTTTGTAATATTCAATACTTACTATATGTTTAGTAACTGGCCAATGAATGCCACTGTTTCTTATATTTTAAATTTGTATTATGTCACTTACATGCTATTATATATGAATACCAGTAGCTTGATGCTACACTCATTAGCTCCTGTTTTGAATGATGACTTCTGATGGTTTGTAACTGGTCAATGAGTGCCAATGTTCACAGTAATCAGATAACTTATGATCATTATTCTGTAATACTTCATACATAGTACAGAAATGTTTAGTAACTAGGCGATGGGTGCCACCAATTAATCAAATCGGTTGATAGACTAGTGTAATTCTCAATTATGACTAGCATAAGACTTAATGTCCTTCACCTTCTGACCTAATTACCAGAAATTACTGCAATATCCATTTGTCCTGTCCATCCTTATGATCATGGAGCATCGTATTTGGTTTTTGCACGAATTCTACGTTGATGAAAGAGTGTGGTGTTGACACTTCATGCTGTCCACCACCTTGAACAATGGAGATGTTATTATGGTTATACTATTTGGTGTACCTAATGTACTACCGAAATGATAACATACAATATTAATACAACATTTAAGTGTCTTGGCTACACTGATAAATACTTCAGGAAGATAACTTCAGATTGTCTCACTTGGTGTTGTGCTTCTGTAGAAAGAAATGGACTTTCAGTGCAGCTACATGCAACCTACTGTGCTACAACCATGATGCAACCCTTCCCTTTCCTATCCTAGTTCTTGTAAAATGGTAAAAAATATATACATACAGTGCGTGTGCACTTTATGTCATTTGTTAATATGATTTGTACTCATTGCGTATACATTTTGTCATTGCTTGATATGTTCTGTACTCAGTGCATGTGCACTATATTTCATTTCATGTTCTACACTTATATATATGTATATACTCTGTGACTGTCAACTTAGTTAATTAAGTAGATTTTAGAAAAATTTCTTGCTCATGGCAAGTCCAATTGACTCACCATCGCTGCCAAATTTTTGCACCCCCAGTGGAGGGTTATGTAAGAGGTATGCGCTGCCTGCGATATGTAAGCTATAAGAGAATCTGAGACCAAAGAGCAGTGTTGTATGCAGTAGGAACTGTGTAGCAGAAAGTTGTTGCTAGCGAGCAGTCTGGTGTATCGTGTTGGCTCGGCCAGTCGTGGTGCAGCGATGCCGGAGCCTGAGCGTTATAGTATAAGGTAAAAGCAGCCTCGCGCATATCTAGTAATGTTATGTGAACTCCCATGTAAATCTTTTAAAAATGTCCTAATAATAATCTTTGTTATATAAAGTAATTTCTAACAAGCATTCATTTCAATTTAAAGAATTTACTGATTTCTCCAATCCATGATCATTCCGATTGTTGCAAAAGAAAAATCAGTTGCTTCCTTTCATAAATGACAAATGTATAGGCCAGCATTGCACAGAGCTGTGCCGGAAAAAGCTATTGTAAGAGCAGATAGTGGCCGACTTTATCGAGGTAAGAATTTTTGCTTTTTATTCAGAATGATCCTACAGGGCCATGACGCAACACTGCTGTCGTTGTAAATTTACCAGGTTACTGAAATTATTACTTTTTTATTACGAGGATTAGGAATTTTTCTGTTTCGAGCTTACATTAAATGAGAAAAGAATTTTGTGGGTATATTAAATGGGAAACAAATTTTGTGTGGAGGTTAAATGTGAATGAATTCCTGTAGGGAGGTTATAAATGGGAACCAATTTTGTTCTGAGGTTACATAAAAAATAGAATCATATTATTATTATTATTTCCTAACTTTTTTGTGGGGAGGTTACAAGCTCCATACCACAAACTGTCATGTGGTACCTGCACAACAAAGCGCATGCACGTTTGCATGTTTGCAATCAACATACTGGCGGTTACAGCGGGATATTAATGTACCAGCACTTCACACGTGCTTCGGCTTACCTCTCACTTACATTAATCGGTGATCTTGCAATGTTAATCTCTAAATACGTTGCCGGTTGCTGGTGGCCGAGCGGTTCTAGGCGCTGCAGTTTGAAACCGCGCGACCGCTACGGTCGCAGGTTCGAATCCTGCCTCGGGCATGGATGTGTGTGATGTCCTTAGGTTAGTTAGGTTTAAGTAGTTCTAAGTTCTAGGGGACTGATGACCTGAGATGTTAAGTCCCATAGTGCTCAGAGCCAGCCATCTAAATACGTTACCTAGACAAATGTATTCCATAAATTTCATTACTGTACATTAATGTAATTGGGGGTGCGATTTTTTTCCGTCAGTATTTGTTAAGTCTTATTACGTGCAAGTTCTGTTGTGGGTTGGTGAATATACCATCGATGTACAGTCGACTTTTGCAGAAGTCATTTTGCACGTCATGTATAGTCTTTCGTCATAATTTAACCTTTTTTCACTTATGTTGTCATACAAGTAGTTAGCAGTGTACAGCGCGCGTACTCTGCTATAATTTACTGTTTCCACTACATCTCCTTTCTTAAATATTGGTTTCATTACAGCTACGTTCTGTTCGTTGGGTACATATCAGTGAAGCCAAAGATGATGAAGCGCAGAACATTAAGATCGAATGACGCGTACTTAAGCAGCTCAGTATTAGTGTCATTACACTTTGGAGTTCGTGTGTGTCTTAATGTCGTTGGACGACCGTAAGGAAATATTATGACTTGGATAAAATTTCGCTCGGTTGAAAGAACGAAAACACTTTAAAGAATTAAAACACCAAAAAAAACCTTGAGCCTAGACAAATGCAAAATAAAATACATCTTACAAAGAGAAAGAACCCTATAGTAAGTAATAATGTTAGTGATGAACATCAGGAACAGAAGAAACGACTTGAAGGGGACGAGTAGCTAAAATAGATATTAGAGAAGGTGAATGGAATGCTTAAATTTGTTGAAACGTTTCTGGAAAAGTGCAGTGCATCTACACTGCCGGAAAAATTCCAACGTTCTCAAGGACTAAGCCGTTTTATTGACATGTAATGTGGTAGGCAGTTCATCATTGTTGGGGTATGATAAATTCAGAGCAAATGAAACACAGATGTCTTCGTGAAAGGTGCCCAAAAAGTAGCATCATTACGCAGTTTACCTCCCTGTGGCGGCAATGCAGTCGTGTATTCGCGCATGAAGATGATCGTGAAGTTGCCAAACAGCGTCATGATTGATACCTTTCGTTGCAGTTCGGCAAATATGCCTGTAGGCTCTGGAGATCGATTAAGTTCGTCTTCAACATGACACGTGTGTGTTCTACTGGCGAGAAGTCTGGTAATCTTGCTGGTCAGGGCAGTTTTTGAACATTATGAAGAGCACGTTGCCTCGCAGTAGCCGTATGTGGACGCGCATTGTCCTACTGAAAAGAAGTGCATCACCTTCCTGTCTAAGAAATGGCCGCAGCACGAGGATAACAACCTGTACAGTGAAGCGGACATTCATTACTTTTCTCTGCAGAAACAGCATGTGACCGTGAGCTGTAACTGATGGCCCACACACCACGAAGCCTGTTGTGGAACCTGTGCGTCGGGGGCGAATAGACTCCGGAATAGGCCACTCACCAGGTCTACGCCGTACACATGTACCTACTCTCATCTCTGAAGACAACAGAGTGCTCTTCCACTCTCCAGAGGACTATTTCACGACGCCAGAGCAGCCGTGGTTGGCGGTGTTGTTTCAGAAGTAGCCTGGCTAGGAGCGCATGTTGTCTTTGTCCTGCTGCAATTAGACGGTTCCCAGTGGTCCTTGGTGACACATCAGGAGCAACAAGAGCCCAGTTTTCTTTCCTGTATGACGTTTTTTTCGGCCAATGCATGGATCTTGATGTTCGTCGGCACTATGTTGACGTTCAGAACCTGGTCTATGGATATGGAAATGTTCCACAGACCTCTGTTCAAAGCAACGACACACCACCGATACATTGAGCCCTACATGTGCAACGATCCGACGATTCGTCCATCCAGCTTTTCGCAGGATCATAATCCTACCCTGTCCAAATGGTTGAAGTTTTCCAACAGTAGTACGTGCTCGTCGGCGGTCATAGTAGTAACCTAGAATGAATTTTGCGTCCACTATTCTTCTCTAAACTTGGCACAGTTACTGCCGGCCAAGTCAAAACAGAGAGCTTCAGGCAGACATAGAGAGCGGCATCTGAGCGCCGATGAACGTGAAAAATGAATACATAACACTACAACCCTTCAATATCAACATACCACACCCTGGTGCCACAGATCACAGTCGTTACTGCGAATTATGCTCATCTCCTGTTTTATTGCGCGATGTTCAGCTTCGTCTGTCTTCTCGTTCTACTTCTCGACTTGGCATTTGAGCAAATCGGACGGAATCCCCTATTGCTCTCCGTTATTATTAGACTGAAAACGCATTTGACTTGAGCTGCTATACAGTTAGGCCAAGAAAGATATCCTACGTTTCGAGAATATTATTAAACAAGTAAAGAATTGTTCTGTGCTACTGATTTCCAGATAGTTACCATGAATGCTATCACCATTGCTTAAGTGTACGTCTATTGTGGCGTCCACGTTTCTAAGAATGAAACGTAGCAAAACAACATGAATGGTATAGTGTCATAAAACACTCACCCTTGTCAAGCATAACATCGACAGAGCCTAAAATCAGTCTTGACTGAACATTTATCATTATTATTCCTATATTTGAACTGAAATATTTGTTTGAATGATTGAAGTTGGAATAATATATATTTATCATAAAACACGCACCCGCGCGGAAGTCGTTGCAGGCATCACATCGAGAGAGCATAAAAGTAGTCTTCAGTGAACATTTATCATTATTATTCTTATTACTGAACTGAAATATTTAATTCTGAATTACTGAAGTTGGAATAATATACATGTATCCTCAAATACATCTTTTTATGTTCAATCAATATTATCAACAACTAAAACCTTTAATAGGCAGGCGCTATATTGCGCTCTGCTCTAGGCAAAAGGTAGTTTTTTACTCATCACATTATCAAGTTATATCTCTTGAACTATGTGTCATATAATCATATGATTTTGCAGGATCATTAAATTATGCAGATACTATATGCAACTAAAGGTAGTAGCAGATAAGTAATAAATTAAAATGTCATGCCTGATGCTGCAGTTTTACTGTACGCTATTTTACGCAAAAGCTAGTTTCTCATGCATCTAAATGTTTATTACGCCATATCTCCGGGGCTAAGTGTCGTATAGTGATATAATTTTGCAGATACATTCAGTGGTATATGTGAAAACTGTCTGAAAACTGTATTGCTGATAGAGTCAGCAGTGAAGAAGAAATAAGTTAGTAAGTCATACCTGACGATCAGGTTTGACTGCATGAACAGTGAAACTGTAGTAAGTGAAGAACGTTTTTCCTTTCATCATATTGTGGGGGAATGCTAACGAGAATAAGTTTCGTAAGGATTGGAAATTATGTGTACTCTTTATTGGAAATCGCTTGGCAGCCAACGCGTCATTGAAAAAGCTAGAGATATTCCAGAGCAACGATGGAAAAAATCCAAATGTGGATCGAAATTGGCTGGTTTTCAATGGAACTGCGCAGACATTAGCCTTAAGCGATTGAGGGGAATAACAGAAAACCTAAATCCGAGTGGAAGGACGAGGATTTGAATCGCCATCCTCCCGAATATGATTTCAAGTTTGTTACCACTGCTTCACGTAACACCGTGGCTGTTTTAGGATGTTATCTATGTGTCTCTAGCGTTTAAATTAATATTCGCGAGGCAGAAATGTGACTGAAACTACGTCGGTGGTTCGCCGAATGTTTTTCGCGATACAGGCGTCAGCATTCATAACAGTCAACGCGGTGCGCCTCACGCTAGTAAAATTTCTCGTGGGAACTCGTTACTAACGTTGCGGTAATTGCATTTAATGTGCGCAGAGCCGCATCCAGAGCAGGTTGTTGATGGCTGGGCGGTATGACAAACATTCAACTAACTGCATCGCGGGACTACTGCTGCCCACATTTCGTGGAGGAATACTTGCATCGTTTTAATACGAGGGCAACTCAGGAAGTCTTTGCCCCCTTTTTCCTATCCACAGTAAGTTAAATATAGGTAATTACAAATATACGTCCTATTCTACATACCTTACAAAATTTTCCACGTAGTACCTACACCGGTTCACACATTTGTCACATCGCAGCACTAAATTTGAGATGCCCCGGTGGTACACTCCATCTGGCTGACTATGGAACCACGTCGGACTGCTGCGTTGGCTTAATCGTTACTTATGAATCACTGTCTTGCCAGTAAGTTCTTCAGCCGTCTGAAAAAATAGAAATCACTAGGGGCGTGGTCTGGAGTGTGTGGTCGATAGTCCAGAATCTCCCAGTGAAATGCCCAGAGCTTTTCGGCAGTTCTGACTGCCACATGTGGTCTCGCATTGTCATGGACGTAAGAACGATGTCATGAGCAGTCCCATACGAAATGCCAAGCTCCCAGAAAATGACCATGATGACTGCTTTTGTCGAAATCACAACACCATTGTTCTCAAAGCAAGTTTGCCCCATATGTGGGCTGCATTTCCCTGTAGATCTCGATGGACGTCCGGTGGAGCTACCGGCAGATACGGCCGCCACGAACAAAGTAAGGTCCAACGCTGGGAATGGAAATGTTGACTCCGTATTTACAGCCGTTATTTGGCTAAAAAGAATAGGGGGGCAAAGACTTTTTGATTTGGCCTCGTAATTCGTAAGCGTAACACGACAGAACATTGGTGAGCGCTGGTCTTAAAATGTACTGTGTGAAAGGTTTGTTGCAGTCACCCTATTATTGCGTCCGCAGCTCGTTGTCTAGTGGCTAGCGTTGCTGCCTCATGATCACGGGGTCCTGGATTCGATTCCCGACTGGGTTGGAGATTTTATTTGCCTGGGGACTGGGTGTCTGTATTGTCCTCATCATTTCATCATCATCATCACTCGTGACAGTAGCCAGATTGGATTGTGTAAAAAATTCGACTGTGCAAATATTGGGACTTTATACGGGCGCTGATGGTCGCGCAGTTGAGCGCGCCCAAACATCATTTTATTATTGCTCCCGAATCGAAGACAATTTATTAAACACATTGCTTCACTCATTAGGTGGATTAATTTATTGCATTTTTCACGGTAAATGATGACAGCCAAAACAGTTGCAGGATAAAGATTTATTAAAATTCGTGACCAACGTTTCGGTATATATAAATATACCTTCACCAGAAGTAAAAAATCTAAAATTACATCCTGCAATGGAGATTAATAAAACAATTGTGCCAAAGGCGAAGGACTGGTGCTAAACTGTGTTCGCATTGACCCTGTGACCATAATCATGTTGTACAAATGGAGATGATGTCTAAACTATTGACAACGCCTTTGGCACAATTGTTTTATTAATCTCCATTGAATTTCAACAGTTGCTGTTTCAGCCATGTTTAATATCTTGTTATTGCATTTTGTCGACTTTCTCATAAGCAGACATTTCCAGGATGTGTTAGTATTGTCCTAATGGAACTGGACCACCATAATAATGATAATGCCACTTTACTGGTCTCACGTAAGCGGCTTCAGTTCGTACGTGATGAGTCAGATGTAGCGAAATGTTTAACAACCTTGTAAGTAAACAATGATCAGCTGGCACACCACATACGATCCTGTGAGAAACTCTGTCTGGAGTAAATGCGAAATCAACCAACGGCTTCTGCAGCGAAAGGTGCATCACCACATCAACGGCAAAAAAAGGCAGAGGAGCAACTTTTAAGAGGTTACTTGACTGACAAAACACACCTCACACCTCTACGTAATGTGAAACTGGCCAGGAGATATCACGAGGGGCGGACCCGGCAGTGTAATGGGAGGCGGCGAGTATTTTGTTGTCAGTAGAGAAGCAGTAAGAACCGAATAGATCGGTCAGTACAGCTCTGTGACTTCGAACGTGGACTTATCAATGGACGTCACTTGAGTAACAGACCAGCAGGGATATTTCAACCCTTCTAAAGCTGCTCAAGTCGACTGCTGTTGATGTGTTCCTGAAGTGGAAACTTAACCAAAACCAGGCAGATCTCATTTACTAACAGCCAGTGAGTGTCGAACATTGTGGGGATTGGTTGTGAAAAACCGCATGAACCCAGTGAAAAGAAACTCACTTGAGCTCCAAAAATGTTACCAACAGTCCAGCTAGCTACATAGAGTGTAGGGAAGAAGCGGGTACAATGCTCGAATAGCTCCGCGTGGGCCAGGCACTTGTTTGCTCAAAATCGATGCCACTGGACAATGGATGTCTAGAAACGAGTAATTTAGAGTGGTGAATCACGGAATACCCTGTGCCCATCGTATGGACAGGTTTAGATTTGGTGAAGGCCTGAAGAACGTTACCTACCATCGTGCGTAGTACCGACAATAGAGAGGGGGTGTTTATCGGGTGATCTCTTTTAACGCTTTTAAGACAACGATAAATGTAGCAGTATATCACCAAATTTTACAACATACATATATACATACATAAATTAATCCTTGTTCCACAGACCCTGAATACGACAATTCGTAATGAAGTGGACCATGTCACTTTAACTTAAGTTTTCTTTGTAAAAAATAATTAATTTTCTTTTTGCTTTTTTCTTTTTTCTTTTTTTATTTTTTCACCGTTACTACTTCATATATAAGAATTCATCTATTGAGCAGAAAGAGTTGTCATTCAGAAATTCTTTTAATTTGCTTTTAAATGTTGGTTAGCTATCTGTCAGACTTTTAATACTATTTGGCAAATGACCAAAGATTTTTGTGGCAGCATAATTCACTCCTTTCTGTGCCAAAGTGAGATTTAATCCAGAATAGAGAAGATCATCCTTTCTTCTAGTGTTGTAGCTGTACACTTCACTGTTATTTTTGAACTGGGATGGCTTATTAATGACAAATTTCATAAGTGAATGTATGTATTGCGAAGGTACCGTGAATACACCGTGTTCCTTAAATAACGGTGATCTCGGGTGGGTTCCAGCTATTATTCTGATTAGACGCTTTTGTGCAATGAATACTTTGTCTCTTAATGGCGAATTGCCCCAAAATATGATGCAATATGAAATCAGTGAATGAAAATAGGCATAGTAGGATAATTTACTGATATGTTTATCACCAAAATTTGCAATAACCCAAATAGCACAATTAGCTGAACCTAACCGTTTCAGCAGATCATCGATATGTTTCTTCCACTTCAATTTCTGATCAATGCACACTCCCAGAAGTTTTGAGTATTCTGCCTTAGCAACAGACTTCTGTTCATAGTCTATATTTATCAATGGTGTTATGCCATTTACTGTACATAATTGTACAAACTGTATTGTCTCAAAATTTAGTGAGAGTCCGTTTGCAGACAACCACTTAATAAAACTTCCTGGCAGATTAAAACTTGTGTGCCCGACCGAGACTCGAACTCGGGACCTTTGCCTTTCGTGGGCGAAAGGCAAAGGTCCCGAGTTCGAGTCTCAGTCGGGCACACAGTTTTAATCTGCCATGAAGTTTCATATCAGCGCATACTCCGCTGCAGACTGAAAATTTCATTCTGGAACCATTTAATAATTTTTCCGAAAGACATTATTTACAATTTCCTCAGCTGATTCTTGCTTGTTGGGTGTGATTACTATACTTGTATCGTCAGCAAAAAGAACAAGTGCCAAGTCGTTAATACATATTAACAACAATAAGGGACCCAAGACTGAAACTTGTGGGACACCATTCTTGATTCCTCCCTATTTAGAGGACTCTGCTGATTTTTAGCAGACTATCTGTACTGCTAATTTCAACCTTCTGCATTCTTCCAGTTAAGTATGAATTAAACCATTTGTGCACTGTCCCACTCATACCACAATGCTTAAGCTTATCTAGAAGAATTTCAGGATTCACACAATCAAAAGCCTTTGAGAGATCAAAAAATATCACAATGGGTCATGTTCAGTTATTCAATGCATTTAATATCTGATCAGTGAAAGCATATATAGCATTTTCTGTTGGAAAGCCTTTCAGAAAACCAAATTGACATTTTGTTAGTATTTCATTTTTACAAATATGATGGTACGCTTGAATACATTACTTTTCAAGAATTTTGGATAAAGCTGTCAGAAGAGAGATTGGAAGGTCGTTGTTAGCATCAGATGTATCCCCTTTTTTTATGCAATGGTTTAAGAATAGTGTATTTCAGTCCATCTGGAAAAATGCCCTGTTTCAGTGAGTTAGTACATATGTGTCTGAGAATCATACTTATTTGTTGGGAACAAGCTTTTAGTACTCTGTTGGAAATGCCATCAATTCCATGTGACCTTTTACTTTTGAGTGACTTTATTATTTTCCTAATTTCAGTAGTAGAGATGGGTTGAATTTCAGTTTTATCAAATTGCATAGGTACTGCCTCTTCCATGTACTGCCTTGCGTTTCCTAATGAATAGCTGGACCTTTTTTTCTCTACAACAGTTAAAAATGATTATTAAAAATGTTTTCTACTTCTGACTTCTTTTAACAAACTTTTCATTGTGTTTGATAGAAATACCGTCATCCTGTGCTCTCAGTTGCACTGTTCCCATTTTAACATTATTCCAAATTGTTTTAATTTTATTATCAGATGTGCTAATCTCAGACCTAATGCAGATACTTCTGGACTTTTTAATAACTTTTCTTAATGCAGTGTAGTAGTTTTTATAATTTTTCACTGTTTTGGGATCATTACTCCTCTGAGCTATAAGATACATTTCCCTTTTCTGTTTAAAAGATATTTTTATCCCTTTAGTAAGCCAAGGCTTTTTAGATGGTTTCTTACAATTATATTTCATTGTTTTCTTAGGGAAACTGTTTTCAAATATACTCACAAAGGTATCATGAAATAGGTGAAATTTTAAATTAGCTTCATGTTCCCTGCACACTTCATCCCAGTCTAACTGTTGCAACCTTTCCCTAAAATTTTGAATTGTTAAATCGTTAACTGAACACACTATTTTGGAGGACTGTTTTACATTACTGTATGGAGCTATATCATATACTGTCACTATCTGTGCATCATGATCACACAGACCATTCTCAATAGGAAAAGTTTTTATTGGATTAAATTTATCTTGGTCTATGAAAACATTATCTATCAGTGTGCTGCTTTCCAGTACCACCTGAGTAGGAAAATAAATAACTGATGTCAAATTGAAAGAACCAAGTAATACTTCAAGGTCAAGCTTTCTATCAGACTCTTTCAGAAAATCTACATTTAAATCCCGGCAAACAATAATTTGCTTTCCTCCGTCTCACAAATAGCACAACAAAGAATACAAGTTTTTCAAAAATAGTTGAAAATTTCACAAAGGGTACCTGTACACTGCTACAATTATAAAAGTGCCATAATTTAGTTTAAGCTCACACACACATGCTTCTGTATGTTGCTCTACACAAATTTTTTTAGTTTCCAAAATTTTTAACACTATGAAAGATTTTAACATATGTGGCAACTCCTCCTCTCTCCATAGTGTGTCTACTTACATGTGATGAAAGCTTAATCCACCTACATTTACCATTTCCATACCTGTGACTATATGATGTTCAGACAGGCAGAATACATCTATTCCACCCTCAGTTTCTAAATCTTCTAAACAAACAAGAAGCTCATCTAGTTTGTTTTTTAATCCCCTGATATTCTGATGCAATATACTAACATTACTTTTCTCTGTTCTTTTATATGAATCTTGTGACATACTAACATTATTTTTCACTGTCGTGTTAAGAGAATCTTGTGATAACATCTCTAGTACCTGCCTGGCTGAACTTTTCATTAAGCTTAATTTTAATCAATGTAGGATGACTGGACACTCATCTTAGCCTAAAAAAGTACTCTTATGAGTTTCAGTGCCTCCCTTAAAGATTTTGCTATCGTCACAGCCAGTTTACCCTTCCTTTTCCTATCGAGATGCAGGCCATGTCTTATGAAGTCCCACCTACCAATATCAACAGGAACAAAACCTATTCCTGACAAAGTAGCCACCTGAAGCAGCTGGTCTAGCTCCATATTGACCCTTCTGACAGAGCTGTTCAATTGGGGCCGATCGTACCACATGAAAGCAGGAACTTAGCCAACTTTTGCATGGTTTGTTGCAGATGCTATATTTACCAGGTCACACTCAATATTGTAGCCATGATCCCTATCAATACTGTTTCCCGCTCCACCCACTACCACAACATGATCCTGCTTTGTAAAACCCTTGCACAATGATCCTACATTCTCTGTCACTTGGCTAAGACATGCACTGGGCTTGGAAATACTTGTGACCTTGTACCTGACACCAAATTTTTCCTGCAAGATCTGACCCATACCTCTTCCATGGCTACTGCCTAACAACAGAACTTTCCTCATACTTTCTACTTTTTTTGCAACAGTTGGTTTCCTAGTGAAAGTCTGTTTAGTGCTGACAACGCTTACATCTACTTGAGCCTCTTCCTTAGCTGACTGAGGTAGCAAGGCAAATCTGTTGTTTATGCCAATGATGAAACTGTCAGACACTGTTCTCTTTCTGTGGCCCGTGTTTCTTGCTACCACTTCCCACCTGTCTTCACCCTTCTCCCCCCTTAACCTCATCAGTTCCTCCCTAGCACTACCCAGTTCAGCCTGAAGGGCTGTAATCTTCTCTTGCTGCTCTGTTATTTTCCTAACCCTTGAACATAATCTGCAATACCATGGAAGAGACCCATTTATTTCCCCGATTCCGATGCCACTACATTCACTGCAGTGTATCCATCTGCCATAACAGCTACACAGAACCCCAGAACTGACTTTCCTATGGAAGCTCAAACAATTCTCGCTCATGGTTGTATACTGCGTAGAGGAAAGGAACAGTTCGGAGTCGATGATAGTTTGTATCAACACGACAATGCACCCTGTCATAAAGCAGCAGCATCTCTGGAGCAATTATTTGTGGACAATAATATTCCTGAAACCGTCTAGACTGCCAGAGTCACGACCTGAATCCAACGGAACACATTTAGGATAAGGTAGAACGTCACTTAGCACCCGACGCTTGCATCCAGTATCACTATCTCTCGTATCATTAGCTTCTCTCGTTTTGGGCCTTAAGAAAGACACATCACTGTTAGTGGCCACAGCAGAGTTCAAGGCATCATAAAGGTGAAGGGTGGACACACTCTGTATTAATATCCACTAACAGTTTTGACCAGGTATTGTTTAATGGTGTTCCACTACAAAGACTTTTCGCTTTGTGGATGGGATAGCTCACCAGGTAGTTCTCTCGGCGCCTATAACCAGCCTAATACGTCTGTGGTGGTTGGTGTCCAGCGCTTTCAGATAAGAAGGTATTGCTAATACATTGATTGCACAATTGTTGCGGGATCGAACAAAGGACTTTTAATACAACAAGAGGCAAAAACTGCCTGGACCCTCCCGCTTGTAGGGCAGAAAGCACTTATCGAGTGGCGATTGGGTTATTTATATTTCTCCGTTGCTCTGCCAAGGTCAATACGGCAGCGTCTAATTCATGCTGTGAACAAAGAGAACAAAGAGATGGTGCAGTAATTTTATCTACAATTAAATGTTTAAATATTGTTACAAAACCTGCACAAATAACACAAAACTAAGCCATTGTCAAAGGTTTCGAGTCTCAGTACCATCCGCTAATTAATTGCTTCAAAATCCCCGTTTTTACGAAATTTTAAAAGGGCGTAATATTAAACATAAAAAGCTCTAGTTTTGGAATTAGGTTCATTTGGTTATAAAAACAGTCTGTAGAGATTTACAGCAAGCTTCCTTTTTTTATTTTCAGCAAGTTACCTCTTTTACTTTTTAAATTATTCCACTTTTTTCGAAAACTTAAAGGTGTAATATTGAAGTTAGAGAGTTCTACCAATGGAATTAGATTCAGTTTAAACATACACCAGAAATTTTCCTGAAGCTGCCCCCTTTGCTTTTTGAATTACAGAGCAAAAATCAATTTTTGTGCCATAAACTATAAAAGCGAATTAGAATAACTTACCATATTATATAAGATACAAAGCTAAAATGACAGCACTGCATTTCATATAAGTAATAATGAGACTGTACTAACTTTCAGTATGACACTGTAATTTAATAAAGAGGCAGAAATTTGGAAAGAGACAACTCAGATTCACTATCTTCCCTCGGTTCCGTCTGAAAAATTCTGGAGGTGTAAGTTCAAACGTTAGAGAGCTGCCGGCCGCTGTGGCCGAGCGGTTCTAGGCGCTTCAGTCCGGAACCACACGGCTGCTACGGTCGCAGGTACGAATCCTGCCTCGGACCTGGGTGTGTTTGATGTCCTTAGGTTAGTTATGTTTAAGTAGTTCTAAGTCTAGGGGACTGATGACCTCAGATGTTAAGTCCCATAGTGCTTAGAGCCATATGAATCATTTTGTTAGACAGCTGACAATTTTATGCAATGTAAACAGAGCAAAGAGTTATCTGACGAAAAATTTGATCGTTGTAGGTCTTCAACTACCAATGATATAGATAGTTTTGTAGCAAAATTGGGTGCAAGATAAGCACTGCTGCCGACACTGGAAGCAAGTTTAGAGCGAATGCTTCCTTAGCCGTACGCACGGCGAGCATACAATGATGGGATGTCAGCACTTAGGTTTTTGATCATTATTAGTTGTACAGGCTTCTGCTACACTCCGCTACAGAATGTGCCGTGATTCTGTCTGCATCCGCGTCCGCTTAAGCCTCGGATGGCGGTAGTGACAACTCACACAATCGTTTTTTCGATCGAATGAGGCATCGCGTATATCTAGTGAAACTGTGTAAAAATGAAGTTACTTCAACTAACAATTTATCTGAAAAAACACACACTCAGGTGACATAAGTCGTGGTATATCTTCATCTACATCTGCATCATACTCCGCACGCCACCTAATGGTGTGTGGCGGAGAGTACTTTCGGTACCACTATCTGGTTCCTCCAACCCTTTTCCCCTCGCGAATAGTGCGTGGGGAGAATGATTATCGGTAAGCCTCTGTAGCGGCTCTAATTTCTCGAATTTTCTCCCCGTGGTGAATAGGCGACATTTATGTATGGGAAATAATACGTTGTCCGACTGCTCCTGTAAAGTGCGGTCCGGAAATTTCAGTAGTAAATCTGATATGCAGATATAAAGATGGCCGCAGTATAGCGTACAGCAGGTATTGGCGGAGCTGTCAGTTATACTCAGATGAATCATGTGAAAAGGTTTCCGACGTAATTATGGCAGCTCGACAGGAATTAACAGACTACAAACGCAGAATGGAAGAGGCATGAGATATTCCGTTTCGGAAATCGTTAACAAATTCAATATTCCGATACCCACAGTGTCAAGAGTGTGCCGAGAATACCAGACTATTGCTATCCCTCTCGACCTGGACAACGCAGTGGCCGACTGCCTTCACTTAATGACTTTTGCGTAGAAGTTGCATAGAGTTGTCAGTGAAAACAGACAAGCAACACTGCGTAAAATAACCGCAATGAACGCATCCGTTATGACAGTGCTGCGAAATTTGGCGTTAATGGGCTATAGCAGCAGACGACAGACGTGAGTGTCTTTACTAACACCACGACATCGCCTAAAGCGCCTCACATGGGTTCGTGACGATGTCAGTTGGATTTTAGGCAACTGAAAAACCGTGGCCTGGTCAGATGAGTCCCGATTTCAGTTGGTAAGAGCTGACGTCGGGATCCGAGTGTGGTGCAAACCCTACGAAGCCGTGGACCCAAGTTGTCAACAAGGCACTATGCAAGCTGGTGCTGGCTCCATAATTGTGTGGGCTGTGTTCACAGAGAATGGACTGGGTCACTTGGTCCAATGGAACCGAACATTGGCTGTAAATAGTTGTATTGCAACCAATCGTGGACTTCATGCCTCAAACAACGATGTAATTTTTATGGATGACAACGCGCCGAGTCACCGGACCACAAATATTCGCGATTGATTTGGAGGTCATTCTGAACAGATCGAGCGAATGATTCGGCCACCTATCGAACATTTATGGGACGTAATCGAGAGGTCAGTTCGTGCACAAAATCCTGCACCGGCAACACTTTCGCAGTTATGGACGGCTGCAGAGGTACTATGGCTCAGTATTTTTGCAGGGGCTTCTAACGACTTCTTGAGTCCACACCACGTCGAGCTGCTGCACTGACATTAGGAGGTACCCCTTAACTTTTGTCACCTTAGTGTATTTTTTTCGATGTTCTGTTTCGTGTGCCTCCCGCTGTATCATAGACAACAGCATGGCAAGTGTTTGAGATTATTCTCCACTTATAAGATGAGCAAGCAACTTTACGTAACTAGGAACAAAGAGTAGAAATCGTCTCTGACCTTTGTCGAGAGCTGAGTACGATTTTCAAAACTAATTCTAGTGCGTGTGAACTTTTCGCAGAATATATTGTTGAGTTAGATGACAGTACTAATATTAATCGTCGTGGTTCCTGACTCCTGCGCATTATTCTTAGTGTTACAACATTTTCAAAAAATTGTTCAAATGGCTCTGAGCACTATGGGACTTAACATCTATGGTCATCAGTCGCCTAGAACTTAGAACTACTTAAACCTAACTATCGTAAGGACATCACACACATCCGTCCCCGAGGCAGGATTCGAACCTGCGACCGCAGCAGTCGCGCAGCTCCGGACTGAGCGCCTAGAACCGCTAGACCACTGCGGCCGGCACAACATTTTCAATGGACTGAAGACTACGATCAGTAGTAGATTCCTCATTCGATTTCTGGCTGCTCGGGCAAATAGCTTTCAGGCCCTTGTCAAAGGCTGTGGTATCCAAAAATTGCACAGGACTACCAAACATAGATAAGTTCAAAAACAGAAATTAACAAACTGTATTTAGACTTTTACCCGACACCTCATTCACTGAGGCACTTCAAAATGCTTCGCACTCTAGAAAGCCTAATTATATGTGATCTCAAGTTTGCCGTCAAATACATGAATAAGGAATCGTACTGATACCTTAAGGCTAAGAGCCGTGTTTTCGGGTCTTAGTCACTGCAGAAACGTCGGCTTAAAAGTAGTGACTTCACAATTAAATTAAGTAAAAATATATTTTATCTAGGCGATGAAACTATTGTCAATGAAGCTCTGCTTGCTACGAATAAGACTAAAAATCGTGCTACTGAACTTGATTACCTTCGTTTCGAAAGAAACTGTAGTTAGTGAAACTGCAGAAGAATTAAACTGACGCATGCATAAGGTAATGAATATTTCTGGTGATAATAGTCACAGAACTTTAATCTCTAGCTTCAGTTCAATGTGTTTAAGATCGACAACTCTTCTCAAGGATTAAATGATGTTTTCTTGGGGTAGAGGTAACGGCCAAAGAACGTCATTATAGTCCTTGAGAATGTAGGTGTAGCATGTAAACACTTTGGACTAAAACAGTGAAATAAGTATTGTGACTGAAGAGTGTGTATTATTAACGAAAAGATCCCGCAACCACTTCCGCTCTTGCAGCAACATTTATTGCAGTACTTCACTTTATTATGAACAATGTAAGTGAAGTGTTGTAATGAATGTGGGAGAGAAAACGCCGAAAACCGATCATCTGGAGCATGGAGACCGAGTGACCGCATCTCCAGGACGATACACATGAACTAGTAACACTGGAAAGAGCCACTGAAGATGCTTTACAAATAAAAGAAGCAAAATGGGTATGGTAAAAAAAACTGTCTTTCATTTAGGCGGAATGCATCTCCATGAATTTCGAAGCAACTGAAGAACGTAGGAAAACGAAAACAAATGACAATTACAATGTGTCTGAAAGTCTGATTTAGAGAGTTCTCTGTTGCTACGCAAACAAAACTTTGATTCATGGTTCAAATGGCTCTGAGCACTATGGGACTCAACTGCTGAGGTCATAAGTCCCCTAGAACTTAGAACTACTTAAACCTAACTAACCTAAGGACAACACACACATCCATGTCCGAGGCAGGATTCGAACCTGCGACCGTAGCGGTCGCGCGGAAAACTTTGATTCGCTTCAGCTGATTGGTAAATCGGTTGGTACATAAGTTATGAGAGAGACCTCTACAGCTACTCTGCTTGTGTGAATGTAACATTATTATCGCGTGAGCTGTACCGATTCGATAGGTCGTGGTACGTCTTCGCATGCCATCTTCGCCTCTAGCGGAGGGCGTGCCGTTTTGACGTAAGCAAGAGTCTGTGTGACAAGAGAGTCGGAAGGTGCCAGGCGGCGCAGCAGGAAGGGCACTTCAGGTACCAAGTGTTGTGATTTGGGCCGCGCGATGTCTCTGTCGCACGACTGGACTTCGGTATCCCGCTTGAGGCCGCGTGTCCGACTCAACACGGTGGCTCCGGAGGACACGAGGCGGCCGAAGCGATCCCTATTGCGGAAGGCCGTGGTTGCGGCTCCTTGGTTAAGAGGGAAGCGTGCCGTCTTAGAACTACGGTGAATTTGGGGACAGCGTGAGGTTCGCAAAATGTTCCTTTCTACCTTCTATCTCAGTGCGTCACCGTCTGCTTATGTGCCTCATTCGCCTTCATGGCTATTAGAACTCCAAAAATACCAGCTCAGTCTTCCTGCCTGCTTAAGCCCCCTTCGTGGGTACGTTGAGTCCGACTTCAAGATTCCTGCAGTGTTTGTACCAACTGCTTACTATACCAGCGCAAATTTGTGATTTTCTGTAGTTAAGGTATACTCTCTTTTACCTTCTTTGTGAATCTTGGTGTAAGGTACCTCATTATTGCTGTGAATGGCTGCTAGTGAACTTGTTAATCCTGGGAGAAAACGAATCATGCCAATTTCTTGGTATTTAACCTACTGTCTCCTAATTAAATTTATGTTCGTTTGCCAACCGTGTGCGTCCATTCCAATCTTATTGATTTTCCGTCCCACGTGGTGCCTCTTGCTACCGTTACGCCATTGGACGTTATTTTGAAGCTGAATTGCGGTTGAAGGGCGAATCTTCTTATCTCCTTGTTGAAATTTTGGTGTGTGCTCAGTAATAAGGCCACGACTTTTTTTTTTTTTTTTGTTATTAACACTGGAGGGCTTTGTTTCGACCCTTTTATTGATATGTGAGTGCGTAATTACGCTCGTAGCCATACTGTGTTCCAGTTCCATGATTGAAGAGTTAAAGATCACTTATTTTTTGATTATTTGTTGAACATAAAGATCCTTCTTCTTAGCAAGTAATACTAACAGTTACTAGCGAAAGGCGCAGAACTGTCTCGATTATCCGGGAGGTGCCCATATCTGATTTACGTTGAGTAACTACCTGGGTGCAGCCGGTTGGATGCTGAGGTGACGAGTTCCACTGCCTCTTGATCAACAGCAATAGCGTGGCCAAAAAGAAATCGCTTGACCCAACATTGTACCTGTCTTGGTTTTTTGAAAATTATGTATTTTTTGAAATGTGTGTGTGTGTGTGTGTGTCATTTTGAGAATCTGAATGTAAATTTTAAGGTCAGTGTTTTAGTAAGTTTTCATTCCTTTGGTCAGTATTGGCCAGTAGTGTTGTGGAACATTCTGTGATATCAAGTAATTGTAAATCAGTAAACAGCCCATCAGAAAATACGACAAGGTGAATTGCCAGATTGTTAGTGACACAAATTCTTCTTGTTTTAGCTGTTTTTTTAACCATAGATACTGTATTAAATTTCTGCATCTTTCTTCTGTCACACAAGCTTGTACTAAAATGTTTTACATTCTGTGTCCTAATAATTACATGGTATCTTATTATAGGAATTGAAACTTGGTGATGTGGGTTGTTGAAAGTATTTGCTTCCATAACTGTGATAGTAAAGTGTAAAGCTGATTTGTCGTCTTTGAGCATAGATATTTTCACAACATACACCACATTTTGGGTTATCTATGCTCTTAACAGTACAGTCTTTGAGCATAGATATTTTCACAACATACAACACGTTTTGGGTTTACTATGCTCTTAACAGTACAATGTGGGTCAGTGTGACAGTGTATTAAACTCTAACTTGAACGTAAGCACTGCAGTACATGTTGGGGAATGTGCATATTTTTTAAATGTAATCACCTTTGAGACTTGTTATTATTGTTCTTAACGTGTTTTTAAGTAATTCTTGAAAACTTACACATAAATCTTTCTTAATTGATTGATTGATCTTTGAAGTATACGTTATTCACTAAATATTTTGTTCACGAATGATGTTCAACCCTTACTTGGGTCTTGTCTTCCCCATCCTACACAACCCCACGAAGTAGCTTTGTACCATCGCGTAGTTTTAATCTGCAAACTGGCAGCTTTACAAAGTTTCAGACGTTTCAGTTTGGGCACTAGTATTCCAATCATAATCCGATACCGGCTGCTAGGAAGAAAACAAATCAGCGCATTGTTAAACAAGGCTGAAAGCAGCAAACATAAATTTATTTTCAATATATGAAGTTTACGCCAACCAGTTGCAAGAATCTAATGTAAAAGCCTTAACCAGGTTTTGATACCATTTGGGGATTCTTCTTTAGAAGGAAGTCACCTATATGTTTAAACATATTATAAAATAAACGTCTAAACACTGAATACTTGACCACATTGAAAAGGAAAACATGGAATAAAACTGGTACTTACATAAATTAAATGGCATTGAAATTGCAGATACACATGATCTACAAGAAGCTCAAGTTAAACAACTGAAAACGTGAAATGAAATCCTCCATGGGAATAGCAACAATTGTTACAACAGGTACAGCTTTTTAAAAGAGCAGACATTAGACAGTACATTTGGCAACTAGTTACAGTGCCAGGCATGATGTAGAGCGCGCTACTTACTGGGCGCTACTGGCGTGATAAATGCTCAAGTGTATGAAATATGTAACTGTTAGTAACTGTTACAGTAATACATCAATATGCCCGCCCGGTTGGCCATCCGGTCTAACGCACGGCTTTCCAGGAAGGAAGGAGCGCCGGTCCCCGGAACGAATCCGCGAGGCAGATTTGTGTCGAGGTCCGGTGAGCCGGCCAGTCTGTGGATGGTTTTTAGGCGGTTTTCCATCTGCCTCGGCCAGTGCAGGCTGGTTCCCCTTATTCCGCCTCAGCTACACTATGTCGGCGATTGCTGCGCAAACAAGTTCTCCACGTACGCATACACCACCATTACTCTACCACGCAAACATAGGGGTTACCTCGTCTGGTGTGAGACGTTCTCTGAGGGGATGGGGGGTGGGGGGTGTCCACCGGGGGCCGAACCGCACGATAACCCTGGGTTCGGTGTGGGGCGGCGGAGGGGTGAAGTGGACCGCGGAAGTCGTCGTGGGGTTGCGGACCACTGCGGCTGCGGCGGGGGCGGAGCCTCTCCGTTGTTTCTAGGTCTCCGGTTAACATAATACATCAATATGATACATGTTTAGATGTTTTAAACAAAATAATTGTGTGGTGCAAAACAGTATTTAAAAAGACGCAAAAGAAATAAATTTTATAAAAGTCTACAGCAAAACATGGTGAAATGAGTATAATGATTAATTACAAATATGTGCTGAGAATAAGGAACGTTATGTAGCAGGAGGTTTTTATCAAGGATTTACAACAAGCAAAAAGTGGTGTAGGATGGGGAACATGCTTCACATAAACTTCACAGAACAGAATGTGGTATACAGTCGCTTCTGACCTACAATTAGTAAGTAAGTACAGACTCCATAAAGAAAAGGGAGAAACAGCGGTTCCGAAATGGAAGCAAGAACCGAAGCATCATGAAGTTCCGAGCAATGGCTTAAAGGCAATAAAGAAGCTTCTGTTTAGTAAGTGTAGTCGTCCACTTAAGATGAGGCCTTCTTTACTGACGATACGTTTAAAGACCTCAAGTTCTTATAAGACATCAAGTTTCCACCCTTTCTTCTCTCGGTGTAAAATCGTCATTTCCACTACTCTTTTTGCCGATGTTAATAAATGCTCTGCGAAAGTATGATTATGAACATTATTGCCTTTCTTCCCTATCAAGTGTTTCTTACATCTCATGTTAGAAGCCCTACCGGTTTGTCCGCATTTCCACTACTCTTTTTGCCGATGTTAATAAATGCTCTGCGAAAGTATGATTATGAACATTACTGCCTTTCTTCCCTATCAAGTGTTTCTTACATCTCATGTTAGAAGCCCTACCGGTTTGTCCGATATAAAGCACAAGGCAACTTGCGCAAGTGATCTTATAAATTCCTGAACTACATTAAAGGGGTATGCGACGTTTTAAACTATCAATTAATTTTTTAAAATCTGTTATTAATTGATAAAACAACCTTACAGACATACGTTATCTTCAGCAGTAATTCTTTTACTGGGTTTCTTTTGTGAAAGTTTTTCCGCTAACCATTATATATTATATACGCCAAGAAATAAAACGCATGTGCGAAACAAAATAACTATTTCATTATCTTATAATTTAAATGCTACCTCAGTTAAAACCGACTGCAAGAAAGAAAACTAAGTCGCACATTTTCACAGTACAGCATTTACTCTTTAGCAGTCTGTTTTAACAGAAAATCTGTGTATCCTTGTGTAATGCTTTCCTGCCCGAACTATGATAAACTTTACCACAGGACTTAATATTACCAAAGAAACTAAAAACGGAATAATGCATCGTAATACATACATTTGTTTTAATTTACGTACAAAACACAAATGGGACTTCTGAATTCCATCAGTAGAAATTCGTTATAACTGATTTGCTTATTTACTTATTGCATTGATAGTATTAGTTTACATTAACTGACATAATACAAAACCAGATTATAAACATAAAACACTCATAATGCTGTACCTTCACGTCAGCAGGCCAGTAAACTCGTATGATACAATGAACATCACAGCGATACGACAGACTATCTTCGTTTTCTGTCTTCTGTGGCAGAGATACTGAACTATCACAGGAAAAGGGTTTCCTGTGCTATAGGGAGGTACACAGATGTCCGATGAATTCAGTTCCATGCTGTTTTATGCCTCTAGAAAGTGGACGAGAACTCTGTAAGCCCCGTTGGACAGGAAATGGTTAAAATATGAAGCTCATTTCTATCCGAATGTTTATTACAGTATCGGGTAAAACTCAAGTAAATCTGTGAAGAAGTTTCCGATATTTTTGCTAACAACGTTTCTCCTCCATATAAATATTTAAAAATATACAGCCTATATACGGACGAATATCTATTGGAGAATCATATTAAAATTTCAAGTACATCGGTGAAGAACTTTTTCGGAAACAACGTTTCCCCTTTATTTATTATATAAATTCGCCAAAGTAGACTGTGAGTCTCAAAAGATGTTGCCATGGAATATATCAGTCTGTAACCTATTTAACCATTTTATATTTATGTTGCAGAAGAACAAAGAGCATATCCAGCAACGCAATGAAAAGATTTCTTCTGGCAGTCTCACTCGCAGTAGACAAAATTATATGAGGTCTTTCAGTCTTGTTGCTCCCTCTTGATTCTTGTACTTACTGTGTATTATCCGTCATTCCCTATAGCTAACACCTATCTTCTCAGAATTTCGAATGCTTTGCACCATTTTACAGTCTGGAAAGTTTTTTCCATGTCGCAAAATCCTATGAATATGTTTTGATTTTACTCAAGTCTTCCTTCCATTACCATTCGCGACGCCAGATGTGACAGTCTGGTGCCTCTGCCTTTCAGAAAGAAAACTGATCGTCACGTGTGAGATCCTCAATTTTCATTCCCATTCTTGTTAATAACTGAACTGTGTGTTAATTCTCGTACCTATGTGCCCTCGCCTGTGTGGGTGATATTTCTCCTTAGATTGGTTCATGCTTTGATGTTTCTGTCGAGTTTTTTTTATAATATGCGTTTATTCTTATGTTGATTTGAATATAATTAGAAACTATTTTGACACTGATTATTTTTCTTTTAGTTTAATTTTGGTAAGTTTTTAAATTTATTCTTTAATAATTACTGCTAGAGGTTCAGTTTATTTATCTTAATTTACGGTATGTCAAAGACTCTACATACCTACTTCGATAGTCGTTGATTGCAACTTGCCCAAATGGTTTTAGAAATTCCAAACTAACGTTATCTAAGCCTTCCGCATTGTTTGATCGCAAATCTTCCAAAGCTCTGTTAAACTCTGACTAATAATGAACCACCTCTCTTCGATATCAGCTCTCATTTCTTCTTCCATTAGGTCATCAGACAGTCCCTCTCCATCGTGGATGTCTTCAATACACCATTTCCTCCTCTTAGTTCTTTCTCTTGCATTATTGCTTTAAATTTCACAGAAGATTGTTTTGATTTTTTTTGTATTTTGAATCAGTCTTCATGATCCTCATTTCATTTTTGACTTCCTCACACTTTTACTACATTAATTTCGCCTCGGTTTCTCTGCACTTCCTATTCATTTCATTCCTAAGTGACTTATATTGCAGTTTCCTGTCTTTCTCTGAACATTTTTTTACTTTCTTTTTTTACCGATCATTCAAAGTATTTCTTCTATCACCCAATGTGTATTCGCAATTACCTTTCCTTGTAGCTATGTTTTGCCAACTTCTGTGATTGCCCTTCCTCTTCACCTGAACTACCTACTGTGGTATTCATTATCGGAGTACCTGTAATCTCAGAGAACTTCAAGAGCAACTCATCATTCCTAAGTACTTTAATATTCCACATCTTCGTATACTAAGTCTTCCGGACGATTATCTTAACCTTCAGTCTACTCTTCTTCATTACTAAAATATGATCTAAGTTTATATCAGCCCTAGGGTACGCCTAACAATCCAATATCTGATTTCAGAATCTCTGTCTCACCATAATGTAATGAACGTGGCACCTTCCTGTGCCTCCAGTCATTTTCCAAGTACACCTTCTGCTCTTGTGTATTTTGAACAGTGTATTCGCTGTTGCTAATGAAATCTATTGCAGAACTCAAGAATTATTTCTCCTCTCTCGTTCTCCCCTAACGCTGGTTTCTATGCCTCCCCTTACCACCGCATTCCAGGCCCCATGATTAACAAATTATCGTCTCCATTTACAGACTGAATTACCTATTCTGTTTCCTCGTATACTATATCTGTTCCTCATCTGCTTTTTATTTCGGCATGTATACCTGAACTATTGTTAGCACTCGTTTCGTCGTCGATTCTAATGAGAATAATCCTGTCAACGAACTACTCTGTGTGTCATTCTCTGCCGTACCTTCCTGTTCATAACAAATTCTACTTCTGTTACAACATTTTCTGTTGCTATTGATATCACCCAACATTAATCTGACCAGAAGTCTTTATCTTCTTTCCATATCACTTCACTTCACTGGCGCACACTATATCTAGCTAGCACCGCTCTAGCTTCCCTGCTATATTTCAAGATGTCCTCAAGACACTTTTCCAGTTACAGACCTCATGTCCTTTGGATGCATATTATGTATCTGTAATGCAAATGTTCCCATTGCATTCTACATCCTCATGCTGTTGATCTCTGCTGATTCCTCCGCCTTTAGAGCCAGTTTTAGACACCAAAGGCAGGAGGTTGCCCCGAAGCTCAGTCTGTTCTTTCGTCTTCTTTAATAAGGATGTTGTCAGAACGATATTAATTCGATTCAGCTTTTGTAACGATTTTTGTTCAGAGTGTAAGTAGCGGCCTGGATGTTTTTAGTATCAGTCACAGACGCTACCTCTAGACCACGTTGCATCAAGAAACTCTTGAGGGATTATTATCTGATTTAGATAATTAATTTGTTTGATTTATAGGGAGCTTTTCATGCACTCTTAAGTAACCAATTTTATTTTCAACGTCCTTTCTGCTCTGAAATGTATGAAAATTTACTTTTAATTCCAAAAACATTATGACTTCTGATAACATCAATCATCATTCCAGTGAGATATTTATTTTTAAGCAACGACTATGCAAAGGAAACATTAGTGTATGGCACCTGGGAGTGCTTCTGTACAAGAAGATACCTCAAAGTTAAGGCGCTTTCTGAAAAGATTCGGAGCTAAAACTAGAAGTTTGCATCAGCTTCTAAACAACAGAAAAATTTATAAGTGCTGGTTTAAAAGAACTAAGTTCCATGTAACTTATATAGATATATGCTTATTCCTGCTTCTGATAAGTTTTTGTCTTCTTTATTTATTTCGTTTAATTTATGTAATGGGTAATTTCATATTATTAGCTATTTACAAATATAGCTGCTTCTGTAACTGTATGTATGCGTTCAGTGCATCAAGTTGTAATAGTTGATCTGCTGTGCCTACTGCGTCATGTAAAGAACACTTTGTAAGAATAAGGATTTGATACTTCTAGCGTCTTAATTTACTGTGCTTTTTGGACCAGTATATGTCTTTATCCAATTTAAATATGCACAATTTGCACATGTCCCGTGACTTATCATCTATATGTACCAATAAACATCAAATCAAATTAAATAGTAAATTACCAGTACCTATTTCATGGATGAATTACGTGTCCTTCCGATGTTCTCTGTGTCTTATCTGGCGTCCACGTTCCCCAGAAGTAATTCCAAATGCACGATCCAATTTCAACGTTGGAGACGCGTACTCTCAAATGTGTTACGTTTGTTACTGTCTCCAGTTTTCCAGTGGTTGATAGCTTATCTTGTAATCGAGCAATGATAGTTCTTCTTTCTCTCCAATTTAAGAGCAGTACGTTAATTTGTCTATGTTGAAGGCACTAACACTGCACCACCTCCCACACCGACACCCTCCCCCACTCTCTCTCTCTCTCTCTCTCTCTCTCTCTCTCTCTCTCTCTCTCTCTCTCTGTCGCTCTCTTTCTCATACTTTAGAAAGTAATAGTTACAGCTTCAAACAATGTCGACCTGTTTATTAGCGGGACTGTAAACGTAAAAGTTGATCAAAATATATCTGTTGGAAATAGAGGTACTTGAAAGGAGACAAGAAACATTTCCTGGCAAATTATATTGTAAAAACAGTTAAACATAATCCTCAGTTCTGACGGAGTTCAAATACCTCGATATATCACGAGTCTGTGTTGCCACTATAAGCCTAATTTTTCATCAGATAAAAAGATGCTGAAGCTGTCTAAATTGCAGATAACAGACCATACTACAAAGACGAACTGAACACGTAACACATGTCTCCACCAAGCATTCAACCAAAACGACTGAAAGATCGGAATGAAGCCGTGTGCCACTCACATGTTCATTTCCATTGACCTTCGAGTCTTCTGTATAGTGGAGGACGTGACGTTTTTTGGCTTCCAGCACCTCAATCGGTAAAAGCGAAACCCTTATAGGATCGATTTGTTGTCCGTCTGTCTCTCTGTCGACTGTTAAGATCCCTTTTTCAGAAACGGATACACGTATCAAGTTCAAATGTGTGTCACATACTAAAGTCTACGGTTCTTTCGCAGTGTAAAGCATTTTAGCTTTCAAGTCAGTGCAGCCGAAAGATAGGGTCATTTAAGTCACGTATTTTGATACGCGGAAATTCACTCTTTAAAACCTATAGGGTATGTCCCGTTGATATTGAATCGTGAAATTTGGCAATAAGCACGGTTTCATGGTATATAATTAAAATTCAATTATATCACATAAAGAATAAAAATATTTTAGCATGCAAATGTAAAACAAACAACATATTACGAACAAAAAACATACGAAATCTTCTGTCTACATATACACAGAAACGCCAAAGAAACTGGTACACCTGTCTAATACCGTGTAGGGCCCCGAGAGCACGAATAAGCGCCGCAACACGACGTGACATGGACTTGACTAATGTCTGAAGTAGTGCTGGAGGGAATTGACACCAAGAATCCAGCAGGGTTGTCCATAAATCCGGAAGAGTACGAGGGGGTGGCGATCTCTTCAGAACAGCACGTTGCAAAGCATCCCAGATATGCTCAATAATGTTCATGTCTGGGGAATTTAGTGGCCAGCGGAAATGTTTAAACTAGAGACACTCTGTAGGCATTCTGGACGTGTGGGGTGTCGCATTGTCCAGCTGGAATTGCCCACGACCGTCGGAATGCACAATGGATATGAATGGATGCAGGTAATCAGACAGGATGCTCACGTACTTGTCTCCAGTCGGAGTCGTATCTAGACGTATCAGGGGTCCCACATCACTCCAACTGCACACGCCCCGCACCATTACAGAGGCTCCAGCAGCTTGTACAGTACCCTGCAGACATGCAATGTCCATGGATTCATGAGGTTGTCTCCATACCTGTACACGTCCATCCGCTCGATACAATTTGAAACGAACACTCTTCCGACCAGGCAACATGTTTCCACTCATCAACAGTCCAATGACGGTACTGACGGGCTCAGTCGAAGCGCAAAGCTTCGTGTCCTGCAGTCATCAAGGATACACGAGTGGGCCTGCGGCTCCAAAAGCCATTATCGATGATGTTTCGTTGAATGATTCGCACGTTGACACTTGTTGATGGCCCAGTATTGAAATCTGCAGCAATTTTCGGAAGGGTTGCACTTCCGTCACGTTGAACGATTCTCTACAGTCGTCGTTGATCCCGTCCTTGCAAAAAATGGTTCAAATGGCTCTGAGCACTATGGGACTTAACATCTTAGGTCATCAGTCCCGCCGGCCGAAGTGGCCGTGCGGTTAAAGGCGCTGCAGTCTGGAACCGCAAGACCGCTACGGTCGCAGGTTCGAATCCTGCCTCGGGCATGGATGTTTGTGATGACCTTAGGTTAGTTAGGTTTAACTAGTTCTAAGTTCTAGGGAACTAATGACCTCAGCAGTTGAGTCCCATAGTGCTCAGAGCCATTTGAACCATCATCAGTCCCCTAGAACTTAGAACTACTTAAACCTAACTAACCTAAGGACATCACACACATCCTTGCCCGAGGTAGGATTCGAACCTGCGACCGTAGCAGTTCCGCAGTTCCGGACTGCAGCGCCTAGAACCGCACGGCCACCACGGTCGGCCCGTCCTTGCAGAATCTTTCTCCAGCAGCAGCGATGTCGGGGATTTGATGTTTTACCGGATTCCTGGTACGATACACTCATGAACTGGTCGTACGGAAAAATCCCTACTTCATCGCTACCTCGGAGATGCTGTGTCCCATCGCTCGTGCGCCGACTATAACATCACGTTCTACTCACATAAATCTTGATAACCTGTCATTGTAGCAGCAGTAACTGATCTAACAACTGCGCCAGACACTTGTCTTATTTAGGCGTTGCCGACCGCAGCGCTGTTCACAAATTTCTGTATTTGAATACACATGCCTGTAGCAATTTCTTTGGCGCATCAGTGTATAAACTGAAGTACCTGCTCGCTTCTTTTTGTATGTCGTGGATAATGTCAGGTGATTTTGATACATTTCATGGAATTCCCGGGACCGATATCTTGTCAGTATCGATATCGATAACACTCACAAATCGTCGAGATTCTCGATTTGCAGGATGATCTGTCTACATACATAATTAACGTAGTATGAATCTCTGTGTGCGAGTCGTACTCACACTTTTTTCTGAGACATTGAGTTGTTTCTTTTATAACTATACTGACAATATTAGCTTCGTGTGACGCATCTGGACACTTCCGTACATCTAGCTCTATCGTGCGAAGTACATAAAATCTATCAGAAATGGCATCGTGCATATTTCATGCAGTGCCGACAGACTGGCCACAAACGCACTAGTTTGTATATTGTGCAGGGACTATTGAAACAATAACATGAGTTCAGATACACACTGCAACCCATACACGTACGCACACGTAAAAATGCAAGTGTTGTCTACAGCACTGGGTGTATATCAATCTATATTATGAAGCTAATATCCCAGAATCCGAAACCCGGTACCAGTTGCCTATAACGGCTTCCAAGGGCAACTAAGTATTCACAGATTTCCAAAAATTTAAAATGCTGTAATTATCTACTCATGAGACGCATAATCTTATCTTAAAAGTCCAAGATTATAAGACAAGTAATCGTACATTTGTCCTGAGGCAATGTAACTGTTGGCGCGCAAATACCTGCGCTTCATCATCCAGTATTTGAGAATGAAAGCTCTTAGCGATTTCCAACAAATTTTACACACAATTCCGAACGTTTATGAAACTTTTTCTCTCTGACACCTTCCACTAAATGATGAAAGAAAAAAGTTAACCGCATACTAAATTTGCGGAGTTCATTCAGTAAAACTTCACCATCAGACATGGCGTTTTATTTTATCACCTCCTTACTACCGACTCTGTTCGCAACATGGTTTCGTCATGAATATTGAGATTCGTGAAACGCTTACGTTTGCTTAAAATGGAATCCAAATTACCCACACTATATTCAACCAGTGTTTCACAATGGGACTATTTAACGACTTCCAACAAACATTAAGCGTAATTTCAAACCTTTCCTAAAGTTTTTCTCGCTTACATGCTTACCGTCAAATATTTAACACATTACCTCGTTTTTAACGTAATCAGACGTTTGAAGCTGTTTTATAGATGGGGCTTCCATTGTTTAGAGAATCGGGGGTTTGTTAAACCGACTCCTATCACATAACACTCGGGTCCTTCGCTCGGTGTGGCAGTGGCGTAGTGCCAACAGTACGTGTAATGTCCCTCATTTTTCTGTGCTATCGGGTATATGTTTTCCCTTCGTCCTCCCGTATCGTTTCCGTTGACTAAGGCATGGTGATGGACGAGCAAGTGGTTCTTATCTTAAACTATGCACGAGCAGCGTCCTACGTGGAATATCGTCTTGTCTTTATACGAATATTTTGCGGTGTACATTTCGCCAATGATTCGGCGATACATGGTTTAGTGAACAAAATTTGAGAGACAGGATCTGTGTTGGATAAAAAGAGATCTAAGAAACCCAGTGCTTCAACCGTGAATAAACTAATCGAGTTAGGAGCTTCCTTGGAAAGCAGCCCGTCGAAGCCGTTCAGCTGTTTAGAGCATTATATTGATGATTAGGGAGCGTCTGTCCACATAGCTGCGCACAAAAGCAACCTTTTGAAATTAACTGTAGTGCATCGATTCCTCAGCTGTTGATCGAGGTCAGTACTACAACTGGTTATTGCAGCCTGTGCGTGATAGGCACTTTGAGCGTGAAATGTTTTTTCTCATGCAACATGGCTACATTTATCGGAATATGTAAACCTGCAAAACATTCGAAGCTGGAGTTCTGAAATACCAAGAACCTCCGAATGATGTGAAACCTCGAGTGCGGTGTGTAATTATGGAACACGAATTACTAGACTGATCTTTTCCCATGAAAGCATAACTTCTTCCAGGGATATGAACAATATTTTGTAACCTTCTTTTCAGAGAGTCAGCAACTAACGAATAGACTTACGATTATTTCATTCAGGGAAATTGGAGAGTATTACGCCTGCTAAAGCGCAACAAATACTCTCCTCTCGGTTCTACAGTACGTTCGGAAAGTAGCTGTGTTGTTGACTACGGATGTACACGACGTTGGAAGTTCGAAACAAAGTTGGCGGAACAGACGTCAGAAAAAATGGTTCGCTATATTCAACTGTCTAAATGAATGTTGTTTGTGTTATTTCGCTTATTAATTACTGAAGGATAATTTAAGTATTTTTTACACTAGAGAATATCCGTAATTAATTATTCTAGTCCATAGAGTATGTTTTGGAAACGGGTACATATTTCTGTATAAATCTTGAATCTAAAATCATTAAAAAGTCACCTTAGAGCTTTACCACATAAATAAAAATTTTACTTCCTCCAGCAGAAAAATTCAGGTCTGGAAGGGTTAAGCTGTCCTCTTTGGTTCCTTGCTATTTGCACACTCGGAAATCGCCACACATTCAGCAGAAAAATTCAGGTCTGGAAGGGTTAAGCTGTCCTCTTAGCTTCCTTGCTATTTGCACTCTCGGAAATCGCCACACATTCAGAGATAAACAGCTAAATATTTATTTCACCCTCCATTTTCTAATCAGACAGAAACGTAACTAACATCGAATATTGCAGAATACACTTTTATTACATACAGTGCGACGCGAACTTACTTTCGTCGATTCTGTAATCGACATCTTCATACACTACGCTACAGTGAAGACATGGGTTTTTCGTCTTTTGTGTCGGCTGTCATAGTATCTCTTCAAGGCTTGTATCGTTGATTCGTCATTGACATTTAATTGTAAGAGTGACGTATTTATGATAAATCTTCTATGCGCTGTTGCCTTCAAACATCATACTAGGAGGCGCCGGGGACTTTGAAACAGCATATTGCCACAATGCTAAAGACAATATGGCGTCTCCAAAGTTGTCGAAGATACGAGTAAAGCAAAGACCATCAGCGGAAATATATTCGTGCTTGTGAAAAGAATGCATCTACTTATTAGTTGTTTCAGTCGATAAAAGCTATTTAATGCGATGTTTAGACGTTCAATTTGTTTTTAATTAAGGTGCTTTCAGCTGAGGAACATATTTTTCTTTCTGTTTGAATATATGTTTCGACAAGGCGATTAGTACTCAGATTTAGTGCAGGAGGCATTTGGTGAAAAATTCCCAGAAACAACTGTACATCACCGTTACGCTGTTTATAGATTTACTGAGAAATTTCGAGAAACTGGTTCAGTGTTAGATACCGAACGAACTGGAGGACCGCAGAAATTAAAAGAACAGATCTCAGCAAATTCTGTGCAAGTTTCCACGAGAAAAATAATTCAGGCTTGCAAACCACACATAAAGTGGACAGGCAAACATTGAAATTGGTCCCGTATAAAGTGACAGCAGAGTAAGAAGTGAGAGATGCGCATTGTGATAAGCGAGTCCGTCACTGCAAATAGTTGACAGCTTCTATTGAGAGTAATACTATTGATTTTCTTGATGTCACCTTCTTTAAAGACAAGATCTGCTTCAACCTCACTGATTATGTTAAGATAGACTGTTATGGTCAGAGAAGAAGCCTTACCCGCTGTGGTTGAAACGTCATTGCACTATCAGAAAACTGGAGTGTAAGTAGCAATATCAATACTTTGCATTATCGAACCTCTATTGTTTGCAGAAATCTTGAACAGTGAAAGCTATTGTTCAATTATCCACGATTTCATTGGCCAGCTAAAGAAAGACGAAATCAGACACTCACAGTTCAAAGAGCTGGAGCTACAGCCCACTCAGCTAACACTATGTGCCATCTAGAATAGTCTTTTGGTAACCGTGTCTTCTGACAAAACTAAAGACACCCTCCCTCGGTGGACCTTACCTCATCAGGTTTTTTTTGGGCGGGGGGGGGGGGGGGGGAAGTAGCAAAACCTGTAGTGCATCGCAATCGCCAAAGCAAAGTACACTTTCCTATTTGACAACTGAAATAACTCCGTACGTGAGAAGCACATCACAATCGGATCGGCAGAAAGTGTTATCGAATAAAATTAAGTCGATTCGGACTTGTATAACCACCCGCTGACGTCATTCTAGCATAAAAAAGGGACCATTTTCATCCACAACGGGAAATAAAGCGGGATAGAGGTGAGATATAGCAAAATGTTGAAGACAAATTTGTAGATGGCAATGAGGGTGACGCATTGCTACTAATGGCTTTGACCTTGAACGTGATTTTCAAAGTTATTTGGAGGTTAAAGTGAGTTTTTTTAAGTGGGAACCCTAATACTTGATTTAAGATTTCAAAACAGCGGCAAATTTTACACATAAAGTGATACATTATTCAAGATAATGGTGAGGCTCAGTCAAAGTCAAATAAGCAAATTTGTTTTTAGCTCTAGTAGAGATTAACTCGGAATAGAGGAGGGATGCAGCAAAATACAATGTCAGATGCAGAGTGGAAGGGGTATAAGTGGTCACGTATCATTACCAATAACCATGATTTTAAAGGTAATTATCGAAGGTTAAGTTTTGCTTCATGGAAAGCGCTAATTGTGACGCCGGGTTTGGAAAGCGCAAACAGAAATTAGACCTTTAAATTTTAATTATCGTGTTTATTGGCAAAAAAGTTGATACATCACAGCGTATAAATGTTATTGCGGCGTTTTCAAGACAAAACATAAAGAAAACGGAGATCACTGAATTTACAAGTTGTTGAATGAGTCCTCTCGCCTCTCATTCTTCGGGATGCCCCTTTTTGTATCTAACATTATATTTTTCTGTATCCCTTTTCTATTCTATCCCAATTAGAACTAAAAAAAAACGCTACTGGCCATTAAAACTGCTACACGAAGAAGAAATGCAGATGACAAACGGGTATTCATTGGACAAATATATTATACTACAATTGACATGTGATTACATTTCCACGCAATTTGGGTGCATAGTTCCTGAGAAATCACTAACCATAACAACCACCTCTGGCCGTAATAACGGCCTTGATACGCCTGGGCATTGAGTCAAACAGAGCTTGGATGGCTTGTACAGGTACAGCGGCCCATGCAGCTTCAACAAGATACCACAGTTCATCAGGAGTAGTGTCTGGCGTACGGTGACGAGCCAGTTGCTCGGCCACCATTGACCAGACGTTTTCAATTGGTGAGAGATCCGCAGAATGTGCTGGCCAGGGCGGCAGTCTAACATTTTCTGTATCCATATAGGCCCGTACAGGACCTGCAACATCCGGTCGTGCATTATCCTGCTGAAATGTAGGGTTTCGCAGGGATCGAATGAAGGGTAGAGCCACAGGTCGTAACACATCTGAAATGTAATGTCCACTGTTCAAAGTGCCGTCATTGCGAACAAGAGGTGATACGCCAGTATGGCGATGACGAATACACGCTTCCAATGTGCGTTCACCGCGATGTCGCCGACACGGATGCGACCATCATGATGCTGTAAATAGAACGTGGATTCATCCGAAAAAATGACGTTTTGCCATTCGTGCACCCAGGTTCGTCGTTGAGTACACCATCTCAGGCGCTCCTGTTTGTGATGCAGCGTCAGGGGTAACCGCAGCCATGGTCTCCGAGCTGATAGTCCATGCTGCTGCAAACGTCGTCGAACTGTTCGTGTAGATGGTTGATGTCTTGCAAACGTCCCCATCTGTTGACTCAGGGATCGAGACGTGGCTGCACGATCCGTTACAGCCATGCGGATAAGATGCCTGTCATCTCGACCGCTAGTTATACGAGGCCGTTGGGATCCAGAGGGCGATCCGTATTACCCTACTGAAACCACCGATTCCATATTCTGTTAACAGTCATTGGATCTCCACCAACGCGAGCAGCAAAGTCGCGATACGATAACCCTCAATCGCGATAGGCTGCTATCCGACCTTTATCAAAGTCGGAAACGTGATGACACGCATTTCTCCTCCTTACAAGAGGCATGACAACAACGGTTCACCAGGCAACTCCGGTCAACTGCTGTTCGTGTATGAGAAATTGGCTGGAAACTTTCCTCATGTCAGCACGTTGTAGGTGTCGCCACCGGCGCCAACCTTGTGTGAATGCTCTGAAAAACTAATCATTTGCATATCACAGCATCCTCTTCCTGTCGGTTAAATTTCGCGTCTGTAGCTCGTCATATTCATGCTGTAGCAATTTTAACGGCCAGTATTGTATTTCCTTATTTGATCTTCATTGAGCTAGCCATGACCTCGAATAATGTATCATTTTATACGTGAAATTTGCCGCTCTTTTCAAATCTTGACTCAAATATTAGGGCTCTCATTTAAAGAATCGCTTTAAACTCTATATCATCTCGAAAATCAAGTTCAAGGCCACGACCATTAGTATCAATGCGTGACCGTCTTTGCCACCTTTAAAAAAAATGGTTCAAATGGCTCTGAGCACTATGGAACGCAACTGCTGAGGTCATTAGTCCCCTAGAACTTAGAACTAGTTATACCTAACTAACCTAAGGACATCAGAAACATCCATGCCCGAGGCAGGATTCGAACCTGCGACCGTAGCGGTCTTGCGGTTCCAGACTGCAGCGCCTTTAATCGCACGGCCACTTCGGCCGGCTTTGCCACCTTTAACTTTTATCTTTGGTATATCTCATCTCCACCCCGAGTTATTCCCCATTAAGTATTAAAATGGTCCATCCTGTATAATGTAACCGCACAACTTTTTGAACGCCCTGTATTTCCTGGAGTGTATATCAGACTATCGACCTCGCTGTCTGAGGACACTGATATAGCAAACAATATACACCGCCAGTGCATCTATGACAGTATTAGAAAGTCTTATTGATGATAGGGTAGTTGACTTTCCTCCCCTTTTACCATATATAAATCTATTATATTTACGTTTGGGAGATTTTAACATATAGCGTCTACACTATGAGTACTAGTAAACTGTATTCGGCCTGTGATGTCAATAATTCCCGCAGCATGTATTAGACTAGCGTTTGACTATGTGATTAGAAGGTGTCAGGCTGCTCTTGCCGTAGAGGGACGTCATTCTGAGCAAAACTTGTGCGTAAAGGTAAGCTTAATTCACTCACATTGAGTCTTATATTATATTCATCTCATGGATGACACGCCGAACCGTCATGCAGCAGCTACTGAGGGAAAGAGCTGACATACATGGGAACTGTGGACATGAACTTGCTTCATACATGAAGCACGCGTGAGGCAGATTACAAAACGTTGAGTGTGATATTTTGTGTTTACGTCACCCGTTATACTCTTCTTCAAGCCTACTGAATGCTGTTTTACACTGTATATGATACACAGATCTCAGGCCTGCAAACAAAACCTCACACATTCTTTAATGGGCTGTTGCAGCAGTTTCTTCACAAATTAGTTCAGTGTCGTTATAGTGTTTCAATATTTATATAACACTTAAAATAATAGTGCTATTATTTAATAAATAGGTGTCACTGAGAACTATTGTATTACGTACAAAAATTATTATGTCGACTAATCACATGGAAACTTTAATCAGATTAGGTAAACGATCAGGCTTCTGTGCAGAAATTAAACTGCTATTAATTTGCAATTCCAGATATTTTCCTACGGCTATTTAAGTAGTCGTCAGCACAGTCTCTGATTGTATGGATACCTCATTATGAAGAACCGTGATGAATTTTTAATTTTTATTTCATTTGTGAGCAATACTTCGTGCTGTATAAACATCAGTGTAGCGCAAACATTCAGTGAAATTATTTTGAAATGTTAACGTAATGCTAATCCATTCTTAACAAGCGATAAACGTTATGACATTCTGTGGCAACCGGCTATATAGGCACAGGGAGATATTATCCTGATAGTAAACATGCGACGATCGGTGTTTCGTAGAATTATGTCATACGTAGAAGCCGACCTTGGGGACTCATCAGGTTGGAAATGTAGGAACAAGCAAAGCAATACTGGCTCTTTAACGTTTCTTATACGATAGACTTAGCAGAGGAACCTGCATTTACAACATTTGTGGATGATTTAGAGAATGCTTTTGTCACTGATGAGTGATACACACTTTTTGAATTTCTGAATGTAGCAGGGATAAAATAAAGAGAGCTAAACGCATCAGACTGCAGTTATAACATTCAAAGGACATCAAAAGGTAACAGCACTTGAAAACTGAGTGAGACAAAAGCCAATCCCTCACGTTATTTAATCTGTGCATTGAGCAGGCAGAAAAGAAACGAAGATAAATTTGCAGAGGGGATTACGTTTCAAGGCGACGACAAACTCTGAATTTTGCCGGCGATATTGTAATTCTGCGAGACCCGGCAAAAGATTTGGATAAACAGCTGAACCAAAGTAAAATAAGGGATATGGAATATCAAGGTATTAAATCAGGTTGTGTTGAGGGATTTACATTAGTAAATGAGAAACTAAAAGAAGTTGAAAATTTTTTTCTGTTTGGGCTGCAAAATAACGACGGTTGTCGTAATAGAAAATAATTGCAAACCGACAATAATAAGAAAAGGGTTTTTAGAAGAAAGAAATTTGTTAATATTGAATATAAATTTCAGCGTTAGAAAATATTTTGTGAGAGTATTTGTGTGAGTATTTCCTTGCACGGAAGGTGATACGTTGACGATGAACAGAGGAGAGTAGAAGGTCTTGAAATATGATGCAGCAGGAAGATTCTGAAGATTCAGTTGGTAGACCTGATAATTAATGGGGTGGTACTGAATCGCACTGGTGAAAAAAGCAAAGTGTGATACAACTTGACGAAAACAAAGGATAAATTAATGGGATACATCCTACAGCAACGGGTAATTAACAATTTGGTAATAGATAGAAGTGTGGAGAGGTTGGGTAAAAATTGTAGAGGGAGCCCAAGACAAATATAGTAAGCAGATACAGATTGATGTAGATCGCAGTATGTGTGTACAAGATAGACCATCCTGTAAAACCGCATCAAGCATGACACCAACAATAACAATAATACAACCAATAAAACAACCAAGATCTTACTGTTATGTTGTTCATATGTTGCTGAGTATCAGGTTCCTATAGCGAGCAGAAAGTTCAGTCATTCTTCTGCCGCTTATTAGAAGAAATGCGGCACAATGTGAATGATGTGCTGAAATTTATGTATGTTTAAATATTAGTGAATCAAATGAACTGAAGCGGAATTAATCGTGGACACAATAAAATCCACGTTAGCGGGGAAAGGCTAAGCACGTATATGTAGTACACATTCACATAACTCCACTACATTTTGGGCTGATGCATTAATAGTGGTTCAATGTTCCGAAAATAGAGAAGTCTCTGTTGTAAATTGTTTATTAATAATGACGCGTTTCACGTGGTTCACACCTTCAGATTATACTGAATAGCGAAGACAGCATTAGTAATTTTTAAAAGCCATTGATATGATGGCGTAATGTTCATGCTTGACGATTGCGATTTTTGTTTTAATGCCATCACATCAATGTCTTTAAATATGATTAATGCAGTACCTGCTGTTCAAGATAATGTGAAGATTCGCTAACTTCGCGTTGCGTCGTTATTAGTAAAACACTTCCAACCAGGGCCGGCTCTAGGAGAAGGGGGAAGTGGAAGTGGGAAGGGAAGGGGAGGGGGGAGGGGGGAGGGAGGAGGGGGGAGGGGGGGCGAGCCGTGTCACCGCCCAAGAGGTAGGTTTAAAGAAGATAATGAAAATTTTATACGGATTAAGAAGTGTGGCAATAAATTGTAAATACAAATCATAAATCATTCAGAAAATGTATTGTCTTGCTGGAAACTGTCTATGGTATTGTGAAACAGATGCCAATGAGAGAGCTGGAGTTGGTCACCATGGTTGCATCTTTCAAAATAGCAAAGATCGCTACTGGCAGTGTTGGCAGGTCCGTTCCTACCATACGCCTGCACAACACTTGAAGTGTACCTACGTCCGCTTGAAAGCCCCCAGAGAAGAAATAAACTTCATAATAAATAAATGTAGGTAAATGTCAGCATATGATGACCTAACAATTCATAAATAGGTTTTTTTTCACCGACACTCCTAAAGGTATTTTATGGAGTGTCGGTGAAAAAAAACCTATTTGTGATAAATATAGAAAGAATAAGTAAACTATGCACTGCCAGTAATATGCCATAGGCTACTGAATCCAGACATTGCGATTAATGGTTGCTTACAGGTGGAAAGATGTATGGCATCCTCCCTGCAGTACCACCTCTCCTTCGGATCTGCCATTAATACCATTTACCTTGCTCTTGTTCTTATGGTCCTCTAAATTAGATTTTTTATGTTTTGTCTGTACCTTACGTTTTCCCTCAGTCTCTTTGTTTCATGGTGTTGAAGCCATGACCAATAGATAATAACATTTAAGGTAATACAGAACAAAACCTGTAAAACTAAATTTTGGAGCTGAAGCAACCAAAATGCACGAACTGTTTATCCACTTCCGTCGTATTTCACATTGTTTGCATTCCAACAAATTTAGTTAGCATTTGCTTCACTACAATAAATGAAAATGCTTTCAAACTGTTTGTTTTCAGCCATAAATCGTAGTCGTGGCATGTCGGAAAAGGCGCCTTCTCGATTTTCGACTAAAGCCGTTTTTACTTCACGTACCATGGACTCACTATACAGCGTGGCCCATTGATAGTGACCGGGGCAAATATCTCACGAAATAAGCGTCAAACGAAAAAACTACAAAGAACGAAACTCGTCTAGCTTGAAGGGGGAAACCAGATGGCGCTGTGGTTGGCCCGCTAGACGGCGCTGCCATAGGTCAAACCGATATCAACTGCGTTTTTTAAAATACGATCCCTCATTTTTTATTACGTATTCGTGTAGTACGTAAAGAAATATCAATGTTTTAGTTGAACCACTGTTTTCGCTTTGTGATGGATGGCGCTGTAATAGTCACAAACCTATAAGTACGTGGTATCACGTAACATTCTGCCAGTGCGGACGGTATTTGCTTCGTGATACATTACCCGTGTAAAAATGTACCGTTTACCAATTGTGGAAAAGGTCGTACCCGTGTTTATGTATGGCTATTGTGATCAAAATGCCCAACGGGCGTGTGCTATGTATGCTGCTCGGTATCCTGGACGACATTATCCAAGTGTCCGGACCGTTCGCCGGATAGTTAGGTTATTTGAGGAAACAGGAAGTGTTAAACCAGATGTGAAACGTCAACCACGACCTGCAACAAATGATGATGCCCAAGTAGGTGTTTTAGCTGCTGTCACGGCTAATCCGCACACCAGTAGCAGACAAATTGCGCGAGAATCGGGAATCTCAAAAACGTCGGTGTTGAGAATGCTACATCAACGTCGATTGCACCAGTACCATATTTCTATGTACCAGGAATTGTATGACGACGACTTTGAACGTCATGTACAGTTCTGCCACTGGGCACAAGAGAAAATTACAAGACGATGACAGATTTTTTGCACGTGTTCTATTTAGCGACGAAGCGCCATTCACCAACAGCGGTAACGTTAACTGGCATCATATGCACTATTGGGCAACGGAAAATCCACGATGGCTGCGACAAGTGGAACATCAGCGACATTGTCGGGTTATTGTATGGTGCGGCATTATGGGAGGAAGGATAATTGGCCCCCATTTTATCGATGGCAGTCTAAATGGTGCAATGTATACTGATTTCCTACGTAATATTCTACCTATGTTAGTACAAGTTGTTTCACTGCATGACAGAATGGCGATGTACTTCCAGCATGATGGATGTCCGGCACATAGCTCGCGTGCGGTTGAAGCGGTATTAAATAGCATATTTTATGACAAGTGGATTGGTCGACGAAGCACCATACCATGACCCGCAGGCCCACCGGATCTGACGTCCCCGGATTTCTTTGTGTGGGGAAAGTTGAAGGATATTTGCTATCGTGATCCACCGACAACGCCTGGCAACATGCGTCAGCGCATTGTCAGTGCATGTGAGAACATTACGGAAGGCGAACTACTCGCTGTTGAGAGGAATGTCGTTACACGTATTGCCAAATGCATTGAGATTGACGGACATCATTTTGAGCATTTATTGCATTAATGTGCTATTTACAGGTAGTCACACTGTAACACCATGCGTCGTCAGAAATGATAAGTTCACAAAGGTACATGTACCACTTTGGAACAACCGACATAAAATGTTCAAACGTACCTACGTTCTGTATTTTAATTTAAAAAACCTACCTGTTACCAACTGTTCGTCTAAAATTGTGAGCCATATGTTTGTGACTATTACGGCGCCAACTGTCACAAAGCTAAAAAAGTGGTACCTACGTTCTGTATATTAATTTAAAAAACCTACCTGTTACCAACTGTTCGTCTAAAATTGTGAGTCATATGTTTGTGACTATTACAGCGCCAACTGTCACAAAGCTAAAAAAGTGGTACCTACGTTCTGTATATTAATTTAAAAAACCTACCTGTTACTAACTGTTCGTCTAAAATTGTGAGCCATATGTTTGTGACTATTACAGCGCCATCTGTCACAAAGCTAAAAAAAGTGGTCCAATTAAAACATTCATATTTCTTTATGTACTACACGAATATGTAACAAAAAATGGGGGTTCCTATCTAAAAAGACGCAGTTGATATCCGTTTGACCTATGGCAGCGCCATCTAGCGGGCCAACCATAGCGCCATCTGGTTTTCCCCTTCAAGCTAGACAAGTTTCGTTCTTTGTAGTTTTTTCGTTTGACGCTTATTTCGTGAGATATTTGGCCCGATCACGATCAATGGACCACCCTGTATAGGCACTGGCGATTTATAAACTTTTTTCACCAAATAAAGCATTTATGTGCAAGGTACTCGATGTCCTGTGAGGATCCACTTAGTGCAGCAGAAACGATGACATTTCCGCAGATATCTGAGCACAAAACTGTGCTGACTGGTACTGGTCTCGCACAGCACACATTTTAGTTATATACTCCGCGAGTGACATAATTTTGGTTGCATACTTAATTTTGGAGTTATACTTCAAAATTTATTACACTGTAAACGTTCGCTTTTGTTTCACTGACCGGTGCCCCATTCCTAGCCTAGCTCCGGTCTTACGAGGTGCATTCAAGTTCTAAGGCCTCCGATTTTTTTTCTAATTAACTACTCACCCGAAATCGATGAAACTGGCGTTACTTCTCGACGTAATCGCCCTGCAGACGTACACATTTTTCACAACGCTGACGCCATGATTCCATGGCAGCGGCGAAGGCTTCTTTAGGAGTCTGTTTTGACCACTGGAAAATCGCTGAGGCAATAGCAGCACGGCTGGTGAATGTGCGGCCACGGAGAGTGTCTTTCATTGTTGGAAAAAGCCAAAAGTCACTAGGAGCCAGGTCAGGTGAGTAGGGAGCATGAGGAATCACTTCAAAGTTGTTATCACGAAGAAACTGTTGCGTAACGTTAGCTCGATGTGCGGGTGCGTTGTCTTGGTGAAACAGCACACGAGCAGCCCTTCCTGGACGTTTTTGTTGCTGTGCAGGAAGTAATTTGTTCTTCAAAACATTCTCATAGGATGCACCTGTTACCGCAGTGCCCTTTGGAACGCAATGGGTAAGGATTACGCCCTCGCTGTCCCAGAACATGGACACCATCATTTTTTCAGCACTGGCGGTTACCCGAAATTTTTTTGGTGGCGGTGAATCTGTGTGCTTCCATTGAGCTGACTGGCGCTTTGTTTCTGGATTGAAAAATGGCATCCACGTCGCATCCATTGTCAAAACCGACGAAAAGAAAGTCCCATTCATGCTGTCGTTGCGCGTCAACATTGCTCGGCAACATGCCACACGGGCAGCCATGTGGTCCTCCATCAGCATTTGTGCCACCCACCTGGATGACACTTTTCGCATTTTCAGGTCGTCATGCAGGATTGTGTGCACAGAACCCACAGAAATGCCAACTCTGGAGGCGATCTGTTCAACAGTCATTCGGCGATCCCCCAAAACAATTCTCTCCACTTTCTTGATCATGTCGTCAGACCGGCTTGTGCGAGCCCGAGGTTGTTTCGGTTTGATGTCACACGATGTTCTGCCTTCATTAAACTGTTACACCCACGAACGCACTTTCGACACATCCATAACTCCATCACCACATGTCTCCTTCAACTGTCGATAAATTTCAATTGGTTTCACACCACATAAATTCAGAAAACGAATGATTGCACGCTGTTCAAGTAAGGAAAACGTCGCCATTTTAAGTATTTAAAACAGTTCTCATTCTCGCCGCTGGCGGTAAAATTCCATCTGCCGTACGGTGCTGCCATCTCTGGGACGTATTGACAATGAACGCGGCCTCATTTTAAAACAATGTGCATGTTTATATCTCTTTCCAGTCCGGAGAAAAAAAATCGGAGGCCTTAGGACTTGAATGCACCTCGTAAAGACGTGTTCACGTCAAAAAGACGTAAGTGCAGTATTTAAAAGTAAAAGGTCGTGGATGAATTACTTTGTGAAAAAGATTGACTGTCAGCAAATACCAGGTAGGCCTGGACGGGGATGGGCTATGAGGTCTTGAAAATTGCGCATGGGTTGGCAAAATTCCTGCTTGCAACAGACTGTTCTATTTTTGGAACTACGCAAGTAGTTGAGAACGGATGAAGAGGAAATGCGTTACAGTAATTACATGTCCCCTGTGTATAACAATGCAAGTTTATGAGTATTTTGTTGTTTCCAATTTGAAACATATACAATGCGACTAATAAATGGTTCTTCAGACGGACTAAATATGCAAAATACGTGAAGTATTTTGGAACTTTTTCATTAATTCATCGTTTTTGTTCATTAATTAGTAGTGTGCATCAGTGTCAATAGTGGAATAGCGAAATGAAGAGGCAACATACCCGTGTGGAACGTCGAGCACAAGCGCGAACCGGCGCATCTCGCAGAAGCGGCGCCGCCGCCATCTACTTAAGGACTCTCCACTCCAGCCGGCCAGCAAATCGAATAAACTTCCGTCTGGTGTACCAAGGACCGGCGTGCACACATTTAAATATCCAGGCGGTCTCGAGTGGAAGCAAGAGCCGACCTGCTAGAGCGCAAGCCACGCACGGCTGTTCCCTGCAAGCGCCACAACCTGCCCTAGCCGTGCCTCTTCCCAGTTTCGGTTAACAGTGATACAGGTTCTGCTCTTAATGAGCCTTCGTATCTGTAATCTACTCATTAATCAGTTATACATCTAGTAGTAGTAGTATATCGCGCAACACAATTAAAGGGACACTTTAATGTATACAAACTTGTAATTGTCTCCCGTTACATCGCATAAATTTTAATTTTGCTTTATACACTACTGGCCAGTAAAATTGCTACACCTAGAAAAAATTCAGATGATAATCGGGTATTCATTGGACGAATATATTATACTAGAACTGACATGTGATTACATTTTCACACAGTTTGGGTGCATAGATCCTGAGAAATCAGTACCCAGAACAACCACCTCTGGCCGTAATAACGGCCTTCATATGCCTGGACATTGAGTAAAACAGAGCTTGGATGGCGTGTACAGGTACAGTTGCCCATTCAGCTTCAACACGATACCACTGTTCATCAAGAGTAGTGACTGGCGTATTGTGACGAGCCAGTTGCTCGGCCACCATTGACCAGACGTTTTCAATTGGTGAGAGATCTGGAGAATGTGCTGGTCAGGGCAGCAGTCGAACATTTTCTGTATCCAGAAAGGCCCGTACAGGACCTGCAACATGCGGTCGTGCATAATCCTGCTGAAATGTAGGGTTTCGCAGGCATCGAATGATGGGTAGAGCCACGGGTCGTAACACATCTGAAATGTAATGTCCACTGTTCAAAGTGCCGTCAATACGAACAAGAGGTGACCGAGACGTGTAACCCATACCATCACGCCGAGTGATACGCCAGTATGGCGATGACAAATACACGCTTCCAATGTGCGTTCTCCGCGATGTCACCAAACACGGATGCAACCATCATGATGCTGTAAATAGAACCTGGATTCATCCGAAAAAATGACGTTTTGCCATTCGTACACCCAGGTTCGTCGTTGAGTACACCACCACAGGCGCTCCTGTCTGTGATGCAGCGTCAAGGGTAACCGCAGCCATGGTCTCCGAGCTGATAGTCCATGCTGCTGCAAACGTCGTCGAACTGTTCGTGCAGATGGTTGTTGTCTTGCAAACGTCCCCATCTGTTTACTCAGGGATCGAGGCGTGGCTGCACAATCCGTTACAGCCATGCGGATAAGATGCCTGTCATCTCGACTGCTAGCGATACGAGGCCGTTGGGATCCAACACGGCGTCCCGTATTACCCTCCTGAACCCACCGATTCCATATTCTGCTATCAGACACTGGATCTCGACCAACGCGAACAGCAATGTTGCGATACGATAAACCGCAATCCCGATAGGCTACCATCCGACCTTTATCAAAGTCGGGAACGTGATGGTACGCATTTTTCCTCCTTACACGAGGCATCACAACAACGTTTCACCAGGCAGCGCCGGTCAACTGCTGGAAACTTTCCTCATGTCAGCACGTTGTAGGTGTCGCCACCGGCGCCAATCTTGTGTGAATGCTCTCAAAAGCTAATCATTTGCATATCACAACACCTTCTACCTGTCAGTTAAAATCGCGTCTGTAGCACGTCATCTTCGTGGTGAAGCAATTTTAATGGCCAGTAGTGTAGGTACCCAGAACCTTCCTCTGTAATGGTTCAATAGTGTAGAACCCTGCGACGTCACCCTCGGGATTGGATTGTTTTGTGGGAAGAGACCAAACAGCGAGGTCATCGGTTTCATCGGATTAGGGAAGGACGGGGAAGAAAGTCGGCCGTGCCCTTTCAAAGGAACCATCCCGGCATTTGTCTGGAGCGATTTAGGGATATCACGGGAAACCTAAATCAGGATGGCCGGACGCGGGATTGAACCGTCGCCCTCTCGAATGCGAGTCCAGTGTGCTACCCACTGCGCCACCTCGCTTGGTATTATAGTCAATGAGCGTCCCTCGCCAACAACGTAGTTCACTTCTACATCTACATGGTTACTCTACAATTCACACTTAAGTGCGTGGCAAAAGGTTCATCGAACCATTCCCGTACTACTTCTCTACCATTCCAATCTCGAATGGCGCGTGGGAAAAAGGAACACCTAAATCTTTCCGTTCGTGCTTTGATTTCTCTTATTTTATTATGATCATCATTTCTCCCTACGTAGGTGGGTGTGAACAAAATATTTTCGCATTCGGAAGAGAAAGTTGGTAATTGAAATTTCGTAAATAGATCCCGCCGCAAAGAAAACCCCCCTTTGTTTCAGTGACTGCCATCCCAACTCGAGTATCATATGAGTGATACTTTTTTTTCTATTATTTACCCTCGGGCTGCGCAATACTTCAATCAGAAAAGTGTCGACACGTGCAAAAAGAACACCAGAGCTCAGTTCATGTGAAGTGTAAGGTGAATTAGTGAAGCCACATTGGCACCAAAATAAGGCACAATTACACCAAATGCCACAGTGGACGTGCCACACGATGGGAAGGTCACCAGACAGCCCCCCCCCCCTCTTACCATAATTTAATCCATTCTTTTAACACTTCCGCGATGTATGTCAGAACCGCGATGCCTAGCGTTGATACACTGGACTCGCATTCGGGAGGACGACGGTTCAATCCCACGTCCGGCCATCCTGATTTAGGTTTTCCGTGATTTCCCTAAATCGCTCCAGGCAAATGCCAGGATGGTTCCTTTGAAAGGGCACGGCCGACTTCCTTCCCCGTCTTTCCCTAATCCGATGAGACCGATGACATCGCTGTTTGGTCTCTTCCCCCAAACAACCCAACCCAACCCCTAGCTTTGATAAAATTCTTCAGGGTATCAGACCGCATCGTCATAATTTAAAATGTGCCAACGTTTCGGCCAGCGTTGCAGCTAGCCTTCATCAGGGCCTTACGTTAACTGCTAAATGAACACACTTGGTTCCTTAAATAGCTGCACGAGAAAACCGTGTCGTTACTTGATTGGCTGTGAAAGGAGGAGGAGGAGGGGTGAAAGGTATGCTTTATTGGTGTTTCCTTTATTATCTGTCATTGGCTGAAATAGCTGTTTTCTATTGGTCTTTATATTAATCCACCCCATTGGAGGAGACGGACGAATAGCGAACAGGTGATGGCTGTGACGTGACACTGTTTCCATGCTGTCCAGAAGCCGGCTGCGGCGTGCCATTGCTTTGTGTGCTCGCGACCACTACTGCGGCTCTCCGCGTGTCTGCATGGGCCGCCACGGCTCTGCCGCCGCTCCGTAGCCCTGCTATTGCAGGCAGCCAAGACCTCGGAAGCTTGTACCCGTCCTCTCTATTCATGTTGGCGGGTCTTTTGGCTATTTCTATCGCCTCTCTAATCTTTCTTTTGAAAGTGAGAGGCTGTTTCGCCAGGACGCGGGCTTCTTGAAAAAATATTGGTTTCCCGCACTCGTCTCGGTGTTCCGCCACTGCTGACTTAGTGTGTTGTTTCAGGCGGATATATCTTTCATGTTCCGAGAGCCTTGTGCTAATCGGACGTCCCGTCTCACCTATGTAGACTAATCCACACGCACAACCAATTTCATACACGCCAGCTGTGTGTAGTTTGTCAACTGCATCCTTGGTAGAACCGAGCATGTCTGATATTTTGTTTCTGCTTCGGAAAATTGGTTTGATGTCGGCTTTTCGTAGGATTTTGCCAATACGTTCGGTGACCCCTTGTACATACGGTAACACAGCAATGCTCTGTGCCTCCTTCTCCTCTTCCCTATTAGTCTTCTCCCTTGTCGACATGGTGCTGACTATCATCTGCTTCCCATAGCCATTAGTTCCGAAGATGGACCTGAGGCGTTCAAGTTCTGTCTTCAGATGTTCTTCGTCGCTTATCCTGTACGCTCTCTTCGTTAGCGTGTGCAGGGCGGACTTCTTCTGCGTGGGGTGATGGTGGGAGGAGGCGTGAAGGTACCTGTCCGTATTGGTTGGTTTCCTGTACACTTTGTGGCCAAGTTTACCATCAGGTTTTCGATAAACTTCCACGTCGAGAAAAGGCAGCACCCCATTCTTCTGTTTCCATTGTAAATTGAATTTTCCTGTGCTGTTGGTTAAGGTGCTTGTGGAAGTTCTGTAACTCCTCTTCTCCGTGGGGCCAGATCACGAAAGTATCATCGACATAGCGAAGCCAACAATTTGGACGTAATGGTGCGGACTGGAGGGCTGTTTCCTCAAATGCCTCCATGAAAATTTCTGCTGCGATAGGCGATAGGGGTGAGCCCATAGCTATACCGTCAGTTTGTTCATAAAATTGACCTCTCCACTTGAAATAGGTGGTCGTCAGACAGTGGCGCACAAGCTCACATATATCAGGTGCCACGCGTTCTTCTAGGATGTTCACAGTATCTGACACTGGGACATTCGTGAATAGGGATTTGACGTCGAAACTAACCATCAGATCTTGGTCCGTAACACGCATTTCCTTTAGGAGAGACACGAAGTGAGTGGAATCCTTAACGTAGGACTCGGTTTGATGCACTAGGTGTCGGAGCCTAGGTACCAGTTCTTTCGCTAGGTAGTAGGTCGGCGAATTTATACTGTTTACTATGGGCCTTAAGGGGAAGTCGGTTTTGTGTACCTTCGGTACACCATATATCCTTGGTGCCTGTGTCACTTGCGGGATGAATCTTCTGGCCTTGTCGGATTCTAGAGTGCTTGAGCAGTGCCTGCGTCGTTTTGATTACCTTGGCCGTCGGATCTCCCTGAAGTTTCTTGTAGATAGGTTCTGCGAGAATATCTTCCATTCGTTTGTTGTAATCAGTTGTGACCAAGACTACAGTGGCGTTGCCCTTATCTGCCTGTACCACTACTAAGTGGGGGTTGTCCCTGAGTTCCTTGATGGCATGGTATTCCTCAGCGTTGATGTTTTGCTTCGGTGGCTTTGCTTTATTCAGAACCCTGACCGTTTCCTGCCGGATCTTCTCCGCCTCGGCCTGTGGCAGATGACGTACCGAAGCCTCTACGGATTCTATGATATCTTCTTTTGGAACTCGCGGTGCGACTGCGAAATTCATCCCCTTGGCCAGAATTACTGTGGTTGCTTCGCTCAAGGTGTGGCTGGAGAGGTTGACCACTGACCGCCGCCTGTCCAGCGTCAATGTTTCGTCTGTGGCTTTCTGTTGTAGTTTGTCGTACTTTCTCATCTGGCGGTTAGTAATACTATTGCTGGTCCTTGATGCTTGCTGAAATGTTAACCTGTCGACTTTATCCCAGTCTTCCATCTGAAGTTTTCCGGCCAGAAATAGGTGCAGATCACACAAATTCCTGTTGTGAGCATCGAGACTTATGCGGATGTGGCGGATCCTTTCCCGTAGCAATGCTTTACTGGCTTTAACACAGATATTCCTCGCCTTGTTCGTTTTTATGTGAGACGTCAACCGCAAAGAATACGGCACAACACTCGTGTCTCTGCATCTCTTCAAAAAAGCAAGGTCATTCAGCAGTTTACATCTTTTTAAACGCAGTGCTTCTAACTTCTTGATGTTTCCGTGGAACATGAAAGATATATCCGCCTGAAACAACACACTAAGTCAGCAGTGGCGGAACACCGAGACGAGTGCGGGAAACCAATATTTTTTCAAGAAGCCCGCGTCCTGGCGAAACAGCCTCTCACTTTCAAAAGAAAGATTAGAGAGGCGATAGAAATAGCCAAAAGACCCGCCAACATGAATAGAGAGGACGGGTACAAGCTTCCGAGGTCTTGGCTGCCTGCAATAGCAGGGCTACGGAGCGGCGGCAGAGCCGTGGCGGCCCATGCAGACACGCGGAGAGCCGCAGTAGTGGTCGCGAGCACACAAAGCAATGGCACGCCGCAGCCGGCCTCTGGACAGCATGGAAACAGTGTAACGTCACAGCCATCACCTGTTCGCTATTCGTCCGTCTCCTCCAATGGGGTGGATTAATATAAAGACCAATAGAAAACAGCTATTTCAGCCAATGACAGATAATAAAGGAAACACCAATAAAGCATACCTTTCACCCCTCCTCCTCCTCCTTTTACAGCCAATCAAGTAACGACACGGTTTTCTCGTGCAGCTATTTAAGGAACCAAGTGTGTTCATTTAGCAGTTAACGTAAGGCCCTGATGAAGGCTAGCTGCAACGCTGGCCGAAACGTTGGCGCATTTTAAATTATGACGATGCGGTCTGATACCCTGAAGAATTTTATTGAAGAAGACAACGGCCGCGGAAGCCTACGCTTACATTTACCCTAGCTTTGAAATTACGCGGTTTCCTTCTAGGTGGCCGAGGACAACGTTTCTGACATACCGCTGTTCGGAATCGACACGAAAAGGCCTGGGGAGGTGGCATAAATGGCGTCAATAAAACCAGCCCTTCCGTTGGGGCGTTGAGTTCGAAACATTCTGCCGTCGAAAACAACAGTTCGCAGAGCGATGAGCAACAGTTCGACATTCTTTACAAAGTTCCACACTGCTGACATCCCTCGGACGATTCTAACTTCCTTTAAGAAGACTGTGGGGTTGCAATACCTTTGAACGTGATGTGACCCTTTTGGAGCATAGCTCGACCGCAAGTTTTCTTATGGCAAACAGGGTGGAACAACTAGGGACCGATCAAAACCATCTGACAAATCTGAACGTGATCCGATACGACAGGGGGTGTTAATCACCCCTACGCCCTTCCGTGGCGTAATATCATCACGGGGGTGGCGGTCGGCGGTAGTGGGAGGTGTTGCAGCATGCGGGAATAAAACGGCAAAGGGTCCCTCTATGACCAAGTCCAGAGACTGCGGCACCCATTCAGCTGAGTGGCGCGCTGCTACTGCCTGCTGGTGAGCATGCGGAATCTGAGTGGTGTCGAATGGGTTGCATACCGTTGGGCGAGAGCAACCATTGCGCTCGCGCTACGCTCCAAAAGGGTTGGGCATAGTTGTGGCGAAACTGGTGGCAATGGGACAACATTAACCCACCTTACATCTCGCATGTACTTTGGCTTTTTTCTCCTCATCTGTCGACATCTTACTGTTTGAAGCGTGACCTCGCTGGGGGCCATACTTTCGCTCCATTACTCAAGATGTCTGTAGGCACCTTCGAGCCAAATTTCAATGTTCTGCCTCGCAGTGGGAGACAGTTATGAGACTTAGAAAAAGTGGCCCTTGAATAGTGTTGGCTGTGTAGCATACGGGGAGGGTGACGCAAGCATGTGGGACAACCCCTCTAAAATAAAAACAGATGGGTAAACATAAATACAGAGTAGTATGAAGTGGGACAGAGGAAATAACTCGGCGGCTTTGTTACCCAATACAGCGGTCAATTTGGAAGCAGCCATACTGGACACTACTCATAATTTTCTAACAGAAAATGGGTCCAGTCCCTTATCAGACAACCAGAGAATTATACTAGAAAAAGAATGGTGCCTTTCATTTAAGGGTAAATTTATTGTGGAGCTATGAAGGATATTTCTTCCTTATAGGTCACGCGGTACCTAATGGCGTTAGCAAAAGCTGAACGCACTGAGACTATACTGATGTCAGGAGAGACGGGTACACCTATTATCCTAGACAATTACAACCACCGCCATCCAGGACACTCTTTACTCACAGTGTGCTGATGAAACTTCTAGCGAAATTCATTGTAGACATCCCGAAATCTGGAAGATCGAAAACGTCTGCGGATGGAGCAAAAATCAACCATTGTTCTGGCATCGTTCAATAAGAGTCCAGAGTGCATTAGTCGCCGCACACCGCACGGAATTAGTGTCAGCCGTAAATTGTTGACGCTTGTGCTCGCATTCCGGTTTATACGAGGGGTATTCAATAATTAACTCAACCCATGTTCTTCTCTTCCAATTTTGGTTGATAAAAAAGGAGAATTTATCGTGGGACGTTTTGGGATATTCCCGATTCAGCCTCTGTAGTTTAATGAAGCTCCAGTAGGTGGCGGCGCTATATGTAGCCTTCAAATTGGCGTCTGTGGCGAAGGTATGTTCAAAGCAGAGAGCTATCATTGAGCTTCTTTTGGCGGAAAATCAGAGGATAGCAGATATTCATAGGCGCTTGCAGAATATGTACGGAGACCTGGCAGCGAACAAAAGCACGATGAGTCGTCGGGCGAGGCGTCCGTCATCGTCGCAACAAGTTGCTGCAAACCTGTCTGATCTCTCGCGTGTCGGTCGGCCGCACACGGCTATGATGCCAATTCATGTAGCGGCACCATGCCACTTCCTCGCCGAAGAAAACGTTCAAAGCCGCATCCTCAGCCGGTAAAATCATGGCCACGGTCTTCTGGAACACTGAACGGGTTATTCTGTTTGATGTCCTCCTTCGAGGTGCAAGGATCAGCTCTGAAGTGCTGCTCTAAGTAAACTGAAGAAATGTGACTTCAGCGTGTTCGTCGTCACACCAAAATGCAAACGAATTTCTTTCTCTTCCTCTCCATGACAACACAAAGCGTCACATTTGTCTGCTTTTCCAAAGCTGTTCCACAGATTGTCACACAGATGACAAAATAGTAGATATCGAAATAGACGACAGAGGGATAGAGAAACAATTAAAATCGCTCAAAAGAGGAAAGGCCGCTGGACCTGAAGGGATCCCAGTTCGATTTTACACAGAGCACGCATAGGAACTTGCCCCCCTTCTTGCAGCGGTGTACCGTAGGTCTCTAGAACAGCGTAGCGTTCCAAAGGATTGAAAAAAGGCACAGGTCATCCCCGTTTTCAAGAAGGGACGTCGAACGGATGTGCAGAACTATAGACCTATATCTCTAACGTCGATCAGTTGTAGAATTTTGGAACACGTATTATGTTCGAGTATAACGACTTTTCTGGAAACTAGAAATCTACTCTGTAGGAATCAGCATCGGTTTCGAAAAAGACGATCGTGTGAAACCCAGCTCGCGCTATTCGTCCACGAGACACAGAGGACCATAGACAAGGGTTCCCAGGTAGATGCCGTGTTTCTTGACTTCCGCAAGGCGTTCAATACAGTTCCCCACAGTCGTTTAATGAACAAAATAAGAGCATATGGACTATCAGACCAATTGTGTGATTGGATTGAAGAGTTCCTAGGTAACAGAACGCAGCATGTCATTCTCAATGGAGAGAAGTCTTCCGAAGTAAGAGTGATTTCAGGCGTGCCGCAGGGGAGTGTCGTAGGGCCGTTGCTATTCACAATATATATAAATGACCTTGTGGATAACATCGGAAGTTCACTGAGGCTTTTTGCGGATGATGCTGTAGTATATCGAGAGGTTGTAACAATGGAAAATTGTACTGAAATGCAGGAGGATCTGCAGCGAATTGATGCATGGTGAATGGAATAGCAACTGAATCTCAATGTAGAAAAGTGTAATGTGCTGCGAATACATAGAAAGAAAGATCCCATATCATTTAGCTACAACATAGCAGGTCAGCAACTGGAAGCAGTTAATTCCATAAATTATCTGGGAGTACGCATTAGGAGTGATTTAAAATGGAATGATCATATAAAGTTGATCGTCGGTAATGCAGATGCCAGACAGATTCATTGGAAGAATCCTAAGGAAATGCAATCCGAAAACAAAGGAAGTAGGTTACAAAAATGGTTCAAATGGCTCTGAGCACTATGGGACTCAACTGCTGTGGTCATAAGTCCCCTAGAACTTAGAACTACTTAAACCTAACTAACCTAAGGACAGCACACAACACCCAGCCATCACGAGGCAGAGAAAATCCCTGACCCCGCCGGGAATCGAACCCGGGAACCCGGGCGTGGGAAGCGAGAACGCTACCGCACGACCACGAGATGCGGGCAAGTAGGTTACAGTACGCTTGTTCGCCCACTGCTTGAATACTACTCAGCAGTGTGGGATCCGTACCAGATAGGGTTGATAGAAGAGATAGAGAAGATCCAACGGAGAGCAGCGCGTTTCGTTACAGGATCATTTAGTAATCGCGAAAGCGTTACGGAGATGATAGATAAACTCCAGTGGAAGACTCTGCAGGAGAAACGTTCAGTAGCTCAGTAAGGGCTTTTGTTGAAGTTTCGAGAACATACCTTCACCGAGGAGTTAAGCAGTATATTGCTCCCTCCTACGTATATCTCGCGAAGAGACCATGAGGATAAAATCAGAGAGATTAGAGCCCGCACAGAGGCATACCGACAATCCTTCTTTCCACGAACAATACGAGACTGTAATAGAAGGGAGAACCGATAGAGGTACTGAGGGTACCCTCCGCCACACACCGTCAGGTGACTTGCGGAGTATGGATGTAGATGTAGATGTAGAGGAGCTCACAAAACTTCATTGTACTGCTCTTCCTCACCCATCCAACAGCCCGGACGAGCCTTCCATCTGTTTGATCCACTGAAGGACACACTCCGTGAGAAGTAGTTCGTCGATGATGGGGAGGTTACTTAGGCAGTAAAGCGTTGGCTCCGACGTCGCCCGGCAGAGTGGTACCATACGGGCATACTCGTATGGGCCCTCCCAGTAAGACGGCCGTCGCACTGAACGGAGATTATGTTAAAAAATAGGTTTTTGTAGCCAAAAATAATAATACGGTCTATTTAAAACCACAGTAAAACCAACCTGCTGACAGAAAAAAAAATTTTAGTTACTTATTGAACGACCCTCGTATTTGGTTCAAGACTACACTATGTGATCAAAAGTATCCGGATACCTACCTGAAAATTACTTACAAATTCGTGGCGCCCTCCATCGGTTATGCTGCAATTCACTATGGTGTTGACCCACCCTTAGCCGTGATGACCGCTTCCGCTCTCACGGACATACGTTCGATCAGGTGCTGGAAGGTTTCTTGGAAAATGGTAGCCCATTCTTCACGGAGTGCTGCACTGAGGGGAGATATCGATGTCAGTTAATGAGGCCTGGCACGCAGTCGGCGTTCCAAAACATCCCAAAAGCGTTCTACAGGATTCAGTTCAGGATACTGTGAAGGCCAGTCCATTACAGGGTTTTTATTGTCGTGTAACCACTCCGCCACAGGCCGAGCATTATGAACAGGCGCTCGATCGTGTTGAACGATGCAGTCGTCATCCTCGAATTGCTCTTCAACAGTGGGAAGGAAGCAGGTGCTTAAAACATCATTGTAGGCCTGTGCTGTGGTAGTGCCACGCAAAACAACAAGGGGTGCAAGCCGCCTCCATGAAAAACACGACCACACCATAACATTTTACTGTTGGCACTACACACGCTGGCAGATGAAGTTCACCGGGCATTCGCCATACCGACACCCTGCCATCGGATCACCACATCGTGTACTGTGATTCGTCATCCCACACAATGTTTTTCCACTGTTCAATCGTCCAATGTTTAAGCTCCTTACAACAATAGAGGCGTCGTTTGGCTTTTACTGACGTGATGTGTGGCTTATGAGCTGTCGCTTGACCATAAAATCCAAGTTTTTTCACCTCCCGCCTAACTGTCGTAGTACTTGCAGTGGATCCTGATGCAGTTTGGAATTCCAGTGCGATGGTCTGCATCGATGTCTGCCTTTTACACATTACGACCCTCTTCAACTGTCGGCGGTCACTGTCAGTCAATACACGAGGTCGGCCTGTACGCTTTTGTGCTGTATGTGTTCCTTCACGTTTCCACTTCACTATCACATCGGAAACAGTGGACCTAGGAATGTTTAGGAGCGTGGAAATCTCGCGTAAGTACGTATGACACAAGTGACACCCAGTCACTGACCATGTTCGAAGTCCGTGAGTTCCGTGGAGCGCCCCATTCTGCTCTATCACGATGTCCAATGACTACTGAGGTTGCTGATATGGAGTACCTGGCAGTAAGTGGTAGCACAATGCACCTAATATGAAAAAGGTATGTTTTTGCGGGTGTTCGGATACTTTTGATCACATAGTGTATAAGTAAAGCGTGACAAGGATGACAACCACCTTATAAACATGCTGGACAATGCATCCTATAACTTTTATGTGTTATCAGTTTTTGCCTTGTCTTTTATAAAGAAATATGAGAATTAACAAAGTTATGCTCAAATAAGACACCATTGTTCTCTTTGTATAGGTCCCTGTCTGGTATGCCATGTTCGTAGCATATCGTAACAGGTTTTCTCCCTCTTACACCTCATACTACTTGACTTTAATTTAATTTATTTATTTTTTAAGGGTGGTACCGCACCTGTGGCGGTCATAGACAGCTTTTTGTGTAGTAATTATCAAGCATATTTTTCAAGCGCATGACTGCTCGGTGAATGTATTCACACAGTGTAGATCAAATCCCAATAGTTTGAAAAAATTTTTGCAGTGAACCCGATTATCATTTTCCATGTTTTAACTTTATGATCCTTTCCTGTGGTTCGAAACTGCGTTCATATTTTGTGCATTTGTTTCCCACAAAACAAGTCCATATCTCAATACTGAGTGCATAATATGTAGCTAAAAGATACTGTATGTTACAGATGACACGATTCTGATGTTATAACAGGCTGATAACATTTTGTTAGCAAGTGTGTTTGTGTGTTAACACCACTGCAGCTGAGAATGAATACTCATTCCCAGTAATTTTGTGTTTTTTGCGCCGTTTACCTCTTATAAAGTTAATCAATTCCATTCCTGCTGGAATATTACTGCATGACGCGGAGAAATGTTTATGCGAAACTTTCGTATTACTGGCATCTTTAAATGTCTCATAACTGGAGAATTTTTTTTTATGCAATTTACTGAATTGAAGGCAAATTTCACCATCTGAAGGTATCTCTCTGGAGCACAGCCGTGTACGGAAATGAAACTCTTGCAGTAAGCAGTTCAGACGAGCAGAGTAATGCTGAAGATTAGATGGATCTATAGAATATAACGAGAAGAAACTGAATCGAAGTGGGGAAAATGGAAAGTTTGCCTAAAAATGGTGTCAGTTGATAGAACACATCTTGAGACACCAAGTAATCGCTAATACAGTAATGGAAGAAAGAGGGGGGGGGGATAAAAACTGTAGAGAGAAACCGTGGCTTGAATGAAGAAAGGAGGTGCAAATGGATTTGTTGCAGTAGCTAAGCTTGCGCAGGATAGACTAGCGCGGAGAATTGCGTTAAACCAATCTTCGGACTGAAAACCACAACAGTAGAAATTAAATTTCACAAAATACTATTATTGAAAGTCAATCTCAATGTGTGTCTCAGACGAATGGAACTCATTCCCTTCTGTCGGCATCAGTAGCAAAATCAGCTCTGGTTCTAAGAAACAAAATCCAAATAATCAAAACAGTCGACATACGGAGCAATATAAACATAAGACCGCGAGTTGTCAGACGGTATTGGAACGACGTTTGGAGTAAGCCTTTGAATGGTACGTAGGTGGATAACGGCACAGATCTGTTTAATCGAATATATGTGTACATTAGCGTAAGTTTACGTTTGTACGAGAACGAGCTTTCATCGAAATCGCACTCGATAATTTATGTTAACTGTAAAGCAAAAGACAAACTGGGATTTTAAACAAGTCTACGGGAATTTTCGATAATATTGGTTATCACTTCGTAATCATAGTAAGTGACGTTGTGTGCTGCAATGTTGTTTGCCCGTGGGATACGTGGTGGGAGTGTGATTTGCAATTGTCGTTCTCTGCTGGTGTTCGATCGACAAACACACAACCACGCCGTGCGTAGCTCTGATGAACTCAATGTAACGTCTGATCATACACTTTCGTGTCAATATGCTTTCAGCCATGCGTTCAGACGTTAATACTCCAAATATTGGAGCCTAAATCCGTACATAGCTAATTCAAACATTTTCAGAAGCTACCTCGCTCGCGCCTCGTTGAATGACCTCCTGTTTTGGGGCGCACATAACAATGAAGAGTCATCTGGATTTCTGTACATCACAAATACTGGTTCGCTAACATATACTCTTGAACATTAAGTGTTATTTCTGATGGCTACACGAAGTAGATAAAATTTCAACTGTTACCACAATTGCAAAGCTATAACGACTGTCAATGGTGGCTTCAAAGTCGCCCATCGGCCACACACACACACACACACACACACACACACACACACACACACAGGGAAAGGCAGTCATTATAATACGTATTTGAAATTACTATTTGTCCGGCGTATATTTATCTTATGGAAAGTACTCTATATTTTCATCAGTACTCTGACTGGTTTGATGATCCCCACTACAAATTTCTCTCTTGTGCCAAACCGTGCACCTCAGAGTAGAACGTGTACTCAGTGTCCTCTATTATTTGTTGGATACATTCCAATCTCTGTTTCCCCTACCCTCTGAGCTCCTTCAAGCATCAAAGAGGCTATTCCTTGAAATCTAGCTTCATGTCACACGATGCTTTCCCTTCTTCTTTTCAGTGTTCCTCTTCCCACCAGAACCATTTCTTATTACTCCACACAATTTTCAACGTTCTTCTATAGCACCACGTCTCACACTCTTCAATTCTCTTCTTATCTGGCCTAGCCACAGTCCATGATTAACTTCCATCCACTACTTGGTTTTAAACGTACACTGTCAGGAATTTCTTCATCAAATTAAGAGTTATGTTTGATGCCAGTAAACTTCTTTTAGCCAGGAATGCCCTCTACACTAGTGTGCTTTCTATGTCGTCCTTCCTGCGTCTGTCATTTGTTGTTCCCAGCATACCATAAAACCCTTAATTCAACGATTATACGGTTATAGTCGTTGGGGACTTCAACCTTCCCTCGATATGTTGGCAAAAATACTTGTTCAAAACCGGTGGTGGGCAGAAAACATCTTCCGAGATTGTCCTAAATGCTTTCTCCGAAAATTATTTCGAGCAGCTAGTCCACGAACCCACGCGAATTGTAAATGGTTGCGAAAACACACTTGACCTCTTTGCCACAAACAATCCAGAGCTAATAGAGAGCATCATGACTGATACAGGGATTAGTGATCACAAGGTCGTTGTAGCTGGGCTCAATAACGTTTCTTCCAAATCCACCAGACACAAACGCAAACTAATTTTATTTTAAAAAGCGGATAAAGTGTCACTAGAAACCTTCCTAAGAGACAATCTCCATTCCTTCCGAACTGACTACGCGAATGTAGACGAGATGTGGCTCAAATTCAAAGATATAGTAGCAACAGCAATTGAGAGATTCATACCTCATAAATTGGTAAGAGATGGAACTGATCCCCCATGGTACACAAAACAAGACCGAACGCTGTTGCAGAGGCAACGGAAAAAGCATGCGAAGTTCAGAACAACGCGAAATCCCGAAGACTGGCTAAAATTTACAGACGCGCGAAATTTGGCACGGACTTCAATGCGAGATGCCTTTAATAGGTTCCACAACGAAACATAGTCTCGAAATTTGGTAGAAAATCCGAAGAAATTCTGGTCGTATGTAAAGTACACAAGCGGCAAGACGCAGTCAATACCTTCGCTGCGCAGTGCCGATGGTACTGTTACCGAAGACTGTGCCGCTAAAGCGGAGTTATTGAATGCAATTTTCCGAAATTCCTTCACCAGGGAAGACGAATGGAATGTTCCAGAATTTGAAACACGAACAGCTGCTAGCATGAGTTTCTTAGAATTAGATACCTTAGGGGTTGCGATGCAACTCAAATCGCTTGATACGGGCAAGTCTTCAGGTCAAGATTGTATACCGATTAGGTTCCTTTTAGATTACACTGACACAATAGCTCACTACTTCGCAATCATATACAACCGCTCGCTCCCCGATAGATCTGTACCTACAGATTGGAAAATTGCGCAGGTCGCACCAGTGTTTAAGAAGGGTAGTAGGAGTAATCCAACGAACTACAGACCTATATCATTGACGTCGGTTTTCAGTAGGGGTTTGGAGCATATACTGCATTCAAACATTATGAATCACCTCGAAGGGAACGATCTATTGATACGTAATCAGCATGGTTTCAGAAAACATCGTTCTTGTGCAACACAACTAGCTCTTTATTCGCACGAAGTAATGGCCGCTATCGACAGGGGATCTCAAGTTGATTCCGTATTTCTAGATTTCCGGAAAGCTTTTGACACCGTTCCTCACAAGCGACTTCTAATCAAGCTGCGGGCCTATGGGGTATCGTCTCAGTTGTGCGACTGAATTCGTGATTTCCTGTCAGGAAGGTCGCGGTTCGTAGTAATAGACGGCAAATCATCGAGTAAAACTGAAGTGATATCAGGTGTTCCCCAGGGAAGCGTCCTGGGACCTCTGCTGTTCCTGATCTATATAAATGACCTGGGTGACAATCTGAGCAGTTCTCTTAGGTTGTTCGCAGATGATGCTGTAATTTACCGTCTAGTAAGGTCATCTGAAGACCAGTATCAGTTGCAAAGCGGTTCAGAAAAGATTTCTGTATGGTGTGGCAGGTGGCAGTTGACGCTAAATAACGAAAAGTGTGAGGTGATCCACATGACTTCCAAAAGAAATCCGTTGGAATTAGATTACTCGATAAATAGCACAATTCTCAAGGCTGTCAATTCAACTAAGTACCTGGGTGTTAAAATTACGAACAACTTCACTTGGAAAGACCACATAGATAATATTGTGGGGACGTCGAGCCAAAGGTTGCGTTTCATTGGCAAGACACTTAGAAGATGCAACAACTCCACTAAAGAGACAGCTTACACTACACTCGTTCGTCCTCTGTTAGAATATTGCTGCGCGGTGTGGGATCCTTACCAGGTGGGATAGACGGAGGACATCGAAAGGGTGTAAAAAAGGGCAGCTCGTTTTGTATTATCACGTAATAGGCGAGAGAGTGTGGCAGATATGATACGCGAGTTGGGATGGAAGTCATTAAAGCAAAGACGTTTTTCGTCGCGGCGAGATCTATTTACGAAATTTCAGTCACCAACTTTCTCTTCCGAATGCGAAAATATTTTGTTGAGCCCAACCTACATAGGTAGGAATGATCATCAAATTAAATAAGAGAAATCAGAGCTCGAACAGAAAGGTTTAGGTGTTCGTTTTTCGCGCGCTGTTCGGGAGTGGAATGGTAGAGAGATAGTATGATTGTGGTTCGATGAACCCTCTGCCAAGCACTTAAATATGAATTGCAGAGTAATCATGTAGATGTAGATGTAGAGTTTGATGTTACGTTTATCGTTTATCTCTTTTTCTGCTACTCCTCACTACTTTCGTTAGACCATTCTTCTACTCAACAGATTCTATAATTCTTCTTCACTTTAACTCAAAATAGCATTGTCATCATCGAATCTTATCAGTGATATCCTTTCACCCTTTCCCACTCTTGACCCTTTCTTCTTTTTGTCATTGCGTGTTCTAGTATATAGATTGAACAGTAAGGGCAAAAGATTGCAACCCTGTCTTCCACCCTTTTAATCCGAAAATTATGTTCCTGGTATTCCAATCTTATTATTCCCCCTTTGTCCTAGTACACGGCATATAACCCCTCTTTTCCAATACTACCTACTTCCTTGAGAATTTCGAACATTGTGCTCAATTTTACACTGTCGAATCCTTTGTCTACATCAAAAACTCCTATACGTGTGTTGAACCTTCTGAAGTTTTTCTTCCATTATAAATCGCAACGCCATAATTGTCTCTGATGGTTTTACCTTTGCTTAAATCAAACCAATCGTCATCTAACAGATACTCAGTCTCTTTTCCATTTTTTTGTATATCATTCTTGTCGGTAACTTGGATATACGAGTTATTAAGCTGATTGTGTGATAGTTCTCGCACTTATCTTCCCTCTCTATCTTTGGGTTCCTGCGGGGTCAGAGATTTTACCTGCCTCGAGATGACTGAGTGTTTGTGTTGTCCTCATCATTTCATCATCAATCTTGGAACTGGCGAGATTGGGCTGAGCAATGTTTGGGAATTTGTACGGGCGCTGATCACCGGGAAGTTGAGCGCCCCACAAACCAATCATCATCATCTATCTTTGGGGTAATTGTCAAGAATAAATACGTAAGAACACTACCTCTGAATGCGCGTAACTAGGTTTAATGCTACATCTTTCCATTTCATCATGATGTGAGATATGTTAGCTACGAATTTCTTAGTTGATGAATTTGGTATAATTATGTAGCTCACCATGTAAAAAGCTTTATTTTTCGATACTTTTCGTGGACATAATTCAGTATAACGATATCAGTAAATCTTATGATTCTTTTATAGAACGCATCCATTGGACAAATAAGCTCCTGTCAGAGTCCCAACGACCACTGAACTACATCAGTAATAACAAAATATACTTTTCTCCCTTCTCCATGCCCCCAACACTTCATCCGTGGCACCTAGTTGAACTACAATAAACTTGCATCATGTGAGTCGCTGGCTATTTTACGATCTCAAGATGTTCTGATCTTGGAATTCCCTATGTTCGTTCTTTACATTCCAAGACCATGTAGACGAGACGGTGAGGCCGATCAGCACACGAATTGCAGCGTTTGAAAAGTATACTGAAGCACCAAAGAAACTGGCATAGGCATGAGTATTCAAAAACAGACGTATGTAAACAGGCAGAATTTGGCGCTGCGGTTGGCAACGCCTATATAAGACGTCTGCTGCATTTGTTAGATCGGTTACTGCTGCTGCAGTGGCAGGTTATCAAGATTTAAGTGAGTTTGAACGTGGTGTTACAGTCCGCGAACGAGTGATGGGACACGTTGTATACGAAGTAGCGATGAGGTGGGGATTTTCCCGTACGACCATTACACGAGTGTACCGTGAGTATCAGAAATCCGGTAAATATCAAATTTCCGACATCGCTGCGGCCGGAAAAAGATCCTGCAAGAACGGGACCAACGACGACCGAAGAGAATCGTCAACGTGACAGAAGTGCAACCGTTCCGCAAATTCCTGTAGATTTCTATGCTGGGCCATCAACAAGTCAGCGTGAGAACCATTCAACGAAACATCATCTATATGAGCTTTCCGAGCTGAAGGCCCACTGGTCTACCATTGATGACTGCACGACACAAAGCTTTACGCCTCGCCTGAGTCCGTCAACACCGTTGATGACTGGAAACATGCTGCCTGGTCAGACGAGTCTCGTTTCAAATTGTATAGAGAGGATGGACTTGTGCGGGTATGAAGAAAAAACTTCATGCATTCATGGACCCTCACGCCGGCCGATGTGGCAGAGCGGTTCTAGGCGCTTCAGTATGGAACCGCGCGACCGCTACGGTCGCAAGTTCGAATCCTGCCTCGGGCATGGATGTGTGTGATATCCTTAGGTTAGTTAGGTTTAAGTAGGTCTAAGTTCTAGGGGACTGATGACCTCAGATGTTAAGTCCCACAGTGCTCAGAGCCATTTGAACCATGGACCCTGAATGTCAGCCGGGGAATGTGCAAGCTGTTGGAGGCTCTGTAATGGTGTAGAGTGTGTGCAGTACGGGTGATATGGGACCTCTGATTCGTCTAGATATGACTCTGATAGGTAACACGTTTGTAAGTACCTGCATCCATTCATGTCCATTGTGCATTCCGACGTTCAAATGGCTCTGAGGACTATGGGACTTAACTTCTGTGGTCATCAGTCCCCTAGAACTTAGAACTACTTAAACCTAACTAACCTAAGGACAGCACACACATCCATGCCCAAGGCAGGATTCGAACCTGTGACCGTAGCAGTCGCGCGGTTCCGGACTGAGCGCCTTAACCGCGAGACCACCGCGGCCATTCCGACGTACTCGGGCAATTCCAACAGGACAATGCGACACCCCACACGTCCAGAATTGCTACAGAGCGGCTCGAGGAACACTCTTCTGAGTTTAAACACTTCCGCTGGCCACCAAACTCTCCAGACATGAACATTATTGAGCATATCTGAGATGCCTTGCAACGTGCTGTTCCGACGAGATCTCCACCGCTTCGGACTCTTACGGATTTATGGACGGCCCTGCATGGTGTCAGTTCTCTCCAGCACTTCATTAGACGTTAGTCGAGTCCATGCCACGCCGTGTTGCGGCACTTCTGCGTGCTGGCTGACACCCTACACGATATTAGGCAGGTGTACCAGTTCCTTTGGTTCTTCAATGTGTATCTGTCTGGGACAACGTGCCAGGTCAGCGGTGGCGGCACGCCAGGATGAGAGCGATAAAGAGATAATACTCCGTGAAGCCCGCGTTCTGGCGAAATAGCCAGATAGGCGATAGAAGTAGCCAAGCAACCCGCCAACATGTATAGAGAGGCTGAAATTGGCCTTACTGCGTCCTGGCTGCGTGCAGTGTCAACACGCTACGGGAAGACAGCGCGCGCGAAGCAACTCACACTGGCGCGCGGGACACCGCGGTGGTCTTACGTACACAGAGCGCAGGCACGCCGCGGCCTGCAAGTGGCAACAAGTAAACAGCGTTATGTCACAGCTACCGCCCATATCTAACAAGGGGAAGGCCTCACACACGGCCAACCGATTCGGCTCAAATTTGGCGGGTCGCTTGTGTACAGCCTAAAACGAAGGAATCTAAGATATTTTGGGTCAACACCCCCCGCGTTTTTTGAGAAAATCACCCCTAAAGGTTATGACGAGCAATCGACTCAAAATTGGTGGGATCGATAGATAATTGTAAACAGAGCATTTTTCATCGTCAGGAATGGGGTCCGAAAGCGCATACTTTTCCAGAAATCGATGTAAGAAACTTTTACAACTGTCGCTTCTGTACCCACATGGTAAACGTTTTTCGCCGACAGTGCCGATAGCGCCACGGCCAAGGTAACTGGCTGGGCATCGAAAACCCGGGTTGGAATCTCGAAGAAACCTAGCGGGTGTTATTCTTTTCGGTTGTATTTTTCCATATCTCAATTGATAGGGATAGGAGGCTTAATAACGTAAGTAAATCAATAAGGAATGATAATAATATGGTAGACAAACTAATTTTCCAAACGCCGTGAGTTAGTAAAGTATTACACTTTTAAGCCTTGTCACATGAAAACAACTCCGAGTAAGAGTGGTGCGAATTCCTCACGAGGGATCACAGATAACCAACCGCGCGACGCTTGTTACAGCGAGGCACGGGACAGAATGCACACGGGCAGAGTTATGTTGTCCCGGTTGCCTCTTGTAATATCATAGTTATGCACCTGGAAGAGTGAAGGTGTCCAGCACGAGCCTAATAGAAGTCAATCGGAAAGAATTATTTTCCGTCATTAGGCTGCCGCGAACCTCGCGGATACATGTAGTGATTTTTCCATCGTTAATGCGGCGAATGAAATACGTTTTGTGAATGAATACAGTGTTCTTCCGTAAGTAACATATGACGAGTACTATATGTTCTTTCCAGTAATTAGCTCGTCTGTTTATGCCGTAGTAAATAGCTATTGTTTGTTGTGTCATATCTTTCAGGTGCATAATCTGTATAATGGAGGATGTACACCCTTCGACTAGCGCTGTAATATATAGTTAGGAGCCTGTCACAGACGATGGCAAGCGGGAAGTTACCGACGATGTGTTTTGGTTTGTAAAAGTGTTGCAAGACAGATGCATTATCAATGCACTACCAGAAGCAGGCAGTTCTGTTTCTCGGCGTTCCAGATTCGCCAGGTTGAAAACATTATTTCCAGGCTTCAGAATTGCAGAAAGCTTCTGGAAATCCAGCGGGAATCACACAACCGCACGGATGCAATAACTATTCACAGCATAATTCATAACCAACTTTCATCACCGATTTTTCAGGCAATGATATCGCATGCGTGGTACGCATCAAAATTAATTCCCGAAAAAGACATATTTTTAAATGTAAACCAAGTTTGTTTTCCGCCGACTCTTCGGAAGGAACAGTGTAGCTGTCGAAATATTGCATTCATTAGATGTTCTTGGTGCGAAAAGCGTTTACCATGTGGGTACAGAAGCGTCATTTTGAAAAGTTTCTTACCTCGATTTCTGCAAAAGTATGCGTTTTCGGACCCCATACCTGATAATGAAAAATGCTCTATTTACAATTATCTATCGATCCCACCAATTTTGAGTCGATTGCTCGTAATAAGCTTTAGGGGTGATTTTCTCAAAAACGCGGGGGTATTGACCCAAAAATCTTACATTCCTTCGTTTTAGGCTGTACACAAGCGACCTGCCAAATTTGAGCCGAATCGATTGGCCTTGTCTGATGCCTCCCCCTTGTAAGCGGCCTTTTCCCGTCAATGGCAAAAAATGTGAACACCAGTGACGCACGTCTTCATGCACCAATGACAACGAATAATATAAAGAGCAATAAAGAACGCCTATCACCGCTCCTATCCTCAAGTACCCTATCAAATCACGTAAACAGCTTCCTCCGCTATTGTCTAAAGTCTCTCTCTCATTCAGCAGTCAGCTCAGCACAAAGCCCTGAGGAAGTCCATTTACAATAGTGGCCGAAACTTCGGACAATTTCATAAATTAACAAAGCGGGCTACAGCCCAGGAGAATTTTATTGACTATACAGAACATTGTCTATCATAGTTAGACGAAAGACACTGCTATCGAGCAAATGCCGTGGTACACTTTCGATAATTGTGACAGTATCACAGTTTAATCGAGCGTAACTTCAAAGCCTGTGAACCCCTATTTGGATAAATTAAAAGGCATAACGATGTCACAGCAATAACTGAAAAGCTTATTGACCAGAGTGGAGCACTGTCGGAAACGCAGTTTCTACCTCGCCTAAGCACAGGTCACGCTCCAGAGTACTAATTAGGACGGGCACACAACGAGATGCGAATTGGTGATGTGATGTGTCCCCCTTTTTGCGGCAATACGTTCTTTAAAAGGTAAATGTCTGAAAGTTATATTTCAGATGGACAGACACGTCACACAGTCGACAAAGAAAGAATTGTTGTGCTCCTAATTCAATAATGGCCGTGCGGTTCTAGGCGCTACAGTCTGGAACCGAGCGACCGCTACGGTCGCAGGTTCGAATCCTGCCTCCGACATGGATGTGTGTGATGTTCTTAGGTTAGTTAGGTTTAATCAGAAGTTAAGTCGCATAGTGCTCAGTGCCATTTTTTTAATTCAATAATTTGTTTGGAAATTTGTGGTAAGGTCTTATGGGACCAAACTGCTCAGGTCATCGGTCCCTAAGCCCACACACTACTTAATATAACTTAAACTGACTTACGCTATGGACAACACACACATCCATGCCCGATGGAGGACTCGAACCTCCGACGGGAGCATCCGCGCGGCAATTCAATGATAACGCGCAAACTGATCTTTAGTGCATCAGGTACCTTTTCTAGTCGGAATATCGAGATTTTGACATCCAGAAGTCATAGATGGAAAATAGGAAGCTTCGTGACGCCATACTGTGTATATGTTACAGTTAATGCAAAAAGTCAGCTTTTCATGAAAGTAATAATTACGATCGGACTTAGTTAAAATTACAAACTAATTTCTCGTCATCAATCTGATTCAGGAAAAACTGGATGGGAATTCTACTATTAAATAAAATACATTGAAAAACACGTGGGTTGATTTTAAATCGTTCAAAAGGGATAATTTTAGCCCAGGACGGAAAACCATCTCCAAAAAATTACGAAGGTCACACTGAAGACAAGAGCATGGCCATATTAAATATTTAGTAATGCATGAAATGTACTCGCAGTTACGAATACGGGCAACCAGCAGCTACGTAATGGAATGACAATGAAAATTTTTGCCGGACCGGGACACGAACCCGGATTTCCCGCTTATGGCGAGCTGTCGCCAAACTATTAGGCTATCCGAGAACGAATCAGAGCTTGACCCAAACTTCCATGTGTCTCAACCATGTGTATACAACCTGCACTCGTACGTTCATTATGTACTTTACCTTTCAGGGGAGATACTTTAATTGAAAGTCGATTGCCCGGTGCCGACTTTCAATTACAATGGCTCCCCATGCAGCGGGGCGGCTTTTACTATCACACTATCCATTAAACAATATGTCCACCCGCCTGAATAGGCTTCAAGTTGTCTGCCCCTTCACTCTGCGATGGTAGACACTTGTTTAGCCGACAAAAGCAGCGTTGACGAAAATTCGACAAAATAACTAACACTCAAAGGCCACTTAGCTCCAATCCATGGGTAGCATTTGAAAGTTAGTTAAACCATCGAGCGTTCGGGATTCTTGCACGAGCCGTTTGAAAAAAAAAGTCTAAAATTTCCTTTAAGTTGTTTTACTGTCTTTAAAACAAAGAAAATAGCTAAGAATTCCGTATTTAATATTCCGACAATAATTATGCAATGTTACTGACTGTGTCTGTAATAAGTTCACAGCAAAAATCAACCAGAAGATATTGATTCCGACCCTATATTTTTAATGTCCAAACAGTTACTAACCCACGATTACTTGCGAGTTAACACGTTCAGCCGTACAGCATGCTTCCTGCGAAGAAGTGCTCGCCATAATGTCTTTTTATCTGCACAAAACACGCCACGAGGAGTTTACGGACGATGTGAAATGTTCACACGCAAATATCTCCTTAAATAAACCACTCACAAGACTCAGACTAACACAAAATTCTCAACACAGTAGTCGCTTTTCGTCAACGACACGAGAACCGATCAAACGCGCGAATTTCTTCATTCTGGTACAAATTCGATCAGCGCAATTGAACATAGGTCGTTACCAGAAGACGACTCCCGAGCGACTGTCAAGAGTCATAGAACTGAGGCACAAATACAATCTGTAACCGCGAGACCGCTACGGTCGCAGGTTCGAATCCTGCCTGGGGCATGGATGTGTGTGATGTCCTTAGGTTAGTTAGATTGAAGTAGTTCTAAGTTCTAGAGGACTGATGACCTCAGAAGTTAAGTCCCTTAGTGCTCAGAGCCATTGGAACCATTTTTTTAGCCACAAGGCCCAACTCAGACGAGCGGAAAACGCTGAATTCCGATTGGATGGTATGTGAAGCAGGCAATCATATCGAGCACTCTTACATTCGGGGAATTTCTCAGTCAACGAGTCAGATTACCGCAAGTAATTAAGACCCGAAATTTCGTAATTCCGAAACTAAATAAAATTTAATGAAAACAAAATAAGATTACTTTCCACAAATGAAATTACTAATGATTTTAATACTCAATGCCCCTTCTGACTGCCTTTTACAAAATGAAGTTCACCTGGACACACATCACAAATTCCCCTATTCTCAGGCAAACATTTACATAGTTTTCATAAAATATCACATTCTCGCTTTATATATGTCCTCCACTCATTCTCTGTCTCACCAAAATACACGCACAACCAAAACAATGTGAAATAATAATTTTTCAAAGGATTTTTAATTACGTCATAAATCTGTCGTAATGAACCCAAAGAAAATTCGAGAAAATTAGGCTATTTAAAGCTATCCTTTTGGTTGTAGTTCTGATACTAAAGATGAATACGGTACACTCCATAACTCCGTTTCACAATGCCATTACAGCTATTGTGTGCTATTAAAAAAATTATATTTCCGAAAGTAATGCTGTTATTGATTTGAAATTTTAACAGTATGGTTGTGTTAACCATAGAATTCGGTATATTAAGTATTGAAAAGATCGATTAATACACTCCTGGAAATGGAAAAAAGAACACATTGACACCGGTGTGTCAGACCCACCATACTTGCTCCGGACACTGCGCGAGGGCTGTACAAGCAATGATCACACGCACGGCACAGCGGACACACCAGGAACCGCGGTGTTGGCCGTCGAATGGCGCTAGCTGCGCAGCATTTGTGCACCGCCGCCGTCAGTGTCAGCCAGTTTGCCGTGGCATACGGAGCTCCATCGCAGTCTTTAACACTGGTAGCATGCCGCGACAGCGTGGACGTGAACCGTATGTGCAGTTGACGGACTTTGAGCGAGGGCGTATAGTGGGCATGCGGGAGGCCGGGTGGACGTACCGCCGAATTGCTCAACACGTGGGGCGTGAGGTCTCCACAGTACATCGATGTTGTCGCCAGTGGTCGGCGGAAGGTGCACGTGCCCGTCGACCAGGGACCGGACCGCAGCGACGCACGGATGCACGCCAAGACCGTAGGATCCTACGCAGTGCCGTAGGGGACCGCACCGCCACTTCCCAGCAAATTAGGGACACTGTTGCTCCTGGGGTATCGGCGAGGACCATTCGCAACCGTCTCCATGAAGCTGGGCTACGGTCCCGCACACCGTTAGGCCGTCTTCCGCTCACGCCCCAACATCGTGCAGCCCGCCTCCAGTGGTGTCGCGACAGGCGTGAATGGAGGGACGAATGGAGACGTGTCGTCTTCAGCGATGAGAGTCGCTTCTGCCTTGGTGCCAATGATGGTCGTATGCGTGTTTGGCGCCGTGCAGGTGAGCGCCACAATCAGGACTGCATACGACCGAGGCACACAGGGCCAACACCCGGCATCATGGTGTGGGGAGCGATCTCCTACACTGTCCGTACACCACTGGTGATCGTCGAGGGGACACTGAATAGTGCACGGTACATCCAAACCGTCATCGAACCCATCGTTCTACCATTCCTAGACCGGCAAGGGAACTTGCTGTTCCAACAGGACAATGCACGTCCGCATGTATCCCGTGCCACCCAACGTGCTCTAGAAGGTGTAAGTCAACTACCCTGGCCAGCAAGATCTCCGGATCTGTCCCCCATTGAGCATGTTTGGGACTGGATGAAGCGTCGTCTCACGCGGTCTGCACGTCCAGCACGAACGCTGGTCCAACTGAGGCGCCAGGTGGAAATGGCATGGCAAGCCGTTCCACAGAACTACATCCAGCATCTCTACGATCGTCTCCATGGGAGAATAGCAGCCTGCATTGCTGCGAAAGGTGGATATACACTGTACTAGTGCCGACATTGTGCATGCTCTGTTGCCTGTGTCTATGTGCCTGTGGTTCTGTCAGTGTGATCATGTGATGTATCTGACCCCAGGAATGTGTCAATAAAGTTTCCCCTTCCTGGGACAATGAATTCACGGTGTTCTTATTTCAATTTCCAGGAGTGTATTTCATAGTACTACTTCAGATTTATAGAGAGTGTGTGTAGCCAGCGTCAGCTGTGCCAGCGTGATAATCAACATTTGCTCTCCGCCTGACTCCACGACAAGCTACACTTTCAGCACAAGATGGTAACTCGTAATAATTTTCTACTTTACACCATGTGGAGAAAAATACATAATGGATGTACGAGCGCAACTGCCAATACATCTCATGAAACTTTAGTTGAGCCACTGTCCTATCTCGATGATCCTGTGGCTCATTACAATCATTATTGACGATGATGATGGGTCAACATGGGAACACCAGTGGTTTTCTGCGGACAACTATTTTCATCAGTGTGTACTAAATAATGTGATCCTAAACACTTGTGCCTGCACCAGCATTCCACTCAGTTATCAGCTGGGCCACATAGCCCCCTCTCCTACTTCACAGACCGTTCAGCCCTTCGACCTCCACGTTCTGTGCCCGCAGCTCGTGGTCTCGCGGTCGCGTTCTCGCTTCCCGAGCACAGGGTCCCGGTTTCGTTTCCCGGCGGTGTCAGGGATTTTCACCTGCCTCGAGATGACTGGGTGTTTGTGTTGTCCTCATCATTTCATCATCATTCATGAAAGTGGCGAGATTGGACTGAGAAAAGGTTGGGAATTTGTACGGGCGCTGATAACCGCGCAGTTGAGCACCCCGCAAACCAATCACCATCATCATCATCATCCACATCTACGTTCTGTGATGAGGCACAGCGTCATCTACTCATGGATTCCCCATCCTTCAATCACTTTCCAAAGTCGCTTATGTCAGTGGATTCCTTATTTGACGCTCGCACGTTCGCCAGGGTGAACCCATGGTCCAGGGATAGCAGCTGGTAATTAAAACACCTCGAGTTCCAGGTTCGTACGCAATTACTGCTTAAATTTTGGACAAAAATCATCAGCAATGGCGGCCGAAACCCCCCTGGTTCTCCCAACGGCGTTATCAAAGAGAGAGGGGGAGCGGACAGAGTTCCACGGTAACCTCTTCCCTTGGGATGGAAATCCGCCCCTAAAAGACGGAAGAATCAGTAGTATTCAACGGCATCGGGCTGCTGAACGAAATGGACACCACTGCATTAAATACACATAATATGTATCTGGCAAAAGATTCTGGATTAGTCCCCCATTTGGATTTCCGAGAGAGGACTATCAAGTGGGAAGTGACCAGAGTAGTTGTAATTTAATCCGACCCAAGAAACATGCATGTTTAAAAAATAATTTTAAAAACCGCGGCCGGCCGGGGTGGCCGAGCGGTTCTAGGCGCTACAGTCTGGAACCACGCGACCGCAACGGTCGCAGGATCGAATCCTGCCTCGGGCATGGATGCGTGTGATGTCCTTAGGTTAGTTAGGTTTTAAGTAGCTCTAAGTTCTAGGGGACTGATGACCTCAGAAGTTAAGTCCCATAGTGCTCAGAGCCATTTGAACCATTAAAAAAAAAAACGCCAAAAAATAAAACCCAATTATATTTAATTATGAAAATTTACTTAACATACAAAATTATACACAGTTAGCCTTGCACGAATTAAAAAGAACGCAATTATCTTCTGTGACAAGAACTTCATATATTAACATTGTGTTTTGACTTTTCTTGAAATGCGAGAAACACAGATAAATAACATTCATACTTCCAGAAAAGAATTTTTAACTTGATGTGTAATTGCAATGACTCTAAAGTGCAATTTACTAATTTTTTTAAGCATGCAGAGATTTATAGATCTTCATTAATTTCTCATGTTCTGTCTCTCCTAAATTATTTCTTAATTTTCACCAAACTAGCCCGTAGGTGGAGAAGATTCTTCCAGTGGGTGCATACTGGCAGGAAAAGAAAAGATGCACTAATGAAGCAGTTGTAAGAAACCGTTAGGGTTTTCAATAAACTCATAAAGTGAACTATTTAATCGTCAATTCTAAAAAAATTAACAATAAAACTCACTGGGTTGGTTTCTTTAAATATTGTTCCACGCGGGGTAGCCGTGCGGTCTGGGGCGTCTTGTTACGGTTCGCGCGGCTCGTCCCGTCGGAGGTTCGAGTCCTCCCTCGGGCAGGGGTGTGTGTGTTGTCCTTAGCGTAAGTTAGTTTAAGTTAGATTAAGTAGTGCGTAAGCCTAGGGACCGATGACCTCAGTAGTTTGGTCCCATAGTCCTTACCGCAAATTTCCAAATTTCTTTAAATATCCGGGATTTTCTCAACACTGGAAATAACCATGAGGAAAAATATTGAATAACCAACGAAAGTGTAACATTATACGAGTCGGAGCGTGAAATGTCAAAAGTTTAATCATGGTAGGGATGCCAGAAAATCTTAAATGGGAAGTGCAAAGACTCAGTTTAGATATAATGGTGTCAGTGAAGTGAAATGGAATGAAGATAATGATTACTTGTAGGAAGAATATAACTGTAATATCAACAGCTGTTGCCGTTATGAATAGGAAGATAGGGCAGAGAGTGTTTTTGAGTGAGCGGTTGAGTAATAGCGTTGTTTTCATCACAATCGACAGCAAACCAACGACAGCAACAAAAATTCGGGTTACTTCAAAAATGGTTCAAATGGCTCTGAGCACTATGGGACTTAACATCTGAGGTCATCAGTCCCCTAGAACTTAGAACTACTTAAACCTAACTAACCTAAGGACATCACACACATCCATACCCGAGGCAGGATTCGAACCTGCGACCGTAGCGGTCGCGCGGTTCCAGACTGAAGCGCCTAGAACCGCTCGGCCACCAACGGCCGGCTTCGGGTTACTTGTGATGGCACAAGCATAAGATAGAGAAATCGTATAAAGATACTGAATGAGTAATTCAGGGAGATGACGATCTAACAATCACGGTGGTTTGGAGCTTGGCAGCATGTGAAACAGTAGAAGACAAAGTTATAGATGAATATGGACTTGATAGCAGGAATGAGAGAAGAGAGATCCTAAGTGAGTTCTGCAATAAATTTGGGTTAGTAAGAGCGAATACTCTGTTCACAAATCACAAGAAGAGGAGGTGTACTTGGAAAAGGTCTGGAGATTCAAGAAGATTCCAGTTGGCTTACATAATTGTCTGATACAGATCACGAAATTAGATGATGCACTGTAAGAAACGCCCAGGAGCAGATACAGACTCATATCTGAATTTTGGATTTATGAGGAGTAGAATGAAGCTGAAGATAATCGTTCGGAAGAATCTATGTGCAAAGAATTGGATTACTGAAGTGCTGAGGAATGATGAGGTGCACTGAAGAAAAAAAAAGGGAGGAAGATTATAGTCAACGAGGCCATCGGGGCTCAGTTCGAAGCGGAACTAATCAGTGAAGACAGTTCTACTCTGGACAACGAAATTTAAATCGAAAACATGTCTGGGGGCATCCCGGACAGCGGTGGAGTCGCAACCTGACTGTCGGGCCCCCTACGGATTGGCAACAGAGTGATGGTCAGGGCCCCGCTGGTTGCCATCCGCGGCACCTATGCTGTACAGCGATACGCCGAAGATATTCTATGCCCCGTTTTGTTGACCTTGGCGGCAAGCCATCCTGGGCTTACATTTCAGCAAGATAATGCCTGCCATCTACTGCTTGTCGTCGTGCTTGCCAAACCCTACCTTGGCCAGCAACGCCGCCAAGGTCTACACCCTGATCCCCTGTTGACAATGTTTGGAGCATTGTAGGCAGGGCCTTTCCACCAGCTCGGGATTATGACGATCTAACGCACCAATTGGGCAGAATTTGGCACGATGTCCCGCAGGAGGACACCCAAAAACTCTGTCAATCAATGCTAAACCAAATAACTGCTTGCTTAAGGTCGGAGGTGGGCCATCGCGTTATTGACTAGTTCAATTTGTTCAGCTCTTTCTCTTGAATAAATCATGCAATTTTTCTGAAATTGTAATCATTTGTTCGTCGGTACATTTACATCACATCGACCGATTTCCGTACCATTCCTTCGTGGTGCTTCTGTTTTATTTCTGGTTATCTTAGAGTGTAATTTCCTTGGTAGTAGATGGATGAAAGGCAAAACTGTAGGGGCTGTCTGAGATTGGAATATGTCTAACAAATAAACGAGGACGTTGGCTGTAAGTTCTGCTTTGGTTTCAAGATGTGAGCATAGGGGAGGAATGGAGGCAGGCGACATAGACGAGTCTGAAGACTCACGACGCTCCATCCTCATCCCATTCTCAAGAAAAGAGGAGTGCGGAACTGCAATTAATGCCATCCGCAAGCTAATTAACAAGACAGGAACCTGGACACGGTTAACTACTTCCTTTTTGATCTCATGGACCAACATATCGAGCTGAGTTTTGCAATATCTCTGTGCTTGGGATGGACGCTGTTTCCACTAGCTACACTTTTGGCACTCCAAAAAATATAATAATATGACACTATAAAACTTGTCCCGTAATTCTACAGCTAGATAATGACACGGAAAACAATAGCCTTGCTATGTTCCTGACTCGCTCGGACGTATCCGACTGGTTGTATCAGACTTCTTGATGTATCACCTTTATTTGTCAAAAGCTTGCTGGATCTGTTGTGACGAACGAGAGTCTCACTGCGAAAAGTGTTTTTACAGAATTTTACGCAGTCAGGTGGCCAGACGTCATGTTTACAGACTGCAGTTTAGTATATACATACTAATGAAAAATAGAATTTCGGGCTGTTTTTTCAAGGCGGAGAATGAGTGCAACATATAACCCTTCCAACACACAACAGCTCGGTTGAACGTGTTCATTGTGGCCAGAAGAGACGCATATTTGAGGGATGCCAGAAGAGACGCATATTTGAGTGATGCCGTGAGGCGGGCTGAGATTTTAATTTAGATGTCCACTGAGCCCGTGGCGTGCTATGCCGTCTTGCGCATTCCCGCTGCCGTAAAATCTCTACGAGATGCACGGTTCGCTAGGGTGCGAAACATCTCATGCTGAAGAGCTAAAGTTGTCCTAATCCCAAACGTCAACCATCCAAAGTATATCCCTGCAGCTATTACTGTCCTATATCTCCTAGAGATAATAATGTGCCCCACAAATAATTATTAACAAGTTTGTGCGAAATATTACTTTATGGACATAAGGCGTTCTACTGACTAAAACTAATAACATTACTGAGGAACTGTCCTACATTTACTTTACATGATAAAATCAAACCCTAACAGGAAAAAGGAATAAATAAATAAGATGCAGTATCCGCCATACTATCGACACACTCATTTCTTTCCAGCATAAAATGACTGACAATCTGCTTCCACCTAGGACAACTGTAAGTGGACTACACAATAACGTCTAATTTTGGTTTATGTTATTAACTTCCGATCTATAACTATTTCGTAGGTTTAAAATGAAATTAAATACTACAATTTCATTTAAAATCTGAATTCTATTCTTGTAATGGCCAAATGATTTCAGTTCTTATAATCCGTGGAGATAAATAGATCGCCTTAGCATTTCAAAATGAAATTGTATTGTGTTTTTCTTAATTTCTTCTGTTGAAGGGAAATATTCCGTGGTGTGTCCATTTCGAAGATTTAAAAAAAATTAAGGAATATATTCACATTAAAAAATTTTAATCTATTGCTGCTCTTGTACTGGCCAACTTATTTGATCCTTTCTTCGTATCTCGTGTTTCCTTATGTAATTGTATTCCAGATTTTTAATTTTTGCTTCTGAGGAGAAAGATGCCACATTGTGTCTACTTCTGAGAAACGAAATTGCGGATGTATGTTCATTCGGGGGGTAGGTGTGAAAAGAAATTGTGGAAAAACTATTAAATTTTTTGTTCTCTGCTGTTCTTGTAATTGCGTCTTGTACAGTAACGTACAAATTATTTTCAGTTTTATAATCCAGGGAGGTAAAGATACCGTATTTTATTTCTCACATATTGTAATGTTCCTTTCCTTTTTAATTTTAGCTGATGCAACATGATATTTCGTGGCATGTCCATTCCGTTGGCCTGAAAAGAATTACGGAAAAAAATTCAGTTTAAAATTTGTATTCTGCAGAAGTTTTTTAAGTGGGTCCACAGGTGCACTCTCAAATTATATAAGCACGCCGAGGTAGCAAGTCCTTAGAAAGAAGTGTAATTAAATCACTGGGTTCCTGTATGTATATCATATTTATTAAAACCCAAGCCTATATAATATGGGAGAGGTTAATTATTTCACTGAAGTTAAGAAGGAGCCTAAAGGAAATTCGGCTGACGCTTACAAATTTCGACCGCTCAGAATATAATAATGCTACTTATAACTGCAAACTAGTCTTAATCAGCTGAAGAGCTTATTGGTTCATTACGTCCACCCATTCATTACGCCAAAACTCATTGTCGGAGGTGTAATGGAGATCCCATCGATGCTAGCACTCAGTTGCGGGCTCAGTGTATAAAGCACGGACTAAACTTTGAGCCTTTTACCGAACACTAGCTGCACAACCAATCGTAAATTCAAATTGCAGAGACGTGCAGCGCCGTCGCTAACGCAAGCAGGGCGAAGTCGTAAAGCCTCATTGTCCCGGTCTGCAGAGATCTCCAACAGCCGTGAATTTCAGGAGCAGCCGATCCGCCTTCTACAAGAAGTGCTCTTTATTCTGGGCTCATTCCCTGCGGGCGACCAGATATCTCTACCACACCACATCTGTTGAAGAGACAACAAAATATACTCGTGGAGTAAGACGTAACAGTCATTTTATATCCTAGGCGATGCAAGAAGTCTAAAAGAGGTTTTTGGCAAATCATTGTATTCAGAGATTCCCGTAATTTTGATACATAATTAACATCTGTAACTCATGTATTAGTCGCAGTGTTGGTGGTCTTTCTACTTGCACATCTGCATATATATTCCGCAAGCCACCATGCGGTGCATAGCGGAGGATACCTTGTACCACTGTTGTTCCCTTTTCTGTTCCGCTCGCAAATTGAGCGAAGAAAGACGACTGTCTATTCCCTTGCAAACGAACCTTCATTTTTCTTGACTTTGTGGTCATTTCACGAGATGTATGCTGGTGGCATTAGGATCGCCCTGCAGTCAGTCGCTAATGCTGAGGCTGATTCTTCAAAATAATAGTCTATCACAGTTGCTGACGGGCCAGCAATATGCTAAAAATTCTTAAGTTTCTTCTTCCCTCCATTTGAGTTCACCGACATTTCTGAAACACCCGCATGTTGATCGAACCTACCGGTAATAAATCTAGCGGCAGGCCTCTGAACTGCCCCGATGTCTTGCTTTGGTCCGACCCGGTTGGGATCCCGAACTCTCGAGCAGTGTTCACTAATGGGTCGCATAAGTGTACCATACGTGATTTTCTTTATAGATGAATTATACTTTCCTGGAATTCGACCATTCGCCATCTCTACAACAGGCCTCATAATTTCATGTCGATTTGCGACGTTAGACCAAAATGTTTAAAAAGCATGACTGCGTCCAGAAACACGCCGCTAATTCTGTATTCGAACATTACAGGATTATTTCTCCTAATCGTTAACATTAAGTTACGTATTTCGACATTTGGAGCAAGCTGCCAATCATCACACTAAATATAATTCATCATGTATCCTAATACAATCGTTCAAAGACTAATCTTTACTGTACGCTACAGCGTCATCAGCAAACGTTCGCAAATTGCTGTTCACCCTGTCAGGTCGTTTATGTAGTACAGAGAACAAGAGCGGGCCTCTCACACCTACCTCGTGTATTCCTGAAGATACATCTGCGATGAGCACTCGCCGTCCAGGACAATGTACTGAGTTCTACTACTCACATATCTGGAAAAATATTCCCTACGCTCGTATCGTCGTTACCAGTCTGCTGTGTGGCACTTAGTCAAACGCTTTCCGGAAACCTGGGAAAATGGAAACTGCTTGTCGCCTTTCATCTACGGTTATGGATGATTCAGGATATCGTGCAACTAAAAGGGCATGAAACGGTATACTTTTTTGATGGCATTTGAAATCTCTTGAAGAAACTAGCGCAGTGATGCATCGAAGTTTCAAAGAGTGTCTGAGATAGCGCCATAGTTAAAAGGCCAGGCGACTCGAATCCGCTATTGTAGTGTAAGCACCTCGAAGTCGGGCTCACACGTCAAGCTCCGTCATTGTATGCAACAACATGAGAGGAGTTTCTTACATCGCAGTAACGTATTCGGAAAACTTTGCCTGGAAGTTCAGCATATTTCTCACAATATTTGTGAAATGCATTAACGCCAATATTAACAAGTATTATATCATTCTACCCGTTAGGCCAAGGGCTTGCGAACGCCCTTAAAAAGTATATCGTACCATTTCAAAAAATCATATGTGTTTCATTACTTAAGTTGATACAAGAGTTACGCGTGTTGATATAGACTGAAGTTATGGTGTTACAAGTTTTATTGCATTATTGATTTCTAGGCTTCACGCCTCATCCTGAGGCAAACTTGCAAAGTATACGTTGTAAGCTAACCAGTCTGTCTAATATTTAGGAATTATAATTAGCCATAGTAAATACGAATACTAGTTACATAATATTTTCTGTCTTTAAATGTACAGGGTGTCCCAAGGAGAATGTTCAATATTCAGGGAAATGACAGGAAAGATCGTTCGAAGTTATAAAGTCTAGTACACATGCGCTCTAAACGCATACCTTAAGCGATATGAGCACTTCTTCATCTTCGATACTGTGAAACAAATCTCTTCCACTGCGAGCTCTTTACTATCGACATTTTGGGAGGAGGTAGCATGGACCAAAATAAGGAAAACATGTCCAGTAAATACGTGCTCTAAAGTGCATACCTTAGGAGCTATTAGCATTTGTTCTGTGAAACACATCTCTTTTACTTAAGAAGTGCTCATAGCTCTGACGGTATGCATTTTAGAGTCAGTGGCAAAATGGCTCTGAGCACTATGAGACTTAACATCTGAGGTCATCAGTCCCCTAGATCTTAGAACTACTTAAACCTAACTAACCTAAGTACATCACACACATCCATGCCCGAGGCAGGATTCGAACCCGCGACCGTAGCAGTCACGCGGTTCCAGACTGAAGCGCCTAGAACCGCTCGGCCACTCCGGCCGGCTTTAGAGTCCATGTTCACTTGACAATTTTTTTCTTGTTTGGGCTGTACTACCCCTCCAAAAATATGGAAAGCAAAGAGTTTGTAGTGAAAGCGATTTGTTTCACAATATCTAAGGTGAATAAATGAACATAGCTCTTGATGGTGGAGGATTCTAAACTATTTCGTACAGCATAGTCCCTATAGCTGCAAGTTCTACATCATCAGCTACTAAGCTGCTGTGCAGTGCTTCACGGAGGGTAATTCGTATCAATATTAGCAATTTTCTGCCCTGTGCCATTTGCGCATTAACTGAGGGCAGAATGAATCCGTGTGTACTGCAGTTAATCTAATCTTGTACCCAACGTACCTACGGGGGTGGAGTGGTATATTCCTAGAGTTATCATTTAAAGCCGATTCTTGAAACCTTCCAAGTAGACTTCCTCGAGATTTTTTACGTGTGTCTTCAAGAATGTGAAGCTCACCTCTTTCAGTATCTCTGACATTTTCCTACTTGCCAAACAAACCTGTGACCATTCGTGATGCCCTTCTCTCTGGATATTCAACGTACCCGTTAGTTCTATTTGGTACGGGTGCAACACACGCCTGAGCAATATTCTAGGATAGGTCGCACGAGTGATTTGTAAGGACTCTCCTGCGTACTGTTTACATTTCAAGAGTATTCTACCAATAAACCGAAGTCTGCCACCCGCGCCGGCCGGAGTGGCCGAGAGGTTCTACGCGCTACAGTCTGAAACCGCGCGACCACTACGGTCGCAGGTTCGAATCCTGCCTCGGACATGGATGTGTGTGATGTCCTTAGGTTAGCTAGGTTTAAGTAGTTCTAAGTTCTAGGGGACTGATGACCTCAGAAGTTAAGTCCCATAGTGCTCAGAGCCATTTTTTTCTGCCACCCGCTTTTATCTAGAACTGAGCCTATGTGATCATTCCATTTCATGTCCCCACAAAGAGTGACTGCCAGATGTTTGTATGAGTTGACAGAGTCCAGCTGTGACTCACTGATATTACCCGCGTGGGATATTACATTTTTTCGTTTTGTCAAGTGCAAAGTTTTACATTTCTCAACATTTAATGCAAGTTGCCAATCTTTGCACCGCTTTGAAATCCTATCAAGATCCGACAATATTTGCGGAGCTCCTTCAGACTGTACTTCATTCACACTCTTCCCTCAGGAACACCCAAAATTACTTCTATGTCTATCGATGACTCTCCGTCCTAGGTAACCTACTGCGCCCTCCCAACCAAAAAATCATGTCCAATCACAAATTTTGCTCTATAGACTATACGACTGTATTTTTTATATTAAGCGTAGTCAAATGCGTTTCGGAAATCGAGAAATGCTGCATCTACCTGACCGTCTTGATCCAGGACCTTCAGTATGTGATGTGCGAGTTGTATTTCACATGATCGATGTTTTTGGAATCCGTGCTTGTTGGCATGGAGGAGGTTATTCCGTATCAAACACTTCATTATTTAAAAAAAATCCGTTCATTCTTCAGTGACTGTTCTACAAACGAGTCCTTTATCCTACTACTGCACCCAGGTTAATTCAGTTTACACACTGGCCAGAGCCAAGTCAAAAGCAGTTGTGACGTTCAGAGTATTCTTCTTTGTTTTATTGCGACTGGTGTTCGCTTTACGTGTCTTCATCTCTGTAAGGTTAGAACTACTTATAAGAACGTAGGCTGTAAGTAGGCTATTTTTATATTGGTAACGCCACGTAACGCTCTGCATGAAAATCAATGACTGTACTGTGTGCAGTCTGTGGCTGGTTGGCATTGTTGAAATACTCGCTATTGTAGTGTTGGGCAGTTAGACATTAACAACAGCGCGTAGCGCTGTGCAGTTGGAGGTGAGCCGCCAGCAGTGGTTCAAATGGCTCTGAGCACCATGGGACTCAACTGCCGTGGTCATCAGTCCCCTAGAACTTAGAACTACTTAAACCTAACTAACCTAAGGACATCACACACATTCATGCCCGAGGCAGGATTCGAACCTGCGACCGTAGCAGTCGCACAGTTCCTGACTGCGCGCCTAGAACCGCGAGACCACCGCGGCCGGCGCCAGCAGTGGTGGATGTGGGTAGTGAGATGGCGGAGTTTTGAGAGCGGATGATCTGGACGTGTATCCATCAGAGAGAGTTTATTTGTAAAACTGGATGTCATGATCTCATATATATATATATATATATATATATATATATATATATAGGGTGTTTCAAAAATAACCGGTATATCTGAAACGGCAATAAAACCTAAACGAGCAGCGATAGAAATACACCGTTTGTTGCAATATGCTTGGGACAACAGTACATTTTCAGGCGGACAAACTTTCGAAATTACAGTAGTTACAATTTTCAACAACAGATGGCGCTGCAAGTGATGTGAAAGATATAGAAGACAACGCAGTCTGTGGGTGCGCCATTCTGTACGTCGTCTTTCTGCTGTAAGCGTGTGCTGTTCACAACGTGCACGTGTGCTGTAGACAACATGGTTTATTCCTTAGAACAGAGTATTTTTCTGGTGTTGGAATTCCACCGCCTAGAACACAGTGTTGTTGCAACAAGACGAAGTTTTCAACGGAGGTTTAATGTAACCAAAGGACCGAAAAGCGATACAATAAAGCATATGTTTGAAAAATTTCAACGGACTGGGAACGTGACGGATGAACGTGCTGGAAAGGTAGGGCGACCGCGTACGGCAACCACAGAGGGCAATGCGCAGCTAGTGCAGCAGGTGATCCAACAGCGGCCTCAGGTTTCCGTTCGCCGTGTTGCAGCTGCGGTCCAAATGACGCCAACGTCCACGTATCGTCTCATGCGCCAGAGTTTACACCTCTATCCATACAAAATTCAAACGCGGCAATCCCTCAGCGCCGCTACCATTGCTGCACGAGAGACGTTCGCTAACGATATAGTGCACAGGATTGATGACGGCGATATGCATGTGGGCAGCATTTGGTTTACTGACGAAGCTTATTTTTACCTGGACGGCTTCGTCAATAAACAGAACTGGCGCATATGGGGAACCGAAAAGCCCCATGTTGCAGTCCCATCGTCCCTGCATCCTCAAAAAGTACTGGTCTGGGCCGCCATTTCTTCCAAAGGAATCATTGGCCCATTTTTCAGATCCGAAACGATTACTGCATCACGCTATCTGGACATTCTTCGTGAATTTGTGGCGGTACAAACTGCCTTAGACGACACTGCGAACACCTCGTGGTTTATGCAAGATGGTGCCCGGCCACATCGCACGGCCGACGTCTTTAATTTCCTGAATGAATATTTCGATGATCGTGTGATTGATTTGGGCTATCCGAAACATACAGGAGGCGGCGTGGATTGGCCTCCCTATTCGCCAGACATGAACCCCTGTGACTTCTTTCTGTGGGGACACTTGAAAGACCAGGTGTACCGCCAGAATCCAGAAACAATTGAACAGCTGAAGCAGTACATCTCATCTGCATGTGAAGCCATTCCGCCAGACACGTTGTCAAAGGTTTCGGGTAATTTCATTCAGAGACTACGCCATATTATTGCTACGCATGGTGGATATGTGGAAAATATCGTACTATAGAGTTTCCCAGACCGCAGCGCCATCTGTTGTTGAAAATTGCAAGTACTGTAATTTCGAAAGTTTGTCTGCCTGAAAATGTACTGTTGTCCCAAGCATATTGCAACAAACGGTGTATTTCTATCGCTGCTCGTTTAGTTTTTATTGCCATTTCAAATATACCGGTCATTTTTGAAACACCCTGTATATATATATATATATATATATATATATATATATATATATATATATATATATATATATATATATACTTACTTACTTATCGCGAATGGACCAGAAGGATCACGCAAAGCTTTCTGACGTCGTTTCTTCCATACTTCTTTCATTCGTTCTCCATGTTTTCTTTTTCTTTCTTCTGTCCATTTTGTTCCTGGTCTTTTTAGTGCTTCCCTCTCCGACAATACATTCCACTTTTCCACCTTATTTCTAAAAGTTTTTCTATCTTTGACATCTTTAAGTTCAATATTTGCTTTTTGTAAATCTAATTTTACTTGGCTAATCCATGGTGTTGTTGATTTGACTTTTTCTATGTAAGTGAGAATTCTGTTGGTGAGTCGTGTGGGGGGAAGTCTAGTGACATGTCCATAAAATTTTAATCTTCGCCTTCTTATGTCTGCTGCCAGGTTTGATATAGTTTCTGTGGTTCTTCTTGATTGTATCCGGTATCCTTCTTCTGTTAATTTTGGACCTAAAATCTTTCTCATAATTTTTCGTTCTTCTTTTAGTATTTTTTCTAAATCACATTTTGTGTGGAGTGTGAGCGTTTCACTAGCATATAGCGCTGCTGGCTTAATTACTGCGCAGTAGTGTCTGATTTTTGTGTTCGAGGAGATGCATTTTTTATTGTATATTTCATGTGTCATACCATATGCTCTCTTCATTTTCTGTTGTCTGATCTTCTGTGCAACTTTCTCTCCTCCGGTTGGCTCCAAAATTTCACCTAGGTATTTAAAATGTTTTACTCTATTTATTTTTCCATATTTTGTGTTCAAACTGTGTATATGGAATTTCGTACAGAAAAATTCTGTCTTTTGAAACGAAATTTGTAAACCTACTTTATCCGCGCATTCCTTAAGGATCTCTATTTGTTTGGTGGCGATTTCTTCATCATCTGCAAGTATGGCCAAGTCGTCCGCGAATGCTAAACAAGATATCTCCACGTTGTCTTTGGTTCTACCAAGATGGATTGGTTTCCAGTAGCATTGATTTTTTAATTCTTTTTCCCATTCCTTAATGACTTTATCCAGGACTATATTAAACAAAAGTGGAGATAGCCCGTCACCTTGACGTACTCCAGTTTTTATGAGAAAAGGTTCAGAGATTTCTCCCCTGAATTTAACTTTAGATACAGTGTCTGTCAGTGATTCTTTGATAAGCCTTAGTGTTTTGGAGTCAAGTCCAAGTTCCTCTAAAATGTTAAACAAAGATTGCCGGTCAATTGAGTCATAGGCTTTCTTAAAATCTACAAATGTACAAATTATGGGGGCATTTCTAATTGCTTTGTGTTTTAATATTGTCTTTAAATTAAATATTTGTTCTATGCATGAGCGACCGGGGCGGAAGCCTGCTTGATAATCACCAATTTGGCATTCCAGCTGCTCTTGTGTTCTTTTCAGCAGGCATGTTGAGAGAATTTTGTAGGTGACTTGTAAAAGTGAGATTCCCCTGTAGTTATTGACATTTGTTCTGTCTCCTTTTTTATGTAACGGGTGAATAAGGGCACATTTCCACTCCTCTGGTAATTCTTCTGTTTCCCATATTTTTGTTATTATTTTTGTGAGCTCTTGCAACGTCTTTGGTCCTAGGTTTTTTAATAGCTCTGCAACAATGCCATCTTCGCCAGATGTTCTATTATTTTTTAAGTTTTTAATGTGACATTTGATTTCTTCCTGTGTTGGTGGTAATGAATCCGGTTGAGCGTTGGCACAGATTTCTTTGGGAAACCTTAAACTAGGTTCTGGACAATTTAGTAGGTTAGAAAAATATTGAGCCAATACTTGACAGTTTTCCTGGTTTGTTAGGGCTAATTTACCATCTGGTTTTCTGAAACATAAATTTTGAGGGATATATCCTCGTATTTTATCTGCGAAAGTTCTGTAGAAGTCTCTTGTATTATAGTTTTGGAAATTTTCTTCTATGGCATCCAGTTGTGCCTTTGTGTACTTCCTTTTTGCTTGCCTAATAGATTTTGCATCCTGTTTTCTAACCTCGTTAAATAAATGTAGACTTTCTTGTGATTTTTTACTGTTATATTCTTGAAATGCCTTTTTTCTCCTTTCCAATGCATTTTCACAGTCTGAATCCCACCAAGGGTGTTTGAATATCTTTTTCAAGGGAATAGTTTCCTTAGCTATTCGCGTGATTTTAGAATGAAATTCTTCCCATGTGTTTGCCTTTTCCTTCTCCCATTCTTCTTTTACTTTAGATTCTTTAATCTTCTTGGTGTCATATTTCTGTATTTCTGTTTTCTTCTGATGACTTCTTCGTGCTGTAAACTTGATTTTAATTCTAGTTAGGTAATGGTCTGAATCAATGTTTGCTCCTCTGCGTACTTGGACGTCGTAAATTTCTTTTTGTACTGGGTATGAAATCGCCACGTGATCTATTTGAAACTCGCCAATTTGTTGTATAGGAGATCTCCATGTCTTTTGTTTTCTTGGACATTTTCTTAGAGATGTTGACATTATCTTCAGGTTATTCTGCTTACATAGTTCGACGAGCCTTGTACCATTTTTATTGGTAAATTTATGTGCAGGATATTTGCCTACGGTTTTTTGGTGGATTTTCTCTCTACCAATTTGGGCATTAAAATCGCCGAGTAGAACTTTTGTATCATCTTTTGGAAACTTGGCCATTATATTCTCCAAATTTTCCCAGAACTTTTCTGTTTCTATGGGGTTTTTCTTGTTGTCTCCGTTTGTGGGAGCATGAACATTAACCATTGTGTATGTTTTGTTGGCACATTGTAAGCGCATCGTCATTATCCTATTATTTACGGGAGTAACTTCCTTGATGGAGCTGCGCACGCTCTTGTGTATGATAAACGCCATCCCGAGATGGGGGGCTCCTCTTCCGATTCGTTTATCCGTCTTGCTCTTAAAGATGCGATAGTTGCCATAATCTGATGTTTCTTCATCTGTAAAACGTGTCTCCTGTAAAGCTAGTATTACTATCTTTTGCTTTTCAAGTTCTGTTGTAAGGTTTAGAAGTTTTCCTGGTTGGATTAATGTATTTATGTTAAAGGTTCCAATGTATGTAGGTGTTTTAAGTGGAAGTTTGCCAGAGAGCTCCGACTTTCTCTGATGTAATCGTGTAAGTCCAGGTTCCCCAGAATCCGAATTCCTGGTTGCCATCTGTTGATGGGTGGATTGGTTACCACCTGGGGTAATGTTGTTATTACTTGCACGAGTCATACTTGCTTGTAATCAAGTTGGTCCAGTGTTTCCACTGGGTGTGTTTCCACTGGGTGTTTAGAACCAGAGATTGTTAGTTCCTGGAGCATTATGACCTGCGACCGTAGCGGTCGCGCGGTTCTAGACTGAAGGGCCTAGAAACGCACGGCCACATCGGCCGGCTAGTCCTTGTGACTTTTTTCTTTTCTAGAAATTGAAAAATGTCTTAAACGGGCAACATTTTGGGACATTAGAAAGACATTCAAAAGAATGTGATCGACATGTTAAAGGCTCTACCAGCTGATACTATTCAGAGCTGCTACGAAGACAGAACAACGACCCAGCCGGTGTATAGCGGCCGGAAGGTACTATTTTAAAGGGGACAATATCGTTGTTTGTAGAAAAATAAAAACTTTGTTAGAAGAAAAATCAGTCTCATTACTTTTCTCGCCCTGATGGCCCTAATCAGGTCGGATTAAATAAATAAATATAATTATGGTCTTGGAGGCGATAGAATGCACTCAGGTACCAGCCTTCACATCAGTTTTTATGAGTGAATTAAGGCATGATACGTTTAAAGTCCTTGAAAAATGTAACATACCCTAACATATTTAAGATTTTATAATATAATACTCACAAGGGGAGCCCACGACGTTTGGAAAGCGGATTTACTGCAAACTTGGTGCACTCGTAGTACTCCATGAGGACAACAAAATGTGTAAGCAGTAGCCCGTACTTCTCAAGCGTTGCTGAGAAAATCGTAAGATAATTTCGGTCGTCAAATATATATCTGTGCGTGGCCATTTTAACCATGAAGCGGCTGTAGCCGAGTGGTCGCGGCACGGTAGCTCAGCGTGTTCGGTTAGAGCGTTAGCTTTCCTTTCTAATAAAATATCTGAACGAACAGACCATCGAACAAACTGAACGGGTATCATCGGACGTCCACCCTAAACAGATTCAACGAATAATAAAAAACAAATTTAAAAAAAAAGAGTGGTTGGCGTTCAAGCCGCTGGATCGCTGGATCGAGTTCTGTTCCTCAGTCTTTTTTTTTTTTTTTCAACACAGTCATTTTCTTTATTATTTATATTACAATTGGTCTAATGGGGAAAATACGTGTAATCTGATGAACTTTTATTAAATTTACAATGTTATTTGGTAGTCAACTAGTTTTTATTATCACAAATAATGTAATATTCATAACTATCGACTAGTAAACGGCCAAACGCAAAAAGGGATACTGAAAATGTATGCTTCTCCGTGACTTTAGAAATCCCTTACACCTGGAAGAAGCCCGAAACGACTTGTTACCTCCACGTTTTGACCGGCACAGACGGCTTTCGAAAGATGTACAGTTAACTGTCGCTTTCGACTTTACGAGTACAAGTTGCAGGATGGTATTTTTTGTAAAAACATGGAAAATATAAAGTTAAACGGCACCAGCTGCATTGAATAAATGCTATGTTTCCGCATACGCAAGGTCTTTTGACGTTTTCGATGGAAAAAAAAACCTCGTTAACTTTTTCAAAAACCTCTCTTTCAGACGATAATTTGGAAGCAAACCATGCATAACGCAGTATTTCCTTAAAAATCGCTGCTGATAATTAGTTATGCCGTATCGAGTGTATTTTAATAGCGTCTTCCAAGAAGCAATTTCTCGTTCCCTTTCGATTAAATACGAACAGTTTTGAAGACACGGACAAGCATACATTTTCAGTATCATTACTAGTCGATAGTTATAAATATTATATTATTTGTGATAATAAAAATTAGTAGACTGCCAAATAACATTGTAAATTTAATAAAAGTCCATCCGATTACACGTATTTTTCCCACTGTATCAATTGTAATATAAATAGTAAAGAAAATGACTGTGTTGAAAATAAAAAAAACTGACGAACGGAACTCGATCCAGCGATCTAGCGGCTTGAACACCAACTACTTTTTTTTTAAAAAAAAAAAAAATTTTGTTCTGTATTGATCGCTGAATTTGTTCAGGGCGGACGTCCGATGACACCCGCTCAGTTTTTTCATTAGAAAGGAGAGCTAACGCTCTGACCGAACACGCTGAGCTGCCGTGCCGGCACCACTCGGATGCAGTCGCTTTGTGGTTACAATGGCCACGCACAGATATATATTTGACGACCGAACTTATCTTGCGATTTTCTCAGCAACGCTTGAGAAGTACGGGCTACTGCTTACACATTTTGCTGTCCTCATGGAGTACTACGAGTGTACGAAGTTTACAGTAAATCCGCGTTCCAAACGTCGTGGCCTCCCCTTGTCAGTCTTTCTAACTTCATTTACAATTTTCCTACTGTGGTGTGCGTACAGTAACACCTTCAGTACACACACCATCAGATTACTTGACTTGTCACTCTAACGAAGTAGGCGAGTGTCAGCAATATGTCTCGTGGTCTTATTGTGGCGTGTTTATCTTCTGCCGTTAGGTCAGACGATAGAAATGCCACTTGCACGCTTAGAGTAGCAGATTGACGGTGACCAACTTTAAACAGAACTTGATTAATTTTTACACACATTTATTAAAATAATAACAACCATAAAAATTACTTAATTTGGTTCTGGATGCTATTTACAACTGACAATCTGAAGTTCCTTTGGTATTAGTACGTTAATCTTATTTTCACATATATCTCTGATACTTGACAAAAGTGTCTATACATTTATCTTCATGGCTATGTACAGGAATATGGTAATCTTATTAGGCGCAGACTGAAACTTGACTATAGACTGGTACAGACAAATGTAGATTGGTACAGACTGGTGCAGACAAATGCAGATTGACCAATCGGAGGTTTGTACACTCGTTATAATACCTCGCGCGTTCATGTATCACTGCGCGAGTGTGATCCGCGAGGAGAAAAGGTTCTACGTTAGCAGCAATCTCATTGGCTGCGTTACATATTAATACGCGGATCGGCGGAAGCAAAATTTGGTCCGTCTCTATAGCAGCGCCATCTCGTAGTGCGGAGGCGGACGAGCGCTGCACCTGCACTGTTGTGCTTAGTGGGGCGTGCTGTAGTGGTAAAGTTGTGTACGCGCTGACTACGTGGAACAATGTACACCACACCTACTATGGGGTAAACATTACACAGGAGTTAAAGAATCTATAGTCACGTTTAACTCAATTACTTTTCCTGTGTGACTTTTTTTGCACCGAGTTAATAGCATCAAAGTGCAACTGCTTATGTTATATAACGGTGTGTAAACTTAAGGATGAAAGTAACTTTCACTGCCAAGTAACAAAACTCGATCAAACTTGGGGCATACATAGAAATATTTGCTACAGTATAATACAAAAGGCAAATGAAAGAAATGCTGCAAGAGACGAACCGAAATGACACTTTTATTCAGAGATAAATATTACACTGAAATTACCGCGTTTCGTGATGGTTTCCTGATCATTAGACAAGCCGTAACATGAATCTTAGTAGGGTGTGTGGTTACCACGAACAGTAATTTATGCTCTGCAACGTGCTGCCATGGTGGCCACAAGGTTGGTAAGGGCTTCTTGTGGCAGGGCGTTCCAGTTCCCCACTAGTGCGGTTGCCAACTGCTGGGTGGTCGTCGGTGCCTATGGACACTCTACAATATGTCTCCCAACCACTTTCCACAGGAGTTCGACAGGATTTATGTAGGGGTAACGAGCTAACTAGTTCAATTGCTGAACATCCTCTCGTTCCAAGAACTCCTCCACATGCACTGTCCTGTTTGTCGCACGTTGTCGTCCATAAAAGTGAGGAAGCAGTACAGTGTCATAATAGCGTTGACCGGTGGGTGTACACTATACCTCCCCATCACACCTGGACCTCCAAACTGATCATATTCGACGATGTTGCTGGGTGTATGACGTGTTTCCATCTCCTGCCATTTGAAGATACGTCCACAGTCAACAGATTGAATCTGCTCTCATGCGAGAAGAGCACGCGGCCCACTCCACTTGGTCCTATCACTATGCTCTTTCTTCTAGTTTCTCTTTGCACCACTGAAAACAGTGCCGCTGATATACGGGTTTCAACGGACCGCAACATAACAGTCGTCGAACAAAGAGATCACACCAACCAGTCGCCGTGCCACTGTGGAGATTGCGTGCCTTGCGAGCCGGTAAAATATGGTTGTCATGCTACCGCTTTTTGTACATCCCCATGGTTACTCTGCAATTCACACTTAAGTGCCTGGCAGAGGGTTCATAGAACCATTTTCATACTACTTCTCTACCATTCCACTCTCGAATGACGCGGGGAAAAAAGTAACACATAAATCTTTCCGTTCGAGCTCTGATTTCTCTTATTTCATTACGACGGTCATACGTAGGGAGTCAACAAAATATTTTCTCATTCGGAAGAGAAAGTTGGTGATTGAAATTTCGTAAATAGATCTCGCCGCAAAGAAAACCGCCTTTGTGACTGCCATCCAAACAAGCGTATCATATCAGTGACACCCTCACCCCTATCGCGCGATAATACGAAACGAGCTACCCTTCTTTGCACTTTTTCGATGTCCTCCGTCAGTCCTACCTGGTAGGGATCCCACACCGCGCAGCAATATTCCAGCAGAGGACGGAGTAGTATAATTTAGGCTGTCTCTTTAGTGGGTTTGTCGCATCTTCTAGGTGTTCTGCCAACAAAGCGCAGTCTTTGTTTTGCCTTCCCCACGATATTATCTATGTGGTCTCTCCAATTTAAGTTGCTTGTAATTCTTAGATTTGTCCGATTTATCGTATACCCAAAATTTATTGGATTTCTTTTAGTATCCATGTGGAAGACCTCGCACTTTTCCTCGTTTAGTGCCAATTGCCACTTTTCGCACCATACAGAAATTCTCTCTAGATAATTTTGTAATTGGAATTGATCGTCTGATGATTTTACTAGACGGTAAATTACAGCGTCATCTGCAAAAAATCTAAGGGGGCTGCTCAGATTTTCACCTAGATCTTTTATGTAAATGAGGAACAGCAGAGGGCCTATGACACTACCTTGCGTAACGCCAGATATCACTTCTGTTGCACTCGATGGTTTACCGTCTATCACCACGAAATGTGACCTCTCTGAGAGGAAATCACGAATCCACAACTGACACCATACTCCATATGCAAGCAATTTCATTAATAGTCGCTTGTGAGGAACGGTATCAAAAGCCTTCTGGAAATCTAGGAATATGGAATCGATCTGAGATCCCTTGTCGACAGCACTCATTACTTCATGGGAATAAAGAGCTAGCTGTGTTGCACAAGAACGATATTTTCTTAATCCACGTTGGTTATGTATCAATAAGTCATTTTCTTCGAGGTGATTCATAATGTTCGAGTACAATATATGCTCCAAAATCCTACTGCAAATTGAGGTCAGTGATATGGGTCTGTAATTCAATAGGTTACTCCTATTTCCTTTCTTGAATGTTGGTGTGACCTGTGCTACTTTCCAGTTTTTAATGTGGGTCCCTTCTTGTCTATTGCACAATCAGCGATGTTCTGCTGGGGTAGTTGTCCTTGGTCGATCACCTCCTGTACTTCAGGCAGCAGTGCCTGTCTTTCGGAACGCTTCCTATGCACATGAAACAATGCTGTGAGCAACACCAAATCCGTATTTTTTTCCAATTTCCCGTGTGAAGTCATCGAAATGTGTCTCTGGGCAAATTGTAAATTTGTAACGAAGAATACCACCACAGCGCACCGTAACTGCTTGCTGATTGACGCACACTGTCTTTTACCGTTCCCCTTCAACTGCGTCACTTTGCGGGCCCAGTAGCATTTGACATATATGGTCACGCTGACCTCCCCACATTTGACGTCCATGATTCGGCGCACGACTGGGAGATATCTGGCTATATTCGCCCGCACTCTCAGACATTTCCGCAGAGTACTCAATATGCTATGTTACTTTAACTAGCACGTCGTTAAATTTCACAGGGCAGTGTAGTTCGCGCTCGTAAAGGTAACGTGGGAATACGTTTTATCTGCCGGTATCACACTACCTGGTATTAGCGTACATCAGATCAGCTTATCCTCGTAGCACGAAGTTTAAATACAAAAGCTACCAAACACGGCACTTGAAACAAAGGTTTAATCCAATATGGCGACCACTCGGTTTGTTTCTATCAGCAGATCGCAGCACTGACGTAATAACTGATAAAAACAGGTAGGGAAACAACTATAATTGCCACGCCTGATATCGCAAGATAACCATTTGGGCCGTTCTTGTTCAATACCTGCCGAGTAACAATTACACCTCTCGTGAAATGCAATGTTTACGCAGTTCTAAACAACTAGGATTTATGACTTCGTTTATAAGGTACTCTTAACACGAGCATACAAAAATAAAAGCGAATAACTGTTAGCATAATGGTTGCAGTGACAATACAGCTGAATAATTCTTCGGTGAAAAAAAGTAAATGATACAGATGTTGCCTCAGTTTTGAAGCTAGTATTAAAAAACATTTCATGGGAAGATAATGAACCGCACCAGCGCTATAAATCTTGATATCTTTCGATGGGGGAGATGAAGTGGTACAACTATGCGGGAAAAGCAAATGGCACGCTTCGATTTATTTGCGGAGTAGTGAGTAATTTCATTTTTTCTTCGGAAGAGATTGATGACAAAACTGCCGTACGACCATTATTGGAAAATCGCGCGAGTGTATGGGTCTGTACCACAGATCGCACCAGTGACGTAATAACTGATAAAAACAAGTGGTGAAACAACTACACTATCTGATGAAAAGTATCCGGACACCCCTGTGTAATACGTAAAGTAAAGGACTTTTAGTCACTGAATTGTCGTCTGAGCTACAAATCTATCAGGGGAATTTGAACTCTTATATAGCCGCCTTGTATGTATTGTATGTTAACGGGGGACCTAGAAACGACGGAGAGGCTCCGTCCCCGCCGCAACCGCAGAGGTCCACAACCCCACGACGACTACCGCAGTCCACTTCACCCCTCCGCCGCCCCACACCGAACCCAGGGTTATTGTGCGATCCGGCCCCCGGTGGACCCCCCCAGGGAACGTCTCACACCAGACGAGTGTAACTCCTATGTTTGCGTGGTAGAGTAATGGTGGTGTACGCTTACGTGGAGAACTGGTTTGCGCAGCAATCGCCCACGTAGTGTAACTGAGGCTGAGTAAGGGGAACCAGCCCGCATTCGCCGAGGCAGATGGAAAACCGCCTAAAAACCACCCACAGACTGGCCGGTTCACCGGACCTCGACACAGATCGGCCGGGCGGATTCGTGCCGGGGACCAGGCGCTCCTTCCCGTCCGGAAAGCCGTGATTTAGACCGCACGGCCAACCGGGCGGGCATATACGAGGTGTGGCTAGAAAAAAACCGGACTAGTACTGGTGAAACAATAAAACGAATGCAATAAGGCTGAAAGTCGCGTGGCCTGTCACGTGACTCTCGCTCCGCCTACTGCTCGAGTTTCATCTGCCTCCTGCACTCAGTCTGCCCGTGGCGTCTGTTTTAAGTAGTTGACGTTTTGTCTGTGCGTCGGAAAATGTTGAGTGTACAGAAAGAACAGCATGTTAACATCAAATTTTGTTTCAAACTAGGAAAATCTGCAAGTGATGCGATGATTGTTTATCGCGAACACAAGTGTTTGAGTGGTTTAAACGATTTAAAGATGGCCGCGAAGACACCAGTGATGACACTCGCACTGGCAGACCATTGTCAGCAAAAACTGATGCAAACATTGAAAAAATCGGTAAACTTGTTCGACAAGATCGCCGTTTAACAATCAGAGCAGTGTCTGAGTTAACAGGAGTTGACAAGGAAAGTGTTAGGCAGATTCTTCATGAAAGTTTCAACATGAACAAAGTGTGTTCAAAAATGGTTCCAAAGTGTCTCACAATTGAACAGAAGGAACGCCGAAGAATGATTTGTTCTGACATCCTGGAAAACATTGAAAGTGATCCCACCTTCTTACAAAATGTTATTACTTGCGATGAATCGTGGTTTTTTACTTACGATCCCGAAACTAAACGCCAATCGATGCATTGGAAAACTCCTGGTTCTCCACGACAAAAAAAAGCACGAATGTCAAAATCGAAATTCAAGGCAATGATGATTGTTTTTTTTTTTTGACATCAAAGGGATTGTGCACATTGATTGGGTACCAGAGGGACAAACAGTGAATCAGCATTACTACATTAGCGTCCTGGCTACCCTACGTGAGCGAGTACGGAGAAAACGGAACGATTTGTGCAGGGAGGAGACCCCCAAGAGGGATCATTGCCGACAAAATTTTATTTAAATAAATTTTTCAATGCATAATGTTCGGCCGTAGCCGGCTTGGGCATACTGTGGTGGAAGGTGCTGGCCGGAAGACCATGGTCGGCACATTCCTGCCACGTGCTCCTCGGTCAGACTCAAGTCCCACGGGTTGGTTGCGCTGACGGGGGCACGCTACTAGCAAGGCACGTTGACGGAATCAATCCTCCAATCAGAGACTAATCGTGTGATCACGTGGGGACGCGGCCGGGAGCGGCGAGGGCGGCTCGGAAACAGCTCCGCGCTCTCTTTGCTTCTGACCTCGGCCCCGAGTAGTCGCTCCTCTAGTCTCTGCTTCTCTGATGAGCAGACGGCAACCCCTCTTGGGGCTGCTCAGCCCTACGTAGGCACCACTGTACCATCATTACAAGAATAAACTGGGTCCATTCCACTCAATTAACTTTCATTTTACAACGCCCTCCGCTCCTGACTTCTATCCTGACGAACAGATTTGTGGAGAAAAAAGTCATGGATCCTTCACCAAGACAATGCCGCAGCTCACAGTGCGTTGTCAGTGAAGACGTTTTTGGCAAAACACAACATTCCCATCTTAGATCATCCACCCTACTCCCCTGATTTGGCCCCCTGTGACTTTTTTCTTTTCCCTAAAGTCAAGTCAGCTTTGAAAGGAACTAGATTTGAGACTGTTGAAGCAGTAAAAGAAAAAGCGACGGAAGTAATGTATGGACTTACCGAAAATGATCTGCAGCATTGCTATGAACAGTGGAAAATTCGTATGGAGCGGTGTAGAGACCGAGGAGGAGAGTACAATAAAGGAGATAACATGAAATTGTAAATAATTGTAAATAAATGTTTTTTCCAGCATCAGTCCGGTTTTTTTCTAGCCGCACCTCGTATAGCCGTCTTAATCGACTATTCGTGACACGATTATGAAGTGGAAACACAAGAATCAGCGGTGGGTTAACAAAGACTAGGCAGTCCTCATGTACTGACGGACAGGGACCGTCGATTATTGCGGAGGTTGGTTGTAAACATCGAATGAAATTAGCGGAAGGAACCACTCGTGAGATGCAAAGTGCTACCAGCTGTCCAGCTAACACCATTGCTTTCCGTAGGAAGTTTAAAAGAATGGGGTACAGTGGTCGAGAAGCTCCTCATAAACCACACATTTCCGTAAAAACTAAGCGGCACGAGTTGGTTGCGAGCTAACATACCACAGATGTTCGAGCTCACATGCGGTTCCTCTTCGTCGAAATGTCTTGGCTCAAACTCGTCTAGGGGGTGAACCGCACGTGCCGCATTACACGCACTAAATTAGGCACTTGTGGCCCTTTGGTTAAATTGTCTGGATGATGGCAAGTTTGCGAAATACAAAGTTAAAATAACATATAGTAACAGTAATAATAACATCGGGAACTTAATTAACGACCCATAAATGATGAAGGCCACACAGTTGCGATTTGGTTAGAATAATGTTTATTCAGAAAGCAAACTAATAGCGAAGTGGTCGTATTTAGAGTTACTGTTACACTCGAGCGCATATCCATTTGATACAGTTCGATCATTCACAATCTCATCGTGAAGCCCAAGTCCAATACTCCGCCTCCTTAACTACACGAAAAGTTACAGTTCGCACCAGGCGCGCGCGGCTGCTCACCGCTCATAGACTAAGTCCCACAATACCACACAACGCTAAATTTTCTAAGTCGTTTCACTTTCTAGCTGCCTGAAGACCGACCGCCCGCTTGCGCATCTCCACCAGCACTGACTGCCCTGTGCTCGTCCCCGGCCGCGTTTCCCGCGCGCCGAATATCCTCGATTTATTGACTAGGGCAGTTCCCTTTCCTGAAACCGTCCATCTCATTGGCTGCAGCTTGTTTTTTCATTTTAACATATTTTAAATAATCAAAGCTTGATAACATTCACGTTCTAAATAAAGTAACAATAATATCGATTACATAATAAACGTTAAATTCTTTTATATAAAACCAATACAATTTCCTTCTTAACTTTGAATGTCACGGCCATTAGCCTTGCACCAATGTGCTTTTTGATAAATAAAGAACAAAAGTAACTATTATTCACTAAACTTATGAAACGTCCACTTAGAAAAATTATACATGACTGTGCTTAAACTGACACACAATATTTTTAGCGCAACGCAATCTGACTTTCAAAAATCCCTACAAAAGAATGGCCCTGACTAACATTAACCTATACCTTTCATGAATCACTTACCTCACAAAAATCTTCGTTACACCAACTATTGCAATACAGCCAGCGCCACTACTGCCAGCTAAATAAAAGATTCAAACTACTGAAGGCACTAACAACAGATAGGCATAGTTAGCAAATGAAAGATTTTGATAGAGAACAAACAATGTATTTACCTTAATAGTGTTCAAAAGTCATAATATATATAGCAGTTCATGACATCCTGTCTTACAAATTTCAAAACTCCGCCATTTCTCTCCCCACATCCACCACTGCTGGCGGCTCACCTCCAACTGCGCAACGCTCCGCGCTGTTAACAGCCAACAGCCCAACACTACAATGGCAGACAACAATGCAAACTAGCCACAGACTGCACACAGCACAGTCAGTGATTTTCATACAGAGCGCTACGTGGCGTTACCAATAAGAAAACCTAAACAGCCTACTTACAAACTTTACGACAAATATTCTATTATCTAATGATTCAATAAGGTGTCTTGCTGTCATCGTTCAATGTGTTTTGTGTGGAGGAAGTGATAATCTGATGCTTAACTGAAAATATTGATAATTTAAATTTACTGTATCTTTTAAACAAATGTAGTTATGGAGTCGATATTTACATCATTTGTCATTTTAATGATGCGGTTCTATATGAAATATCGATCGTTAAGATCGACCAAAGCGTTCAGACTTTACCATTCAGGTTATTCTTACAAAACTCGTTAATTTCACTTTAACAGTAAATCCTAAACTATTATAGATATGATCAAAATTCAAGTTTTATTAGGATCACCGTAAAATTTTATGAAGGCTGGTAGATTAAAATTACTGTGGCTTAATTCCCTACACTTCTACAGAATTAAATAGTTTTCATAAATGTTTCCCTTTATGGCCGATCTTAGGTCCGCCATATTTAACGCTGCTGCGTCTCCTTGGGCACAAAAGCCTTCTACTGTGTTTCCCTATGACGTAGCTTCTCGTCTTTCTCACTCGCACACTACAGCGCTTAGGCCTCCATAGACAACAGACGCTTGCGAGTTTCCCCATCTCGTGGTGAATCTGCGCCCTTTGTGGCATTCGGTCCTGGACGACAGGGTTCGTTTCACAATTCCTGAAGGCTGACTCTTTCCGCCATATACTTAAATGAGAGCGAAATGCTCGTTAACTCACATGGTGTCAAGACCGACGTCACTTATAGTGGGTGGCTGGAAACCAGTGAGTCGATGAATCACACTGTACCCCGTGGCAATCCGAAGGAAGAGTTTCGTTTTGGCGAATGCTCGGAGAACGTTCTCTCTCATCAGTGAAGTATGGAGGAGGTGGTGTTACGGGTTACGGTTATTTTTCGTGGTTAGGGAGTGCTCCTCTCCTTGTGCTTAAGAAAACGCTGAATGCGGAAGGATGTGAATACATTTTATAGCATTGAGTACTGTGTAGAGGAACAGAGATGAGACATAAAGCAGCTTCTGTGAGGAAATAGTTTGTGGACACTAACATTCCTGACATGAACTGGCCTGTCCTGCCTGAACCCGATAGTTTTTTTGAGATGTGTTAGAAAGTCGACATCGCTCCAGACCCCAGCGTCCAACCTCCATCTTCTCTACGTTAAACGTAATCGCGAGTGTGGACAACCATCAGCTGTAGAATGGAATGATGACAATGAAAAGTGGTGCCTGACTAGGACTCGAACCCGGATTTCCCGTTTATCGCGAGCGGTCAGCTCACCATTTGGCTATCCGTGCACGACTCACGGCCAGACGCAAACTTCCATATGTCGTCAACCACACGTCTACAACCTGTATGGTTGATGACATATGAGGTTGGTACAATAATACGCTCTAAGGGAAAAAAAGGAAGAAAGTTATGCAGATTGGTCACAGATTCATATACACACAAAAATGGACGAAAAGTACAAAATTTTGAAGTTTGACAGCCGTTGGATGAATGTATGACGCTGCACTGCATTTTCATTACGCAACTGGCAAAGATAAATGAGCCATGGCGGCTGGCGCTAGGGTGATCTACTTGCATCGCTGATATCGATATTCGGCTGTCTTTCTATCTTTGACTGGTCCCCGGCGGTGTGACGTGTGAGTCTCCGGTCGGCGTTCAACGAGCCAACTTGTGTTGAAAACAAGCCTGCGTCCCTAACCGTGGTGCACGGGCCTCGCCGTGCTCGCCGCCCTTGTCTTTTGTCGCGCCGGATGTACAGCGCCGATCACTGGGCGCCTTGATGTGCAAAATTGTGGTGGGTTCGTCGTCTCACGCTGAACAGCTTCTCAGCTGGTAATTTGCAAGCTCCAAGTTACGTATGACTTTTATTCTGTGTTTAACTAAGAAGATTGCTGAAACTTATTGTGGCATAGGTAGCTGCCGGAGATGGTTCTGAACTTGGTTCCACAGTGGTTGTTTTAAGGAGGCTGATGTTTCTCATTTCGTTTATCATCATATGTGGAGTGCGTGTTTTAAGTGGTTTTCATGCAAATTTTAACTTGTTTTAGGACATATTGACCGCTTTAGGACTGGTTGCGGCTGTGTATGCGCCCAGCAGCCGTAGAGTTAATGGTTTAATCATTTGTTACGGCAGGATTTGGTATGTTTATTTAATGTTGAAAGTGCCTTAAGGCAACTGGAAGTGTTCTCTAACTTTCCTGCTAATTTACTGGGAGACGGGTAATGTTAGGGTATTGCTCCATAAGAATTTGGGGGGCATGTTTATTATATATTCCAATGTGGCTGTGATGTGACCTTGTTTTCATTGTAATCTATTTGTGCTGCAGGCCATTTGTTAAGTCTGCTCGTTTCCTGGCGTCGGTGCGGTTATGGATTCTTGTCAGGACCGCTCATTGCGAGGCTGGTCGGACTATATACAAATATATACCGCCTGCTAGTGAGCCTGTGCACAAGCCGTTGGAGTGAACGCTCGTATTGCCTGCCGGCTGTAGAGTTATTGCTTCCAAATACTGCTGTGGGACTTAACGCTGTTCTCTAAAGTTAAATGCAACTTGGAAATCATTCTGAGTCATTATGTCCGTTAGTTAAGTGAGGCCACTTTGTTAATATTAGCGTTTCTGTAAGTCATTTTACTGGTTGAGTTATTAATAGCCATTCTTATTTAACACTTATGTTAATCATTTGTGTATCTTTAATGAATGTGCAACTTGTTATATTTCCTGTATTCCAGTTTTGCGACCTTGGTTGGCCCACTTTGCATTTTTAGTATAAGCATGTTTCACTGTGAACCTTTATGTGGGCAGTTCAGTTTTATTAAGCTTTAAGATCTTTGTTTTTTAATGAAGTTGTGGTATTATGTGGCTGTGTAACTTTGGGTTGGAAGTGTATAGTGTTACTAGTCTTTTGAGATATGGTTAAACAAGATCGATTGTTTATGATTATTCACCGTTTCTACTATCTATGATTTTGGTTGCGGACGCAAAATATGATTCTTATTCGTGTTTATGTAATTCAATTACAGTGAAGATTTGTATATTGCATCAGTAAGAGAGCAAATGTCCGAATTGAAGTTTATTATAAAGTCTGTTTTGAGTCAATTAAAATTGTAAAACAATCACAAGCTTGTCCATCACCAGTGATCCCAGGCTTCCTATTTCCTTTAAATAACTGTAGTGAGATTGTAAATTTGAACTGAGCAGTACCACGGCTCAATAAAGAACGGGAGATATGTCGATACTAGGGCATAAATTCATTCCTTGTGCTCAGTTGGATGGTAACTGTGCATCGCAGACAGACATATGAATAGTGCGCAGATGTCAGCATTTGAGAGAGGATGTGTAGCGGGGCTCAAAGAAGCCGTTTGGAGTAATCAGCGAATAGCTCGACATTTCAATAGGAGTATTGCCACTGTTCGACGTTGTTGGCAGGAATCTGTGTACCATAGCTAAGAAAGAAGTGGTTGACCTAGAAAACTGACAGAAAGACAGGAGCAAGCGATCTTCGGGAGGCACTCAGAGCCCCATATTTATCATTATCATCGATCGGACTTGCACCAGGTGATTCATTGATCACAAGGACCATTAATAGACGGCTCACGGAAAGGAGGATGAGCTCACAGGGCCCCTTGCGCTGACTACATTGACCTCTGTACACCAACAGCCCTGTTTGCAGTGGTGTAGGGCACATTCGGCATGGAATATCATGGGAGTTGGTCTTCAGTGATGGGTCTCACTTCCAACTGAGCTGCGAAGGTCGGCGAAGACGAGTCTGGAGACGTTCTAGACAGCGGTGGGGAACCAGACTGAATGTCGCTCGCCAAGTGACCGCCTGACAGCCAGAAGTGCTTGTCTGGGGTGCCGTTTCATTTCACAGAAGGACCTCTTTGGTTCTCATCCGCGGCACGCTTGCAGCACAGTGGCACGTCGGCGATATTCTGCGTCCCTTTTTGTTGCCCTTCGTGGAAAGTCGCCCTGGGCTTACTTTTTAGCAAGATAATGCCCACTCGCACACGGCAAGAGTTTCTACCGCTTGGCTTCGTGCTTACCAAACCCTACTTTTACCCGATTGGGAACGTTTGGAGTATTATGGGCAGGGTCCTCCAACAATTTTGACGATATGACGCTCCAATTGGACAGACTTAGCAGATTATCCCTTAGGAGAACATGCAACTACTCTATCAGAGACAAGACGAATAACTGCTTGCATAGGAGCTAGAGGTGGACCAATGTGTTAGTGAACTGCTCAAATTCTGAAGGTCTTTCTCTTCAATAAACTATCCATTTTGTCTCACATTCAAATTATTTGTTTGTACATGTATTTCACATCTACCTATTTCCTTTCCATTCGTGTAATCCCTTCGTAGGGGTCCTTTTTTGTTTTCTCTTTTTCCTTGGAATGTACTAAACAAAATAAAACTAAGAACTAAGTATCAACACAGAAATAAACCTAGAGTTCAATGGAAATGGAAATGAGCGTTTGGCGTCATTGGCCGGGAGGCCCCTCGCGGGGCAGGTCCGGTCGCCTTCGTGCAAGTCTTATTACATTCGACGCCACATTGGGCGACCTACGCGCCATATGGGGATGAAATTATGATGAAGACGGCACAACACCCAGTCCCTGAGCGGAGAAAATCTCCGACCCAGCCGGGAATCGAACCCGCGCCCGTAGGACGGCAACCCGTCACGCTGACCGCTCACCTATCGGGGCGGACACCTGGAGTTCAATGAATCTACAGAAGACGCTCAAAGTGCTTTTCCTGCCCTTCTAAACAACCATTGCGTGTTTCCAACACTAATTTACAAATTTCGTCGCAAATCTTCCTGGAATAAAGGTTTTCCGATACTGATTGCGTTCGTTCCTTCAAATGTTCAGGATCACGAATCTTGACGGAATGAGTTTCATTTTTTAACACACCCCACACTGTAAATTCAATGAGTGTGGTATCTGAGTATCGTTGCCCAATCTGTTCATCAAAAGTTTCATTTAATAGTCTCTTACAGTAACTTTATAATTTGGGAGTGCTTCGTCTCATTGCAGTATCAACTTTTCCTTAATCGGCGGCGGAAACTAAAAACTGGCCAGGCACGACAAGGTTTAAATGGCTCGAAGCACTATGGGACTTAACATCTGAGGTCATCAGTCCCCTAGACTTAGAACCACTTAAGCCCAACTACCTAAGGACATCACACACATCCATGCCCGAGGCAGGATTCGAACCTACGACCGTAACAGCAGCGCTGTCCCAGAGTGAAGCGCCTAGAACAGCTCGGCCACAGCGACCGGCGCACGACAAGGAGTCGCGCACTGAGGGTCCCGTACAAAATTAAACAGAAATCACTGAGCAAATCAGCCATTTTACACTCGGGCTTCAAATAGGTTACAACAACTGCAAGACAGCCTCATCTTTCAAACTCCACAGGCGAGGTTTACTGAGGGAGTAAACAGTATGCGCACGACAACTTGTTTTCTACTCCATATGCCATCATTCGGAGCACTATTCCGGCAGCCAACAATCAACCTGCACAAGGTGAGAACATTCCAGAAGGCAAATTGCTGGCACACTCTCTCCCAAAACCCAGAAATCAGCCACAATGGACGCTATCGTGCATACGGCTCCGAATACACCAGCAGACCCCAACGGCCACCATGTCAACAGACTGGCCCCTCAGTCCGTACCTGCTGCCTCGTACCAACACCTATCTCCCTACTCGCAAACAGCGATAAACGCGAGTGAATCAGTGCAGCTCTCGCGGTTCCTACAGTCAGTCAAGAGGATCCAACAATAGCACAACGCCGCCACGACTCAGTACAATTACCCGTCGTATACTGCTGACGAAATCTTGTGCTTCAATCCCGGTGTCTGCGTTGAAACGCCGCGACCTTTAGATGAGTGTCATTCCGAAAGTATTTGAACATGTACGTATCACAATCTATTTCCAGTGTGGTGATGAGTTCTATAAACAAGCTGATGCACTAGCCATGGGCTCGCCAATTGCCCCTGACGTTACCAATCTCTTGATGGAGCACTGTGGGGAGATGGCACTAAAAACTGCACGGGTCGTACATGGACACTGCTTCCATTACATGGATGACACTTTCATTATGCGCGAGCATGGAAGAGAGGTTCGAAATGAATTCCTTGACCACATGAACAACGTCCATTAATATATAAAATTTACGAAAGAGTTAGAATAGGATGGATATCTTCCACTTTTAGATATTCTAACTTTTAAAAAAATCAGGCGGTAACTTAAGACATGCAGTCTGTAGAAATGATATCCACACAGAGCTGTATCTTCGTGCGACGAGCTGTCATCTGGCGCAGGCTTACACTGTTCTAACAACTTTAGTTTATGGGGCATGTACAATTTCTGCCAAAGACAGCCTCCCAGCCAAGACGCAACACCTTAAAGAAGTATTCCGCCATAACGAGTACAGCAAAGTGCATAGTGCAAAGTGCACTGAAGAAAACTAATGATGCAGCCCTCTGAAAAGAAGAGGCAGAGAAAGAGAAAGGAAAACACGCCTTCAATCCCTATCTTGGGCCTCCTCCATCCAAAATTGTTAGACTCCTAATGAAACGTAACGGCAAGCCTATATTTCGATCACCAGAAAAATGACATATCCGCTCGGCTCAGTAAGGGACAAACTGCAACGTCAGATACCGCTTATACATAACATCCATGTGGACTGTACTACATCGGGCAAACACAATGCTGCGTGGAACATATTAGATGCTTAAATCGGGAGCATTAAGATAGCAGTGATAGAACACAGCCTCAATGAGGGACATACGTCCGAATTTGAGAAAACAAAAACGTTGTACCGATCTAGCGGCTTCTGGGAGCGCATCATTAAAGAATCAACTGAGATAAGGCGCCAAGACAGTTTCGTGAACAGGTTCGGGGACTACCAGGTACGTTCGGCATGGAACACTGCACTAGATACTAAACTCCCGAACAGAGTGCACTAATTGCCGCTTCATGAGTCTGAGCAAGACACTACACCGACGATTCAACGACGGTCCACCTCGCACCACGGGCCCCCGCTCCGGGGGGAGAGAGTTGGGAGATACGGCCAGCACTAAGGCACATACACTCCTGGAAATGGAAAAAAGAACACATTGACACCGGTGTGTCAGACCCACCATACTTGCTCCGGACACTGCGAGAGGGCTGTACAAGCAATGATCACACGCACGGCACAGCGGACACACCAGGAACCGCGGTGTTGGCCGTCGAATGGCGCTAGCTGCGCAGCATTTGTGCACCGCCGCCGTCAGTGTCAGCCAGTTTGCCGTGGCATACGGAGCTCCATCGCAGTCTTTAACACTGGTACCATGCCGCGACAGCGTTGACGTGAACCGTATGTGCAGTTGACGGACTTTGAGCGAGGGCGTATAGTGGGCATGCGGGAGGCCGGGTGGACGTACCGCCGAATTGCTCAACACGTGGGGCGTGAGGTCTCCACAGTACATCGATGTTGTCGCCAGTGGTCGGCGGAAGGTGCACGTGCCCGTCGACCTGGGACCGGACCGCAGCGACGCACGGATGCACGCCAAGACCGTAGGATCCTACGCAGTGCCGTAGGGGACCGCACCGCCACTTCCCAGCAAATTAGGGACACTGTTGCTCCTGGGGTATCGGCGAGGACCATTCGCAACCGTCTCCATGAAGCTGGGCTACGGTCCCGCACACCGTTAGGCCGTCTTCCGCTCACGCCCCAACATCGTGCAGCCCGCCTCCAGTGGTGTCGCGACAGGCGTGAATGGAGGGTCGAATGGAGACGTGTCGTCTTCAGCGATGAGAGTCGCTTCTGCCTTGGTGCCAATGATGGTCGTATGCGTGTTTGGCGCCGTGCAGGTGAGCGCCACAATCAGGACTGCATACGACCGAGGCACACAGGGCCAACACCCGGCATCATAGTGTGGGGAGCGATCTCCTACACTGGCCGTACACCACTGGTGATCGTCGAGGGGACACTGAATAGTGCATGGTACATCCAAACCGTCATCGAACCCATCGTTCTACCATTCCTAGACCGGCAAGGGAACTTGCTGTTCCAACAGGACAATGCACGTCCGCATGTATCCCGTGCCACCCAACATGCTCTAGAAGGTGTAAGTCAACTACCCTGGCCAGCAAGATCTCCGGATCTGTCCCCCATTGAGCATGTTTGGGACTGGATGAAGCGTCGTCTCACGCGGTCTGCACGTCCAGCACGAACGCTGGTCCAACTGAGGCGCCAGGTGGAAATGGCATGGCAAGCCGTTCCACAGGACTACATCCAGCATCTCTACGATCGTCTCCATGGGAGAATAGCAGCCTGCATTGCTGCGAAAGGTGGATATACACTGTACTAGTGCCGACATTGTGCATGCTCTGTTGCCTGTGTCTATGTGCCTGTGGTTCTGTCAGTGTGATCATGTGATGTATCTGACCCCAGGAATGTGTCAATAAAGTTTCCCCTTCCTGGGACAATGAATTCACGGTGTTCTTATTTCAATTTCCAGGAGTGTATATGGGATGCCCGTATAATCGTGACACTTCACCTGAAGATGATGAGAATGACATTAGTCGAAACGTTGTGGTATTTCAACGCTGCTACCCAGATGGAAAGCCGACAAGATTTCGTTAAAAGTACGTGAAGAAGATAGGGGAGGGAACAACTGGAGTCGAATCTGGATTACTGGCATCAGATTCTCTTCATAGTGGAGTGCAAGATCTGTATGACACTTCATAATAGTGACACCAATTCACGTATCAAGCATGCAGTTTGAGCTTATCAGGGACGTGCGTCCGTTATACACGGTCCTCTATTATGTTCGACGACCCCCTCTATGCCGTCGACGGCTGTTACAGTGGATAGGATCCTCCAAATCATTTCCCAGTCAACGTACAACATTTCGGTGATGAGTTCGTCTTTCAACGCGACAATGCCCGAGCACAATGAGCGACCTCGTAAACGCCATGTCAACCGAATGCAGTTACAGCCGACATAAACTCATCTGAACTTGTATGATACAAATCGAAATTTTCAGAGCGTCATCGTAGGAACCCTCTTCCTACAATGGATGACATAAGGAGTGTAGTCATCAAACAATCAGACGGAATTGGACGTCTGGACTGTTTTAAGAGAACATGCCAAGAAAAGTCCAAGAATTCCACGAACTAGATAGACTCCGTATTGAGTGTTACCCAGCAGCAGGCTATGATTCCACTGACGTGCAGAGATGTGCACTTTCAAACTTGTTTTTATGTGGTTATCGTTTTGTTTTTATTTCACTGTAAAGTAAATTGTTTCATTACTTTTATTCGTTTATTCGTTTATCCCCTGCTTAGTAGTGGTACAGGGAACCCTCTGCCATGCACTGTAAGGTGGTTTGCAGAGTATACATGTAGATACAGAAGTACGAAATACTGACAAGAAGGAAGGACAGGATGGCTGGACATGTTTTACGACATCAGAAAATGAGTTCAACGGTATTAGAGGGAACTGTAGAGGGTAAAAGCTGTAGGGAAAGACAAATATTGGAAAATATCCAAAAAATAATCTGTTCATAGATGAAGAGACTGATACAGAACAGGAAGTTTTGATGGATCGCATAGAATCAGACAAATGGGAAAAAAATGATTAAACTGTAGCGCAAACAAAAAGTGGAAGAGAAATGTTTGTAGGCAAATTGTCTTTACTTTCTAAGGGTGATATTTAGGTACACCTCAAAAGACTTGAAATATAAATATATGGGAATTTTTCAGTTCATACGAAGAGGTCACCTGCAGATAACAGGTAATTTGCGTACGTAAATTCCTCTTCCATTTTTTGTTCGGCCTACGGTTGAGCCAATAATTAACGTCTACGTTTGTTGTCTTTTTACATATATGGTGTATTTTTTTATTAATATGGAAACATCGCCTGCAGAAAATACGCCTGAGGTCCGAACAGGCAACCGCGAGCGTTCGTTGGAACAAGCAGCCCCGCGGGAGGCTCCCTCGTTCGTACTGAGAATATGCGGTGGATACAAGCAACGAAAAGTATTCCACATTCTGTCGATCGCAGTCTGCAAGTATTGCTGTTAGTTAAGCCTAGAGGAAGAAAGTTGTTTCCGAAGTTAAGATCCTATTTCGCATGTTTCGCTATTGAATTTTTTCAGCATTTTGCGGCCAAGGTGTTTCATTTAGACGAAACAGGTTCATGAAACCTTTTTATAATATGATCACTTTATTTATGAGTTAGTCTGATGTCCTTCTGACTTCCCAGTTGTGATCTACGGAAAAGTAGGGCAAATATTCTTTATCCCACACTTAGTTTTAGCGCTCCTCAACACAGTGATGCAGTGTGGGCAGGCAGCACGTCTCCCCTGTTAAACGAAAGTTCAAGTAGTTGACTACTGCAATCCTTTTTCTATTTATTTTAGTATCTGAAAATTGCTGTGCTGAAACGTTTAATAAATAAAAATCTTGAAATTTATTCCTGAAAGACAACTTAGCTGTATTAGGTGTAGATGTACTACCTAAAGCGCCATATAAAATTTGTGCCGGACCGAGACCGAACCCGGATTTGCCGCTTATAGTGAGCGGTAGCACATCTACGAGTATTCCTGTAACAGTTAAGTTCAATTTCATAAATAAATTTCAGTATTAAAAACTACAGTTCGTCATCAAAGTATCAATAAATAAAAATCCCTCGAGCTGTCTAGGGAACAGTATTCATTGAACACTGATCAGCCAGAACATTATGGCCACCGACCTACTGTCTATATAAACCCATCCATCTACATCTACTTCTACATCTACGTGATTACTCTGCTATTCACAATAAAGTGCCTGGCAGAGGGTTCAATGAACACCTTCAAGTTGTCTCTCTACCGTTCCACTCTCGAACGGCACGCGGGAAAAACGAGCACTTAAATTTTTCTGTGCGAGCCCTGGTTTCTCTTATTTTATCGTGATGATCATTTCTCCCTAGGTGGGTGCTAACAGAATGTTTTCGCAATCGGAGGAGAAAACTGGTGATAGAAATTTCATGAGAAGATCACGTCGCAACGAAAATCGCCTTTGTTTTAATGATTGCCACTCCAATTCACGTATCATGTCTGTGACACTATCTCCCCTATTTCGCGATAATACAAAACGAGCTGCCCTTCTTTGTACTTTTTCGATGTCATCCGTCAGTCCCTCCTGATGCGGATGCCACACCGCACAGCAATACTCCAGAATAGGGAGGACTAGCGTGGTGTAAGCAGTCTCTTTAGTAGATCTGTTGCACCTTCTAAGTGTTCTGCCAATGAATCGCAGTCTTTGGTTTGCTCTACCCACAATATTACCTAAGTGATCGTTCCAATTTAGGTTATTTGTAATTGTAATACCTAAGTATTTAGTTGAATTTACAGCCTTCAGATTTGTTTGACTTATCGTGTAATCGAAATTTAGCTGATTTCTTTTAGTACTAATGTGAATAACTTCACACTTTTCTTTATTCAGGGTCAATTTCCACTTTTCGCACCATACAGATATCTTATCCAAATCATTTTGCAAGTCGTTTTGATCATCTGATGACTTTACAAGACGGTAAATGGCAGCATCATCTGCAAACAATCTAAGACGGCTACTCAGATTGTCCCCTATGTCGTTAATTTAGATCAGGAACGACAGAGGGTCTATATCACTTCCTTGGGGAACGCCGGATATTACTTCTATTTTACTCGATGACTTTCCGTCTATTACTACCAATTGTGACCTTTCTGACAGGAAATCACGAATCCAATCGCACAGCTGAGGCGATATCCATAGGCACGCAGTTTGGTTAGAAGACTGTTGGGAGGAACGGTGTCGAAAGCCTTCTGGAAATCTAAAAATATGGAATCAATTTGACATCCCCTGTCGATAGCACTTATTACTTCATGAGTATAAAGAGGTAGTTGTGTTTCACAAGAAATACAGTATATTTTCTGAAACCGTGCTATGTGTCAATAAATCGTTTTCTTCGAGGTAATTCATAATGTTTGAATACAGTATATGTTCCAAAATCCTACTGCAAATCGACGTTAGTGACATGGGTCTGTAATTCAACGGATTGTTCCTACCTCCCTTTTTGGGTATTGGTGTGACTTGAGCAATTTTCCAGTGTTTAGGTATGGATCTTTCTGTGAGCAATTGGTTGTATATAATTCCTAAACATGGAGCTATTTTATCAGCATAGTCTGAGAGGAACCTGACTGGTATAAAATCTGGACCGGAGGCCTTGCCTTTATTATCCAGACGGTAGCTGTCAGACACACACACGGTGCTTTAGTCTCAGTGAGCGTGCTGCCCCTGTGTACGAGTAGAATGGGGAAGACACGCGGTCTGTCTGGATTTGACCGAGGGCAGATTGCGATGGCCGGGAGGCTCGACACGTGCATTTCGGAAACTGCACGACTTGTCGGGTGTTCGAGGAGTGCTGTGGTGAGTGTCTTCAACATGTGGCAAAACCAAAATGAAACCACGTCCAGACGTCGTGCGTTGGGTGACCACCCATCATTATAGATGTTGGACATAGTAGGCCGGCAGACTGATAAAGCAGGACAGGCGGCGAACGGTGCCGGAACTAACATCAGACTTTAATGTTTGACAGACACGACATCGACAACTACGACTGAAATGGGCACGTGACCATCGGACTAGGCGTTAGCGCAGTGCCAGAGCGTTGTGTGGTCAGATGAATCCCGATATCTTCATCATGCCGATGGGTGGCCGCGAATCCGTCGTCTTCCAAGGGAATAGCTCATTGAAAACTGTACTTTGGGAAGGAGACAAACTGGCGTCGGCTCCATTATGCTCTGGGAAACATTCACTTGGGAGGTGATGCGAGGCACTATGACGCCCAAGGAGTATCGTACACTGGCTGCTGACCACGTACACCCCTCCATGACGATAATGTTACCCGACGGCAGTGACATATTTCAACAACATAATGCGCCATTTCACAAGGCCAGGAGTGTGACGGAGTGGTTCCAGGAACACAGTGGAGAGGAGTTCCAATTGATGTGTGCTGCCCCCCCCCCCTCCCCCCACCTGTGTGCCAGATCTGAACCAGATGAAAGACATCTAGGATGTAACTGAACATGGCTTCGGAGCTCATACTCCCCTCCCGGAATTTACGGTGTGTGCAGATGTGGTGCCAGCTCTCTCCAGAGACCTACCAAGATCTCATTGTTTGCCTGCCATGACACGTCGCCGTTGTTATCCGAGGCAAAAGTGGACATACCGGCTATTAGGCAGATGTGGTCAAAATGTTCTGGCTGATCAATGCAGTTTCAATTGTGTTACGTGTCTGATACAGTTTCAACAACATTAACTGTGGTGTCACCGCCAGACACCACACTTGCTAGGTGGTAGCTTTAAATCGGCCGCGGTCCATTAGTACACGTCGGACCCGCGTGTCGCCACTGTCAGTGATCGCAGACCGAGCGCCACCACACGGCAGGTCTCGAGAGACTTACGAGCACTCGCCCCAGTTGTACGACGACTTTGCTAGCGACTACACTGACGAAGCCTTTCTCTCATTTGCCGAGAGACAGTTAGAATAGCCTTCAGCTAAGTCCATGGCTACGACCTAGCAAGGCGCCATTAGCCTTACATAGCAATTGATACTTATCGTATAAAGCATGTCTCATCAAGAACGATGTATACAACAAGGATGGATTAAAGTTAAGTATTACAAAAGCTACGTACTTTTCTTTATAGCATGCATTACGTATTCTGTTTCAGACCTATCTCTAGCCTGCGTCAGTAACGCGTGCCTTTCGGCTACCTCCGTGTGGCGTAGCTGTCTTGTTACGCCACAACATTAACGAAGCAAATTATTTCAGTTTAATGTTCATGGATACTAATTTAATATTGTGGAAAGGGGAGGTATCTTAACTATTAGATGATAGTTGCAATTTAAATGGCAACAAATAAATAAATAAATGGCCATGTCATAAGAGGGTTATTCGGAAAAATTAGGTCCGATCGGTCGCGAAATGGATACTACAGTGAAAATCAAAAATGTTTTATTTGCAGCAGTTTTCTACACCTTCCATCTACTTCTGTGCATAGTCGTCGCTCCGACCCAGACATTTGTAGTAGAGTTGTACCAACATTCTAAACTTTCGTCATAGAACGCAGCCGCTGTGCCGCCCGCCACTTTTCTAAGCCAGTCTGCATTGCCTGTGCCAAAATTTTATCTTAATGGCCACTGATTCATGAGAGCAGAGATGGACATCAGAGGAGCCGAGTGTGGACTGTGTGGTGGATGATCAAATGCTTCCTATTGAAAACGTCGCAGGGGCATCCTCATGGTAGGTACGCTACGTGGAGTTCCATGAAATCAGGCGTAACCTTGCAGCGGGCACCCGTACTTGCTGAGAGGCACAATCGTCCTAGGCATCTTTACGTGCTCAGTGTCTGCTCAGAACGGGAAAGAGCGACGTGACGCAAACGACAGGCGTACTGGAGACAGCCCGATATATCTGTGCAAATCGTCAGTGGATTTTTACTGTAGTTTCCATCTTGCACCCTGTCGGACCTTAGTTTCCGAATAGCCCTCCAGTACGGGTAGAGCACTACTCCAGTTCTCGGTTCAGTTTCACGGCCCCAGGTCCGTTCAGCCTCTTGTCAAAATGAATAATAGGGATTTTTCCCGAGTTCAAAAGATGACCGGGACGCGAGACCCACCACACCTCTCCCTCCTAGTGCCACAGCATGTTGAAGGCCGATAGACTTCTCAAGAGCTCGCGCCACAACCTTTAGCTTTTACTAATTACTGGTGAAATGTGAGAAGGATGATCAAGTATATGCTTTACGACTGTTGTCAGTTTGTATTGCACTTATTTTTGCTCCATGGTCTACAGGAATTAAACTGCGTGATATAAGTTTTCCATCATTAGCATATTTGTGAAGTTATGCGGGTTTATATTCAACCACTTCCTTTCTTGTTCCGCTTGCAAACAGAGCGGGAAAAAAACGACTATCTATATGCCTCAGTATGAGCTCTAATTTCTCATATCTTCGTGGTCCTTAAGCGACATGCATGTAGGCGGCAGTACAATCGTTCTGCGGTCAGCTTCAAATAGCGGTTCGCTAAATTTTCTGAGTAGTGATCCTCGAAAAGAACGTCACCTTACCTCCAGTGATTCCCATTTTAAGTTCTCGAAACATATCCTCAATATTTGCTTGTTATTTGAAGCAAACGGTAACAAATCTAAAAGCCCGTCTGTGAATTACTCTGATGTCTTCCCTCAATCCGACATGGTGCGGTCCCAAACACTCGAACCACGGTACTCTAGAACAGGTCATACTAGCCTCCGAAATGCGGTCTCCTTTACAGATGAACAACATTTTCCTAAAGTTCTCCCAATAAACTGAAGTCGACTTTTCGCCTTCCCTACCGCAATCCTGAAATGCTTGTTCCATTGCATACCGCTTTGCAACGTTACACCCAGAAATTAAAAACGACATGGCTGTGTCAACAAGGACACTACTAATGCCGTACTTGTTTTCCCCGCTCATCCGCATTAACTTACATTTTTCAATATTTAGAGCCAGATGCCATTCATCACACAAACTAGAAATTTTGTCAAAGTCATCTAGTATCCTCCTACAGTCACTCAGCTTCTACACCTTACCGTACACCACAGCATCATCAACAAACAACCACAGATTGCTGCTCAGCCTGTCCGCCAGGCCTTTTTTTTCATTTTTTTTTTTCATTCTTCTGATTGGTTTGATGTGACCCGCCACGATTCCTCTCCTCATTTATATATTCGGAAAATAACAGCAATCCCGTTTCACTTAACTGGGACACTACAGACGGCAGCCTTTTCGCTGATCAACTGTCGCCATGGAGAACAACATATTGTGTTCTATTACTTAAGAAGTGTTGGAGCCACTCACATATCTGAGAACCTATTCCATATGGCTTGTTCAAATGGCTCTGAGCACTATGGGACTTAACTTCTGAGGTCATCAGTTCCCGAGAACTTAGAACTACTTAAACCTAACTAACCTAAGGACATCACACACATCCATGCCAGAGGCAGGATTCGAACCTGCGACCGTAGCGGTCGCGCGGTTCCAGACTGTGGTGCCTAGAACCGCTCGGTCACTCCGACCGGCGCGAACCTATTCCATATTCTCGTACTTTCCTTAACAGTCTCCAGGGGGACATTGTGTCAAATGCTTTTCGGACATTTAGAAATATGGAATCTGCCTATTGCTCTTCATCCATTGTTCCAGTGTAATACACGAGGCAAGGGCAAGCTGAGTTTCGCGCGAGCGATGCTTTCTAAAACCGTACCGATCCGCGGGCATCGGTCTCTAGGAAATTTATTATATTCGAACCCAAAACATGTTCTAGAATTCTGCAGCAAACCGATATTAAGGATATTGCTCTGCAATTTTGTGGGTTCGTTCTTTTATCCTTCTTTTATACAGGAGTCATATGCGCTTCTTTCTAGCTGCTTGGTACTTTGCACTGGGCGAGGGCCTCGCGATAAATGCAAGCTAAGTAAGGGGCCAGTGCCGTAGAGTAATCTTTGTAAAACCAAATTGGGATCCCATCCGGATCTGGCGACTAGCTTTTTTTCAACTCCTTCAGTTGTTTCTCTACGCCGAAGTTGCTTATTACTATGTTGTCCGTGCGGACTGCGTGCAATGGTCAAACAACGATTGCACGATCACTCTGCGTGAACGATTTCTTGAACGCGTAATTTAAAAATAAGACTTTGTTTTTGCTCTCTTCTACTGCCACACCAGACTGGTCAACGAGCTCCCTCCAAACCGTGGAAATAATTCCCTGATACCTTCACACATTTCCTGCCAACCTGTCCTGTATTGTTAGTGTTTTCCGTCTATTCCTTTCCAAGCGAATCTTCGAATGATTTTCTTATTTGCTATCTTAACAATCCACTTAATGTAAAATGTAAACTTTCACGGCGGAAATGTCACAATTACTAAAATGTTACTGGCTACTAAGCCAATACGACAGTATTATCAATCTCCCTGCTCTGACAAGGAGAGTACAACGATTGTTTTGAATGTGACCGAATACAATTGTAAGGTCAACGACTTATTGGATTGAATAAAGACCCCACTGACAAAGTACTTAGAACTGTTTCGCAGTTGATAAAAAAAAGTCCTATATCGAACAGTGCGTTCAGAAAAGTCTGTTCAGTTCAGCTGCGTTACCACCAAGACTTTATGTACTGCTGAAGATGCCAAAGAACATGTTCCTCTAAGACTCAACCTGAGTGGTATTGGTTCGTCCACTTCTTCAAAAATCGTTCAAATGGCTCTGAGCACTATGGGACTTAACTTCTGAGGTCATCAGTCCCCTAGAACTTACAACTACTTAAACCTAACTAACCTAAGGAGATCACACACATCCATGCCCGTCGCAGGATTCGAACCTGCGACCGTAGCTGTCACGCGGTTCCAGATTGTAGCACCTAGAACCGCTCGGCCACCCCGGCCGGCCCACTTCTTCGATTGCCAGGTTCTTGATAGCACTATTACGACCGTATAGGGGCCGATTGGACTCGCATATCAAGGATACGGCACATTTTATCAGTAAATTAAACGGCGTAGTGGTTCAGCCGGATGACACGTTAGTTGGTTTTGATGGTATTCACTATTCAGTACGGCTGCGCTCAGTGAGATGTTGCAACAGCTGAATCGGATTTTTCCTCCCGATATTGCAAAACTGTCTAACTATTGCGTGACAACCGTTTATTTCAATTAGAACGACGAGTTCTATGAACAGACGGGTGGCGTAGCTATGGGGAGCCCTTTAAGCCCAGTTATAGCGAATTTCTTTATGAAAAATTTGACGAGCAGGCATTGCCGACCACCAACAAGAAACCGAATATTTTGGCCCGGTACGTGGATGATACGTTTGTTTTGTGGAAGCATGACAGGGAGGAACTAGGACGTTTTCACAAACATCTCAACGGGATCAATCGGAAGATTGTTTTCCATGGAGATCGAGGTAGGCGGAAGATTAAATTTTCTTGATGTATTAGTTTTCAAGAAAGAAGGTAGCTTGGGCCACACGGTTTACCGAAAACCCGCGCACACAGACTGTTACCTACACTGGAATTCGAACCACCACCCACAACAAAAACGAGGCTTCATTAAAACGTTGGCGGATAGAGCAAGGAGCATCTGCGACCAGAGATGCTTGAGTCAGAATTAAAACATCTCACCAATGCATTGCTCAGGAACGCCTATTCATCCACTGACGTAAAAAGAGAGTTAAGACCACCGCGCAGAAATCATAGCGATGCACAAGCGCCTGTGACACCGAAAGTTTTCCTGCTCTTCATTAAGGACGTTACTAACCCCATAGCAAAATTCTTCAAAAATAATAAGCATCATCTTATAAGGAAGATACAAGATCGCCTAAAATTGATCAAGGATGCTCGCCACCGCGGGAGAAAGGAGGAATTTGTAGGATTCCTTGTAAAATGTTCAAATGTGTGGGAATTCCTAATGGACCAAACTGCTGAGCTCATCGGTCCCTAGACTTACTCACTACTTAAACTAATATATGCTAAGAACAACACACACATCCACGCCCGAGGGGAAAGGCCGTGCAGTCCGTGACATGGTGCCCTAAACCACGCGACCACAGCGCTCGGCGGCGATTTCTTGTAGCTGTGGGGAGGAGTACGTGGGTACTACAAAACAAACGGTCAAAAACGCGTAGAAGATCACAAGGGAAATTGCAGAAGAGGGAAGAGTGATAGATCATGCAACCAGGAGACTACCACATTAATTTTGATAGGTCTCAAGTTCTGGCAGCCAGAAGCAAATATGCAGAGATGCCATAAAATTGTAAAACACCCTAGAAATTTTAATAGGAAGGAAGAGAGTGTGGAAGTGAATAACATCTGGATTCCGGTGCTGAAGATGTGTACCACACTTCCATCATGGGCTGATAGCAATAGCGGACGACGGCAGTCGACAACGGCCAATTAATCTAGGAGAGAGGTATGTTACACCGCATCACCAACACGGTTAAAGTACGGTTTCATCCTCGAACTAATTTCTCTGCAAACTAAACTTTCATCTTACAAAGAAATCGTTCTTATAGTCTCATTACTTTGTCCAGCACGTGTTATTCTCCCTTCAAGGTAGCAGATTTCTTTCACTTTATCTACCACTTGCTTCCCAACTTTGATTTTCAGTTTATCGATAATTTCGTAAAATGCAAAAACCGCTCATCAGTTGCTTAATCCACAATCTTTTATTTTGTACGATGACGGTTTCAGAACACAGTTCCATCATTTGACGTAAACCGTAATAATGAAAATGTTACGTTACACGATGGTAGGAGGGGTTTCTCAAGTCTAAAATGTAAATGAGAAATTATGCTGCTAAAATTTCTAAAATGAATCTAAATAAATTAAGGGCGAAAGGGAGGTTACTTACAAACAAAATCACTTAACCACCTGTGATCATCCCTATCCCAGTGTTATCATGGAACCAAAGATTTCGTGTCAAAAAAAAAAGGGACCTATAAAAACCCAAAAACGGGACGTCACGACTGGACTCCAAAAATCACCAGAATCGTGAAACGTGTAATATACAGTAAAAAAGGGGGAGAAACGAGAGATATTGCGTGTTGTTACTTACGTAAATTTCATAAAAAGCCGTTCTCCGTGCTGCGCGACGGGGAACACAAACACGAAAACTATGTAATAGTAAATACTAGCCGTCAGAAATGAGGCCGCAGACGATCTGCACATTTTAAAAAGAATTACTTTATATGGGCATCCTCTTTTTATTACGTTTTATACGTTTCAAGCTTCTGATGATGTGTCCAGTCATGATGTCCACTTTTCGGATTTTTCTAGATTCATTTTATCGACAACATTGAGGTGAGGATGACGTTAGATGGTTTACTGATTTTATTTGTAAGTAACTTCTTATTGTCTCTTTTATTTATTTATTTATTTACATATTTTACGCCCACATTGGATCACTTTATTCAATCCATATACATTTAAGTCTTAATACTAGTTGTAGATTTGGCTTTCCTCTTCTGCTCCCAAAATTTCTTCATCCTTTCCTGCCTGGCTGCCCCTTCTTCCTCAGTTATGGTGTATTTTTTGCCTGTAAATGTCTCTAAATCTCGTGTCACTGTTTTCAAAATCTTCTTCTCTTCTCTTCCTTATCTGCATAGTCAGGCCTAACTCGTCTAGATCATCTTGAACTCCTTTGAACCAGTTGTTCTTGGACTTACTTTTCCAAAAGTAGGTTAACAGTTGTTTCAGTAGCCTGGTTTCTGGTAGTCTGGAAATTTGGCAGAAAAAAGCAACCCTCCTTTTCCGCATTGCGTTAATTATTGACTGAGTTTCTTGGTATACAACTTCGTTAGGCAATAGTCGCCACTGTCCCTCCACTTTATTTTTTGTTTATAATTGTTCTAAGGATTCTTCTGTCTGCCTTCTGTAGTTTGTCTGTGGTTAATTTGGTGTTAATCTTGAACAGTGTTTCACTAGCATAGGTTGCTTCAGATTTAATACCAGAATGGTAGTGTCTGAGTTTTGCATTTATCGAGAGATATTTCTCGTATGTCGCCCAGGTGATGCGTTGCACCTGTTTCAGTTTAGTTGTTCTGCTTTCTACTGACATTTTCTCGTTTTAATTCCAACTTATAACTTCCCCAAGATATTTGAATTTATTTACAATTTTAATTTGTTTGTTGTCATTCAGTATACTGGCTGGTGTTTCAACCTTGAAGGATGACATCTTTTCTGTCTTTTCAAACGAGCTTCTGCTGCTATTTTTTCGAGTTGTTCAATTTGGTATTTAACCTATTCCACGCTATTTACGAGCAGCGCTAGATCATAAGCAAAGAAAGGCAACTGACTTTGATATTTCTGCCAATGTTGATGTTTGGTTGGCATTTCTTATTCCACTCTTGCATGACTTTCTCCAGTGCGCACTTACATAGCAGTGGTGAGAGACCATACCCCTGTCGAAGTCTCGTTCGGATTTCAAACGTCTCTTTTAATTTATTTGAATTCATTTTGGAAATTTTAACCGCATACTTTCTCATTAGACATTTCAGACTTTGGGATGCCCTCCCATTGTCGTGTACCATAATATTTTCATTATTACAGTTTACATCAGATGAGGGAACTTAAGTGTTCCGAAACCGGTCGTGTACACAATAAAAGACTGTAGATTAGGCAACTGATGAGCTGTTTCTCCATTTTACAAAACGGGCTGTTGCGGCTTTCCCATAACAAGAATTTATTGATAATCACGTGTCTGCTACCCCTCATTACCGTCACCTTTTCTGTTTACTCTCATTCCATATCCTGAGTTCGTTAAACTGTTTATCCCATTCAACAGGTCCTGCAACTCTTCCTCATTTTCACTGAGTATAGCTGAAATCAGTGAAACTTATCACTGACCTACTTTCAACCTGAATTTTAATACCTCTCCTGAACCGTACCTTTATTTCTTTTTTTTTTTTTTGCTTCTTTGATATATAGGCCGAAACGTATAGGAGGCTACTGAACCCCGACCTTATACCGTCCGTCTCCTCTCGTCTTCCTTCTTGGTTCTTGGACACACTGTTTATCATCCGTCTTTCCTTACACCTTACCCAAATTTTTCTGAGAATTTAAAGCATCGTACCAAATTGTCGAATGCTCTTCCTTGGTAGACAAATCCTATGGTAGTGTCTCTTTTTTATCTCAAGTCATGCTTCCATTATCAGTTGCAACGTCAGAATTGGCTCTGTGGTGCCTTTATTTTTCTAAAACCACTCATCTAACAGACCTTCATTTTTTCCATTCGTCAGCTCATCTAACACTCATATAACAGAGCCTTATTTTTCCCATTCGACTATAGATCAGTCTTGTCATCAAACTTCGTTACATGAGCTGCTAAGTCGATGGTGCGATAGTACTCGCATTTATCTGCCGGCGTAGCTTCGTCTACGTTCGCCTTAATGGTTTTAATTTTGACAGACATGATTATGCGTCTTTATTGTTTTAATTTTTAATCTGTGACATGGCCAGTGTTTGGCTCTCAAAATAATTTAATTTTTTGTTGTGAAGAAGATTCCATTACTGGAATCGAAACCTAGGTAAACGAGTAAAAATTACCTTGCAACTGAAGGCTGAAAAAATAGGTTATTTTCTATACATATACGGTTGCTGACGCGCTGCATTATGTTAAAGATTTGACAACTTTATCTCTTTGGTGAACGTATTTTAGACATGAACTCAACACAAAACAGGCACAAGAGACGCGGTACAGAAGACACTCTTCATTGCTGTGGAGACCCGATAACGTCAGACACTTTTCGTTTCTCGTGAGGAAGCCTTAATTGACAGACCAGTGTCGGTGGCTTCCATGTGCACTATCCACAGTCTATTCATAAACACACATCATTTGTGGGGAAAATACCTGGCAAACATCGGCTGGCTAGGATGGAATGAAATGAAATTAGTGGTTTTCCAATATTTCATTAAATTCACGCAGGCTCACCCATGACCAGGTGGGCAGACATAGTTATACGGTTAATTTCATTACCCTTTCCGGTACAATCGGGAAAATCACTGTTACCCACACGTGGGTATATTGTGCTGAGCTAATAATATTACGTAGTTGATTACTACTGATCCCAATTCTTTGTCAGATAACTTTGCCAAACTTATGGGTGTTAATTAAAATTTATTTTCATGTTTCAATCAGATGTTCTTTGACATATGCTCAATTAAATTCTATGTAATACCCTTATTAAGCAATGCAGGTGAATATTTTGTAATAAAAAGCCTGTTTTTTATTTCATATTTAATGAATCCCTTTTTCAAGTAGTTCATTAACAGTGGATTATGGCAGTAGCAATACTTAAGACACTGTACTGGCACCGCCTCTCTTTTTTAACAGTGTTAATTAAAATCTGTTGTGAAATATTTTATTGAGTATCTGATTTCAGCCATTAAAGCGAATACTCAGTTGAAGAATTACAGTGCGGGGAGATACAGGAAGATTCGAGTCAGATTACATCATGGTCAGGCAGAGATTACGAAATCAAATATTGTATTTTAAGACATGAACAGGAGCCGATATGGATTCAGATTATAATTTAGTAATGATGAAGAGAACGTTAAGTTTAAGAGAGTAGCCAGGTAGAATAAATGCCCAAAGAAGTGGGATTCGGAAGTACTAAGTAATGAAGAGTTACGCTTGTAATTCTCTGAGGCTATAGATATTGCAATAATGAATTGCTCAGTAAGCAGATCGTTTGAAGTCAAAGGGACATCTGTTAAAAGGGCAGTCTCTGAGGCTGGAAAGAAAAAAGAAGGGACAAGAAAGGTAACTGCAAAGAAAGGTGGAGAACAGAAGAAATACTTCAACTGATCGACCACACATAAATATTCAGGGAAATTCAAGAGTACATATCACATAGGAGGGAAATAAGTAGAAACCGCAAGTATACTAATGCGAAATTGAGGCCGGCCGTGGTGGCCGAGCGGTTCTAGGCGCTTCAGCCCGGAACCGCGCGGCTGCTATGGTCGCAGGTTCGAATCCTGCCTCGGGCATGGATGTGTGTGATGTCCTTAGGTTAGTTTAAGTAGTTCTAAGTTCTAGGGGACTGATGAGCTCAGATGTTAAGTCCCATAGTGCTCAGAGCCATTTGAACCATTTTTTGCGAAATTGCTACCTGAAAAATGACTATCGGAAAGGGTGACTCACCAAAAGTCAAAACAAGCTGAGCCGGCCGATTCGCATCGATCAATCGATCGCTAGATCGCGGTAGTGGGGCATTATCTTTGGTGGTTCTCCACGAGAAGCTTTAACCGGCACGGAAGTTGACAGAATTAGCGGGTCGAACTGGAAGGAGCACTTAAAGGCGCGAGGCCGGTGTACCTCAGCTGTTCGGAGCCTACAATAAAGGGGTTTTGCAAAGCACAGACCTTATCCCGCGAAGACAGTGTTTTGGGTTGGCTGTGGTGGCATTGGGACGCTGGAAATTTGCCTGTGTCGCGCGTGTGGAGATTCTAAGTGCCACTTCGCTACCGATTCATCATATATTTTGGTGAGACAGTTTTTGTGGCTTCTGCGCTTTGTTTTGTTAGTCTTAGTGCTAGGACAGTTTATCCTTCCCGGAAGATCTACCGCGTTTGTTATTTATGGGGTTAGCTCCGAAAGAACTGAAGTTTTAAATGTGTGGAGTTACATAATCAGAGCTGGCTGTTCAAAATGGTCTTGTTTCGAGGGGCTTAATGTGGACCATACTGATGACTGAACTGTGTGTTGTTTATCCTTTTAAATACAGTGAAGTATAGCTTAATCGGAGTGCCTTTTCATTGAAATCATTTTAGTTAAGCATTCGCAAGACATTTTAGTGGGCTTAGTCTAACTTAATCAAAATTTCTTTTCATTGTTCTCATTTCAGTTAAGCAGTTGTTAACATTTTAGTAGGATGAGCCTGTAATTATTTTACTTAAGTATTTGTAAAACATTTTGGTGGAGTGTTGGTTGAGCGGCCCTGAGATTTTCTACGGTAAATTCTGCTAAAATGAGAATGTACTTTTCCAATGTAGTTGTTACGGGCAGCCTGGAAACAAAGTTTAACATCTGAGATTCGGTTGCTTAGCCATTTGAACTAGTGCAGTTTACGTTAGCAAGAGCTGTCCGATTCATTACTTATAACTAGTGTCTTACTGCAAAACATGTTAGAAGTCAGCGAGTTTTGATTTTCGTCCACTTAAAAATAGTGTTTAATGACTCTTCCTGCTGTCTAATTAGCACAAGTAACTTCTAATAATTTCCGGGTATGCAGCCGGATCCCGTCGACATTCTGCCACGATATTTCGGCCCAGAGACGTCCGGCCATCATCAGGTGAGCACACAACTACTGAAGAGCCCATATCGTGGCAGAATGCGGACGGGAACCGGCTGCATACCCGGAAATTATTAGAAGACGAAATACGCCGGGAAAATTTCAGAAGTCACAGCACAAGTAACTGTTTGCTAATTAATTTTGGGAGCACGTAAGCTTCATTGGTTTTCTCATTCCTGTAATAAGAGTGTTACCCAGTTGTTAAGAGCTTTCTTGCTTTTCACGATATTCGCTGACTGGGCAGCTGCTTGCTTTTTATTTATGTATGCTTGGCTCTTAAATGGTAAATAGTGAAATATGTGCTGGCCTTTGTATAGCAATACACTGCTACTAGTTTTTCTAAGGTTAGTTCTCAGTCACATGGTACGGGACATGCCCAGTCCACCAACACACTGGTGGGTAGCGAGTTCACACCGCCCACCCTGTCCGTCGGGTTATCCCGCCTATCTCGGCGCTGAATTGCATCTGTATAACGTCTCCCGGTTCTGAACCTACGTCCCCAGCGGACGTGACGCGTGTCTTGTGGCGCTACTGTCAATTGTTACGAAATCTGCTGCAATGATTTAAGGTCTTATGCTTAAAACCCAACTGAAAATTTTTGTAAATGTTAAGGCTTTCGTTACTGAGATGTAACTTGGCTGACTTCATACACATGTTAACGTTTGACAAATTCTTTAGTTTCCTAATTGTTTAAAAGATCTCTTGCTGACGTCAATTGCTAATCTCATTTCCTCGTTAATATTCGACAAGTTGTTTAACTTCTTACTTGTTTTTAAAAGCTATTTTACTGACGTCACGAGGTTATTGACTTTTATTTAAATAAAATATTACGCATGTTTTCAACTGTGAACGCTGCTTTCCTGCCTTCCGGCCCAGCCCTGCCGCCCTACGGCGCATTTAGCTGCTTTAGGGTAACTACAATCCAGTTCACAACCTTCGGTAAAATAAAAAGGGCCGTAACTTAAGAGTGCAATGGAAATTCAACTGTTAAATGCAGAGGAGCGAGTGGATCCATGGATTGGGTACACTGTAGGCCCCTGTGAGAGGGAGACTTGTCTGTTGACGCGATGGAAGAAGAAACAAGAGTCGATAGTGAAGAGATATGGAATACAGTACTAGAAGCAGAATATAAAAGAGCGACTTAAGAGCCAATAATGCAGAAGGAATCTCTAAAATCATTGGTGGAAGCGGCAACAAAACACTATTCACGTTGGTGTGCAAATGTATGAGACTAGCGATATACCATCAGACTTTCGGAAAAACATTGTTACGCTGATGATGCTTTACTGATAGCAAATAATGAGGACAATTTACAAAGGCTACTTAACCAATCAGCTAAACAATATAACATAGGAATCTCACCTAAAAAACTAAGAATATGGTAATATCAAAAGCATCGGTACGATACGGTCTGTCAACTGAACAAGTGATGTGCTTTAATCATCTAGGGACTTTTATCACCAGCTACAAAGACTTAACTATGGAAGTGAAAAAACAATTCAACGAAGATAACGAACATTCCCCTCGCGTATATTGTTTGTTTAACTATGGAGATCTGCATCGATTTCTCCCGGGGATTCTAAATTTTCTGTGTGTTGTTTCATGGAGATTTGGCTAATGACCTTGCAGCATTCAGACGTAATAAGCATCAACATTTTATAGCAACGCCATCGCATAATGTAGGTCCAGGGTCACTGTCCACAAAAGCAGCAAACAAACTATTAAGTGAATTTTAATACAAACTTCTCGAGAATTAATTTTACGTTTTCGTTTGATTTAATAAGTGAAATTTGGAAGTCGTTTCATAAGATAACTGGCTTGTCTACAAACAGATACATCACAAGGTTGCAGTAGTTTTACGAGCAATAAATTTCAGCTGTACGTGTTGGCGGCTGCTTATCATTTGAAAAATCGTCATGTATCTGCTGCTTGCAGCTATCAACGAATTTGGTTCGAGAGCTACCCATCACTAGGGGAGTATGGATTCGTCAACGACGCTCGCGGGGTTTCAGCATCACATTTCATCAGAAACGAGGGTAGCAAACGAGCAGAAGCACTATGGCGAACAGTTTTTGATTTAGCTAGTTGAAGAAATAAGATACTGGTCACGTGTGAGGTGAACAGTATCGAGAACAACCACATTTCCATGAGCCTGAAGAGTTTAGACTTAAGGCTTAATGCAAGAGGTTGATATGAAAGTGTTCGTCTTGTCACTGCATCGCAGACGTGCTCCGTGGATTAACAAATCAGGATACCAGCGCACATTCATTGAAGCGGTTTTTTTTTTTTTTTTTTTTTTTTTTTTTTTTTTTTTTTTTTTTTTTTTGCGTGTACTACGGTGTGCCGCCTTGCATTATCCTACTGCACTATGCTTCTTGGTACCCTCTTCATGAAGAATACAACAGAGTTTATGTTTTCCAAGCCGTCTGCTAGGAAGGTCTTTCAAATTATGTACTATTCCCCGAATTACGAGCCACATGTAGAAAGCAAATACTAAACTATTGACGCTTTCGTCTGCTAGCACAGTCTTATTTTTGGTTACATAATATACGAGGTGCGACAATAAAGTGATGAGACTGATTTTCTTTGCAAGATGTGGCAACCCTGCAGGCTTGTGTAGGCACAATATCTTTGACCTTGGTCTATAAGCTGCTTCTAGTCCAAACAGCACATCTATGCAACTGCTCAGTCGTGAGTTGTGTTGTAATAACACGTGTTTGTGTCTCTCGTCACGGGAATAGAACGGTATGCTATTTCTTTTTGCATTAAATTGGGTGAAAACGGGACGACAACTTACGGTAAACTTCAGAAGGCTTTTGGAGAGGAGGTTATGTCAAGAGCTCAAGTTTTTCGTTGGCATAAAATGTTTAATGAAGGCAGAACGAATGTTGAAGATGAAGACTGCAGTGGACGACCATCAACCTCACGGACGGATGTCAACTTGGCCAGGTTGCGTGAACTTGTACGATCTGATGGAAGATTATACGTGAAAATGATTGCAGAACAACTGAACATCAATCGAGAAACGGTTCATCTAATGATAACTGAAGATCTTGGTTGTTGTTGTTGTTGTGGTCTTCAGTTCTGAGACTGGTTTGATGCAGCTCTCCATGCTACTCTATCCTGTGCAAGCTTCTTCATCCCCCAGTACCTACTGCTACCTACATCCTTCTGAATCTGCTTAGTGTATTGATCTCTTGGTCTCCCTCTACGATTTTTACCCTCCACGCTGCCCTCCAATGCTAAATTTGTGATCCCTTGATGCCTCAAAACATGTCCTACCTACCGATCCCTTCTTCTAGTCAAGTTGTGCCACAAACTTCTCTTCTCCCCAATCCTATTCAATACCTCCTCATTAGTTACGTGATCTACCCACCTTATCTTCAGCATTCTTCTGTATCACCACATTTCGAAAGCTTCTATTCTCTTCTTGTCCAAACTGGTTATCGTCCATGTTTCACATCCATACATGGCTACACTCCATACAAATACTTTCAGAAACGACTTCCTGACACTTAAATCTATACTCGATGTTAACAAATTTCTCTTCTTCAGAAACGATTTCCTTGCCATTGCCAGTCTACATTTTATATCCTCTCTACTTCGACCATCATCAGTTATTTTGCTCCCCAAATAGCAAAACTCATTTACTACTTTAAGTGTCTCATTTCCTAATCTAATCCCCTCAGCATCACCCGATTTAATTTGACTACATTCCATTATCCTCGTTTTGCTTTTGTTGATGTTCATCTTATATCCTCCTTTCAAGACACTGTCCATTCCGTTCAACTGCTCTTCCAAGTCTTTTGCTGTCTCTGACAGAATTACAACGTCATCGGCGAACCTCAAAGTTTTTACTTCTTCTCCATGAATTTTAATACCTACTCCGAATTTTTCTTTTGTTTCCTTTACCGCTTCCTCAATATACAGATTGAATAACATCGGGGAGAGGCTACAACCCTGTCTCACTCCTTTCCCAACCACTGCTTCCCTTTCATGTCCCTCGACTCTTATAACTGCCATCTGGTTTCTGTACAAATTGTAAATAGCCTTTCGCTCCCTGTATTTTACCCCTGTCACCTTCAGAATTTGAAAGATAGTATTCCAGTTAACGTTGTCAAAAGCTTTCTCTAAGTCTACAAATGCTAGAAACGTAGGTTTGCCTTTTCTTAATCTTTCTTCTAAGATAAGTCGTAAGGTTAGTATTGCCTCACGTGTTCCAACATTTCTACGGAATCCAAACTGATCTTCCCCGAGGTCCGCTTCTACCAGTTTTTCCATTCGTCTGTAAAGAATTCGTGTTAGTATTTTGCAGCTGTGACTTATTAAACTGATAGTTCGGTAATTTTCACATCTGTCAACACCTGCTTTCTTTGGGATTGGAATTATTATATTCTTCTTGAAGTCTGTGGGTATTTCGCCTGTCTCATACATCTTGCTCACCAGATGGTAGAGTTTTGTCAGGACTGGCTCTCCCAAGGCCATCAGTAGTTCTAATGGAATGTTGTCTACTCCCGAGGCCTTGTTTCGACTCAGGTCTTTCAGTGCTCTGTCAAACTCTTCACGCAGTATTGTATCTCCCATTTCATCTTCATTTACATCCTCTTCCATTTCCATAATATTGTCCTCAAGTACATCGCCCTTGTATAAACCCTCTATATACTCCTTCCACTTTTCTGCCTTCCCTTCTTTGCTTAGAACTGGGTTGCCATCTGAGCTCTTGATATTCATACAAGTGGTTCTCTTCTCTCCAAAGGTCTCTTTAATTTTCCTGTAGGCAGTATCTATCTTACCCCTAGTGAGACAAGCCTCTACATCCTTACATTTGTCCTGTAGCCATCCCTGCTCAGCCATTTTGCACTTCCTGTCGATCTCATTTTTGAGACGTTTGTTTTCCTTTCTACCTGCTTCATTTACTGCATTTTTAATATTTTCTCCTTTCATCAATTAAATTCAATATTTCTTCTGTTACCCAAGGATTTCCATTAGCCCTCGTCTTTTTACCTACTTGATCCTCTGCTGCCTTCACTACTTCATCCCTCAGAGCTACCCATTCTTCTTCTACTGTATTTCTTTCCCCCATTCCTGTCAATTGTTCCCTTATGCTCTCCCTGAAACTCTCTACAACCTCTGGTTCTTTCAGTTTATCCAGGTCCCATCTCCTTAAATTCCCACCTTTTTGCAGTTTCTTCAGTTTCAATCTGCAGTTCATAACCAATAGATTGTGGTCAGAATCCACATCTGCCCCTGGAATTGTCTTACAATTTAAAACCTGGTTCCTAAATCTCTGTCTTACCATTATATAATCTATCTGATACCTTTTAGTATATCCAGGATTCTTCCAGGTATACAACCTTCTTTTATGATTCTTGAACCAAGTGTTAGCTATGATTAAGTTATGCTCTGTGCAAAATTCTACAAGGCGGCTTCCTCTTTCATTTCTTCCCCCCAATCCATATTCACCTACTATGTTTCCTTCTCTCCCTTTTCCTACTGACGAATTCCAGTCACCCATGACTATTAAATTTTCGTCTCCCTTCACTACCTGAATAATTTCTTTTATCTCGTCATACATTTCATCAATTTCTTCATCCTCTGCAGAGCTAGTTGGCATATAAACTTGTACTACTGTAGTAGGCATGGGCTTTGTGTCTATCTTGGCCACAATAATGCGTTCACTATGCTGTTTGTAGTAGCTAACCCGCACTCCTATTTTTTTATTCATTATTAAACCTACTGCTGCATTACCCCTATTTGATTTTGTATTTATAACCCTGTAATCACCTGACCAAAAGTCTTGTTCCTCCTGCCACCGAACTTCACTAATTCCCACCATATCTAACTTTAACCTATCCATTTCCCTTTTTAAATTTTCTAACCTACCCGCCCGATTAAGGGATCTGACATTCCATGCTCCGATCCGTAGAATGCCAGTTTTCTTTCTCCTGATAACGACGTCCTCTTGAGTAGTCCCCGCCCGGAGATCCGAATGGGGGACTATTTTACCTCTGGAATATTTTACCCAAGAGGACGCCATCTTCATTTAATCATACAGTAAAGCTGCATGTCCTCGGGAAAAATTACGGCTGTAGTTTCCCCTTGCTTTCAGCCGTTCGCAGTACCAGCACAGCAAGGCCGTTTTGGTTAATGTTACAAGGCCAGATCAGTCAATCATCCAGACTGTTGCCCCTGCAACTACTGAAAAGGCTGCTGCCCCTCTTCAGGAACCACATGTTTGTCTGGCCTCTCAACAGATACCCCTCCGTTGTGGTTGCACCTACGGTACGGCCATCTGTATCGCTGAGGCACGCAAGCCTCCCCACCAACGGCAAGGTCCATGGTTCATGGGGGGGGGGGGGGGGGGGTATGAGAAAAATTTGTGCAAAAATGGTCCCCAAAAATCTCACACCACAACAGCGAGAAACACGGAAAAATGTGGCAGCCGATCTATTAGAGCAAATGGAAATCAATCCAGAATTGTTGAGCCGTGTTATCACTGGTGATGAAAGTTGGTTTTTTAAGTACGATACAGAGACAAAACGCCAAAGTTCGCAATGGTGCTCAAAGGGATCACCCAGACCAAAGAAAGCTCGCATGTCAAAGTCAGAAGTGAAATGCATGCTTGTATACTTCTTTGATTCCAAGGGAATTGTTCATAAAGAGTGGGTGCCTCCTGGACAAACAGTTAACCAATATTACTATAAAGAAATTTTAGAAAGACTTCGCAAAAGAGTTCTTCGTGTCCGTGCCAACATTGCTGATAGTTGGATTCTGCATCACGATAAAGCGCCATCCCATACTCCTCTGTCAGTACAGCAATTTCTAACCTCAAAACAAACTTCAGTACTACCACAGCCACCTTATTCACCAGATATCGCTCCGTGCGACTTTTTTCTATTTCCAAGAGTCAAAACGGCGGTCAAGGGACGCCATTTTCAAACAACACAAGATGTCCAAAAAGCTGTGACGAAGATGTTGGAGGATATTACAGAAGATGAGAACCAGAAATGTTACCATCAATGGCAGAAGCGCTGGGAAAAGTGTGTGCTATCAGAAGGGAACTACTTTGAAGGAGACAACGCTAAACTTGACTAAAACGGTAAGAAACATTTTTTTTTCACATCAGTCTCATTACTTTACAGTCGCACCTCGTATATCTGCAAGCAGTGCTTCGAGAGCAGAACCTTGTCAACCAGTTTAGTCGGTAGGTGCATACATTTGAGTTCTGATGGTCTTTGAATACCCGGACAAAGCACACTTCCTTCCTACTCTCGAAGGTAAGGAAGGAAGATTTAGAGTTTAACGCCACGATGACCGCGTGGTCATTGACGGAGCATAAGCTCGGATTGCGGAAGGACAGGGTAGGAAATCAGCCGCTTCCTTCACGAACGAACCACCCATGCATTTGGCTGTAAATGTTTGGAGAAATCACAGAGTACCTAAATCTGGATGGCCGCACAGGGATCTGAACCGTCTTCTTCCGGACTGGGAGTCCAGTGCAACACCTCGCTCGGTTCCTACACCCCGAGCCGGCGACACATTGTCTACACAGCACTGCATGCCGACGATTTAGTAAAAATTCAGACTTTTGTGAAGGATTTCATGAGATGGTCATTTCTAAACTGCAGCTTCCAAGAGCTTTCGCGATTGTGTTGTTTCATTGCGCAGTACGGAAGTAATTACGTCTTTACATGATTTATAGGTACAATTATGTATCCATGTGTGCATGTCTAGGCTTATTCGTTCCAATCGTGACTTTGTCGGAATATGCATGGATGAGTATTAGTCTTTCATGAAGTCATCTGTGGATCTAGGTCGACTTCCACGATACTCTCCACTCACTAAATAGCGCTACAGGGATTTGGGTGTAAATGGGATTAATTTTCTGTTCTTCGTGAATATGGGATAGTGTATGTCCACGTAATATGGTTGAGGACTTCTGTATCTACTATGCATGGTATTTTGTGTTTACTTCGAGTAACAACTGAAGGTACTAAAATATCTCTCATAAATTATTTTTCTCCTGAAATAAGTTTTCGATTTTACTACTTTTTACGGTCAACAGCACATTTAGTCTTTGTTCTCAGTAGCAGTAGGTGCGAGCACAACTTGTTACAAATTACCTGCCTTCAGCACAATTAATCAATATAAACTGCATTCAGCAGATAAAAAACTGCTAGTTTTCTAGGCAATTTTCAGCCCAATTAAGCGGGTAGTACGCTTTGAAAATTGCAAAAAATCTTTTTTTTTTTGCTTAAAATATTTTCCCGGATGTCTTCTTAATTGTGGTGTTCATCCAAGTTCGCCACAAACTCCGCTATCGAGTTACAAGGCGATTCTGACAAAGTGTCTCCGAAAAACTTTCACGGCTGGCAAACATTGTGAACATTGCCGCCACTGTGGCAGCATGTAACTTCAACGACGGCCTATGAGTTCAACAAATTATGAACGTGCTCGAACTTGGGATCGGACCAGTTTTTTATAATTTCCTCACAAAAGCGGACGAGCGAACGGAGAGTGGATGTTAGAAGCTGCCAAAGATCCCAGCAGGAGTACCACAGTCACAGTTAAGATGAAGGATGACCTTCTTTTGGATCTGCAAGGATTGCTTTATAGCCCAGGGACCATTGACTAGAGGTATGCTTAACTTAATTACGAAAAAAGTAACCGGAAACACGCTTTTCTCGAAACAGTATTTTTCAAATTGGCGAGAAACTAAGTTGAGAAGGTATATACAATTTCAACCGGAATTTGATACCGACATTCTGAATTGAATTCTCTATCAGTGTTTTGGGTTAACTTCAAAATTCTATTTTCAGCACAGGCTTTTGTCAGGATTTTGTGGGCTTAGAAAATGATATTTGTTCCAAAGCGTTACCATTTTGTTCAAATGTAATATTTTTCGATTATCCTACATTCGCTGATGTACAATATATTGAAAATGATTTTAACAAATTTTTTGTTAGAAGTCCAATAGGAAATGCCTTCACGTAAGAAAACGAAATAAATATTCCAGAATTCGAATCAAGAACAGCTGCCAACGTGAGTAACGCAGAAACAAATATCCTCGGAGTAGTGAAACAACTTAAATCGCTTAATAAAAGTAAGTCTTCTCGTCCAGACTGTATACCAAAGAGGTTCCTTTCAGAGTACGCTGATGCAATATCTCCATACTTAACAATCATATACAACTGTTTGCTCGACCAAAGATCTGCACCCAAAGACTGGAAAGTTGCACAGGTCACACAAATACTCCAGAAAGGTAGTACATCTACATCTACATTTATACTCGGCAAACCACCCAACGGTGTGTGGCGAAGGGCACTTTACGTGTCACTGTCATTTCCTCCCTTTCCTGTTCCAGTCGCGTATGGTTCGCGGGAAGAACGACTGCCGGAAAGCCTCCGTGCGCGCTCGAATCTCTCTCATTTTACATTCGTGATCTCCTCGGGAGGTATAAGTAGGGGGGAGCAATATATTCGATACCTCATCCAGAATCGCACCCTCTCGAAACCTAGACAGCAAGCTACACCGCGATGCAGAGCGCCTCTCTTGCCGAGTCTGCCACTTGAGTTTGCTAAACATCTCCGTAACGCTATCACGCTTACCAAATAACCCTGTGACGAAACGCGCCGCTCTTCTTTGGATCTTCTCTATCTCCTCAGTCATCCCGACCTGGTACGGATCCCATACTGATGAGCAATACTCAAGTATAGGTCGAACGAGTGTTTTGTAAGCCACCTCCATTGTTGATAGACTACATTTTCTAAGGACTCTGCCAATGAATACCAGCCTGACACCCGCCTTACCAACAATTAATTTTATATGATAATTCCACTTCAAATCGTTCCGTACGCATACTCCCAGATATGTTACAGAAGTAACTGCTACCATTGTTTGTTCCGCTATCATATAATCATACGAGTACAATAGAGGATCCTTCTTTCTATGTATTCGCAATACATTAAATTTGTATATGTTAAGGGTCCGTTGGCACTCCTTGCACCAAGTGCCTATCCGCTGCACATCTTCCTGCATTTTGATGCAATTTTCTAATGCTTCAACTTCTCTGTATACTACAGCATCATCCGCGAAAAGCCGCATGGAACTTCCGACACTATCTACTAGGTCATTTATATATACTGGGAAAAGCAATGGTCCCATAATACTCCCCTGTGGCACGCCAGAAGTTACTTTAACGTCTGTAGACGTCTCTCCATTGAGAACAACATGCTGTGTTCTGTTTGCTAAAAACCCTTCAATCTAGCCACACAGCTGGTCTGATATTTGTTTATCAGGCGACAGTGCGAAACTGTATCGAACGCCTTCCGGAAGTCAAGGAAAATGGCATCTACCTGGGAGCCTTTATCTAATATTTTCTGGGTCTCATGAACAAATAAAGCGAGTTGGGTCTCACACGATCGCTGTTTCCGGAATTCATGTTGATTCCTACAGAGTAGATTCTGGGTTTCCAGAAATGACATGATACGCGAGCAAAAAACATTTTCTAAAATTCTACAACAGATCTATGTCAGAGATATAGGCCTATAGTTTTGCGCATCTGCTCGACGACCCTTCTTGAAAACTGGAACTACCTGTGCTCTTTTCCAATCATTTGGAACCTTTCGTTCCTCTAGAGACTTGCGGAACACGGCTGTTAGAAGGGGGGCAAGTTCTTTCGCGTACTCTGTGTAGAATCGAATTGGTATCCCGTCTGGTCCAGTGGACTTTCCTCTGTTGAGTGCTTTCTGTTGCTTTTCTTTTCCTTGGACACTTATTTCGATGTGAGGCATTTTTTCGTTCGTGCGAGAATTTAGAGAAGGAACTGCAGTGCGGTATTCCTCTGTGAAACAGCTTTGGAAAAAGGTGTTTAGTATTTCAGCTTTATGCGTGTCATCCTCTGTTTCAATGCCATTATCATCCTAGAGTGTTTCGATCCACTTACTGATTTAACGTAAGGCCAGAACTTCCTAGGATTTTCTGTCAAGTCGGTACATAGAATTTTACTTTCGAATTCACTGAACGCTTCACGCATAGCCCTCCTTACGCTAACTTTGACATCGTTTAGCTTCTGTTTGTCTGAGAGGTTTTGGCTGCGTTTAAATTTGCAGTGAAGCTCTCTTTGCTAGCGCAGTAGTTTCTTAACTTTGTTGTTGAACCACGGTGGATTTTTCCGTCTCTCACAGTTTTACTCGGCACGTACCTGTCTAAAACGCATTTTATGATTGCCTTGAACTTTTTCCATAAACACTCAACATTGTCAGTGTCGGAACAGAAATTTTCGTTTTGATCTGTTAGGTAGTCTGAAATCTACCTCCTATTACTCTTGCTAAACAGATAAACCTTCCTCCCTTTTTTTATATTCCTATTTATTTCCATATTCAGGGATGCTGCAACGGCCTTATGTTCACTGATTCCCTGTTCTGCGCTTACGGAGTCGAAAAGTTCGGGCCTTTTTGTTATCAGTATGTCCAAGATGTTATCTCCACGAGTCGGTTCTCTGTTTAATTGCTCGAGGTAATTTTCTGATAGTGCACTCAGTATAATGTCACTCGATGCTCTATCGCTACCACTCGGCTCTGTACCAAAGGTCCGCAGTCAGTCCTGTCGACGATGCTGCAGATGGTGAACTCTGCTTTCATCCCGCTAGCGAGACTGGCAGTCTTCACCAAATCAGATAGCCGCCGGAAGCCAGAGAGGATTTCCTCCGATCCATAGCGACACACATCATTGGTGCCGACATGAGCGACCACCTGCAGATGGGTGCAACCTGTACCCTTCATGGCATCCGGAAGGACCCTTTCCACATCTGGAATGACTCCCCCCCCCCCCCCCCCCCCCAGTATGCACACGGAGTGTACATTGGTTTTCTTACCCTCTCTTGCTGCCATATCCCTGAGGGGCCCCATTACGCGCCTGACGTTGGAGCTCCCAACTACCACTAAGCCCACCCTCTGCGACCGCCCGGATCTTGTAGACTGAGGGGCAACCTCTGGAACAGGACAAGCAGCCATGTCCGGCCGAAGATCAGTATCAGCCTGAGACAGAGCCTGAAACCGGTTCGTCACACAAACTGGAGAGGCCTTCCGTTCAGCCCTCCGGAATGTCATTCGCCCCCTGTCACATCTCGAGACGACCTCCCACTCTACCACGGTGATGCCCATTGGCAACAGCCTCAAGCTGTGTGACCGAAGCCAACACTGCCTGAAGCTGGGAGCGAAGGGATGCCAACTCAGCCCGCATCCGAACACAGCAGTCACTAAATTATACGCCCATGTAATGAACGTCGATATTCAGCAGGATTTTGGAACATATATTGTGTTCGAACATTATAAATTACGTCCAAGAGAACGTTCTATTGACACACAGTCAGCACAGATTAGGAAACACCGTTCTTGTGAAACACAGCTAGCTCCTTACCCGCACGAAGTGCTGAGTGCTACCGACAAGGGATTTTAAATTGATTCCGTATTTCTGCACTTTCGGAAGGATTTGGCACTCTACCACACAAGCGGCTTTTAGTGAAATTGCGTGCCTATGGATTATCGTCTCATTTATGTGACTGGATTCGTGATTTCCTGTCAGAGAGGTCAGATTTCGTAGTAACTGACGGAAAGTCATCGAGTAAAACGGAAGTGATTTCTGGCATTTACCACTGTAGTGTCATGGGCCCTTTGCTGTTCCTGATCTATATAAATGATTTGGGAGATAATTTGAGCAGCCATCTGAGGTTGATTGCAGGTGACGCTGTCGTTTATCTACTAATAAAGTCATCAGAAGGTCAAGACAAATTGCGAAACGATTTAGAAAAGATATATGTATGGTGCGAAAGTTGTCAATTGCCCCTAAATAACGAAAACTGTGAGTCCATCCACATGAGTGCTAAAAGGAATCCGTTAAACTTTGGTAGCACGATAAATCAGTCAAATCTAAAGGCCGGAAATTCAACTAAATACCTAGGAATTACAATTACGAGAAACTTAAATCGGAAAGAACACATAGAAAATGTTGTGGGGAAAGCTAACCAAAGACCACGTTTTATTGGCAGCACACTTAGAAAACGTAACAGATCTACTAAGGAGACACTACGCTTGTCCGTCCTCTTTTAGACTATTGCTGCGCGGTGTGGGTTCCTTACCAGATAGGACCGACGGAGTACATCGAAAAATTTCAAAGAAGGGCAGCAAGTTTTGTATTATAGGGAAATATGGGGGAGAGTGTCACTGAAATGATACAGGATTTGGGATGGACATCATTAAAACAAGGGCGTTTTTCGTTGGGACGGAATCTTCTCACGAAATCCCAGTCACCAATTTCCTCCTCCGAATGCGAAAATATTTTGTTCACGCCGACCTATATAGGGAGGAACGATCACCTTGATAAAATAAGGAACATTAGAGCTCGTACGGAAAGGTATAGGTGTTCATTCTTTCCGCGCGCTATACGAAATAGAGAATTGTGAATGTGGTTCGATGAATCTTCTGCCAGGCACTTAAATATGATTTGCAGATTATCCATGTAGATGTAGATGAGGTCTTCGGGAATTCCGGCTGCAAGGGGTTCTTCCACCTTGTGCAGCGGTTACAGGAAGCGTCGGATGTGGGTACGAAAACGATTTCTTAAAGACAAACGCGTAAGGAACAAAACTATATCACCTGATTTAGCATTAATTTTTATTTCACGTGAAGTTCACAGTGCACCTGTCAGAGACTTGAACACCCTTTCAGTTGAGTGGTGCCTCGCAGTTGCTCTAGACCCCTCAGCCACCATGTACTCACACATCTCCATCTCTACGAATGGTTTTTTTTTTCCTTCACTTGAAAAAAGTTTGGGTAAAGATGAAAATTTTATCAACATGACCAACAAATACGGAAATAATGGTAAATCAGTTTGTTCGCAACCAGCCATGGTGTTTTCTCCAGTTGTTTCTTTCTTGTTCTACGTAATTTTATCATCGTGACGCTTGTCTCAGGCAAGGTACCACCAACTGTTAAAGTCCATCGGTCTACCTTTTAATGAGGGCATCCCACATCTCATTCCTCTGCTTGTTACGCAACAGGTAACGTGCTCCAACGACCTTCTTCCTTTCTGAAAGTGTGTTGGTGCCATCAATGTCTTTATGTCATTTCTAATGCAGTCTAGGCTCACGCATTCGTATGAGAAATATCATTTCATTCATTTGGCCTCTATATTTTTCTTTTACTTTTGTTACACAGGATACATTATCATTCAAAAGTGTTGGCAAGTTAAAAGTGTGATCAACTCGAAACAGGGACACCGCATTCTAGACATGGCCCTTTTCATATGAAATGGTCTTGTCTTTCAGCAACTTTGTAAGTAGGCTGTTTAGGTTCTTATATTGGTAACGCCACCGCCACGTAGCGCTCTGTATGAAAATCACTGGCTGTGCTGTGTGCAGTCTGTGGCTGGTTGGCATTGTTGAAATATTCTCTATTGAAGAACTGAGGAACATGTTTCAGACACCAGTGCATTGTTATTACAATTAATGTAACAAATGGGAAAAAAGCTTCAAAAGTTACACACAATGGAACAAAATCTTCAAAAGTTAGACACAATGGAACAAAATCTTCAAAAGTTAGACACAATGGAACAAAATCTTCAAAAGTTAGACACAATGGAACAAAATCTTCAAAAGTTAGACACCACGCTTGAACAAACACGTGAAGGTTTAACTGCTGAGTTACTTAAAATCGAATCTAAATGTCAAAAAGTCTGTAATGATGTAAAAACACATATTTGTGAGTATTTTCAACCTATTTTTTCGCGGCATGAAAATCCATTACAGAATCACGAAGCAGCCAGAAAAGAACTGCAAACTATTGTTCATGAAAATCACGACACCTTGCAAGCTAAAATTGCCTCAGTTGCATCTACCGATTCGGTTACGCTATTTGCAAAAACTCAGGAAAACTTAAAGGACACAGTAGATACTCTGAAAATTGGTTCAGAAAGACACATGGAGGAAATTAGTTCATTATCAGAGAAAGTAGTCGAACTTTCGGATCAGCTAAATAATTTATCTACGAAGGTAGATGATAACCTGAATGACACAAGACCGGTAGTCTTTAATGATACAGAAGAGTACGAACAAATTAGGAAATTCAAACAAAATCAGAATCAAATTAATACGCAACACCAAAGAGAAATCCGGGAAGTACAAGATCAGTTGACACAGGTAATACAAGAATTACTTATTTCAGAGGACACTCGTGCTCCAATACGGGGAGAGGGACATAGAAATACGGAACAACCACAAAATAATAGCACAGGGCACTTCGGAAATTACGAAAGAAATTGGCAAGATACACCGAATTTTGACATGGAACCGCCGAAACGCAGTAACAATGACCGATATGAGACTCGCCGACATGATGATTTTGACTATAAGCTGTTTATTACTACACGTAAATTCAAAACATTTAAGAATTCCGGCAACGACATTCATCCACAAGCGTGGCTTCATCAATTCTCTCATTGTTTTCCTCCCAACTGGTCATTAGAGCACAGATTACAATTTATGTGTGGCTATTTAGAGAATGAACCTGCTATAAGAATGCGATCGGTCATTCACGATTGTCATTGTGAGGAGTGCTTTCCTCTCAGCATATTGGTCTCAAACTACACAAGACCGAGTAAAACATAGTATCATAATGATGAAACATTTCGAACAATCTGAATTTTCCAGTCTTGTGAAATATTTTGAAGACATGTTGCACAAGAATCAGTACCTGTCAAACCCATACAGCCTCTCAGAACTCATCCGCATTTGCTTAATCAAATTGCCTGAATATTTACGACATATTATTTTGGCAGGACGTTGCAAAGACGACATTGAAGCTTTTCAGGGACTGTTACAAGAACTGGAAATTGACACTGACAAACGAGGGACGCGAAAACAAGAACACAAGAATTACAGGTCACATCCGTCGCAATTCCGCGATGAAAGACATAATAACTGGACACGACAAGGCTATTCTTGCAACGTAAATCGTGACCAAAACAGACACCACCCGTGTGACAACCGTTGGCAGAGTAGTAATAATTACAGGAAAAGATCACCTCTCCACAGTAATGACTATCACAGAGACAATCAGAGAAACAGACAATATGGGAACCAATATAATTATTATCAATGGAGACAGAATAACGTCAGACGCAATGGTCCACCGTGCAGTTACGATTCTGGGAGAAATTCTCCACCAGATGACCGACAAAAAAGAAACTATGTAAACTACCGACAAAACGACAGACCTAAATTTCATCAGAACTGGCGGGATTCAAACAGGGCAGGGCCCTCTCGACAAGGTGAATTTGTAGAAGTTAGATATCCAAATCCCAATAACGACGCGCGCCAACAAAGAGACAATAGGCTATGACTCACACCGCTGGCAGCCACAAAACGTACTTATGAAGCTGACGACGTAGCTGCCGTGGCTAGTAATTACGTAAAAATGGAAGACATTAGGGACATCTTACTCCAGGAACACGACGTAAAACATAACAACATTGCATATCCTATGATTCACATTACAGTAAATGACGTAAAATTTACGGCAGTACTTGACTCTGGCAGTCCCATTTCAGTAATTAGTGAAACATCCTTTAGCAAATGCAACAAATCGAACGATTGCCCTACACTTCCGTTACGTATGATTAAATTACAAGGTGCAATCGATGGAAAAAGTGTAGATGTACACCAACAAACCAACTTAGAATTCTTTTGTCAAAGCCACAGCTTCTCTATGAACTTTCTTATTGTTCCATTATTGTCGATGGAAATTATATTGGGAGTAGACTTTTTGAATGAATACAAAGCAATCTTAAACTTTCAAGATGCTGAAATAAGTTTAGAGAAAGAAGGTAAGTCAATAGCACTGAAATTTGAAGATTGCCTCTCAAACCATGACGAGGAAATTAATCGGCTTTACCTTCTGTTAGACAACAGTTCGGAATTTTCGACGGAACTAGACACTAACAATCACTCTGCAAGTACTGACAGGGATGATATCGACGGCATATTTGATACTAACGAGTTAATTCAGAATAAAATTCAAACAATTGAGAACTGTAGTGACAATGATAGGCAGGACCTTTCTGAGATTTTACAAGCACATTCCACAGTTTTTACTCACAAAACAGGAACAATCAAGGGATTTCAATACCAATTTCGTGTTCGTGAGCATACTAAATTTTGTGTTAGACCATACGTAATTCCAGCACATTACAGGGACCGCGTTAGAACAAAAATACAATCTATGCTTGACGAGGGCATTATTGAGCCTGCAGTAAGCTCATACAACAATCCGTTACATGTTGTTGAGAAGAAAAATGGATCGATCAGGCTTGTCTGAGATTCGAGACAAATCAATACTATCATCATTCCTGAAACAGACAAGTCTCAAACGATGGAATAACTTCTTCAAAATTTTAATGGTGTAAAAGTGTTGTCTTCTATTGATCTCAGATCCAGCTTTTATCAGATAGAACTTCATCCAGAATGTAGAAAATACACAGCTTTTCTTTGTTTCGGCGTTTGTTATCAATTTCGGAAACTTCCTTTTGGTTTAAACATTTCTTCTGCAGCGTTCATTCGCGGGCTAAATTCCATATTACCTGACTTCTTAAAACGTCACATCACCTTATATGTGGATGATATTCTAATAGCAGAAGCCTCATGGGAACAACATAATCGCATCCTCAACAGTTTGTTACGTATTTTTGCAGAATCTGGAATTACAGTTAACTTGGAAAAGTCTGAATTCGGTAGGTCAAAGGTGAACTTTTTGGGACATATTATTTCTTCCGAAGGCATTCAGCCGGATCCTGAAAAGTTAGAAGCAATCGGAGCCATTCCAGTTCCATCCACAAAAAAACAAGTCCGCAGTTTTCTAGGTCTCGTAAATTTTTACCGCCGTTTTCTGAATATGCAAATTCTTGTTACACCAAAACTTTGTTCTCTCACTGGAAAAAATACTATTTGGAACTGGGACGAACAAGCACAGTTGGAATTCAATTCTTCGAAAGAAGCGCTACTTAACGCGCCAATACTAGCTCATCCAGATCTGTCACAAGATTTCTGCCTTAGCACGGATTCTTCTAAAGTCGGTCTTGTTGCCCATTTATTTCAAGAAGCCATAGAAAATGGCACAACTGTTCAGAAAACCATTGCTTTTGCTAGCCGAGTGCTAACAAAATCTGAAAAAAATTATTCCGTTACTGAATTAGAAGCTTTAGCTATCGTTTGGGCATTTAACAAATTCCGATTCTTTCTTTCTGGTAAGCACGTAAAAGTATACAGTGATCATCGTGCATTACAATTTCTTATGTCTTCAAAATTAAATCATGACAGGCTAAAGCGTTGGGCATTGTTCCTGCAAGAATTCCACTTCACAATAGTCTACATTCCCGGCAAGGAGAATATTGTTGCGGACGCACTGTCACGCGCACCGGCTGGGCTTGAGAAAAGTAACATAGAAGGCAACCTCGAGAAAAATTTCAGTATTCTTTACATTCAGAAAGTCGTCTTTGAAAACTTCATCACCACATCTTTAAAGGACATTGCTCATGAACAAGATAAAGATCCGATTTGGAAAGACATCAAAACTAAATGGCATGAAAAGACACACACACAGATTCGACATTATTATCTGGTTAGAAACAACATACTCTTCAAACGCTGCACAGTTGATGACAAGCTATGGGTACTTTGCATTCCAGACGATTTTGTTAATAAGCTGATTTGGTACATTCATTTCAGCTACGCACTTTTTGGTCCACGAAAATGTTATCATATTCTTCGAACGACTTGTTATTTTAACAATATGGAAAAGACAATTCGAAGAGTCTTGTCTATTTGTAAACTTTGTCAAAAGGCTAAACCATCTACCATCTCACATCGTGGTCCGTTGTTTCCTATTATTCCTTCTAAATTAAAAGAATTTGCTGTTATTGATCTCTTGGGATCCCTTGCCAGAACATCGAATGGATTTTCGTGCGTTCTAGTCGCTGTTGAACTTACTTCAAAATTTGTTTCTTTCACTCCGCGCCGGCCGGAGTGGCCGTGCGGTTCTGGGCGCTACAGTCTGGAACCGAGCGACCGCTACGGTCGCAGGTTCGAATCCTGCCTCGGGCATGGATGTGTGTGATGTCCTTAGGTTAGTTAGGTTTAATTAGTTCTAAGTTCTAGGCGACTGATGACCTCAGCAGTTAAGTCGCATTGTGCTCAGAGCCATTTGAACCATTTTTCACTCCGTTACGTAAAGCCACTGGACGGTCTGTATCCAACGCCTTTGTTAAAAATTACTTACGTGAAGTTGGAATGTTAGCAAAGTCATTTCAGATAACGGACCGCAATTCAGATCTGCTGTTTGGTCACGCATGCTTCGGAACCGTAAAATCAAACCTGTTTTTATTTCATTGTACTCACCACATTGTAACCCATGTGAACGGATTATGAAATAAATCAATAAGCTTTGCAGACTTTATTGTCACAGAAAGCATCAGCATTGGGACAGATATTTACACTTATTTCAAAACGTGCTGAATGAAATGCCTCATGACTCCACTGCTTTACCACCTATTTTTGCACTGATGAATCAAGAACCACAGAACAGAATCAGAGAGCTTGTACCTTTCCCGAATACACGTAAACTTCGACACAAAGACATAATTGATTTGGCTATTAAAAACATAAAATCTGCAACAGACAAAAGGAGAAAACTACACGGTAAAGGAAATGCAAAGAAATTATATATTGCTCAGAAAGTTCTCATTAAAGCTCATTCATTGTCACATAAGAAGAAACATTTGAGTCACAAATTCTTTCTGATCCACAATGGACCTTACAGTATCCAACGTATACTGCATGATAATTGCGTTGAAGTTGAAACTCTGCGTATTAGGAAGAGTAAAGGATTGCACCGTATTTCACATGTAAAACCATTTATTGAAAGATAATCTGCTTTTTAACTTAGTCTTTGCCATAAAATTTTTCACTTCATGCTACTAGTACAATTTGTCACACTGAGAAACTGTTAACATGCAACAATGTTTTGAAGTTAAATATCCAGTCAAGAACCAAGAGAACTTATTTAAACAGAAATTACGAATGCATTGTTATAGTGAACAGACGACACAGTGTTGTTATTTGTACATTCTTGCTTGTTAGTTGCACGATTACGTAACGACTATAAGGCTTATATACTTAGAACATATACTGATAATGAGATTTTAATGCAACGTTTTGGTTTACGTGAAAAGACATTCCTTATTTGAAGTAGTTTCTGTGAGATTAAAGATGACTTAGTGTTTGGTTTCTTTGACAGCTACACGATTATATCACGACGCTACTAATGTGTGACACAATTTGAGAAGGTAGGAGAGAGATACTGGCAGAAGTAAAGCTGTGAGTACCGGCCGTGAGTCGTGCTTCGGTAGCCCAGTTGGTAGAGCACTTGCCCGCGAAAGGCAAAGGTCCCGAGTTCGAGTCTCGGTCGGGCACACAGTTTTAATCTGCCAGGAAGTTTCACAATTTACATTGTTGCTTTTGTGCTGTATCTGCTTTATATCTGCACAGTTTTTCTGAATTATTCTGGAAAGTAAAATATGTCTTAGTAGTAACTTTTGTGATATAGCTACAATGAGACAGCTTTTTTTGTAGCACAACAATACGTTACAGTGTAGTACTTTCTTGATCACGGTAATGTACGTAATAACTACGATATCTATACGCATAGCATTTTACTTTTGTTTATAATGAGGTAAGTACATTGACTTCTGCAGAACTTAGATTTCGGAGGACGATAACTACGACACTTCCACAGAATTATCTTACAGCAAGACGCACATTTAGTGCTAAAGGACACGTATTTGAGTGATTAATTTTGTACTCAAAACATTTATTTTTAAAGATTTTTTAATTACAAATATACAAAGGTTTCCCGTGATACATTTCATTCCATTGCTGTAATTTGTAACACTTGAGGGTATAATTACATTAATCCTTGGGGCGGGGGGGGGGGGGGGGGTACACGCCTACTTTGTGTACCATGTGTTTGTCAAGTACAAGGAGCGCTAGCTAATATGGTATTTGCTTACACAACTTTACAGATCGGTACCGTATTTCTCTACAAACACAAATAACACAGCTATCTGATCATTTAACTGAGAGAGACAAACATTTTTTTTACTACGTCAGTGACAGAAGTTTACGTAATTACACAGTTGGATAATTTCACATTTATGAAATTGTATTTTGTCTGTACTTTGTGAACTGTTCATATTTTTTCGGAACCATTGTGATACTATGAGAGCTTTGAATGATGTATTTGGTATGGGATTATGATTTTTAAAGTATGTTTGAGGTAGATGACACTATTGAAATGAGCAGAGAATTTTTTTAGGTTTTGAAATTATTGGAGGAAGCTATGACGATTTTGAGATTTGACTGAGGTGTTATGATGTTATTATTACGACGACAATGTGTATTATGCTGTTGAGATATGTTTATGATCAATAAGCTGATGCTATATGAGGAATTTATTATGATGAAATACTGAAGAACTGTCGACGAATATGTATATGTGTAATAAGGTAAGGAATAACGAGTAGTGGTTAGGGACGCTGATCTGTGAAAAAGGATGTTGGAAACCAAGAATTGTACTTTAAGAGTTATGAAATGTGTGTAAATGCGTGAATGTATTACAATGCCGACGAAAATTTTTTGGACACTGTTATATTTATAGGATTTTGTTTCTACACATTTGTAACGCAAATTCTCGACCTGTGAAATTTTTTAGATGAGACTGTCACTGTAGTGCAAACTGCTGTCGTAAATATTTCGGTAAGAAAGCCAAGTGACCTTGAATAATGCGTTGTGAGCGGCCAGATGTGCCAGCCACCTGGAGAAAAAGCCGTTAGGTGGAGAAAAAAGAGGCCATTAACCTTGATATTGACATTCCTTTGTAGAAAGCATCGCAAATATGACACACTATTACGTGAAAACATATGATTATACTGTGGAGCACATGCTTTGTGCTACTTGCTGAAATGCTTATGAATAGATGGGAAATATTCTTACATCTGCACACCTGATTATGACAAGTGTCTTTCTACGAGACTTGAGAGAATTTCTACTGACTTATGAAATGCCACATGGCTATTGATTGATGTTTTTAAGCTTTGCTTTACATAGTTGCTTATTTCATTTGATATCTGGTTTCCAGTTGTGTTGCAGCATTGGTTATATAAAATAAAATTAAATGCATTTGCTAATGTGAACACTTTCTGTCAACAGATCTATTAAATAATAATTTTATGATCCACATTCTTCAAAAAGGGGGCACTTGGAAAGGAAAGACCAATAAGAAGGGACTAATAATAGTAACTGCATACATAATTTTCTTTTCAACTACTCAGTAATTTTTTTGGTAGAATAACATGTTGTGGTGCACCACTTTAATTACATAGTCATTAAGATGTGAATAGACATTTCACTTATCTGCATTGTTGTCTTTAGTGTAATATTTTTTCTGCTTGAGCTTTGCCATGTTTAGGTATAAGTTATAGCATTTGCTGCTGCTGTCTGCCAGGCATAGTGTTACTGAATTTGACTTTGTATTACTCTGTTAAGCCAGTTTTACTACTGATTTATTTTTCTTGTTGCTGCACATTGGCTCATATTCGTTGTAACGTTTCATTTGCTCTGCTGATTTAGATATACTGCTGCTTGCTTCGCCAATTTGCATTTTTTTGTCATTGCTGTTTGTGTTAATTGTTTTGTACTGCTGCATTGCCTCATCTCTTAGTATATATATCTGAGCTCAGTAGATTTAAGTTAGCTTAAGAGGGGGTAGACTATATAAGAAACTAACTATGGAGAGTAGGGAAAAAATGCATTGAGAAGTTATATGAAAAAGATTTGGACCAAAATGAGTATTGTACACTGATAAATAATTATTTTGAAAGAAATATGAATAAAATACAGAAATCAGGTATAGATAAGACTTTTTGGGAATAATGATGAATGAAGGGAGATCTCCAAGAAGTAAAGAAAGTTTTGTTTGCAAAATACAGCAGTAAAACAGACCCTGTCCTTTCCTTTTGTATTATTCCGCTATGTGTTTGTGTACCCTTGTGTATTTGTGTTCTTCCCGTCTTTATGTGTTTATCTGACAAGACTTATGTTGTAGAATTTTCTAATAATATGTTATTTACTCTGTAAAGATGTTTAGACATTGTCCGCAGCTCGTGGTCGTGCGGTAGCGTTCTCGCTTCCTGGGCCCGGGTTCCCCCGGGTTCCCGGGTTCGATTTCCGGTGGGGTCAGGGATTTACTCTGCCTTGTGATGACTGGGTGTTGTGTGATGTCCTTAGGTTAGTTAGGTTTAAGTAGTTCTAAGTTCTAGGGGACTGATGACCATAGCTGTTAAGTCCCATAGTGCTCAGAGCCATTTGATCCATTTTTGTTTAGACTTTATTTATTCTGTTTTGTTTTAATGCTCACGTGTGAAGTTGATGTTTCGAAAGTTATTCTGATCTTTTATATATTTACTTATGTCATAATTCCTGTAACACTGATGTATATGTTGATTTCTATTCTTTTATAAAGCCTGTATTACTACAAATGTTATCTGTATTATTATGTTTTTAATTATGTTTTCTGTGCCTTTGTGATTGTATTCTCATGTTATAAAATTGTAATTCACACCAGTTCATCAAATTAAGTTACATTTCACTGCACACGTTTCTGTTGGTCATAGTATATGCACAATATGTGAGAAGTTGGGACTGTTAGTGTTTTCACGTGTGTTAATAATTCAGCAAGGGACTGGTTAACCGCATTGCTGGTTCTATGGACAATTCCAAAAACTTTGTGAGTGCACAAGTGGTAGTTTATGGACTTGCTATATTGTCCGATGGCTGCTGGCCGTCTCTACAAGGACTACAGTGGGTCTGCATCTTTGGTGGCCCACCAATACCATAATCTCTATCAGGACTACAGTGGGTCTGCTCTGTGATTACCTACTTACCAATATTCTTCAAAACTTCGACTGACTCTGTGTGGGTTTGCTCTGTTGTGGCCCATTACCTGTCTGCATGTCAAGAGTCAGCACTGTCTTTCCGTTGGAAGGACAACACTACTTGTTCAAGATTGCATGGAAATCCACTACTTCCGTACTTCCGTGTGCATTTTCTTTTACTGCTCAGACTTTGAAAAAAAACTGCAATTTTACTGTGATGAATGATCAGGACTGTTTTTATGGACTGTGAGAAAATTTTAGCTTTTGACCAACATTGCATCAATAAATGTGTACATTTGATTTCTTTGTTATTGTTATTGTGAAAAAATTTAACAAGTATGTATTGGCCAGTGCCCAAAACGATTTCTAAAATTTTTTGTGGGGAGCATGGGGGCTATGTAAGTAGGCTGTTTAGGTTCTTATATTGGTAACGCCACCGCCACGTAGCGCTCTGAATGAAAATCACTGGCTGTACTGTGTGCAGTCTGTGGCTGGTTGGCATTGTTGAAATATTCTCTATTGTAGTGGGCAGTTGGCGTAGCGTTGCGCAGTTGGAGGTGAGCCGCCAGCAGTGGTGGATGTGGGGAGAGAAATGGCGGAGTTTTGAGAGCGGATGATCTGGACGTGTGTCCATCAGAGACAGTAAATTTGTAAGACTGGATGCCATGAACTGCTATATATATTATGACTTTTGAACACTATTAAGGTAAATACATTGTTTGTTCTCTATCAAAATCTTTCATTTGCTAACTATGCCTATCAGTAGTTAGTGCCTTCAGTAGTTTTATCTAGCTGGCAGTAGTGGCGCTCTCTGTATTGCAGTAGTTCGAGTAACGAAGATTTTTGTGAGGTAAGTGATTTGTGAAAGGTATAGGTTACTGTTAGTCTGGGCCATTCTTTTGTAGGGATTATTGAAAGTCAGATTGCGTTGCGCTAAAAATATTGTGTGTCAGTTTAAGCACAGTCATTTATAATTTTTCTAAGGGGACGTTTCAACTTTAAGTAATTTACCCAGGCAGATAAAGGAGGACCTAAAGTGAACTCCAACACCAGTTCTACTTGACAATGTTCAAGTTGACTAATCTTTGCCAGATGTGAAGAAAACGTTGAGTGACAGGATAATTCCAAAGACCGACAGCGGATTGCCCTGTATTTTTAGTCCGACATACCACTTGTCCACGTAGTCATCCAGTCACACAAAGTATGTAGGGGAAGGTGGGTCAAAGCAGCCACTCGAAGAGAAATTGGATTTTCAGTAAAACATCGGTTTATAAAGAAGCTTGCCGCTTACGTATTTTGAATCCATATACGTTACCATAATAGCTATTTAATCTAAAAAGGTATACACTAAACAGGACCTATACACATTTTTCTGAAGCCTTAGAGAATGACCACTTTTCCCAACCCCTCAGGGTAATATAGCCAGTACGGACTTATGTATTTCTAAAGTGAACAACAACCATTTTTCTATTTAAGTAACGCCACTGGCTTGGTGTCTTCCTTTAGGTGCAAACACCTTGCTGTTCTTGGACTGAACTGTAACAGTTTTACCTACAACAAAAATATAAAGAGCAGGATGAAATTTTTTCTTGCAGTTTTTAAGGATATAAAGAATTTGTCCACTTTTAACTTGTTAAAGCCTTGTACTACAGCCATTGAGGTAGACTTTGTGAGGTAACGGGTGAGTTGTGGCGCCCTGAAAATATTCTAAGTTCGGAGTTGGCGTGGCCGTCCGGGGGCCTCTTGGTGGGCCGCAGCTTGTTGGGGTCCAGGCCGACCACATGGCTGGGAATTCTGGATGACAACTTATCGATGAAAGAGACTTGTATGCCGAGAGGGCCAAAGACGGCGGACTTTGTGAAATCATCATGGCAGTTCGTATAGAACTCAATAGTAGCCAGATGAAGCATGATACCTCAAAAGGGAACATGTACATTACCTTTGTTTGTATGACGATTCTGATAGTGTAATCAGATTTTCAATATCTTTATTAGTTTAAAATTTAGTAGCTGACGATAAATTATACAAGTAACACACAGCAACGAATTTCCAAAATCTAAACGGTTAATCCGATTTTGTCGATCGACGTGTCTTCGGAAAGCTTTTAGTGTAAACCTAAATTGGTTTAAATTACAGGCATGTAACGTGAATAGTACATAAGCTATTGGAAGTCAAAGTGGCCGATTACCATTAATCGCGTCAGGCCATAAGCACTCCACAGTTACACAAAAAAATGATTGCAGCATGTTTATAAATATGTTTATTCGTCTATGGCTTTGTTTATATACGATATAAACTATTCATGAAGAAATTGGATAAATACACTCCTGGAAATGGAAAAAAGAACACATTGAAACTGGTGTGTCAGACCAACCATACTTGCTCCGGACACTGCGAGAGGGCTGTACAAGCAATGATCACACGCACGGCACAGCGGACACACCAGGAACCGCGGTGTTGGCCGTCGAATGGCGCTAGCTGCGCAGCATTTGTGCACCGCCGCCGTCAGTGTCAGCCAGTTTGCCGTGGCATACGGAGCTCCATCGCAGTCTTTAACACTGGTAGCATGCCGCGACAGCGTGGACGTGAACCGTATGTGCAGTTGACGGACTTTGAGCGAGGGCGTATAGTGGGCATGCGGGAGGCCGGGTGGACGTACCGCCGAATTGCTCAACACGTGGGGCGTGAGGTCTCCACAGTACATCGATGTTGTCGCCAGTGGTCGGCGGAAGGTGCACGTGCCCGTCGACCTGGGACCGGACCGCAGCGACGCACGGATGCACACCAAGACCGTAGGATCCTACACAGTGCCGTAGGGGACCGCACCGCCACTTCCCAGCAAATTAGGGACACTGTTGCTCCTGGGGTATCGGCGAGGACCATTCGCAACCGTCTCCATGAAACTGGGCTACGGTCCCGCACACCGTTAGGCCGTCTTCCGCTCACGCACCAACATCGTGCAGCCCGCCTCCAGTGGTGTCGCGACAGGCGTGAATGGAGGGACGAATGGAGACGTGTCGTCTTCAGCGATGAGAGTCGCTTCTACCTTGGTGCCAATGATGGTCGTATGCGTGTTTGGCGCCGTGCAGGTGAGCGCCACAATCAGGACTGCATACGACCGAGGCACACAGGGCTAACACCCGGCATCATGGTGTGGGGAGCGATCTCCTACACTGGCCGTACACCACTGGTGATCGTCGAGGGGACACTGAATAGTGCACGGTACATCCAAACCGTCATCGAACCCATCATTCTACCATTCCTAGACCGGCAAGGGAACTTGCTGTTCCAACAGGACAATGCACGTCCGCATGTATCCCGTGCCACCCAACGTGCTCTAGAAGGTGTAAGTCAACTACCCTGGCCAGCAAGATCTCCGGATCTGTCCCCCATTGAGCATGTTTGGGACTGGATGAAGCGTCGTCTCACGCGGTCTGCACGTCCAGCACGAACGCTGGTCCAACTGAGGCGCCAGGTGGAAATGGCATGGCAAGCCGTTCCACAGGACTACATCCAGCATCTCTACGATCGTCTCCATGGGAGAATAGCAGCCTGCATTGCTGCGAAAGGTGGATATACACTGTACTAGTGCCGACATTGTGCATGCTCTGTTGCCTGTGTCTATGTGCCTGTGGTTCTGTCAGTGTGATCATGTGATGTATCTGACCCCAGGAATGTGTCAATAAAGTTTCCTCTTCCTGGGACAATGAATTCACGGTGTTCTTATTTCAATTTCCAGGAGTGTATTTACTGTGTTTTAGGGAGCACAGAGACATTAGGTTACTGGCCTAGCTTTTGTTTCTGTTCCTTTGATATATGTTTATTTGATTTGTTTATGTATTTAATAATGTGTGTTAGAGGATGTTTATGGTCCAGCCACAGGAATATTTATTTAATTTCAAGTTATTTAAATGTAAATCCAGTATTTTGAATGTGTTTCATTATGGTTGTGAGTATGCATTGGCTTGAAGACATTGCGGGAGTGCTCTAGCCAATCACAGAGCTCGTTACTTGGGATACTGTGTGGCAGTATGGGAGGGGACACAGGTGAGAGTTCTGGACAGTACGGCGCGTCAGGCGCACGGTCGCAGGAGAGATTTGGAGAGAGTGGTGCGGTTTGCGCATGTTCGTGGAAGATAGAAATACTTTGGAGTATCGGCTTGTGAACTTGTGAGATTTTCGTGGTTTCTGCGGTGAAGACGTAGTATGCATTCAGAAGCAAATATCTCGCGAGCTGTGTTGTCGTTCATAACTAATTACGTACAGTAGGAATCTATTGTTTCCCTGTTATTCAACTTATATTTTATTTAATTGCTGGACCATCGACACCATTAAGTGTTTTGCAGAAATATACCGCATTCTCAAAAGTACTTCTACTACCGGACCCATCATTTAATGTCTTTAAGATAGTACCTGCAGATTTTATTTAATTACAATCTTTCATTTATAAATTACTATGTTGCATTAAAAATTTGCAATTTCCGAGTGATACGAACCTTCGACCATTCGATTCATGTATATATTCATATTGTATACTGTAGGTTCAGCAGTATTTGGCTTGTAATGTGACAACTACGTATCCCAGCCCCTAGACAACGAAACCAGCCAAAGCTTTTAATATTTAAATTCTGAATCCGAGGGTACGTAGTTGAGGGCCATCACACCATCACATTTAATTTTATTTTAAATCCCGCAATTGGACGTTTCTCGTCTGGGATTTGTGTCCTGCAAAATGGTAATTCCTTTGCTCCCTGTTATTCAGCGTACTATGCGAAGTGTAAGAACCTTTGCAAAACCAATAGAGATTTCTGTTGAGTGAACCTCTCACAAAACACAGTGAGAGATCGGTTTTTTTCTCCAAATAGTTTTCTGAAATAGTGAAGTTACGCAGTAATTTGCACAACTAACACATGCTATCGATAGAGCTCCTAATCTATCACGTTAAAGGCAATTTACGTGGTGGCTCAGAGCCTAAATAAATTGAGTGCAGGGAAGAGTAGCGGTTAGTGCATTTAACGGACATTGGTATCGGAGACGGATGAAACACGCGGTAATCGGAGGCAGGTACAATTATGTCAGGCGATTTCTCCAGTGGCGGACACAGTTTAACAGCAGTACGACGGCAGCTTCTTCGAGTACTCCAGGGCAGTCTTCAGTGTCGACTTCCACTACAACTGACGGCATCACCATGGCAGAGGGAACCATCTCAGATCAGATAAGTGCCTGCGCAAATAGTGAGATTGTGTTGAACTCTCAAGTTCAAGCTCCACTTATAGATCTCGCGAATATAAAACAGTCACCTAGTATGTGTAATTCTGAAAACGGAAGTGAGCCGGCAAGTCCGAAATCAGAGCGCGAAAGTGTAACTACTCGGAATTCAGGCAAACGGAATGAATGTGGGGGAGATATGATGTCTCAGCTAATGCAAATGATCCAGGGATTGGGAAATAATACGAATACAATGGGAAATAGTATCATTACAATGGGAAATAATATGAATACAATGGCAAATAATGTGAGTACAATTCAAACAGTTACAAATACAATTCGGACTGATATGGGTACAATGCGAACTCAAAAAGGTTCCGTGGTGAAAGAGGAAGTCGAAAAAATTATGGGTAACCTTGAAAAAGCAATTGGTGACAAATTAAAATGTGTCCGAGTGGATATGGGTAAAATATCAGACGAAGTTGTAATAGTAAAATCTAAAATCGAATCAGTGGAAAAAGAACTTGGGGAAAAAATGGGTAAGATACAGACGGAACTTGGGGGGCAAGGTAAGTGGCTGTATGAAAGCGCATGATACTCATAACAGCGATATAAATTTAACAATTAGTGACATTGCCAATCGTGTAGGTAAGGGGGAGAAAGGAGTGGGCAACATTAAAGATGAAACAGAGTCCAGTATCACTAGTGAAAATGAATTTAAAAAACAAATGCAGCAGATAAAAAATGACTTTGCCTCCCAACAGGCCACGATATCCCTTGGCCACTACCGGATCTGTGAAATGTTACTCGGTCGGGGTGGCCGAGCGGATCTAGGCGCTTAAGTCTGGAACCGCGCGACCGCTACTGTCGCAGGTTCGAATCCTCCCTCGGGCATGGATGTGTGTGATGCCCTTAGGTTAGTTAAGTTTTAGTAGTTCTATGTTCTAGGGGACTGATAACCTCAGAAGTTAAGTCCCAAGGTGCTGAGAGCCATTTGAACCATTTTTTTGTGAAATGTTACACAAATGACGAAAGGTATCACCCAGTAAATTTCTTGGCTGCGTGTAGGAACGCTTTTGTTCACGACATGTCGGATGAAGCGAAAATAAAATACGTTCAAAGGCATTTGGAGGGAGACCTACAGGCTTGGGCAAATGTTAAATGTAATTCGTGCGAATCGTACAAAGAGTTCTAAAAGTGTTTTTTGAATAAATTTTGGATCGAGGCAAAGCAGACGAGAGCCAAAATGAATTTTTAAACGGGCCAAGTTACAGGTACGGAAACGAGAGATTTTTGCAAGCGCGAACTAGGCAAGCTCATGCATGTGAAACATCTGTTGGGGGTTTTAACGGAAATCACCACGTTAAAAAGGCGAATACCCGATAATTTGCAGTGGGATCTTGTCTGTAGTCCATCTGATTCCATGGACGAATTTCAAGAATTCGTAGAAAAATCAGAGAGGGCTTTGAAGTTCAAACTTCAGAGCATACCGAGTGGTACTTATCAAAATGGGAATTCAGATAATCATCACCAAAATAATAATCGCGAGAGAAATCAAAGGACTTCTCAAGGAGATAGTAGCTGGAATGAGCAGAATGGTTGGAAAACGAACAAGAGTGATAACTTCCGTAGACGGGACCCAAGTAAAGAACGCAGATTTGACGAGGGAAATTCGCGCGAAGTGCAATCGCATAACAACAGGACCGGAAACTGATGTTCGCCACATCTCAGGTCCGGGGATGGCGATCTGAACAGACGATTAAAAGGACAGGAGATAATGGTAATGGTAGAAATGTTGATAGGTTTGGAGAAAGACAACCAATGTGTAATATGGAGTATGTCAAAGAGGAAGGCTATATAGGTGGCTCTTTCAACAAAAGCAAGCGCGAGCGGCAGAACCATACATTTGTGAGAAATTTAAGTAAAAGTAATGGGAATAAATTTGCGGAGAATTATGTAAGTTATGAATGTGTAATGAATTAGTGTGTGAATGGTGATGAATGGAAAGATTCAGTGGTTCAAAAAGAAAAAGAAGAAATGAATTTTGTGAAAGCAAATTGTGTGTAGAGTTCTGAAGAGATATTAGCAAACAGTAGCAATTGCAGTAAGGAAGGTGTTGTAGTAGCAAGGGTTTGCAAGTCGGCGAGAAGCGTCGATGTTAGTGAAGGCGGCGTAGCTTTGGTCTCACCAGCTGAAAGTGAGGGTGATTGTGCTTCGGCGGAAAGTGTCGATATTACTAAGGGGGGCTTAGCGTTGGTCTCGCCAGCAGTTGAAGTTAAAAATGTATCGATGAAGGTAGATGATTTCTGTTTAAAGGAACAGAGTAATGGTAATTTATGTAATGATTTAAAACCTGCTGGTATTGATACTTTTCCGCAGCTCGTGGTCGTGCGGTAGCGTTCTCGCTTCCCACGCCCGGGTTCCCGGGTTCGATTCCCGGCGGGGTGAGGGATTTTCTCTGCCTCGTGATGACTGGGTGTTGTGTGCTGTCCTTAGGTTAGTCAGGTTTAATTAGTTCTAAGTTCTAGGGGACTGATGACCATAGATGTGAAGTCCCATAGTGCTCAGAGCCATTTGAACCATTTTTATTGATACTTCGGGGGAAGGAATTTACGCGTTTCTAGTCACAAATGAAGGCGAAACGAAACTTATTGATGAATGTGTGGATATAAAACGTTTGTCAGAGTGTGAAAATGAGAATGTATGTAAAGTAGGAATGGGAGTTAATCTGGATGAAAAGTGTGTAGGAATGGCAGTGTATGCTGATTTTTGTCCGATCACAGCGGAACGTAGCAAGTCAGCAAGCCCAAAAATTGTACAACAAGGTATCAGCAATTGGTGTAATGTAGCGGCGGAGGATAGAGTTGTGTGCGATTCACGTGAAGATAATTTGGCGACGGAGGAAAGTAAGATGTCTGACGTGAATTTATGTAGTGACTTAAATCGTGTATCAGCAGATAGGGTTGTTGAGATGAATATTTATGGTGATGATGGCTCAGCCATCGATGTTTTATTTCGGGAAGATAAAGTGCTTTACAGTGAATTGATGTGTAATTTAATTGAAGCTGCAAATGTCGATGTTTTGGAGCGGAAAAAACAGTAAAGTTGTGCATGCTGTGGGTAGTGAATCGGCCGAATGTGTGAAAGAACTAACAGAAAATTTACAGAGGGCTGAAGTAAATACTGTGGATGGGGATAGTTTGTGTAATGAAGTTCGTACAAATTGGTATATGAAGGAGGAGTGTGATTCTAGTGAGACTGATTGGCGTCGGTACGGTAGAACGTTACGGTCGTTGCTGCTGCATATTTGGAAACTAGAGAAGTTTAAAATTGCTAAAGGAGTTTGTGGCACAACTTGACAAGAAGAAGGGACCGGTTGGTAGGACATGTTCTGAGGCATCAAGGGATCACAAAGTTAGCATTGGAGGGCAGCGTGGAGGGTAAAAATCGAAGAGGGAGACCAAGAGATGAATACACTAAGCAGATTCAGAAGGATGTAGGTTGCAGTAAGTACTGGGAGATGAAGAAGCTTGCACAGGATAGAGTAGCATGGAGAGCTGCATCAAACCAGTCTCAGGACTGAAGACCACAACAACAACAAAGGTATATATAGAGAAAGGGCAGAAGTGAAATCTGTAATTAGCACGGTCGCGGGAGAGACGTGGAGAGTGTGGAGCAGTTTCCTCGTGTTCGTAGGAGATAGAAATACTTTGGAGTGCCGGCTTGTGAACTTGTGAGATTTCCGTGGTTTCTACAGTGAAGACGTAGTATGCATTTATAAGCAAATATTTCACGAGGTATGTTGTAGTTCATAACTAATTACGTGCAGTAGGAATCTATTGTATCCCTGTTATTCAACATATATCATATTTAATTGCTGGACCATCGATACCAATAAGTGTTTTGCAGAAATATACCGCATTCTCAAAAGTACTTCTACTACCGTACTCATCATTTAATGTGGTTAAGACAGTACCTGCAGGTTTTATTTAATTGCAACCTTTCATTTATAAATTACTATGTTGCATTAAAAACTTGCAATTGCCTAGTGATAGGAACCTTCGACCATTCTATTCATGTGTATATTCATATTGTATATTGTAGTCTCAGCAATATTTGGCTTGTAATGCGGCAGCTACGTATCCCAGCCCCTATACAACGAAACCAGCCCAAACTTTTAATATTTGAACTCTGAATCGGATGGTACATAGTAGAGGCCATCACACCATCACATTTCATTTTAATTGAAAGCCCACAATTCCCTCCTCCGGATATTTTAGGTCCGGACTTTGGTTACCATCTCGGACTGTCTTTTAAAACGATGCAATATTTTGCTCCACTCTGCCAACTGGAACGCTAGTCTCTATAGATTGTTCGCTGTAAGTCCAAAAAATCACTTTCCGATTTCAAAAACTTAATCAAGGATTTCTTGTTCTTGTTCTTCATTGCGTACATAAGCTTCCTATGACACACTACCTGATCAAAAGCATGCGGACACCCCCAAAAACATACCTTTTTGATGTCAGGTGCATTGTGCTGCCACCTACTGCCAGGTACCCCATATCAGCGACCTCAGTAGTCATTAGACATCGTGAGAGAGCAGAATGGGGCACTCCGCGGAATTCACGGACTTCGAATATGATCAGGTGATTGGGTGTCACTTGGGACATACGTCTGTGCGCGAGATTTCCACACTCCTCAGCACCCTATGTCCACTGTGATAGTGAAGTGGGAACTTGAAGGGACACGTACAGCGCAAAAGTGTACAGGCCGACCTCTTCTGGTGACTGACAGACACCGCCGACAGCTGAAGAGGGTCTTAATGTGTAATAGGCAGACATCTATCCAGACCATCACACAAGATTTACGAACTGCTTTAGGATCCACTGCAAGTACTATGACAGTTAGGCAGGAGGTGAGAAAACTGGGATTTCATGGTCGGGCAGTTGCTCATAAGCCAAACATCACGCCAGTAAATGCCAAATGACGCCTCATTTAGTGTAAGGAGCGTAAACATTGGACGATGAACAGTGGAAAAACGTTGTGTGGGGTGACGAATCACGGTACACAATGTGGCGGTCCGATGGCAGGGTGAGGGTATGGCAAATGCCCGGTGAACGTCATCTGCCAGTGTGTGTAGTGCCGACAGTAAAATTCGGAGGCGGTGGTGTTATGTGGTGTTATGGTTCAAAAATGGTTCAAATGGCTCTGAGCACTATGGGACTCAACTGCTGAGGTCATTAGTCCCCTAGAACTTAGAACTAGTTAAACCTAACTAACCTAAGGACATCACAAATATCCATGCCCGAGGCAGGATTCGAACCTGCGACCGTAGCGGTCTTGCGGTTCCAGACTGCAGCGCCTTTAACCGCACGGCCACTTCGGCCGGCTGGTGTTACGGTGTGGTCACGTTTTTCATGGAGGGGGCGTGCACCCCTTGTTGTTTTGCGCGATATTATCACAGCACAGGCCTACACTGATTTTTTTAAGCACCTTCTTGCCTCCCACCTTTGAAGAGCTGTAGTGTCGTGGAATAGTAAAGAGTTGGAAACATGGAATATTGTCAAAGTTTCGTTCTCTATGCCGAAAGCCAGAGGCAGTAGGTTAGCCAAGAGCTAAGAGGATTGCACATATATTGGAATGTGTCGTCACACGGGAGCAATGGCCTGGTTACACACAACAGGCGAGAGAGAATTGCTTAGGACGTGGGTTTGTGTTAGACGGAGACTTTCGTAGAGTGAGCTGTACTGCATTTCACAACTTCGCGTAAGTCTGTCGTAACAAAACGTAACTCTGTCGCAAGAACACCTAAGGGGCGAGTATGACAGATGAATCAGCAGTATAAGTGGAATGAATGCGGTCATTACAAACGAGCATGACGTCATGACGTCGCTTGTGCTTCCTTTAAATACGCCAGCTTTGATGGCAACAACACACTCGCACTCGTAGTTAGACTTGCAGTTAGATGTGTACTGGGTCACTGCGTAGCGCTCAGCTCGGTGATCGACATGTTAACCTTTAGTAAGGAGATGTTGCAGTAAGGGCGGCCAATCCAGCAGCAGACGTGAGGGGACAGTACCAGCTCTGGTCCTCTCTGCTGCCGCTGTCTATCATCAACCCAGGATTAGCAGACATAGCAGCAGACTCGCTCGCCACCAATGCTGACCACATCAGTGAGCCGTCGTCGAGATCGTGCAGGGCCTAGGCCCTGTGCATCCGACGACGCTGGAGGACTGCAGCCCATTCCGCCCATCCACCGCGGACAAGCCACCAGGAGGAGCAGGGAAGAAGACGGTATGGGATAGAGTACACTCCGCACTACGAGAACGCCTCTTGTGCCGACAGCGCCGGGACTCCACCCCGGAGCCTCCTACGCCTACGCGCAGCAACCTGCTGTCCGTAGCCGAGCCGGCCGGCCAGCCGGGCCCACCAGCGATGCGCGGCCGAAGTACGAAGTAAGGACATTCCTTCGCTACGTCACAGCATACGGCGCTGCGCTAGCAAGACTGTGCGGCCCGGAGCTGGTGTCCTCGCTACGAGTCAGCAAGGACTCGGGAAGGTTGTTGATATCACCAAGCCACATTGTACTCGGCAGGAATAAAGGTGTTATGAATTAATAATGTTTCTTTGGCGTTTATGACGCGTCCACAGTCATTTCCTAGCATCCTGACAACGGGAGAGATCACTTCTCGGCCATTCAGTCCACCGTAGGCCACCGGGACCACCGGACCACCTACAGAGCAATTCGGGGATGGCGATTGCATCTTTCAACACGATTGAGCACCTGTTCATAATGCACGACCTATGGCGGAGTGGTTACACGACAATAACAACCCTAGCCGGCCGGAGTTGCTGGGCGGTTCTAGGCGCTACAGTCTGGAGCTGCGCGATCGCTAAGGTTGCAGGTTCGAATCCTGCCTCGGGCATGGACATGTGTGATGTCCTTAGGTTAGTTAGGTTTAAGTAGTTCTAAGTTCTAAGGGACTGATGACCTCAGAAGTTAAGTCCCATACTGCTCAGAGCCATTGAGCCAATAACAACCCTATAATGGAGTGGCCTTCACAGAGTTCTGACCTGAATCCTGTAGAACACTTTTGGAATTTTTGGAACGCCAACTTCGTGCCAGTCCTTATCGACTGACATCTATACCTCTCCTCAGTGCAGCACTCCGTGAATAAGGTGCTGCCATTCCCCAAGAAACCTTCCAGCACCTGATTGAACGTATGCCTGCGAGAGTGGAAGCGGTCATCAAGGCTAAGGGTGAGCCAACACCATATTGAATTTCAGCATTACCGATGGAGGGCGCCACGAACTTTCAGCCGTTCGGCCGGAGTGGCCGAGCGGTTCTAGGCGCTACAGTCTGGAACCGCGCGACCGCTACGGTCGCAGGTTCGAATCCTGCCTCGGGCATGGATGTGTGTGATGTTCTTAGGTTAGTTAGGTTTAGGTAGTTCTAAGTTCTAGGGGACTGATGACCACAGCAGTTAAGTCCCATAGTGCTCAGAACCATTTGAACCATTTTTTTGAACTTTCAGCCAGGTGTCTGGATTCTTTCGAACACATAGCTTATCTTTAGAAACTGCTACATTTCTTTTTTTCGCTAGAAATCTTCTTTTCGGCTTATTACATGGAACACGATTTCGCTTTGCTGCTTAGAAGCCATCTTAGCATTCTGTACCCCTCTCAATTGCCATCGCGGCCAGACCCCATATTTGTTGCTCTGATTTGTATAGGCATCTTGATGTCCCAGTGTCGGAAAGATTTTTGTTTTCAAACAAAATAGAACAGAGATGGCTAGAAATAACATTATCTAATTAATTCAAAATCATCACAATGGAATAGAATGACAGAGCATAGCGCTGTGTGTAAAAGAAAGTAGAAGTCAATCTGTAGTATTATGTGTGATATATAAAAGTAAATAACTCTTGTCAGGTAAACAGGTTAAAAATGCCCACGTTTGCCGACGAATAGAATCACCAGCTTTCCCGATCGAACGCCTCGTCAGCTTTAATGGTTCAGAAGAAACTGTAAAATCGAAAGAACCTACAAGTAACTGTGGTGTCACCGCCAGACACCACACATGCTAGGTGGTAGCCTTTAAAACGGCCGCGGTCCGTTAGTATACATCGGACCCGCGTGTCGCCACTATCAGTGATTGCAGACCGAGCGCCGCCACACGGCAGGTCTAGTCTAGAGAGACTCCCTAGCACTCGCCCCATTTGTACAGCCGACTTTGCTAGCTATGGTTCACTGACTACATACGCTCTCATTTGCAGAGACGACAGTTTAGCATAGCCTTCAGCAACGTCATTTGCTACGACCTGGCAAGGCGCCATATTCACTTACTATGTCTTCTGAACAGACAATAGTGTGACTCATGTATCGTCAAGAGCGACGTTCATCATCAATGGATTAAAGTTAAGTATCAAACTAATTACGTCCGCTTTCTGAATTCTCATTCCTTGTCATGTTCCAGACCTCACGTCAGTATAGTTCTTCCCTCTTCATGCCAGCCTGCGTGAGCGAAACGCGTGCATTTCGGCCTCCTCTAGTAACACGGTGTTGGCTCTCCTGCCAACACAACAGTAACTATATCTGTAAGCCAAAAGACGTTGTTTAAACTATGCTATTATAAAAAAATATTACGTGACGTTTAAGCGAAGTAACGATAGTAATATATATGACTTACATTACTTCAGAAGACCGATATGAGAAAAGTTTTTACTAAAAAATAAAGGTGAAAGCTTCCTCTGTCTAACTCACTGACATCATTTATGGTGTGTATTAGAACTAGTCTGACCACATCTAGGCAGGCAGCAACACTTTTCCGAGCAAGATATTGCCCTGGCTACCTTTCCCGCCCTGGCCACTTCACCCCACCTTCCCCTACAAGGTTAAGATATTATGAAACTGCTTTGGCTGTTTTTCTACGGTCACCTCTTAGAGTGCTTGTAACTATTCCATAAGCCAACTGATGTGATTCCGCTATTCCTATCGCAGTAGTGCGTGACGTCATATCTTTGATATTTGCAATGGGTTACTCGTTCTAGTAGAAAAAGATTTTCAAATATTAATTATATTATAACATCTTTGCGCTAGAGTGCCACACTCTGATTTTCGTTACTGATGCTACGAACTTGTGGCTCATAGTGATCTTAGTGAACAGAGATGGCCAGTTTGACATATTCTTACGTCCAAATAAATGTAAAAAACGCGATAAATGCAGTAATTTCCTTCTAGACATTAAGTTAATAAACCGTTGATTGAATACATTCATCCATAAATACAACATAGTTTTAAAATGTGTCCACCATAGAATGCCTGTTATATTGATTTGTGATCACGATTTAAAACAGTCTGATTAAAGTAGGTTAACAATAAGAGGGCAATGTTGAAGATGCCCTTCTATAAAAACATAATTTCTTTTACCCAAAAGCATAAAATAGTGGAAATACTTTGCTGACCAATGCCGTTTATTTGTACTTTCTGAGTAAAGATTGTTCCTGGTGTTAATATCTTTCTCTGTCCCATGCTTATGAAGAAATTATTGGTTTGCGTGGTTGCATTAATAAATTCATTGCTAATTAAAATATAGCATTTTACTTATATTTGACTGCCTTTACCAAGGAAGTTTGAAACCTTGAGTCGTCTGCAGTAGAACAATGTAGTACAAACAAAATGATAGAATACGACCTGTGTATCATGTATGGTACATCAGGAAAACTAAGCTTCCGCTATAAAACCTATTATGTCACAATGAACTTTGCGTTCTGTCTCGTAGTGAATGGTGTGTATTCGAAAGTCAGACCTCGACGCATATATTGTGACAACTCTCAAGTGCCCACACGAGTTAGTATATATGGTGTGTCTGCTATCAAATAAATCAGAAAATTATGGCGAGGTATTCGTAGAAATATTTTGTGTCCAGACGAAATATAACCGAAGTATTATGTTAATTATAGATATGAGTGAAAGATACACCACTCTGCTGAAGTCAGTTATCGATGTCGAACATGCGGTTAATCGATGGAACATGAACTACAGCAGATAACTGGAATCGTATCACAAGGTGAACAACAAGTGATTGAGGAGGCTAGTACTGTCTGCTTGTCACTGAAGTGTTGATCGAAAGGTTGCAGTCCTTGGGAAGCAAGTGCTCTTGTTGTATCCAGCAATATGATGCTTTATTTTATACATTGAGAGTGTGGAGACTCAGCCCTCCTATTTTTTGGAGCCTGCATGTAAACGTAACCCCGGCTCAGCAGTTAGCTGTTGCACAATTCCACGTCGTTAAATTATTGCACATTAACCCGCATAAAAAACGTTGTATAGTACTTTCAGGTGTATATAAATGTAAAGAATTAGAAGTTTGAAACTAGTGCAGTTAATTGTTTACAACAAAATCGAGTTTTTTTCATAATTTAGAGTTCCATGAAGCATAAACGCCACAAATTTAAAATTTTAATATTGAGTGTATTTGAGATTTACCGAGGTACTAAACAAAAAGCATATTTGTAACAAAAAGCAGGAAAATGTCATAATTTGCCAATTTTTTGGATAAACATGTAGCTTAGAAATTTCATCGCCATATAACACGTTATAACAGTACCGTACCAACTTTCCTGCTTGTAATTGTAATAGTTTAAGGTACAGAGAGTTATGAATCGACACTTTCGGAGGTGAAAGTTAGCACCAGCTCAGTTTGAAAAGCTGGCCGCTGTCGCTGAGCGCTTCTAGGCGCTTCAGTCCGGAATCGCGCTGCTGCTACGGTCGCAGGTTCGAATCCTGCCTCGGGCTTGGATGTGTGTGATGTCCTTAGGTTAGTTAGGTTTAAGTAGTTCTAAGTCTACGGGACTGATGACCTCAGATGTTAAGTCCCATAGTGCTTAGAGCCATTTGAACCTTCAGTTTGAATAATTGTACCGTATCTTCCTTATTTATAGAAGTAAAGGATTCTAATTGACGTTATCGTATCAAAAAACGTTCCTCTAAAAGTAAAAAAATTGTCACTGCCTTACATTCCCAATTGAGACAGCTCTTTAGATTTTTTATGACGTGAGGGACGTTTGTTAACCTCTGGTAGTGTGCTCGCTGAGAGAAACGTGGGCGTTCCCTCTGAAGTCCACGCCCACGAACAACATTCATATCGTTCTGGAGCTGTCTATATCTAAGGCGAGCAGTCTGTTCGGTTACTCTGTGCTGTCTTGCACGAAGCTGTTGTTTTAGAAGTTACAAACGCATGCATCGCATGAATGTTAAGCCTGTAAATGTTGTTTGTGGAAAGGACAAAGTGTGTATTTCGTATAACATCATGAAAGTGGCTGTTTCGAATGACGTTTGTACAGAGTGGAACTGACGCCCCAGTTAATAGGCTTCGCGCCAAACGCATTTCATTCAGCATCTCTCTATGTACTATTTCTTGAAATTCAAGCCACATCTGGTCGAAACTCATTAATTTGGAAGGACTGGAGATCATCTTTCAAGAAGGCGCAAAGAGAATTTTTATCTGCTTTTTGAACAAATATGTTTTTTGTTCATTTTTGGTGGATTTGGAAGTCACGGTTTCAGTCTCACTACGACTACTTCTGTGTTCACTAATCTCTGTATCTGTTTTGATGCTCTTTATTAGCTCAGGATTAAGCTTAGAGTAGCTTGGAGGGCTGCATCAAACCAGTCTCTGGATTGAAGAACACAACAACAACATTACTATTCGAGTGGGCTCATGAATTAACTGATCGAGATAATTTACAAAAGGTGTTTAGCACGATTTCGGATGATGTGTTATGCGTATCTCCGGATTTTAGTGTGATCGAATAGAACATTGCGACATTCTCAGACTTCCAAATCACAAACATGTCAGGTGTTGCTTGTTTGTACTGTAGAAGGGCTTGCTTTCGAAGTGAATTTTCAAGATTCAATATACACGTACTTCAGTTTTACCAGACTCTAATTTACTGAATCTTACTTCTCTAAAACCGTACCTTACTATACATTATCATGCTGGAAGTAGTGCTCTTTTTTCAGCAAACAAATGGACTGAAGGTAACGGATGAGTCTCTCCAACTACTTCCAAGTTAGAGTAATCTGCAGGCCTTTGTTGCATAGGAGGCAAATAAAAGCTTTAAATAATGAAGGGTGAATAAGATGTAGTATTAAACGGTTAAAGGAAAATTGCTGTGATTAGGTTATGTGTATATGCTGAACAGTATCTGATTTTCCATTCCCCGAGGAACTGAAAAATTTTGCCGACGCCTCCTCACAAGTTGTAGTGGAATGACGCTGAGCGACCACAGGAAGGCAACACAGCGGGATCAAACTACGTAAAAAGCGGATGCTGCTATTTCAAATTCTGTGCAACAGAGAACGGTTCACTGCAGCGCTGAAGGGCTCAATTGTTTATTCACGTATCAGCGAGCAGCGCGTTCTGACAGCTCCAGGTGAGTTCGGTTTTTGTCGAGTTGCGGGTAGCAGGTACAGCGGTAGCTTTCGAGACCTTAAGTAACTGTGCAGGACGGTTCTTTCTGCGCTTTCAGCAATACAAGCTCACGAAAGCCATGCGCGCCACACAATACCGCGATATTCCTTTGCCGCACTGCACTGGAAAGCGTCTCTACACCGGAATAGGCTGCTGCAAGAGATTTTGACTGCCCCCCCTCCCACCGACATTACTCGATTTGTACTGGTGAAGTTGTACCGATTCGAGAGACTCTCGAATTTAGCCGTTATTGACGTTCCAGAAACTGTTTGTCTGTATCATACAAAATGAGTGGTAAAATAAAATGAGCTTACAGATTCTGGAAATTTTCTTAAAAACTCGACAGAATAAAAGAAGAGGGCCTTTAAGCAAATGTCAGAAGAAAGCAGGAGTCTAAGCCGCTTGCCGTTTCCTACCGTTTCTTGGAAGAACAGTAAAATCGTGTGCTCTTCAGTCTTGTGAAAAGGAAGATGCTCCTCCCAACAAGTGCGCCAGTGCTGCTGCTTCATTAGGATATTCAAATTATTTTAACCGTTATGGTTAAAGAAGACCGCAGCTGTTTTCGTAAATTACACTGTCGGAATTACTGCAATCAGCGACATGTTTATTTAGAAATGATTTTATTGTATCGTTTCTAGTTTCGGGCCTGAGCCCATCGTAAGACGGCAGCGTTGATACCTCGGCAACTTTCACGTTCGTGTCCTCATGAAAAGCTCTCTACATATACAAAGCTCATAGATCACCATGGACAGAGAAAGAGAATGAAAATTCCCTCTTACAAAATGTAACTAAGATCTTCTCATGAAGACAGAGATGGAAAACATGCCACGAAAATGATGGTATCATCAGCAGATAGGTTCAGGTCCGAGAATAGTTTCTGGTTGCAATAGATGTCCAAATACTCATTAAAGAAACCATTCCGTTTCAACAATCTCAGTGCAGATATGTCTACATTGTGAGGGCCTCATTGGGCTTTGCAGATTCACTTTGTAACGTATTCAGGTACATATTGTTGTCTATCGAAGTGAGTTTGAGTTGTAATTTAGTTTGCTATTATTTTTACTATCCCCCTTTATCTTTCCCTTTAAACAGATCGGGTAATGATTTGTTTTTAATAAGCTGAAACCGGTAATGATACGACCTGAATGACCTGAGGTGAAATACTTTGCCTGACAAAAGAAAGTAAAGCACCCAGAAGGGGAGGAAGAAACGAAATGAAACTCCATGGATTGAGAGGGCGTGCTGTTTTAGAGCAGTAGTTCCACAAATCAAGTGAAATTTACAGAGAATTTGGCAGTATGAGCCATTTATAAATATGACGTTGCGCCGCCTCTGGCCTGGATGCTTGCACTGATTCGGTTGGGAAGGTTGTCATAAGACCGTGTAACATCCACGAGATAAATTTTAGCTACAGTGCGACGAGAGGAAATTATGCCTCTAACAGTTATAAACATTATCTATTCGACACATAAAAAGAACAGTGAAAACGATGATAAATATTAATTATTTATGTAATATTTTATGATGTAATTGGACATATCGATGTGTATCATACAAAGACAATGATAATTGTAAATTCCTTTTATGACCTGCGTTTGTCTTCCTTTTTTTATCTTTTGTTGGTTGGCTTTTGTAGGTTGCGGACGCATATCAGCCTGAGGTCTGTTAAGAAATTGTAATTGTTTGTTAATTATTACTTGAGAATAGAGTTCATTATTATTATGAGTGAGTATTTATTTGTAACTTTAATTTCTCTCTCAGTAAGCATTATCTGTGTTAATTATTTCTTTGCGCTGCAAGGAGCGCAGCCATTTATGATAGCGATTTGTATCGCGTTTTTGTCTGTGTTTTCCTTAGAAAAAAATCGAATGTTTGCTTGATGAAGTCTAAATAGTGCACAATACGAAAGTAGAGTTTAATAAGCATTTCAAATACTTATTTTATTTGCTCTAACAATAGAAAGTCTCTATCAATTGTCTGCCGCCATCTTAACAATTATCTCAGCGGCAAATTCAAATTACGCAACTCTGGAGACATAAATGCCGAACGTAATACAAATGTGTAAAAATAAATGTGCACCGGTGGTCCCGAACTCATTTTAATGAAAATGATTCGAACCAGATTGGTTCTTTAAAAACAGTGCTCATAGCACGACCCTTATAACAAACTTTTGTAGCTGATGTATGGAGCCGAAATTACTCGTAATTACGCACGAGTTGCGTGCGAAGAATATTGTTTCAGGTAACATACGTCAGTGTTGTGCGTGGCTGATATTCGGTGGTTTTAATGATCATTTTGCTGAATATAACTATTTCCATCATAATCAATAGTTGTATAGAATCTGTTAATGAACTGTGATTTAGTGACACTTACACAACTTACAGACAACACTTTAACACAACGTTAACTTGGAGTTCTTTAGCAACTTGACCAATTCTTTAGCCGGGAGAAAAATTATTTAGTAATTATTCAATGTAATAAAATAAGATTATCATTTTCATTTACAAATTAGTTAAATATCAAACCACTGAATAACACAGCGAACGCCACAACCGTTGTACCCTCACTTGTGGTAAGCAGACGTGCAATTGTTAAAAATGATCCTTGGTATCCTGCATACTGCCAGACTTGACGTTCGAGCTGGTCCAGCACATCTTCTATCGGGGAGAGATCTAAGGATCCTACTGGCCACGGAAGTACCTCAATGTCACACAGACAGTTCATAGAGACGCGTATAATGTGTGGACGAGCATTATCCTGTTGAAAAATGACACCACAATATTATTACATGAGAGATGATGTATGACGGCACAAGAAGTCCTTGATGAATCGTTGTATCGTCAGAGTTTCGTCAGTCACTACCAGCCATGATCTGAAGCCATACCCAACGGCTCTCCACACCATGATATCAGGAGTGACACTTTTGGACCTCTGCAAAACATTGGAAGAATGGGACCTCTACCCAGGTTGCCACCATACCCACCGGCGATGGTCATCTAGGGTTGGCACGGAGCCACGATTCATCGTTGAACATAAAATGACGCAGCTAATGAGCACTCCAGGCTTCCCGGTGACAGCACCACTCCAAACGTAGCCGTTTGTACTGTAGTGTTAGCGGTAGCTTATACATCAGGCAGTAATTGCTTAGTCCGGTTGCTGCCTGTCTTCGACCGATGGTGTGGTATGACATCGAAAATTGCAGGATGTCCGTTATTTATTCTTGGACGGCAGGCGCAGATGTGAAAGGGTTACGGTGAATGTGGTACACAATACGGCGATTCTCCCTATGGCTAGATATGGTCAACCAGAACCTTGACGACGTATATGCTTGTCCTCAAGTTCCCATGAAGTTCAACATCAGCCTCGATCACGTGCGAACGCCCACAAACATGGATAACGCACGATTTGGCCGAATGGATGTCCACAGTGAGGTCTCTTTCAAGTTGTGCCAAGTGCTGACAACGCTGTCTCAGACGTGTATGCAGCATATTCGTGACCTTCACAATGATAGCCTCTGACGCTCTTTACTCCCCCTACCTGGCAACAACACTAAACATGAACAACAATAATGCACTTCGGTGAACATTCTCCTTTCACAGAGAAACGCAACTCTATAATCAATTACATTACCATAGAGACTGTGTACATAATAGTAAAAAAGTGAACGTTGTTGGCGAGAGACGCTCATTAACTATAATACCGAGCAAAGTGGGGCAGTGGCTAGACACTGGACTCACATTCGGGAGGACGACGGTTCAAAACCGCGTCCAGCCATCCCGATTTACGTTTTCCGTGATTTCCCTAAATCGCTCCAGGCAAGTGCCTGGATAGCTCCTTTGAAAGGGCACGGCAATTTCTTTCCCCATCCTTGACACAATCCGAGCTTGTGCTCCGTCTCTAATGACCTCGATGTCGACGAAACGTGAAGCCCAATCTTCCTTCCTTAGGTATAGCGTCGTAGGCTACCCGCTACACATATAGTAACGCCACGTTTCGGGATGAGTGCCAAGTGTACTCATATCTTTGACATCAGTTTCAGAGTTCCCATAATTTTCTTTTGCGATTATCCCATTAGCAAAAATTCCGAGAGAAAACAAGCCTTATTATAAGTTTTCCTGCAGTTCTGAGTAAGTAAAATCTGGAAACAAATTTTTATTGCTTTAGTCTTGAGAGAAGTTGTTGATTTACTCAAAAAGTCGGCAAATGTTAAAATTTCTTTAAGTTTTAAGCAGTTCCTTCTCCTTCCAAATGAAGGCGTAGCAATAGTGACAACCAATTTTCCGACGGTTGGAACTGAAAAAATGTTCAAATGTGTATGAAATCTTATGGGACTTAACTGCTAAGGTCATCAGTCCCTAAGCTTACACACTACTTAACCTAAATTATCCTGAGGACAAACACACACACCCATGCCCGAAGGAGGACTCGAACCTCCGCCGGAACCAGCGGTTGGAACTGAGCCAGAATGTGGAACTTCTGTTGGCAAACACGTGGACAGTTCCCTACGTCACAGCATGTGGCTTCAACCCCTGCCCCTCCACGTAAGTTGGCCTAATTTTTTGGGTCGGAAGCTCACTAGAGGATGACCGTCGCAAAGTAGGCCAGATTCTTGAAATTCTGTTCAAAATTGCAAATTCTGAACTAGTATGGCCAAATTTGGGTGTAGAGGGGTTTCTTATCCTTCTGATAACGATTTTATATCAAAATTTAAAAATTCAAAGTTGAGAATCAAATATGGCGAAAAGAATCTGGAAGAAATTAATGAAGTGGTCAAAAAATCTTTTCGGTGAAAATTGTAATTTTAGTGGTGAACTTTATTACAAAACTGCGTCTATTACTGTCTTTATTACAGATAATATATACTGATAACATAAAGTCAAAGTTTTACAAGTCTTCTTAATCTTCTTCCTCTTGTGCTTTTTGTACTTTATCATTTCCTTATTCATCTTATTCCTCGTAGACATTTGCATCCTCTTCATCATCCTCAGATTCTGATTTCTCGTAAGCCAATACAGCAGATGTCCGCTCCCCGGTAGCGGAGTGGTCAGCGCGATAGACTGACAATCGTAAGGGTCCGGGTTCGATTCCCGGCTGGGTCGGAGATTTTCTCCGCTCAGGGACTGGGTGTTTTGTTGTCCTAATCATCGTCATTTCATCCCCATCGACGCGCAAGTCGCCGAAGTGGCGTCAAATAACTTACTAACTAAATCCAAAGACTTGCACCAGGCGAGCGGTCTACCCGACGGGAGGCCCTCGTCACACGCCATTATTATTATTAATACAGCAGATACCAAGAGGGCAATAGCTTCCGACGACAAAGTTTTCACTTTCTTCAGAGATGGTTTCCACAAAGAGGACATATGTTGTAATAAAATATAATTTAACAAAATTAAAATTATCAAGGAAAAGCTTATATATATATATATATATATATATATATATATATATATATATATATATATATATATATATATAAAATTCTACAATTATTTCATAAAAAGTACTGTTTATATTTTTAATATATTTACATCGTATTTTCATATTTTGTAATTATGCTTCCATTTTGTAATAGCTTACTAACAATGTTGTAGAAAGAACTGAATGACGTGCATCTATCTTGCACTTCTTTCATTTATTTACGATTACCGATATGGTAGTCATATTATTATCATTACTAATACGGCAATAGCATGCATGTTATTCTGCTGATTTTTCAGTATCGACAGCATAATGAAACTGGAGAGAGTATTGGAGCAAGGAACTTTTATTTTATTTCCATATTCAGCAGTCTCCATCAGCCAGCCATGTTGGCTTTCCTTTTCCCGCGCTGACCTTTGAGCTTGGAAGCATGGGCCGGTAGTTTGAACTACTTGGAGAAGCCAAAGTAGTCCTTCTTCTTCGGTGGCAGATCCATGCAATCTGATTGGTCAGCGAAAAGTGCGCCAATTCCCACCCCCACAAGGCCCGGGTCAGCAGGAGCAACGACAGTAAGCGGTTAGCAGTCGTGGGGAGTCGGTAGCGAGATCCAGGAGAAGACGGTTGCAAGCTGGTAAGCATGCGTCGTCTTGCTAGATTCAGTAGTGGATTAAGTCGAGAATACATGTTAAAGTGTTAGGTGATCTTGAATTTCGGGAGGATTCGCGCGTCATTGCTTTTATTTCATCCTCATTTCTCAATTTTGTTCTTGGCTTCAGAGCCTGGTCGGTTGGAGTGTGCAAAATATACGTGGGACTCTGTCACCACGTTCGGTATAATTCAACCCCCCTTGTGACCACTTTGCCTTCAGCGAATGTCTTTCCTTCTCCAATACACCGTGATATTAGTGAACATCTCATAATGGCCTTTTGCGTGTTAGGTTTCCCATCTTTGCCACCCACGTGTGAACACGTGGCGAGTACTTCTGCACACGGTATCTAAATTGAACAGAAGTAGCATGGCCTGCGTTTCTTGTTATTCCTATTCGTAAATCAAGGTGTTACAGAACGAGTTTTATGAATTTTATTAGTTTACGGACGGGAGATCGCTTTAATAATGTGCACCCACAAGTAGTTCATAGTTTTTTACTTTCAATATATTTACGTGAAACTTCCTGACAGATTCAAACTGTGTGCCGGACAGAGACTCGAACTCGGGACATCCCGACTTCAAGTCTCGGGCCCAGCACACAGTTTAAACTGTCAGGAAGTTTCATATCAGCGCACACTCCGCTGCAGAGTGAAAATCTCATTCTGGAAACATCCCCCAGGCTGTGGCTAAGCCATGTCTCCGCAATATCCTTTCTTTCAGGAGTGCTACTTCTACAAGATTCGCAGGAGAGCTTCTGTAAAGTTTGGAAGGTAGGAGACGAGGTACTGGCAGAAGTAGAGCTGTGAGGACGGGGCGTGAGTCGTGCTTGGGTAGCTCAGTTGGTAGAGCACATGCCCGCGAAAGGCAAATGTCCCGAGTTCGAGTCTCGGTCCGCCATACAGTTTTAATCTGTCAGGAAGTTTCATATCAGCGCACACTCCGCTGCAGAGTGCAAATCACATTCTGAATATATTTACGTATTAGCTATTTGATCCCGTCTCATACCTTTCACTAATCATTAAAGTAAAGTCGTTTCTGGATGGTCCGCTCCCATTTTCCCTTATTCACTTCGAACGCTAGCATTGTGGGTGACTGCTGAATTTAGGCCACATCCGCCCATGCCCCCCTATCTTGTACTAACATCCATATGTAACAAATATGTATACTCAATAATTATACTTCGCTTGCACAAGTGTAGTTTCGGTTTATAATAAATTGTGTTTCTAATCCGGCTTTCAATGAAAATTTTTAACCTCATTTATAGAGACATTAATGAAATACTAGCATTCTAAAGTCCCCTGCTGAAAAAGCTCCTCCGGCCGATGTGGCCGTGCGGTTCTAGGCGCTTCAGTCTGGAACCGCGTGACCGCTACGGTCGCAGGTTCGAATCCTGCCTTGGGCATGGATGTGTGTGATGTCCTTAGGTTAGTGAGGTTTAAGTAGTTCTAAGTTCTAGGGGACTGATGACCATAGATGTTAAGTCCCATAGTGCTCAGAGCCATTTTAACCATTTTTTGGAAAAAGCTCCACTTAAGAAGGTAAAATTAATTGTAAATTCAATGAGTAGTTTTTGTTTGATCGTGGTGGATATTTTTTATGCATTCAGATAGACGATCCTTGCGCTAGGCCCTGATCCTTTCTAATGGGCCGACGACTCTTGTATATGGTGATCTGTATGAAATTCAACCCGAGTCCTCCCTTCCAGATAAGGGAAAGTCACACTGATAGGGCAGTTGTGATCAAAATCCACGTTATGCGGTGAAAGGGGAGGTCCTGCCATCCTCGATGCCTTCTAACGGGCAAGGCACCTCTTTTAGAACAATTATATGATTATATGAGCATATGTGTTTTATTCGTATTTTTGTAAAATCTACAATTCCATTTTCTCAGTGTACATAACGTCATTTTGCAACTGTCGCTTAAAAAATGGCTCAAAACCAGAGTTGCTGCTAGTAGAGGGATTTTAAGGTCGATTCGCGAAGATAATAGTATATACCTAAGGACGGAATGGAAAAAGGCGGGCCGGCCGCGGTGGTCTCGCGGTTCTAGGCGCGCAGTCTGGAACCGTGCGACTGCTACGGTCGCAGGTTCGAATCCTGCCTCGGGCATGGATGTGTGTGATGTCCTTAGGTTAGTTAGGTTTAAGTAGTTCTAAGTTCTAGGGGACTAATGACCACAGCAGTTGAGTCCCATAGTGCTCAGAGCCATTTGAACCATTTTTGAAAAAGGCGGAATGATGGGGAATCTAAAACTTCTCTTACTTTTGCTCACATATTACAATTTTTTTGCTTGCTTACTGGAAATCAATGGTGTTCCTTTTTGATGCCTGTAATTTTTGTGTGAAGTAAAATATGTCTACGAACAATACTCACTCATGGTTCAATCCAGCCTACCACTTTCCTGTTCCATTACTAGCGCCCAGATTTTAATGACGTAAAAACAAACGGCGAAACATGCAAGAGTTTATGACCTAAGACTTATATAAAATATGATTCTACATAAGTTAATTTAAAAAAATTCCTGTTGATTTTTTTATGAACCGTGTATTTCACTTCTGAACTACTACTATAGTGTGAATCTTCAGGTTTTGGCGGCGCAAAGACTGTTCCATTAAGTTTCGGGTGTGTGCAGCCGCAAGAAATCTCCTTCTTCGTCTAATATTTCGGCTGTAAAACGTTCAGCCATCTTCAGAGTGAGCCGCAAGACTGCCGCTCCAGTGCTTGCTTCGTCCCTTTATACTGTTGTAACGCGCGACTGCGCATGCGGCCACAGATGCAAATGCGCCAGAGGCGTTGGTCGGCGGCAGAGACGTGCATAATGCGCGAATTGTATCTATGACTCAGCAGTTGATCTTTGTTGGCATATCGATATATCATTGTGAGCTGCACTGTGACGGCGTCTTTGCGAGTTTATTACAGCAAGTGCCGGATTCCAGGATTTATCAAGATTGAAACCACTGTCTCTATTAATTAAGTTCGTCGTCAAGCGAATTTCAATTGCCTCCTTTACTATCGAGTCCAAAAATGACGCTGTAGTTGCCAAAATTTCGACGTTGTCATACAACATACTGTGACAATTATCAATACAGTGTTAGGTTGTAAAAGTCGTGTGTACCTCTGGTGTTCTGTACATCTTTCTTGGACAGTACGAGTTGTTTGTCCGATGTAAGAAAGGCCACATTCACAGTGAATTTTGTAAACTCCAGATTTTCGGAGTAGCAAATCATCTTTGACGGAGCCCACGAGTGCAGCTGTCTTAGGTGGAGGACGAAAAATCACTTTTATTTTGTGTCTGCCGAGAATGCGTCCTATTTTTGATGAGAGGCTACCCACATATGGCAGGAAGGCCATCGATTTAAAGGTTTCTTCATCTTCTTCTGCTTTCTTTGTGACCTCTTTCGGTTTCATTTTCAGTGCCCTCTGTATTTGTTGTGGAGAGTACCCATTGTCTTCAAACACTCTTTGTAAGTGGGAAAGTTCATCTTGCAGACTGCTTTCGTCAGAAATAATATGCGCTCTGTGAGTCAAAGTTCGGAGAACACTCATTGTCTGGGCAGGATGGTGGCAACTATTTGCACGTAAATACAGACCGGTGTGTGTCGGCTTCCTATAAACTTCATGTCCCAAAGTGCCATCCTCTCTGCGGCGAACCAGAACATCCAAGAATGGAAGGCATCCCTCCTTTTCAATTTCCATTGTGAACTTTATTTGATCGTCGAGGGAGTTCAGATGTCTTAAAAAGTCTTGCAAGTTGTCTTCACCATGGGGCCAAACTACAAAGGTGTCATCAACGTACCTCCAGAATACCGTGGGTTTCAAGTCCGCAGATTCAATTTTTTATGGAGGACTTCGAGGAGAAGGCGCTTGAATCTGATGATTTGCTGCTCCGAAAATCTGGAGTTTACAAAATTCACTGTGAATGTGGCCTTTCTTACATCGGACAAACAACTCGTACTGTCCAAGAAAGATGTACAGAACACCAGAGGTACACACGACTTTTACAACCTAACAAGTCGGCCGTGGCAGAGCACTGTATTGATAATTGTCACAGTATGTTGTATGACAACGTCGAAATTTTGGCAACTACATCGTCATTTTGGGACTCGATAGTAAAGGAGGCAATTGAAATTCGCTTGACGACGAACTTAATTAATAGAGACAGTGGTTTCAATCTTGATAAATCCTGGAATCCGGCACTTGCTGTAATAAACTCGCAAAGACGCCGTCACAGTGCAGCTCACAATGATATATCGATATGCCAACAAAGGTCAACTGCTAAGTCATAGATACAACTCGCGCATTAGGCACGTCTCTGCCGCCGACCAACGCCTCTGGCGCATTTGCATCTGTGGCCGCATGTGCAGTCACGCGGTACAACAGTATAAGGGGACGAAGCAAGCACTGGAGCGGCTCCCCCTTTATTAGTCCTCTCCCTCCTTGTTTTTCCCCCTCCTGCAGGTCCCCCCCCCCCCCCCCATCTGCCTTTGGCTCGGGAGTGTCGTCTTTGTGCTGCCACTTTCGTGCAGTGTTCTACAGTGAGTGTTCTACAGTGCGTGTTTTACAGTGAGTGTTGTGTTTTTTGTGACTTGTTGCGAACGGCCATCATACTGTCGCTGGTTGTGCCTTTTATCTCTTGCGAACAGAAACCAGACTGTCGCCATATTTTTTAATTGTGTGTCTACTATGTTACTTGTCTGATTCCTGTGTATTTTATCTCCATTGCCAAACCCTTTTGCTTTCTGTTTTAACTTTCCGCAATTTTACGCCATTTTACACTTTAAATTACCATTTTATCGCCTGTTTTTCCTTGTTTCTTTCTTCTTCCTTTATTTAAAAAAAGTCTGTAGGCTGTAGAGCAGCGTAGTAAGCTGCTGCCAGCCCGCCCCCTTGGGGGGGAATTGAAAATCAATAAAGAAAAAAAAAAAAACTGGAGCGGCAGTCTTGCGGCTCACTCTGAAGATGGCTGAAAGTTTTACAGCCGAAATATTACTACTACAGTATTTAGTTTTTGCAGTGTTTGAAACTAATTAGCACATATTTTTGAAATTTCTGCATGTATTTGAAAATTACCGCGAAGTACAGTGAAAACAGAACACCTATCAAAAAGCTAATGCCATAGATGCTGTCTTCTTTGTTTGTCGGCCCTTTTCTCCAGTTGTATAGGTTAATTACCGTCTGTTTCAACTGTAATGAAGGTCTTATTAAGACCAGCGCTTTTTCGATTCATCAAAAGCATCTTCAGTGGTCTCTATAACAATATGGTTTTCCTGATACAAGTTTGTTATGATCATGAACAGTTCGTATGCGTTACTTACTACTACAAACAGTTTTTATTCTGTTCTTTAGTCACGGGTTCTTGTTGCTTGCTTCATTCTTCTTCTTCTTCTTCTTCTTCTTCTTCCAAGTGTATGTGTTGGATTTGTTTTGCGCACAGCACTTTCACTGCACTAAATACTTTCATATTTCTGTGTTGAGATGTATCACTGTCCTCTCGTCATTTCGATTGTTTTGTTTTACTGTTGCGGGATGCCTTCGTCTGAGTGTTTATATTTTCCGACTAGGGAGAGAAAAACAGAGAAAGAGAGAGAGAGAGAGAGTAGTAATATATTGGTTCAAATGGCTCTGAGCACTATGGGACTTAACTGCTGAGGTCATCAGTCCCCTAGAACTTAGAACTACTTAAACCTAACTAACCTAAGGACAGCACACACAACCATGCCCGAGGCAGGATTCGAACCTGCGACTGTAGCGGTCGCGCGGTTGCAGACTGTAGCTCCTAGAACCGTTCGGCCACTCCGGCCGGCTGTAATATATTCAGCAGCAGTAATACTCAGCAGCATTAAGCCAAGAACCCAATTGTGTAAGAACAGGTTGAGGGGGATGGGGAGGTGGGGAGAGTGTAGCAGTGAAGGAGTTTGTTCTTTGAATTTCTGCAACCGTAGCGGAGCTTCTCTTGCTTCAGGAACTTAATTTGTCCGCATCAGGGTCATCTTATTGCACCTCTTCTGCAATTCTTTATAATGCATGTGCAAGACAAGTGATGTACTAGTCCTAGTAAAACTTCAACTGCTCAGCTAATGCACGTAGTTTAGCATACAAAACAGTATTATAAATCTTTTGTTCTTTCATTAGCACAACATGGAGCACAATAGGCAGCTTAAAGGCTAATTACTGCGCAATACACTGTCCACATAATTGTAATTCCTTATAATCACTTGCAAAAGAAATCAAGATAATATGACTGCTGATTATAAAAAAGAACTACAAAACTATTTTTAAAAAACACATTAGCATCCGGCTTTAGTTACACCATTTATATACCGATGCATCCAGCACATGGGATGCCACCTTTATGAGTGCACCCGATTGCCTTCTCAAACATGCTTAAATTGGCTCCAAAACTTGTCCTGATCATCAACAGCCAACATGCTGCAGATTGTAGCCGACCACTGTGGCCGAGCGGTTCTAGACGCTTCAGTCCGGAAATGCGCTGCTGCTACGGTCGCAGGTTCGAATCCTGCCTCGGGCATGGATCTGTGTGATGTCCTTAGGTTAATTAGGTTTAAGTAGTTCGACGTGTAGGGGACTGATGACCACAGATGTTAAGTCCCATAGCGCTTACAGCCATTTGAACCTTTTTTTTAGCACATTATAAATGGCGTCAAATGGCAGCACATAGTGGTACACCCCGCGGTGACCGTAACTTGCTTCACTCATCTAGACCTCAGTCGTATCACATAAATCGCGGATCTGTACTCTATGTAACAGTGTGCTAGCCAGGAGCGAGGTGGACTGGTGACACAGTGTTCAGACACAATTATTACAGATAAAATTTCCGAGAGGATAAGTACGATCCTCATTACCTTTTAAGCGATCACGCCCACAATGGACGTAAACAAGTAAGCATTACAGAAGAAAACTGAATAGCTAATTCTCATCTAAACCTTGAAGCGCTCAATTACCTTTAAAGTTCAGAAAACTACTGCAGCTATAAGCCAATCATTTGTGACAGTGATGAAATTCACTGGCGACCAAAGTAAAATTGCACCACACTAATAAAGTTTAAAACGAGTTAAAACTTAACACAGAGTTCTATTAAATGAGTTACTTTCTGAGTAACTTAAATAATTAAATTTTATACATCGTTATGGCTGCACGTCGCCTCAAGAATTACAGTAATAACAGGCATCACGACCAAGGGCGTAGCTACTGGCCTCAGGTGATGGAATGATTACACGTAGCGGTAACAAGGGACCGTTAAACCACGATATACATAATGCTCCTCAGCCGTCAGTATAAGCTCTGGGATTTACAAGCAAAATTATCACGCTACCTGCAACACATTAAAGAAATACAAGCATAGGCTCAGAACAAATGAACACACACAGTTTAAAAAGGAACCCGTTCAGATTTCCACAAATGAACAAAATTCAACTGCTTGGACTTTAGTAACTATTGTGGTGATCAAGGAACCGCCCCACAATAACAATTTAAATGTACCAACGGCTCCGACCAGTGGCTTACACAATAAGATAATTGTATAACCACTGGGACAGCCTCAGTTACCAAACCTGCCCGAGCTCAGAATACTTCAATTACTTCAAAAGTATCAGGAATCAAGAAAAATTTTTGGGCCATGTTGCAGCTCGCGTTGGTGCTGTTTATAGGTTTCCACCCTCTGTTGGAGGCCAGACGGTATCGTTTAGTTGGCACAGTTGCGGTTGTTTGTCTTCTTCTCGTGTTGACTGGCGCCACTCGGTTTCCCAAGCGTTGCCTGTCCGCTAGTGGCAGCAGCGGCGGTTATCGGTATGTAGTAACAGTCGCCCTATTTTGGGGCGACGTCGTTGTTTTGTCGGGTCGTTTGAGTGGCAAGTTCGGTTGGGGACTCAGGAGGGGACAGGTCCACACACTGCAAGAACACGCCTGGACCGCTGCCGGCACGCATGGACTGACGGATGGAAGGACTGTGGTCATGCGGGTGCCCGACTTCGCCGTAAACCGGATCCAGCAAGCTTTAAGATGAGTGCATTTCAATCCAAGTATAGAAACCCCCACCATTGTGATATGCCGCGATTGTCCAGCGAGTTGGGTCGGCATTGCTGCTCGTAGTGTCATCGAGGCGGAGAGCAGCGAGTGGAGTGCTTGGGGAAGGCGGATCTGATTAGCTATCCTCGACTTCTTATTACTATTTACTGCGCTCAACTTGTTACAGCGGTAATTTTTCTTGCCTGGTGGCCGCTAACACCCCAGTTACCTGCCCTGGGGGTTAGTGTATGTAACAGCAGTGTACATTTCCTCGCCTTGCCGCTGCTGTCCGGTAAGGCGTGTAGTTTTGACAGCCTTCTTGATTGTAGGCCGGTTGGTGATTCCTCTACTGTGGCGGTAGTGATTCCTTTCTCGTTCCCTGGGCTCTAAACACAGTATTCTGGACGTAGTGCAGACCGCCGGTTCCGGCTTTGGCGAATTGTTCCATCGTTGCATTTGGTTTATCGAACGTCAGGTAGCTTCAGCAAGACTATCATTAGGCATTCGTTAGACTGCCACAAGTCTGAGTTACCATCTTGTGAAGTGAATGCAACTCTTGACTGCCTATCTCATCGCTCGCGAAAGTGTTTGTTGCGGGACCTTCTTAGAGGTGGATTCCTGGAGCACCGTCTGGATCAGTTGTTTGTTGTTTTTTTTAATTAATTTTTCCATTGTATTTGCTGTTTTACAGCAGGTTACAAAATTTTTTTATATTATTGCCGTTCCTGGCGTGTAAGTCGTTCAGACGCTATTGTGGTCATTTGCCTGAAAATTCTAATTTGGTATTTGTATTTTAGCAGTAAGCCTTAAAACCTTATTTATTGCCATTCCCGGCGTCTGATGCCGTCTGCCGTGTTTGTGGTGACTTACCTTAATATTTCAATACCTGTAAGTTGTAAATTGCAGATAGCTCTTAAACAATTCTTAATTTATTGCCAATCTTGGCGTGTAAGGCCTTCATCCGTGATTGTGGTATCTTGCCTTAAAATTCTGATTTGGTATTTGTATTTACGCAGTAAGCCTTTAAAACCTTATTTACTGCCATTTCTGGTGTCTGATACCGTCTGCTGTGTTTATGGCGACTTGCCTTTAATATTTCAACACCTGTAATATGTAAGCTGCAGCCAGTTTTAAACAATTCTTAATTTATTACCATTCCTGGCGTGTAAGGCCTTCTGCCCAGATCACAGTGGCTTGCTTTTAAAACATTATCTGTTGTATCTGTATTTAATGGTGATTTGCGAAATTGTAACTCACTAAAAGCACTATTATTTACACAGTTGTTTATTCCTTCATTTATTTATTGTTGTGTCTGGAATTACTGGTTTAAAATAAATTGTGTCTAACTGTGAAAGGCAACCAACGGTAACTGATTACGGCCCCGTCCACAATCGTAACCGAATCCTGCCTTCCCTTGACTACCAACAGGTTTCAATTTTATCACAGTCCAGATAGCTACACACAGCACGCTCTCGGACTTCCTTCTTTAGGACATTTATCAGAGCCCGCCATTAAACAATGGAAGTCTCCACAACACGCGGACAAATAAAGCTAGATATACAGGATTTTCACGACCCAGGTGAGAAGTCACCACAGCACTTCCGTACCACAACAGCCATGTGTAGAGTAGAAGTTTCTGTCCGCTATGCCCCAGGCACGATAAACCTCTCCCCGTGACACACTTCGAAATACCACGGCCACACAGGCGTGCTCCATCCGTTCACCACTCAAGTTCGTAGCAAGTGCAGTTCTACACTAGCAACCGTCAGACGTCACGCCTTTCTCAGCGAACGCCATCCAACCTCGTTTTTCTCTGGCTGTCGCTCACCAAGCTGACTGAGCATCTGCTCCCCTCCATTATACCTTCTTGTCGCAAGCAAAGAGTTGACTTCTACCGATATACGAGGCAAAGAAAATATTGGCGCAAACGTAAATCGAACGGCCGCGCTAGGCTCACTTTAGTTAGAACAGATTAACCCTCTGAAGGTAGTAGTCTGCAGAATTTGACCACCACATCTGACAGATTTGTGACAAAATCGCCACTGTGCAACTTGCACAGATGCGATTCAACCGCGCCGCTGCTAAGCACATAGTGACGTTGAATATCAGTCTCAAAGTATCTGTGACTGACTACCAGCCGAAACTCCGACAGAGCTCCTAGAGGCCGACGACACGGAATCATCACGTCTTTTGGTGCCACAGGCGGGCGCTGCAACGCACGTTAGCCCCCGATAATGTGCAGTGATAATAACAGTCGATCTATCGCATTCGAGACTGTACCAAATTCGGCCATCATCCTTCGATTAGACTACCACTTGGGCCACTGCTTGACAGAAAGCAGAAGCTACTTCCTCCTGCTGTCCGGCTGCTTAATCCACATGAACACGACCTTTCTTGCCCCTAGCCAGATTCTTAACTACTAACGTAACTGGTACGTGCATCTGCCCAATGCGAAAGAGTCCGAAAAATCTCGGAAGCAGCTTACCTGCAATCTCGTCACTGTTTAAAAATAAACGAGAGTCAATTCGCCGGTTTTAAAATAGGTATGACTCCTACCTTGGTTGTACTATTCAGCTTGCCGGCAGTGTGCCAGTTTAACGTTATATGTTATTAAGTACCCTAGTCTAGTTACCCCTGATGGTGTAGGGTCCAACTTCACATGGAGAATATCTTTTACTCCCCACAAGTTTGAAATGGGAGAATTAACTGGAAAGACTAAAATCAGGCTTGCTGGAGTAGCTTTATGCTCTTCGTGTAAAGCGCTATTGAAATCAAAATTTAACAATTAAATGATATATGCCATTTATTTTGAACTGCTACGATAAATAATAAGAGCAGCCTCAAGATTGCGACTCGCTCCGCAAAGGAAGGCTACGGGTAGTAGGGAACAGAGGTGACCTGCTTAATCGCGTTTTAAAAGCAGAATTAACTAAGTAAAGACAGGGGCATTATCACGACTAGAACCTTTCAGGCCAAAACGTGCAAATATACTCCCAGAACGATGAATCGTGATACCTGCTGTCATATCGTTACTGACAATGTCATGAGAAGTGACTGATAGCATCAACGACCACAAGTATATACTTATTGCCATTTCTGGTACTAGGTAAAGACCCAAAATAATTCGCGAATAACTTGTCCATTGGCTTCTCATTCAAGTAACATAGCAACAATCCTTGCCGGGTATTGTGATTCGAGATAGCACACCCACAGACGTGACACCTCTGCACCAACTTAAGGATGTTCGAATAAAGAGAGGGCCAGGTTAAATTCTCCTTAACATTAGATATCGTCTTAAAAACACCCAAATGCCCCCCCCCCCTCCACACACATACACACACACACACACACACACACACACACACACACACACACACACACACAGGCGGACTGATGAAAACAGCGAAAAATTATCGGTTCCAAATTCGTTGGAAGACATATCCTTAATTTGTTATCGCCTCCATTGTGATAGCAAAACAGTCCTTTACTGAAAATGTAACCTGGCAATTCTCCACCCTGAGTTAGCTACTAAGTTTGGGATCGTTGGCCCATTGTTTGGCCAGATATTGAAATAAGTCAAGAATCTCACTAAGAATGATATAATTGCTCTCACCATGATCCTGAACAAGTTCGGCGGCCTCCTCATTACCATTAAACAATCTACTGAGGCCATCAGCCAGCTGATTATCAGTACTCCGAGTATGACTAGCCGTGGAACAGAATGCTGAAATCCCGACAGCTCTTCTTGCTATACGACCGATCTTAACGTCGCCAGCTAACACCCACCAAAAGACCTGATTACACTAGTTAACAAATTTAAACTTTTTTCTGCATCTGGTTTGTAAATGGGGGGAATTGCCCAATTTTGGGGTGCTGAATACACTGGTAAAATCAGTTTTTCTCTGTGACACCACATTTCCTAGATATACAGCAGAATAAAAAATGGCATTAGCGAAAATTGACAGAATTAAGTCAAGCAAAAATACACATTCAAAACGTTTGAAATAAATACTATTTTTATGTATATAAGGGTATGATGCCAATAAAAGGTCCAAATTAATTCAGAAGATATTTTCACCTTTAATCGTCTTTGGTTTTTGCAAAATGCGGCAACGGAGCTCTTCTATTTGCCGTTTCATCACTCTCCCTAACAAGATCTCAAAAATAGTCACCCATCATCGAAGCGTTCCAAAGGCCTTGGTAACGGTGTGCCACGGTAAGAATGTGTTGGTGGAAGCGTTCACCATGTTCATCGCTTACGGCTCCGAAATTTTCCGGGACGAAATCAAGGTGAGAATGTAAAAAGTGAATTTTAAGCGACGTTCTACACCCCATGTTCTTCTAGTTGTTCAACAGATCATTCACAATGGTAACATAGTTTTTGTCTTTACTGTTACCCAAAAAGCCCTTCACAAATGCTTTACAAGAAGACCAAGAAGCTAATTGGATATCTGTGAGTTTAGTATCAAAGGTTGGATCTAAATGGTTCAAATGGCTCTAAGCACTAAGGGACTTAACGTCTGAGATCTTCAGTCCCCTAGACTTAGAACTACTTAAACCTAACTAAGCTAAGGACATCACACACATCCATGCCCGAGGCAGGATTCGAACCTGCGACCGTAGCAGCAGCGCGGTTCCGGACTGAAGCGCCTAGAACCGGTCGGGTTGGATCTTTCAGCAATTTTGTTATTTGTGGTCCAAAAAATATACCCTCTTTCAGCTTAGCTTCACTTAATTTGGGATAAGACCCAACTTGATATGAAGGGGAGGCTAAATGATTTTATCGGGTTCAACCAATGGGGTATTGTTCACATTTACGTTTCCAGGAATATAAGACTTCATTATAGGCCATTCCTTGACTGTATAGTGGTTCTTGGTGTCACGGCTATCCAAAAGGCACAAAAAGCAGCAGTATTTCGTGAATCCAGCCAGTAAACCTGTAAGGAGTGCAACTACTCTTAAATCACAACAAAGCTGCCATTCACGATCCTTATATTCGATTGCCTCTAGCAGCAAAGCCATGGTTTCGTAAGTTTCTTTGATGTCTAATGCGTAAGCCAAAGGTACCGATGGAAATGCATTGCCATTATGCAATAACACTGGTTTCAAGCTGGTTTTACTGGAGTCAATAAATAGTCGCCACTCCTATAGATTATGTTGTACACCTAGCAGCAGCATCAGACCATTGACATCTCTACATACACACATTGAATTCTGCATATCGAAATATTGAGCGAAGGAAGCACCTCTTGATCTGAAACAGGAAATTTTTGGCCCTGGAGCCAAGAGGTTCCGTTGTTGCAGTGTCGACCCCAAGAGTTTCGAAAGTTGTAGATCGCGAACCAAATCGTTCAATTCCTTTTGATTAATTAACTGAGGCGAAGCGTGATGATATTGAGGATTGTACTCTTCTATATGTTCAATACTTTCTGAATCACTTGACATGGTGTCTGGTTCCGTGGCTTCCAAGTTACAGGCGGGAACAGGCAACCCCTCATCATGGGGCACAGGCAAATGCACTGAAAATACATTTGGATACTTTATTTTATGTCTAGTTTTGCTTGAATGTCCCAAAATATTTGTAAGACAGAAGTAACAGTCTTTTGGCTCACACCACACCATCGGAACAGCGAATGCTATGGCTCGGCGTTTTCCTTTCAACCACTTGGTTAAGGTTGTAGTACAGGTTACCCAGGCAATATGAGGTGCAAAATTTTATCTTAATCACCAACAGGACAATCAAAATACAATTTAAATGCTTTCTTAACTAAATCAGTGACTGGTTTTCTTTGGGCTTTTGGAGTGAATTTCCCACACACGTAAAAAAAGTGATTTACTAGTTGCCATTTTTCTTAGTGTAAGTTTTAAACACAAAAAGTGTGCACTATTTTTCGCAGCAAACACTCACTGAGGACCTCTTTCGTACCACTGGATTACCACACCACCCATTTACAGACGATTTGTAGATCTTCTAGCTCTCCTCTGCAATTCAAAAACAAACAATTAAACATCAAAATAGAAGAACAGCAAAAAGCGAAATACTGAATACGAAAAATAAAAAACCTTTAAAAAATCAAAAATGGTACGTGCTACAACATTTTGAAAGGTATATTCGGATTCTACACACCAAAACACATACTAGTTGATGTATCACGTCCCAGCTGCAAAATAGTTGTTGACTAGTGTCTTCACTCTCAAATAAGGAAGGTCGATGTTCTAAATAAGATCAAAATTTTTACAGACTGTAAAGCACTGCCAGTGCCCTAACTCGTAGAAAGAAGGCACATGACAACGGACAGCGCTCGACATCATATTCCTGCAGTAACACAGCTCCCACACCCAAGTTAGAGACCAGAGTATAAAATCTTTGACGAAGTTGGGGAATTACTGACACAGGTACCGCACTAAGGGCCAATTTTAAGGCGTCAAATGCTGCTTCCTGACTGTCGTCCATTGAAAGGGGACGCCTTTACAACGAAGCATATTCAGTGGAACTGATAAAAGTGCAAATTCTGGAATAAACGTCCAAAAGATATTAATCATTTCGACGAATGGCGTGCTCCCTCTGGGATTCATGTTGTTGTTGTTGTCGTGGTCTTCAGTCCTGAGGCTGGTTTGATGCAGCTCTCCATGCCACTCTATCCTGTGCAGGCTTCTTCATCTCCCAGTACCTACTGCAACCTACATCCTTTTGAATCTGCTTAGTGTATTCATCTCTTGGTCTACCTCTACGATTTTTACCCTCCACACTGCCCTCCAATGCTAAATTTGTGATCCCCTGATGCCTCAGAACATGTCCTACCAACCGGTCCCTTCTTCTTGTCAAGTTGTGCCACAAACTCCTCTTCTCCCCAATTCTATTCAATACCTCCTCATTAGTTATGTGATCTACCCATCTAATCTTCAGCATTCTTCTGTAGCACCACATTTTGAAAGCTTCTATTCTCTTCTTGTCCAGACTATTTATCGTCAATGTTTCACTTCCATACCTGGCTACACTCCATACAAATACTTTCAGAAACGACTTCCTGACACTTAAATCTATACTCGATGTTAACAAATTTCTCTTCTTCAGAAACGATTTCCTTGCCATTGCCAGTCTACATTTTACATCCCCTCTACTTCGACCATCATCAGTTATTTTGCTCCCCAAATAGCAAAACTCATTTACTACTTTAAGTGTCTCATTTCCTAATCTAATTCCCTCAGCATCACCCGACTTAATTCGACTACATTCCATTATCCTCGTTTTGCCTTTGTTGTTGTTCATCTTATATCCTCCTGTAAAGACACTATCCATTCCGTTCAACTGCTCTTCCAAGTCCTTTGCTCTCTCTGACAGAATTACAATGTCATCGGTGAATCTCAAAGTTTTTATTTCTTCTCCATGGGTTTTAATACCTACACCAAATTTTTCTTTGGTTTCTTTACTGCTTGCTTAATATACAGATTGAATAACATCGGGGAGAGGCTACAACCCTGTCTCACTCCCTTCCCAACCACTGCTTCCGTTTCGTGCCCCTCGACTCTTATACATGCCATCTGGTTTCTGTACAAATTGTAAATAGCCTTTCGCTCCCTGTATTTTACCCCTGCAACCTTTAGAATTTGAAAGAGAGTATTCCAGTCAACTTTGTCAAAAGCTTTCTCTAAGTCTACAAATGCTAGAAACGTAGGTTTGCATTTCCTTAATCTTTCTTCTAAGATAAGTCGTAATGTCAGTATTGCCTCCCGTGTTCCAACATTTGTGCGGAATCCAAACTGAACTTCCCCGATGTCGGCTTCTACCAGTTTTTCCATTCGTCTGTAAAGAATTCGTCTGGGATTCATAGGCCAAGGAAAATAGCTCTAATTCGCTCTTTATCTCGATGTGCCTCCGCATCTACTTGCTGTAACTAAATGTCCCAAAAATGTTACCTCTGGACACGCTAAATTCAACTTACTAGGCTTGATCGTAGGCCCAGGTTTCCTAAATCTGTCCAAAACCTGACGCAAATGCTCAATATGCTCCTTAAATGTCTGACTGTATGCAACCGAACCATCCAAATAGTTAGAGAACAGCCTCAATTGATACAAGCTACCGACAGTGGCTCAGAATCTTCAGTATGGGGGATCTGGTGGTACGCTTGGTTTACGCCTAGCGCAATGATAGCGGAACAAACACTGGTAGCAGTTACTTCTGTAAAATATCGTGCGGAACTATTTGAAGTGGAATGATCATATAAAATTAATTGTTGGTAAGGCGGGTACCAGGACGAGATTCATTGGGAGAGTGCTTAGAAAATGTAGTCCATCAACAAAGGAGATGGCTTACAAAACACTCGTTCGACCTATACTTGAGTATTGCTCATCAGTGTGGGATCCGTACCAGATCGGGTTGACGGAGGAGATAGAGAAGATCCAAAGAAGAGCGGCGCGTTTCATCACAGGGTTATTTGGTAACCGTGATAGCGTTACGGAGATGTTTAATAAACTCAAGTGGCAGACTCTGCAAGAGAGGCGCTCTGCATCGCGGTGTAGCTTGTTCGCCAGGTTTCGAGAGGGTGCGTTTCTGGATGAGGTATCGAATATATTCCTTCCCCCTACTTATACCTCCTGAGAAGATCACGAATGTAAAATTAGAGAGATTAGAGCGCGCACGGAGGCTTTCAGACAGTCGTTCTTCCCGCGAACCATACGCGACTGGAACAGGAAAGGGAGGTAATGACAGTGGCACGTAAAGTGCCCTCCGCCACACACCGTTGGGTGGCTTGCGGAGTATAAATGTAGATGTAGATGTAGACGTACCCCAGAAAAACGCTAAAACATTCTTGCATCCCGGAAAGAGGCACCGACTGCGTAACTACCTTGCGATTTAGCTCCCTATACTCAACATAATGTGCGCTTCTCAATTTGGGAACAAGAAACATGAGCGAGGCATATGGAGAGGTTGACAGTCTGATGATCTCTCCTCTCTAAAGTACATCGATATTTGAGCCGCGCTGGCCCCGGGTTATGCGTTGGTTTAAACCATGACTGTTACTCTGCGTTTGGTTTCCCGCAGTTATTGCAGTTACGCCGTGGTTCTTCCCCTTTCTGCGTGTGGCAGCAGTGGTGTGTATCAATATTCGCACCTTGTACTATCTTTGATCTGGTGCTTATAGTTTCCGGCTAGCCGGTGTCCGGCAGTCGGTCGGTTGGTGTGGATCAGTCGGGAAATCTCCAAGGGGCATAGTGGGCCGGGCCCGCTGGCGGTCTCTACACAGTGTCGGAGTGTGTGGGAGCTGTTCCGATTGCTACGAGGTTCGTGGCTCACTGACCCAGGACATCAAAGTTGAGTGGTGATTTAATTACCAAAGCCAGTCTGTTCATATTGTGTCGATGGCTTTCATGGCTGTCCTTTGGGGGTATTCCCGTGAGCAACAGCGAGTGTTGGCGAAAGTTTGGCCACCATCCGGTGGAGTTTAACTGTATTTTGGTTATTTGAAGTCCAAGTGCACTAGCGGAATTTTCTGCCTTGTGGCCGTTAGCGTTCCGGTTACCTGCCCTGGCAGCTGACATAAAATTCAGGCAGTGTCCTTTCCTCACCGTGTTGTCGCTGTCCAACACGTGTGTGTAGTTTTGACAGCTTATGCATACTTGGTTTTAGGCGGCTACGCCTTTTACGTTATGGCTTTGGAGTTACTTGTGTACTGGTCGGGTGGAAAAATGGCTCTCAGCACTATGGGACTTAACATCTGAGGTCATCAGTCCCCTAGAACTTAGAACTACTTAAACCTAACTAACCTAAGGACATCACACACATCCACGCCCGAGACAGGATTCGAACCCGGGACCGTAGCGATCGCGCGGTGCCAGACTGTAGCGCCTAGAACCGTTCGGCCACCACGGCCGGTTCGGGTGGAAAGCAAGTCGTTTTGTCGGTGGGTCTCTTGACTGTTTCTTGGTTGGATTGCTGGCAGATCGGATATAGTTCGACCGACTACCTGTCTCCCCTAAAAAAAGCACTCCGTCGTCAGGCCACAAGTGGCCCATCGGGACCATCCGACTCCCGTGTTATCCTCAGCTGAGGATGCGGATACGAGGGGCGTGTGGTCAGCACACCGCTCTCCCAGTCGTTACGATGGTTTTATTGGACCGGAGCCGCTACTATTCGGTCGAGTAGCTCCTCAAATGGCATCACGAGGCTGAGTGCACCCCGAAAAATGGCAACAGCGCATGACGGCCCGGATGGTCACCCATCCAAGTGCCGCCCACGCCCGACAGCGCTTAACTGTCTCCCCTAAGCGACGTTAATATTTCAAGTGCAGACCGACCCCCGGAAACTTCTAATCGGCGCTGGCTGCACTGCCTTTTATTATGGGTATTTTATTGTGTATTTTTATGGCTCATAGCCGATGGTTTGAATTCGTATGCTTTAAGTTGGGTTTTAAATAATGGGCCTTCAGCCGTTTTAAAATTGAAAGTTCCTTACTTGTCAAGTCTTGCATTGTTTGGGCTTCAGCCTCATTTAATTTTTTTTTTTTATAAAACTTTGGACCTTATGCCTTTTGAAAATTCAATCAAGGGTTTTCAGCCGTTTTAAAATTAAAATTCCTTACTTATTAAGTCTTAAACTGTTTGGGCCTTCAGCCTCATTTAAAACATGTTTGGATAAAGCTTTGGGCCTTCTGCCTTTTGTAAATTTATTGCAGTTGCGTTTTTCAATCAAGGGCCTTCAGCCATCTTAAAATTTAAATTTCTTACTTGTTAAATGTTAGACTGTTTGGGCCTTCAGCTTCCTTTTTTTTAAATTATTTAAGGATAAAGCTTTGGGCCTTCTGCCTTCGAAAATTTATTGTAGTTGTGTTTTAAATCATGGGCCTTCAGCCGTTTTAAAAATTAAAGAGGTTGTGCCCTTAAGCCATAAGATTGTGTGACATATTTAGTCGATAGTTAAGCTCGAAAAATTGCGCTGTAATGTTTGGGCAACTAAATAAAGTTATATGTGCTCACGTGTAACTGACAGCCGCTCATTTTTGGCCCCTTTCCACAATTCCAACTACCTGTTCTGTCCGGCGTATTTAACCAGGCGTTCCAATAATCTTTCTCCTCTCCTCCCTCTTAGGTCGAGACAATCTACGTTGATCAGCCAGATCATTATGACCACTGATCTACTATCGATATAAGCCCGTCCAGGTGATAGCAGCGTCATTTGCCCAGGAATGACCTAGTCAGACACACGCACGGTGCGTGTGGAATCAACGAACGTACTGTCCGTGTGTAGAATGGGGAAGGCGCCTTCTATGTCACAGTTTGATCGAGGGCAGTTTTTGATCGCTTGGAGCCTCGGGACGAGCATTTCGGAAACAGAACGACTTTTCGGGTGTTCGAGGAGGGCTGTGGTGTCTTCAACATGTGGCGAAACGAAGGTGAAACCACCTACAGATATCGTGGGGTTGGTCAGCCACCCCGCATTACAGATGTCGGACGTCGTAGGCTCGGCAGGCTGGTAAAATGGGACAGAAGGCGAACTGTGGAAGAACTAACAGCAGACTTTAATGCTGGGCAAGTGTGTCTGAACACGATGTGCACCGCACACGCCTAACGATGGGACCCCGCAGTCAACGACCCATGCATGTATCAATGTTAAAACCACGACATTGCAGACTACGGCTGAATTGGGCACGTGAGCATCTGTGCAGGACGTTGGCACAGTGGCAGAGCGTTGCGTCGTCTGATGAATCCCGATAGTTCGTTAATCATGTCGATGGGAGGGCGCAAATCTGTCATCTTCCAGGGGAACAGTTCCTTGACAGCTGCATTGCGGGACGGAGACAGGCTGGCGGCGGCTGCTCTGGGGAACGTTCGTGTTGGCATCCATGGGTTGAGTTGAGCTCGTGCATGGCACCATGATGGCCAAGGAATATCGTACATTGCTTGCAGACCACGTACACCTCTTCATGATCATCATGTTTCCCGACGGCAGTGGCATTTTTTTTTTTTTTTTTTACAAGACAGTGCAACACGTCGTAAGGAGTGTGATGGACGGGGTCGAGGAATGCAATGGCGAGTTCCAATTGATGTGCAGCCCCTCCACCCTCCCCTCCCAAACTTGCCAGATCTGAACCAAATCGATCACATCTGAGACGTGACTGAACGTGACGTCAGAGTTCATCGCTCCCCTCCCCGTAATTTACGGAAATTAGGTAACTTGTGTGTGTGAAGATATGATGGCAACACTCCAGCGACCTACCAAGGCTCCATTGCTTCCATACCACTATGAGTCACCGCTCTTATCCGTGCCAACGGTGGCCACACCGGCTATTAGGTAGGTGCTCGTAACGTTCTGGCTGATCAGTGTATAGGGTATATGGAATGTGGTCACAGTTACGAATATGGACAGCCATCAGCTGTACAATAGGATGACGACAATGAAAATTTGTGCCAGATCGCAACTCGAACCCGGATTTCCCACTTATTGTGGCCAGTATGTTACCATTAGGCTATTCAAAGATGCTTCACGACCACACCCAAACTTCCATATATTGTCAACCATGTGTCTGCAACCTGCACTCGTACGTCCATTATGTACCAGGTGATCAAAAAGTCAGTATAAATTTGAAAACTTAATAAACCACGGAATAATGTAGATAGAGAGGTAAAAATTGACACACATGCTTGGAATGACATGGGGTTTTATTGGAACAAAAAAAGTGCACAAAATGTCCGACAGATGGCGCTGGACAGCAAAACGTCAGTGACTGCTACCGTGACGGGTGAGAGATACGCCGATATGTTACAGAATCGCATCATCCCCAGCCTGGCTGATAAACACATGCTGGAACGCACGATGTTTATGAAGGATGGCGCTCCTCCCCATATTGCTAAACACGTGAAAGATCTCTTGCGCAGTCCGCAGCTAGTGGTCGTGCGGTAGCGTTCTCGCTTCCCACGCCCGGGTTCCCGGGTTCGATTCCCGGCGGGGTCAGGGGTTTTCTCTGCCTCGTGATGACTGGGTGTTGTGTGATGTCCTTAGGTTAGTTAGGTTTAAGTAGTTCTAAGTTCTAGGGGACTGATGACCATAGATGTTAAGTCCCATAGTGTTCAGAGCCATTTGAACCATCTCTTGCGCGCGTCGTTTGCGCGTGGTATGATCGAGTGCTCAGCCGCCACTTTCGTCATGCTTGGCCTCCCGGGTCCCCAGACCTCAGTCCCTGCGATTATTGGCTTTGAAGTCGCATGTATATCGTGATCGACCGACATCACTAGGGATGCTGAAAGACAACATCCGACGCCAATGCCTCACCATAACTCCGGACATAATTTACAGTGCTGTTCACAACATTATTCCTCAGCTACAGCTATTGTTGAGGAATGATGGTGGACATATTGAGCATTTCCCGTAAAGAACATCATCTTTGCTTTGTCTTACTTTGTTATGCTAATTATTGCTATTCTGATCAGATGAAGTGCCATCTGTCGGACTTTTTTGAACTTTTGTATTTTTTTTTCTTTAGTTCTAATAGAACCCCTTGTCATTCCAAGCATGTGTGTCAATTTGTACCTCTCTATCTACATTATTCCCTGATTTATTCAGTTTTCAAATTTATACTGACTTCTTGATCACCCGATATTTTCCCGTACGGGGGAGACATTTTATTGAAAATCGCTTGCTCGGTGTCGGAGAATAAATACAATACTACAGTGCCTGTGTTGTTCGGAAGTACGATGTAGTGACATGGATGCATCTCCTAAGGAACATTACATCGTACATGCGAGCATGTCCGAAGAAAAACTGTATCATATTTCCGAACAATACACAAACTGCAATATCGTCGACGCTAAAAGGCGGGTGGTGAACAGACATTTTATCAGTTAACTGAAGCTCATATTGAAGATGATTAGTAACACCTAAACGGTTCAAATGGCTCTGAGCACTATGGGACTTAACTTCTGAGGTCTTCAGTCCCCTAGAACGTAGAACTACTTAAACCTAACTAACCTGAGGACATCACACACGTCCATGCCCGAGGCAGGATTCGAACCTGCGACCGTAGCGGTCGTACTGTTCCAGACTGTAGCGCCTAGAACCGCGCGGCCACATCGGCCGGCCACCTAAACGGTTAGTAGGAACATTGGAGAATTCCTCAAATAACTGCAACAAAAATCTAGCATCTTCCCCTTATAAATGAGAATCATCACAACCCGTTTCACTAGCTTGAACATAATTAGCGCTAAAACTAGAATAATTACGAAAGTGATACCTCTAGTTTGGCCTGAACGTAAATCAAAATTTTCTGTTTGAAAACTCCAATATACAAGTTACAATTTACATTATCATGAAAATCACAACACAAAATGGTATCCACGGCCTAAGCTTTTAACATCCAAAACGTAATGGTCCCCAAAAAATCATGAATCTTAATGTGAGCACTAAATTGACTAAGAACAGGAACAGAATTGTTACCGAACGGCACGTTAGTTGAACTAGGTTTAATGCCGAACTACTGCAAATTCACTAAACATGAGCTACTGCACGGGATCCCACAGCGCGCAAACTGGCTCTTGTATAATTAAGTTGCACAGTCGCAGCAATGAACTCCGGACCGCGGCACTAATGTCATTACAGCTTGGTTGTCGGCACGGACCGCTCATGGCGCCAACTGGTATTAGTCGTCTTCTTCAGTACCGGATAATTTGGGATAAAATGGCCTGACCCATTACAACGAATGCAATTTCCTTCACTCACAGGAATTCGCTTGATACCAAATACGATTTTACTTTTACGGGTTTCTTTGTTTCCTTCCAACTAAGGGTTTTTTATTATAGGAATCTACGATAGATCACAATTAACAGAAGGACTAACGATTGCAAATCTGGTACAGAATCTGATAGGGATTCTACCGGGCCCTGGGGCTTTGTGCAGTTTTAACGATTTCAGCCGTTTCTCAACGCCAATGAGACTAATATCTATTTCACTCATCTTTTTAGTAATACGAGAATTACACTGAGTTTTCCTTCATAAAAGAACATTTGAAAAAGGAATGAAGTATTTCACCTTTTGCTTTGCTACCGTCAGTTTCAGTTCCTGTCTCGTCCATGGGTCAGTAACATCCTCTACATACGGCCAGAATTTGTGTGTGTTTTGTGAAAGATCATTCGACAGTATTCTATTATAGTAGACAACGAAGCTTCACGCATTGCTCTCTTTACAGCCAAACATGTTTCATTCAGCATCTGTGTATCTGCAGTCCAGTGCTTTCTTTTATACTTACTATGCAGTAGTCTCTGTTTCCTTTAGAAATTTCTTTATAGTGACTGTATACCATGGATAATCTACCAGGCCCATATCTATCCAGCACGTCGCGAACTATTCCACATCTATCCAGCACATGGTCAACTATTCTTCTACACCGAGTCATAATTCCTCTATATGCTCCTGTCCTGGGCTAAAAGTTTCAAGTTTCTCATTGAAATATCACCCTACTGTTTCTTTTTCTAGTTTACTGAATATATAATTACTTCTACTTGTTTCAAGTACCCTTTGTATTTTACTATACGTTACTGCTACCTCACAGTCACTAATACCATCGTCTGAACGGCACTTTTTCTGAGATGGATTTTTTGCCAAACCACTGCAGATTCATGAAACATGAACTACTGCATGAAACCCCACAGTCTATGAATTAGCTTTTGGCTAATTAAGGTGTGAACGTCTTCAGACGGATCCGGTTTATATGTTGCCAATGGATCTACATCTACATCTACATGACTACTCTGCAATTCACATTCAAGTGCTTGGCAGAGGGTTCACTCCCGAACAGCGCGCGGGAAAAACGAACACCTAAACCTTTCTGTTCGAGCTCCGATTTCTCTTATTTTATTTTGATGATCATTCCTACCTATGTAGGTTGGGCTCAACAAAATAATTCGGAAGAGAAAGTCGGTGACTGAAATTTCGTAAATAGATCTCGCCGCGGCGAAAAACGTCTTTGCTGTAATGACTTCCATCCCAACTCGGGTATCATATCTACCACACTCTCTCCCCTATTAAGTGATAATACAAAACGTGCTGCCCTTTTTTGCACCCTTTCGATGTCCTCCGTCAATCCCACCTGGTAAGGATCCCACACCGCGCAGCAATATTCTAACAGAGGACGAACGAGTGTAGTGTAAGCTGTCTCTTTAGTGGACTTGTTGCATCTTCTAAGTGTCCTGCCAATGAAACGCAACCTTTGGCTCGCCTTCCCCACAATATTATCTATGTGGTCTTTCCAACTGAAGTTGTTCGTAATTTCAACATCCAGGTACTTAGTTGAATTGACAGCCTTGAGAATTGTACTATTTATTGAGTAATCGAACTCCAACGGATTTCTTTTGGAACTCATGTGGATCGTGATTTCCATCACGAGTGGGGCTTAGAAGTGTTTCACAGGATATCTTTTCACGCCCACGGCTAACAAAGGTGTAATCATACATATTTTTATATACACATAGTCTAGGGGTAGTCAGTCCCCACTTCTCAACGGAGAAGTGTAAGTCTTCCTTGGCTCCTCTCGCCAGGAAAGGATCCCTTGGGTCACTCTCTTCCCAGGTTCCTACCAGTGGCAAAGGTGACACCTGCCAGTGGCTGAAGCAACCACAGGTAGCTGGTCGTAGGGCTTCACGGTCCTCCTCAGTCCCTGAGACAGAATCAGTGAAGCTCTCCCAGCCAGACACACCTAAGGAGCAGTGAGAGAAAGCTAAAAAGAAAAGGCCCCCAAGAACCAAGGCACTGTGGTGGCACCCACACCACCGCTACCTACAAGCTTTGCATCTGAGGATGAAGATTCTGGCGTCTGCTGAGGACCAAGATCTCGCTGGGCCCTCGGACACAGTGGATGTTGATCACACAGGTACTCATCTGGTGGTAGCAGGTGACCCTGGTCGTAGACTGCCTCACTGAGTATTTCGTGCATTCCCAATCTCACGATCACGTAATCTTCCAGTGGAATTGCGGCGGTTTCTCCACCAGCTGGCTGAGCTTTGGCAACTGTTAAGCCTTATACCTGCTTTCTGCATTGCCCTCCAGAAAACCTGGTTCCTGGCAATGCGGACCCCTGCCCTAACTGGCTATAAGGGATATTACAGAAACCGTAGCGACTATAATAGAGTGTCAGGTGGAGTTTGCGTCTATGTCCTGAACTCAGTATGTAGTGAACCTGTGCCCCTTAAAACCCCTCTTGAAGCTGTGGCTGTCAGGATAAGGACCACGCAGGAAATAACTGTCTGCAATGTATATCTTCCTCCAGATGGTATTGGCTGCACTGATTGATCAACTCCCTAAACCTTTCCTACATTTGGGAGATTTTAATGCACATAAGCCCTTGTGGGGTGGCGCCATACTTAATGGCTGAGGTAGGAAGGCAGAAAATTTACTGTCACAACTCTACCTCTGCCTCTTAAATACAGGTGCCCCCACACATTTCATTGTGGCACAAGGCACATATTCGGCCATTGATCTCTCGGTTTGCAGTCCTGGCCTTCTCCCATCTATCCACTGGAGAACACATGACGACCTGTGTAGTAGTGACCATATCCCCATCTTCCTGTCACTCTCCCGGCATTATGCCCATGGATGGGCTTTAAACAAGCCAGATTGGGACGCCTTCACCTCTGCTGCCACTGCTGAATCTCTCCCGCATGGTGCCATCGATGCTGTCGTTGAGCAGGTCACTACAACGATCGTTTCTGCGGCGGAAAACGTGATCCCTCGTTCTTTAGGGTTCCCCCCGGCGAAAGACAGTCCCTTGGTGGTCGCCGGAAGTCACTGAGGCAAATTCTCTAGAGTACCTAATAGCCTTTAAGCGGCTCCGAGCCCGAGCTCGCCAGCTTATAAAACGACGGAAACAGGACGGAGAGGTACGTGTCGACCATTGGGTGCCATACGTCAATTTTCCAAGTTTGGACGAAGATCAGAGGTGTTTTTGGGTATCAGACCCCAACAGGTGTCCCTGGCATTAACATCAATTGTATGTTATCTACCGACGCAAACGCAATTGCCGAGCACTTTGCTGAGCACTAAGCTCGAGCCTCTGTGTCGTAGAAATACCCCCCAACCTTACGCACCCTCAAACGGCGGATGGAAAGGAAAATCCTCTCGTTCACTAAACGCCACAGTGAACCCTATAATGCCCAATTTACAGAGTGGGAGCTCCTCAGCGCCCTTGCACATTGTCCTGACACAGCTCCTGGGCCAGATCGGATCAACATCTCCTCGTCATCTTCCACTGGATCTGGCGCGATGGTGTCTTTCCACCGCAATGGCGGGAGAGCACCATTATTCTCATGCTCAAACCCGGTCAAAACCCGCTTGATGTGGATAGCTACTGGTCCATCAGCCTCACCAACTTTCTTTGTAACCTACTGGAACGTATGGTGTGTCGGCGGTTGGGTTGGGCCCTGGAGTCACTTGACCTACTGGCTCCATGTCAGGGCGGCTTCCGCCAGGGTCGCTCTACCACTGCTAATCTTGTGTCCCTCGAGTCTGCTTTCCAGTCACCAACATCTGGTTTCCATCTTTTTTGACTTATGTAAAGCATACGACACGACCTGGCGACATCATATTCTTACGACATTGTATGAGTGGCGTCTCTGGGGCCCACTGCCGATTTTTATCCGAAACTCCCTGTCGCTCCGGACTTTCTATGTCCAAGTCGGTGCCTCCCATAGTCCCCCCCCCCCCCCCGTATTCAGGAGAAAGGCATTCCGCAGGGCTCCATATTGACTGCCTCTCTATCTTTAGTGGCTATTAACGTTCTAGCAACAGCTGTATGGCCGTCGGTCTCACCTTCTCTGTATGCAGATGACCTCTGCATTTCGTACTGCTCCTCCAGTACTGGTGTTGCTCAGCGGCGCCTACACGGAGCCATTCACAAGGCACAGTCATGGGTTCTAGCTCATGGCTCTCATGGCTCCAGTTTTCAGCCGCGAAGTCGTGTGTCATGCATTTCTGTCGGCGTCGCACCATTCATCCAGCACCAGAACTTTACCTTAACGACAATCCACTCACTGTAGTGGAGACATATCGATTCTTAGGACTGGTTTCCGACGCCCGATTGACTTGGCTACCTCACCTTCATCAGCTTAAGCGGAAGTGCTGGCAGTACCGCAGTGCTCTCCGCTGCCTGAGCAATATCAACTGGGGTGCAGATCGCTCTACGCTACAGCAGCTCTACAGAGCCCTTGTTCAATCCCGCCTTGTATTACGTTAACTCGACCCAGTGCACCACTGTGGCGTTCGCCTAGCGACGGGAGCTTTTAAAACGAGTCCGATGACCAGCGTCCTGGTGGAGGCCGGAGTCCCTCCATTGAAGTTTAGGCGTGCACAAGCGCTCGCCAGTTACGTTGCACACGTTTGTAGTTCTCCTGCGCATCCGAATTACTGTCTCCTTTTCCCAACCATGGCAGTTCATCTCCCGCATCGGCGGCCCAGGTTAGGGCTTACGATTGACGTTCGCGTCTGGTCCCTTCTGTCTGAACTGTAGTCCCTCCTGTTACCACCTGTCCTCGAGGTCCATTCACGCACGCCTCCATGGTGTACAACTAGGCTGCAGATTCTTCTACACCTTTCGCATGGCCCTAAGGACTCCGTTAACCCTGCGACTCTTGGCTATCACTTCTTCTCGTTTCTCGACATGTACCATCTTGCCAGATGGCTGCAGTGTTTTCACTGCATAACTGGCGGCCATATCTCGTGCTCTTGAGCACATCTACTCATGCCCCGGCGAGTCATCTCTCCTGTATACTCACTCCTTGAGCAGCCACAAGCTATCTACCAGTGCTATCCTCGCTATCTGGTAGCGTCCATTCAGGAGTCCATCTATGCCCTGGGACGGTCCCGTCATTCATTGGTGTTTGTGTGGACCACAGGACACGTCGGAATCCCAGACAACAAACTTGCTGACAGGCTGGCCAAACAGGCTACGCGGAAACCGCTTCTGGAGATGGGCATCTCCGAAGCTGACCTGCGTTCTGTCTTACGCCGCAGGGTTTTTCGGCTTTGGGAGACGGAATGGCATAACAGTACCCACAACAAACTGCGTATCATTAAGGAGACCACGAATGTGTGGAAGTCTTCCACGTGGGGGATCAGTTGTCCTCTGCTGGCTCCTCATTGACCATACGTGGCTAAAGCATGGTTACCTCCTCCGTCGCGAGGACCCACCTTGGTGTCGCTGTAGCTCCCAAATGACTGTCATGACCTCTTGCTGGACTGCCCAGTTTTAGCCGCTCTGCGGCGGACTTTTAACTTTCCCAGCACCCTGTTGTCGGTGTTGGGCGACAGTGCCTCAACAGCAGCTTTAGTTACACGTCTTATTCGTGAGGGTGGGTTTTATCATTTGATCTGTTTTAGCGCATGTCCTTTGTTCCTCTGTGTCCTCCACTCTAGTGCTTCTAGGGTGGAGGTTTTAATGCGTTGCAGAGTGACTGGGTTCTACTTATTCTCATGGTCAGCCAGCCATGGTATCTGCTCTCTTGTTTTGATCTCTTCTCCATGTTTCTTGCGTCTCTCTGTGGTTTTCTTGTCCGATTTTGTCCATTTTAGAGTTTGTTGCCCTTCTGTCATTCTTGTGGTTTTCTCCTTTCTTCCAGCAGAATTTTGTATGTCTCGATTATTTTACTCCCACCCTTGTGGAATTACTTTAATCGGATCGAGAGACCGATAACCTAGAAGTTTGGTCCCACCCCCCTCCCCCTCTCTTTTAAACCAATCAACCAACCAGTCGGATACGACACACGTGGGACATCGAAATAATTCAGAGGACGGCACCTCGTTTTATATTATCGCGAAATAGAGGGCGATTTTCGCTGTAGTAGAATCTTCTTATGAAATTTCAATCATCAGCTTTCTACTCCGAATGCGAAAATATTTTGTTGCCGCCCTCCTACAAAAGGAGAAATGATGAGATTTCGCCAGGAAATATTTAAGTGCTCGTTTTTCCTGTGCGCTCTGCGAGAGTGGAGCGGTAGAGAAATCGCTTGATGGTGGTTCGTCACTTTATTGTGAATTACTGAGCAGTCATGTAGTTGTAGACGTAGGCCATATGTGAAAGACACGTGCCACATGGTACGTAGAGCAAAAGATAGTAGTAAAAAGACTAAATGAAATACAGTCTTCTCTCTTCTGCAATAAGCTTTCTGTGCTTCCACTGAGAACGCCGAAATCTTACCTGTCTTAGTTGTAATTGGTTTTACGTAATTATTCATTCCGTTTTCATTATAATCATCGTTTCGTTTTGCTCTAGCAGTAGTCGAGTTCGTAGACTAAATTACTAGAATTCAGAGCCACCCGATATAGTAACAACTGTTGTTTAGAAATGCCCGAACATACACTCCTGGAAATGGAAAAAAGAACACATTGACACCGGTGTGTCAGACCCACCATACTTGCTCCGGACACTGCGAGAGGGCTGTACAAGCAATGATTACACGCACGGCACAGCGGACACACCAGGAACCGCGGTGTTGGCCGTCGAATGGCGCTAGCTGCGCAGCATTTGTGCACCGCCGCCGTCAGTGTCAGCCAGTTTGCCGTGGCATACGGAGCTCCATCGCAGTCTTTAACACTGGTAGCATGCCGCGACAGCGTGGACGTGAACCGTATGTGCAGTTGACGGACTTTGAGCGAGGGCGTATAGTGGGCATGCGGGAGGCCGGGTGGACGTACCGCCGAACTGCTCAACACGTGAGGCGTGAGGTCTCCACAGTACATCGATGTTGTCGCCAGTGGTCGGCGGAAGGTGCACGTGCCCGTCGACCTGGGACCGGACCGCAGCGACGCACGGATGCACGCCAAGACCGTAGGATCCTACGCAGTGCCGTAGGGGACCGCACCGCCACTTCCCAGCAAATTAGGGACACTGTTGCTCCTGGGGTATCGGCGAGGACCATTCGCAACCGTCTCCATGAAGCTGGGCTACGGTCCCGCACACCGTTAGGCCGTCTTCCGCTCACGCCCCAACATCGTGCAGCCCGCCTCCAGTGGTGTCGCGACAGGCGTGAATGGAGGGACGAATGGAGACGTGTCGTCTTCAGCGATGAGAGTCGCTTCTGCCTTGGTGCCAATGATGGTCGTATGCGTGTTTGGCGCCGTGCAGGTGAGCGCCACAATCAGGACTGCATACGACCGAGGCACACAGGGCCAACACCCGGCATCATGGTGTGGGGAGCGATCTCCTACACTGGCCGTACACCACTGGTGATCGTCGAGGGGACACTGAATAGTGCACGGTACATCCAAACCGTCATCGAACCCATCGTTCTACCATTCCTAGACCGGCAAGGGAACTTGCTGTTCCAACAGGACAATGCACGTCCGCATGTATCCCGTGCCACCCAACGTGCTCTAGAAGGTGTAAGTCAACTACCCTGGCCAGCAAGATCTCCGGATCTGTCCCCCATTGAGCATGTTTGGGACTGGATGAAGCGTCGTCTCACGCGGTCTGCACGTCCAGCACGAACGCTGGTCCAACTGAGGCGCCAGGTGGAAATGGCATGGCAAGCCGTTCCACAGGACTACATCCAGCATCTCTACGATCGTCTCCATGGGAGAATAGCAGCCTGCATTGCTGCGAAAGGTGGATATACACTGTACTAGTGCCGACATTGTGAATGCTCTGTTGCCTGTGTCTATGTGCCTGTGGTTCTGTCAGTGTGATCATGTGATGTATTTGACCCCAGGAATGTGTCAATAAAGTTTCCCCTTCCTGGGACAATGAATTCACGGTGTTCTTATTTCAATTTCCAGGAGTGTATTTCATCACCTTTGTGCTACCAGCAGTGGGTGCTTTCATGCAGCTTCGTAAAATGCAAACATGTTTGAAGCACTAATTATTGAAACGAAATTAGTCCTAAAACATTTATGTCTGTTATGGCAATTACTTTACTTTCTAAAATTTTGGGTTTCTGTGGCACGCTCATTACATTTCTGTATACTGATAGCTTGTCGTGAATGTACCTGCAGCGCTCGTCGCCATTCAATCGTTGTATCATGCCAGGTGGGTGCCACGAATGCTGACGGACGACCACATGGCTGCCCGTGTGGCATGTTGCCAAGCAATGTTGACGCGCAACGACAGCATGAATGGGACTTTCTTCTGCTGCGCTGTACTGTATAGCACCCCACACCATAAGGCTTTGAGTGGCGTAGTATGTGTTGTGCGAATGCAGTGACTGTGATATTGCTCCTTCGTCTGCTACGAACCAAAATGCGGCCACCATTTTCAAACAAACAGAACCTGGATTCGTCCGAAAAGAGTATCTGATGTCACTCCTGTCCCCGCTGGCATCGTTCCATACACCATTGCCGTTTAGCATGTTTCCGCAAATACGTTGCATGCCGAAAAGATTCGTCTCACATGAGCTGCAGTCTACCCAATGGAAGGAAGCGGCAACGAGCGCTGCAGGTACATTTTATCGGTAGGTGGTGCTGCGCCGCAATTTCGATGTTGACCTTTAACCTGCGGACCGACATGGTTCAAATGCTAACCATTTGTGCAGAACATACTGATGTAAGAGTCCTGTGAATATAAGTGTCCTATTTCTAGTAGTACAAGGTGTTCTGTTTTTATGAATATGAGTGTAATCGCATCACATTCTATCATGCCAATAACACGCCCTCTCTCAGACTGAATAATTTAATGGTACGGTTCGTGTATATGTCTGCGAGACATCCTGCACGTCTGCTCAAGTCACACTGAGGTTTATAGCGGCACCCACCTGGATGTTACTTTCCGCATTTTCAGGTCGTCATGCAGGATTGTGTGCACAGAACCCACAGAAATGCCAACTCTGGAGGCGATCTGTTCAACAGTCATTCGGCAATCCCTCAAAACAATTCTCTCCACTTTCTCGATCATGTCGTCAGACCGGCTTGTGCGAGCCCGAGGTTGTTTCGGTTTGTTGTCACACGATATTCTGACTTCATTAAACTGTCGCACCCACGAACGCACTTTCGACACATCCATAACTCCATCACCACATGTCTCCTTCAACTGTCGATGAATTTCAATTGGTTTCACACCACGCAAATTCAGAAAACGTATGATTGCACGCTCTTCAAGTAAGGAAAACGTCGCCATTTCAAGTATTTAAAACAGTTCTCATTCTCGCCGCTGGCGGTAAAATTCCATCTGCGGCACGGTGCTGCCATCTCTGGGACGTATTGACAATGAACGCAGCCTCATTTTAAAACAATGCGCATTTTTCTATCTCTTTCCAGTCCAGAGAAAAAAAGTCGGAGGCCTTAGAACTTGAATGCACCTCGTATTAACGCACATGTCCTGCGAACATGAATGTCCTAACTCCAGTCGTTCAAGGTGTCCTGCTTTTTCTGAACATGAATATACAAACAACAGTTGTTTACATAACTGACGGACCTGAATTCTGATGATTATTGGCGTTATACTACCTGTAATGCCCAGAGAGGAACCGATGTCCACTGCCTGATGCCCCAGGTGTCAGGCTGTCTACACCGTCTCTGCGAGACCGCCAGCGGGGAGGGGGGAGGCCGAAGGGGGGGTTCTACTGTCACCTATTGGTTTGAGTATGAAGTGATGTTCTCCCAGCTCTGCGCCACGGGGGCCTAACGCTGCCAGACACAGCACCCCAGTCATAGGTCCAGGGTTCGGTAGCCGGACGTCACCGCTGTCTCGTTACGTGGCCACTGACCTGCTTGACTCTGGCTACCCGAGCTGGGACTCTGTCACACCATCATGACTCAACAACAGCCATCTGCTTGGAAAACGCTGGTAGCCAGCGTCACTCCCTATCAGCTTGCCTCTTCGAGAAGTGCTTACATCAACACTTCCATACCGGCGTGCCTGTGGTCTAGAATTCAACGCTTTTTGCCTTCTGATTACAGGCACACTGCACCGTTTCTGTGTCTGGTTAACAATAAATAACGTAGGTAACATTTGGCTGTCTTCATCACCTACACCCCTACCCACTTGCAGCAGACAGGCACTCGCCTATTCCATTCTCAGCAACACTACTACACTGTCTTCTGAAAGGGTAGGGAGCGGATGGGGACAGTGCTAAGGTGCTGGGTCAGTAAAATCTTGATTAAGTTTAATAAATTTTATTTACAGTAACCCAAAACGCAAATTTATACAAGTCATAAATAACAAAATTTTGTGGAAGCGTTTTCCAAAATGACAGTACAATTTAATCAACCAAAACTTTGACAATATAGATGTTAAAAGGCACAACTGTTTGAATCAGTTCAGAATTTGTTACAATTGTCAACTGGCGAACACATCCCATTCCAAACACTTAAAAGAATGCATGAGCAAATTTAGACAGTTGATTATCACAATGGCCAGGAGTCAGTTTTAAAAAAAAAAAAAAAAAAAAAAAAAGACATCATCTTAAATGATCACATAAAATTCTGAAGTGAACAAAACTAATTTTTTGAATAACCCAGCACATTAAATTTTAAAGCAGACTGAAAACTCTTAATGGTGGAATATCTTTAAATAACTGGCGTCACTAAATTTTAAAAAGAGGCAAAAAGTAGTAAATGATGAAATTAGTCCTATAAAATCAACAGGGATGCAGTTTTTTAAGCTGTCAAATAGTTAATTGTGGAACTAGTCACACGCAAAAAAAAAACGTTATTTAAAAAGATATAATATCAAATAGTGGTGTTAATCCTAAGAGTTCCACCTTGTTACTTAACTTTTAACAATAACATTTACATGAAAAATCCGCACCACGTGGCAGTTTGACAGTGAGAGGCTGTTAACCTTCGCCCTAAATAATATACATGGTGCCAAAATGAACCGTCACACTTGCCAATGTCTATAGGAAACTTATGAAGCAGTAGAAGAAGAAAATAATACTTATGCTTCATAACATAAAGGCAGAAAGCATCGTAACTCAGGTTTATCAGAAGCGGATAAATGAAAGACAATTCAGTAAAGACGCCTAAATTAGAATCAACAGTGGCTGCCGTCAACGGCATGAACTCATCATCAAATTAGATAACTGTTATTCAGTAAACTCATTAACAACTAGACGGAAACTCGATAAACAAGGGGTGAGAATAGACGCACAGAACAGACTTTCTTAAGCTTAGACAGTGGAAATGGCGGCGTGAACTTCACAAACTGTATTAGATAATGCGTACATCAAATAACATGTAACAGTTAGCCATAAACATACACGGCTTAGTGAACCAAAGCAAAAGTTAACTAAGAAGAAGGTAGGTCGCTTGACGCAAGTGAACAGGTGAGTTACCCACCAAAACAACTAAATTTTCGGCCACATGCCGAATAACCTTTAATAGAACAGGGAATAACGCGTACTGACGCCTGTAATAAGGCAAAGCACTCGCTACAGCTAACAGTCTAGTCACTGCTCCACAATTAGGCACTAGGTAACATAGGTGGTGAGTTACAATCCACAAAAAAAATTGAAATTCACCAAGGAAGTTGCTCACCGCTAATTTCATGCAGTAATACTTAGCTAAGGCGCCGTCCTTCCAATACGTGAGTGTTGAGCCTCTTTAAAATGATAGCTGCTGTAACCATATCTACAGTCTGTCATGGTTGCTGCAATTACACTATGTTTAGCCATGGTCCAAAATAAATATGTCCATCACAGTATTGGACACAAAGTGTCATCTCCTTACATCAGGCAGCATACGCTATTTGACACGGTACCACAATTTATTCCAATATAAGTCCGTCCCGATAGCTGAATGGCCAGCGTGACGGACTGCCGTCCTAAGGGGCCCAGGTTCGATTCCCGGCTGGGTTCGGGATTTTCTCCGCTCTGGGACTGGGTGTTGTGTTGTCTTCATCACCATTTCATCCCCATCCGGCGCGCAGATCGCCCAATGTGTCGTCGAATGTAATAAGACCTGCACGAAGGCGGCCAGACCTGCCCCGTAAGGGGCCTCCCGGCCAATGACGTCAAAAGCTCATTTCCATTTCATTCCAATATAAGAACCGTTCAAACGATTTATGGAAAATGCAACTAAATAAAACAGATGTCGGAATGCCGGCTTCTTGTGAGATATTTAAGTACGTTGATGTTTCTGCTCCCTCCTCAGCGTGAGATGACCATTTTTAGGGGTCCGTGCCTCAACCTGTAAAAATGGAACCCTTATATGATCAGTTTTTTGTCTATCTGTCTGTCTGACTGACTGACTGACTGACTGTTAAAACTCCTCTTCTCAGGAACAGGTATACGTATCAAGTTTAATTTATGCCACGTACTGGGAACTACAGTCTCTTGGTGGTGTAAAGAACTGAAGCTTCTAACTCTATGCAATCAAAAATAGTGCACATAATTTAGTACTCGCAAACTCACTCATCAAAGCCTATAGGGTACTTTCCATTGGCCTAGAATCAAGACGTTTAGCGAGAAGAAAGGATGTATAGTACAAAAATGGTTCAAATGGCTCTAAGCACTATGGGAATTATCATCTGAGGTCATCAGTCCCCTAGACTTAGAACTACTTAAACCTAACTAACCTAAGGACATCACACACAGCCATGCCCGAGGCAGGATTCGAACCTGCGACCGTAGCAGCAGACTGGTTCCGGACTGAAGCGCCTAGAACCGCTCTATAGTACAACTAAAGCGGAAAACCGAAGAAGTAAATTTAAAATTATATAAAAAACTATGTTTTCATTTGTCATCCGATTGTCTCTGTCTGTCTACTAAGATGCGTCTGGAACCGCGCGATCGCTACGGTCGCAGTTTCCAGTCCTGTCTCGGGCATGGATGTGTGTGATGTCCTTAGGTTAGTTAGGTTTAAGTAGTTCTAAGTTCTACGGGACTGATGACCTCAGATGTTAAGTCCCATAGTGCTCAGAGCCATTTGAACCACTTTTTGCTAAGATGCCTTCTTCTTATGGAGGCGCAGAGGTATAAAGTTGAAAGTGTGTCGTACTATGGTCCCTCGGTGGTGTAAAGATGTTAATTTTCTAAGTAAATGCTATCAAAAGGTACTATGGTCGTTTTTGTTACATACTTTGATATTCGCAAACTCACTTATTAAAACCTATGGGTACTTCACGTTGATCTTGAATGGAATTTGTCTAGTAAGAAGGTTTTACAGTGCCAGTAATGGAAAACAATCAGAAAATTGTTAATTTTTAAATACATCAAAATAAAAATTTTCTTTTGTTATCCGATTTCTAACTTAAAATGTCGATAGCAGGCAAAAGTCGACTGAGAGTCTCACATCTCTGGATGGATGAACTGTGTGTACACATTAAGTTTGTACGGACCCCTCAGACCGCGAGTCCTACTCACGCCTGGTCATTTTTTGTAGTGTTAATCGGATGAGGTCAGAAAAGCCCTCCCTTCTCTGCATTACAACGTACACTGAAGAGCCGAACAAGATGAAACACCTACCTAATATCGTGTTGGGCCCCCGTGAGCACCCAGAAGTGCCACAACACCACGTGGCATGGACCAATGACTGAAGTAGTGCTGGAGGGATTTGACATAGTGAATCATGTTTGGCTGTGCATAAATCCGTAAGAGTACGAGGTGGTGAAGATTTCTTCTGAACAACACGTTGCAAGGCATCCCAGGCATGCTCAATAATGTTCATGTCTGGGGAGTTTGGTGACCAGCGGAAGTGTTTAAATCCAGAGAGTGTTTCTGGAGCCATTGTGTGGCAATTGCGGACGCATGGAGTGTGGTATGTCCTGCTGCAATTGACCAAGTCCGTCGGAATGCACAATGGATGTGAATGGATGCAGGTGATCAGACAGAAGGATCAAGTACGTGTCACCTGTCAGAGTCGTATCTAGACTTTTCAGGGTTCCAATATCACTCCATCTGCATACGCCCCACACCATTACAGAGCCACCAGCAGCTTGAAGAGTCCCCTGCTGACATGGAGGGTCCACGGATTCATGAGTTGTCTCCGTACCCGTACACGTCCGTCTGCTCGATACAATTTGAAAAGAGACTCGTCCGTCCAGGCAACATATTTCCAGTCATCAACAGTCCACTGTCGGCTTTGACAGGCCCAGGCGAGGCATAAAGCTTTGTATCGCGCAATCATCAATGGTAAACGAGTGCGCCTTCGGCTCCAAAAGCCCATATGGATGACGTTTCAAATGGTTCAAATAGCTCTGAGCACTATGGGACTTAACATCTGAGGTCATCAGTCCCCTAGAACTTAGAACTACTTAAACCGAACTAACCTAAGGACATCACACACATCCATGCCCGAGGCAGGATTCGAACATGCGACCGTAGCAGCTGCGCGGTTCCGGACTGAAGCGCCTATCTTACGCATGGACTACTCAGTTTGTATATTTTGCTTATTTTTTTCATTGTTCCACACAACCTCTTCCTGTTTTCTCGATTGATCTGTGTTCTGTTTCTCAAGGCCTATCCACTTTGCCAGCTTATAACTAAATCTGAGGGGGGCGCGATGGGGAGGTTCCCTTGTCAGAGAATTTTTCCGGAGATCTAAGTACACAAATGTTGAATGCAACCTTCTTAGAGGTGCTCTTCCCTACTGCTACTAACATTCTCGGCTTAGATGCCTTTACCAGTTTTGGATTCACAATGGACGGCCAAGTTAATTTAATGTCCAGCACTGCACCTTTGCCGGCTGAAGTGGCCGAGCGGTTCTAGGCGCTACAGTTTGGAGCCGCGCGACCGCTACGGTCGCAGGTTAGAATCCTGCCTCAGGCATAGATGTGTGTGATGTCCTTAGGTTAGTTAGGTTTAAGTAGTTCTAATTCTAGGGGACTGATGACCTCAGATGTTAAGTCCGATAGTGCTCAGAGCCATTTGAACCATTTTTGAACTGCACCTTTTTCTGATCATGACGCCCTTGACACGTCCTATAAAGAGACTTTTGAAGCAACGCTCATGGTGCACATAACTTCACGGCTCAGTGCCTAAATTTTGCCGAGTTCACCCGCTTCCGCTTTCCGGTTCGTGATGTTTTCTGGCGAGATACCCACTTATCCTGAGGACCAAGGCGTCATTTCCCCGGTTTCCACCAGCCAATGGACAACGACTATGGTGATCATTAAAAAATCAAACTGTTCGTTGAGTATCCGTAGCGATTCTAAGTCCACTATTAATTCATAGTCTAATATTGATCTTTATCACCTGCCTCACCCAGAGGAGCCGTTCCATAACTGACTGTGAGACAATATTATTCGAAGACAGTTTTTAATGGACACATATCTGCAACTGCCACTGGATGATACTTCGTATCACTTGCTAGTTTTAAATACACCGTTCGGCCTCTACAACTTCAATCGCTTACCGCTTGGGTTTGCGAGTGCACCTACCACACAAGAAAATAATTTGGAACAGTTTATTGAAGTACTCCTCGCCGCGTTAATTATTTGGACGTTATCATTGTTACGTCGTCAACACATGCGGAACATCAGACGAATCTTGAATCCCCTTTCCAACGGCTCGAGGTAAATGGTTTAAATTGTCAGTTGAAAAAGTGGAGGTTCTTTTCTCACAGGTCAAATACCTGGGACACATTCTCAGTCATGCGCGACCATGTCGATGCGCCTTTAAACGTGCCGGCCCCCACTAACCTTCAACAGTTGCAGTCGTTTCTGGGTAAAATTATTCTCAAAGTGGAGCGCTTCCTCTAAAGAAGCTGCACAAGAAAGGCGTCAAAATTTAGTGGTCGACAGCCTGTCAACAGGATTTTCAGTCCCTTACGGACGGTCTCACGGCGGCCCCATTTCTGACGCTATGATGGCGTGCTGTTAAGTAATGCTTCCGAATGTTTTCTGTAAAAATTCGTAAAGGTTTTTGAATAAAAAACGTTATTGACATTCTACATCTTTATTCTTCATATCTACATATCTGCAGCCCACTGCCTCTGTAAGGCTCCAAACTACATGTAACATGGTGCTGTGTAATGTAACCGTGCCGGTCCGTGAGAAACAGGGTGCTGTAATCGAGTTTCGAATTCGAAGAGTTCGTCCACACTTGGAGCTTCAGCATGACAATGCCAGACCACACAGGAGCGCTGCGACACTTGCAACAAGCTGACGCCTCGGGTTCACTGCCATCCATCGTCCTCTCTACGGTCGCCACTTGGTCCCATCCGATTTTCATCTGTTTCCAGAACGTAAAGAACGCCTTCGAGGACTACTTTGATAGTGATGAAGCGATACAAGCAGAAGTGATGTTGTGGCTGCCCAAAAAAGTCAAACGTTCTACAGCGACGTTATCAACAAATTGGTCTCTCGTTGCAAGAAATGTTTTCGTCATCAGGGTGACTATATTGAGAAATAAATACGTAGACATGAATAATAAAGGTTTAGAATATTAATAGAGTTTAATTATTTAAAAAAACTTCAAGATCTTTAACGTAAAAGCTGCGGAGGAACTACTTTACAGCACTCCCTCACATATACGCCGAGCTTGCCATTGACACACAATGGACGTATCCCAGTTGTCGGATACTCGGAGTACCCAGTTGCCTTCTCTCCAAAAATTTAAATTGTGCGCAGCTCAAATTCATGTGTATTTGTTGGACAGAAACCCATCTTTTGACTGACGCCAAGCCCTTTATTACTTTGTTTGGGCATCTTCCTAATCTCCCAGAGGAAATGACAAAGCGTCTGCAGTGCCGGGCGTTATTCTTGATTGAGATCACAAAGAAATCTGTTTTCGCCTTGCTATCAAACACGTCAACGCAGACACCCTGCTCTGCCTTCCTATTGGCCCTGTTAAGGGGGGTAGGACGTCAAACGGGCCGACTTGGAGCAGGAGAAGCATCACAGGACATTTTAATTTCCAGTGTCTATACTTTTACAAATAAATTCAGAAAACTTTGTCAGCATCACCAGGAAGGATTCAGGATTCACACTCATTGCAGAGGAAGTTCGAAAACATAACAAAATGAATTTTTTTTACGGTGAAATTTCATCATTTTTTCACTTACTAATGGCTGCATTTGTTGCTATAGGTACACTTTTCTTTATAAGTTAGAGAGATTCTTCGATGAATTTTGCACAGCATACATACCACACTTACAGGTGTATGAAACTCTAGAATTTATTTAATTTATGAAAAAACGAATGATCTGTTGTATTTTAAACTTCATGTTTAGAAAAAACACAAATTTTGTAGTTAATTACCTCAATTTTACCACAGTTTTTAGTAGATTTGGAAAATTCTAGAGTTTCAAACACCTTTAAGTATGGTTTGTATGCTGTGCAAAATTCATCGAACCATCTCTCTTACTTATGAAGAAAGGTGTACCTATAGCAACAAATGCTGCCATTAGTAAGTGAAAAAATGATGAAATTTCACATGTAAAAAAAATACTTCGTTATGTTTTCGAACTTCCACTGCAATGAGTGTGAATCCAGAATCCTTCCTGATCGTTCTGACAAAGTTTTATGAATTTATTTGTAAAAGTATAGACACTGGAAATTAAAATGTCCTGTGGTGCCTCTCCTGCTCCAAGTCGGCCCGTTTGAAATGGCTCTGAGCACTATGCGACTTAACTCCTGAGGTCATCAGTCGCCTAGAACTTAGAACTAATTAAACCTAACTAACCTAAGGACATCACACACATCCATGCCCGAGGCAGGATCCGAACCTGCGACCGTAGCGGTCACGCGGTTCCAGACTGAAGCGCCTAGAACCGCACGGCCACACCGGCCGGCGGCCCGTTTGACGTCCTACCCCCCATTAAGCAATTCGTTCGCTAGGAAACTTGTTTCAGCCTGGATCATAATCTGCAAACAATCCTGGATGATGGCATACGAGTTAATCTCGGCGTCGTCCTGCAACCCAGTGCTGAGGTATGTATTGTAGGTATTCCGCAAAGAATGGCAGGACCATGTTGCCTGCCAGGTCGACTATGCTTTTTAAAAGTATTTGACACTGTCGTGCCGGCTCTATGCCCCACTGGGCGTCTTAACATTGGCAGCGGAAAATTGACCACTGGGTTGCCGTATTACCTGCTCGCCACACCTAAATCCTCCAGCTCCTTCATGGGCCATATTGTGGGATAATCCACATGAAGGCTTTGGCCAGGCAGCACATCTATTGGTCCAGCATCGATGCGGACACTGATCAGTATGCATGTCCTACTGTGCCTGCTTCCTCAGTCACGTGAACCCCGCACAATGATTTTTGCCACGGTCTTGCCATGACCATTCATGGGAGGTAATACAAGTCGATTTCGCCTGGCCATTTCAGAAAGCTACGTGGCTGGTGGTGGTGAATATACTCTCAGATTTTCCATTTGTGATATACATGCTGTCCACTACCATCCCTGGTACCATCTGTGTCATTGAGAGTATTTTCTCCGGGCTTTTCTCCTTGCACCCTGGCAATAAACATCTGAACAGCACTCCTTTTTCCTTGTCGTTGTCCAAGGATGCTCTATACAGCTTCCTCGTGGCATTTTGTCCCACTCCTGTGAACAGGATCAGTTCGGCCAAAATCCTGCATGGGCATAGGCACTGCACTGTCAGATCCGTGTCTTGTCCAGCGTGCCCATCCTACATAAAGGCATGGGGTGCCTGTGTCTGGGCATGCACATTTGGCACGTAGCACTTCTAGGCACGCCCAACTGGCCTGCCACCACAACCAGCTCCAGCTGTGGTTGCAGTCACAGTTTACACCCTTGCACTTGCCTCCACCTCCGATCTCTTGGCTAGCCACCAGCCGTCTCTGGCCTTCCCCAATATATGGCTATTACAAATGATTGAAGCGATTTCATAAATTCACTGTAGCTCCATTCATTGACATATGGTCACGACACACTACAGATACGTAGAAAAACTCATAAAGTTTTGTTCGGCTGAAGCCGCACTTCAGGTTTCTGCCGCCAGAGCGCTCGAGAGCGCAGTGAGACAAAATGGCGACAGGAGCCGAGAAAGCGTATGTCGTGCTTGAAATGCACTCACGTCAGTCAGTCATAACAGTGCAACAACACTTCAGGACGAAGTTCAACAAAGATCCACCAACTGCTAAATCCATTCGGCGATGGTATGCGCAGTTTAAAGCTTCTGGATGCCTCTGTAAGGGGAAATCAACGGGTCGGCCTGCAGCGAAGAAATGGTTGAACGCATGCGGGCAAGTTTCACGCATAGTGATGTGAAATATTCAGTGTTTAAACCCTCTCTACCAAGAAACGTGCCAGAACTGCGAGCTCGCATCAACAATGCTTTCGAACTAATTGATGGGGACATGCTGCGTCGAGTGTGGGAGGAACTTGATTATCGGCTTGATGTCTGCCGAATCACTAAAGGGGCACATATCGAACATTTGTGAATGCCTAAAAAACTTTTTGAGTTTTTGTATGTGTGTGCAAAGCATTGTGAAAATATCTCAAATAATAAAGTTATTGTAGAGCTGTGAAATCGCTTCAATCATTTGTAATAACCCTATTATATAGGGGCCATATATATATATATATATATATATATATATATATATATATATATATATGTGTGTGTGTGTGTGTGTGTGTGTGTGTGTGTGTGTGTGTGTGTGTGTGTGTGTTTGGATCTTATGGGCTCCCAGCGGTGAGGTCATCAGCACTTGGAGATAAAACTAAAATTTTTGTATACCCATGGACTCGAAGTAACCACACAGTCACTCTATCTCACATGCACTAAAACCAGTTAGCAGGAAAACTAAAAGACAGATAAACAGAACACAGGAGAGCTAAAAGAAAAGCACAGGGAAATGTGACTGGCTGACCACTTACAAAAAACTGGGATGAACCAGTCACCCTGTTGACACATTAAAAACATCTCCCTAATATCTTGTTAAAATGTGGGACAATTCACAGAAATTTAAAACTTGAACCATATTCGTTTGAACATTGCTTAAAATACAGGGCAGATCCGTCGGCATCTCCCCAACATTTCCAGAATCTCGCTATGACCTTCCATCCCATCCCCGTTCTTTCTGGAAGGTGGGTGGCAGTTTCGCAATCTTTGGAGACGAATACTCTCCGTCCCAGCAGTTTCTCACCTTGAAGGTAACGGAGCAGTCTCCACCACCCCCACTGCGCTCAGCTGGGGCTCCAGACGGCATAGGACCCGAGCAGAGGATATTGGAGAAGAGTTCTGCTCCCACCCGCCCCCATCACAGATACCGGCATAGGCCGTGACATTTTCGATACGACGTCAGGGATGAGGAATTTACTATCTGCACCAGCAGACATTAACGATAGCCGGTTGGAGGCACAGCAAAAATTAGCCTCAGTCAGGAACTGCCAGAGATGCTCCTGCCAGGTCATATAGACTCGACCGATAACAGCTCGGAGCTAGGCGAATGCACACAAACCAGTCTCGAATGGTATGCCATATGAGCTCTTTGATCTCACTTAGCTGACATTAGGAAACCGACACCACGTTGGTCATTGACATTCTGGCATCCATTTCCGCTGCTTATTCAGTGCTCCACTCATAACATTTCTGGTTTTAAGCCTCCATATCATCTGCGAGCACTCTAATGGTAACTACTAAAAGTTATATAATTATGTAATTATTTTTTGTGTGTTTGCAGGTATATGCCTTTAGTCCTGTTACTCAATGAAATCCTCGGACTGCAGCACCACGGCATGACATTAGAAGAGGGAAACAAGTGCGCAGCCCATCCCCAGAGTTATCAATGGTTTGCGCCATTTTATTTGGCACCTTTACCAGTGTGTTGTGGCACGTGACGTCAGTGCGTATCAGTACTGCAGAGACGTATCTGCAAACAAACAAACAAAATTATTTTTTGGATGTGATAATTATACTTTATGACTCCGTCTCCGTCCGAACAGGCTTCAAAATACCCAACGGAACCAAGCAGACGCCGTGTCATCCTCAGCCGTTAGACGTGTCAAAGGATGAGAACATAGAGGGGCTTGTTGTCGGCATACCGTTCTTCTGGCCGTTGTCAGTTTACATGACCGGTGCCGCTGCTTCTCAGTCAAGCAGCTCATCAATTGGCCTCATAAGGCCTGAATGCACCTGACTTTCCATTCACCGCTCGCCAGACCTGAATGGTCATCCATCCAAGTGCTAGCCAATCCCGAAAGCGCTTAACTTCAGTGACCTGATGGGAACTGTTCTTACCACTGCGGCAAGGTCACTGGCAGTTTGTGACTACCCGTAGTAAATACACGTTAGATGACTGATATGAACATATTACTTTTGAATGCATTATGGGAACAGCAGTGATCAATGTCTTATAAATAATTACTACTAAAAACAGTCTTGATCACAATTTATTTAACAAGGTGACCGGTTTCGACCACTACTGTGGTCATCTTCAGACCATTGAGTAGGAACCTCTTTCTGTTGGAGATTCTCCAACAGAAAGAGGTTCCTACTCAATGGTCTGAAGATGACCACAGTAGTGGTCGAAACCGGTCACCTTGTTAAATAAATTATGATCAAGACTGTTTTTAGTAGTAATTATTGATATGAACATAGCTGGAGAATTTAAAGAAATTTTTGTTGCATGTACATGTCATTGTGTAATTTTCAAAACTTGAAAATCTGATTTAGTTTTCTCATTTTGAGAGAGCTGAGGGGTGATCTGTTTAATTGTTAAAAACCATCAAACAGCCAGGATCGCATAAAATATTTCTTTATTGAAGACAACCGGTTTAAACAGACCATGCTGTCATGTTCAGGTCTGTAAGAAAGTGCATGTACATGGAATTTGTCTCGTAAGTTAAGACGTAACATTTAATATAAAAGTTTTAGTTTGGTATTTAAAAAACCGGAAGTGGACCTGTACATTTACATACCTTAAAATCTTTTTGTTGTAAAATATGTTTACTTTACGCTGGATAAAAATAGCACATTATAAAAGATTTGTCATCGCTAAAATATTTAAAAGCATAAAGCACCTTGTGCTTCACCCGTTATTTTGACGCCTCTGAGATGGTCAGAACCGTGACACCCAGCCTTGAAATCACGCGGTTTTTTGTGGGTGGCCGAGGAAAACATTTCAGACACACCGATGCTCAGACTCTACACAAAAATACCAGAAAAGGACGCCAATCAAATCGCTCCTTTCCCTGGGCCGCTGATTCCCACACATTAGGCGGTCATAACCGACAGTTCTCAGTGCGATGAGCAGTAGGAAGATGTTCTTCCCGACCTTCGACACTGCTAACATCAAAGTGTGTTTCAACCCTTCTCCAAGGACGTTGTGAGGCTTGCATTCCTATTGAACGTGATCGCACCCCTTTCGAGTGCAACGCTATTACAATTTTTGCTCTCGGTTACAGGTTGGAACCACTAGGGACCGTTCGAAACCATTCAACGGAATTTGAACGTTATCCGAAGCCGAAAAGGATACTTTTGCTTTATCTACACTCCTATTTTTCGCCCTCCTGTGGCGTGATCATGTGGGAGTGTAACATTAACATGTGCCTCTGTAAAAGGGCAAAGAGTTCCTCTAAGACCACCGCAGTTCGGCCACACGTGTGGTGCAACCCATAACTTTGTTGAGCACGTTAGAAACGTACCCATCAGAAACCTCGACACCAATTCAGCCTGGCGGCTGCTCTAGCGCCTGAAGGTAGGCAAATCCCACCTAAAGGGTGTCAATCACACCTAAAGGATGTCGAAGTGGTTGCCTAACAGTCAGGTGTTAGAGCAGCCATCAAGCTGACTTTGTGTTAAATTCCTGAAGGTACATTTCCAAAGTTCTCAACAAAGGTGCTTGGTGTCTAAGAGGGACCCTTCGCCAATTTACTCGAGCATATGTTAATGTTTCATTCCCACGTTATCATGTGCCAGGCGGTCGCTGCTTCGGATCACATCCAAATTTCATTGAATGACTTTGAACGGTCCCTAGCGGTTCCAATCTGTACTTGAGAGCAAAATTGAGGACTCGCTGCGATCCAAACAGGCGTGATCACATTCAAGGTGGATGCTAGCCTCACAATGTTCTTTAATAAGGGTTAAAACGTCCGAGGGTGTCAGCTCTGACAAAAGTCGTGGAGAACATCTTCTTGTTGCTGATCGCACTGCGACCTCTTTTCGACTGCGGAAAGTGTGGGAATCAGCTAAAAACTAAAAGAGAACTAAAGGCCGTCCGAACAGGCCTTGGAAGGCCCAACGGTACCGACCGGCCGCCGTGTCATCTTCAGCCCACAGGCGCCACTGGGTGCGGATATGGAAGGGCATGTGGTCAACACATCGCTCTCCCGGCCGTATGTCAGTTTACGAGACCAGAGCCGCTACTTCTCAATCAAGTAGCTCCCCACTTTACCTCACAAGGGCTGAGTGCACCCAGCTTGCCAACAGCATTCGGCAGACCGGATGGTCACCGATCCAAGTGACAGCCCAGTCCGATGGCGCTTAACTTCGGTGATCTGACGGGAACCGATGTTACCATTGCGGCACGGCCGTTGGCTGTGGCAATCAACACCCCAGGGAAAGCGTGTCTTTCATTGACGCCCTTTATGTCATCCCCAGTGGCTTTTTCGTATCTATTCTGAGCGGCGGTGTGTCTGAAACGCTTTCCTCGACCACATAAACGAAAACCGCTTGATTTGAACGCTGTGTGCCGCGGTTCTGACCTAACAGAAGCGTCAAAATAAGGGTTGAAATGTGGGTAAAAGGGGTTTTAACGACCTCCTCGTCAGCTGACACGTACACGATGGCCTTGGGAAGATTTCTGATGAAATTTGGTGCCAATGTGACATCATCGACCCACATTACAGATCGCATGAACTTCCGAGCTGTAGTTTTTTTTTCACATTTGTCGATACCTTCCACTCTGATACATCGCCGAGCCAGAGAGTGATGTCGTAAAGCGCCAGGCTTTTGCACCTTTACAGAAAAGGTTGTAGGCACCTTTGAGCCAAACTGCATTGAGAGGTAGGTATGGGGTTTCGAAAAAGAGATCTTTTAATTCGGTTGTTCAGTAAGAGAAAAACAGTTACCATCAGTCAGAAGCCATCGATCAGCAGTCAGTCGAATGCTCGTCATGGACCTGTGAGTGTTGAATAATGCTGAATTCAATTATCTCAGATGCTGTTGCGCAGCGGTTTCCCCAGCCGCTTGTTTCCATTTGCCTCGACCTCGCCACACCAGCTGTCCCACAGGAAAAGGCAAGCAGCCGCGCACTCCCTGCGCACCGGGCCCAGATTCTCACCACCGTGCCGCCTGCCGCTATCTCGTTGTCGTAAAACACAAAAGCCGAGACGCAAGGAAGCGTGTTGCTGCAGGGGTCTCCGTCACGGACTACACCAACTCCAGCGCTCTCGCAGCCCTGTTCCAGATAACGTTAACGCTATCGGACGTTGCGAATGAGTTCCTCTTTCGTTACGGACAAAATTCGTGTGCTCATTCTAACACAACTGGTCTGAGATTCCGAACGAGCTCCGATCTTCATGTACATCTGTATCTAAATCTACTTTTATACTCAGCTTTGAGACTGGATTGAACAGTTCCATGCAGACAAAACGCTATATGACATTGTTAATGCAGATAAGTACTCAGAAGTAAAAGTAGCTTCGAGCGTGTACCAGTGTAGTGTTATACATTCGTAACTGTTCACTACATAAAGGATGTTTATCCATCAGCTATCCAAAACTAACCTTTAATTGTGGAAACGGTAAATAACTTAGAGAAATGTTTGATACAGCACTGAATGCAGTACACCTTCGAGTAATGCTGTTAGTTCCCGACGTGCCCACTAGGTGGCATGCGCAAATGAGTTATTCCAACAGTCATCAGGGGTATAACGTATAACGGTGCTTATGCTTTCATGAATCCAAACCCGCTACTACAGCTCAGAGACAGTTATGAACTAAATATCAATAGCCACCACGTTAAAGACGAGCCCCAATGGGCTTCTATGTATCGGGTTACATTAAAGTGGAATGCTTGCTCCTTCGCTTCTGGAATACGCTGACGAGCTCTGCCAACAGATAATCCAAGCAGTTGCTATCATTCATCAAGACTTGCTTCATAGGATTTGGTAGAAAATTAAATACAGAGACATTTGTCGTGTTACAAAAGGTAGCCCCGCATACATTTGTAAATAAAACTTGAAAATATACTCCATTCAGTGTTGTATCAAACATTTCTGTAAGTTATTTACCTTTTTTGCAAACTAAAGGCCACTCTTGCGCAACTAATTTATTAGCATCCTATATTCAGGGGGAATCCGAGCTCCACCAACGAAATTCCGGAGACTATTCAGGGATATTTTCTTTGTGTCAAGACCCGCGGTCTCCGGTGGCTCATTGGGGAGTAATTGCATATCGTTTGATTTCTTACCCACTTTATGATCCTTATTACGTCGTTATTACCTGTAAAAAACTGCAAATGCCTACTGAATGGACTGTATGCCGTATCTGGAACAATACTTTTTGAATACACTCACGGTATTTGCTTTTGACAACAGAAAAGTCCACTTTACTCTTGCTCCTCGAACTTACACTACGTGGCACCTCAAAAACATACGTTTTTTCATATTGGTGCATTGTCCTGCCACCTACTGCCAGGTACCCCATATCAGCGACCTCAGTATTCATTAGACATCGTGAGAGAGCAGAATGGGGAGCTCCGAGGAACTCACGGACTTCTAACTTGGTCAGATGATTGGGTGTCACTTGTGTCATACGTCTATACGCGAGATTACCATACTCGTAAACATCCCTAGGTCCATTGTTTCCGACATTATAGTGAAGTGGAAACTGAAGGGACACGTACAGTACAAAAGCATACAGGCCGACCTCGTCTGTTGACTGACAGAGACCGCCGACAGTTGAAGAGGGTCCTAATGTGTAATAGGCAGACATCTATCCAGCCCATCACACAGGAATTCCAAACAACATCAGGATCCACTGCAAGTACCATGACAGTTAGGCGGGAGGTGAGAAAACTTGGATTTAAAGGACGAGTGGCTACTAATAAGCCACATATCACGCCAGTAAATGCCAAACGACGCCTCGCTTGGTGTAAGGAGCGTAAACATTAGATGATTGAACAGTGGAAAAAAGGTTGTGTGGAGTGACGAATCACGGTACACAATATGGCGATCCGATGGCAAGGTGTGGGTTCGGTGAAAGGCCGGTGAACGTCATCTGCCGGCGCGTGTAGTGCCAATAGAAAAATTAGGAGGCGGTGGTGTTACGGTGTGGTCGTGATTTTCATGGAGTGGGCTTGCACCCCTTGTTGTCTTGCGTGGTACTATCACAGCACAGGCCTACATTTATGTTTTAAGCACCTTCTTGCTTCCCATTGTTGAAGAGCGATTTGGAGATGGCAATTGCATCTTTCATCGTGCACCTGTTCATAATGCACAGAATATGACGGAGTAGTTACACGACAATAACATCCTCGTAATTGTCTGCCCTGCACAGAGTCCTGACCTGAATCCTATAGAAGACTTTTGGGATGTTTTGGAACGCCGACTTTGTGCCACGCCTCACCGACCGACATCGATACCTCTCCTCAGTGCAGCACTCCGTGAAGAATGAGTTGCCATTCCCCAAGAAACCTTGCAGCACCTGGTTGCTGGTTGAACGTATGCCTGCGAGAGTGGAATCTCTCACCGAGGCTAAGGGTGGGCCAACACCATGTTGAATTCCAGCATTACCGATGGAGGGCGCCACGAACTTGTAAGTCATTTTCATCCAGGTGCCCGGATACTTCTGATCACATAGTGTGCATTCAGTACTGGTCGGTTCTGCCTCTGGTTCATTTTTTGTGGCAGTGTCTGTTGTACTTCACGTGGCGTGGCGTGGCGTGGCCTGCGGACATGTTCGGGGAGCGCTCCGCTTATTTTCGCATTTGTGGTGGGAATAAGTGTTTGAAGTGTAATGTAAGTTTGAGCGCGGATAGTTAAAGGTGTAATCTGTCACGCTACGCAACAAAGACTAGTTGTGGACTGCAGTTTCGCCGTGATAGTGAATGTATTCTTGTGAGCCGTGTGGCAAGTTTCGTCGGCGGAGTGGGTGGCCATTATCCTCTGGCGGCGGCGACGCATGGGGCCCTCTGCTGACGGTGCGGCGTGTAGCGGGCTGCGGTGACGTCGGGCGCGGAAGGTGCTGACAGCGCAGCTTGAGGCGGGTTGACTGCGCGAGCCACAGCTGTTCGTTGCGTCAGGCGTCCCAGACGACAGGGGCCGACTCAGCGGACGCCGTCTACGGAAAGCTGGCTGCCGGTATTTTCAACCGGCGTGTGGCTCTTACTTCCGCCCGCTTCTTTGACACTGGTACACTGCCTGAACACGAAAGCCGAGTTAATTGTGTTTACTAGGACTTAAGAGCCGGCCGGAGTGGCCGAGCGGTTAAAGGCGCTACAGTCTGGAACCGCACGACCGCTACGGTCGCAGGTTCGAATCCTGCCTCGGGCATGGATGTGTGTGATGTCCTTAGGTTAGTTAGGTTTAAGTAGTTCTAAGTTCTAGGGGACTGATGACCACAGCAGTTGAGTCCCATAAAAAAAAAAGAAAAAGAAAAGAAAAAAGGACTTAAGACTGTTTCTCACTTAAATTGTACACAGACATCTGGAGCTGTCTGTCGGTTTGGGCCCCCTCTACGCACTTTGTTAAAGATTTGAAGCACTTGCATATGGGGCTCTCCATTAGGTTAAGCTCAAAGTCCGTGCTAACGCGCGGACACTGGAGCATAATACGAGAGTTATTCGGAAAGTAAGGAACGATCGGTCGCGAAAAGGAAACCACAGCGAAAATCCTATGAAGTTTTGCACAAGTGTGTTGGGCAGTGTCTCTAGTATACCCATGGCTAGTATACCCGTCGATCGCGTTACACACGGAGCACATAAAGATGCCTAGAACAATAGTGTCTCCCGCGAAGTACGAGGGCCTAGTGAGAAATTTCGCCTGAAGCTATGCAGCCAACATTACATAACTGTCGTGCGTTTTCTTCAAGAAAATTCTCAGCCGCATTCCGCAGGGGCAATGAAGATGCTCCTGCATCGTTTTCAATTGGAAACGTTTGGTTACCCACAATACATCCCGTAATTGTCTCCCTCTGAGTTTCATCTCTGCTCACAAGAACCGCTGGCTATGAAGACAACATTTTGGCACAGACAACGAGCTGTAGGCCAGCGTAAGAGAATTGGTGGACAGCACTGGCGGCTGCCTTCTATAACGAGGGTATTGGAAAGTTGGTACAACGCTACGACAAACGTCTAAGACGGATCGGCGACTACGGAGATAATTAGCTGGAAATTGTAGCTAACTGTTGCAAATAAAACATTTTGGATTTTCACTGTGGTTTCCATTTCGCGACCTATCGTTCCTTACATTCCGAATAGCCCTCGTACATCGTGAACCAAGCTGGCGTCGGCTGCACCAAACACAGATGAAGGCGGCCAGACGCCTAAATTAAACTTTACAATAACATCAGCAGGGAAAGGTAATGACAACACACCAACAGAGGAACAAGGACCGATCAGACGAACGAGCTCAATATGCGATGTGACACCTAAACGTACAAACATGGAATCAAAAATGATAGCAGCTGTAGAAGAAATTCTGGAGGATTTTAAAGTGGCGATAAAGCAGAAAAGGGTGTCCACCACAATTACTGCACCAGTCAAGAACAAAATACTGGCATTAGCACCTAGTCAAATCAGACTAAATGGTTCAAATGGCTCTGAGCACTATGGGACTTAACTTCTAAGGTCATCAGTCCCCTAGAACTTAGAGCTACTTAAACCTAACTAACCTAAGGACATCACACACATCCATGCCCGAGGCTGAATTCGAACCTGCGACCGTAGCGGTCGCGCGGTTCCAGAATGTAGCGCCTAGAGCCACTCGGCCACCCCGGCCGGCAAATTAGACTAAGAACCGAAAACGAAAGACTGCGGTGGGAAATAGCGGTGGCAAATGTCCCTGGCGCAATAGACAGAATTCAGCGTGGAGATCGCAGCCCTAAAGGAAGAAAATAAAAAACTAGGCACTGAAACGAGGCCAACACCACTGACTTTCGCTGCAGTCGTGGCAGGTTGTCCAGTCACCAAGCCAAGATCCGGGGTTGAAGCACAAATTGAATTAGCAAAAAATAAACAAGCAACTGCCCTCTTTTTTTTTTAAATCAGAGAACTACCAGAATGCTAAAGCCATAAGAAAAATCTTAAGTAAAGCAATAAACCATGGATAAACTAAAAGTTAAATCAATAAGGAATACAGCAAACACAGTAATTCTTGAAACTGAGACACAAGCAGACAAGAGGAAGATTATTGAAGAAATATCAAACTCAAAGAACATTCGATGCGAAGAACCCAGAAAACTAAGACCGTTACTGGTAGTACACAGCGTCCCAACAACACTCAAAGATCAAGACTTTCTATAAGAACTGTTTGAAATAAATCTCAGCGACCATATCACGAAAGACGAATTTCAACAAGTGAAAGTACGTTTCAAAACAGATCCGAAAGGGAAAACAACAGTAAATAACAGAGGTGACACCGAGTGTCAGATTACTGTTATTACAGAGGGATAGGGTGTACATGCAATTAAATCTTTTCGCGTTAGGTGCTATGTGTCAGTACAAAAGTGCCGTAAATGTTGAGATTTTAGCCATTCGTCGAAAAAGGTGTGACAGGAGCTATCTGCAGGAAATGTGCGAAAACTGGCCACAAAAAATTCAAGTGATATGAAGAACAACTTTTGTCTGTATTCCTTACAAAAACAGGAAAAGAACATTTAACAAAGCTGGGGAATTAGAACGCCCTAGTAACAAAGAGCTTTACAAAAGACAAATAGAAAAATCAGAGTATGATGTCACCAACAATATCAACTAGCACACATCAAAACAAAAGCAATGAGACAACAAAAAAATGCTCTGTGCACTATGGGACTTAACTTCTGAGGTCATCAGTCCCCTAGAACTACTTAAACCTAACTAACCTAAGGACATCACACTCATTCATGCCCGAGGCAGGATTCTAACCTGCGACCGTAGCGGTCGCGCGGTTCCAGACTGTAGCGCCTAGAACTACTCGGCCACTACGGCCGGCAATGAGACAACACTCTTTGGACATCTAGGTAGGGATATGAATACAATTATCAACTACGGAAATGTACCGACGTCCTCTCAACAAAACACGAATATGAACACCAGCATCCCATCTCGCAGAAGCAAACAGAAATCACCAGCAACCAAAACAAGAGTGTGGCGACGTGCAGTAGCCTGAAGGCAACAACTTGGGCTGCTGCTGACCACAGACTCTCCAACGGACATGAATCCGAGCAATAGTTGCAACATTGTGCAAGAAAAATATGTTAGCCTAACAGATTACAGAGACGATGTGTGTGTCTACGGTGCCGTAGACTACATTGTGGCGAGGTGGATCAAATATGAACTTTTCCAGTGGGAAACACTCCAAACGTCGACCTTCCTTAGGGTAGAAGACCTGGAAGAGGAAGCCCTGAGTGAAGGAGACCTTAGCCGGCCGAAGTGGCCGTGCGGTTAGAGGCGCTGCAGTCTGGAACCGCAAGACCGCTACGGTCGCAGGTTCGAATCCTGCCTCGGGCATGGATGTTTGTGATGTCCTTAGGTTAGTTAGGTTTAACTAGTTCTAAGTTCTAGGGGACTAATAACCTCAGCAGTTGAGTCCCATAGTGCTCAGAGCCATTTGAACCATTTTTTTGAAGGAGACCTTAAAAATAACGCACTATACACAACAGAAATACATAAAAATGACGATAGACATCCAAGATACGGCCATGCCAACCAGGAACAGGACCATGACACAGTCGTTAGTAATAACACACCACACTTCATAGAAATACGTAACAATGACAACAGATGTCCGAGACACGGCCAAGCCCATCTAGAACAGGTGGTAGTGGTAAGTTCCTGTGCGACCAACATCTAGAACAGGATAACACAGGCGTAACACCAGTACATCAGTACACACCTAAACAACATAATCGCAAATTAATTCTTCCCTCGCCAGAGGATAGGTTAACGTATGATGAAACAACAACTTCAGAAAAATATGATTATGACATTTCAAATGTAAACCATACATGCAGTCTGTAATTTTCGCCTACGGTGGCAGTACGCACGAAAAGACAGCTCAGGTGCAAGAAACAGTTATCAATGAGAAACAAAAGCAAATAGAAAACTTCAAACAACAATAAGTAACCACACACCATATGGATACTGAAAACAACACGACTTCACAAAAAACTCACACTGAAAAATCACAACAATCTTAAACTGACGATACATCACATCACCCAAAACCGGAAACTACATCAAGAGATAAACAACACAAGCCAGTACATCAAACAGACTTACAAAACCATTAACTAAGAAACAAAATAGGTTACCATGACAGCGAAGAGAACTTGCACGACGAGAACTTGCACCTACAAGACCGAATCGCCCATTGGGCGAGACTATGTGATACCCCACGACTGAACAAACAGACAGAATGATTCTACGAACTGACAACCTAGCAGTAGGTAGACTCGAACTCTGTAATCTTTTACATAAACCATGTGAACGAAGAAATGAAGATCTTAACCTTGACAATGTTTAACAGAGCTGGCCGAAGTTCTTTGCTTTTATTAAATTTCCGTATTGTAATTCTTGCAGTTAAACGGTATGGATAGAACGATAGTGGCCGCAGAGCCTGGTAGGCTGGTGGACGAGGTATGAGCGTACATAGTGTGCCTACACACGAGATGGAAGAATTCCAGGCCATCCGAGGCAGTACATGCAAATTACAGGCACCAACAAGGGCACGGCTATAATCATTGCAGTAAACAATAACATTGCAGTAAAACAAATAATGCAATTGTTCACACAAGATATGGTTACAGTTGAAATAACTTCAGGTCGGGAAACATGGACCATCTCGTCGATTTACGTCCAGTACTCATTTGATATAGAGCCTTTTGCTGAAGTAATAAAAGAAACTGCTCGATTTACAAATGGTAGACGGCTACTTATCTTAACAGATATGAATGCTAGGTCAACCCTCTGCCACTCTGACAGAACGGACGCCAGAGGACAAAAATAATAAACGAATGTAATCTTTTCGTTCTAAATAAACCAGGCCATCTGCCAACTTACCACGGAAATAGTGGCGTAGGCAGCAACATAGCCATTTATACGACAAACAGCGCAACACTAATACAGATAGCTAACTGGCAGGTGCTCGATAAGAGAATACTCAGTGGTCATTACGCAATAATTATATACACTAAAACACGCATTACAAAACCCAAGGTTGATGCTACACAAAGCAAACCGGCAAAAACTAAGGCACGTGACTGAAGAGTTTCCTCTGTGCCTCACACAAGGAAGCATAGTTTACAGAGCTCGCGTCCTTACAGAGGGCACAAACTACACCAATACCTGCAGCATCCCATGTTCCCAAACAAAGAGCACCGTGGTCAGCACTGCCAATAAGACCAAGAAAAGACGTTCGTGATAGAGGACGGTTTTACCAAAAATCAAAGACAGCACAGGAAACAGAAATTAGACTTCAACATCATCGTGGCGCTAAAACAACATACAAAGACGAACTACATAAGACCAGGAAAGATCACTGGGACACATACACTATGTGATCAAAAGTATCATGGACACCTGGCTCGCGACCGCTACGGTCGCAGGTTCGAATCCTGCCTCGGGCATGGATGTGTGTGATGTACTTAGGTTAGTTAGGTTTAACTAGTTCTAAGTTCTAGGGGACTTATGACCTCAGCAGTTGAGTCCCATAGTGCTCAGAGCCATTTGAACCATTTGACACCTGGCTGAAAATTATAAGTTCATGGCGCCCTCCATCGGTAACACTGGAATTCAGTATGGGGTTGGCGCACTCTTAGCCTTGATGACAGCTTCCACTCTTGCAGGCAAACGTTCAATCAGGAGCTGGAAGGTTTCTTGGGGAATGTCAGCCCATTCTTCAAGAAGTGCTGTGGTGAGGAGAGGTATCCATGTCGGTCGGTGAGGTCTGGCACAAAGTCGGCGTTCCAAAACATCCTAAAGGTTTTCTGTAGGATTCAGATCAGGATTCTGTGCAGGCCGGTCCATTACAGGGATGTTATTGTCGTGTAACAACTCCGCCACAGGCAGTGCTTTATGAACAGGTGCTCGATCGTTTTGAAAGCTGCAATCGCCAACCCCGAATGTCTCTTCAACAGTGGGAAGCAAGAAGGTGCTTAAAACATCAATGTAGGCCTGTGCTGTGACAGTGGCACGCAAAACAACAAGAGGTGCAAGCCCCTTCCATGGAAAACACGACCACACCTTAACACCACCGCCTCCGAATTTTATTGTCGGCACTGCACACGCTGCCAGGTGACGTTCACCGGGCATTCGCCAATACCCACAGCCTGCCATCGGATCGCCACATTCTGTACCGTGATTCGTCACTCCACACAGCGTTTTCCCACTGTTCAATCGCCCCATGTTTACGCTCCTTACACCAAGCGAGGCGTCGTTTTGCATTTACCGGCATGATGTGTGGCTTATGAGAAACCGCTCGACCATGAAATCCAAGTTTTCTCACCTCCCACCTAACTGTCATAGTACTTTCAGTGGATCCTGATGCAGTTTGGAATTCCTGTGTGATAGTCTGGATAGATGTCTGCATACTACCTATTACGATCCTCTTCATCTGCCGACGGTCTCTGTCAGTCAACAGACGAGGTCGGCCTGTACGATTTTGTGCTGTACGTGTCCCTTCACGTTTCCACTTCCCTATCACATCGGAAACAGTAGACCTATGGATGTTTAGGAGTGTGGAAATGTCGCGTACAGACGTATGACACAAGTGACAGCTAATCACCTGACCACGTTCGAAGTCCGTGAGTTCCGCGGAGCACCCCATTCTGCTCTCTCACGATGTCTAATGAATACTGAGGTCGCTGATATGGGGTACCTGGCAGTAGGTGGCAGGACAATATACCTAATATGAAAAACTTATGTTTTTGCCGGTGTCCGGATACTTCTGATCACACAGTGTATGTTAGAACAAACTTACAGAACCACATCTAGGCCTCATTAACATTCTGGGAAAGGTACAGGAAGAAGCTGCTCTGCGGCAGACTTCAGTCGCAACGGCAGCTCTTCGGCCTTAGCCCACATCAGTTCGGTTATCGGCCACATAAATCCATAGACGATGCAGTAAATATGGTCATAAAATGACACAGCAATACACGTAAACGCGTAGTAGCATTCCTCTTTGACATAGCTGGTGCTTCCGACAACCTTTGCTGACCGGTGCTGTTTGCAAGACTTAGAGAGATGAATGTTCCACTGGCTCTCTACGACAGCCTTTGAGTTTATTGTAAAAACACGACAGTGGAATGGAAGACTGGTCACCAAAAGATTATAAAGAGGGTAACAAAAGGTTTTCCGCAAGGATCCATATGCGGACCGATTTTCTGGGACCTAGCCACTGAACCACTACTGAATGCACTAGAAGACGACGATATGGAGAAAGGGGTGGTTACGTACGCTGATGACCTTATGGTCATGGTATCTGCAAACTCGAGGATAGAGCCTCGGGCTCCTCGCATTCATCAGTGAATGGTGCACGAACAACAAATACAATAGCAACAAACAAAACTGTTTACCTACTTCTAAGAGGCACACTGAAAAGAAATCCAATTATAAAGTTTAACAACATACCTGTAAAAAGGAAAGCAATGACAAGATATGTTGAAAATTATATTGACGAACATTTACTCTTTAACAAGCCTGCCAGACTGGCATGACGAAACTCATGCATAAACTTGCAAGACTGAGCACTATAAGATACAGACTACCCCTTCAGACAATGATGACGTATTACACAGCATTCTTTGCGTCAATAGCTTGTTTTGCAGCTAGTGCTTGGTCACATCGATTATGTTTAGGTACACATAAAACCATTGTGAGGCGCGGCCAGAGAAGTGTTCTACTCTGAATCTCTGGGGCTTTCGGCACGAGCTCGATTGAGGCACTGCGCATGGTGCTTTAAGTTTCCACTATAGATATTACAAGTCAATATTACAAGTCGCCACAGAGCAGCTGCCTACTGGCTGAAGAGGGGAAGACGCAACAAAATAAGAGAAATAACTGGACAAGACATGATCGACAAATTGTTTATCATATCCATATTCCATGTGACCATATGAGCCAATCTTGACAGTATTTACCATGGTGGCACAGAGCACCAGCAGACGGGCAAAATATAGTACGTAATACACAGTCTCACTTAGACATTACAATTTACTGAAGACCATTTTCGCACAGAAAGCATCCATTATCAAGTTTCAAACAGTGATGAAACTACCACTTAGTTATAGAGATCTTGGTGACAGGTTGGTAGTTTCATTACTATTTTGAGCTTGATAATGGATGCTTGTCTTCCGAAAGAGGTTGCCTATAATTTGTAATGTGCCAATGAGACTTTATGCTACGTATCAAGCGGACCAAAGCTTCTCGGTCACAGAACTCGTTACTTCATAATTATCAGAACGAAGGAAAAATTTGTATGTTGAGGCACTAAAAAAATAATAATGGGAAATCAAAATATTTCTGGCCACCTCAGTGCAGAAAGTTAGTGACCGAAATTTCGCGAGAAGATTCTGCCGCTACGAAAACACCTTTGTTTTAATGATTAATTCGCGTATCACGTCCGTGGTCCTCTCTCCCCGCCTCGCAATAGTACAAAATGAGCTGCCCTTCTTTGAACCTTCTCAAAGACCTTGTAACCGTTTCATGCCGATGTGCTCTTTCACCATTTATTATATACTTGCCTTTATCTTTTTGTAAATTTATATGTACACGATGCATGAATTAATTTGTTTATTTTGCTGTATAATCAGTTATGCATATTATGTAAATATCGCTGAGTAATCGCTGAGGGAATGTTAGGGAAACGTTAGGTTTTTGTCAACGAATAAGTATCGTTGGAATAGCGGCGTCTCTGGACGCGGGAGGATGTTACGTCAGAGCGCGCGCTACGCAGAGAGAGAACTCTGGTGTGAGACTTGGTGAAGTGCGGACGCATGGATGGCATGCACTATACTGGAGGAGTGACTGTTTAGCGGCACGTGGCAAGTGATGAGCGTGGGCGGTGGAAATATTGGCTGCAGCAACATCAAGAACCCGCGCCCCAATATCATTGCCAGTAACTACCGTGCTCGCTAATCATCATGGAGAGGAGCCAGCAGCAGTATCGTCGTCGTCAGCAACTTCGTCACGGCGAGAATGGACTGAAGTAAGATTGCTGCATCACAACTTATTGCCAACCAGTTGTGGTGTTTTGCGAGTGAATAATTACCATAGTTTAATCAAAACTGTTTACCCGTGATACTCCTAAAATAATTCACCAAGTAGGTTCCTGTCCTGTCCTATTGTTACAATAATCCGAGTACCGTTTATGAAAAATGAAAATTGCAGTGCCAGTTAATTTTGCTTATGAACTAAATGATTCAGTTAGATTAAAGATTTGAACTTAAAGCATTCAGTAATTTTAGTCTCACTAACTTTAAATTTGAACTTTAACCTGAGGCGATCTCATTGTTGGAAATAGTAAATCAACTAATCAAATGAAAATGATTGCTGTCACTACTAACAAAAGCACTAACTAGAATTAATGAGTGAGTGCAAATATCAATGATTATTGTAATTTATTGTTAGTAAAGTTCTGGTTCACATTTTGACTTGCAGTCGTGCTAAAGTATAATAATTACCTTTTGATACAGTAATTATCAATTTCTACTTCCCTGTTCAGAAGTCAATCGAGTTCCTTTTAATTATTTTCTGACATTTTCCAAAATTCATATGAAAATGGTAGACGTTATTGTGAGGTAGCGCCATTGTCACTTACAACAGTAAGTAACCATTAATCTAAGTGTTATCTTGTATGTTTTCAAAATTTCAGTTGTATTAGTTAATGATATTTCCAGTGCAAACTATTTTCTTACGTAAATGTTTCAATTGTTTTTGCAAACGTGCGTGCAGCCCTCTGTTGCCACGCGTGTTCGAGTAATTCTTGACATTGACTGTTCGGCTCATTAATTCACCTGCCGAACAGAAATTTTGCGCAATTGGGCTGGCGACTGTAATTCTTTTAGTTATAATTATTTCAGTAACTCTTATTATTCTGTTCCGATCCACGTGGTACCCCTTCTCGTTGTCACAGTACGTGAATGATAGTACAAACCTTTCGAACAACCATACTAAATTTTACAGTAATTAAGTAGGTGGAATAAGTTGTCCTAGAAGGCATCTTGTTGTTAACCTCCCCCTCATTTATCGACTTTATATTGAATCTTCGGAACGATAGCCTTTTCAAAATTTTATTCCAATTGTTTAGGCACATGCTTACACGGTGATATATTTCTAACATTAGCGATAGAAGGGAAGGGCGACGTTACACCTCCGCCGATTCTATCTGATGTGGATCCCACACAGCACAGCAATACATCAGAAGAGGACATACAAACGTAGTGTAGGCAGTCTTTCTAGTCATCTGGAAGCACCTGTTCCACATCTAGCATGACTCCTCCCAGCACGCACACCTGGTGCAATTGGATTCCTTCATCTCCTTGGTAGTCATATGCCTAAGGGGCCCCATTACAGGCCTAACTTTGGAGCTCCCCACTGCCAGTAACCCTACCCCCTGTGATTTCCCAGATCCTGCAGTATGCCCTGAAAGAGAGCAAACGACTGCTTCTGGCTGATGAGCACAGAGAGCACTTGAAGCCTGTTCATAAGACGAGCCGGGGAGGCACTTCGATCTGCCCTACCAGACAGTCTTTTACTACCTGCTACACCCAGGAACGCACTCCATCACGAACGTATAGACAACTTCAGTCTGGGCAGTGTTCGGGTTGGCCACACTGGTGGACCAGTTGGAAGACGCGTGGGATGTGCTGGACGTCCCTTGGGACCACACGTCCCACCCACCATGGAGATGCCCATTTGCCACAGTCTCAACCTGCGTGACTGAAGCTAGTACCGCCTGGAGCTGGGAGCAAAGGTTCACCAAACCAGCTCCCATCTGAACACAGCAATCATAGTCCCCATCCATACTAAAGACGGCGGAAATATTCTCAAAATAGTTATTAAAACGCGGAACTGTGCCTGATAAATACACAAAAATGTAAGAAATTTAAGAATTTGATCTAAGGAGCACATAGAAAATTCAAAATAAGTCATTTCTTATTAGAAGCTCTCAATTTACAAATGCGCATCTGCAGGGATGGAAGAGAACAACAGTAAGTAACTCTTCAGTCCAAAACAGCTGCGCTGCCTCAAGAGAAAGCCATAGTTTCTGCCTGACATACTTATCACATTGGGTCAAACTTTTAACAAAAGATTAGACCTCTTAATTATTAGATTATGTAAGGATTTTAAATTTTTAAATCTGGTAATTAGTTAAGACAGAAACTTCAAGTGATCGCACGCCACCAGTTGCCTACAGTTATTGGGCACTACTCTATAGCAGTTGCCAGCGAGTTATTTAGAATTGCCGACGTGTTCCAGTCTTCGGATAGTTCACGCATAGTGTTTAACGCCGAGTGTCGAAGATAAGTCAAAGTGTTAGTCACAGTTACAGACAATTTGAAAACTGGAGCAGCCACAGCTAAAATAGTTAAAAATAATAGATTGACAATTCATGCAGTACAACAGGTGTTTAAATATAATCGTTAAAACTATCAAAATATAAAACCGAATGCAAAATCCAATAGTCTACTGTGACTATGTTTGTTCAAGTCCATTAGAGGCCCACACAACCGGTTTCGCAACTTTTAAATTGCGTCTTCTGGTTTATATACACGCTATATCATATGGTATAGGGAGCTGTTACAGATATTCGCAGAGTAACAGATGTAATGGCTAGGAAAAATTCTTAGCCCTCTTAAACTGATAAAAACTATCATCAATGATGAATGTCCAGTCTGTGTTAAAATCAAGAACTGTCTTCACATTACCGATTAAAATATGTTCCTGTCGGCTAATGTTAAGCAACAGCAATGCCTCTCCTAGACATTATATGCAAGAAAGTATTGGGTCCGAAAATGGACACGCTTATGTGTGTTTGTCACCAACATAATTATAATCGTAGCCGCTGACAACACAAGCAACGAGACATTGTAACCTCCCCACAAAATTCTTTCACATTTAGTGTAACCTCAAAACAGAAAAATTCCTAAACTTCTCAACAGTAAAAATTATAATTATGTCGTTCACATTCAGTGTAACGTCCCAACAAAAAATAAATTCAGTAACCTGGTAATAATACAATGTAACTAACCTCTCAATTAAATTGTCGCTCACTTATAACTTTTCAATAATTGACTGTGAATTTAACCTGGTAAATTTTGGACGTCAGCAGTGCTGCGTCATGGCCCTGAAAGATCATTCTGAATAAAAAAAAAGAAAAATTCTTACCTCATTGAAGTCGCCGGATAACGCATATATATCTGCTCTTACAATAAATTTTTCTGGTACAGCCCTGTGCAATGCTGGCCGATAGATTTGTCATTTATGAAAGGAAACGACTGATTTTTCTTTTGCAATAATCGGGATGATCATGGATTGGAGAAATTAGTAAATTCTTTAAATTGAAATGAATGGCTGTTAAAAGTTACTTATTATGAGAAAGATTATTATTAGGAGATTTTTAAAACATTTACATGGGGCTTGAGATAACAATACTACATACGCGCGAGGCTGCTTTTTACCTTATACAATAATGCTCAGGCTCCGGCATCGCTGCACCACGACCGGCCCAGCCAACACGATACACCAGACCAGACTGCTCTCTAGCAACAACTTTTTGCTACAGCTACACAGTTCCTCCTGCAGTCAACACTGCTCTCTGGTCTGAGATTCTCTTATACCTTGCATATCGCAGGCAGCGCGTGAGCTATACATCGAAATTACATCTGCTCGGACCACTTACAACATCCTGTATATAGTCGGAGCGTGTGCGGTGGCTGCCGTCCTCGTACTGAGACAGTTCCATCCGTAAACATCATTCACCGCCCCTGTATTGATCGATCAGCTGCAACAGGTATGGTGCTCCACCCCATAAAATGATATCCGACACCTGTACAACACAATGCATGCACGTTTCCATGCTTGCATTCAACACCGGTTATTAACGTACAAGCATTTCACATTTGCAATGGTTTATTTCGGGCTTACATTAAACTGTGAACTTGCAATGTTAATCGCTTAAATATGTTACCTAGACAAATGTATTCCCGAAATTTCATTACTCTATATTAATAATTTTTTGATGTTGCGATTTTTTCCATCAGCGTAGTTTAACACGTTGAACCTGGCGTGTACCGCTGGTGGTTCACGCTAGATCCTTCCGACGGGCGGTGTGTACCATCGGTCGCTCACATTCGAGCCTACCAATTATGCTACCAGCAATACACGGAGATATGATTTATTACCTAACAGCCAGGCGCAACGGACAGCTGTGAATACAAATTTGTGCGACCCTGGAACGAGGGAGCTTTCTGGACAAACGAGATACCACACAATTTGTAAAATTATTTTATGTGATCTCTCTTTTTTTAAAAGAACGGACCTGCGTCACTTTCAAAATAAGAAGTCAATATGTTAAAATTGTAACCTAGGTCGTTTGAATACGATCACTGCCCCCTCACAGTGAGAAATGAGAAAAACAGCGCAGCTATATTAAGGAAAGGATGAATGCGTGCTCCAATCCACAGCGAGAAAGACAATTCTCAGTGCCTGCTTGAACTTGTGTTTAGTAGTATATCAAATGCAGACGAAGTTGTTACTGTGCAACAGATGGAAGGTAGTTAGCAAAAGGGGCTATACATCTTAATACTCTTAAATACCAGTAGAATGGCATTTCTGAGCAAAAACATGATGAGACGCAACACTGAAAATAAAGGCAAAATATTGAAACAGGTATTCAACTTTAACTATCTCCCTTCTGAAATATCCCCAGTAACAGATTGGAAATAAAAGATTGTAAATTTAAACATACATGTGGAACAATTCGTAGAACACTGAAGTATAAAACCAGAAAAGAAACTAGACTAAGCTCTGTAAATCAGTTACAGTACCGGTTGTATTATTTGGAAGTCAGACATGGATACTCTGGAAGAAAGACAGAGGGAAAATTACGTCACATGAGATGAAATTTTCATGGTAGTCAAAGCCTGCACACTGACTGACAAAAAACGAAACTTAGAAATAAGATAAGAGCTACAGATTATCAATTTAGAAAGCAAAATAAAAAAATATAAAGTCAGCGGTTGTAACAATTTAGAAAGAGTGCAGCAAGATCGTCTGCCTAGAATAGCCATGAACTACAAGGCCACTGTACGGCGAAGTGTCGCACGTCCGAGGACAATATGGTCTCCGGTACACGCTTAATCCATGAAGTAAAGATCTTAATGCTGTTTATGAGACGGGTACTGTAGCAATTTTCGTACTTGGACGATCATGATCCAGTTACAATTATTTATGAGCGAGATGTGTTCAATAACAAGAGGGAGACTATACCAGCACCAGCACACGACTACCTGCAACTGATCTTCCTCAAAGTAATGAAAACTGTATGCTTCCAGTAAAACAACATTTGGGCACTATCCATGAAAATATTATTCTAATAAATCTCCAAAAAGTCAGTTTTCTAATGCATTTACCTGGAAACTCTATAGCTTTCGTTTCATGTTACAAATATTTTCCTTACAAATGTGACTTATCAACGGTGTTACCAGCAAGTGTTATGAACAGTGTTGTAAGTGCGTTGCTGTCTTTGTTCTTAAAAAAATGGTTCAAATGGCTCTGAGCACTATGGGACTCAACTGCTGTGGTCATCAGTCCCCTAGAACTTAGAACTACTTAAACCTAACTAACCTAAGGACATCACACACATCCATGCCCGAGGCAGGATTCGAACCTGCGACCGTAGCAGTCGTACGGTTCCGGACTGCGCGCCTAGAACCGCAAGACCACCGCGGCCGGCCTTTGTTCTTATGTGCGAAACGTCAAGTATTGATAGATGAGGATAATGATATACGTTTCATGGTTGTAAATAATCGTAACTGAAGAGTATAACGACATATATGTTCATCTGCGCTAACGTAACCAAAATCACCAAATCTAAGTTTTAGATAATCATTTTTTTGTTAACTGCCTAATTTTGCTTGAGTGTCAGAACTGATTATCAAACACTGTTTTTAACAATATTACTCTACTGAACAAACATTGCAATGTCAAATGTGTTTCAGGGCACTATATTACCCTTAGGAGTGAATAAAATTTTAGCTGATAACTAATTAGTTCAAAACAGTGCGCGCCCTAACGAACTGGCGAGAGTTAATGTATCATGTAGTTTGAAATCACACAAAGTAAGACTCTTACTAATATCCCCTTTTTGTGTACTGTGGTAACACTAAAATATTCTTGTCCATTTCATTAGGCGCAACATAATTATGGTCATATCTAATCACAACAGAAACGTTTGAAACCGAGTAACAGTATTACTTATTATAACAAGAATAGTTATTACGTATCAGCACAAGGTAGATACACTGCAAGTGGAAGTCATTCTTATAGTGAAGATAACAGAATTCAGTTTCTTCACAGGATCTTGAATGTGATCCGTTCTCAAAAGATTTTCATCTCTCTTAAGTTATAAGAATTAAAAATGCTTGACTTTGGCTGAGAAGTTTGATCAAGTTGTGGGAATAACATTTCATATTTACGAGGATTCCAGATCGTAGCTGGATGCACTCTGATTCTCTGCAGTTACGTGTCCATCTGTTCTCTGTAACTCTGTTGTTGTGGTCTTCAGTCCAGATACTGGTTTGATGCAACTCTCCATGCTGCTCTATCCTGTGCATCTCCCAGTACCTACTGCAACTTACATCATTCTGAATCTGTTTAGTGTATTCATCTCTTGGTTTCCCTCTAGAATTTTTACCCTCCACGCTGCCCTCCAATAATAATTGCTGATCCCTTGATGCCTCAGAATATGCCCTACCAACCGGTCCCTTCTTCTAGTCAAGTTGTGCCACAAATTTCTCTTCTCCCCAATTCTATTCAATACCTCCTCATTAGTTATGTGATCTACCCATCTAATCTTCAGCATTCTTCTGTAGCACCACATTTCGAAAGCTTCTATTCTCTTCTTGTCCGAACTATTTATCGTCCATGTTTCACTTCCATACATGGCTACACTCCATACAAATACTTTCAGAAACGACTTCCTGACACTTAAATCTATACTCGATGTTAACAAATTTCTCTTCTACAGAAACTCTTTCCTTGCCATTGCCAGTCTACATTTTACATCCTCTCTACTTCGACCATCATCAGTTATTTTGCTCTCCAAATAGCAAAACTCATTTACTACTTTAAGCGTCTCATTTCCTAATCTAACTCCCGCAGTATCACCCGATTTAATTCGACTACATTCCACTATCCTCGTTTTGCTTTTGTTGGTGTTCATCTTATATCCTCCTTTCAAGACACTGTCCATTCCGTTCAGTTGTCTCTGACAGAATTACAATGTCATCGGCGAACCTCAAAGTTTTTATTTCTTCTCCATGGATTTTAATTCCTACTCCGAATTTTTCTTTTGTTTCCTTTACTGCTTCCTCAATATACAAATTGAATAACATCGAGGATAGGCTTCCCTTTCATGCCCCTCGACTCTTATAACTGTCATCTGGTTTCTGTACAAATTGTAAATAGCCTTTTGTTCCCTGTATTTCACCCCTGCCACCTTCAGAATTTGAAAGAGAGTATTCCAGTCAACATTGTCAAAAGCTGTCTCTAAGTCTACAAATGCTAGAAACGTAGGTTTGCCTCTGTAACTCTATTTAATTTATTTATTTAATCGTATGGCTAGGGCCCTCCGTCGGGCATGCCATTGGAGGGGGGGGGGGGGGTGCCGGCCTTTCAATTGGACGCGACTTCGGCAACGTGCAGTCGATGAGGATGATAGGATGATGATTAGGATAGCACAACACCCAGTCCTTGGGCGGAGGAAATTCCTCGACCCAACCGGGAATCGAACCCGGGCCCAGAGGATTGACAATCCGTCACGCTGACCATTCAGTTACCGGGGGCGGACAGAGACTATTTAATAACTCATTTACATTAAATTTCACGCTTCCACAATGACACAGCCTTCTATGAACATAGTAGTTCACGTCACGCAGATGAAGGCATTTCGTACAAACCGTCGAAAGAAACAGAGGTATAGGACGCGTCACAGCAGTTGTAAAACTAATCTGCCTCTTTGTTAATCTCTTGATAATGTGACAATGTAGTTCCGTCGATTAAGACTAATAACCCGTGTTGGTCTCCAACAGACTTTTTTATAACAATCTGGCACTTAACATGGCCTACAAATTCCACGACGCTGTACGAGAAGTCGCAGCGAGGTTTGGGTACAATGCTAAACTATACGTACATATTTAAAGGCGGAATGAAGATTTCTTCCAGCAGCTGCCACGCAATAGTACACCATCAGTAGCAGCAGTATGCTAAAGTTGTTCAAATCAAGCGGGTTCACGTCTGCATTATCTAATAAGCCATGGCTTATCTTAAAAAACAGATTGAAGAAAGATAAACCCACTTTTGTGTCTCCTCTTTCATACTTCTGAATACGTCTTACTATTCTACTGTTAAGAAGCATGTCGTTGGCAAAGGCTAACGGTTTTCATCTCATTGCCTATGCTCTTGCTTCTGCCAGTCGTCGATACATTTTTGTGTCTTCTTCAATGCAAGATTAAAAGGTCTGGATTAGATGCTGTCTTCTTGAGTTACTCCCGCCTCCACTGTAAAACGTTCGGATTCTTCGTGTTAAACCCTCACTTTACACTCAGTTTCAAAGATAAAGATATCAGTGAAACACGTTAGCTATTTAATTTAACTAATGAAAGGAGAAAATATCAAACATGGCAAGTGAGACAGATGAAACTGACAAAATGTACAATAACAAAGAGAAATGGAAAACTGGGGATGCATCCATAATTACAGGAAAAATTTTTATCACTTACAGAAAAATTAAAAAACTTTTGGGGAAATAGCAGCAACTGTGTGGATACCAAGAGCTCTGACATCGTGGCAGTATTTAGCAGATCAGGGAAGGCTGGAGTGTAAGAAATATAAAGAAACACTGTACAGTAAAAAGGGAAGAAACTGGAATACTATATTATGAAAGGAGAAGCGGAATTGTATGTAGATCAAGTGGGTGGTGCGATACCGTGAGAAGAATTTGACAGATTACTGAATGACCTAAGTTGAACAATGCATTTGCAGTGGACAAAATTTCCACAGAATTATTAAAATCGTTGGGAAAACCAATCAATACAAAATTATTCCACCTAGTATACCGAAGATATGAGACAAATAGAACACACGCAGCCTGCAAGAAAAATGTAATGATGAAAATATCAAAGAAGGCATGCGCCGGAAGGTGTGGGTATTGTCAAAGTACAAGTATAATACATCGAGCCTGCAAAACAATAACACAAATTATCTACAGAAGAACGAAACGACTGGTAGAAGGTGATCTAGGAGAGGGTCAGTTTAAGTTCAGGAGAAATGGAGGAACAGTCGAACACTGCCAAACATATACAGGGTGAGTCACGTAAGACGTAACACCCCTTTTATTTCGTGAACGCTTATGTGTATCGAAAGGTGATTTTCGGTAAATGTTAGAGAGGCGAAGGGTACGTATTATTTTTTCCTTTCGTTTGGTTAAAGTTTTTAGCGTTGGTATCAACGGAGATACTGAAGCAAGTATTTTTTTTTTAATGGAACCGTATACTTTTCACAACCGCATTCGATAGCTCTTGAGAAGACAATTACAGTGATATGGCGTTTGTTAATGTTGACGACGAAGCCTGTCGTAAAAAATTCGAGAAATGCCCTGGAATTTGAGAGCGCTGTGGCCGGAATCGGCATTAGCGGTGCAAACACCGGAAAGCAGAGCTCTCGCGCTACGCTGTGCCAAATGGTCAACACATTTGCCTGTTTACTTCGCTGCACTGCAGGCCGCTCATTTCTGCTTAAACATTTGGTGCGTGCAGACATGAACGCCAATGAGCAGAAGCTGGATATACCACTTTTGTATGATGAATGTAAAAGAAATGCCGTAAAGACAGTGCAGCGGTATAGGGCTAACTATCCGGATCGCCGATGTCCGACGCGCCACTCTGTTGCACGAATTATTAAGACACTAGTGCTGACAAGCTGCTTGAATGTCAAAAAGAGGACAAGAAAGAAGACTGCAGCTGACACAGAACACGAAGAAGCTCTTCTGGCTACGACCCTCCGTACAGTGATACGAGACATATTGCCAATGAATCTGGAGTCAGCCAGACGAGTGTGTCTCGCACTCCGCATCGACAGAATTTCCATCCCTACCATCTGTCACTACATCAGGCACTCGAAAATCGTGATTTTGGACGTCGTGCAGAAATTTGTCGGTTTGCCCTTCAGGAACAGAGAGACGACTCTACATTTTTCCAACGTGTGCTCTTTGCCGATGAAGTAACGTTTACCAACTACGCTAATGTAAAGGTCAGGGCAGCCGAAAATCCGCACTAGCTGGCCTCGTCAGGTGCAACGTCAACGGCCGTGGAGCGTAAACGTTTGGTGCGCCATCATAGGAAATTACATTGTGGGACCTTACTTCATCTCAGGCGTTCTACATGGACATTCATAAGCACACTTTCTGACGAACATTCTGCCGGTTCTTGTAGCATAGGTACCACTGGATATTCGGCGGTGTATGTGCTTGCAACACCACGATTGTCCAGGTCACTCGTCCCGTGTTGCAACGCAAATACTGAACGAGAGTTTTCCTGGACGTTGGACAGGACGAAATTCTGTTGTCAAATGGCCTGCGAGGTTCTCGTATTTGGTTGCTCTTGCTTTCTTTCTTTGGGGAGCACTCAAAGATGCATTCTATGACGAAGCCCCAACTATGCCAGATGATATGTGTCTTCGAATCGCCAGTGCATGGTCTACCATATCATCAACTGTAATTACATCCTTTCATCGTTATTTCGAACACGGCGATTGCAAATGTGCCTTTCAGTCCATAGTCGACAGTGTGAACACATGCTTAAATAAAGAATAAAGCTACTTTTTTGGAAGACAAAGTTTATGTTTTGTGATTTGGGTGGTTACAAAATCATTGTTAGTAAATTGTTTATTTCATTTATGTGTGTATTAAATTGCTTTGCAATGTCAAATAAGTCGACAGTGGGTATTGCACGTAGCTGGTAACACTGTCGTTACGCGCTTACGTTCAGCATGAAACGACATTTCGTTAAGAAGAATATTTATTTTGCGGTGTACAGGTGGTCACTAAAGTATATTTAATAAAATGTTTAGTTCAACGAATGTGTCCCATATGATGTAATTTGGAGCAGTGTAGGTGGAGACAGTTGTCCCACAGCATGTGTTTTACCTCTAAGAAGCACACAGCCAGCACAAATAGGCCAAATCTTCCTATTAACGTTTAGATATTTCATACAATAGTTGCTTTGTGCAGCGTCTAAGACCTCTTTAATTTCGAGGATCGAACAGTTGATTTCTCTGTTTCAGTTCACGTACACCTGGGAGGATACACAAACGTGAAATAATTTTCCTAAGCCCTCTGTGATTCGCTAGATTCTAGCCTGTGACGTATTTCCATATACAACATTCGTAGGTGAACCTGCGTTTAGGTCGTAAGTTAGTTCAAGGGGAAATAAAGCTTTGTTCTCCTAGCGCAAGCCTAACTTACGGCACACTACTACGCAGCCTGGTCCGAGAGGCCTGTTTGGCAGTATTTGCACCGCAAATGGCGTTTCCGGCCATCGTGCCCCTCACATTCTAGGATATTTCTCGAATTTTTTACCACAAGTTTCAACGTCAACATTAGCGAACACTATATCACTGTAATTGTGTTCTCTGGAGGCATCGATTGCAGTTATAAAAATTATAAGGTTCTATTAAAAAAACGTACTTAGTACAATATCTCAGCTGATACCAGCGCTAAAAACATTAACAAAACAAAAACACAGTGCCCTGCGACGCTCGAACATTTGCCGAAGTCGGCCGGGGCGCCCGAGCGGTTCTAGGCGCTTCCGTCTGGAACCGCGCGACCGCTACGGTCGCAGGTTAGAATCCTGCCTCGGGCATGGATGTGTGTGATGTCCTTAGGTTAGTTATGTTTAAGTAGTTCTGAGTTCTAGGGGACTGATGACCTCACATGTTAAGTCCCATAGTGCTCAGAGCCATTCGAACCATTTGCCGAAAACCGCGTTTCGATATGCGCAACCATTCAGGAAATAAAAGAGGTGTTACGTCTTACGTGACTCATCGTATGCATTACTGTAATAAGTAAGTTACTATCCCAGAACCTAGAACCCGGAACTGAATACCAATTGCAGGTTGCCTATCTAACGGCTTCGAGCAGCAAAGAAAAGTGATTTTCAATATTTCGCTTGATTACTGACCAACGTAAAAATTTTAAATACTGTTGTAGTCTACTCATTAAGAGGTACATTCTTATGTTAAAGGCTTAACACAATGAGACAGTTATTACAGTTGGAGACTGTGTGTCTGTCTTGATGTAGCGAAACAGATGGCAAGCAAATACACGGACTTTATTCATACAGTATTTAAGAATGAGAGCCTCTAGCGCCTTGCAACAAACTTTACAAATGATTTCAAACCTTTACGGAACTTTTTCTCGCTGACACCCCACACAGAATGATGAAAGGAAAAAAGTAAATCGTATACTTCAAAAAATGTTCAAATGTGTGTGAAATCTTATGGGACTTAACTGCTAAGGTCACTAGTCCCTAAGCTTACACACTACTTAACCTAAATTATCCTAAGGACAAACACACACACCGATGCCCGAGGGAGGACTCGAACCTCCACTGGGACCAGCCGCACAGTCCATAAATCGTATACTACATGTTCACTGTTCATGCAGTCAAATTTTAGCTTCGGACATGACCTTTTAATTTACTACTTCTCTATAACCGTCTCTGTTTGCAACACAGGTTGCAGACAGTATTCACATACACCGCTGACGGTACCTGCTAAATTATAACGTTGTACGACGTATAGTTCAGGACACATAACCTCATAGATATATAAACACGCCCTGCTTAAAATGGAGCGTAATTTATCCACACTATTTTCATCCAGTGTTTCATAATGAGAGCACATAGCAACTTCTCACAGACGTTAAGCACAATTTGAAACATTTTCTAATCTTTTTTCGAGTACATGATTCACTCATCTGTATGGCAATTAGACTTTGAAACTATTTTACAGATCGGAGTTCGACTGTTTGAAAATTGTGATTTACTGGTATCTTAGAAGATAGGATGAAGAAAGATAAACTCACATTTATAACATTTGTAGATTTAGGAAAGGTTTTTGATAAAGTTGTACGGAATACACGGTTTGGAATTCTTCGCGTAGCGTGGATAAAATACATGAGGCGAAAGGTTAACTGCAATTTCTATAGGAACTAGAGACAGTACTGTAACCAACCAACCCCCCCCCCCCCCCCCGTCAACGTTATTCAGTCTATACACTGCGCATGCAGTAAAGGAAACCAAGGAGAAATTTTCAAGGGGAATTAAACTTTAGGGAGAATAAATAAATACTTTTGCCAATGATACTGTAACTCTGTGAGAGATGGCAAAACGTTTTGAATTGAAATACATGATTGCAGCTCCGTCGTAAGTTGCATTTAGAAGCACCTTTTTTTAATTCTTGATGGTGACTATTTTCGAGCCCTGTGTCCTTTTCAAATCATCCGCATCGTAAGTGTGACAATATGGGCGGTAGCCTACGTACAGCAACTGCCCCTGCATAGATGATAAAAGCGGCGCTATGACCGACTCGACAACAGTAAACAGACAACGTAGGACGGACATTAGGAACTGCTGTAATCTCTGTTTTCTGTGTATGTAGTCTATATACCGTTGCTGAGTCGGCCACACTGTCGCTGCAGGGGCAGTTGTACATAGGCTATCGCCCGTATTGTCACATTTACGATACGGATGGTTTGAAAATGGAGCAGGTGTCCGAAACTAAAAAAAGATACTTCCAAATGCAACTTAAGACGGAGCTACAACCATTTCAATTATTAAATAAGTTGCGAACCTATTTTTCAACAGTAGCATGCTGCAAGTTCGTAAAAACTTTTTGATGATTAGTTGATCCGAATGGATAGCGTCTGGAAGATAAAGTATTTGTCTGAGGTGTAGCTTTCTATGGAATTGAAATGCGGATGATAAATTCTGAACATAAGAAGAGAGCAATTAATGAAGAACTCCTCAGCCGAATTGAGAAGAAAAGTCCTTGGTGACACAACATTACTGAAGTAAGAGATAGATCAATAGGACATTTCTTGAGGAATCAAGGAATAGTTTAAGTTGGCAACGATGGGAAGTATGGAGTGTAAATTCCCTATAGAGAGAATAAAGTTTTAATACGTAATCAGGTTTAATAGGTGCAGGTTGCAGTATTTATGCAAATAGAGAGAATAAAGTCTGAATACGGTAAGCAGGTTTAATAGGTGCAGGGTGCAGTATTTATGCAAACATGAAGGACCTTGCACAAGACAAATTAGCGAGGAGAGCGTGGAAAATAATGTAGGCTTATTTCCGTTAATTTACTGGAAGATTTTCAGGTACTTACATGAGCACTTTCAGTCGTTGAGACGCACAGCGGCTTGCAGCCTACAAATATATATTTGTTTATATATTTGAAAGGCTGAATATCCAACAAATGACAAAGTCAAATATGCAAGCTATTTTAACAGAATGAGTTACACTGTAAAGCAATTAAAAGCTGCCGTAAAAATGGTTAACGCCATTCTAATAAATCGACAGTCTTTTAGAGAATTGGCTTATGTCAAGGGTAACAGCACTCTGTGGCTGTTGTGCTGTAACGCACTTAATGCCTGACGTATACATCGTTGAAACAAGACTAAGCTAGAGAGAAATAGCGCCGGTCTAGGGTAATAGCCATCTGTATTAATACGAAAACTAAAATGCGCTCAGAGCAAGTTTTGTACAAAATACAGAAAATCAGCGAAACACTTTCGTCCACCAGAATTGTTAACTCTATCCGTGTAGCAGTTAACATCAGTTCCAGAAACGCGGTCTGTAGTAAACCGCGTCCGATACCAGATTTGTAATGCGAGAACGTAGCTCTTTGTGTGGGACGATACTATCTACTGGCGTGCAGAACGAACAAATGGGCAAGCTAAAACAGTGATGACGTGATACCTAACAAAATTACACCAATGGTTGGCAAAATGGCGCGTAAAGCTAAATCCAGGGAAAAACAAGCTAGTACACTGTCCCGACATTGGAACGTGGGTACAATCGAAAGATTTTCTCCTACAAATATAAAGTTACATGATTATTCCGCTATTCACAGTCAAGCGTTTAGATTTCCAGAAGGCTTCTGACACCTTACCTCACAAGAGACTTCTAATCAAATTTTGTGCCTTCTTATCAAATTTTGCGCTTATGACTGTCCTCCCAGTTGTGCGACTGAATTCGTGATTTCCTGTCAGAAAGATCACAGTTCGTAGTCACTGACGGAAACTCATCGAGCAGAACAGAAGTAATATCTAGCGTTCCCCAAGGAAGTGTTATAAACTCTGCGCTGGTTCTGATTTACATAAAAGATTTAGGGGACAATCTGAGTGGCACTCTTAGATTGTTTGCAGATGATGCTGTCATTTACCGTCTTATAAAGTCATCAGATGATCAAAACAAATTGCAAAATGATTTAGACAAGATATTTATATGGTATAAAAGTGACAATTGACTCTAAATAATGAAAACTGTGAAGTTTCCGACATCAGTACCAAAAGGAATCCGTTAGATTTCAGTTACACTATAAATCACGCAACTCTCAAGTTATAAATTCAGCTAAATGCTTGGGAACCACACTTACAAATAACTTAAATTGTAACGATCACTTACAGAATGTTGTGGGTAAAGCGAGACAAAGACTGCGATTTATTGGCAGAACACTGAGAAAATGCAACACTTATACTAAAGAGACTGTCTACACTATCCTTGTAGGTCCTCTTCTGGAGTATTGCTGTGCCGTGTAGGATCCGCATCAGACGCGATCGACGAAGGACATCGAAAAAGTTCAAAGAAGGGCAGCTCGTTTCGTACTATCGAGAAGTAGGGGAGAGAGCGCCACGGATACAATACGTGAACTGAGGTAGCAATTATTAAAACAAAGGCACTTTTCGTTGAGAAAAGATCTCATGAAATTTCAAACTTTTTCTCAGAGTGTGAAAATATTTTGTTGGCGCCCACTTGAATAGGGGAGAATGATCATCATAATAAAATAAGAGAATTCAGAGCTTGCACAGAAAGATTTAAGTGTTCTTTTTTCCGCACGCTATTCCAGAGTGGAACGGTAGAGAAATAGGTTCGAGGTGGTCCGATGAAGCCTCTACCAGGCACTTAACGGTGATTAGTTTAGTTATAAGGGGCGATCTGTAGTGATTACTTAAGAGAAGAAGAATTTCTTAGCCGAGATCTCTATGAAACACTTTGTTGTAGATAATCGGTTTGGGTAATACTAACTTACCATTTTCAGATCTTCATAAAGATGTTTGTAATAACCTTTATGAAGATCTGAAAATGGTAACTTAGTTTTACAAAAACCGTTATATACTATAAAGTTTTTGCAGCAATCTCCGCTAGGAAGTGAGCGAGGTTTCTACGGCTGCCGCCGCCTCTCGCATCCCAATCTCCATCGTTCACGGTCATTCCAGTCTCCTTCATTAAGACCTCTCGCCGCCATTGCTTCGTTGACGTTGTCTTTCCAGGATCTCGCAGGTCTTCCGCGCTTTCTTCTTTGATGTGGAGTCCATTGCCACACCCGTTTTGGCCATCTTGTGTTGGTTCAAATGGCTCTGAGCACTATGGGACTCAACTGCCGAGGTCATTAGTCCCCTAGAACTTAGAACTAGTTAAACCTAACTAACCTAAGGACATCACAAACATCCATGCCCGAGGCAGGATTCGAACCTGCAACCGTAGTGGTCTTGCGGTTCCAGACTGCAGCGCCTTTAACCGCACGGCCACTTCGGCCGGCTAGGCCATCTTGTGTCTGGCATACGCTGTAAGTGACCGTACCAGAGCAGGCGCTTCCTTTCTATGTAGTCTAGGATTGTGCTTTTGACATTCATAACCTCTCTGATCCTATCATTTCTAATATGGTCAAGTCTGGAGTATCCACTATTCCGTCTCCAGAAATCCATCTCGACAGCCAGCAGGCGATCTTTCTGCCTCTGAGTTAGTTCCCACAACTCTACACCATACGTTGTGGTACTTTCAATAATTGTATGGTAGATGGTATGTTTTGTTCTGCGCGTTATGCTTTTGTTCCAGAGAATACCATGTAGTTGTTTTATGGCTCGCTTGCCCTGGCCTATTTTATTGTTTACATCATCCATACCTCTACCATTGGACAACAGTGTAACTCCCAAGTACTTAAAATTATGACACCCTTTAACAGTATCAGAACCGACCTGTAAGTCGTTAACAGTATTTTCTCCCACTTTCAGATATTCTGTTTTCGATATGTTTATGACAAGACCCCATTTTTCATATTCTTATTTTAATTTGCGGAGCATATAATTTGCATCTCCCTCATCTCCAGCTACTAACACTTGGTCGTCAGCAAAAAATAGAGTGAACCAGATCTCGTCGTCTATAGGGACACCCATTCCTCCGCATTTCCTTTTCTATGATTTTAGTGCCTCCTCTAGGTAGATCTTAAAGAGTGTAGGGGCAAGTGTGCATTCCTGGGGTAGTCCCTTTGTCACCTAAAACTCTTGTGATAGTTGATTTCTCACTTTAACCATTGCCGTACAAACTTGGTAGAGGAGTCTGACAGCTTTCACATAGCTCGGTGACACACCATTATCAATTAGACTTGTCCATAGCTTGTTCTGTGGAACTGTGTCATAAGCTTTCTGGAGGTCTACAAAGACAAGGTGGGTTGTAAGGCCCCTTGCTGTCCTTTTCTTCACTAGGTTTTTGAGGCTAAATACTCCATCAGTACAGGAGCGACCAGATCTGAATCCATTTTGTTCTTCATATTCAGTTATTTCTTCTTCTGTCCTCTTTTTTAGGATACGGCCATAGACTCTCGCCACGGATGGCATCACATTAATACCACGATAGTTCGCACAATTCCTCCTGTTGCCCTTCTTAAATATTGATGTAATTGTTGCATTTTTCCACTCCTTTTGGGCTTCGTCACCTCTAAGGCATTTGTCAAAAATCACTCCCAATATCTCAAATAGTTTTGACGGTGCTGCTTTAACCAGTTCTATATAAATTAATCCTGGACCTGGCATTTCGGACTTCCTTTGGGGTTATCGGTGGTATATTACCATTACTGATTTCAATGCTTGGTGGGTTCTCAGTGAATGCAGTTCTGTTCTCAGTTAGTAGTCCTTGGTAGTGTTGTACCCATCCTGCATGCTAATGAGGTTTATATCTGCTTTATCTTTATTCTGCATTCTCATTGTTTTTAATACCTTCCAGGCTTTATTTGCTCGTCTATTCCCCATGCTTTTTTCTATCTCTTCACCGGTTTTCTGCCAGGCTTCGTTTTTTGCCTTAATTATTGTTTTCTGTGCATCTTTTCTCCGCTCTCTGTATTCCAGCCAATCATTGTCTGATCTTGAGTTCAACCATTTATTATAAGCTTTCTTCTTACTTTCTACCTTCTCTTATACCGAGTGGTTCCACCACTCATCACATACTCTATTACTCTTTTGGACTTTTTTTCCCAGTGCTTCATAAGCGGCGTTATGGATGGCTTCTTTAACCATCTCATACATCTTAACTGCAGAGGTTTCTTCAATGGCAGCAAGTTTTTCTGCTAGCCTTTGCTGGTACAAGAAGCGGGTAGAACTGTGGTCAAGGCTTTGTAAATTATATTGAATATTATTGGCTTTCTCTGGTTCGGCTTCCACTTGAATTTCTGTGTCTTTGATAAACTTGAATAATATCTTAGTCATTAGCACAAAATGGCCTGATCCACACTCTGCACCTCTCATAGCCCTCACGTCTTGCACTACTAGCTTCGTTGTTTGCTTTGTTATGACATAGTCTATAATGGACTTGAGGTTAACGCTTGGTTTCGTCCATGTGTATTTGTGGATGTCCTTATGCTTGAACCATCCATTCATAATTCTTAAGTCATGTTTAATTGTGTTTAATTGTGAATTATGGAGTAATTATGTAGATGTTGGGATAGCAGAGGGCTCAGTACCTCAAGCTATATCTCTTCGAACAGCGAACAGCGAATGGAAAAAAAACAATATATATATATATATATATATATATATATATATATATATATATATATATATATATACGAACTTGCAGCGTGCTGCAGGTGAAAAAAGGGTCCGCAACTTGTTTTATACTTGAACTAAATGGTTGTAGCTCCGTAATAAGCTGCATTAAGAAGTATCTTTTATTTCTTCCTGGTGGCTAGTTTCGAACACCTATGTCTATTTTCAAGCCATCCGTATCGTAAGTGTGACAATGCAGGTGAACGCCTATGTATAAAAATTGCCCCTGTAATGTCAATCAAAACGGCACTATGGCCGAATCAACAAGAGTAAACAGACCACATAGGACAGACATTGGAGAACTCAATGCAACATATGACGAAGCTACAACCATTTATTTCAAATATACAGGGTGGTCCATTGATAGTGACCGGGCCAAATATATCACGAAATAAGCGTCAAACGAAAAAACTACAAAGAACGAAACTTGTCTAGCTTGAAGGGAGAAACCAGATGGCGCTATGATTGGTCCGCTAAATGGCGCTGCCATAGGTCAGATGGATATCACTGCGTTTTTTTAAAATAGGAACCCCCATTTTTATTACGTATTCGTGTAGTACGTAAAAAAATATGAATGTTTTAGTTGGACCGCTTTTTTTCGCTTTGTGATAGATGGCGCTGTAATAGTCACAAACGTATAAGTACGTGGTATCTCGTAACATTCCGCCAGTGCGGAAGATATTTGCTTCGTGAAACATTACCCGTGTTAAAATGGACCGTTTACCAACTGCGGAAAAGGTCGATATTGTGTTAATGTATGGCTATTGTGATCTAAATGTCCTAAGGGCGTGTGCTATGTATGCTGCTCGGTATCCTGGACGTCATCATCCAAGTGTCCGGACCGTTCGCCGGATAGTTACGTTATTTAAGGAAACAGGAAGAGTTCAGCCACATGTGAAACGTCATCCACGACCTGGAACAAATGATGGTGTCCAAGTAGGTGTTTTAGCTGCTGTCGCGGCTAATCCGCACATCAGTAGCAGACAAATTGCGCGAGAATCGGGAATATCAAAAACGTCGGTGTTGAGAATGCTACATCAACATCGATTGCACCCGTACCATATTTCTATGCACCAGAAATTTGCATGGCGACGACTTTGAACGTCGTGTACATTTCTGCCACTGGGCGCAAGAGAAATTACGGGACGATGACAGATTTTTTGCACGCGTTCTATTTAGCGACGAAGCGTCATTCACCAACAGCGGCAACGTAAACCTGCATAATATGCACTATTGGGCAACGGAAAATCCACGATGGCTGCGACGAGTGGAACATCAGCGACCTTGGCGGGTTAATCTATGGTGCGGCATTATGGGAGAAAGGATAATTGGCCCCATTTTATCGATGGCAATCTGAATGGTGCAATGTATGCTGATTTCCTAAGTAATGTAATACCGATGTTACTACAAGATGTTTCACTGCATGACAGAATGACGATGTACTTCCAACATGATGGATGTCCAGCACATAGCTCGCGTGCGTTGAAGCGGTATTGAATAGTATATTTCATGACAGGTGGATTGGTCGTCGAAGCAAGTTCACCGGATATGACGTCCCCGGATTTCTTTCTGTGGGGAAAGTTGAAGGATATTTGCTATCGTGATCCACCGACAACGCCTAACAACATGCGTCAGCGCATTGTCAATGCATGTGCGAACATTACGGAAGGCGAAATGCTCGCTGTTGAGAAGAATGTCGTTACGCGTATTTCCAACTGCATTGAGGTTGACGGACATCATTTTGAGCATTTATTGCATTAATGTGGTATTCACAGGTAATCACGTTGTAACAGCATGCGTTCTCAGAAATGATAAGTTCACGAAGGTACATGTATCATATTGGAACAACCAAAATAAAATGTTCAAACGTACCTACGTTCTGTACTCTAATTTAAAAAACCTACCTGTTACGAACTGTTCGTCTAAAATTGTGAGCCATATGTTTGTATTTCAGCGCCATCTATCACAAAGCGAAAAAAGTGGTCCAATTAAAACATTCATATTTCTTTACGTACTACACGAATATGTAATAAAAAATGGGGGTTCCTATTTTTAAAAAAACGCAGTTGATATCCGTTTGACCTATGGTAGCGCCATCTAGCGGGCCAACAATAGCGCCATCTGGTTTCTCCCTTCAAGCTAGACAAGTTTCGTTCTCTGAAGTTTTTTCGTTTGAAGCTTATTTCGTGATATATTTGGCCCGGTCACGATCAATGGACCATCCTGTATAAATACCAGAGGAAAAGTACTCCTATCGGAGCACAATAATGCGAATATTTTCATGTTTATTTAAGAGACTCTGAAAAATGGTGTACCAGATGCCTCAGTCTACCTTCGTCAGCAGCTTTAAAAATTTTCCAAAAAATTTTGGCGTACGAACATATTTGCACTTTTTTCAACGTGCTACTGACCACAAACTCCCACAAGCTCCCCTACCTGTAACTCACTCACACACATCCACTCCCGCCTGCCGTTTCACACTCATTCTTTCGGCCCAACTCATTGTTATTATCTCTTTGTATCTCTCTGTTATTGTCTCCTGTGTCACAGACATAGTCTCATTCGTTCTATCTTACTATGAAAGGTGGCTACACTGAGCCACAGCGCCAGAGATCGCGCTAGAGAGTATTGTTCCGCCGCCTCCACTGGCAGTGATTATTGAGATGTCGTAGTGGGCAGTGCTTGGGGAGAGCTCGTGGTAGTCAGTGCTTGTTAAGAACTCGTAGCAGAGAGTGTTTGTTGAGATGTGCTAGTAGGGAGTGCTTGCTGAGATGTGATACTGAAAAGTTCTTGTTGAGATGTGGTAATAGCGAGTCGGTGTGGAGATATATTGTAATGATTAGAGTGATTTTGGTCAATATATGAAGGTAACGAAACTTGATTTATTTTTCATTATTTAATGTCGTAAATAATGCTTCATTACAGGTTCAGTCAACAAAGCATCTGGCTTGTGTTCTGGGATTAGAGTGTAATTCTGGTTCTCTTGAGTAATTATGGTATTTTTATTTTCTTTAATTAATTCAGTATAAATGATATTTAAAATTTCTTGTGTTATTGAAGAAGAACCGTGCCAGATGCGTACGTTGAGTCATACTTCCACACACAGAACAGTTATACTTGTGCTTTGGTTTAGTAGGTTTTATAGTTGCTGGGGACTTAATTAATTAATTGTGTTAATGAAAATTTTCATTTCATTCTTTGTTGTTGTTCTATGCAGTCAGATAGCGTAATAATACTAGTCAGGGCCAACCGTTACGAGACTTCGTAATCGGACAAACAGCTACAAGAAATTAAAATTATTTGCATTCTATTTTAATTAAGCCCCCACGCACGTGGCGACCGCTGCTTCGGATCATCCCTTGGAATTCTTCTGATTGTAAAAATAGTAGACAGTAGTATTGTTGTAGTAATTTGTAGTTTAGTAATTGTAGTCTATATTGCATGTGTAGATTTGGTAATTGTCATTCTTCTAATGGTATTTTTTTTTGCAAAATTTCATTTCTGTTGTCTTGTCTACGGGTTTGACAATTAGTGCAATTATTTCAATTGTTCGATTAATCGTGTTTGAGGGAAACATTACGTGTGAATGGTATTGTTGGAAATAAGGAGGCATTGTGTGTAATTTTCGTACAGTGACGAGCTTTGTATGTTTTGTAAATGATTACGCGATCGATGAAACAGGCGAAAATGATGAATAGTCAGAATAACGAAATTGTTGACATGGCGAACTCGCCAACACAGGACAACAGTATGATGAATAATGGAGTTGAAAACAATTTAATAAGTCGGGAAAATGGTCCGGAAACAGTTCAAAATTTTTCACAATCAAAAAATTTTCAGAATACGAGATTAACGACAGAAGATATGCAGCAGTTGATGAGTACTATATTAAATTTGGGAGCACGAATGGAAACACGGTTGGACTCACTGGGATCACAAATGAAAGCAATGACAACACGGTTATGCTCACAAATAGGAACAATTAAAACCGAGATGAAAACAGTGGGAGCACAAATAGGAAGAATTAACACGAAGATGGAAACTTTGACAATACGGTTAGGCTCACAAATAGGAACAAGTAAAACCGAGATGGAGACAATGGATACACAGTTAGGCTCACGAACAGGGACATGTTTCAAAATCATGAAAGATGAATCAAAGAAAGAAATTAGAGAAGAAGTACAACCGATTTTGAATGCTCACAATAATAGTTTAATTTCAACAGAAATCAGACAAGAGGAACAGGACAGAGAACAGGAAGAAAGAGATCGCGTGATAGTACAAAAATTTTCAGAGTTAAATTTACAACGTGCACACGATAAGGAAGAAATAATTGAGAGAATCGAGGAATCCGTACCAAATGACAGAATAAATAACTTAACGCAACAGTGTGAACAGTTAACTACTAAATGTGACAATACTGAAAACCGAGTCGCGACACTGACGGAAGACGTAAATAATCAGAAAGAACAATTAGGTGACTCATCGGAAAGAGTTGTGGAGATTTCAGATAAACTGACAAGTCTTAGTTTAAATGGGGACAGAGATTCAGATGATACAGCACCATTGCCATTTGCGGAAACTGAAGAGTACCAGAACATAAATAAGCATGTTGAAAATCCGGCAAAATTTAATGAACGCGTTAAAAAGGAATTTGAGGCATTACGAATGCAAGTCAAACAAATCGAAGGCGAAATTGTAGGAAAGGACAGTAGAAGAAATTTGGAATCACAGATAGCAGAGGGCTTTGAAGAAAATAATTTGTTTCATTTACGGGAGGCAACAAGAGAGCGCCAGGCGCGCGAACTTGACAATAATCAACATTGGGACTGGGACAGACGCGGTAGGTCTTTGTCGCCACGAGGCGAAAACTTTGACTATAAACACTTTCTGACTGTTCGGAAATTTAAGATCTTCCGCAATTCTAAGAATGACATACATCCATGTTCATGGTTAGATCAATTTACGTACGCACTTCCGCCAAATTTGCCACTAATTCACAAACTGAAATTTATGTGCAGCTATTAAGTCCTCAGGGGATTCACTACACTAAGTGAATATGTGCCGTAGCGCTCACAGGGCCCCGAGCTGTAGTGGTGCTATTACCCTTTTAGTTTTCTGCACCGCTGCCTACTCTTTCACTATTCTTTGTATCTATAAAAAACAACTCTTCTACTATCCATCTATCTAGACAATAGGTAAAGATTAACCGGATTTGACTGTTTTACCCAAAAGTGACTTTGGAAATTACCGTTTCGACTTACTATATTTTCTGCAGCATTCATTCGTATTTTAAACGAAATTTTATCTGTTTATCTTCGTGACAATATTACTTCATATGTTGACGATATTCTTATTGCTAAACGTTCTTGGAGTGAGCACAACAAAATTTTTGATTCATTATTACGTATTTTTGCAAGAGTTGGCATTACAGTGAACTTAGAAAAATCTGAATTTGGTCGATCTCAAGTGAAATTCCTCGGTCACATTATTTCTACAGAAGGTATTCTTCCTGATCCAGAGAAGCTAGACGCAATTCGTAATTATGCTGTTCCTACCACAAAACGTGATGTTCGTAGTTTCCTTGGTGTCTGTAACTTTGTTAGACGCTTTGTTAGATTGGATGATTTGGCCACACCTCGTTTACACATTTCTGTTATGCACACTTTGGTCCCAGAAAATGCTTTCATAAATTACGAGAAAATTGTTACTTCAGTAATATGGAAAAACGTATTCGATCTGTTCTTGCCAAATGCAAATTATGTCAACAGGCAACGTTAAAATTTTTGTGGAATGACATACTTTAGAGAAACCAACAGTTATACGTAAACATGCGGAGAGTACAAGGATACCGCGCTATGTTTTGGCGGCGGCAGATACTCAAAGCAACAGTGAAGTCTGCGCGGCGCACAAGGCTGTCGTTGACCGCAAACAATCACCTCCTACGTCACGCGCCTACAGCTGATCGAGCGCTCAGTGCGAATGCACTGACAGACGTAAACAAATACACAGTCTAAATTTTTCCGACTAAATTCTGTATAAAGCTATGGTGACTTTAGAAATTATGTTATTAACGTTCAGTATTTTTTAGGATACGGTTGTGTAAAATATTTAAGACCTTCAGGTAAATTCTGTGCGTGTCCGACGTTAAGACGACTTGCTATGGAGAAAATTTCAGGAAGAATGTAATTTCGAAAAAAAAAAAAAAGAAGTAAAAAACCAAAAAGGTAACGATTAATTGAGTTTATTTTTCAGGTAACATATTTCCATTCAGGTACGTACTTCAGACGTAATTTGCTGCTCCCGATTACGTAACTCATACTTTGTGCTAAATTTCATGTTCTATGAATTTACTTGTGAAGCGATGTGCTTGCGCACATTAACTGATTTTGACAATGATTGATTAATGAATAGGGTTGTTACTTGTGTATATTATGCATCGCTTGGCTGCACTGCTTTTTCACTGATGTTATATTTTTTTATTATGTGCCTGCTGTGCTTATTTATTTAAATTGTAATTGTCAACTGATTAATTGTGCTGACTGTGGTTATGTATGTAGGTTACACTTTGTGATTTATCTGCTTGCGCCTTCATGTTTACTTATTAAGATTACGTATGAACATTTATTTGCTTATGCTGATATGATGATAATGACCTGTTTATTATGTAAGATACATATTTGCTGCTTTGCGTATGGATTGCATATTAACACATTTCCTTTTGTTGTCATAACTACTCCTCAATTTAGAATGTAGCAATGCTGATGTACAGTGTACGAACATAGAGTTTAGGTTACACTGTGGTATTAATTATAGATTGTTTGCTTGGCAGAGCCTCGTTGTAGGAATTGTGCTGCATCCACTTGTTGACATTCTGTTCTCTACTGGTATATTTACTCGCTATTGCATGTTTTGCTTACGCTCAGTGCCTGATATTTTTAAGATAAGAAAATGAACTGCTATAATTCGACGAACGACATTAGTACGAGAAACTTCATAGAAGCCACATGAGCTGGAGGTTTTATGGAGGCTGTATAAATTTATGCTAATAGGAAGGAAGCTAACGAAATGACATACCAACACTAGGGTTAGACCATTGACAGTTATTACACGGCATCCTTCGTGAGCAATTGAAATAGTAAGTGACACTTGACACAAGAAATATTCCACATGTTTGCTTCTGTTTGCTATAATTCTTGAAGTGGTGTACACACTGAAATATCACGATTATTCACACTTCGTAATCGTACTTACTTACTGAAAGTTCTTCGAACTAAAGGCTTTTAGAGGTCATGTATGCATTTCTTTTATTTAATGATGGACAAGGAACCAAAATGTATCATATAATTTATAATGAGTTGAAAATTCGGTTCAGATGGATTACACAGAGGTTGTGTGTGGACACTGTGTCTTCGGATTGTATGGGATGATGAATTGAAGTTGCACTAGGATTTTGTCTGTACTTGTTCGAGGAGACTGACTAGAGGAAAGAGTTGTTATGGAAGTGAAATGATATTGGTGCTGAGGTTTATATATATCGACGTAGTGAAGAGGTATTATTGAAGTATTAAGATTAAGTGATGATGATTGGAGTTTTCGTGGACAAGAGGTAAGGTAAATGATATTGATGATAAAGTTTATATGTATCGACGTATTGAAGAGGTATTAGTGAAGTATTGAGATTATGTGATACTGATGATTATTGGAGTTTTGGTGGATAAGAGGTGAAGTAAGTGAGGAGCATATTTTTTTTGGTTGGTCTATATGGAACAAGGAGGATGAAGATGGCAAACTAGAACACTCAAGTAGAAAGAAGATTGTCTACACACACACTATGTTAAATCACTAAGCAGTATATACTTTTTTTTTGGAGAGAGGAAGTAATTGCATATCTTGGCTCACTGACAGTTGTTCAGCAACCGTACATTTTGATCTGGCTTGGCAAACATTGGTCTTGACATGATGACTATGACGTTGACTAACTATTATTGTCGGTTATACATTGCTGCCACTACTACTTGATACACATGATGAAGATAAAATTTTGACAGAATTGCATTTACACAGTTAACACTATTCAACTACACAGTAGCACTAGATGTGGATGAAAGATGAGTGAGTGTGTTTTGTGTGTTTTCCTTTTATAATCCCAGAGAAGTGATCCCAACCTATCTCCTAAATATTATTTTTCTTGTTTGTTGTGTCTTGCACTGACACCCATAAATATTATAGGTTTACTGCTATTTGTGTATTGTAATAGTTAATATGACAATTATCTGATATCATTTGTGTGTTTATTATTATTTGTATGATGAACTGTCTAATTAGTGATAGGGAATATTTTGGACTGTTATTTGCACTTTTTCTACATGATTGGTGCCACTAGGACATGTTTAATTTCTGCTGATGAACTCTGTGATTAGTGATAGGGAATAGTATGGACTGTTATTTGCACTTTTTCTACATGATTGGTGCCACTAGGACATGTTTCATTTCTGCTGATGAACTCTGTGATTAGTGATAGGGAATAGTATGGACTGTTATTTGCACTTTTTCTACATGATTGGTGCCACTAGGACATGTTTAATTTCTGCTGATGAACAGTGTGATTAGTGATAGTGAATTTTATGGACTGCGGTCAGCACCTGGTCAACATTGCTGGATGCCACTGATGGACTGCTTCTACCGAAATGATGTCACTTGTTGGTGTCGGCACCTGCTCAACATTGCTGGGTGCCACTGGTGGACTGCTTCTACTGAAAAGATATCACCTGTTGCTGTGTGCACCTACTCAACATTGCTGGTGCCACTAATGGAATTGCTTATACTGAAATGGTGTTACTTGTTGGTGTCTGCACCTATTCAACATTACTGGGTGCCACTGATGGACTGTTTCTACTGAAAAAATGTCACTTGTTGGTTTTTGCACCTGTTGACCATTGCTGTCAACTACTTGTTTCTTGGGCTATGGAAAGCGTTTATGTGAATATTTGTATAAACTGATTTTTTTGTGTATTACTGTTTGTGAAAAGTTATGAGACTCTTACCTGCACATATTCGTCATTGCTGACGCTATTGATTGAACTGTTTAACCACATAATACTTGTGTAAACTGTTATGTAAAGTCACATGGATGAAAGAATTTGTATTGCTTACTGTATTCTATATATTAGGTTATTGAAAGGTCAGTGCAAAGCCAAAATTTTATCTAGTTATATGATATTTACGCATTAATATTATCTTTTATTTTTGTCTGTATTTTTTTGACGAATTTGGTGGTATTTTCACCACCAATGCTGGCAAAAATACCATCAAATTCTAGCCCGTGGAGGAAGGGCATATGAAAGGTGGCTACACTGAGCCACAGCGCCAGAGATCGCGCTAGAGAGTATTGTTCCGCCGCCTCCACTGGCAGTGATTATTGAGATGTCGTAGTGGGCAGTGCTTGGGGAGAGCTCGTGGTAGTCAGTGCTTGTTAAGAACTCGTAGCAGAGAGTGTTTGTTGAGATGTGCTAGTAGGGAGTGCTTGCTGAGATGTGATACTGAAAAGTTCTTGTTGAGATGTGGTAATAGCGAGTCGGTGTGGAGATATATTGTAATGATTAGAGTGATTTTGGTCAATATATGAAGGTAACGAAATTTGATTTATTTTTCATTATTTAATGTCGTAAATAATGCTTCATTACAGGTTCAGTCAACAAAGCATCTGGCTTGTGTTCTGGGATTAGAGTGTAATTCTGGTTCTCTTGAGTAATTATGGTATTTTTATTTTCTTTAATTAATTCAGTATAAATGATATTTAAAATTTCTTGTGTTATTGAAGAAGAACCGTGCCAGATGCGTACGTTGAGTCATACTTCCACACACAGAACAGTTATACTTGTGCTTTGGTTTAGTAGGTTTTATAGTTGCTGGGGACTTAATTAATTGTGTTAATGAAAATTTCCATTTCATTCTTTGTTGTTGTTCTATGCAGTCAGATTGCGTAATAATACTAGTCAGGGCCAACCGTTTACGAGACTTCGTAATCGAACAGACAGCTACTAAATCAAAAAATTAAAATTATTTGCATTTCCTTTTATTTTAATTAAGCCCCCATGCAACTACTACAATCTCCTCTCACTGTCATTCTCTCCTTCTTGCCCTCTCTCTCTTACTGCCAATATCTCATTCCTTTCTTCCTATTGCTACTGTCTCTTCTCACTGTTACTACCTCTCTCTTCCTCGCTCTCATTGTCATGTAGTCTGTCTCTCATTTGACTCTCTCATCCACTTTCTCTATTCCTCCCCCCCCTCCCCCCACCCATCCCCCTCAGCGCTGTTTCCTCCATTCTTTCCGTACCACTGTCCTTTTCACTGTCAAGTATGTTCCACTGCCACTGTGTTCCCCTCTTTCTCTGACACTGCCCTTGTCTCCTTCGCTCTTTCTATATCATGACCCCTGTCTGTTATCTTCCTGTACTTGTTAATTTTCCAGCTCTTTCCCACTGACACTATCTTCTTCTCTCTCAGCACAAAAAAATGCAAACGTTTGCATGCAAAATTTTTTTGAGAAAATTATTTAAGGTACTGAGAAAGGTAGAATAGGGCAGCTGGTACACACTTTTCAATCAGTCTTTCAAATAAACGGGATCATATTCGCATTTTTTGTGCTCCGATAGCAAAATTTTTCCGCTGGTTCCCTTCTTTTCCTTGTTGCAGAATGGCATGTAACTCACATGAAAGGAAGTATTTTTGTCAATAAAACACACATAGTTTACTTACGTCAAAATGATATAACGCAAAATTAATTTTACACCTCAGACCGGATTTTACGTACAACAGAATTATGCATGTGCTTCTGTACTACAACATGGGGTTTCCACATGGTATCAGAAACACTTTACAGCATATTTTTCTTTCTACGTCACATTATGAAATACGAATTCGAATCATATCGGATTTTACGTGTGTATTTTACATGTGCAAGTAACATAACGTTGAGCCTCTGTATCTCTAAAATAAATAAAGATATGAAGAAAATTTTCAAGGTTGTTCGAGATCTGGATCTTAGGAATATGTGGTAAAAATTATAGCCATTTTCTGTGCATACCGTCTCGATATCTGCGGCTGAGTTTTGGTACCCAAAAAACAAGGTTTGGGGGGTTTCTCGAAAACGGATAAATATTTTTGATAACTTGAGAATACCTATAGAATATACCATTAAAATTTGAGTGATTTGCTGCGGTTATTCATTATTTAGATTTCACCTCTTACTGGATTTTACGTGTAAAAGTAAGGTAACTTTGAGCCTCTGTATCCTGAAACGGATAAAGATATGAAATAAGTTTTCGAGATTTTTCGAGGTCGGGATCTTAGAAATATGTCGCAAAAATTTCAGCCATTCGCTGAGCACAGCCGTCTTGGAATCCTCAGCTGGGTTTTGATTCGCTGATGACGGCAAAAATATAATAAAAAGCCGTTTCCTTGGGTTTTTCCGAGAAACGTCCATGAAGCAATGGTGCTCCAAAAGTCCCATCAAGCCCACCATAGATCACATTAAATGCGAAAAGAACCAACCGAATTTTTCCATTTCTCTTATAAAGAGGAAGTGTGTAACATTCATACGTTGTCCCTGTACTATAGGACATGGCACTAAGACGATCCTTCTGTTGGATGTACAAGGGACCCCAGCCCAACGGCTACCCAAAGCACTTGACCTTATCCTTTTATCATCAACAGAGCCCGACGAATGAGCACCGAAAAATCCCGTTTTTATGCGCAGCGTTTCGGAACATATCAGATACGCTAACTGTCGCATGAATGTCGATTTCCATGGGAGCACTGATTCTTCCAGCAACATCACGACGGTAATGTAACTCTGAGACAATGAAAGTCGGAAAATGAAAATTGCTGACTGTAATTTTATGAAAATATTTCCTCTGAATAAAGAGCCTTGAATTCCAGAACAATTCTTTCACCCCTGAGGGGATTGCCTTCTATTTTTTCAACTTTCTAACAGAGAAACTTTGTTTTGGTACTCTTACCGACTGAGCTATACAGTCACGACCCACGATCCATACTAACAAGTTCACTTCTGGCTATACCTTTGTCCTGCTTTCAAAGCTGTCCTCTAAACACTGCGAGACTACCCTCCTGGCAGAGTGGCTCAGCCACAGCCTGTAGAAATTTTTCCAGAATGAATATTTTCTCTGCAGTGGAGTGAGTGCTGGTTTCGAAACTTCATCGCAAATTAAAACTGGTTATCTAAGACAGTTACGGGTTGGAATCTCGGTCTGGCACAAAGTTATGGTCTACCAGGGGGTTTCAAAAGCGCCTTTGTTTTAACGATTGTCATCCAAAATCACTTATCATATCGGTGAAACTCTCTTGTCCTATTTCATGATAGGACCAAACCAGCCGTACTTCGAATTTTTAAATGTTTTCTGGCAATCATATCTTGTTGCCCATTCCGGAAACAGCGATCATGTGAGACCCAACTCGCTTTATTTGTTCATGAGACCCAGAAGATATTAGATACAGGCTCCCAGGTAGATGCCATTTTCCTTGACTTCCGGAAGGCGTTCGATACAGTTTCGCACTGTCGCCTGATAAACAAATATCAGACCAGCTGTGTGGCTAGATTGAAGGGTTTTTAGCAAACAGAACACAGTATCAGTAATTAAAACTTCCGTCGTAGACTCACCTCACATGATGTTGCCCGCAGCTGGCAACGAAACGTCAGGGAGAAGTATTTCTATTATTGGACCACGGCCTCTTAGCCCGGAAGTTTTAATTACTGAAGACGCCGGCCGTGAAAGCCTACACGCTATGAGAACACAGTATGTTGTTCTCAATGGAGAGACGTCTACAGACGTTAAAGTAACTTCTGGCGTGCCACAGGGGAGTATTATGGGACCATTGCTTTTCACAGTATATATAAATGACCTAGTAGATAGTGTCGGAAGTTCCATGCGGCTTTTCGCGGATGATGCTGTAGTATACAGAGAAGTTGCAGCATTAGAAAATTGCAGCAAAATGCAGGAAGATCTGCAGTGGATAGGCACTTGATGCAGGGAGTGGCAACTGAGCCTTAACATAGACAAATGTAATGTATTGCGAATACATAGAAAGAAGGATCCTTTATTGTATGATTATGTGATAGCGGAACAAGCACTGTTAGCAGTTACTTCTGTGAAATATCTGGGAGTATGCGTGCGGAACGATTTGAAGTGGAATGATCATATAAAATTAATTGTTGGTAAGGCGGGTACCAGGTTGAGATTCATTGGGAGAGTCCTTAGAAAATGTAGTACATCAACAAAGGAGGTGGCTTACAAAACACTCGTTCGACCTATACTTGAGTATTGCTCATCAGTGTGGGATCCGTACCAGGTCGGGTTGACAGAGGAGATAGAGAAGATCCAAAGAAGAGCGGCACATTTCGTCACAGGGTTATTTGGTAAACGTGACAGCGTCACGGAGATGTTTAGCAAACTCAAGTGGCAGACTTTGCAAGAGAGGCGCTCTGCATCGCGGTGTAGCTTGCTGTCCAGGTTTCGAGAGGGTGCGTTACTGGATGAGGTGTCGATTATATTTCTTCCCCCTACTTATACCTCCCGAGGAGATCACGAATGTAAAATTAGAGTGATTCGAACGCACATGGAGTCTTTCCGGCAGTCGTTCTTCCCGCGAACCATACGCGACTGGAACAGGATAGGGAGGTAATGACAGTGGCACGTAAAGTGCCCTCCGCCACACACCGTTGGGTGGCTTGCGGACTATAAATGTAGATGTAGATGTAGATGTAGAAAGTGCAGCAGTCTACAGGGTGGTTATAATTAGACTTTCGCTACTTGTGCCAGAATAGACGGAAAACTACTTACCGTATGGGCATCGAACTTCACAGGAACGACGTTCAGACTGTGTGCTGCAGGATTTGCTTTGTTTGTAGTGTTAGTGTCATGACTTGCCGTTAGGCACCGTTGCTGGTAGGGCAACGTAGGGGTGCAACATTAGCATCAGTTTGCATTACAACTGCAGACGGTCAACACCGGTCTCGACAAAGTGAGCAGGGGTTTACTTGTAAAGCTGTTCCTCGGAGCAACAGCAATAACGCTGCTGGTCCTCGCAAGTATCGACGCATTAAAGGAATACGGAGAGGTCGTGTTTCCATTCCGGGATAGAAGAACATGATACGGAAGTTCGAGTTAAGAAAAATGACAAGACAGGCTTGAGCATTTATCGTCCAGTTACCTTACTGACATCTTTTTCAAGCATATTCGAAAAAGTAATGTATTCAAGAGTAGTGGCACACTTAAGTGGAAACAATTTACTTAGCGTATCACACATTCGATTCCTTAACGGACTGACTGAGAATGATGTTTATACATTCACTCATCAAATAGTACAAGCCGTAAATAATAATACATCTCCAGTCAGTGATCTTCCCAACGTGTTTGATTGTGTAGATTATGACACTCTCTCAGAAAAACTCAGAATACATGGAACGGATGGCTTTTCACAGAGCTGGTTTGAATTACATTTGACAGGCGGAATGCAAAAGATTGTGGCGAATAATTCAGACACTGTCAGAAACGTAGAAAATTTTAATGACTGAGGAACAAATCACAAAGGGAGTCCCACAGGGTGTAATTTTGAGACACTCCTATTCCTTATATGTGTTAATGACCTTACACTTAACAATCAACAAGCAAAATTAGCACAATCGAAGACGATACAAGTGTCATAAAAAAATCCATTAGAGAGAAAGCACCTGAAGAGTTGGTAAACGATATTTTCCAAAGCCTTATTAAGAGGTTTTCTGAAAATATACTCTCCCTAAATTTTGAAGAAACACACTACATTCAGTTCTGTACAACAAATAGAGTCATAACAACATTTGATGCAGAACATGAGCAAGAGCCAGAAAGTAGGATAGAAGTTTTCAAATTTTTGAGTGTACGTACTGATGACCTTTAAGGAGCATATTACTGAGCTTCTCAAACAATTAAGTTCACCTAAATTTGTTCTTCTTCTTGGAAACAAACCTATGAACCCAAAATGAGATTTTCACTCTGCAGCGGAGTGTGCGCTGATATGAAACTTCCTGACAGATTAAAACTGTATGCCAGACCGAGACTCGAACTCGGGACCTTTTCCTTTTGCGGACAAGTGCTCTACCAATTGAGCTAACCAAGCACGACTCACGCCCCGTCCTCACAGCTTTACTTCTGCAGGTACCTCGTCTCCTACCTTCCAAACTTTACAGAAGCTCTCCTGCGAACCTTGCAGAACTAGCACTCCTGAAAGAAAGGATATTGCGGAGATGTGGCTTAGCCACAGCCTGGGGGATTTCATATCACCGCACACTCCGCTGCAGAGTGAAAATCTCATTCTGGAAACATCCCCCAGGCTTTTGCTAAGCCATGTCTCCTCAATATCCTTTCTTTCAGGAGTGCTAGTTCTGCAAGGTTCGCAGGAGAGCTTCTGTAAAGTTTGGAAGGTGGGAGACGAGGTACCTGCAGAAGTAAAGCTGTGAGGACTGGGCGTGAGTCGTGCTTGGGTAGCTCAGTTGGTAGAGCACTTGCCCGTGAAAGGCAATGGTCCCGAGTTCGAGTCTCAGTCCGGCACACTTTTTTAATCTGCCAGGAAGTTTCAAACCTATGAACCTCCTGACATATTTTGTACATTTACACTTAATAATGTCGTACAGAATAATTCTCTAGGATAATTCATCGCTTATTGATAGCACAAAGGCAAGCAGTAAGAATAAATGTGTGTGAATTTCTAAGGAACCAAACTGCTGAGGTCATCGGTCCCTAGACTTACATACTACTTAAACTAACTTATGCTAAGAACAATACACACACCCATGCCCGAGGGAGGACTCGATCCTCCGACGGGGGTGGCCGCGCAGCAGTGACATGACGCCTCTAACCGTGCGGCCACTTCGCACGGCCAGTAAGAATAGACTGTGGTATTTAGCTACCGACACCATGCAGGTATCTCTTCCAGGAGCTAGGCATTTTAACTGCGCCGTCACAGTACATATATTTGCTAATGAAATTCGTCATAAATAATCCATCACAATTCGAGAAGAACAGTGACGTCCGTACCTAAAACACTTGAGGAAAAAAGAGGGAAAAATATCCTTTATTACTCATTGTTGTTATTACTGACAGTACCTGAGAAAGGAGATCCGTACGCAGCAACAGAAATTTTTTATCATTTACCCAATAACATAAAATGCCTGACAGGTAGCGGAGCAAATTTTAATTTCTCTTGGAAAGCTTCTTCTATTACACTGATAGAAAGGTAGCTGCATCAGTTGGTCGAATGGTTGGTTGGTCGGTCGGTTGGTTGGTTGGTTCGAGAGAGGGGACCAAACAACGAGGTCTTCAGTCCCATCGGTTAAGAAGAAGTCGGCCGTGCCCTTTCAAAGGGACGATCCTGACATTTGCCTGAAGCTATTTTGGGAAATCACCAAAACCTAAATCAGAATGGCCGGACGCGGTTCGAATCATCTCGAATGTATTAACCACTGCGCCACCTCACTCGGTTGCATTAATAGGACTAAAAATAAAATTGTGATCATTAACATTAGCACTAGTCATTATACAGGGTGTTACAAAAAGGTACGGCCAAACTTTCAGGAAACATTCCTCACACACAAATAAAGAAAAGATGTTATGTGGACATGTGTCCGGAAACGCTTAATTTGCATGTTAGAGCTCATTTTAGTTCTTCCACCTACGCTCAATGGAGCACGTTATCATGATTTCATACAGGATACTCTACCTGTGCTGCTAGAACATGTGACTTTACAAGAACGACACAACATGTGGTTCATGCACGATGGAGCTCCTGCACACTTCAGTCGAAGTGTTCGTACGCTTCTCAACAACAGACTCGGTGACCGATGGATTGGTAGAGGCGGACCAATTCCATGGCCTCTACGCTCTCCTGACCTCAACCCTCTTGACTTTCATTTATGGGGGCATTTGAAAGCTCTTGTCTATGCAACCCCGGTACCAAATGTAGAGACTCTTCGTGCTCGTATTGTGGACGGCTGTGATGCAATACGCCATTCTCCAGGACTGCATCAGCGCATCAGGGATTCCATGCGACGGAGGGTGGATGCATGTATCCTCGCTAACGGAGGACATTTTGAACGTTTCGTGTAACGAAGTGTTTGAAGTCACGCTGGTACTTTCTGTTGCTGCGTGTTTCCATTCCATGATTAATGTGATTTGAAGAGAAGTAATAAAATTAGCTCTAACATGGAAAGTAAGCGTTTCCGGACACATATCCGCATAACATATTTTCTTTCTTTGTGTGTGAGGAATGTTTCCTGAAAGTTTGGCCGTACCTCTTTGTAACACCCTGTATATCCCGTAAATCGATTCGTTCCACATGAGTTCGGTAAAAGAATCGTTCAGGTGATCTGTAGAACATGTAACTAACTACCTGCCGATTTGGAAATATATCCTGGAACAGGTAGATGGCCAATTGCGCTACAAATTGTTAAAGACGTTACTGTTGCCAGGGTCGAGAAAGTTCGACGCAACGTGCGATTTTCAGCCAGAGCACGAACTGTCTCAGGACAGCTGAACATTCCCTGGTCCACCGTTCGAAAAGTTCTGCGGACAGTTGTGAAGTAGTATCCAGGCAGTTGTGTGTGCTGATGGTCGTCACACTGAGCAACATTTGTAACCTCCAACGTAAACACGGTATGCATTGCTTCTTTCAATGTTTTAGTCGTTATTTTTCTTTCTCATGTCCGTGCAAATGTATCCACGAAGTTTCAAATGGCTCTGAGCACTATGGGACTTAACATCTGTGGTCATCAGTCCCCTAGAACTTAGAACTACTTAAACCTAACTAACCTAAGGACATCACACACATCCATGCCCGAGGCAGGATTCGAACCTGCGACCGTAGCAGTCGCGCGGTTCCGGACTGCGCGCCTAGAACCGCTAGACCACCGCGGCCGGCCACGAAGTTTCATTGTCAACGATTATACGACTTTTCATTGGGGCCCTCTCAAGTAGCGAAAGTTTAATTATAACCACCCCGTATAGGGTGTATCAGAAAGTACTTAACAACTCTGTAATTCGTGCAAACTCATTCACATGGCTTACAGACATAGTCTTGGTGCCACGTTCTTATTGATACACTTCGTTTATTACCACGCGACTATTCGGAACTCGTTAGCGCTGCAGGTTGCCTATCTAAGGACTTCCAGGGACAAGAAAAACGTTATGTTCAAAATTTCGAATAATTATTAACCGTTTATAAAAATTTAAAATGCTTTCGTAATCTACTAACTAAAAAGAATAATCTTATGTTACAATAAGACAAGTATTTCAATTATAAACTGTGCGTTTGTCTTGAGCCAGCGAAACTGACGGTGCGCAAATACACTGGGCTTAATCATCTAGTATTTGAGAATGAGAGGACTTAGCAACACCCAAAGAACTTTATACATAATTTTAGACTTTTGTGAAATTTTTCTCGTTGACGCTCTCCACCCCCCTCTCACCCCCCCCCCCCTCACCCTCCCCCCCCACCCCCCCAAAAAAGTTATCGTTTACTACGTTTTCGACGTTTATACAGTCAAACTTCAGCATCAAACATGACGTTTTAATTTATTACTTCTTTACTAATAACTCTATTCGCCATACACTTTGCAGACAGGATCTACATATATCACTGAGTGAGATCTATATATATCTACATATATCACAATTACATAATTGTACTACATGTAGTTCAGGAGAAATAACGTCAGAAACATCGAAATGCGTGAAAAACTAGCTTTTACTGAAAAATACCTAGAATACATTCATCTAGTGTTCCAAATTAAACCACTTCAAGCCTAATTTCAAACCATTTCGAAACTTTTTCTCGCTTGCATGTTTAACGTTATATTATTAAAACTTCAATCTATTTCTAAAGTAATCATACATTTGAAGCTATTTTACATATTGGAGCCCCCTTTCTTTGAAGCACCAAGGGTTTACTGATACTCCAGAGGATGACGGACAAGTGTTGCCTAACGAGTTGTGTTGCACTTTTAAGTGTTCTATTGGTAAAACTCCATCTACCTCGAAATAAAACTTTGGGGCCGTATAGTGCAACCTGTAACTGACGCCATATGCTTAGCTGTAGTGCTGGACTACACATCGCGCTAGTCGAAACACAGGAGGAATTAACAGAGAAAACATACGAAAAAATGACTAAGAATGCTGGTGCGGTCGCTGCCCAGAAGCGTCACATTCCCCACCACGATCGTCACATGTACCAGGTTCGAATATATATCCGTGGCTGCCTGGCTATAGAATGAGATAGGAGATATCTCCGTTCAGCTTGAAGATTAAGCAGGCCGACAGAAACTAAATTTATGAACGAAATAACATACGAGTATACTAATCAACTGAGGGAAAGTATTAAAAAACTAACACAAATCACAAATATACAGATTTACTAACCTCAACCTGGTCAACAGTGAGTGCGCACTCTTCAATGATGGTCAACTGATTTAAAATAGTAATAAGACACGTCTAACTTCAGCGACTCTATCAGAATCCAATAGAAGCGGTCGCAATGGTTCTCGACATATAAAGTTGAAAGCTTCGTTCCTGTTCTGTTTCAGAACCGATGAGTGTAAGTGCAAATCTCGCTATAAAGTAAATCTTCGACCATACAAGACAAGTGAGTGCAATGCGCGTTGTTTTCCTTGAATTCTTAATATACCGGGTGATCAAAAAGTATAAATTTGAAAACTGAATAAATCACGGAATAATGTAGATAGAGAGGTACAAATTGACACACATACTTGGAATGACATGGGGTTTTATTAGAACCAAAAAAATACAAAAGTTCAAAAAATAACCGACAGCCGGCGCTTCATCTGATCAGAATAGCAATAATTAGCATTACAAAGTAAGATAAAGCAAAGATGATGTTCTTTACAGGAAATGCTCAATATGTCCACCATCATTCCTCAACAATAGCTGTAGTCGAGGAATAATGTTGTGAACAGCACTGTAAATCATGTCCGGAGTCATGGTGAGGCATTGGCGTCGGATGTTGTCTTTCAGGATCCCTAGAGATGTCGGTCGATCACGATACACATGCGACTTCAAAGCCAATAATCGCACGGACTGAGGTCTGGGAACCTGGAAGGCCAAGCATGACGAAAGTGGCGGCTGAGCACACGAACATCACCAAACGACGCGCGCAAGAGATCTTTCACACGTCTAGCAATATGGGGCGGAGCGCCATCCTGCATAAACATCGTACGTTCCAGCAGGTATTTATCAACCAGGCTGGGGATGATGCGATTCTGTAACATATCGGCGTACCTCTCACCCGTCACGGTAGCAGTTACAAAATCAGAATCACGCATTTCATCGAAGAAAAAAGGCCCGATAGCGGTAGATGTGGTAAATTCAACCCATACCGTGACTTTCTCGTCGTGCAATGGAGTTTCCACGACAGTTCTAGGATTTTCGGTAGCCTAAATTCTGCAGTTGTGGGCGTTGACAGACCCTCGGAGCATGAAATGAGCTTCGTCGGTCCACAACACGTTACTCAACCAATCGTCATCTTCCGCCATCTTTTGAAACGACCACACCGCAAATGCCCTCCGCTACAATAAATCACCAGGTAACAGTTCATGATGGCGATGGATTTTGTACGGATAGCATCGGAGGGTACGCCTCAGTGCCAACCAATCGTCATCTTCCGCCATCTTTTGAAACGACCACACCGCAAATGCCCTCCGCTACAATAAATCACCAGGTAACAGTTCATGATGCCGATGGATTTTGTACGGATAGCATCGGAGGGTACGCCTCAGTGCCAACCAAACAGTAGTGTATGGACTGCCGGTGCGACGTGCGACTGCACGTGTGCTGACTTCCCCGTGCATAGACGAACCCGCTACAGTCTCCATTTCTTTCTGAACTGTCTCAGCAGCATTACGCCTTGTGCTCGGTCGGCCACTACGGGGTCTATCGTCTAAACAACCCGTGGCTTCGAACTTCGAAATCATTCTCGCCACAGTTGCATTTGTCAACGGACCTTTACCCGTTCGAGTCCCCTTGCTATGGCGATAGGATCGTAACGCTGAACTAGCACATTCCTCATTCTGATAGTATAGCTTCACTAAAAGCGCCTTTTCAGGTAACGTCAACATGCTGCGACTGCTGGCGCATCTGATTCTCTCTCTCATTACAGCTCCTTTTATACACGATTGTCGTGCGCAGTCACTGACATTTCGCTGTACAGCGCCATCTGTAGGACATTTTGTGAACTTTGTTTTTTTTTGTTCTAATAAAACCCCATGTCATTCCAAGCGTGTGTGTCATTTTTTACCTCTCTATCTACATTATTCCGTGGTTTATGAAGTTTTCAAATTTATACTGACTTTTTGATCACCCGGTAAATCGTTGGGTTTGACCACTATGTACAACGATAACGTCGTCACAGCGCACACAACAAGCTTAGGTTGTGCCAGGTTGTCTTTGTTATCAGTTGGTCTCCTAGCCGTGCAAAAGTTGTTCGGCAGTGTAAAAGATCTTGGTATCTAAATCAAGACTGAGATTAACAGATATTTATTTGTTCTGACAATAAAACTTAACAGGGAACAAAGTTATTTATAACACAAATCTAACTACAAAAGGACGCTAATCCCGTGTGGAGGTGCCAAAAAGTATGGAAGACTGTACGTAGAAAGCGCAACGAGATCTGCTCACGTGAGCGGCTTGTGAACTCAAAGTTAACGATACAAGAAGATATCACATATTGTAACCAAACTGTGCAACACAAGTGAGCAAGTAGCGAGCTGTTCAGAATGTAGATAGTGGATCACGAAACGTAGGTCTCCCTCCTCCACAACTATCTACTTAGGCGGTTCAACGCTAATACCAACGTGACGGACTAGAATATCGCTTGTTTCATGGGGAAAAAAGAAGAGACTGGGGAAACACTGCAGAAACTCCCCACTCTTGGCATGCAAAGCGCACATTAACAATTAATATGCTGATACTAGCGTGGAGCAGTGACCCATCGATTGGTAGGCTTCTCTGTGACAAGCACAGGAGTGGAATGACTCAATTCGATTGGGTGAAGAAATTTTGGTGTGAAAGCAATGGACCTTTCCACACTGGTTGGCCGTCGTCTTGGAGTTTCATCCTTTGATTTCCTTGTCATCGCTTTGCTACAGAACTATTGAACATATCCTGAGTTAGAATACAGTAAATTTCCTTGAGGCCAAAAAACTTCTGTCCACGAGTCATCACGGTTTTAAAAAACATTGCTTGTGCGAAACGCATTTGCTCTTTTCTCACATCATATACTGCGAACAATGAATGAAGGGCAACAGGCAGATTCCATATTTCTAGATTTCAGAAAAGCATTTGACACTTCAGACTGTCAGTGAAGGTACCACCATATGGAATAGGTTCGCAGATATATGAGTGGCTTGTTAAGTAATAAAAACGAGTACGTTATCCTCGATGACAAGCATTCATCAGACGCAAGGATATCATGATAAGTGCCACGAGAAGTATGATAAGGCCTGTATCATCTTCTACATACATAAATGATCTGTCGGATAGGATTGACAGCAGTCTGTGGTTGTTTGCCGATGATTCTGTGCTGTCATCGTTGAGTAACTGTAGGAGAATACAAAATAGACAAAATTCAAAAATGTGTGTGTGTGAATTCCTAAGGGACTAAACTGCTTAGGTCATCGGTCCCTATACTTACATTCTACTTAAACTAACTTACGCTAACAACAACACACACACCAATGCCCGAGGGAGGACTCGAACCTCCGGCGGGAGGGGCCGCGCAGACTGTGACATGGCGCCTCAGACCACGCAGCCACTCAGCGCGGCAGACTAAATTCTTAGTTGGTATAGTAAAAAGAAGATAGATCAACTCAAAATGTACATAAAATGAGAGTTAATGCAATTGAGTAGGGAAAAAAAACCTTTAATGTTCCAATACCGCATGGCACTGTCCTGTATGACACAGTCACGTTGTCTAAATATCCGTGCATAACTTTGCAAAGCGATATGAAATGGATCAACAATGTGAGGATTGTGGCAGGGAGGGCGAATGGTCGACTTCGGTTTATTGAGAGAATTTTGGGAAACTGTGGTTCATCTGTAAAGGAGACCACATATACGACACTAGTGCGACCTACTCACGCGTACTGATCGAGTGTTTGGGACCCACACAGGGTCGTATTAGAGGACATAAAAGCAATTCAGAGCCGGGCTACTAGATAAGTTCAAGCAAAGCACAAATATTACGTAGATGCTACTGGAACTCAAATGGGAATCCCGGGTAAGAAGGCGACGTTATTTTCGAGGAACACTGTTGAGAAAATTTAGGTATATGGCATTTGGAGCTGACTGCAGGACGATTCTAATGTCGCCAACATACATTTCGCGTAAGGGCCACGAAGAAATTGGGGCCCATACAGAGATCATATAGATAGTCGTTTTTCCCTCGTTCTGTTTGCGAGAGGAACAGAAAAGCAACTTCAGCAGCTTCAACACCATACCACAGATCATCAAGAGTAATGACTGGCGTATTGTGACGAGCCAGTTGCTCGGCCACCATTGACCAGACGTTTCCAATTGGTGAGAGATCTGGAGAATGTGCTGGTCAGGGCAGCAGTCGAACATTTTCTGTATCCAGAAAGGCCCGTACAGGACCTGCAACATGCGATCGTGCATTATCCCGCTGAAATGTAGGTTTCTCATGGATCGAATGAAGGGTAGAGCCACGGGTGGTAACACATCTGAAATGTAACGTCCACTGTTCAAAGTGCCGTCAATGCGAAAAAGAGGTGACCGAGAGGTGTAACCAATGGCACCCCATACCATCACGCCGGGTGTTACGCCAGTATGGCGATGACAAATACACGCTTCCAATGTGCGTTCACCGCGATGTCACCAAACACGGATGCGACCATCATGATGCTGTAAATAGAACCTGGATTCATCCGAAAAAATGACGTTTTGCCATTCGTGCACCCAGGTTCGTCGTTGAGTACACCATCGCAGGCGCTCCTGTCTGTGACGCAGCGTCGAGGGTAACCGCTGCCATGGTCTCCAAGCTGATAGTCCATGCTGCTGCAAACGTCGTCGAACTGTTCGTGCAGATGGTTGTTGTCTTGCAAACGTCCCCATCTGTTGACACAGGGATCGAGACGTGGCTGCACGATCCGTTACAGCCATGCGGAAAGATGCCTGTCATCTCGACTGCTAGTGATACGAGGCCGTTGGGATCCAGCACGGCGTTCCGTATTACCCTCCTGAACCCACCGATTCCATATTCTACTAACAGTCGACCAACGCGAGCAGCATTGTCGCGATACGATAAACCGCAATCGCGATAGGCTACAATCCGACCTTTATCAAAGTCTGAAACGTGATGGTACGCATTTTTCCTCCTTAAACGAGGCATCACAGCAACGTTTCACCAGACAACGCCGTTCAACTGCTGTTTGTGTTTGAGAAATAGGTTGGAAACTTTCCTCATGTCAGCACGTAGTAGGTGTAGCCACCGGCGCCAACCTTGTGTGAATGCTCTAAAAAGCTAATTATTTGCATATCACAGCATCTTCTTCCTGTCGGTTAAAGTTCACGTCTGTAGCACGTCATCTTCGTGGTGTAGCAATTTTAGTGGCCAGTAGTATATATTAAAATATTTTCTTGTACATTCCAATAGCTGATTACAAAATTTCATTAGCTTACACAACTTAGTAGAAGGTGGCGCGATTATTTGTTGCCACCGTAACACCAGAATGAAGAAAGAAACAGGTCGCTGTTTTCCTAAGTAAGCAAGCACTGTAACCGTCTGTGAAGCACTCGTGACAGTTGATACCATACTATCCGATACCACCAAGCGCGGAGACGCGGTATTTATCACGCCAGACTGGTATCCAGAGTCTGGTTCGAATAATTGTCTAGCCTTCTTGGATTCGGCTTCCAACGGCTGACTTGGATTACTATATAAGATTTCCAGGAAGATTCCCCACCTAATTCTCCGACTCTAATGACTTTAAAGTACTGATTGTTGTTCCTCCCGTGTCAACATTCAACGGGATCAAGTTAAACATAAAACATAAAACCGTTCTTTTGATACTACCTTCCACTTCTGCTCCATTTGTAGGCAGTTTAACATGACTAGTGTTCTTCCTCTGTAATTTTATATATTCCTCGTCGCGTTTTTCAGTTTGCATGTAAAGGTTAATCTCAGTGACTATAGCATGGATTTTTATGTTTTCACTAATAGATGGACTGATTCAGGAGGTATGTTTATGTACATAATTTATTACCACTACACCATACGAGTCGTCTGCCTATAGGTACTTACCGCTACTAGACCGAAGCTGGGGCGGGTCGCTGGATTTATACACTGGAGCGCCAAAGAAACTGGTATTGGCACATATTCAAATACAGAGATGTGTAGAGAGGTAGAAGACGGCGCTGCGGTCGGCAACGCCTATATAGGACAAGTGTCTGGCCCAGTTCAAATGGTTCAAATGGCTCTGAGCACTATGAGACTTAACATCTGAGGTCATCAATCCCCTAGAACTTAGAACTACTTAAACCTAACTAACCTAAGGACATCACACACATCCGTGCCCGAGGCAGGATTCGAACCTGCGACCGTAGCAGTCTCGCGGTTCCGGACTGAAGCGCCTAGAACCGCTTGGCCACATCGGCCGGCTCTGGCCCAGTTGTTAGATCGGGTACTGCTGCTGTAATGGCAGATTATCAAGATTTAAGTGAGTTTGAACGTGGTGATATGGTCGGCGCACGAGCGATGGGACACCGCATCTCCGAGGTAGCGATGAAGTGGGGACTTTCCCGGACGACCATTACATGAGTGTACCGTCAATACCAGGAATCCGGTAAAATATCAAATCTCCCATAACGCTGCGGCCGGAAAAAGATCCTGCAAGAACAGGACCAATGACGCCTGAAGAGAGTCGCTCAGCGTGACAGAAGTGCAGCCCTTCCACAAATTGCTGAAGATTGCAATTCTGGGCTATCAACGTGTGTCAGCGTGCGAACCACTCAAGGAAACGTCATCGATATAGGCTTTCGGAGCCGAAGGCCCACTCGTGTACCCTTCATGGCTGTGCGACGCAAAGCTTTACGCCTCGCCTGGGCCCTTTAACACCCACATCGGACTGTTGATGACTGAAAACATGTTTCCTGGTCGGAGGAATCTCTTTTCAAATTGTATCGAGCGAGTGGACGTGTACAGGTATGGAGACAAAATTATGAATCCATGGACCCTGCATGTCAGCACGGGACTGTTCAAGCTGGTGGATGGTCTGTAATGGTATGGGGAGTGTGCAGTTGGAGTGATATAGGACCCCTTATATAGATACGACTCTGACAGGTGCATCCATTCATGTCCATTGCGCATTCCGACGGCCTTGGGCAGTTCCACACGTCCATAATTGCTACAGAATGGCCCCAGGAACACTCTTCTGAGTTTAAACACTTGCGCTGGCCACGAAACTCCATGGACATGAACATTATTGAGCATATTTGGCATGCCTTGCAAAGTGCTGGAGAAGAGATCTCCACCCCCTTTTACTCTTACGGATTTATGGACAGCCCTGCAGGATCCATTGTGTCAGTCCCCTCCAGCACTGCTTCAGACACTTGTCGAGTCCATGCCACGTCGCGTTGCGGAACTTCTACGTGCTCGCGGGGGCCCTACACGATATTAGGGAGATGTACCAGTTTCTTTGGCTCTTCAGTGTACATTAATGACTTAGCGGATAGTGTTCGTTGCGTCTCAGGTTTTAGCAAAATGATGTACTAGACCAGGGCTGGCCACGGCGTGCCAAACTTCACCTGTGTAGGGTGTGTGAGCCCAGCCTGTCTCTGATTTGCCCGTCCTTCTTGGAAGTATCCGAAACAGGATGACATTTCACACAGTTTCTCACTGCACCGTATTTTGGTCGATAGAACACTCTTCAGTTCGGCAGACTCAAGGTGTCAGCGCTCTTTAGCCTTTGTTACGTCTTCCTGGTATGAATGACGTTCACAGGTTCAGTGGCTGCTTGCACAAGGAGAGGCAGTCTAGTGATCCATCGTCGTAACACTTTAAAAATGAATGGGAACGACAGAAGAGAGTGATGAGAATGCTCGATAAATGTCATGCAGTCGCTTAATAGGCACGTACTGCATAATTGCTATGAAACGACACTACAATACGTTGCAGAAAGAATTTAAACATGTAGTTGACAGTGAAAGAGCAAAAAGTTATAACCATCGACTGACGGAATTAAGTGTTCTGTGTGTTTACGAGCACTCTGTGCTAAATTTGCAGGCATGGAGAACGTGAACAAATTTGTACTAAGGATAGTAAAATTTCTGTAGTCGCACGTATTATTCCACTATCAGTTTGAACAATTTTCGAGGTAACTGAACGAAGAGTATGGAGTCTTTCTATATTACTGCGAAGTCCGTTGGTTAAGCCAGAGGAATTGTCGATTAAAAAAAAAGGTTCAAATGGCTCTAAGCACTATGGGACTTAACACCTTAGGTCATCAGTCCCCTAGAACACAGAACTACTTAAACCTAAATAACCTAAGGACATCACACACATCCGTGCCCGAGGCAGGATTCGAACCTGCGACCGTAGCAGTCGCGCGGTTCCGGACTGAAGCGCCTAGAAACGCTCGGCCACGGCGGCCGGCGTCGATTTAAAACTCGCTATTTATCAAGCTATGAAGGAGAAAGAAGTGCAAGAACGAAAATTAGAACATCCGGAATGGATTGCAGACCTCACATTTTAAGTGTAGTTGTCTCCACATTACACATGAGAAGCAACTTCTTTCCGATTTGATGGGGATACATTTCAGAAGAAAATCGCGTGACAGAAGGGATACACTCGTGACAAATACAGTCCAGTTCCCTAAGCTCACTGCCTTTAAAGAAAACGTGATGTTTGAGGAATTCACTGTGGCTTTGAAAGAATTACAAGGGTAGTCTCCTAAACGTTTTGATGACACATCATACATCTGTAATCGAGACCGTTTGTCGTTCCAGTTGAAAGCACACCTGTAACTGATTGAACTGCAAGCTAAGTCCCGTTTTAGCTTCCTTCAGGTAGTTTCCAAGTTTTCATAATGAGGTTGCGAATGTGTTACATTTCGATCAGCATATGTGTGTGAAAGACGTTTTTCTCGAATATGAAACTAAATAATTGATGATTACGTGTCAACGTCAGTGAGAAAGTTTGTGAAACTGTGTCTGTTCGTATTCCAACAGTTCGTATTAGATAAAAATTGTATTATGTCTTAAGCGCTCCAAAATATTTTAAAAATACTGAAAATTTGTGTTGTTTTTGGTTTGTGTTGTTGAGAAATATGAAATATAAAACCAAATCGCAGGAAGGCCTACTGAATTGCAATTTAAATGAAGCGCGTTTGCAGTTTCCCCTTCTTCTCCCTCCTCGCGATCAGACAGTGTGACGTGGCGGAGGGGGAAGTGTCCCATTGAGGCTGAGCTCTATTCGTGAGTCGAATTCTTGGCCCCCTGCATTAGACTGTAAGTAAATTCTGTTTGGGAGTAGTTTTATATAGAGCCATGAGGTGGAAGATTGATCTTGAAGTTTTGGAAAAAAAAATTTTTGGAAAAATTTGTGGTAAGGTCTTATGAGACCATTCTGCTGAGGTCATCGCATTACTTAATATAACTTAAACTAACTGACGCTAAGGACAACATACACACCCATGCCCGAGGGAGGACTCGAACCTCCGACGGATGGAGCCACGCGGACCGCGACAAGGCGTCTCAGACCTCGCGGCTACCCCTTTCGGCTTTTAGTTTTCTTAGCGGCATCTCTCGAGATGTACGGCTGCTACTTTTGACAGTCTGCCGGTTAAGATTTATCAACATTTCTTTTGCTCCCTATCGGCACTGAATCAAGTCTGTGGCCGTTGTATCTTCCTTGCTTTTGTACATGCGGCTTCCCCTGATACTGGACCCGTAAACTTTAGCAGTAGTCAAGTATAGAACACACTAGTGTTTTGAATGACTTTTCATTTTTAGACGAACAACAGTTGCCCAGTATCCTACAGATAAATCGTAGCCTAATGTTTACTTTAGCCACTTCTGTGTGACTACATATCGCAAAGCCTGAGACGCAGCTAACACTGTCCGCTAAGTCATTGACGATTAATATGAACAGAAATGGTGATATTAAACATCCCTTGGGTACTCCAGATATTAATTCAGTGTCTGCAGATGATTCTCCCTCTAGTGATAACCTGCTGTGTCCGGGACGTCAATAAATTTCCGATCCAGTCACAAAACTGGATAGATATTCCACAGCTTTACTGTATGATTAAATGATGATGGCGTCCTCTTGGGTAAAATATTCCGGAGGTAAAATAGTCCCCCATTCGGATCTCCGGGCGGGGACTACTCAAGAGGACGTCGTTATCAGGAGAAAGAAAACTGGCATTCTACGGATCGGAGCGTGGAATGTCAGATCCCTTAATCGGGCAGGTAGGTTAGAAAATTTAAAAAGGGAAATGGATAGGTTAAAGTTAGATATAGTGGGAATTAGTGACGTTCGGTGGCAGGAGGAAGAAGACTTTTGGTCAGGTGATTACAGGGTTATAAATACAAAATCAAATAGGGGTAATGCAGGAGTAGGTTTAATAATGAATAAAAAAATAGGAGTGCGGGTTAGCTGCTACAAACAGCATAGTGAACGCATTATTGTGGCCAAGATAGACACAAAGCCCATGCCTACTACAGTAGTACAAGTTTATATGCCAACTAGCTCTGCAGATGATGAAGAAATTGAAGAAATGTATGACGAGATAAAAGAAATTATTCAGGTAGTGAAGGGAGACGAAAATTTAATAGTCATGGGTGACTGGAATTCGTCAGTAGGAAAAGGGAGAGAAGGAAACATAGTAGGTGAATATGGATGGGGGGGAAGAAATGAAAGAGGAAGCCGCCTTGTAGAATTTTGCACAGAGCATAACATAATCATAGCTAACACTTGGTTCAAGAATCATAAAAGAAGGTTGTATACCTGGAAGAATCCTGGAGATACTAAAAGGTATCAGATAGATTATATAATGGTAAGACAGAGATTTAGGAACCAGGTTTTAAATTGTAAGACATTTCCAGGGGCAGATGTGGATTCTGACCACAATCTATTGGTTATGAACTGCAGATTGAAACTGAAGAAACTGCAAAAAGGTGGGAATTTAAGGAGATGGGACCTGGATAAACTGAAAGAACCAGAGGTTGTACAGAGTTTCAGGCAGAGCATAAGGGAACAATTGACAGGAATGGGGGAAATAAATACAGTAGAAGAAGAATGGGTAGCTCTGAGGGATGAAGTAGTGAAGGCAGCAGAGGATCAAGTAGGTAAAAAGACGAGGACTAATAGAAATCCCTGGGTAACAGAAGAAATATTGAATTTAATTGATGAAAGGAGACAATATAAAAATGCAGTAAATGAAGCAGGCTAAAAGGAATACAAACGTCTCAAAAATAGGATCGACAGGAAGTGCAAAATGGCTAAGCAGGGATTGCTAGAGGACAAATGTAAGGATGTAGAGGCTTGTCTCACTAGGGGTAAGATAGATACTGCCTACAGGAAAATTAAAGAGACCTTTGGAGAGAAGAGAACCACTTGTATGAATATCAAGAGCTCAGATGGCAACCCAGTTCTAAGCAAAGAAGGGAAGGCAGAAAGGTGGATGGAGTATATAGAGGGTTTATACAAGGGCGATGTACTTGAGGACAATATTATGGAAATGGAAGAGGATGTAGATGAAGATGAAATGGGAGATAAGATACTGCGTGAAGAGTTTGACAGAGCACTGAAAGACCTGAGTCGAAACAACGCCCCGGGAGTAGACAACATTCCATTAGAACTACTGATGGCCTTGGGAGAGCCAGTCATGACAAAACTCTACCATCTGGTGAGCAAGATGTATGAGACAGGCGAAATACCCACAGACTTCAAGAAGAATATAATAATTCCAATACCAAAGAAAGAAGGTGTTGACAGATGTGAAAATTACCGAACTATCGGTTTAATAAGTCACAGCTGCAAACTACTAACGCGAATTCTTTACAGACGAATGGAAAAACTGGTAGAAGCGGACCTCGGGGAAGATCAGTTTCGATTCCGTAGAAATGTTGGAACACGTGAGGCAATACTAACCTTACGACTTATCTTAGAAGAAAGATTAAGAAAAGGCAAACCTACGTTTCTAGCATTTGTAGACTTAGAGAAAGCTTTTGATAACGTTAACTGGAATACTCTCTTTCAAATTCTGAAGGTGCTAGGGGTAAAATACAGGGAGCGAAAGGCTATTTATAATTTGTACAGAAACCAGATGGCAGTTATAAGAGTTGAGGGGCATGAAAGGGAAGCAGTGGATGGGAAAGGAGTGAGACAGGGTTGTAGCCTCTCCCCGGTGTTATTCAATCTGTATATTGAGCAAGCAGTAAAGGAAACAAAAGAAAAATTCGGAGTAGGTATTAAAATTCATGGAGAAGAAGTAAAAACTTTGAGGTTCGCCGATGACATTGTAATTCTGTCAGAGACAGCAAAGGACTTGGAAGAGCAGTTGAACGGAATGGACAGTGTCTTGAATGGAGGATATAAGATGAACGTCAACAAAAGCAAAACGAGGATAATGGAATGTAGTCAAATTAAATCGGGTGATGCTGAGGGTAATTAGATTAGGAAATGAGACACTTAAAGTAGTAAAGGAGTTTTGCTATTTAGGGAGCAAAATAACTGATGATGGTCCAAGTAGAGAGGATATAAAATGTAGACTTGCAATGGCAAGGAAATCGTTTCTGAAGAAGAGAAATTTGTTAACATCGAGTATAGATTTAAGTGTCAGGAAGTCGTTTCTGAAAGTATTTGTATGGAGTGTAGCCATGTATGGAACTGAAACATGGACGATAACCAGTTTGGACAAGAAGAGAATAGAAGCTTTTGAAATGTGGTGCTACAGAAGAATGCTGAAGGTAAGGTGGGTAGATCACGTAACTAATGAGGAGGTATTGAATAGGATTGGGGCGAAGAGAAGTTTGTGGCACAACTTGACTAGAAGAAGGGATCGGTTGGTAGGACATGTTTTGTGGCATCAAGGGATCACAAATTTAGCATTGGAGGGCAGCGTGGAGGGTAAAAATCGTAGAGGGAGACCAAGAGATCAATACACTAAGCAGATTCAGAAGGATGTAGGTTGCAGTAGGTACTGGGAGATGAAGAAGCTTGCACAGGATAGAGTAGCATGGAGAGCTGCATCAAACCAGTCTCAGGACTGAAGACCACAACAACAACAACGGGTACTCCAGATATTACTTCAGTGTCTGCAGATGATTCTCCCTCTAGTGATAACGTGCTGTGTCCGGGACGTCAATAAATTTCCAATCCAGTCACAAAAGTGGATAGATATTCCACAGAAAGTACTTTCCTTAAAATGCTGCTTGAAAGTCTTGAATCAGCAAAGCAGCTTGATTTTTTTTTTGTCCATGGCACTGTGGCTATCACGAAAAAAGCATGAGAGTTAAACTTCGCATGATCGATGTTTTCGGAAACCATGCTAATTTCCACAGTTGTTTTAAGACTATTTTGTTCCAGGTAGGTCGTAATGTTTGAACCCAGAACCTGCCCATCCCTCTCGTAAACATTTCTCCACAGAGTAGAGCGCAAAAAAAAAAAAAATTGTCAAAAATTTACTTTTGATGCATCGTCGACCTGTGGTAAGAGAGGCAGGTTATTTTCTATTGATATGGCACGATATTTTTTCCATCTTATAATTATATTTTAAGCTGTCGTCTTATTTTCCTATGAATGTTGATTCTCTTGGTCCAAAATTGTACTGTCAATAGTACGTTCAAACCACACATACCATCTTATTAAGCTTCTATTTATCTTATTGTATGATAATAGGACCATAGCCAAAAGCTTTCAGCCTGTCACAATAGTAGCTGTATTTGCAACATCTGTCACTTTGGAACTGGTTTCCGTCACGTCACACGCCAAAAAAAAAGAAAAGAAAAAAAATTGCGATTGCAGTACTGAAATATTTTACCAGCAGCTGTCCTCAGAAAGCATCACCAGATTTAAATACGTGGTTCACAAGCTATAAAATACCCAAAAATGTAAAAAAAATGTAATACGTGTGAATTTTCGTAATAAGTAAGAAAATGTAGAAATAAAGCTTAATTGTGACATGTAAGCTGTTGTAAAATAACACAAAGGGCGTCCTTGCGCTTTAGTATGATATATACTAATTTCATGTTCACCGCCTTGCTAACAGCCATATTTGTGAGCTAATACAGAAAAAGAAATGTACTGAGAAAAAATTGAAATTAAAATGAAACTGCAGTAGATTAAAAAGAACCAGCAGCCTTGCCTAAAATGCTTTTAAGTAAATAAGAAAATTCCTTGGTCTGCTGTCGGATTATGAGTACGTTAATCTGCCATTGCGTGAAGAACATCTTGTGCATATGCACTACGATCTCTAAGAAACAAATGGCTGGGTTCCCAATGGAAACTGAAACCTACAGGAAATGTGATGCAGACAATCGCTCATATACTATCTCATGTAAGTTAAATAAATCATTGTCTGTGTATCAGATATACATTGTTTCTCAATGAGGTATCGATAGCAATGTTTGTTAACTAGCTTCTGACATTGCACACCGATTCTGCGCTGAAAGTTACTACTTGTGTAAAAATTTTAAGATAAAAGAGACTTAACTATTATAAGCAAAATGACACCGTGGATACCCAGTTTCACTTGCATATTTCTCGAAGATAACTTATTTTCGTATTATCTTTTTACAAATACCGTTATATTTGTTTTAAAGTACTTATTAATTGGGTAATTTGTGTACAGCATTGTCGTAGATAATAACCGTGACCTCTGGGGCAGTCCATTATCTCTTCCAGTCGTACAAGATGACTTTTCTGTACGAATATAAATTCGAAAACGACAAAGATATTTGTCATTGTCGCCTTGAATTGTGATTTATCCCATGGCCTAACGTGCTTACTGCAATTGAAAATTAAAAAAAATTACTGACAGTCCCTGACCTCTGCCCGTCGTGTAAGCCGGGACAAATATTCCGAATACAAACAACACTTTTGGACAAATGGGAATGAATATACAAGGATGTATCATAAATTCGCGATTATTATTTTACGTCCTTCGGTTCATTTTAAAAGATCTTTTCTCTTCATTTTCACAACTACCCTTATCAGAACGACTACATTTATTCTAAAAACTGTCATTATTTAAAACTACAAACTTGCGAAAGTTTCGCACGAGTTCCCTTTTAAGTATTTAAATTATAACAGGATTGAGTATATTGTGACTGAACCAATACAATAAACTAACGAAAACGCTTCTATGTACAAAAGAATAAGATAACTCGTTTTGTTAGAGAACTGGTGACCTATTGTCCTCCGGAAGTGAGACGTCATTTACCATAATTGTGTTAGTCGAAGACGATGTGGGTATCCCTAAAATAACACAGGATCACAAATTTCCAAGCGGATCACGTCTTCCGTAAACCATCTGTCAAACATTATTTGCATTCTACATCTAAAATCGGCTTTATGTTAATTGTTTTGTTACAGTAATATTACGGTGTTCTCGACGCAAAACAACGTCAGCTCACATGCAATTTAAATGCATCGTTCAGTGACATTCGATTTTTATCGACAATTCATCTCAATAAAGATGAATTTACGTTAATAATCGGGACTCTATAGATATTATCACATAAAATCTGACACCGTACAGCTGTTACACGTGTATCGATCCGCTGTACTTAATAACATGCTATAAATATCTTGACGTTTCATTTCTTGCAATGTAATATGGAGCACTGGACATCATCGCTATTGATCATTTCCTCTAAGAGTTAGTAAAGGTGTAAGAGACAACCAAGTAAAAACGAAATAGATGGGAAAAAAGTAGGTAAACTGTTTATTATTTCAAAAGTAAGTGCTATAACTGTTAATACATGTTGGCGAGGTTCTTTTGAGTACGCTGCAGAAGTATCGCTGGGAAGCCGTTACACGTCTTCCGTTAAGTCCCGATCTCTACTCATGTGATTTCCATATTTTTGGAGCTCTGAATATAGATATTCGTGGCTGTCGATTTGCTTCGAAGAGGTGTACCCCTGGGCACAATCATGGTCCATAGGCAATCGCAACAGTTTTTCATGAAGGCCTTGACCGTCATGGCCCACAATGGAATAAATGTAATTACAGTTATGGCGATTACTTTTAAAATAATAGTTTGCTTACTTTTCATCCATTTGTCTCGTTGCCAGACGTCTCCCAGTAGTGCACAGAAATATGGGCATCACATAGCGTGGGGTCCGCGTGAATATAGCGGCAAACAGGACTGGCCCCGCAATACGAGGCAGTTCAAGGAACGGGAAAAGACGCGCGCGCGCGCGCGCGTGTGTGTGTGTGTGTGTGTGTGTGTGTGTGTGTGTGTGTGTGTGTGTGTGTGTGCGCGCGCGACAATCAGCAAACAGTTACGGTGCACTGTGGTGGTGTTCTTCATTACAGCATCGTCCGGCGACGACTTCACTCGGGTAAGAATCATCGTAAAACTAGAAGAAGGACGAAATGTGACGAGTGTAGCCCAGGAGTTTGGTATTGCTCACGGCATTGTTTCAAGTGCATGGGGAGTGTTCCAGAGGAGGAGGAGGAGATTAGTGTTTATCGTCCCGTCGACAACGAGGTCATTAGAGACGGAGCGCAAGCTCGGGTGAGGGAAGGACGGGGAAGGAAATCGGCCGTGCCCTTTCAAAGGAACCATCCCGGCATTTGCCTGAAGCGATTTAGGGAAATCACGGGAAACCTAAATCAGGATGGCCGGAGATGGGATTGAACCGTCGTCCTCCCGAATGCGAGTCCAGTGTTCCGAACCACAGGCACTGCTGAACGAAGGAGAGGACATGACAGACCACTGTCAGCTACAGCAGCAGATGACCGCTACGTTGCACAACAGGCAAGAAGGGAAACACGTCCAACAGAAGGTGGAATTTGCAACCACATTTAACAGGACTGCAAGGCAAGCAACTCACGTCCGCAGTGACATCGCGACCACACGGCGGTGATCTCTTTGTCAGACGACCAGAATGCTGTAATCTGTTGACACCCGCGCATCACGTTCTCTTCTCGGATGAAAGCAGATTGAGTGTATTATTTCTGGGCGCACCTTCGCACAGCAAGAGGTGTGAACGCATAACGCAGCCAGGAACATCGTCGTTTTGGTAGTCCAGGTGTTATGGTATTGGCAGGCGTAATGCTGTCTCCCAAATCTTTGAACACGGTAAACTAACTGCTCTACACTATTGTGCCACTGTGCGTCTTTTCAGGGCTACATTCGGCAGTATTGAACTGCGTAGATGGAGAGGCTCTTGGAACGAGATGATATTGGGCTAATGGACTGGCCTAGCAGTTGTCAACCGCGATTTGGGAGGAGTGGAAGTCCCTACTTTAAGTACTCATCAGCATAGTGGCCAGCATGGGAGGAAACTGCAGAGCAAGCGTTGCTCTCCGTGGTGATCAAACGCCCTATTGAGAACCGTGTCCCGCCTCATCCGCAAGATTTGCAGACAGTTTATATTACAAGAGAAACCGTCGAAGCAATTCGGTCTAGGACTGGAGAAGTTTATTGTTGAAAGTTACGCTGGTAATGAGAAGTCAGTGACTACATGTATATAAGGCTGGAAAATAACTACACGTTTAAAGCGACCTTTTCATCACGTCATAGACTTCATCCGTTTTTGTAAAGCATTTGTCACATTTTTGTTCTAGAATTGTTACGCCACAATCATTTTACTCGCAAAGGATAAGTGATTGTGATGATGAGGTCCCATACTCTGAGGAGCGTAGGGAACGATGCGGGAGATCCGCACCGCCGACTAGGCAAGATCGTAGCGGAGGTGGTTTGCCATTTCCTTCCTCCGACCGTAATGGGGATGAATCATGACGACGAAGACAACACAACAATACCCAGTCATCTCGAGGCAGGGAAAATCCCTGACCCCGCCGGGATCGAACCCGGGACCCCGTGGGCAGGAAGCGAGAACGCTACCGCAAGACCACCAGCTGAGGACAAAGGATAAGTATCTATATTTTACCACTCGTAACGTTAACGCTTGCAATAAGAAGATTTTTGATGCTGAAAGTCTTGTTTGTGACCACCCTTTACTTTTAGCTTTAGACTTCCCCAAATTTCAGGTTAGTAACAGTTTCGGAAATATCGCACTAGATCTCGATAAATGATGACAGGAAAATTGCAGATAAGTTGAAAAACACCATGTTTCATTTGTGTGTGTGTGTGTGTATGTGTGTGTGTGTGTGTGTGTGTGTGTGTGTGTGTGTCAAAAGGTAAAAAAAGAAGATCTGATTTCAAATTCGACCACTATCGAAAGAGTTCAGAAATTTTGCCACAGCTTACAATTGTACCGACGGACTGAGAAGGTCCTATAAGTATGAAAAATAATTCGTCAACAACAGAAGTAGGCATCTATTTCCGATTGGCAACTTTACAGCAGGCTAGATGCACCACGGAACACTTTACTCAGTCAAGTATCTGCACGCAGTGAATACCCCATTAGCAATTTTCAAGTATCGATTGCGGTAGGATATGTGCTTTTGTCTGCTTTTGTTCAACCTATTTCAGTATATAATGCCACTTTCTCCATACAACTGTATTATTTTGATGATTGTACATGAATTTAACTTCAAAATAAACTGTACTGTACAGATGTACGGACAAACATATTGTTACTGCAATACACGTAAGAAGCCCGAAACTGATATTGTTCCTGGAATACGTATAGGATGTCCTCATTACTCTTTGGGAGACTAACAACTATAAATGGTACACCATCAAGAGAATACCATTTCTTCACAATATGGACTTGCGATGACAGTGGACTTGCCGGCGTTGAAACCAAGTACAATTTTCAAGAAATATAGTTCCACAATTGGCTAAATTTGTAACCTTTATTTCAACTTTTAGGCCCTTTACAAGCACTTGAAACGGGGTTCCGCCTTAGTCTGTTGCAAATCACACAGCGCCTAATATATATATATATATATATATATATATATATATATATATATATATATATATATATATATATATATATAATCCCTTTGACAAACCACGAGTACTCAGAATAATAACCGAATAACGAAAACTTTGTTTCCATAAACTCTCGTGGTAGCGACTTAACCTAGCGCTTATGCAGTGAAAAATAGTACTACTTAGATGAAATTAAAAATATTTGTCACTTTAAACGGTCATTATTTTGCTTCTTTCTGTCCAAACGTTTTTAAAAGTCGAATTTAGTAGGCTTTTTATGGTCGCAATTTATTCACAAAGACATAGGTTACATTAAAATTAATACATGTACACGTGTAACGCAGGTGCAAATGAAGACTGTGCGTTATTTGAGGTTGTCGGCCGAAGTTATCAACGAAAGCTTCTGCAGATTCTGATATAAAGGCAACAAACACCGCTCTGACTGTAGAAAGTTTATTGAAGCCGCGATCGGTTTCACGCCATTTTAGGCGCATCTTCAGATAACAGGGATTACGATGGAAGTATTTTACAACTTTTATTTTTACACAGGGTTAGTGAATACCGTTGATGGAGTTGAATAGACCCGCACATTAGGTACTTGCATTATTGTGTCTACAACATTATTTAACGCTTTTCTTGAAGCCTCTTCCCACCCTACATTTCACGGATAAAACTAACACCCGCTAGAAGCGCTCGTCAAACAGATAAAACGGGATGACCGTAAAACAAAATGAAACTAATATTTGGTACGGAGAGAGCAAAATAAGCGCCATCTCGCTGGATTTTCTGATGCCGCGGCAATGCACTTTTCCTCGTGGGTGCTTGCATGGGATTGGTTCAAATGGCTCTGAGCACTATGCGACTTAACTTCTGAGGTCATCAGTCGCCTAGAACCTAGAACTTATTAAACCTAACTAACCTAAGGACATCACACACATCCATGCCCGAGGCAGGATTCGAACCTGCGACCGCAGCGGTCGCTCGGTTCCAGACTGTAGCGCCTAGAACCGCACAGCCACTCCGGCCGGCTTGCATGGGATTCTGACCAGTTCAGTGATCCTTATGCCCGAGCCTGCATCGCCTCCAGCTGATGTTTTTATCGATGCTTATACACAATTTTGCACGATTTGAAGGGCTTATTTTACTCTCTCCGCAGCAAATTCTCGTGTGATATTGTTTTAGTGACATCTATTTTTATCTAATTCACAAACATTTCAATTTTATCAGTGATGTGAAGGACGGGGAGAGGCTTCAAGAAAAGCGTTAAATAAGGAAAATAAAGTACCTGACGTGCGAGGTTATTCTACTCCACGTAACAGTATTCACTAAGCCAGTGTAAAAAGAAAACTAGTAAAATACTTCCTTTCTAATCTCTGTTTGGATCACCTGAGGGTGCGTATAAACTGGCATGAAACAGGTCGCGGTTTTTAATAAATTTCCTATAGCGGTGTCAGTTGCCGTCATATAAAAATGTGGACATTTAGTTGCGTTTGCCCGCAGTTCGAGATAATACTGCAGATTCGACGAAGAAAAATACGCCTGGCTCTTTTTCGCAGAGCGGAGTAAGTGCGGGAGAAGAAGCGGGAGCTTACGCAGTGGGAGTCTCGGTGCACGCGCCACGGAGCGCCGCTGCCGCCGCCGCCGTCTCTGGCGCCCGGTCCCGCCTGCGTCGCGTCGCGTTGCGCGGACAACTGCCGCTGCTCTCTGCCACTTGTCGCCAGCCTCCCGCGCGCATGCGCACTTCTGACTCGCCGCCAGCGCGCTGCCTCCGGCGACGCGCGTCGGGGATGAGCGCTCGCATTCTGAAACAGCTGCTGTCAAACCTGCATCCCTGTGCTCGTGTGTGCGGAAAGCCTTACGAAACCGAGGGAGTAACTTGGAGTCGAATCACCAGCAGTTTCCAGCTCACTGACATTGTTTACATCTACATCTACATTTATACTCCGCAAGCCACCCAACGGTGTGTGGCGGAGGGTCACTTTACGTGCCACTGTCATTACCTCCCTTTCCTGTTCCAGTCGCGTATGGTTCGCGGGAAGAACGAATGCCGGAAAGACTCCGTGCGCGCTCGAATCTCTCTAATTTTACATTCGTGATCTCCTCGGGAGGTATAAGTAGGGGGAAGAAATATATTCGATACCTCGTCCAGAAACGCACCCTCTCGAAACCTGGACAGCAAGCTACACCACGATGCAGAGCGCCTCTCTTGCAGAGTCTGCCACTGCAGTTTGCTAAATATCTCCGTAACGCTATCACGGTTACCAAATAACCCTGTGACGAAACGCGCCCCTCTTCTTTGGATCTTCTCTCTCCCCTCCGTCAACCCGACCTGGTACGGATCCCACACTGATGAGCAATACTCAAGTATAGGTCGAACGAGTGTTTTGTAAGCCACCTCCTTTGTTGATGGACTACATTTTCTAAATACCCTCCCAACGAATCTCAACCTGGTACCCGCCTTACCAACAATTAATTTTATATGATCATTCCATTTCAAATCGTTCCGCACGCATACTCCCAGATATTTATATACAAAGATGGTATCTGTTCTTTCGGACATGTCCAAAAGAACATATGCAATCGGTGACCATCTTAGTATATATATATAGTTAAGGCTCACAGGCCACTTGACCATCTTCTTCTTCTGTGCGGATGCACAAACAGGGCCCGAACTCTTACGGGAATCGGCAACGCGCCGCGAGTAATGAGTATAATGGGCGGGGGCACTACGAATGTAATGCGGGACAATACGTTGAGAATGTGGGTTTCGCGGGAGGCGTGCCAGAGATAAATCCCTGCAGTCGCGCTATCCTCTGTGTCCTCGGTGGCTCAGATAGATAGATCGTCTCCCATGTAAGCATGAGATCCCGGGTTAAGTCCCGGTCGGGGCACACATTTTCATCTGCTCCGTTGACGTATGTCAACGCCTGTAAGCAGCTAAGGGTGTTCATTTCATTGTAATTTCATCCCAGATATTTTACAGAAGTAACTGCTACCAGTGTTTGTTCCGCCATCATATAATTTTACAATAAAGGATCCTTCTTTCTATGTATTCGCAATACGTTACATTTGTCTATGTTAAGGGTCAGTTGCCACTCCCTGCACCAAGTGCCTATCCGCTGCAGATCTTCCTGCATTTCGCTACAATTTTCTAATGCTGCAACTTCTCTGTATACTTCAGCATCATCCGCGAAAAGCCGCATGGAACTTCCGACACTATCTACTAGGTCATTTATATATATATTGTGAAAAGCAATGGTCCCATAACACTCCCCTGTGGCACGCCAGAGGTTACTTTAACGTCTCTCCATTGAGAACAACATGCTGTGTTCTGTTTGCTAAAAACTCTTCAATCCAGTCACACAGCTGGTCTCATTTTCCGTAGGCTCTTACTTTGTTTATCAGGCTGAAACTTCAGGGGAAGAAGTCACATAATAACATGGCGGTATCTCTTCTTTTTTTTCTTAGTCGTCGATATACTGTTTTGATGCGGTTCCTCACGAAATCTTCTCCTGCGCCAACCTTTTCGTTTCATAGAATCGCTTTGCAACTAATGTTCTCAATTATTTGCTGGATGTATTCTAGTCTCTGCCTTCCTCTGCAGTTTCACCCTCTACTGTTTCCTCTAGTTCCATGTAAGGTATTCTCTGATGTCGTACCAGATTTCTTATAACCTTGGCCCTTCTTCTTGTCAGTGTTTTCCATATAATCCTTTCCTCAACGATTCCGTGGAGAACCTCCTCATTCCTTATTTTATCAATCCACCTAATCTTCAACATTTCTCTGTAGCGCCACATCTCAAATGCTTTGATTCTCCTTTGTTCCGGTTTTGCCACAGTCCATGTTTCACTACCACAGAATGCTGTGCTCCAAAAGTACCTTCCTCAGATTAACGCCTTGTTTAATGCTAGCAGATTTCTCTTTCCGCTTTTACCAGTGCTTTTTATATCGTCCTTGTTCCGTCCGTCAAGTGTTATTTTGCTGCCTAGTTTGTAGAATTCTTTAACTTCATTTACTTCTTGATAACCAATTCTGATGTTAACTCTGTCGCTCTCATTTCTACTGTTTCTCATTACTTTCGTTTTTCTTAGATTTGCCGTAAGCTCGTATTGTCTACTCATTATATGGTTCAATCCATTCAACAGATTTTGTAACTTTTATTCACTTTCTCTTAGGGTAACAAGATCACCACCAAACCGTATCACTGATATACTTTCACTCTGAATTTTATTCCCACTCTTGAACTTTTCTTTTATTTCCGTCTTTGCTTCTTCGATGTGTATATTGAACACCAGAGGCGAAAGGCTACATCCTTAACTTTCACCATTTTTAATCTGAGCAGTCAGTTCTTGGTCTTCAACTCGTTTCTTGTACACATTGTATATCACCCCTCTTTCATTGCAGTTTACCCCCACTTTCCTCAGAATTTCGAACATCTTACGCTGTGTTACATTGTCTAACACATTTTTGAGTTCGACGACTCCTGTGGACTTGTCTGTTTTCCTCAGTCTTGCTTCCATTATAAACCATTTCAGGATTGAATCTCCCTTTACCTTTCCTAATGCCAAAGTGATCGTTATGTAACAGATCCTCAGTTTTCTCTTCCATTTTCTATATATTATTCTTGTCAGCAACTGGGATGAACGAGCTTTCAAGCTGATTGTGCGAGATTTCTGGCGCCTGTCAACTCTTGCAATCATCTGAATTGTGCGGTTAATGTTTTTCCGAAAGTTTGATGATGTATCACCAGTCTCATACATTCTACACATCAACGTGAATAGTCGTTTGGTTGCAACACGCACCAATGATTTTAGTAATTCCAATGGAATGTTACATATCCCTTCTGCCTTATTTGATCTCAAGTTTTCTAAAGCTGTTTTAAATCTGAATCTAATACTGGAACCTCTATCTCTTCCCTATCGACCTTTGTTTCTTCCTCTGTCACATCACCAGACAAGTCTTCCCCCTCACGGAGGCCTCTAATGTACGCTTTCCACCTATCTTCTCGCTCCTCTGCATTTAACAGTGCAGTTCCCATTTCACTTTTAATGTTACCGCCCTTGCTTTCAATTTCACCGAAGGTTATTTTGACTTTTCTCTATACTGAGTCAGTCGTCCAGACAATCATTTCTTTTTTGATTTCTGCACATTTTCCTGCAGGCATTTCGCATTACCTATTTATTTCATTCCTAAGTGATTTGTATTTCTTTATTACTGAACTCTACCGCACATTTTTGTACATCCTTCTTTCGTCGATCATCTGTTGTATTTCTTCTGTTACCCTTGGTTTCCTAGCAATTTCCTTCCTTGTACTATGTTTCTTTTTCCAACTTTTGTGAGTGCCCTATTGTGAGACGTCCATTACTCTTCAACTGTTCTACCTACTGAGCTATTTGTTATTACAGTGTCTATAGTCTCAGAGAACTTGAATAGTATCTCTTCACTCCTTAGTATTTCCATATCGCCGGCCCTGGTGGTCCAGCGGTTCTAGGCGCTTAGTCCGGAACCGCGCGACTGCTACGGTCGCAGGTTCGAATCCTGCCTCTGGCATGGATCTGTGTGATGTCCTTAGGTTAGTTAGGTTTAAGTAGTTCTAAGTTCTAGGGGACTGATGACCACAGATGTTAAGTCCCATAGTGCTCAGAGCCATTTGAAATTTCCGTATCCCACTTCTTCTTCTTCATGGCATCTATGTCAAATATAATAGCGCCGGCCACGTTGGACTCTTCCCCATACCCTCCCCCCCCCCTAACCCCCACCCCAGTAGATGTCCACAGATGTCCACCACGTCTTGAATGAATTATACCATCTGAAACATTTCCTCATTGAATATAACTATATTAAAATGAGAACTCCTGAAAACAATATGACCAGACTGAGAGAGATATACAAGAATTTGATGCAAAGCAAAAGTAGGAATGACATAAAACAAAGTATAAAGACATTAACTGGTACAAAATCTTGAAGAATATTCATGACCATCTATTACCAATTAATATAAGGGCTAAGCTGTACTACTTTCTCAACTGAAAAATCCAAACAAAAAGACTACACTCCATTCATCCGGCAGATTATTCACCGTGTAACACCTACAATCTCACTGACATCGAAGAACATCAGTTTGCTTGTGGTAATGCTAAAAACATAAATAAGGTTGTCCATGAGAAAAGATGTATCAAGTATCCAAATGCCATCGCCTAACGCGATAACACCGGCGAGCCTTCTATAAGAAACGATCAAAAAGTTTCCGTTCGAAGGCCGTACAGCCCACTATATCGGTATGCCAATGCCAATCAGGAGGCAAAATCGCCGTGAGCGTTGAGGCTGAAGATACTCGTTCGGTAAAACCCCCTGTGTCCTGCTGCGTGAAGAAGTCCATTGCTGTCTGCTGCATATCCTCTTCCGACAGCAATCGTCGGCCCTTCAAGGCATTTTTTAAGGGACCGAAGGCGTGAAAATTACAAGTAGAGAGATCAGAACTACAGAGCGGGTGAGTTGGCGTAAGTTCTGCGTTACGATATTTGCGATGTGGAGACTTGTGTTAAAATGAAGCAGCAATACCTTCTGTCCACAGAGGAGGTTTTCGGCAGACATGCTGCCCCATACACATTCTTCATTCTCCGATGGATATAAACTGTGATTTGTCCTCGGCAGACAAGTAAACAATAATATCGCGTTGGTCCTGTTTGGACGCATTGGTAATAACGTCGCCAATGTTCACTCTTCCGCAATTACCTTACGAACGTCGGAAAAACACGAATGACACACGAATGCCTTGTCTAAATGTCGGTGCTTGTATACCCACAACTGTGTGATAATATACCCAAATCGAAGTCACGCTACATTGCATGTATGCTGCGGCAACGCCCTCAAACGAAAACTTTTTGATCGCCCTTATACATGCAGATGTGCTAGGTCCTCCGGCGCTCGCCGGCGACGTCCCGTGGTACGGCGCTGTGCCACCGGTTGCATAATCAGCAGGCGCGGACTTTCCACAAGGTTGATTGCGACGGTCATAGCTGACCAAACTATTATACTATTATCGACGCCAGTCAACCGCCGGAGGCCATCACGTCACGCAAAGAATCAATCAGCAAGCTGCCTGTCATCACGGCCGGCGGCACCAATCACACGGAGCGCACTCATCGGCATTAAGCCACACGACTTGCGATCAAATTTTTTTGCGACGTTTTTGTTGCGTCTTGTAACTTCTTGGATAATTCGACTGTTTCATCGAAATTTTCCCGTCAGAGGGTTTCTTGTGCAGCGAGCACGAGGATATTTGGGCTCGTGCTCTTTGCTTTGCGGTTCTGTGGTGTGTTGTGTGGTGGCCTTCCGCGAGGTGCTCCGAGTGACGCGGACTCTGACAACAGGCACCGGGGCAGCCGGCTGTAATGTGTCTAAGGTGGCTGTTACTTGTGCAGTAGTGTGGTCCGGCTCGCCATTGCTAGAGGCAAGTGTGTCTCGAAGAGGTCTGTTAGCACTCTGAAGGGCTGCGTGCTATTTTAGAATTCTGTGGAGCGGACTTTTGTGGAGTCTGCAATGAATTGGTGATATTGTGGCGAACTGTTGTGGAAGTCTTGTCAATTATACTTACTCTGGTATCGAGTCGCCACCGTGTCTAACTAGTCTAGAAAGCTAAGCTATTTGCCGGTATTTACTTTCTACTGAGTCCTCCAGAAAGCGGTGAGAATTTGTGTACGACTTATATTGTTCCCGCGCCATTGTTATGTTTATTCTCTTGTCAACATTTGAATAGTGCTGTGACCTCAAGTTGGTCGTGTTTTGTCAGCATTCTAATGAATAGCTATTACATGTAACAAGTGTATAATTCCCATCCTTTATGTATTATGTTGGTTGCTTGTGGTAACAAATCTGGGTTTCAGATATTTCTATCCAAATGTTCTTCTTTGTTAACGTATTGTAGTCCGCCCCCGGTAGCTGAGTGGTCAGCGTGACAGACTGTCAATCCTAAGGGCCCGGGTTCGATTCCCGGCTGGGTCGGCGATTTTCTCCGCTCAGGGACTGGGTGTTGTGTTGTCCTAATCATCATCATTTCATCCCCATCGACGCGCAAGTCGCCGAAGTGGCGTCAAAGCAAAAGACCTGCACCAGGCGAACGGTCTACCCGACGGGAGGCCCTAGCCACACGACATTTCCAACGTATTGTAAAGGCCATCTTGATGACTGATGTTTTATTAAGAACCCAGGAAGCAGTCTCCGGCCGGTGTGGCCGTGCGGTCTAGGCGCTTCAGTCTGGAACCGCGTGACCGCTACGGTTGCAGGTTCGAATCCTGCCTCGGGCATGGATGTGTGTGATGTCCTTAGGTTAGTTAGGTTTAAGTAGTTCTAAGTTCTAGGGGACTGATGACCACAGATGTTAATTCCCATAGTGCTCAGAACCATTTGAACCATTTTGAACCAGGAAGCTGCCATTTGTCAGTGGGGCTTGTACCAGTGTGTTATTAATTGGAGCCAGGCTCTTAAGTTAAGTAATCTGGGTATCAATTTGTCGAGTTGCAAGCTAGCTAGTGTTTTAGTTTTTCGTGCTGAAAGCGAGTCAATGGTAATTATTACTTGGTATTAGTTACAGAAAATCGCAATTTCATTCTAATCTGTCAACACTGTTTCCTTGAAACTACCACTGTTTCTAATCACATGCATCAACTTCTATAGGTAGATACTGTTTGAAAAGCCGGTAGGAATGCCATAAAGTAAAGTGTTAAGACATTCACCGGATCAAAATCTGGAAAAAAATATACATTCCCAGCTATTACCAATTAATGTAAGGGTGCAGCAATGATTTATGTTATTTACTACTTGTGTATTTAATCTTTAAATTTTAAAGTGTTTATTAGAGGAAGTTATGTAATCTGTTCACTACAGTGAACTTTGATATTATGCCTTTCATACGTTTTAATAATTTATATGGTAATTGCAAATTCATTCTTGTGGAACTGGCCGAAGAATTTCATAATTGCGAGATCTCGTTCACTTTGTGTTCCTTGCGGAAGTGTCAACAAGTGCGACACTAAACGACAGCGCTGCATCACATTAGCAGGTCGGCGGAAAGCAGGACATCAGCGCTTGGCGTGAACTGGGTGGCTAGCATCAGCAGGAGCTTCGTAAAGGGACAGTTGGTCAGAAGGATCGATGGTGTACAGGAAGCGAGTACTCGATCCCCTGACACGGTATTAACGCTAGGTATAAGTCTGTTGTAGATTTCCTGCTCGGAGAGACGTCTTCCTCTCCGAAGCACCAGTCACGAGTTCGGCGCTACTGACAGCTTCTAACGCAGGTGGGAAGTCCTGGGGGTCTTCCGTGTCGACTTGGGCCAGGACTCCAGCGTTCCTGACCGTTCAGCGGAGCCACGGGGCCTACCCTCACGGCAGGCCAGCGTCGACACACTTCTCGACCACACAACAGCCTTCATCGCGGCTCAGAGATCAGAAATGAGCCACAGTTACGGGAGGGGGTCGAGGACCTCCTAGGCCGGCGTGTGTAAGCCACATACGCACGCGCCACCTTCTTCGAGCGCGGAAGGTGGAGACACAGCATTCACTTCCTGAGTAGCTGCCAGGCGCTCGTGGCGTACCTGGACAGGCAGCGGCAGAGGACCGTCGTAGCATCGACAAAGGTGAGATGTATTTGCAGAAATAAATGATTAAAAGTCACTCTTCTTTTACTGTGCCCATCGGCGTACTCAAGTTACAACCATCTCCTCTTCCCTGAGGAACCGGCAAGTGGCGAAATGGGAGAGTGCCTCATGACACACCATCCATCTGCCACGCCTCCCAATAGTCGCTTATTGCAGAAGTGTATGGACTCATATTAACGGACATTAATGTAGGTTCCATCCACACTCCGCCTTTATGACGGCTTGAACGCTGCTGGGACGTTGTCATTGAGGTGTCTGAATCTCTATAGAGAACTTGCAGCCCATTCTTCCTCGAGAGCTGAAACCAGTAAACGTAATGTTGGTCGCTGGCTACTGGCGAAACCGACGTCCCAACTCGCCCCAAACGTGTTCCATTGCGTTCAGGAAGAGGCTCAGGGCAGGCCACTCCATTTCAGGAATGTTATTGTCCAGAAACAATTTCCTCTTCCACAAAACCCCCAATGAAACTGGTATAGGCATGCTTATTCAAATACAGCTATATGTAAACAGGCAGAACACGGCGTTTCGGCCGCAAACGCCTATATAATAAGACAACAAGAGTCTAGCGCAGTTGTTAGATCGGTTACTGCTGCTACAATGGCAGGTTATCAAGAAAATAAAACGTGTATGAAATCTTATGTGACTTAATTGCTAAGGTCATCAGTCCCTAAGCTTACACACTACTTAACCTAAATTATCCTAAGGACAAACACACACACCCATGCCCGAGGGAGGACTCGAACCTCCGCCGGGACTAGCCGCGCAGTCCATGACTGCAGCGCCTAAGACCGCTCGGATAATCCCGCGCGGCGGTTATTAAGATCTTAGTGAGTTTGAACTTGTTGTTATGGTCGGCGCACGAGCGATGGAACGCAGCATATCAGAGGTAGCGATGAAGTGGGGATTTTCCCGTACGACCATTTCACGAGTGTACCATGAATATCATGAATCCGCTAAAACATCAAATCTCCGATATCGCTGCGGCTGGAAAAAGATTGTGCAAGAACCGGACCAACGGCGACTGAAGTGCAACCTTTAAGCATATTGCTGCAGATTTCAATGCTGGGCCATCAACAAGTGTCAGCATGCAAACCATTCAACGAAACTTCATCGATATGGGCTTTCTGAGCCGAAGGCCCACTCGTGTACCCTTCATGACTGCACTACACAAAATTTACGCCTCGCCTGGGCCCGTCAACACCGACATTGCACTGTTGATGACTGGGAACATGTTGCCTGGTCGGACGAGTCTCGTTTCAGACAGAATTGAGTGGATGGACGTGTACGGGTATGGAGACAACCTCATGAATCCATGGACCCTGTATGTCAGCAGGGGACTGTTCAAGCTGATGGATGGTCTGTAATAGTGTGGGGCGTGTAGAGTTGGAGTGATATGGGACCCCTGATGTGTCCAGATACGACTCTGACAGGTGATACGTACGTAAGCATCCTGTCAGATCACCTGCGTCCACTCATGCCCATTGTGCATTCCGACGGACTTGGGCAATTCCAGCAGGACAATGCGACACCCCACGCGTCCAGAATTGCTACAGAGTGGCTCCAGGAACACTCTTCTGAGCTTAAACACTTCCACTGGCCACCAAGCTCCCCAGACATGAAGGTTATTGAGCATATCTGGGCTGATTTGCAACGTGCTGTTCAGAAGAGATCTCCTCCCCCTCGTACTCTTACGGATTTATGGACAGCCCTGCAGGATTCATGGTTTCATTTCCCTCCAGCACGACGTCAGACTTTAGTCGAGTCCATGCCACGTCGTGTTGTGGCACTTCTGCCTGCTCGCGGGGGCCCTGCACGATGTTAGCCATGTGTACCAATTTCTTTGGTTGTTCCGTGTCAATGCTACCTTATGACTGTGTGCATTGTCATGCTGACACAGTCATCGATTCCGAACTGTTCCTCAGCTGTGAGCAGACACATTGCTGTAAAATGTGTTCATATCCTTCAGCAATCAGAGTTTTTAAGCGCCATGAAGCAGTTACATTCCGTCCACGAAAAATACACCCATTCCGTAACAACACCTCCTCCGTATTTCACTTTTGGCACTACATATGATGGCACCAACGTTCTCACGGCATTCGCCAAACCCAAACTGTTCCTTCGGATTGCCACGAAGAATTGCATCGTTCATCACTTGAAATCCTCGTCTTCAATAATTCATTGTCCACTGGAGTCACTCTTTACACCAGTCCATGCCTATCTTATCATTATCTACAGGAATGTGTGGCTTATGAGGAGCTACTCACCCATTGTACCCTATTCTTTGTAACTCCCTATGCACAGTCGTTGTTGTGGCTGGACTGCTGTTAGTAGTTTTTAACTCACGAGTATCTCCTTCTGCCGATTTCATGCAATCATTTAGAACCACCATCTGCAACGCTCGATAGTCTCTGTCCGTCAGTATATGAGGCCTACCTGGTCTTGGTTTAGTTGAGGTTGTTCCTAGAGGCTTTCAAAAATGATAAAAGATGTGATGAGGTGTGGTGGTGGCCCTCAACTACGTACCCTCTGACTCGGAGTTGAAATGTTAAAATTTTTAGCTGGTTTCGTTGTCTATGGGCAGCGATGCGTAGTTGCCACATTATGGGCCAAATACTGTTGAGTCTACAGTCTACGATAAGAACACACACATGAATCGAATGGTCGAAGGTTTCTATCACTCGGCAATTCGGAATTATGAAAGTAACATTTAAATTTATAAATGAAAGATTGCAATTAAATAAGATCTGTAGGTACTATCTTTACGACTTTAAATGATGAGTACGATAGTAGAAGTACTTTTAAGATACGATAAATGTCTGCAAAACAATCATTGGTGTCGATGGTCCAGTTATTAAATAAAACATAAGTTGAACATCAGGGAAACAATAGATTCCTTCTAACATTCTGCGTGGTTTCTGTTCTAAGTCGTGTCTCCCTACCACTTTCGCGCAACGACGCTCTGAGCGTGTTTTTTAGGGAATTGACTAGTTTGAACCTGGGACCTGTTGCTGGTAAGGAGACGCCAGACCACACATGACATGTAGAATTCAGAAGAGTTCAGTGAGACTAGCGATGATATTGAAAGGTCTCTGTTGGATTCCTTTCATGTTTAATTTCTCAAATTTGTTGTCTTTTATGGAATAAATTCCTCTTCTAAATTTACTGTGGCGTTTCTGACTATCTGGGAGGAGACTGAGTAGTGGAACGTGTTACTTTTACACGTAAACAAGAACGATCTGTCACACTACTACACTTTAAAGCACAGTTTATATGTAATTCTTATATGTAATTCATGTCACACAGTCTCATACGGAACCTACATCCGCTTTCTGTTATATACTGTATGATAAGATACTGTCATCCCCCTTCCCTTCTGTGTGAGAGGATGAATGATCAAATGTGTTTGTAGTTGCATGCTTGAGGGTAGCAGACAAGGCTGTCTGCTAGAGAACAGTAGGACCAACGTCGGAACAGGTAGCTACGGTTCCTAAAAGCAAAGAGGTTTCTATTCTTAGTATGGTCCGGTCCGTCCCTTGTCATGTTGGTATAGGAAGCTGCCCCTCTGGCCCCTTCCGCTGGTCTTTGTGAGCCACTCTCAGGGAAGCACGCTCGGTAGGGGCAGTTGGAGAGTTGCAGTCTGGTAGTAGGCAGTTGCAGTCCAGCGGTAGGCAGTTGCAGCGGGACCGTGGCGAGCGTCTGAAGTGGTAAGATCTCCGGCTAAGCGCGTGTCTGCTAAGTCCGTAGGACAATGGATTTATTAAGTTCAGCTTAACTGAGAATTTAATCATTTTATTTCGGGTTTAGCTCTAAAATATCTAAGGTTATCTTTAATTGCAGCGGAGTGTAATTCTCGTGTCCAGTTCAGATTATTTTGCGGTAGTTGCTTTGTCACTACTTTATGAGTAAAGTGGAACCACGTGTTGGTCAGTAACTCTAACTAGGATCAATCTTAAATGCGAATGCTTGTGTGATTATAACGTCTCGTCTGAACAATATTTTCAATATAGCAACTTTTCTTTATGTTCAACCCACGTGGGGTGTACTTTGCGAGACCAGTACCACGTGCTTATATAACTGTTTGACCCGTCAGGTTAACAGTAAGACGTTAGTAACCAGTTCGAGGTTTTTCTTTTGTAATTTGCTTTTCGATATAATGTATTTTTATTATCTAAATTATTGTGAAGTTATACGCTTTCTGTAAACCAAGTTGACCACGTGAAGCATGTGGTGTAATCATCAAAGTAGCCCTCAGCTATTCTTCTTGGGAAGATTTCACAAAGAGTTAATATGAATTTAGTGTACCAGTGTGTGTGGTAATTACATGACGGACAGGATTGTGCTTCGAATGCAATTTCTTTGGGTAACAATTTGAATCTGTTAGTGGTGGTTAACTTTCTCTTGCATGTGTTTCAATGTTCTTTGTGTGTTGTTTTATGAATCCAGTGTTGTATCCTGTCTCCCAATCTTGGCTCCATATTTTATGTGTTCCGTAAGATTCCAATCTCACATTTTCACAATCGTAAATAAGTCACCAGCTCAGTTATAACTCACGTATAATATGCTGAAATTTCAATGAACAATCTTAAAATAAATTTGCAAATATAAACTGATTTCTTTCTTTTTATTTAAATTCTCCTTTTATATATATATCACCGGTTGTTGTATGACTGTAAAAGATTATAATCAATGTTAGTCTGATTGGTAATGTGGTAAACCTAGACTAGATACCCAGTCGTGAAACAGTTGCCCAGTAAACGCACGGTTAACCTCCCCAGACGGCTCACGGCTTTCAACCCGCTTTTATTCTACTATTAGCACCCGATGTCAGCATACAAAATTAATGTAGCAATATTACACATGGCGACCCTGTTCTGTGATTCCGCTAGACTCTGGAATCGCTGATACGTTAGATTGCGAGCGTGTATAATCTTAATTTTTTGTCCCTGCAGCGCTCAAACAACTTTTGCGTTGTTTCTGAGCAGACGTTCAAAAGATTCACGGCGTTGTTGAGCGGCGTTGTGTTGTTTGTCTTGTTTTCTTTTCTGTATTTGTGTGTTCTATATATGTGTGTTTTTTTTTCTCGCTTGTAAATTCCACTGTTTCGAACAAAGATAAAAATTTGTTTTGCGTATGAAAAAATGCGTACTAGGTTGGGTATCTTTCGTGTGACTGTCGTAATTTTTGTGGGATACATTTATTGTGATTACTGTGTTGCGTACTGGGTATAAAGTGCACTAATTCAGACACGTAACCAAGCTAAAAGTAAGCGGTCCGACAACTTAAGCAACATGGACCAAGGGGATAATTTGATTTCCAATATTAACGCGTCGGGCGGTTCCGAAAATGCAATGGGAAATACTTCAGACGAAATGCAAAACAGCACGAACGGGCTCACATCAGAGCCAGAAATTAATTTGCCTCCAACTAACCAAATTGATTTGGCGGAACTCATGAAAGCTTTATTGCAACAAAATAAAGAAAACGCAGAGAAATTAGAAAAATCGTTCCGAGAACAAAAAGAATCATCCGAAAAATCGTTCCGAGAACAAAAAGAATCATCCGAAAAATCGATCCGCGAGCTAGGCGAACAAATGACGCAAAAATCTGAGAAATCGATCCGCGAGCTAGGCGAACAAATGACGCAAAAATCTGAGAAATCGATCCGAGAGCTAGGCGAACAAATAGACGAAAAACTAATCCAGCAGACAAATAAAGTCGACAAGTCGATGCAGAGAGTGTCCGATGATATCTCACAAAGAATAAACAATATGGCGAGTGAAATAAAAAGTGATATTATGAAAGAATTAGGCCGTACATTTGAACAAATCGATGACCGTCTGCAAGCCCTAGAACAGAGCAAGCGGAGTGGCGAGGCCGAATCTAAAGAAAGTGAAGAACGGCTACTTAGGAATTTCCAAGAGCTGAGAGAAGAATGCCAAAGGGAGCACCAACAGGTACTCTCGAGGGTCCAAGAGGCGGAAACGCATTGTCCCACGGTCGTTAGCAACACAATAGCGGACAACAGTTTAGCGATCCACGCGTTGGAACAGCAGGTTGAACAATTGAAGCAGACTGGGGCGGAGGACAAGAGACAAATAGATGAGAAGATTGCGGCATTAGCGGACATTGTAGGCACGATGAAGCTGACGGAAAGCAAGAACAATACTACACCGGTAGCGGCCGCAGAGACCGAAGAAGTGCGTTCGCTTCTTAAATTTCAGAAGGGACAATTCGAAGTGAACAGGCAACACAGAGCTGTAACAGGCGAATTACAAGAACGCGTGGCGCATCTGGAAAACCGCATGGCGTGTGATTCCGAACTCGCCAATAGCAATAAAAATAGCCGTACGAACAGTGCAGAGAGGGACTCCGGCCACGAGGGAGATTTTGACGACAGGGAAGAATGTAATTTGAGGGGCAGACATGAGACAAATATAAACATACAAGGGCCTCGCCAGGAGGAAATGCGGGGATTTGATTTCAAACATTTCCTTACGGTAAGAAAGTTTGAGATATTCCGAAATTCTCAAAAAGGCATACATCCACGAGCATGGCTCGAGCAATTTGAGTTCTGTCTTCCTCCCGACTGGGCAAGTTCACATAAGATAGAGTATATGTGTGGCTATTTGGAAGGCGAACCGGCGAGTCGCACGAGGTCGGCAGCGCGTCACTGCAACTCCACTCGGGAGTTTCGGCAAGCCTTTCTGTCCGCCTATTGGTCGGAAGCGGCACAAGATAGGGTCAAACATGGCATAATTATGCTGCCAAATTTGAACCAGTCTGGTTTCGGCAGCCCTGCACGCCTATTCGACCACATGCTGCAGGCAAATCAATTTTTATACGACCCATACGGGCCTGCGGAACTAATTAGGATATGCATCACCAAATTGCCGATGCACTTGCGGCACGTCATTCTTGCGGGACGATGCAAAGAGGACGTGGAAACGTTTAAAACACTTCTCCAAGAGTTGGAATACAATACAGCAGAATGTCCGCCTAATCAGGCACAAAGTCATTACAGGGCACAGCAGCGCGATCGCAGTCGTGGCCGTAGTACTAATCAACGGCGTGACTGGTCGTTGCGACGCGAACGGAACAATAAGCGGGATCGGCCGTATAGAAACAGGGGTAACACTCGCGAGCACAGGTGGAACAACAGAAATGATAGAGGATGGGGACAAGATCGTGAACGCAACAGGTACGGCAACCAGCATCGTTACTACGATGAACACGGTGGGAGTAGGATTGTAGGCGGAGCCCCACATGATGTTCAAATTCGGCCAGCCAACCCTAGACATAATCCAGTAAATGGAAATGAACGAAACCGGCAATGACAAACGATCAGCCCACAAGGCGCCAATCGGAACAAATGAGCGACATGGCAAATGAGTACATAGGGTTTATAGAGAGGAGAATGAATTGAATAGTTTAAATTTGTGACATATGCATTTTGAATAATACGTTGGTAAAAGTAATGATAAAGATGTTTCTATGAGATGTTTTTAGTTTTTTTTTTCTTTCCTTGTGCAATTAGGATTTAGGTTGGTTCCAAATAAGAAGATAAAAGCTTTCTTTGTGTACGAGTGAAATGCTGTTTATATTTTTTTTGTGTCAATTGAAAAGAGACGCTCCTGAGAGAAGCAAGATCGTTGCTGAATTAGTGCAAAAAAAAAAAACTCAGGGGAATATCCGATCTGTGGGTATTATGGGTCTGGCAAACCCAGGTCCCCAGCTGTTAGTAGCCTTCTTTCCGATTTTCTGCTTTCAGTGCTACTATCTATCTATTACTATTCTATATCTGTCAGTATAAATGAGGATCTCTTACTATAGTATGCGTGCTGTATGAATATTTTAAGATAGGAGAACTCTGAGAAGGGAATGAGTAAGTTTGGAATCTGGAAAACAGGATGCGATAATACGATTGTTTAACCATTGACTTCCCAATATGCGATGATATGTTAATATTGATGATATATGTTTTTTTGTTCTTTATAGCTGAGTACGTAACGTGCTGTCTGTGGATTTCGTAAGTATATTGATTCCCTTCAAGGTGAAAGAAGAATTGTGGTTTGTGTAATTTACGTGGCTCTGAAATATTATTGTGGTAGTCAAATACGAGCAGTTTTTCAGCAAATGGAGAATGGAACGGAAATATGGATCCTTTTTGTAGTCTTGATTGATGTTGAGCCAGAGCCTGAAAAGTTATTCTGCGTTAATACTTGTCCTAGAAAAGCGACGTTTATGTGTTTTGCTGATGCTGTGAGCATTACAGCCTACTGTTTTCGCTGGTGCGGGATGCACTGCAGCCTATATGATTTGTACTGAGGAAATTTCCCTCTTGAAGGTAGAGGATGATTAAATAATTTTGATTATGGGAACGAAGGAAAGCTTGGTTTAAGGTAATAAGGATGAAGCAAAACATTTGTCATTTAAACTACAGGAGGATTCGGATCTTTTGTGTCTGTTGTGAGTTCAATATGTTAAGATGATACTGTTTTACAGAATAGAGGTGACCACAATTTTGCCATTCATGAGAAATGAATCCAGAATAACCACCACAGGAGAAATAACTGATTTGGAAGCGAAAGGTAACTTAAAGAAGGAACGAAATCGCAGCAAAATGGGTAACAAAATCTAGTATAACCTGTATAATTAAAATATTTTTACCCTTCTCAGAGCCATCTGTGTGATTAATTCTAGTGATAACGTAATTTTAGATGAAATTTTCTTACTGTTTGATGTGTGAATATATGAGTATGATAAATGTATAATTGCGAGTCTCTTTACAGGTGTGCGAACTGGTATAAATGTTTTTGCGTGTAAATAACCATTGTTCTTTTTACTGTGTATGTTTAAGGAAAGTTTCTCCATTTATCATGTGACAAGACATATGCCGCGAGCGTCAAGAAGAGGGCGAATTAGAACATTGCTGTAGTGGTGTAAACACTTTGTTGAAGTAGCATTGAAGTGGCTTGTGGGATTAATTAGTAGTGGATAGAAGTAGAATTTTGAGTAATGCATGTTTATGGGTAGTTAGTTTGTAGAATAGACAACAGGTGTGCATGTATGTGTGTGTAAATAATATGTGAACCCTATGCTGTCCTGACCTATACTTGCGCAAGGCATAACCCTATTCATTTTAGTGAATTAATAAGTGGCATTTGATTTATTAAAACGTAAGTGAACCACATTAGTGATGTGGATTTAAATATTATATTGTCAGTTCATTTAATTTTTATCTTTACATTGTCAAGTCATTTAAATTTTATTTTATATTGTCGATTCATCTAAATTTTTTTATTTAAAAAAAAATTAATTAATTAAGTCTCACTTTGTTCTTAAAAATTGTGAAAGACAATACTAAGTGGTATTATGTATGACATTGTGTAATCACATAAGGATGATGATAAATTTCTGTGAATGCAGTTGAGAACGTGAAAGCGAACCGGCAAAACTCTTAAGAGACAGCGGGAGCAGCCGGACTAGTTGTAAACTGGCGGGTTTCCCAGCGGGACACGCTGTCAGCCAGGCCACTTCGGGAGCGCGGTCGACCACAAAAGAAGGGACGCCGCAAACACTTTCCCTTATACCTGGAGCTAATGGGCGGCCGCCCCGGGCGACCCTTTCCTCGAGGCGATGACCTGAGATGGGCGAGCGGTCCACCGCGCAGAAATCCATCTCCTGGCAACGCACCACACGCACGCGACCGTGACGAGACGGCCGCGGTGAAACAAAACAAGGGGCGTGGAGCCTTTTGACAGGTACTGTCCAAAGAAACTTGCAGACGTCAACGACGCCTATCGACATTTCCTGACGGATGCCTACTGTCAAGCGACAGTAAATCATGGTTCGATGTTCTCTGGTCGCTAAGGGTGACACAAAGAAGAGCCATTAAGTGTCATCCTTGCCCAAGAATATCAACCTGGCATGTCAATCGAGGATACTGCACGAATTTGACAACACAAACATGGAACCAAATCGAGATGTACGTGACACAGACCACCAAGAGAAACTTCATGAGAGGGCAGAGACGGCGGGATTGCACGCAACAGATGGACAAAAATCCCTACTGACAGCTGCGGCGACGAACCCCCTCCCCCACCCCTTATATTGTGCCACGGAACAGTGGAACTAGTGAGTGTATCAGTGAACAGTGATTATACGGTTCTTAGTTCAATGCATATACATGTGTTTCTGTCACAGAAACTCTGACTCTTGTATTTTGCAGGTGTTCTATATTTTTTTTTAAATTTTGACTCTTGTATTTTGCAGGTGTTTTATTTATTGGTGTTTTTTTAGATGTTGACTATTGTACTGTTTTATTGAACAATGTTTGTTCTTGTGTTAGGTATTAGATTTGTGATATTTTGTTTCGTAAATTCATTACTGTGGCACTGCTTCCTTTATCAGTCAGATTGCTATTCATTCTCATTGGGCTGTGATCGATTAGCCTTTGCATGGGGCATATTTATTGTGAGGAACCCCTTAAGGGTAGCAATCACACAATTATTGTAGTTTCAGTATAATGACACAGTGCTCATTGTTTGCTAGCTAATTGAAATATAGTAGAGTGATTAAATTAGTGCCACATTGTTATTTTAATTCTACAAATTATTAGTTTTATAAGATATAGAATTTTTTTGCGATAACCACTTTGTAAAACATGTTTTTTTTCTTATCAATTTTTTTTTTTGCTTTTGCGAATGGTGCATTGTAATGTTCTGCTTTATAATACTGATGTTATTTCATGTTCTTTTTTAATTGCTGTGGCACCTTTGGTATTTTCATAAATTTTGCTTGTTAATAAACAGTCATAAATTTGCCTGTGATCAGTTGGCTCTTGCAATGAGCAAATACTGGTGAACTCCATAAGGGTAACAACCAGAAATTGTTTTCATATTAATGACACAGGAACCATTGTTTTTACTTGCTGACCGATTTAGGTATACACGAACTTTTAAATAGGTGTCACAGATTGTGTGTTTTTTTTTCTCTCTTTGAAATTGGTAGATTGTAAAGATGTTTGAAATTATTGTGTTTTAGCAAGTAGCTGGTGACCTTTTGCCTTTTCTTTACACTTTTGGTTTAAGTAGGGTGTGAGAAGCCTGCTTGGGAATGTCCTAGCATGGCCAGAAAATTCCCTGCACAGTCTTTTCCCAGAGCGTTGGGGTTATGAAAGGTCTCTGTTGGATTCCTTTCATGTTTAATTTCTCAAATTTGTTGTCTTTTATGGAATAAATTCCTCTTCTAAATTTACTGTGGCGTTCTGACTATCTGGGAGGAGACTGAGTAGTGGAACGTGTTACTTTTACACGTAAACAAGAACGATCTGTCACACTACTACACTTTAAAGCACAGTTTATATGTAATTCTTATATGTAATTCATGTCACACAGTCTCATACGGAACCTACATCCGCTTTCTGTTATATACTGTATGATAAGATACTGTCATCCCCCTTCCCTTCTGTGTGAGAGGATGAATGATCAAATGTGTTTGTAGTTGCATGCTTGAGGGTAGCAGACAAGGCTGTCTGCTAGAGAACAGTAGGACCAACGTCGGAACAGGTAGCTACGGTTCCTAAAAGCAAAGAGGTTTCTATTCTTAGTATGGTCCGGTCCGTCCCTTGTCATGTTGGTATAGGAAGCTGCCCCTCTGGCCCCTTCCGCTGGTCTTTGTGAGCCACTCTCAGGGAAGCACGCTCGGTAGGGGCAGTTGGAGAGTTGCAGTCTGGTAGTAGGCAGTTGCAGTCCAGCGGTAGGCAGTTGCAGCGGGACCGTGGCGAGCGTCTGAAGTGGTAAGATCTCCGGCTAAGCGCGTGTCTGCTAAGTCCGTAGGACAATGGATTTGTTAAGTTCAGCTTAACTGAGAATTTAATCATTTTATTTCGGGTTTAGCTCTAAAATATCTAAGGTTATCTTTAATTGCAGCGGAGTGTAATTCTCGTGTCCAGTTCAGATTATTTTGCGGTAGTTGCTTTGTCACTACTTTATGAGTAAAGTGGAACCACGTGTTGGTCAGTAACTCTAACTAGGATCAATCTTAAATGCGAATGCTTGTGTGATTATAACGTCTCGTCTGAACAATATTTTCAATATAGCAACTTTTCTTTATGTTCAACCCACGTGGGGTGTACTTTGCGAGACCAGTACCACGTGCTTATATAACTGTTTGACCCGTCAGGTTAACAGTAAGACGTTAGTAATCAGTTCGAGGTTTTTCTTTTGTAATTTGCTTTTCGATATAATGTATTTTTATTATCTAAATTATTGTGAAGTTATACGCTTTCTGTAAACCAAGTTGACCACGTGAAGCATGTGGTGTAATCATCAAAGTAGCCCTCAGCTATTCTTCTTGGGAAGATTTCACAAAGAGTTAATATGAATTTAGTGTACCAGTGTGTGTGGTAATTACATGACGGACAGGATTGTGCTTCGAATGCAATTTCTTTGGGTAACAATTTGAATCTATTAGTGGTGGTTAACTTTCTCTTGCATGTGTTTCAATGTTCTTTGTGTGTTGTTTTATGAATCCAGTGTTGTATCCAGTCCCCCAATCTTGGCTCCATATTTTATGTGTTCCGTAAGATTCCAATCTCACATTTTCACAATCGTAAATAAGTCACCAGCTCAGTTATAACTCACGTATAATATGCTGAAATTTCAATGAACAATCTTAAAATAAATTTGCAAATATAAACTGATTTCTTTCTTTTTATTTAAATTCTCCTTTTATATATATATCACCGGTTGTTGTATGACTGTAAAAGATTATAATCAATGTTAGTCTGATTGGTAATGTGGTAAACCTAGACTAGATACCCAGTCGTGAAACAGTTGCCCAGTAAACGCACGGTTAACCTCCCCAGACAGCTCACGGCTTTCAACCCGCTTTTATTCTACTATTAGCACCCGATGTCAGCATACCAAATTAATGTAGCAATATTACAATATAACCAAATACTTAATGATTTCAGCGTCAGCTCCACTGTACTCCCTGTAAAAGAATCTTAATACTAACTAAATTTAGTGGAAGGGGTTCAAGGCTTTCCTATTTTTAGTTAGCTGGTAAAATAACGTCGAAAAAGCAGTTAGATTTACCACTGGAAATTTTATTCTGATCACAAAACATTGTTTATAAATTGCACTATTAAAAAAAGGAATTATTTTAATACAGGATGATAAAAACCAACTGCGTTCAACAAAAACGTGAATGAATATTCCCTGAATGGGTTTCCAAGTTCTATAATGGATCGAAGGATGACCTATGCCATATCACATCTATAATCTAGATTTATGTTAAGTTTCATAAAATAGAAAACTAACAAAATTGTCTACAGTGACCCTCAGTTATCTTTAATTACTTATCTAACTTGTCATAAATTACAGTGGCTGATGTGGCTTCTCAATAATTATATAATAGAAAAATCATCGCATTTCAGATTTTAACTTACGTAGCAAATGTGAATACCATGAGCTTCAATTGACGATCGACTCTAGTATTACATAAAAAGGGGATGTAACAGATGAGACTTCTGCAGTTCTGAGTGAAGCCTTATGCGCTCAAAAATGCGGCATAGTGTGCGTTCATTACCTTGTCGGTGTTCGTAAGAGGGCGACGGCCGGCGCAGCTCCATACAGCTCGCCGTCTCAGAAGCAACTCTCCCCTAACTTCTCCTTACTACAATTTACCGAAGTTGATTTAAAAAAAACTATCTGGCCGTGTTTTCATCTGACCAATCAGGGTCTCCATGTTAACCTTAAGCTCCGGCTACAAAAATGCTGTCCATCCAATGAGAAACGTTATACTTTTCGTGGTGGGGCAATGTTTTTAAAGTTTGCAACGTAACAGAGACACGAAAAAGTCTCATGCTAAAACTTGTGACTGGTGTGGCCCTTTTAGTGCTATCGTAAGATCTATACTGTTCTTCTGGAGGGCTCTAGCTTTTAACATGGGCTGGGGTGGTCCTGGTGGTTAGCTGGCGACGTGGGTGTTCGTCCCTTATCGTAGGGCCTTCTAGCTTAACACGGTTCTGCTCTCGGCTTCTGTTCTCGTTTCTCCCCTCGGAACTGCGTCTGTCTCACAGTGGGAAGATATGACATGCATTTAAATATTCTTGTGTTAGTCTGTGGTATTCCATTTGCTCACTCGTTACTCGTATTACTTTGATTAACTTAATGTCACGATTTATTAAGAGCTATGTGACATACTACTGGATTTGCTTATCATGTCAGGGTTTTCATGGAAGGTGTTGGATTTGCCTGACACATTACATATCACCACCTTTCGAACTTAATTTCTGCACTGAAGTTAGGCAATGATTGAATCGTTGTCTAAGTCAGTCAAAAATTATTCCTTTATCTAAATTTTGTTGCCTACTGTTCAGCCACGTTATTCTGGTTCTATGCTAGTTTGTATTACTAATTTATATTTTTATATTCTTCCATATTATTCTCAAAAATATGTTTATATTGACAAGAGAAGAATATTTTTATTCTATTATAATTATTATTTTTTATTATTTTCTTTCTTTATTTAAGTGTTAAGTTTGTTTTTTAAGAGGTTTGTTATCGGAAGTGAGGAGTCTTTCACATCGATTTTCTTAGAAATATTTTTTTATAAATGTAGTAATTAAGTAAAATCTATTCCTAACACATTTTCTAAATATCATGTACAGGTAAAATGTTTTTGTTTCTAGACACTCATTTCAACATTGTTACACTAACAAATAAGAATTATTTCCAAGAATTGCTTTGACAAAGAAATATACATACACAAGTATTGAGATATTATCCTAACAAATGGTACAAATGTTAAAAAAAAGGGAAAACATCCAACAAGATAATTTTTTATTCTTTGTTTTTATAAGGAGAAAATAAGTAAAATATAGTTATTCTTTTATTTTTATGAGGATAAAATAAGTGGCATATAGTTTTAGTGTTTATTATGCCTTACTTTTGTTCTTTATATACTGTCCATTTCAGAACTAATGACTTATTTTTATCGATAGTCTATTTTTTACTTAAGTCCATAGTCAATGACTGTTATTTTGTAGTTTATTAGCTGTCTGGTGTGCTTAACTTATTTAGTTTTTCACACGTTTCTTTTGCAGAATTCCTGCATCACATAATTTGATTTCACACATTCATACAATCCTATGAATGTTTAAGCATGAGGTTGGCGTATGGTTTTTTTTTTTTTTTTTTTTTTTTTTTTTTGCACGAAGGTGATGGACTTGAGCGAGATGGATGTGGGCAAGTATTCGATGTACAGCTTCGTTCGTCGTTCCTTGTTGGCTTTGCAAGTGTGTGTTGCTGTTGTGGAGGTCCCATAATGGAATGGAGCTGTGAGTGCAGAATCTCGCGGTTTACTGGCTTTGTATACATGAAAGTCATCGTTATGTGTCGCTGAAAGCGGTCGTTTTTCGTTGTAATACTTCGCAGACGACTAGTTTACAATAGGAAAGGGATTTGGGGAGGTATGTCGTCTATTCTTCACCCATCTTCTTTCTTGGTCTCAATCTTGTGAATCTTCAACTTCTGTTCTTCCTGCTTTTTCTCTGCTTCTTCCTTGCTTCTTGGTTCTTCTCTGGGCAGGATATGGAAATATTTATTGATAACTAGTCGCTTTGAAGTTCTCCTCTTAGTAACAGTTTGATAAATTGTTTGGTCATGTCATTTTTACTTTGTGGAAGTTTTCTTCAGTTTCGTGCATCAGCGTGCTGTTTAATAGCAGTAGTGTGACTTTTGCACATATTTTTTTGCCAGTGGTGGCTTGCCCAAGCGGTCTTCTCGTCGGGCCGTTTTTCGCTCGCTCCACTGAGTTGGGGTGTTCCAAGACCCTCTTGGCCTTCCGTGTTCCGCCACTCTGTGGTTCCGTGTTCTGTCCCAGCAGGGTTCCACCACCCTGTGGTTCAGCAGATTTACTGCCCACTTCGGCTACAAGGGCCCTCTGTTGGTCTCGCTGTCCTTTCCCTTCTCTCGATGCTTCTGCCTTGTAGGAATCGTGTCTTGCTAATTACGTCCTTTTCTTTCTTGATACTTCTTCCACTGCAACTTGTGGGTCATTGCATCTGGTCTTTGCTGGAGTTTTTACAATGGTTCTTACAAAAAGTTTTACTTGTAATCATCAAACGTAAGTCTAGTACCTACATTGTTTTGCGCCTTTTTAAAAATCTTTACAAATTTCGGCGCCCTTTCCATGTTACAATTCTAAGATATTTTGAGTCTTAACTTCTACAAGAATCCTCTAATTCGTTTTTAATTTTTGTGTAGTGTCGTGGTGTATAGCATTTTAGTATTTCATGCTGTTAGACTATCTACACTTTATCCCTTCACCTTAATCTATGGTACTATTGGTGTTATTTTTGTTTTTGTTTTTATTGAAACTACTTTCCTTTTCCCACCTTCCTCTCTCTTCAGTCTTCTTTCTCCTGACGATCTTATCTGCAATATAATCTTGAAATATTGTGCTGATTATTTACCGGTAATAAAATTAATCTTCAAACTTTTTGATATGGCTCACATGGTGAAGTCCTAAGGTTTTGCCTGTTTTTGGATTAATTAGTTCCACAGCATTATCATGAGCAATTCGGCTAATTATGACAGGTCCTTTGTATGCAGCGTAAAACTTATGTATTTTGTGTTTCTGTTTGCTGGAGAGATGGTGTGTTTCTACAGATATGTTCTTTTAATTGCTGTTCTATCTCCTCTTTCTTTTCTTTTAATGGCTGCCTTTCTGATGTTGGAGAGTACTGTTGCTATGACTTGTTTGTGCTGTGTACATGGTGCAATAGGAAATCTAACATTTTCTCTGGTTATGTTTGCGGGTTCAATATTTTTAAGTACAGTAACTGGAGGTAGTAGTGTAGTGCTATGTGGCATTTCATTTATTACTTCTTGAAAATCTTTAAGGTATATATCCCAAGTGTTATGTCTTTTGCCTGCATATAATCGGCATAAAGTGCCTATGTACTTCATAGATCGTGCTGCTGGATTTACGCTAGGTTTGTACTTAGATATGTAGATGGGTTTTATTTTGTGTTGTTTTAACGTGTTCTGTCATTGCACTGATTTGTATTGTGGGCCATTATCTGAAATTATTCGTTCCACTCGACCTACTTGTCTGAGAAAATCTTGTCTAAATGCTTTACTCATAGTAAGACCTGTTGCCCGTTTTAATGGTGTCAAGGTAACATATTTAGAAGGAAGTTCCAAAACGACAAATATGAAAATATATCCATTTTTTGTGCGTGGGAGGGGCCCCATCAAATCTGTTGCATCTATTTGTTTTATTTTTTTAGGGATTATCGGAAACATAGGTGGTTTGGTTTGGAAAGTGACGTGTTTAGCCCTCATACCATTTTTTGCATTTGACTAATACTGTTCTAATTCGTCTTTCCATATTAGGAAAATGGCTTGTTTGTTTTATTTGTAAAAAGCATTTCTTTGGTTCAAAGTGGCCATTACTTAAATGTGTATACCATATGTACTTATTAATTAGTTCATCTGGGATATAAATTAACCATTCATCCATTGCAACATTTCGTCTAAAAAATAAATTCGATGCACCCTGTGGACATCGTGATAAAGCATCTGCTAATACATTTGCTGGTCCTGGTATGTGTGTAATAGTGAAGTCAAATTCTTGTAGTATTAACATCCATCTGGCTAACCTCCCATGAGTTAGTTTGGCGGATAACAGAAATTCTAATGCTTTGTGGTCCGTGTACACTTTTGTTTTTCTTCCGAATAGGAAATATCGAAAACGTTGGAAGCCCCATACAATGGCCAATGCTTTTTGTGAGTAACCAAGTGGCAAATGCAATTGTTCTATATGATCTAAGCCCTGCCTGTTCGTATTCTTGGAATAAAACAGCTCCTAAACCTGTTTTCGCGCTATCAGTGGCCATACAAAAATTTTGTGTTAGATCAGGATGTGCTAAAATCGGTGCTGTTGTTAGTGCGTTTTTCAGTTTTAAAAATTCTTCATTGGCTTGGTGATCCCATACCCATGGCTTGTTTTTACCAGTGGACGCACATAGGCGTGGTGTTGCGAGAGAGTCGATCCAAATAAATTTTTTATAGAATCCGGTGAGACCTAGAAATCCTCTGACAGTTTTCTTATTATATGGAGTACAGAATTCTTTAATTGCCGTTAATTTTTCTGGGTCGGGCATTACCACTTTCTCTGAAATTATGTGTCCTAGAAATTTGACCTCTCGCCTTCCCAATTTGGATTTTGTTATACACTCCTGGAAATGGAAAAAAGAACACATTGACACCGGTGTGTCAGACCCACCATACTTGCTCCGGACACTGCGAGAGGGCTGTACAAGCAATGATCACACACACGGCACAGCGGACACACCAGGAACCGCGGTGTTGGACGTCGAATGGCGCTAGCTGCGCAGCATTTGTGCACCGCCGCCGTCAGTGTCAGCCAGTTTGCCGTGGCATACGGAGCTCCATCGCAGTCTTTAACACTGGTAGCATGCGGCGACAGCGTGGACGTGAACCGTATGTGCAGTTGACGGACTTTGAGCGAGGGCGTATAGTGGGCATGCGGGAGGCCGGGTGGACGTACCGCCGAATTGCTCAACACGTGGGGCGTGAGGTCTCCACAGTACATCGATGTTGTCGCCAGTGGTCGGCGGAAGGTGCACGTGCCCGTCGACCTGGGACCGGACCGCAGCGACGCACGGATGCACGCCAAGACCGTAGGATCCTACGCAGTGCCGTAGGGGACCGCACCGCCACTTCCCAGCAAATTAGGGACACTGTTGCTCCTGGGGTATCGGCGAGGACCATTCGCAACCGTCTCCATGAAGCTGGGCTACGGTCCCGCACACCATTAGGCCGTCTTCCGCTCACGCCCCAACATCGTGCAGCCCGCCTCCAGTGGTGTCGCGACAGGCGTGAATGGAGGGACGAATGGAGACGTGTCGTCTTCAGCGATGAGAGTCGCTTCTGCCTTGGTGCCAATGATGGTCGTATGCGTGTTTGGCGCCGTGCAGGTGAGCGCCACAATCAGGACTGCATACGACCGAGGCACACAGGGCCAACACCCGGCATCATGGTGTGGGGAGCGATCTCCTACACTGGCCGTACACCACTGGTGATCGTCGAGGGGACACTGAATAGTGCACGGTACATCCAAACCGTCATCGAACCCATCGTTCTACCATTCCTAGACCGGCAAGGGAACTTGCTGTTCCAACAGGACAATGCACGTCCGCATGTATCCCGTGCCACCCAACGTGCTCTAGAAGGTGTAAGTCAACTACCCTGGCCAGCAAGATCTCCGGGTCTGTCCCCCATTGAGCATGTTTGGGACTGGATGAAGCGTCGTCTCACGCGGTCTGCACGTCCAGCACGAACGCTGGTCCAACTGAGGCGCCAGGTGGAAATGGCATGGCAAGCCGTTCCACAGGACTACATCCAGCATCTCTACGATCGTCTCCATGGGAGAATAGCAGCCTGCATTGCTGCGAAAGGTGGATATACACTGTACTAGTGCCGACATTGTGCATGCTCTGTTGCCTGTGTCTATGTGTCTGTGGTTCTGTCAGTGTGATCATGTGATGTATCTGACCCCAGGAATGTGTCAATAAAGTTTCCCCTTCCTGGGACAATGAATTCACGGTGTTCTTATTTCAATTTCCAGGAGTGTATTTACTGTGAGCCCATGCTCTTTCATGATCTGTAAAAACTGATTTAATGTGTCGTTGTGATGTTCCCAAGAGGGTTCTGCTATAATCACATCATCAACATAACAAGTAATTTTTTGTAAAATTTCAGGACTGAATATAGTATTAAATCCCCTAATAAACGCTGCTGATGATATGTTTAAACCAAATGGCAATCGTTTAAACTGGTAACATCTACCGAATACGATAAATGCTGTAAATTTTCTACATTCTGGGGCCAATTCTATCTGCCAGAAACTACTCCGTAAATCAATTGATGAAAATATCTTAGCACCGTAGAATTTTTGTATCAATTCCTCTAATTTTTCTGGGCGATCTGTCTCAGTGATTATGATTGTGTTGATCTGTCTGGAATGAAGCACTAACGCACTTCCAGCGCCCTGTGCGACTGTCTCTCGCGCCGCACTCTCCCGATCTCGCTTCCATCCAGTCTCCCCATTCATGAGCACTGTGGTTGGCTAGAGCGCTCGCGCCATGTCTCCATGCCAACGTACCCACACAAACATAATGAAACACACTCGAAGTACTGGATTTACATTTAAATAACTTGAAATTATATAAATATTCCTACGGCTGGACCATAAACAATCTCTAACACACATTATTAGATACATAAACAAATTAAATAAACATATATCCAAGGAATAGAATAAAAGGTAGGTCAGTGACCTAATGTCTCTGTGCTTTTATTCATGAATATTATATATCGGATATAAACAAAGACATAGATAAATAAATATATTTATAAGCATGCTGCTACCTTTTTTTCGTGTAACTGTGGCGTTCTTAAGGCCTGACGCCATCGATAGTGAACGGCCACTTTGACCTCTAATAACTCACGTACTATTCAAGTTACATGCCTGTAATTTAAACCAATTTAGGTTTACACTAAAAGCTTTCTAGACACGTCGACTGACGAAATCGGATGTAGCGTTTAAATTCTGGAAATTCGTTGATGGGTGTTCCTTGTATAATTTACCGTCAGATACTAAACTTTAAACTAATAAAGATATTGAAAATCTGATTACACCATCAGAATTGTCGTGGAAATAATGGTAATGTACATGTTTCTTTTTGAGGTATCTTGATTCCTCCGGCTACTATTGATTTCCATATGAACTGTGTCTACCATTAAGGTTTCACAAAGTCCACTATCTTTGGCACTCCCCGCATAGAAATCTCCTTCGTCGACACAATGCACCGTCGTCGTCACAGTGTCAACATGGAATTCCCAGCCACGCAGCCGCTGGACCCTTCTTGCTTCGGCCAGCGTCCGGGTCCACGTGGTCGGCCTGCCGATCGGCCCGTGCCTGCCAAGCGGCCAGTGCAGCCACTGCTTCCTCCGAACTTAGAATATTTTCAGGACGCGACGACTCGCTCGTTACCTCACAACCTTCCCGTTTCCTCGTTACAGTCACATCATCGCCGGTCGATTAGGGCAGTTTAGACAATGTCAGGCTTTACTAACAGCTTCAGAAGAGCTAAAATGTCCCTGATGGATTTATTAGGTTACGTCCACATTCGAAGTCACTGATCTCTTCGGGCCAATCCATTTCACTTCTCCTCCACTTGACACTACTCCCCACTCTATTTTGTACTGGCAGGTCGGCCTCTCGTGGCATCTAACGGTCAATTACGCATTACATTGGTGTGTTCGTATTCTAACATTCTGCGTGATGTCTGTTTATTCTAAGTCGTGTCTCCCTACCACTTTCGCGCAACGACGCTCTGAGCGTGTTTTTTTAGGGAACTGACTAGTTTGAACCTGGGACCTGCTGCTGGTAAGGAGACGCCAGACCACACATGACATGTAGAGTTCAGAAGAGTTCAGTAAGACTAGCTATGATATAATCAAATACTTAATGATTTCATCGTCAGCTCCATTGCACTCCCTGTAAAAGAATCTTAATGCTAACTAAATTTAGTGGATGGGGTTGAAGTCTTTCCTATTTTTAATTAGCTGGTAAAATAACGTCGAAAAAGCAGTTAAGTTTACCATTGAAATTTTTATTCTACTCACAAAACATTGTTTATAAATTTTACTATTAATAAAAGGAAATATTTTAATACAGGATGATAAAAACCAACTTCGTTCAACAAAAATGAGAACGAATATTCCCTGAATGGGTTTCCAAGTTCTATAATGGATCGAAGGATGACCTATGCCATATCCCATCTGTAATCTAGGTTTTAATTAAGTTTCATAAAAGAGAAAACTATCAAAAATGGTCTACAGTGCCCCTCAATGGTCTTTAATTACTTATTTAACTTGTCATAAATTACAGTGGCTGATGTGGCTTCCCAATAATTATATAACAGAAAAATCATCGCATTTCAGATTTTAACTTCAAGTAGCAAATGTAAATACCACGAAGTTTAATCGACGATCGACACTAGTATTACGTAAAAAGGGGATGTAACAGATGAGACTTCTGCAGTTCTGAGTGAAGCCTTATGCTCTCTTATGCGGCATCGCGTGCGTTTATTACCTTGTTGGTGGTTAGGCAGCGTCAGAGCCGGCTGGCGCCGCAGTTCCACACGCCTCGCCGTCTCGGTAACAACTCTCTCGAACTTATCCTTACTACTGTTTACCGAAGTTGGTTTAAGAAAAAGGTATCTGGCTGTGTTTTCAACTGACCAATCAGCGTCTCAATGTTAACCTTAAGCTCCGCCTACAAAAATTCTGTCTATCCAGTGAGAAACGTCATACTTTTCGTGGTGGGGCAATTTTCTTAATGTTTGCTACGTAACGGAGACGCGTATAGTCTCACGCTAAAACTTGCAGCTGGTGTGGCCCTTTTAGCGTTATCGTAAGATCTATACTGTTCTTCTGGAGGGCTCTATCTTTTAACATGGGCTGGGGGATGGACATCTTGGCGGTCGGCCGGCGATGCGTGTGTCCCATTGTCCCGCTCTTATCGTATGGCCTTCTAACCTACACGGCTCTGCTCTCGGCTTCTGTTCTCGTTTCTCCCCTCGGAACTGCGTTTGTTTCACGGTGGGAAAGTATGATGCATTTAGACGTTCTTGTGTTAGTCTGTGGTATTCCATTTGCTCACTCGTTGATCGTATTTAATGTCAGGATTTATTTGGAGCTATGTGACATATTGCCTGATTTGCTATCATGTCAGGGTTTTCATGGAAGCTGTTGGATTTGCCTGACACCTTACGGTATATTTTTGATCAGATAGTGCACATCTATAAACGGTAGTATGGCAGGATCACAGCAGAATAGGCCGGTGAGAGAAAGTGACTTGGGGTCGTGGGGCATATACATTTCTTACCAGAATACACAATTTATTAGCAACGCAATCGCAAAGCCAATAATAACAAGTGACAAAAATCTGTTACTGAAACGGGCACTGTAATGACAGAAGCGTAATAGATTTTTAAAATAATACACAATAATTATTTATTGTGTGTTATTTATTCTGATTTATAGCAGAAGCCTTGATCAGAGAAAAACCTACGGCTGAAATTCACGAACAACATATAAATGCTTGCAAAACACATGAAAAATAACTGGAACACTTTATGTGAGTAACAAAGGTCAATGCCTATTATACACGTAACAGCAGTTAAAAGATGAAATAAATAGAACAATATCTTGTGAGTGAAGCATCAATATCAGTGATACCCATAAACAGCAGGATTACATTTTACTTGGTAAAACGAAAGCCTATGATTCATATACAGTAATTAAAATACACAATGAAATGAACAAAGTTTATGAATAAAGAAGTCTATCTAACTCTACCAAAAACAGCAGAATAAATAATATTAGGTCCTAGAGCACAGAGCCCACAGAAGTAGCACACTAAGTTCATGTGTTTAAAATCCCTCAGAGACCACATGAAACAATTAATTAATAACGTGGCTCAATACCACAGCCCTCACGTTTAGCTAATCAGTTCAAAAATGGTTCAAATGGCTCTGAGCACTATGGGACCTAACATCTGAGGTCATCAGTCCCATAGAACTTATAACTACTTAAACCTAAATAACCTAAGGACATCACACACATCCATGCCCGAGGCAGGATTCGAACCTGCGGCCGTAGCTGTCGCGCGGTTCCGGACTGAAGCGCCTAGAACCGCTCGGCCACCGCGGCCGGCAGCTAATCAGTCGGAACCAACTACACATAAGTCAGTAAACGCGTTAAGTGCGCCGTCAGTCCTATGGGATTGTTAGTGGCACCTTCCTTTAAATTCTTTATCGTAATTCAGTCACGGCTGCGTTGTATTAAACTGGTTACTAGTTTCGATCTACCAACTTCATTTTCAAGCCAGATAGAATAAAGCTGCATTAATAGTGCTTGGTTAGGCGTCAATCAACTCACACATAGGTAATACATACATGGCACATAGTCGCACAGAATTCCAGACCAATTTCACAGTGTAGACGTATTCACGAAGTGCAGCTGGACAATGGTGTTCAAAAAAGATCGAATGCTAACTTTCGACATCAGTTCCCATCTTTCTTAACACACTGCTATATGCACTCATCTGATCAGAAAGGCCAATGGCAATTTTTTTCACTGATTATATTCGGTAATATTTTTTGGATTTCGATAAACCTCTCTTTTGGTTGTCACATTTTCCATTTCACTGGAATGTTTGGTGAAACTAAACAAACCGTTTCTTTTGTTTTTCTATTTCAGGACGACAATTCCTTGACTATTCTTTTTTGTAATCACTTTCTCGCTTTTCGATTTCATCGTTACAATTTATTTTGAAATTCCTGTGTGGTTTAGTCGATGGGTACAAATCAAATGCGTATTCTTTGTTATGTGTTTGCTTGTCAAATACACACTGGTTTACAAAATATTGATACATAATGTACGGCGCTTATTGAATACATTTCGACACAAATTTATTTGTCCGTGTGGTATTTTTTATCAAGTACTTTGCCAGTGTAAATTAGGAAACTGTAGCAGTATCCATTGTTGCAGCACAATTTAAACGTTTTGATGCCATACTTGTGTCTCTTTAGCTTCAAATATTGCCTGCATACAGTTCGTCCTCGGAACTTTATTAGAGTCATCGATACATTGTATTTCGGAAGGATCATAACATTTTTTTTTAATTTGTGTTCAGTCGTCGATGACAAATTGAACTTCTCAGATGCGATCTGAAACACCGGCTTTTGTATCGTCAGTGAAATGCAGCATTCTCAACAGAATTTCGAAACAATATCTAGTCATTACTTTTCGCGAGAATGTCTGAATAAACATGAATGTATGGACGGAAGTTTCGCCTATCCAATACACAAAATCAAGCCAAACAACCGCTTTATTTCATCCTTCTTTGTTGGCACTCTCTGATTCGAACGTTTGGGAACCATTGTCGTTTGTTTAGAAAAAACATTTGTATGTTCTCTGATGTGTTCAAATATTTCATTTGTGACTATAAAATTTGCATTGACACTTTACGAAGCATAATGATACTACACTTTAAATGCTGCGCCTAAGAATAAAGTAAGAGGAATGTAAAAATTAATCTCTGTGATGTCAATATCTCACTTCTGTTCCATACTCCAAGAAGGAGTTAAGATACGCTCTCGCTTGTTTCCTTGTATGGGATGCACGTAATTTTTGGTGTGTGCAGAAAGGCAGCCATCTTGTTAGTATTTATGATTTGTGCGACGAACATAGCAAGTCCTATTATCTTGTGAATGATAAATAGTGAACAGTATGCAAGTTTTACGAGAATTATTTAAATCGACGTAGCATTGTATTCCATTGTTTCCACCATCTTCGTGAAGGAAACCAATGCCGACTTAGGAAGATACGCAAGGTCGACACAATGAAGAACATCGATGGTGACTAATGAATTAATTTGTAGCAGAAGCAAATCTGCAAATCTTAGGAAAGTGGCGGGGGCGTTTCTCAAACCAAATGGTATTCTTACAAATTCATACAATCCTGTAGGTACAACAAAAACAGTTTTATGGCGGTCCTGGGGTGCAACAGGGATTTGATGGTACCCAGAACGCAAACTAAGAGTGGTAAAATACTTACAGTTGCCTAAATGGTCTAATGTCTCGTCAATTCTGGGTAAGAGGTACGAATCTGGAAGTGTCACTTTCATCTTTCAACTGCATCACCTGCACCTTACGTGACGCAGCTGGCACCTGCCTTGACCCTTACCTGACTGTGCCGTTTCTTAACTTTTCAATTTCGTGGCATAGTCTGTCCTACCTACTTTCATCTGTCAACTTTCAACCTAACAACGCCTTTTGGAGTCTATTATCCTGGCGTATTCCAACACAAAACTATTCAGTTCAGGTGAAATAACACAGTTAGACTTTAATTTTTGATGTCGAAGAAGAGTTCACGAGAACAGTGTTCCGTGTCCTCTGACGACAGCTGATCAGGCGCCAGCAGACGCTAACCGCGTCTAGCCCGCAGCTAAAACGCCAGTAAGCGGAAATCTCCGTTCAAAACTTGAGCCTTCTTTGACACTGTTTTTCTGCAGTATTTTCCGAAGGAATACCGACTGCTGAAGTAGTAGCATTTAACTGTCTGACACGTCTCAGGACACTGCGATATACCCAAGGATAGACGGAGTTTTGAGCAACCGTCTGGGCCCAATGAGGACAGCACTACGGAGTCATAAGGACGGCGAATTTGGTCGCGTAACGAAGTTTTTTTGAAGAGATGTCGAGTTTTAGGAAGAAGTACGTAGCAGCTACCTTGGAATCGCAGCATTGTCATATACACAGTTAAGTAGGCGAAACCGTCGTGTCAACGATGCGCTGTGCACTATACCTCCATAATGGAAAAGTCCTTCAGAAATTACGCTCAATTTAGTCTTTTCTAATCCCATTCCTTACGCTTTCTGTTTCCACTATGGACATCTCTAGCTTCTCGTCGAGTTTTGTTTTTCTCCTCTCGTTATCAACAGCATTGACATCCAACTGCACACCCTTTGTATCTGAGAATAGGAACCCAACTTTCATAGTCCCGGGCAAAGAGATGCCCCGCCTGCACTAAACTGGTGTCACTTTTCTGTGTCAATTTCACTTGATGGTGTTTAGCAAATACATTGATGCATGAGAAACTTCTTCTCACAATGTGAACTTATTACACTTGGATGGTCAGCCCAAAGAGGCTTTTAACTTTGTTTACTTATTGTTATAGCATATGCAGCAACGTAATATGATATTTGTGTACCTCATTTTTATATTTTCATGTTTATGTAACAATTATGTTTGGGCTAAAATGGATTTCATAGGAACTTTGTTATGGGATGTAACTAACACTATGTCCAAAACTTTACTTACTTTGTCTCACAGAATGCTAATTGTGTACCCTTCATTGATCAGTTAATAGGGAGTGTCAGGGTTAATTTTCGGGGACTGGGAAGGTGAAGCTGTGGCAAGGCCGTTCTGCAGGGAATGCCGAACACACTTCTCCCTCCGGCGCCACAGTGAAGTACTGGAACAATGGGGGGACCTGGATAGGGGGAAGGGAGTTTTCACTGTCTTTGGGGTCTGTCGTCTTTTCTTCTTCTATTCCAACACTCCGAATCTTCTATTTCATTTCTTACTTCTCGTCAGAGTACCAAGCTATTCGTCCCTCCGTCCACATGCATATGTCTCTATTGCTGAGACCCTTCTCAATTGCCGTGTCGACACTTGTCGTTGTTGACTAAAGCCTATTATATAGGAGGATCTGGTTAACAAGCTAGCACTTCTGCACTTTTGAAAATATTGAATTTATTTGAATATGTTTCATGTATGACACTTAACTGCATAATTCTTGATTCTGTATGAACAATTCGTACATACAAGTATTAATATTATCGTTAATTACGGCGTATCTGAACCAATTTACTAATGCATATTGTAATTTTAAACAGAACCCACTGTAACAACGCATCTAGCGTGGTGTCTGACGCCCGCCGCTCTGACGTAGGGCCATAATTATTGTTTCCTTGGTCATCGTCGAATAAACCATATCGTTTATGCACATCTATCCCCTTTATTCAGTAACGCTATCCCCCCTTTTTTGTGACATTCGTACTCATCATTGCTCATTCTGAATCCCATAAATCTCTGCTCCAATCCAGAAGTTTTCGTGCAGCATTGCGTTGTGTTCCTCGTACAGCACATGTGCACACTGCGTGCGCTCCGCATTTGACGGTCGGCGTCGCTTCTCAGCTGCCGCACTGGCCTTGGAAATTATCTGCCGCATGCCATTCTGACATAGCGCGAGATTCTGCCTTGCAGCCAGCTGCCCTGGCTGATGCAGTGTAGCCTTGCAGTCAGTTGCCGCACTCCCAGCCGCCTTATTAACGCTACCATGACGTTACATACTAGCCTTACCTTGTTACAACCGTTCTTATTGTGATATTATTCCGCCGCTAATAACCTTTCATGACACTATGGCTTACTCACTTTGTTTTCACACCCATTTACCGACATTTTTTCTATCCGAAAGTTCATTCGTGGTTCCTCTGCCAGCTAACTTGCCAGTTTTGTCTAATGTCTCAAATGATCACCTCTTAGCGTCAATTGATGACCTCTTAAAACATGAAAAAGGACAAATTTCTTATGATCGCTTGTTAGCACACTTAAATGAATGGCAAACAGCCACCAAACTACAAACCACCGTTATACCCTGTGCTATGATAACTCCAGCCACTGCCATTCTTATTATTGTACTAATATGGACTTTGACAAAAAGGGATTCTGCAGATGATTACGGCTGCCCCCTCCCATGGTTCCGGAACCTCAGCCTCAGGGTGACAATCGCCCATAACTATAAAAAAACTAAAAACTAAACTAAGCAGAAAACCCTATCAGGCCTGTACCCTCCCTTAGTTTTAAGAGTTCGATTGTATTACCTATTAATGTGAAGAGATCAATTGCGTTAACAATTCGTGGGAAGGACTGATGCAGCGTAGTGAGTGCTCCCTTAGTGTTAACCCCGTTTCTAAACGTGTGAATCTCCCCCCCCCCCCTGCACTGAGTTCCAGTGAACGGGTTTGGCCACGACCACGCCCCCTTCTCGCCGGCAGCTTGCACGCTGCCCCCTGATGACAACACAACGCCACGCCACTCGCCCTGTGTGTGGCTCCAGTGGTAACATGAAAATATTTGTTTTTTTGTTTAAACATAACTTTATGACGAAAGACAATCGGCATATACCCCTATTTCAAATGATTATCTCTGAATGTACTTTCTTCTCACTTGTCACAAATATATATTGTTTTGATTTTTTCTAATATTTGTTTTTGTAAACAAATAATATTGTTGACATGCGTAAGTCCTTTTGTGACCCCTAGGAGGTCTTTAGAGTCTCTACACCCTCCCATAGGTTAAGGCCCGTGCCGTCTTCTGTAGGAGCCTTTAATACTTAAGTAAAGTCTACTATTGTTTGTTTTGCAAACCTAAAATGATCTACATCTAAATAACTCACTTTTTAAGCGAATTCACTTACGTTGTCCGCTCCCACCAGAAGGGGGAGGAGTGTAAGGATGAGCCAGACAATAGGGGATTTTACTTTATTATTTGAGCTTTCAGATGGTAACTTCATTTTTCTTGTTACGGCCAAGCCTCGGGCGGCAGTGTTAGCTGCCTGTAATTTTTCTTGTCTCACGGTCTAGCAACAGGGAGTCAGCAACAAGGAAAGCTACCTCGATCACGCGCCTCCCTCGTGTGCTGACGAGGTAACGCCGCCCCAGGCGTCGCTGACCAAGCCACACAGTGGAAACTTCCATTGCCGCCCCCGTGGGTTTCTCGGTCCTGACCAGTCAGGGCAGAGGAAGCCGCATGGCTGCGTTGAATATACCCGGCCACCCGTCGACGAGCCCGCGCTCTAGTTTTCTTGCTCTCTTGCAAGTCTGAGGAGCGCCCTGTAGCAGTGTAGGATCTTCCCGCTTCTCCCAGTGCTGCGGCACTGTGGACTTAGTTTTCACAGACACTAACCTTCGCCGTTCTTTAACTTCTGGTTCACCCTCGCCTGCCTTGGCCTGACAATGTATTCCCTATAGCATAGCTTTGCCAATAATTGGCCTTACAAAAGAAACTTTGTCCTGCTCTTTCCAAAACGCCCACCGGCGTCCCATCCGCCCATCCTGTACACCAGTCTCCCGCTCCGCAAACTCGGTTTCATTGAGTCATCATGCATGCCTGGTTACTTGTTGTTGTTGTTGTGGTCCTCAGTCCTGAGACTGGTTTGATACAGCTCTCCATGCTACTCTATCCTGTGCAAGCTTCTTCATCTCCCAGTACCTACTGCAGCCGGCATCCTTCTGAATCTGCTCAGTGTATTCATCTCTTGGTCTCTACGATTTTTACCCTCCACGCTGCCCTCCAATACTAAATTGGTGATCCCTCGATGTCTGAGAACATGTCCTACCAACCGATCCCTTCTTCTAGTCAAGTTGTGCCACAAGCTCCTCTTCTCCCCAATTCTATTTAAAACCTCCTCATTAGTTATGTGATCTACCCATCTAATCCTCAGCATTCTTCTGTAGCACCACATTTCGAGAGCTTCTATTCTCTTCTTGTCCAAACTATTTATCGTCCACGTTTCACTTCCATACATGCCTACACTCCATACAAATACTTTCAGAAACGACTTCCTGACATTTAAATCTATACTCGATGTTAACAAATTTTTCTTCTTCGGAAACGATTTCCTTGCCATTGCCAGTCTACATTTTATATCCTCTCTACTTCGATCATCATCAGTTATTTTGTTACCCAAATAACAAAACTCCTTTACTACTTTAAGTGTCTCATTTCCTAATCTAATTCCCTCAGCATCACGCGACTTAATTCGAATACATTCCATTATCCTCGTTTTGCTTTTGTTGACGTTCATCTTATACCCTCCTTTCAAGACACTGTCATTCCGTTCAACTGCTCTTCCAAGTCCTTTGCTGTCTCTGACAGAATTACAATGTCATCGGCGAACCTCAAAGTTTTTATTTCTTCTCCACGGATTTTAATACCTACTCCGAACTTTTCTTTTGTTTCCTTTATTGCTTGCTCAATATACAGATTGAATAGCATCGGGGATAGGCTACAACCCTCTCTCACTCCCTTCCCAACCACTGCTTCCCTTTCATACCTCTCGACTCTTATAACTGCCATCTGGTTTCTGTACAAATTGTAAATAGCTTGTCGTTCCCTGTATTTTACCCCTGCCACCTTCAGAATTTGAAAGACAGTATTCCACTCAACATTGTCAAAAGCTTTCTCTAAGTCTACAAATGCTAGAAACGTAGGTCTCCCTTTCCTTAATCTTTCTTCTAAGATAAGTCGTAGGGTCAGTATTGCTTCACGTGTTCCAACATTTCTACGGAATCCAAACTGATCTTCCCCAAGGTCGGCTTCTACCAGTTTTTCCATTCGTCTGTAAAGAATTCGCGTTAGTATTTTGCAGCTGTGACTTATTAAACTGATAGTTTAGTAATTTTCACATCTGTCAACACCTGCTTTCTTTGGGATTGGAATTATTATACTCTTCTTTAAGTCTGAGGGTATTTCGCCTGTCTCATACATCTGGACTGGCTCTCCCAAGGCTGTCAGTAGTTCTAATGGAATGTTGTCTACTCTGGGGGGCTTGTTTCGACTCAGGTCTCTCAGTGCTCTGTCAAACTCTTCACGCAGTATCATATCTCCCATTTCATCTTCATCTACATCCTCTTCCATTTCCATAATATTGTCCTCAAGCACATCGCCCTTCTATATACTCCTTCCAACTTTCTGCTTTCCCTTCTTTGCTTAGAACTGGGTTTCCATCAAAGCTCTTGATATTCATACAAGTGGTTCTCCTTTCTCCAAATGTTTCTTTAATTTTCCTGTAGGCAGTATCTATCTTACCTCTCGTGAGATAAGCTTCTACATCCTTACATTTGTCCTCTAGCCATGCCTGCTTAGCCATTTTGCACTTCCTGTCGATATCATTTTTGAGACGTTTGTATTCCTTTTCGCCTGCTTCATTTACTGCATTTTTATATTTTCTCCTTTCATTTCATCAATTAAATTCAATATTTCTTCTGTTACCCAAGGGATTCTACTAGCCCTCGTCTTTTTACCTATTTGATCCTCTGCTGCCTTCACTATTTCATCCCTCAAAGCTACCCGTTCTTCTTCTACTGTATTTCTTTCCCCCATTCCTGTCAATTGTTTCCTTATGCTCTCCCTGAAACTTTGTACAACCTCTGGTTCTTTCAGTTTATCCAGGTCCCATCTACTTAAATTCCCACCTTTTTGCAGTTTCTTCAGTTTTAATCTACCTGGTTACTTGGTTCTGTGATTTTGTGATTAGTGTACTATGCTGCCTGTTCTGTGCGTTTTTGAAGTAACTTAATCTGTTGACCAGCGCTCTCTCTCAAAAGAAATTTTTGCCGTGGTTAATGTTGTTATGGTTATATAATGTGCTCAGTAGTCAGGCATAGCTGTGTGAGGGGCCTACGTCCTGTTCAGTATTTTTTTAAATTGTGTTTGTTTTAAAATTCCCATGTAAGAGAACCAGTTCTAAGTTTTAACATTTCTTTTCACTGTGTTTTAGAAGCTGGTTGGCTCTCTGGTATTACTATTATCCAACGCTTTTAAGCATTTTGTGAGCTGCAGATAATAGTAAGACGCTAGCAGGCTGTTTATTATACATGGTGTATCAAAAAGAATCATCCAGTTTGGCATGTCTATATTTCTGAAACTAATAAACATATACAATGAATTTTGTTTTTTGATGAATGGAAAACTTAAAAAGATTTTTTTTTTCGTATCTTTTCATAAGTGTTGCGAGGTGCCAGGGCTAGCAGTGTATTTAACACTAAATTCTTCTAGAATCTTCATATGTAAATGATGCTCTCAGCCCCCCCCCCCTATTCTAACTCCAACTTTTGCTGTTGCACATGGATTAAAAAGAAACGCGAACTGACTGTAATCGACCCTGCAAGTGGCGTAGAAAAGAGTTTGGCACCTGCAATAATTTAATTTGATAAATAAGTTAAATAAAGGAAAGTTTCATTAATGTAGTGAGATATGAAAGGGTTGCTCTACCGATTAACAGAATGAAAGTTCTGTCCAAAATAACAATATGATTTATGATGACTAAACTCAAAATAATAAACAAAACACATGAAACATTTACAATACATCAAATTGGCTCAAATTGGATACTCAAATAAATGCTGTGAAGGTGAAGTTGTCCCTAAACTAGATTGTGACATTTATGACGAAGTGGTATGTGGAGCCAATTCCTTGCAAATCAAATCTTAAGAGAAACACACAGCCAACCCAACATTTATTGCTGCTACAGTAGTGAGAACTCAGACAATGAACACCCAAGACAGAACAAAGTTAGAAAAAGACGAACAGGCGCGCTCTGCTGAGCTCTGATTATCACCTAGGAAAATCCCTAATCTGCCGATGCTGCGGACATACATTACCAAGCTGTCTTCTTACCTGCAAGAACACGATCTGGCGTACCGTAGGCAATGGCTGGTTGCTTCGACGTCCCGTCGTGGTGATGATAATGTCGCGAGTATAGCCCGAAACAAATTATCCTGGTCTGGTTGTTCCTGACTAAAGACTTCCTAGCAATACAAATGCGCCTCTGAGGGAGATGAAGAAGGCTCGCCACACAATCACTGACGGTACAGTGACTGATTTTAACAAGCGAAGTCACACAGTAACTCCGATACAGTCAACTTTAGCCAAAACTGCTCAAGACAGACAACATAGGCCGCTTGTACGCAGAACGCTCAATTGCCAACTGTACTCGGAAAGTTACGTTGAAGTCGAAACTTCAGCAACTTCGTCAAACAGTTACAATTAAATGAAAGTATATCAGACAGCCAACGGAAGGCAGGCTGTCCAGAGCAGCGAGAGCTCAGTCTTGTAACCTACTCCGACCGAAAGGCGAGAGCCGACTCTCTCAAGAGCACCCGTACAAACCGAACACAGAACATTTCCGCCCCCACAACAGCGGCTGTGTTTAAACGTTCCAATCAGCAACTCGAAAACCGGCGGAAAATTCCACTCTATTGCCAAAGCACTACTAGTCCACCAATGGAGATTCGTGGCGCCAATTTCTACGCCGATTTTGCTACGTCACGGAGCTATGCCCTGAGCAAGCCAATCACAGTTAAGATTTTGCAGAAAACGCGGGAATTTGCCTGCCAAGACTGCCTGGGAACACAAGTCACTCCCACGCCTCGCTGGTAGCCCGCCAGAAAGTGTTTTCACTAAGTTTCTGCGAAGTAACGGAATCTCTAGCCCAGCCGCCCCTTCCGGCCCCTCTGGGCGTGTCGCTCCCGCTCTTATGACAATGTCGGCGTCTGGAAAGCATCCACTGGACTCCCTCACACCCGTCGGCTTAACCCTTTCAAGCTCAGCAGAACCCGCCTGTCACCGGACCACCCGGGTGACGAGAGACGCTGCGTGGGAAGTCCGCGTGTGAAGGAATAGCAGCTTTTCACTGCATGGAATTGGAGAGGAAAATCGAATTACTCAGAGTAAGATAGAAATATGAGAGGGGGCTCCTGCCACCTCTCAGTGTTCAGTATGCCCCCCTTGAGATGCGTGGTATATGTCAACGCAGAATTCAAATTGTTCCCACACTGCAGCGAGCGTGTCTTGAGTTACAGCTTCCACAGTTTCTGTTATGCGATGTCTCAGTTCATTCATTGTTGTTGGTAATGGAGGCACATAAACAGAGTCTTTTATAAACCGCCACAAGAAATAATCACACACAGTCAGTCCGGTGACCTCGGAGGCCAGTAGTGTAAGGCTGAATCAATTGGTCCAGTGCGACCAATGCGTCGTTCAGTAATCCTTTAATTTAAAAATTCCCGCACTTACAGATGACAGTGTGGTGGTGCCCCATCCTTTAGGTAAATGAAGTCGTTCGAATCAGTCTCCAACTGTCGGAAAACAAAGTTCTCAAGTATATCGAGATATGTGCTTCCTGTAACAGCGTTCTCGGCAAAGAAAAATGGACCATACACCTTTTCCAGTAAAATTTCACAAAACATGCTGAATTTTGGAGAGTCCCTCCGTGTTGTACAACTTCATGTGGTTGTTCCGTATCCCACATTCTCATATTATGACGGTTCACCTTTCCATTTAAATAAAATGTTGCCTCGTCTCTAGACACTAATCGTGGAAGAACTTCGCTCGTTGTGGTTTGTCACCTCCACGAAGAGCTTGTAATTGCTGATTTTTGTATGGTTTCATGCTTAAACCTCGACGCAACACACGCCAGACTGATATCGAAGGCATGTTGAGCTGTCTAGCTGCACGGCGAACGGATTTCTGCGGACTCTTTATGAAATCATGGCGGATGCATTCGACGTCTGTGTCAGACTCTCGGGGACGGCCCGTCGGTTTGCCTTTACACAAACAACCTAATTCTAGGAATTGTTCAAAAATGGTTCAAATGGCTCTGAGCACTATGGGACTTAACTTCTGAGGTCATCAGTCCCCTAGAACTTAGAACTACTTAAACCTAACTAACCTAACGACATCACACACATCCAAGACTGAGGCAGGATTCGAACCTGCGACCGTAGCGGTCGCGTGGTTCCAGGCTGTAGCGCCTAGAACCTCTCGGCCCCACTGGTCGGCTAGGAATTGTTCATGCCATCGTCTAATGCTCTGTGCTGTGGGTGGATCCATACCATATCTAGTGCGAAAGTCACGCTCAGTAGTTATTACTGACCCGCACTGAGCAAAACTTATAACACAAAACGCCTTCTGTTGTCCTGACACCATTTTTACTAGAACTGAAGTGGGCGCACACTGTTGCTACCTCGCGGGAACCATGTAAAACTCGAGAGTTTCCTCTTTTCAACATTACGTTGTTCACGCTCGTATCTCAAATATTTATGATTTTTTGAAATCAGATGATTCTTTTTGATACACCCTGTATTTCTTCCTGGAAGAAATTACAGCTCCCTTTCTGTAGTTCTCTGTTAGCGAAAATTATTTTCTAGCGCGTATCAACTTATTGGAAATACTCTATAAGTGCAATCATGGTTAAACCACAAGTTAGCTTGAAGTACAACCCAGTCAGAAACTTATCTTTCTTGTTTGTTAACAGCACTTACTAAGTTGCTGGAAGAGTGTTCCACGTCGGCGGCTTCTTGCCGCATGGGCCTGACTTAGTTACGACCATGTGCACGACTCTCGAGCTTTTTCTAGCACGGCTTGCTATTTGTTTGCAGTCGTGCGTCCTGGCTGTCTGTGCTCAAGTTGAGTATCTTATGTTATTTGACTTGATCTGAAAACGAAATTTTACTGTCGGCCAAGACATTATTGATTAACTGGCTTCGCACAGGAAATTTTCTCTTTAATGTTTAATACATACTGTATTCTTGTTCTAAGTTTTATTGTAAATATTTTGTGTAAACCCTTGGATAATCCCTATGTTGTCTTTGTTTATCTTCTGGGGTGGGGGGGGGGGGGTTCCGCCTAATGCCTGGGACTAGAATTCGCTTGAAGATATTTATCTAGAATTGTTTTAATTATCTTAATTGGCTGGTTATTTAAAATTGTTTAATTTAAAAATTTTAAAAAGGTCACTATTATTAAGATCTCATTTCTTGATTTTGTTTGAGGTTATTATTATTGTGATTTAACGACGTCTTACTCACCATTTTGAACGCACGTAACGGCAAATATAAGGAAAATTCAAGGCTTGGCTCTGAACGCTATGGGACTTAACATCTGAGGTCATCAGTCCCCTTGAACTTAGAACTACTTAAACCTAACTAACCTAAGGACATCACACACATCCATGCCCTAGGCAGGATTCGAACCTGCGATCAATGCCGTCGCGCGGTTCCATGTTGTTGTTCAAGGATAACTGATGGTAGTGAAGGGGACCTAGCCCTTCCATATCATTTCCCTGATCCTGATAATACCCGATTTCAACTGTGAAGCTAGTTCCTCCACACACAACTGTGGCTTTCTCTACCTGGTCATTGCTTGGAGGTTGTCTTAACCGTACCACGCCCTTTCACACTCCAACTCAACAAAGGTCAAATAGTGTGCTTACATTTCGTTTTCTTAACCAACTCGGCGGCAGATACCAAGTGATTTTTTTTTCCCGATGACGCTTGTGTGCTAGGTGATAAGTACTGCGTGGTTGTCAGGTGGGTTGCTGGCGGGCAGGAGCACCATTACGCGACCTTTTGTACTCCACACACGTCAAATGGTCGCCGGCACACTGGACTGCTGCCTCAGCGGAATGCCAAATAAAATCGTCTCCACACTCGACGTGTTAAAGGCGGTATTAATACGTAATCAACTGATACAGAATCACTGCCCTTGTAAGCTCCGTAACACTAGTGCCAGCTCTACACTGAAGGGACAAAAGTCATGGGATTCCTCCTAATACTGTGTCGGAACTCCTTTTACAGCAACTCCAATTAGCGTGGACTCATAAAGTCGTTGAAAGTCCCCATCACAACTACTGAGCCATGCTTCCTCTCTGGAGGTCCCCAGCAGAAGTATTGAGCCATGCTGCCTTTACAGCCGTCCATAATTGCGTCAGTGTTACAGGTGCAGGATTTTGTGAACGAACTGACCTCTCTTTTATGCCCCATAAACGTTCGATTGGATTCATGTCGGGCGAATTGAGTCGCCAGATCATTCGTTCGAATTGTCCAAAATTTTCTTCAAACGAATCGCGAACAACTGTGGTTCGGTGACACGGCACGTTGTCATCCATAAACATTGGAAACATGAAGTCCATGAATGGCTGAACATGGTCATGACCAGTCCATCATCGGATCAGTTGGAGCAGAGGATCCAGTTCATTCCATGTAAACACAGCCCACACCATTACGGAGCCACCACGAGCTTGCGCAGTGTCTTGTTGACAACTTGGGTCCATAGCTCGATGGGGCCTGGGCCACACTCGAACGCTATTGGTACGCCATCACTTAACAGCTGTTTTGTTTAGTCCTTAAATCTAAATAGAGTGGAAGGGCTGACCCAATAAAGTGAACATTTCAATTCCAATATTTTTATTAATTACCCAAAACAACCTCAGATACAATTTTACAGGCGACGCTCGGGCAAGATTATTTAAGAGACATTCATTACATAAATCATAAGCAAGAGAATAAATAACTTTAACAAACAACTCTAGTTAAGACACATTATTTAAGGCCCTTTCAATTAACATTACCTGTAAAATAACATTTGACACACAGCCTCATTTCAACACGAATACTTAAAACATATTTACAACTTGGTCAGCCTTACAGCGCGACCCCGAAATGATTCAAACGCCCTTTGACTTGTAAGATAGACTTTAGGCCATAGAAAGTTACAACCTTGTACAATGATAAATGTGTAATAATAGAAGCAAGGTCCAAGCTTGTAAGGCCGAAGTTTAACCACGAACGGCGGAACCGACTGAGAGAAGTAATACTTAACTTTGAACCAAGACGTGACTCCGTTTGCAACCCCACGTCGAGTAGACCACCAAAATGCGAACCAAGCAAACGCTACCGAAGAAGAACACCCGAGCTCAGGCGAAGTCCACCGCCCATAAGCCAAACTTGTAATCTAATGGAAACCCCTGCGCTTCGGTGCCTGCTGCCTCAGCCTTCCTCGTGGAAGGATTGTGGTGGCAAAATTACCGCCTTTTTACTCACTAGAACATTCTCTAAATAGAAGTGGTGTTGAGAGAGAGTCTCGAGTTACATGTAAAATGGCGATGATGATGATGTTTGGTTTTGTGGGGCGCTCAAATGCGCAGTCATCAGTGCCCGCACGAAGTCCCAATTTTTTTCACAGTCCAATTTTTTTACACAGTCCAATCGAGCCCACTGTCACGAATGATGATGATGAGGATGAAAGGATGAGGACAACACAAACACCCAGTCCTCGGGCAGAGAAAATCCCCAACCCCGCAGGGAATCGAACCCGGGACCCCGTGATCCAGAGGCAGCAACGCTAGCCACTAGACCACGAGCTGCAGACGTGAAATGGCGAGCCCCTTTATTACGTTTTTTTTTGGACAGGTAGGGCAAAATTGAGCATATTTCTCTATAAGCCTCAGGTGGACGAGACAACGTAGTTTCTACTATTAATTCTGCAGCGTTTTAAGCAGCTCTTATCCAAGAAAGGAGAGGTGGATATATACAGGGTTATTACAAATGATTGAAGCGATTTCACAGCTCTACAATAACTTTATTATTTGAGATATTTTCACAATGCTTTGCACACACATACAAAAACTAAAAAAGTTTTTTTAGGCATTCACAAATGTTCGATATGTGCCCCTTTAGTGATTCGGCAGACATCAAGCCGATAATCAAGTTCCCCCCACACTCAGCGCAGCATGTCCCCATCAATGAGTTCGTAAGCAATGTTGATGCGAGCTCACAGTTCTGGCACGTTTCTTGGTAGAGGAGGTTTAAACACTGAATCTTTCACATAACCCCACAGAAAGAAATCGCATGGGGTTAAGTCGGGAGAGCGTGGAGGCCATGACATGAATTGCTGATCATGATCTCCACCACGTCCGATCCATCGGTTTTCCAATCTCCTGTTTAAGAAATGCCGAACATCATGATGGAAGTGCGGTGGAGCACCATCCTGTTGAAAGATGAAGTTGGCGCTGTCGGTCTCCAGTTTTAGCATGAGCCAATTTTCCAGCATGTCCAGATACACGTGTCCTGTAACGTTTTTTTCGCAGAAGAAAAAGGGGCCGTAAACTTTAAACCCTGAGATTGCACAAAACACGTTAACTTTTGGTGAATTGCGAATTTGCTGCACGAATGCGTGAGGATACTCTACCGCCCAGATTCGCACATTGTGTCTGTTCACTTCACCATTAAGAAAAAATGTTGCTTCATCACTGAACGCATCCTCTTCCATGAGCTGTTGCAACCACGCCGAAAATTCTAAGCGTTTGACTTTGTCATCGGGTGTCAGGGCTTGTAGCAATTGTAAACGGTAAGGCTTCTGCTTTAGCCTTTTCTGTAAGATTTTCCAAACCGTCGGCTGTGGTACGTTTAGCTCCCTGCTTGCTTTATTCGTCGACTTCCGCGGGCTACGCGTGAAACTTGCCCGCACGCGTTCAACCGTTTCTTCGCTCACTGCAGGCCGACCCGTTGATTTCCCCTTACAGAGGCATCCAGGAGCTTTAAACTGCGCATACCATCGCCAATTGGAGTTAGCCGTTGGTGGATCTTTGTTGAACTTCGTCCTGAAGTGTCGTTGCACTGTTATGACTGACTGATGTGAGTGCATTTCAAGCACGACATACGCTTTCTCGGCTCCTGTCGCCATTTTGCCTCACTGCGCTCTCGAGCGCTCTGGCGGCAGAAACCTGAAGTGCGGCTTCAGCCGAACAAAACTTTATGAGTTTTTCTACGTATCTGTAGTGTGTCGTGACCATATGTCAATGAATGGAGCTACAGTGAATTTATGAAATCGCTTCAATCATTTGTAATAGCCCTATATATATATATATATATATATATATATATATATATATATATATATATATAGCCACCTCTCCTTTCTTGGATTATATATATATATATATATATATATATATATATATATATATATATATATTGCCGGCTTGAAAATGCAGTATGCTGATTAACGGCATGCACGAAGTTGCAACACGATCTACTGTGTTGGCCAAGTATGGCGATAGAAAGTGCTACGACTTCTAAGCCACAATTAGAAGCTGCAAATTCACCGCACTGTAGCAGTTCTCGTTAGAGGCTATAAGCAGTGGTCACCACCTGTTAAAAGACTAAAGTATATATTTTTTATTGGTGCAACTCAGTGTATCTGTGTGTAACAGTTTTCATACCAGGACGATATGTGGTGAAGGTTATGACCTTCTTTATCTTTTTATGAAGTTATTTGAGCTGGCTATGAATATAACATGTTCTACATTTCTATTACTGGCGTCACTGAGTAAAACACCGTAGTGTTTCCAAAGAATTTCACATACTGTTTCGCTGCAGATATTACTACGAATTTTAAGCAATGTTGCAGAAGAAGACACCAAAATGTACTGTGTAATTTTCTTACCTACAACAGAAAACTACTGTGGTGGCACTTTAGTCTACATGATTTCATAAATTTATTTGCATGTGACGAAAGTAGCTTCCAGTTTGATAAAGTACAGGATACAGTGTTTGTTTGTTTAATGAAAGTGTAGTCACAAGATCTAATGTTTTAATAATGATACAAAGCACATTTCTATACTGAGTGATCAGATATTGTGAAATAATACGAAAGTAATGATTACTACATACATTACTAATAAAAGCACCATGACAGTAGATAAGCATCTTCAATGCTTATTTTTACTGAATATTTCACTATACATTTATTTATAAGTGTCTCATGTTTACAATAGAGGTGTTTTGTGTAGATGAAAGCACTCTTCTTCCCACTAATTATCTCAGTGCAGGCATGATGTCCATATTAGACATTTGCAGTGCTACATCGTCCTCTAAACGTTTTGTCCATTAATATGTGTGCCCCCCTGTTCAGTGTTTTTTAATAAGGTTACTTTGTCGGTTCCTTTAACCAAAATTCTACTTGTGTGGTAAGATATAACCTCTGCATGACAGACAGAGTTCAGTGAAGTAAATTTGAGAATTAATGATATTCATTGATATATTGCGTAGTTGTTAATCAGAAGGGAACTTCCTAAAGACTGGATACGAATTTGCATTTAATAATCCAAGAGCTACATTACTTCTTCGGGAGGTTAAACTTCATCAAAGCCAAATATCCGCTTGATCTGAGGTTTCCCGACTGATTATACAACGCTCCCAAAAATACGAGGCATTTTATTTGTGCAGATTAGCAGACTGCAGCAAAGCACGAGCCTGCAGAGAAGAAGAATCATCGCCTGATTTCATTCTAACAAGTAAAATTTCTGAATCATTTTGAGTGACTGAGTTATGACTGTGTTTCGTATTATGAATGATTGATTGCTCGAACGAATTGAGAACTACATAACTACATAATTACAAAGATAGGAGGAAAAATGACAATAAGTATGTTGTATGTATTCGTGTTAAAACTGAGGCTGTGTGTGCACTGTTATTTTACATGTAATGTTAATGTATTGTAATTGAAAGGGTCTTACATAACATGTCTTAACTAGAGTTGTTTTGTTAAAGTTAAGGTCAAATTCAGCCTTAGTGACGTTTCTCAATGTTTATGGGAGATCGTTGGCTAATGATTTATTAACTTGCTTATGGTTTTATGTAATGAGTGTTTCATAAATAATCTTGCCTGAGTGGTGTCTGTCAATTTTTATGTGAGATTGTTTTTGGTAGTTAATAAACACATTGGAATTGAAATGTTCACTTTATTGGGTCAGCTCTTCCACTCCCTTAGGTGTAAAGGTTAAACAAAGCAGGTGTTAAGCAAAAACGTTCCAACCCCTATTATTATTATTTCTTTACTTTCTCAGACGTTAAGTCTGGTTGAGAATGGAAAGTAACGCGGACCTTGATCAAGCGTCACTTCCTATTAACTGTACGGTATGTGTTATATTGCATTTAGGAACTTTCGGGTAATTGAACATGTATCAATAATTACGGATTTCTGTAGTTGCATATATATGTTTGGATGTAGCTGTATTATTATTATTATTATTATTATTATTATTGATTTACTCAAAAACTATTCAACGTAACCTAAAAAGACTTTTACAAAAACTTGTAACTGTGATATCTGAAGCAGCTATATCTAAATGGTACTGACAACCAAATATGCACTGTGGGATCAACATATGATTTATCTTCCTTTTTATTGATTTACTATGTTCGTTGTTCTGTATGTTATTTTCCAAAAAATGATGACTTCAAACAAACTAGATGCTACACAAAAAAATCTTTGGAACAGTGTATACCCGTACAGTGACACAAATCGAGCAGCATTTTCATTTGTGTGTGACCAGCCTTTTAACAAACATAATAAAAAACCTGATTCTTTCATGTGTGTAAAACTACGGTGGAATAGCGGTGCCATCTTTCAATGTAACATTGTCATTTGATATCTATTTTTTTCTTAGAGGTATTGATATAAACTGAAGTGACAAAAGTCATGGGATACCTCCTAATATCGTGTCGGACCTCCTTTTACTCAACGTAGTCAAGCAACTCGAAATGGCATGGACTCAACAGATCGTTGGAAGTTCCTTGCAGAAATATTGAGCCTTGCTGCCTCTGTAGCCATCCATAATTGCGATAGTGTGACCAATGCAGAATTTTGTGCACGAACTGACCTCTTGATTATGTCCCATAAATGTTCAATGCCGACCACTGTGGGCGAGCGCTTCTAGGCGCTTAAGTCCGGAACCGCTTTTTGCTATGGTCGTCGGTTCGAATCCTGCCTCAGGCATGGATGTGTGTGATGTCCTTAGGTTAGTTGGGGACTTAACTTCTGAGGTCATCAGTCCCCTCACCTTCAGATGTTAAGTCCCACATTGCTCAGAGCCAATTTGAAATGTTCATTGAGATTCACATCTGGCGGATGGGTGGCCAAATCATTCACTCAAATTGTCCAGAATGTTCTTAAAACCAGTCGTGAAGAATTGTGGCCTGATGACATGGCACATTGTCATTCATAAAAATTACTACTTTGAATGGCTGCAATTCGTCTCCAAGAGGCCGAATATAGCCGCTTTCAGTTAAACATCAGTTCAGTTGGACCAGAGAACCCAATCAAATCCATGTAAACACAGCCCACTGCATCACGAAGCCACGACCAGCTTGCAGAATGCCTTCTTGACAACTAGTGTCCATGACTTCATGGGGCCTGCGCCACTTTTGAATACTATCATCAGCTCTTACCGACCGAGACTGGGTCTAATCTGACCAGACTGCAGGTTACCAGTCGTTTAGGGCCCAACGGATATCGCCAGAAGCCCAAGAGAGGCCCTGCAGGCGAAGTCGTGCTATTAGCAAAGCCACTCGCATTGGTCGTCTGCTGCCATAGCCCATTAACGACAAATTTAGCAGCACTGTCTTAAAGGATACATCCTTCGTACGTTTCACACTGATTTCACGCAGTGTTGCTTGTCTGTTAGCGTTGACAACTCCACGCAGGCGGCGCTGCTCTCGGTCGGTAAGTGAAGGCTGTCGGCCAGTTAGTTGTCTGTGGTGAGTGGTAATGCCTGATATTTGGTATTCTCGGCACGCTCTTGACACTGTGGATCTGGGAATACGAAATCCCCAACGATTTCCGAAACGGAATGTCCCATGGGCCCAGTTCCAACTACCATTTCGCGTTCAAAGCCCAGTAATTCCCGCCGCGCGGCCGTAATCACGTAAGATATCTTTTCACACGAATCACCTGAGCACAAATGACAGCTCCGCCAATGCACTGCCCTTTCATAACTCGTGTACGCGATACTACCGCCATCTGTCCATGAGCATATCGCTATCCCATGACTTTTGTCACCTCAATGTATTTTCTTCTTGTTTGTGTAAAATAATGTTCCAGAACCTCATAACTTCCATTGAAATAATTGAGTAATCTCTGTCACAGACAGAGAGCCTTAAAACCTTAACAACACGCATTCGGGAGGACGACGGTTCAATCCCGCGTCCGGCCATCCTGATTTAGGTTTTCCGTGATTTCCCTAAATCGCTTCAGGCAAATGCCGGGATGGTTCCTTTGACAGGGCACGGCCAACTTCCTTCCTCATCCTTCCCCAATCTAATGAGACCGATGACGTCGTTGTTTGGTCTCTTCACCCAAATCAATCCAAAATCTTTAACAACAGACCAAAAAAGGCAAAGACTCGGCTAATATAATTTTCTGCTGTCTGGATTGTATAAACGTTTGCCGATAATCTTCGTAAGTGCAACTTACAGATTTAATATCTCTGCCACAGTAATGCAAAAAATATTAACTAATGAAACTAAGATTCGAAAGTGGGCAGAAATGATTCTAACTTAATAGTTTCAATACATGTACATTGGGGGCAGAGTAGTATCTAAGTTTGATTTTGCGCTTCCAACATAGTAACATTCACATTCAAACGTAAGTATGAACAGATTTTGGTATCTATAAATATAAGATTTCTTTTACTGACTGTAATATATGCAATTGTCTCTCTCTTCACGAATATGGAGACGAAATCAGAGAAAGTAAGTTCAGGTTCAGCAGTAGTAACTGAGAGAGAGGGCAGATATGAAAAAATGTATCAAGTAGCCAAGGAGATAGTGTTTTAGGAAAGGAAGGACAAACCTAAGGTGAAGATAGAAAGTAAAGACAGGACTCTATTAAGAGACCCACGTGAAATTCATGATAGATGGTAAAAGTACACTGAAAGTCTCTATGAAGATATCAAAGGTCTTCTGATCTGAAAACTGAGAAGGATGACGCAGTAAATGAAGAGGAAAGGGGATACTTTAGACTGAGGTTAGAAGTGAATAAGACTTTGGAGGAAACGAAAAAAAAAAAAAAAGTGATGTAGACGATCTTTCAGAAGAAATCTTAAGGGGTTTAAGAGGAAGAGCCGAAAAGGAACTGATCTCTCTTTTCAGTTACATCTGCGATGAAGGGGAATATTCAGAGGACTTTCTTGTATCCATAATAGTCCCAATCCCAAAGAGGATGAGTTCTAAAAAGTGTGAACAACGCAGGAGTACTAGCCTAATATCGCAGTCAGCAAAAGTTCTTCTTAGAGTTGTGAACAGAAGACTATCCAGAACGCTAGACGAAGAAGAATAACAGTAAGAAGAAGAAAAAGAAGAAGCACTTGGAGAGGAGGAATATGTGAGATCTGATCTTCTACCAGTATGTACAATGTTCAATTAACTTACTGGACTGCTGCTAGGTGAGGCTGTCGACAAGCGACGACATTTCAACAGGTACACACTCTGTCATTTTCAAGGCAAAACTGCTGCAAATATTCACTCTGCAAGACAATTTAAAACTTCAGTTTGCAGTGAAATTCCGGAACGCGCGCGCGCACCTTACACACTAGCGCCACCACACAACGAAAGATGACCGACGTCACAAGTTGTCGAAAGTGAAAATTGATAAACAACAGGTGAAATGGCATTAACTCTGTCCATCTGTTTCCGCCCACCCCCCACGGCCAAGGACATCATCCGGTTCCTTACCGTTGTACTCCAAAACAGTCACTCTTTTCAGCGCCCCCCACACCTTCCAACAAATCGCCCTTGCTGCCCGCTCCCTTTTCCACCTGAACACCTTCGCCACGTACTCCCACAACCAAGCCCATTTCACCTTCACCTGCTTCGACACCCTAGTTTAAACCTCTTCCCTTCCCTCTCTTCCCCTCCCCCCTCTCTTCCCGTCATGGCGCGGCACGAGTATCGCATCCTCTTCCAGAACATTCGCTCCTTCCGTTCCAACAGATACCTACTCATGCACACCCTCTCCCACCACCAAGTCGACACCTTCCTCTTAAACGAAACCTTTCTCCAGCCCCACCATTCTATCCGCACCTCTCCCTATATCCTCCACGCAGTGATGCTCCTGGTCCTCGTGCACAGGGTGGAGTCGCGATTGGCCATCTTAAGCATATCCCTGTCCGGCCACAACCTCTCCTCAATGAACCCACAGAACACCTTATCCTCAGCGTCTTCTTCCCTTCCCTCGCCATTACCTGTGCCACCATCTATGTCCGATCCACTGCTCCTCTTCCTTATGACTTCATCTCGCACATTGACCACACCTTCTCCTCCTATGTGATTGCTGCCGACCTCAGCGTACATAGCCGTTCTCCTGCTGCCCTTCGGTGGTGGCATCAGTTCCTCTCCACGATCCAAGGCGACCTTGTTCCCCTTCCCCAGCACACCCGACCTGAAAATGACACCACCCCAGATGTTGTCATTGCCTCCGCCAACCTCCTTGGGCATATCGCCATCGCCATCCTTGACCCCACAGGTAGCGATCACCTCCTCGTCCTTCTCACCATAACGTCTGCTCACTGTCCCCTCTGGCTTCCCATCCTGCACCCCCTCCCAAGGTCGTCCATGACTACCACCATGTCAATTGGCATGCCTACTGGGAATCCATCACCACCCAGGTCGAAAGCCACCCTCTTACTTATTGCCATCCTGACGACATCATCCATGCCTCATCCTTCCTTCAGAAGGTAATTACTGACGCCGTGGAGGCCCATGTTCCTACTTAAACCATCCACCCCCTCCGTCCCACTCTCCCTCCGCGGGCTGTCCTCCTTCTCCGTGAATCCCGCTGCCTCTATCGCTCCTTCCTGCACACTCGTGACAGGGATACACTCCAACACAACACATATGGAACCTTATTACAGCAACGAAACACCAAGACTGGTGCCAGACCTGCACATGACTCAACGACACCCTCCCTATCAACTCCTCCAAGTACTGGTCCGCCTTCCATCGCTTACTTGTTCCCATTCTGCTCACCACTACCCCCTTCTCCATAACGACCGCCCCCTTCCTGACGACCTCAGTAAGGCCAACCACTTCACTTCACACCTTTCCGAGGTCTTCTCCATCCCAGATGATCCCCACTTTGATTACTCTCTTTTCCCCACTGTCATGGAACGTCTCGATACCTCAGTCGCTCCACTTGCTCCTAGTCTCCAGTACTTGGGGCATTTGCCCCCCTCTGACATCAACACTCCAATCACAGCACAAGACATTACACTTATCCTCCAGTCCAAACGCAACATGGCCCCTGGTCACGACTGTGTCAACTACAGCCACCTTAGAGAAAGCCCCTATTCCTTCCTGACTGTCCTTGCCTATCTCTATGACGTCATCCTCTCTACCGGCTTCTACCCTGACCTGTGGAAGACTTCCCGCATCCTCTTATTCATCAAACCCAACAAACCCCCTTCTGCCGCCTCTTCCTATCGTCCCATCTGCCTCACCTCCATCTTCAACAGTAAGGTCTTCGAATCCATCCTCTCCTGCCGTATCCATCAGCACCTTAATCAACACCAACTCCTCCCCTTTACCCAGTGTGGCTTCTGATCCTCCTACTCCACTGAAGACCAACTCCTTAACCTCGTTCACCTTCTCTCCCTCCAGCTCAACTCCCATCGCTCCGCCATTTTTGTTTTTCTCGACCTCCAAAATGCCTATGACCGTGTATGGCATCCCGGTCTCCTCTTTAAAATTCAAACCTCCGCCCTGCCTATTAATTTGGTCCATCTGGTCGCTTCCTTCCTCACACGCCGTCCTTCCTATGTCACCTTCCACAACACCAACTTCCATATCTTTTCTCCCACTGCTGCTGTCCCCCAGGACTCTGTCCTCTCCCCTCTCCTTTATCTCTCGATACGGCTGATATGCCCAAGCCACCCCCACCTGTCCACCTTCTCCAGTATGCTGATGACACCGCCTTCCTGGCTCTCTATCCTACCCTCCAATGGTCCCAACGCACCCTCCAAACCCACCTTAACCAGTTCACCACTTGGTGTAACCAGTGGTTCCTCTGTCTCAACCCCTCCAAAACCCAGGCAATCATCATAGGCCACACCACCCGCTCCTTCCGTCTCTATGATTTCTACCTCACCCTTTATGGTCGTCGCATCCAACTCACCCCCACCCTGAGATACCTTGGCCTCACCCTCGACCGTCACCTCACCTGGACCCCTCACCTCCAGACCATTCAGCAGAAAGCCCATTCCCACCTCCGCCTTCTGAAACTCCTGTCTGGCCGGACATGGGGATCGCATCCTTCCATCATCCTCCACACCTACAAATCCCTCATCCGTCCTATCCTCTGTTATGCCAGCGTTGCCTGGATCTCCACACCCACCCGCTTTTACGAGGCCCTCCAAATGCTTGAACGCCATGCGCTCCACCTTGCCTTCCGTATCCGCCTTCCTTCCCCCACATGGCTCCTGTATGAACTCATCCCCTTCCCCCACCTCCTCTTGTTCCTCCAACATCTCCGCATCCTTCACATTGTCCGCAGGCTTCATCCCCCCAACCCCTGGTTTCCTCCTTCCTCTTCACCCCCCGCCCTCTTAGCCGACAACTACCGCTGAGAGCGCAGAATACCGCTAACCAGATCGTCGAGCGTTCCGACGTCGCTGTCTCTCGTGACTTTGGATATCTCGCCTGCGTGCACGTCAACGTTAGCTGCCTCGTCCTGAGTGCCGACAGCTTGAGGCTAAGTTCGGATGTAACGTGCGTTGACGCTCGCTAACACGCGATGGAATTTCAAAAGCGTTCAGATGACGAGGAGCAGAGCGCGTTAGTCGCTGCAGCTACGTTAGCAGTCTCTTTCGGTTTCAGGTATCTTGCAAGCGATTTTTCAATGGCGGAGATACACAATTCACACAAAATTTTAAAATCGAGTATATCTGGGATAAATCGTCAAGTACGTAAATTTATCTGGATGAAATTAAAAGACACGGTGATGCAAAAAACAAATGGATTGATATATCTCAAGGATTTGAATAGTACGCAGTGTTTCTTCATTTCACCGGAGTTCTCGATGGTAAAAATGTCAGAATAAAAAATCCAGTACGTTTAAGTTCTTATATTTGACTTATAAACTTTTTTTCTCTAGTGCCATCGGCGCTATGTGACTCTGACCATCGCTTTACCTGGGTAGACACTCACATTTATGGAAAAGACAGCGACACAGAGATTGTATTACGTAGGAACAAATGGTTCAAACGGCTCTGAGCACTATGAGACTTAACTTACGAGGTCATCAGTCCCCTAGAATTTAGAACTACTTAAACCTAACTAACCTAAGGACATCACACACATCCAAGCCCGAGGCAGGATTCGAACCTGCGACCGTAGTGGTAGCGCGTTTCCAGACTGTAGCGCCTAGAACTGCTCGGCTACAAGTATGAACAACACTGTACAATCTTAGAGTAAATCTAAACAAAGACTTTTAACGGAAAACCACGATAGGGCACTCATTTACGTGAGCGTAGGTGATGAAGCATTTTGGCTGGTAGACAGTTTAATGACTCCCTACGAGGAAAAGCGGCTGATATTTAACTATCGATTACCTTTAGCGCACAGGTATGTTGAGCGCACTTTCAGCATAGCGTGTAATAAGCGGAGAATATCACATCGTTCATGAGCTGTCAGTGTGGATTGGGCCGAACACAATGTAAAAGTGAGTACAACACTTCACAACTACGTTGAAATGACTGACGGATTTCAACAAAAAGACATCGCCCTGTTAGAAGGAAATCCCAACAAGGATAAATGCTACACACAATGAAGTGCCAACTTCATTAGCGGATAATGTTCGGGCTAAATTTACGAACTGTTTTTTAATCACTTGGCACAAAGAGCAATCACAGCTGTGATACTACATTTCAACTGATGAAAACCCCAACAGCTGCTTCAAAATGATTTGGTGATCACAATTAGTGTAAGTGTGTGGGTGTTATGTTGACGAGTTGGCCGACGGTTACTCTAACAAGTACCCTTTGGCTCGTGCGAGCGGCAATTTCCACCCCACACTACTACACAAGTCACACAGACGCTCCTAACGTACCAAAAAGGCTCTGGCTCTGAGCACCATGGGACTTAACATCTGAGGTCATCAATCCCCTAGAACTTAGAACTACTTAAACCTAACTAACCTAAGGACATCACACACATCCATGACCGAGGCAGGATTCGAACCTGAGACCGTAGTAGTCGCGCGGTTCCGGACTGAGCGCCTAGAACCGCTAGACCACCACGGCCGGCAACATACCAAACAGAAATGCCTGAAAAACTTTAAGCAACAAATATTTTATGGAGTCGTCCGCTGTAAGCAAAAGACACAAAAATTCACAAAATTTCTTACGTAACTAGTGGGATACTTGGGTACTGAAGTATTGCTAGTTTGTGTAAGAAAAACATTAAACGAACGGAAAATATTATTTATTGCAAAATTTAAGAAAAATCAAATGAAACTTTTATTTATGAACTGATGCACAAATTTCCGGGTTCTTTTCAGAGTAGGAGGTTACCTATTATGGATAGGAATCCTGTTAATTTATATACAAAGTGTGGGAAAGCTCTTTTATCCCTTTTCTTTCGGAATGTTATTAACTCGGCAGAATGGCTGAGAGCCGCGCCTACTCAATTTGAATAATTATCCGATTGAATTTTTCTAAGTACGGTCGAGGCTGTCGCGCGAGAAATGTAATGGAGTGACGTGTGTGAAGTATGTTATTTCTAATGAAGGGAAGATGGGGCTCGCCTACGCTGCAGCGCACAATACCGTGAGCTGTGACGTCTGCTGCTTGCGTCGTTCGTCGCTGAAAAATAACACAACTATCTCTTTCTTGACCTTCACCAATCGAACTCTCACTACGCCTTGATGAAGTCAAGGACTTCTGTCTGCCCCTTGTCTAACTATTGGCGTGGTACACCGGTCAGATAACCAGTCCACCGCGATGCCTCTCAATGTTTTCTCGCAGGCGACTGTTGGTCAGTGAAAGCTTATCAGATGGGTGGAAGCTTTAATGTCAGATTTAAAGAACACTTTGATACGACGAACTCGAAAACTGTACTCATTGTACACTGTACTCACTCAGTCTCTAACGTTTCGAAAAATTTAAAAACCTCAGATAGGTTCAAATGGTTCAAATGGCTCTGAGCACTATGGGATTTAACATCTGAGGTCATCAATCCCCTAGAACTTAGAACTACTTAAACCTAACTAACCTAAGGACATCACACACATCCATGACCGAGGCAGGATTCGAACCTGCGACCGTAGCGGTCGCGCGGTTCCAGACTGAAACGCGTAGAACCGCTCGGTCACCCTTGCCGGCCTCTCAGATGGGGAACCTAATGGCCATCGGTAAACATTTTAGAAGGGGTGGCAATAATGTGATGCCTTAAAACCATGCCTGAGTTTATCTTTAACGTGCACGTAGAATTACGTCCCCATTCCCTTTTAAAAAATTTATAATGGTGTAATATCTCTTTATATTCGATGAATAGTGGACGAATTATTGTGGCCAAGATAGACACAAAGCCAACACCTACTACAGTACTACAAGTTTACATGCCAACTAGCTCTGCAGATGATGAAGAAATTGAAGAAATGTATGATGAGATAAAAGAATGGTTCAAATGGCTCTGAGCACTATGGGACTCAACTGCCGTGGTCATTAGTCCCCTAGAACTTAGAACTAGTTAAACCTAACTAACCTAAGGACAACACAAACATCCATGCCCGAGGCAGGATTCGAACCTGCGACCGGAGCGTGAGATAAAAGAAATTATTCAGGTAGTGAAGGGAGACGAAAATTTAATAGTCATGGGTGACTGGATTTCGAGAGTAGGGAAATGGAGAGAAGGAAACATAGTAGGTGAATATGGATTGGGGGAAAGAAATGAAAGAGGAAGCCGTCTGGTAGAATTTTGCACAGAGCATAACTTAATCATAGCTAACACTTGGTTCAAGAATCATAAAAGAAGGTTGTATACCTGGAAGAATCCTGGAGATACTAAAAGGTATCAGATAGGTTATATAATGGTAAGACAGAGATTTAGGAACCAGGTATTAAATTGTAAGACATTTCCAGGGCCAGATGTGGATTCTGACCACAATCTATTGGTTATGAACTGCAGATTGAAACTGAAGAAACTGCAAAAAGGTAGGAATTTAAGGAGGTGGGTCCTGGATAAACTGACTAAACCAGAGGTTGTACAGAGTTTCAGGGAAAGCATAAGGGAACAATTGTCGCAAATGGGGGAAAGAAATACAGTAGAAGAAGAATGGGTAGGTCTGAGTAGTGAAGGCAGCAGAGGATCAAATAGGTAAAAAGACGAGGGCTAGTAGAAATCCTTGGGTAACAGAAGAAATATTGAATTTAATTGATGAAAGGAGAAAATATAAAAATGCAGTAAACGAAGCAGGCAAAAAGGAATACAAACGTCTCAAAAATGAGATCGACAGGAAGTGCAAAATGGCTAAGGAGGGATGGCTAGAGGACAAATGTAAGGATGTAGAGGCTTATCTCACTAGGGGTAAGATAGATACTGCCTACAGGAAAATTAAAGAGACCTCTGGAGGGAAGAGAACCACTTGTATGAATATCAAGAGCTCAGATGGAAACCCAGTTCTAAGCAAAGAAGGGAAGGCAGGAAGGTGGAAGGAGTATATAGAGGGTCCATACAAGGGCGATGTACTTGAGGACAATATTCTGGAAATGGAAGAGAATGTAGATGAAGACGAAATGGGGGATACGATACTGCTTGAAGAGTTTGACAGAGCACTGAAAGACCTAAGTCGAAACAAGGCCCCAGGAGTAGATAACATTCCATTAGCACTACTGACGGCCTTGGGAGAGCCAGTCCTGACAAAACTCTACCATCTGGTGACCAAGACGTATGAGACAGGCGAAATACCCTCAGACTTCAAGAAGAATATAATAATTCCAATCCCAAAGAAAGCAGGTGTTGACAGATGTGAAAATTACCGAACTATCAGTTTAATAAGTCACAGCTGCAAAATACTAACACGAATTCTTTACAGACGAATGGAAAGACTGGTAGAGGCCGACCTCGGGGAAGATCAGTTTGGATTCCGTAGAAATGTTGGAACACGTGAGGCAATAACTGACCTCACGACTTATCTTAGATGAAAGATTAAGGAAAGGGAGACCTACGTTTCTAGCATTTGTAGACTTAGAGAGAGCTTTTGACAATGTTGACTGGAATACTGTCTTTCAAATTCTGAAGGTGGCAGGGATAAAATACAGGGAGCGAAAGGCTATTTACAATTTGTACAGAAACCAGATGGCAGTTATGAGAGTCGAGGGACATGAAAGGGAAGCAGTGGTTGGGAAGGGAGTGTGACAGGGTTGTAGCCTCTCCCCGATGTTATTCAATCTGTATATTGAGCAAGCAGTAAAGGAAACAAAAGAAAAGTTCGGAGTAGGTATTAAAATCCATGGAGAAGAAATAAAACCGTTGAGGTTCGCCGATGACATTGTAATTCTGTCAGAGACAGCAAAGGACTTGGAAGAGCAGTTGAACGGAATGGACAGTGTCTTGAAAGGGGGATATAAGATGAACATCAACAAAAGCAAAACGAGGATAATGGAATGTAGTCGAATTAATTCGGATGATGCTGAGGGAATTAGATTAGGAAATGAGACACTTAAAGTAGTAAATGAGTTTTGCTATTTGGGGAGCAAAATAACTGATGATGGTCGAAGTAGAGAGGATATAAAATGTAGACTGGAAATGGCAAGGAAAGCATTTCTGATGAAGAGAAATTTGTTAACATCGAGTATAGATTTAAATGTCAGGAAGTCGTTTCTGAAAGTATTTGTATGGAGTGTAGCCAGGTATGGAAGTGAAACATGTACGATAAATAGTTTGGACAATTAGAGAATAGAAGCTTTCGAAATGTGGTGCTACAGAAGAATGCTGAAGATTAGATGGGTAGATCACATAACTAATGAGGAGGTATTGAACAGAATTGGGGAGAAGAGGAGTTTGTGGCACAACTTGACAAGAAGAAGGGACCGGTTGGTAGGACATGTTCTGAGGCATCAAGGGATCACCAATTTAGTATTGGAGGGCAGCGTGGAGGGTAAAAATCGTAGAGACCAAGAGATGAATACACTAAGCAGATTCAGAAGGATGCCGGCTGCAGTAGGTACTGGGAGATGAAGAAGCTTGCACAGGATAGAGTAGCATGGAGAGCTGCATCAAACCAGTCTCAGGACTGAAGACCACAACAACAACAACAACATTCGATGAATTATTCTGATACAATTCTACCCTTGAATGACGTTTACTAATTTTATATCTTCATACTCGCAGAATCCATGCGCAAAGTAGTTTCATACAATATCTATGCCATGAGCGCATAATTATTTTTTGTAGTACTCTCTCTGGTGGTTGTTACAAAAAAAGCTTCAGAGATTGTCTTCGTGCCGATTAGCCTGAGCATTGTTTGAAGAATTGCAATCTGAATACTGAGATTTATGACAAAAGATAACTGATTCGAAATTGTACGATTAAATTATTAAAACGTAACTTGGGCAATCTTGGAAATTACTAGACTAGAGGAACCTTGCAGAGCGAACCACGAAATTATTCAAATGCCCATTGGCTTGTAAGATGGGCTTTTAGGGCATAGAAGGTTTCAACTTCTTACAATCAAAAATATGTAAGAACAGAAGTAAGGCCCAAGCTCGTAAGGCCGAAGTTTAACCACGAACAGTGGAGCCAACTGAAGGAAGTAATACTTAAGTTCGAACCAAGACGTGGCTCCGTCTGCAACTCCACATCGAGTAGGCCACCGAAATGGGAACCCAGCAAACGCTACCGAAGAGGAACACACAAACTCAGGTGAAATCCACTGCCCGTAAGCCATACTTGTAATCTAAAGGGAAGCTCTGTGCTTTGGTTGCCCGCTGCCTCAGCTCACTGAAAAACAGACCACAGCCGACAACAGGAGACCCAAAAAAACTTTTCTTAACTTTAACAGTAAATTAACACTTAAAATCAAGGCTAAACAACAACTAATTTCGCTCGGAAGTCCTTTCTTTTAGTGCAATAGTACATGATAAAACAAACGGTAAGAGTGGGAAATGAACTGGCTCAAGAGAACCGACACTCACTAGAACTTCATGACACACATACTGGCCACCTTAAGTGGGCCTGCAAAGCTCAACACGGTAACCTTTAGAAATAAAAACTCAGATCGCCCGCAGAGGACATATTGACATGGATTAACCGATATAGTAAGCAAATTAAACACTTGCTAATAATAGCTAATGAGCTAACATTCTGCAAATACATCAATATTATGAGGAAACAGAACACACGCTTAGTAACAGGCATGAAATGAAATCGAACAAACATAACATCACGCGTCCAGCAACGTCTTACTATACCAAGAGCAATCACAATCACAGTAAACTAGTGGCGCTGGTCCCACCACAGCTCAGGGATCATAATTAGAGCCAAGGTTTGAATGAACCTGCTGATCACAACCCACAGGAACACCAATTATAACCATGCAAGTTAGCCTCATTGTGCTCGAGGGGGATGTGAGAGGCATAAATTTAGCATTCACATGTTGTACTACAATGATGGCATTGACATTTGTGATGACTTACAAGATATCCACGACAGTTGTCCTTGGTTCAAACCCATAATGAAAGACTCATCTATCGCGATTCATATTGAGGGAATCGATACCATCTCAGTTATTGATTGTGGGCCTGAAATGACATCAGTCTCAACCTCCCTGTTCAAACGAATTTCTGAATGCAAAAAGGTGCCAACATTGCCTGTTAACACATACACAATCCTAGGTGCTGTAGGTACATGAAGTAAAGCTGTTTAGCAGCAGACCCATCTTGATGATGATGATGATGATGACGATGATGATGATGATATTTTATTTGTGGGGCGCTCAGCTGCTTGGTCATCAGCGCCCATACAAAGTCCCAATTTTTTCACAGTCCAGTTTTTACACAGTCCAAATTAGCCATTGTTACGAATGATCATGAAGATAAAATGATGAGGACAACACAAACACCCAGACACCGGGCAGAGTAAACTCCACAACCCGACCAAGAATCTAACCTGGGACCCCATGAACCAGAGGCAGCAACGCTAGCCTGTAGACCATGAGCTGTGGGCCCCCATCTTGAAGTGAAACTTGAGGAACATGTAGTGTAACACCTTTCTCATTGTCAACTGTCTGCTGATAATTACGTCCTAGGTGTTGATTTCCTTGCAGAGAAGAATGCAATGATCGACTTTTCTGCTGGAACATTGATTTTACAATCAGTGCCCCGCACCTACAAGGTCAATTTGTTATGTTTAGCTGAAGGCTGTGTTTGGTTCTGTTCACAGGTATGAGTGCAGATGATGGGCACCAAATGCATACTAACAGCCACTGAAGATAAAGCATCTGAAACAAGTCATATTGTTGATCAGCAGTGAGTCGATCTGCAAAGTATTCTCACCAAATGTAGCGACATTTTTGAAAAAAAGCCTAGAGTGACTTATTGTTGTGAGTGCAAATTGAAAGTTCTACCTCATGAACCATTCAATCTGCCACCGTTCTCCAACTCCTGGACAAAAAAGACCTGTACTCGTAAAATAAATAAACCAGTTGTTGCATTAGGGAACTTCTGAACCAACACACAGCCCTCATGCCAGTACAAAATAGGAGCCACAGTTCCAAAAAGTATGAGAATTGTGTAGAGATGCAGAAATTACTGCTAATTTCCAGAACTCTAAGTTTGGTAAGGCCAAACTTAAATTTCTTGGGCACATTATAAATCAATAGGCTATTATGCCCAATAGAGAGAAAAAAGAAAAGCACTCACCAGTTTTCCACATTCTCAGATGATGAAACATCTCACATCATTTTTTGTGTATAGACGTTCTGAACATGATCAGACTCTAAATAGCATGGCGTTGACCAATCTATTAAAGAAAAATTGGCACTGGTATTGGTCATATCGGTATTGGTCACCTGAGTATCAAGCGGCTTTTCAGAAGATCAAGGCCAGCTTGTCTGAATGATGGGTACTATATCATTCCGAAATGAATCTCTACTTTTTTCTACCAGCTGATGCTTCAGATACAGGAATAGGATGCTGCCTATTCCAAAAAAACAAGTAAATGGTAAAACAGTGGTACAAACAAGCAGTGTAGCGAACTGTGTGTTAAATAATTTTGAACAAGCTTATCTGACAAACAAACTAGAGACATTAGCAGTGGTCTAACCATTATTTAGCAGAAAAACTATTAGAAGAGAATCATGTACAGCTCATGTCCCACAATTTCGTTTAAGTTAATGTCTTGTATTACCAGAGAATTTGAATAGTGAGAAGTAGCATGTTTGCATTCCCCATGAAGCAATCAAAAAACTGTTTTGTTGCATGCATCTTATGTTGGGTCATTTTGATATATTAAACTTTGCAAACAAAATCAATGTGTATTGGTTATTCTCCAGTATGTGACAATGAATTTAACAGATAGTCAAGGGCTGCTTGATTTCTCAGAAAACAAAAACCTCAAACTTCTGCCACAAGGGAATATTGCATTATATTGTTCCAAATAAGCCAATTTAAGTTGCCCTATAGATATCTAAGGATCTCACACATGAATGATGACTGCAATCCACTATGTGGTAGCATTGTATGACGAGTTTAGAAAGTATGGAGTCAAAATATGATGAGTATGACACATAAAAGCTGGTTATTTTGTGAGAGGGGGCAAGCCTGAAGCGCTACTCTCTCACAATGGCACAACATTTATGAGTGACAGGTTTTTCTCGAACAATGGGATAAGGCAACTTCTGATCTCAAAATACCACCTTGAAAAGAATCCTGTTCACAATATTTAGATGAACTTTCTCCGATTATGCAGCCACATATAGTGCAAGGCTGCACATAGACTAAGTGGTTAGAATATATGAGAGCCATAGAGAGAATAGTGAATGATTTGCCAAACACAACAACTGGTTACACACACCATGTGAATTTCTGTTTGACAATTCAGGAGATAACGATTGATGTAAATCCAATTCAAAACTAGTGTGAGCTAGAAAGTCTCATATAGGTGACATAAGGCAAACATTGCTAAACTTATCCATGAGAGTGAACTAAAGGAAATCCTATTCTGATAAGAAAGTGAATCAAATATATGACAATAATATCAGTGACTTAGTCCTCATTCATAATCATAAATCTTCTCTAACCACCACGAAAATAAGGGTGTGGGTATTTCTATGGATTGGACAATTTGAGATCATACATATCCAATGTCCAGGACTGTATTTACTCAGCTTTCTTCGTTCACAGAAAATAAGGGGTTTGTATCGATATAAGGATATGAAACTGTATATGTTGTTGTTGTTGTGGTCTTCAGTCCTGAGACTGGTTTGATGCAGCTCTCCATGCTACTCTATCCTGTGCAAGCTTCTTCATCTCCCAGTACCTACTGCAACCTACATCCTTCTGAATCTGCTTAGTGTATTGATCTGTTGGTCTCCCTCTACGATTTTTACCCTCCACGCTGCCCTCCAATGCTAAATTTGTGATCCCTTGATGCCTCAAAATATGTCCTACCAACCGATCCCTTCTTCTAGTCAAGTTGTGCCACAAACTTCTCTTCTCCCCAATCCTATTCAATACCTCCTCATTAGTTACGTGATCTACCCACCTTATCTTCAGCATTCTTCTGTAGCACCACATTTGGAAAGTTTCTATTCTCTTCTTGTCCAAACTGGTTATCGCCCATGTTTCACTTCCATACATGGCTACACTCCATACAAATACTTTCAGAAACGACTTCCTGACACTTAAATCTATACTAGATGTTAACAAATTTCTCTTCTTCAGAAACGCTTTCCTTGCCATTGCCAGTCTACATTTTATATCCTCTCTACTTCGACCATCATCAGTTATTTTACTCCCTAAGTAGCAAAACTCCTTTACTACTTCAAGTGTCTCATTTCCTAATCTAATCCCCTCAGCATCACCCGATTTAATTTGACTACATTCCATTATCCTCGTTTTGCTTTTGTTGATGTTCATCTTATATCCCCCTTTCAAGACACTGTCCATTCCGTTTAACTGCTCTTCCTAGTCCTTTGCTGTCTCTGACAGAATTACAATGTCATCGGCGAACCTCAATGTTTTTACTTCTTCTCCATGAATTTTAATACCTACTCCGAATTTTTCTTTTGTTTCCTTTACTGCTTGCTCAATATACGGATTGAATAACATCGGGGAGAGGCTACAACCCTGTCTCACTCCTTTCCCAACCACTGCTTCCCTTTCATGCCCCTCGACTCTTATAACTGCCATCTGGTTTCTGTACAAATTGTAAATAGCCTTTCGCTCCTTGTATTTTACCCCTGCCACCTTCAGAATTTGAAAGAGAGTATTCCAGTTAACGTTATCAAAAGCTTTCTCTAAGTCTACAAATGCTAGAAACGTAGGTTTGCCTTTTCTTAATCTTTCTTCTAAGATAAGTCGTAAGGTTAGTATTGCCTCACGTGTTACAACATTTCTACGGAATCCAAACTGATCTTCCCCGAGGTCCGCTTCTACCAGTTTTTCCATTCGTCTGTAAAGAATTCGCGTTAGTATTTTGCAGCTGTGACTTATTAAACTGATAGTTCGGTAATTTTCACATCTGTCAACACCTGCTTTCTTTGGGATTGGAATTATTATATTCTTCTTGAAGTCTGAGGGTATTTCGCCTGTCTCATACGTCTTGGTCACCAGATGGTAGAGTTTTGTCAGGACTGGCTCTCCCAAGGCCATCAGTAGTTCTAATGGAATGTTGTCTACTCCTGGGGCCTTGTTTCGACTTAGGTCTTTCAGTGCTCTGTCAAACTCTTCACGCAGTATCTTATCTCCCATTTCATCTTCATCTACATCCTCTTCCATTTCCATAACATTGTCCTCAAGTACACCGCCCTTGTATAGGGCCTCTATATACTCCTTCCACCTTTCTGCCTTCCCTTCTTTGCTTAGAACTGGGTTTCCATCTGAGCTCTTGATATTAATACAAGTGGTTCTCTTCTCTCCAAAGGTCTCTTTAATTTTCCTGTAGGCAGTATCTATCTTACCCCTAGTGAGACAAGCCTCTACATCCTTACATTTGTCCTCTAGCCATCCCTACTTAGCCATTTTGCACTTCCTGTCGATCTCATTTTTGAGACGTTTGTATTCCTTTTTGCCTGCTTCATTTACTGCATTTTTATATTTTCTCCTTTCATCAATTAAATTCAATATTTCTTCTGTTACCCAAGGATTTCTATTAGCCCTCGTCTTTTTACCTACTTGATCCTCTGCTGCCTTCACTACTTCATCCCTCATAGCTACCCATTCTTGTTCTACTGTATTTCTTTCCCCCATTCCTGTCAATTGTTCCCTTATGCTCTCCCTGAAACTCTCTACAACCTCTGGTTCTTTCAGTTTATCCGGGTCCCATCTCCTTAAATTCCCACCTTTTTGCAGTTTCTTCAGTTTCAATCTGCAGTTCATAACCAATAGATTGTGGTCAGAATCCACATCTGGCCCTGGAAATGTCTTACAATTTAATACCTGGTTCCTAAATCTCTGTCTTACCATTATATAATCTATCTGATACCTTTTAGTATCTCCAGGATTCTTCCAGGTATACAACCTTCTTTTATGATTCTTGAACCAAGTGTTAGCTATGATTAAGTTATGCTCTGTGCAAAATTCTACAAGGCGGCTTCCTCTTTCATTTCTTCCCCCCAATCCATATTCACCTACTATGTTTCCTTCTCTCCCTTTTCCTACTGACGAATTCCAGTCACCCATGACTATTAAATTTTCGTCTCCCTTCACTACCTGAATAATTTCTTTTATCTCGTCATACATTTCATCAATTTCTTCATCATCTGCTGAGCTAGTTGGCATATGAAACTGTATAATAAACAAAAAATTATGTAAGACACCAGTCATATCTTCAATTGTAAATAAATGTTCTGATATGAATTAATATGGTTTGTTGTTTAGAATAATTTTACTTTTCATGATTATGTCTACAAGTAAGGTGCTGTTTTTCACATGAAATTATAATAATGTTAGCAGGTGTGGACTCCACGTATTGTTTAGTTGGTCAGTGTATTGTGTAAGTGACTTGTACTGTAGAATTGGAATACAGGTGCGGAAAAAGATAAGTTATATTCCAATTTGCTGATATGCTTGCAGTGCTAATCAACTGCAGTTATCTCCTGCTATCCAACGGTTCGCTATCTTGTCGTGATGGGACGTGACTGTGCAGTGTCTTTCTTCTCATAATTTCGAGGATAAACACACTGCGCAGTTTGCCAGTGAAGGATAGCTTTACCAGCACAAAAGCCGTGATTGTCTGAGTTGGACATGTAAACATGTACCAAAATAGTTAAAGTGAGTCTTTCTTTTGACAAATGAATACTGTATGTGCCAAGAAGCATGGCTACAGGTTTATAGTTAGTTGTTTTTGTTTTATTAATCATTCGAGTTCAATGTGATTCACTGTGACAAAATTTAATGACGTTAATGGGTAATTTATTAAGCTTCTCGTTGTGGATGGATTATTTCTCCTGAAAAAAATGTATGTCTGGTGCTAGAATGTTTACTTTACAAATGTACATTGTGTCTTTCATCATACAGACATGCATGTGTCAGCTGTACTGCCAGTTTGCAGTGCCTGGAGCATACCGTATTCTGGAGAACTTGATTCACCTTGTGAGGTTTGTGAGTTGATGACTCACTGGAAGTACACGATTGGTGATGAACTTGCAAAACTGCTCAAATGCGATGTACTAAATCACTTGGCAAATAACTTTTATCCTCATTTCCATCAGTCACAGGGAGTTAAATTTCAACAATGAGTCTAGAAATACTGAGTGTTCTTTCTGTTTTGATGACATAGTCACACTGTGTTTACCCCAGCAGCTGTCAAAGTTAAGCACAAAGCCTGTTATTCTAACTGGGGTGGTATTGCCCATTGTGTTTATTTTTCCATTTTCTATTATTTGATCGAGTTGTGCTACTCATAGTCATGGTTATTTTGCAACTCACAGCATGTACTTCCGTGTGTTAGTGGTGTCTGTTGCTCTTGCAATTGTCAGTGTGTGATTTGTGACCATTGTTTTTGGTGCAATGGCTATCCTCCTCAATCAAATAAGTGGTATCGATTACAGACAGATATTTGTCCATGTTGTGATCAGGAATGCTCTGATATTAAGGGGCAGTTTTCCCTTTAACACTTTTAATACATCAGTGGGTGCATCTCCTATTCCTAAAATTTCTTCTTGTTCAAATATTTCTTAAAGTAAGCATGCACAGTACCTTGCTTCTTTCAATACAAGGCAGTATTAGGCACTTCCTTATGCAAGGTGGGCCACCTACCATTTTTGTCATGGGTGATGGAATGTTCTACAGCTATTCTTCTACTTTTGGTCCTCTGTGTACAGGATCATGAGAACAGAAAAATTTATTTTCATTAGTAAAACGCTGAAGGCATGGAATTATAATCTTTTTTTAGCTTTTACTTTTATTTTGCTCTGAGCAAAAGAAGTATGCACTCTTCATACACTTCTGTATAAAATAATTCCAAGTCTTTATGCCACATAGTTTAACGTTAATTTGCCACATGTAATGGTTGATAACAAAAAACGGTGAAGCTTGTTGCAATAGTGTCAGTTTCTTACCACTGCTGGATGTGAACTAACATCCTCTGCTATCATCTCTATCTTTGTAAAGAGGGAGACAAATGAACATGCAGAGACTAAAGTGAATATTTTCTCTATATATTGAAGATGCCAACATCTCTACAGAATTAAGTTTGGATGTGAATCTTGCTCAGTTACCTTGCTTTGTTGGAAACACAAAATAAAACTAAGGTATTACAACTGATACGGAATATTGAATGTATGCAAAGAACAACAGCATAATTGTCAAAGGTTTGTTTGACCCCTGGGAGAATATGACTGATATTCTGAAAAACTTGAACTGGCAAAAGCTTGAAGATAGATGGTTTAACTTAGAGATAGACTACCCTGCAAAAACCAGCTCACAATAGGCCAATGCACAATGGCAATCACAACACCATCATGTCATGGTACCATCATATCAGGGTGTATTAAAACTGTCCATCACATCAGTTCACATCAAGTCCATTCAAGCCATGTGATCTCAACTCACATAGTTGTCCTCAACTGTTTTTACATGTGAAGCGCACATACACAATGCAGTAGCTTATACACATGGATGCTAGAGACCATGTTTGTACTAAAATTGCATTTATTGGCCTCAGATGATTCGCAGCTTTCAGGGATAGCTTGTATATTAGAGGGGAAAAACCGAAGTGTCAAACAATGCAAAAAAATAGTGTAGGTCCAAAAAATGATGTCATTGTATGGTGCGTAACAGCAATTTCACACACTCTACAAGAAGCTTGAGGAAGAGGAATCTGCATTTTATAAATATTTTAGAATGTCAATGCACCAATTTTTTATTTGTTACATCAAAGTGCACCCAGAATTACTAAAAGGAACATAGAGCTACAACAGTGTTACAACCTGCCATCACATCTCCTGAAAACTGGTTTGTTTAAGGTTTAGTTGCCAGCACAGTCAATAGTATAACAGTCGCATCTCCTTCAGTACCTTTTCATTCAGGAGTTATAAATGTTCTTTACGTGCTGTATTTGGCTTTTAATAGTTCAAGAGCCTTATTTGTACTGGGGTTAGCTTGTGAAACCACATAAATATTGACCATGATATGAAAAACTGTGTCATACACAATCCTGATAGCTGCTTAACAATAAAGAAGCCTGCCACAAATACATATTTAAGCAAATGATTCCAGTACATTACTTGATATATACTTCACAGAAAAGCATTTTTCCACTGTTACTGAGTCCACAAATTACAAATGCTTGCCAACATATAAACTCTCTCCACTAATCAAACTGATTGTACCCACAATGCTTTTTTCACTTCAGGTTGCAGCTCTATTGCAGTCCATTTCATTGTAAAACATTACGTTTTGACAGCTTTGTGGAGTATGTGAATATCTGAGCTCACAAACAGAAGATAAAAATGAGGAAAGAGATTTTAGGCTTTAGGTTTTTCAACCAACAAAACATCAACATATTTAAAGTAATGTTAAGAAAAGAACAGTGGACAGACACTCTTCAAGCTTGGGGAACACATGAAAAATACAATGCTCTCCAAGAAATGTGAACACATTATTTCAATATAGCATTTCCAAAAACCAAGAGGAAAAGAAAAATTCTCTGGACCAAGCAATGGATAACAAAGGAAATAATAGAACTGAGGGCTGCCTTAAGAGTAACAAAGCATAGGGAAACTATTGAACCCACAAACAGTACCAGAAGGAGTACTGACAGTTGATAAGAGAAGAAAAAGCCAAAACAATTAATGAGATTATTTGAAAATCAACAAACAAAATTAAAACACCCTGGGATATAATTTACTGTGAGAGGGGCAACAAAAGAACACACAGAAAACAAATGAAATAGAAAGTGTGTAACAAAATCATCACAGATAAAATATAAATTGTCAACATGCTGAATAATAACTACATAGATACAGCAGAAAACCTGAAGCAAGAATGTAATAACCAAGGATGTCACCAGACCACAGTGACAGATAAGCCAAGCCACTCAATGTTCCTGAAACCAGTATCAGAAGAAGTGACGTAGGTTATGAAAAAAGCTAAAAAAAAGTCTTCTGGACGTATCTTTATTTCATTATTTCTTTTATTAAAATTTAAGACAAATGTTGGAAGGTTAATTAAAGCAGTGAGGTAGCAGTCTGAATTGTACAACATGAGCATACTAAATTAATTGCCTTCTAATACATTTATAAAGTGGATCTTTATACACACCGGTGCCATATTTAATATTTTACAATGAAATGGTTGCAATTTGAAGTGAAAAAAGTGCTGCGTGTAGAAACAGATTGATTAGTAGGTGGAATTTATTTTAATGTTGTCAGGCATTTGTAGAGTTTCATAAAGAAATTGATTGAAACCTTCAGACACTGAAAGTTGTTTGTTTAAACATGTGCTCATGGCAAGCTTAATTATTGTTAAGTAGTTCTCTGGATTGTGTGTGAAACAGTTTTGCAAGCATTGGTCAATACTTATGTGGTTTCACTAGCCAGCACCAGTAGAAATAAGGCACTTGAACTATTAGAAGCCAAGCACAAGATGCAAAGAAGACCTGTAAGTCTTGAATGGAAAGATGTTGAGGGAGATATGACTATTGCACAAGAATTTGCAATGGATCAGCAACTAAGCTTAACTTCAAACAAACCAATTTGTCATGGGATGTGATGGCAGCTCGTAACTCTATTTTATTTTTAGTAATTCTGGGTGCAGTTTGACGTAACAAATGGAAAAGCTGCTGGTTCGAATTTCTAAAATACAAAAGGTAGATTCCTCTTCCTCGAGCTCCTTGTATAATGTGTGAAATTCCCCTTCTGTACCATGTAATGACGTGTTTCGGACACTTTCTTTTGTTTTGTTTTGCACTTCTGTCTTCCTTCTGTAATACACATCCTATCCCTGCAAGGTGCAAACCATTTGAGTCCAATAAAGGTCATTTTCGTAGAAATGTGCACTGCATCATCCACTTATATGTGCAGCCGCGTTGTGTAGGTTCATTTCGAGAGTAAAAATAGTTGAAAATCGTCTAGGAAGGTCGCAATTCCCGCAAGAAAAACAGCAGAGGACAGCCACGCGGCGCGCGGGATTAGCCGAGCGGTCTAAGGCGCTGCAGTCACGGACTGTGCGGCTGGTCCCGGGAGTCGCCAGAAGAATATCTGTAAACGCTCAGTATGCAGGCGTAGAACACCTGACAATCTTATTTCCTCTTTGATTCTTTATACTGAGTTAGATTTTTGCTCAAGGTGTTTGAGCTTAAAAATAAAAAGTTATTGCATAACTACTTTGTTGAATCTCTTTAGCGGACACAGATAAGGTGTAGTTGGCCAAAGTTGTGACTCCATATATTAAATTCGGTTGTAGACGAACAGATGCAGCACCGTCGGGTATCGTTTACTGCTGAGTCGGCGCGTCCGCGCAACACAGAGAGTACTACCGATCGGCGCGACACTTTGTTGAAGCACCTCGAAGATTTACGACGAGGTTTTGAAAACCAGGAAAACGCTGCGATGAACTTTTGTATTGCATCAAGGAACGGTCATTCAGCGGACAACAGTAGCAAGATGAAAATACGCCCACCGCAGTTTATTCCTGATAAACCTGAATTATGGCTTACAATGCTCCATCTGACGTTCTAGCACCACGGCATTGTAAACGAAGATACCAAATTTATGATCGCCGTTAGTGAGCTCGACAATAAAACAGCAACGACCAACGCAGATATAATACTCCGCCCGCCATGCAGAAGTATACGCATTTTAAACTGTTACTCCTTGAATGGCTACGTCGGCTGGTATCCAACAAGCACTACATGGTGAAAAGAGAGGAGATAAGTCGCCTTCGGAATTTTGGGGGCACCTGCGAAGCTTAGTCAACGACACCGACTTGCCAGACACGACACTGGAGCATGTATAGCGCGCACAGTTGCCAGAGACAGTTAGAATAGCTGTGGGGCTTTCCGACGCCATAGAGTAAATATCTCTGGAGTGAGCATTCACATGCGCAGAACAGATTTTATGTTGTCAACATACATTGCCGGCCACGTCACGTGTTCTCGGGACGTCGTGTGTTTGTCCGTATAGCGCCCTGTATATTTAGAATGTCACTACATCCCTAGTACAGACGGATTCTTTTCATACGTGTCGTGGATTATTTGTATATGTTGCGCAGACATTTTATTAGTATCAATTTGATACCGGGAATAAACCAGCTACGTAACTTTTAAGGGCAAGTGATATTGCATTCTGCTTCTTTGCGATAGGTGTCACAGTTCAGATGGACTCGATTTTTGGTAGTTTTCGGTATGATACGGCACTTTATAGTATTAAAGAGCCTGACGTACCCCTTTTTGCAGTGATAGTCTTGCGAAACGACTTGACAGTACACTAGTACTTTTGCAAGTGTCCGAAAAACACCGAATTTGCCACACATTAGCGATTATATCCCTGATAATTCGTCCTTTTTTCTGCTGTTTCTGCGTCGTTTTTGCGACCTAAAGCACAATTTTTCTTACTGGTGACACTTTGAAGAATTTATTTAACGCATTTTACGTACTTGCTCCCAGTTTATTAAATAAATAGTAGAGAGAGTAATCTATGTACATAATCGAAAAGTCACTGGTAAATGCATGGAGGATAGTTATTGCTGAAACAACTAACCATTCCCTTTCCTATTCCACTAGCAAATTTACGAGAGGAAGCAATTGTTTGTAAGCTTTTGTACGAGCCGTAATATTTATTATATAGTCATCAAATCGTAGAAAAATAGGTCTACAGAATCAAGCCTTAATTATAATGCATTCGAAATTTTTAACATATACAGTGTCTCTTACTAATATGATAACTATAATTAGAGCTACATGGTATGTACCCATGAAAAGTTACTATCCCTCCTTTCACATATTTTTCTTTCCATCCGTAGCAACAACAGTAATTCACCATCGCTATTTCACTATCAACAAACGGTGAAATACAACAAAAGCTCTTGATATTACAAACTTCAAACGCTGCGGAAAGCACACACACACAGCGAAGTCCCGAAAACACGTGCCAATCCTGGTTTAATGTTGACAACATGCGCAGAACGCGATGCTCACTCCAGAGATATTTACTCTATGTCCAACGCATGCGATATTTCATCGTTGCTCCTAGTAGCCAATGAGGTCTATGCCTCGTTAGATGCAGGGCATACGTCGTCTGTGGCGTTCGAACGCAGCAGTACAGACCTTCAGGAAGCTGCAGCGATACAACGACGCCAACGACCGGACGTTACTCAACAACTGGCCGAGCTACGAAATCACAGAGACAGGCTTGCGGCGACAGATATCGACGTTGCTCGGAGGCAAGGAAGATACATTCAAGAAGAGCAAGGAAGAAGGCAAGGTATCTAAGGAGCATATCTGCTGGTACCAATGTCGCTTCGGTAACAAGGCGGAATGGTGCACTCACTCAAATGGCGACAGCAGCCAGCGATAAGCCCCGTCGGTCGCGAGTTCGAGCACCACCGCCTACCACTGCTAGGTGAGAGCGATGATGGGCTACTACTGGTGAGTAACCTTTCTTCTTTACCCTCGCTGTCCCATCGACTTGTTGTCACAGGCGTTAAATCCGGCCGTGCTTATCTAATCGACTCAGATTCGCAAGTCAGTGCATTGCCTGTTAGAAGTTGTGATATTAAGCTTCCCCCATCTCAATTAAAGCTCACGCCACACGTGACAAACCGCGAATCCGTGCCATATGTGAAGACTGTTAAGCACAACAAGGTCCATCACACTACGACTACACCAGGTCCACCAGTGTCTCAGCACCCACGACAGTTAGCTCCTGATTGTTCCGCCACAGCAAAGACAGCATTCAAAGCCCTATTGCGCTCGGGTGTTGTCTGTAGATCCAACAGCCAATGGTCATCCCCATTTCATCCAGTAAAGAAGAAAGACAGGATCTGGACACCATGTGGAGACTACCAGGCACTCATTGCCCATACCATTCCCGATCGTTACACGATACCACGTATTAGGGATCTTGCACACTCGCTGGCACGCGCGGCCATTTTAGTCTCATTGATTACCAGAAAGCATATCACCAGATACCAGTCTCACCTGTCAGTATACCAAAGACGGCTGTTAAGACACTAATGGGCTTATTCGGATACCTCCATATATCACCAACTATACCAGTTCATTGGAGCAGTTAATTTCTGTAGAAAACATCTGCCTAATGTGGCGACCATCCAGGCACCATTGATGTCAGCAGTAGGTGCCAAGGGCGCAGTAGGCAAACGACCTTTGAAGTGGGCACCAGAGATGCCGATGGCATTCGATAAGATCAAGGCATGTCTGTGTCACGCAATCGTGTTGGCAAACTCGGTTCCTCAGGAGCGACTGGCAGTTGTTGTGGGTACCAGCCAGCAAGCCACTGGCGCAGCTCTACAACAGCATGTCAGAGGCCAGTGGCAGCCCCTGGAATTCTTTTCCCGTAAGGCCATGTCATCACAAGTTAACTGGAGTACTTATGATATGGAATTGCTGGGAATTTATGAAGCTATTAGACACTTCCGGCCATAATTGGAGGCCAAACCATTCACGCTTTTCACAGACCACAAGCCTTCGTAAGAACAATGATGGCTGCTCACCTCAACAATTTTGACAACTTGAATTCATCATCCAATTCAAGGCAGACCTGCAGCATATAAAAGGAGCTGAGAACATCGTGGCGGATTTCCTGCTTCGGTTGGAGTCGACCTCTCATGCTACTGACTACAAGGAGTTAGCTGCTGCACAAGAGACAAACCAACAACTCGCTGAATTCCATTGCGGTAGTACATCTGATGGTGAAAGTTTCCGAGTTTTGTGCAATGCATCACAGGGAAAACCGAGACCTTTTGTACCTGAGATATTGCAATGGCAATTATTTGACAGCATCCATGGGCTGGCTCAACTGGGAATAAACGCCTGCGTCGAACTGATGATGGACAGATTCATGTGGCCCAATATAAATAACGGCTGTCATAGTTGGGCAAAAACTTGCCTGAACTGTCAGAAGGCCAAGGTTCGACGACACGTGCACAAAGCAGTACGAGACTTCCCACTTACGATGCAATGTTCCACACATGTGCACCTGGACATCGTGGAGCCTCTGTTTCCATTGGAACGATACCGTTACCTCCTCACTGCAGTGGACTGCTTCACCGGATGGGCGGAGGTGATTCCATTATCGGACACTTCCGCGAAAACGGTGGCATGGGTATTTCTTTCGTCATGGATCGCAAGTTTCGGCTGCCCTTTACATGTCACCACAGACCAGGGGCGTCCATTTGAATCGACATTGTTCTCAGAACTAGCCAACTTCTGCAGTTTCCACCATCACCATACCACAGTGTACCACCCAACAACCGCTAGAATGGTGGAATGCTGGCGTAGGATGTTAAAAGCCGCCTTAATGTGCCACACGCAACCTTGACCATCAGCTTTGCCACTGGTTTGGTTGGCCCTTCATACATCATTGAAAGCGTATTTAGAAGCATCCACTGCAGAATTGGTTTATGGTGAGCTCTTATGACTGCTCACAGAATTCTTTGCGATCATACCGGGGCACGACAGACCGAATTGCCGTATGTACTCCATACGGTAGACAAGCATATGGCCACACTTCGCCCATCCACTGTCTAGAGATGTGGGGTGGTAACTAAGTTCGTGCACAAAGATCTATAGTCATGTACACATGTGATGCTATGAAAAGGTCAATTCTAGTGTCAGATTCCACCCATCAACTTTGAGAAATGGCATAATTTAGTTAGTCAATGAAATTCACCAACAGCTGTGTAACTTAAGATGTTATTTTATTGTATGCCATCTTCAGGCCCATGCATAAAAAAGAGTATATATGTAGTGTAGAAAGCAAGCTTACAGAAAATGATGGGTAATCATAACAGCATTTAAAGTTTAAAAATGAAAGTAGTGGTGTTAAACCAAATCTCTGTGTACATGCAGCACAGTAGACTAAAACCTGTGTACAAATTTGTTAGTCATAAAACTATTTAATACAACAGATTTACGAGAGAACATACAAAAACATCAACAAGATCAGAACTAAACAGTGTACTACCAGGAGCTCAATTGAAACAATGCTTATATATATATATATATATATATATATATATATATATATATATATATATAGAGAGAGAGAGAGAGAGAGAGAGAGAGAGAGAGAGAGAGAGAGAGAGAGTGATTGTATAGTAGTACAACAAATCGAAATAAAAAGATATGATTTGGTTTCACTTAACAGGTTGGCATTACCACAGTGAAACAAGCTAACAAGGATCTCAAATCCTGCTTAACCAAGGGGAGTCCTCCAAGTTCTCAGCCAACAATGTCATACTATTTCTCTGAGAGTGCAACGCAATTTCCTAACAACCTATACATAGATGACGAATCCAGCTATATAATAAGACATAGCAAGTTGTGTAGTAATACAGAAGTTGGGTATAGAAGAAGATGAAAGGTAAATGAGTGTGGAAAGACCACCATATCGTCAAAGCTGAAGTCCACAAAGTGAGTAACATCATCAAACTGTATGAACACCAAAACATGTCTCTTGTAAAAACATGATAACATTCTCTCTGAGTTGTATGGAGAAGTAAGGACAAAGCTGACACGCTGATAAACTATCCAGGTACGAATCATACTCATAATATGCATTCAAGACATAGCGAATTCCCACAAGTGAACTGGAAAATGTGTCAATTTGGCTCTAGAAATGCAACTGGCTGAAAGGTGGTAGCCGACAATGATAACACCAATTCCCACCATAAAGAAGCAGTAAAATACTGCATTGTCCTAAGTATAAAAGTAGTGTATATAAGATAACAGGTAACTGAAAACGTGGTCACTAATGAAAACATTGTGCCTACCAAGAGAGTAGACTGCTATAAAGCAGGATGCAAAGAGTTGCAGAAGAAAACAAGATCTACAAGCTCACATAAAGGTGACATATCGTATGCCTCATCAAAACAAATCAGTGCGTTACAGTAAGGTTGAAAAAGAACATTCATGCTAAGTTTCTTAGACAACAAAATTATAAGTGAAGAAAAATGTATATTTTCGGAAACATAATGGTCAAACATGTAAATGCCTAAATTAATGTAGAGGTACATAAAAAAAACAAAGTAACAATATGAAATTTACTCAAATAAATACCAGAAATAACTTATGACTAGACACTGATGGGCCAAATTCATCATTGGTCATTCTAGCTAAATTAAAAAGACTATATAGTTATGATAAAGAACACCCTACTGTAATACAATGAATCGCTAACAAACTACATGTCTCACTCACAGAACCGACTATATCAAAGTGAAACTCCTCTAAAGTCTATTATCGGCAAATATGCATCGTCAAAGAAATGATGGAAGCTTAAACAGTGACAGCAAGCTAAGTGTTCACAACCAAAACCATAAAACCATTGCACCTTATCATAGATCAAATCGATCTCATATACGACAACCACTTCTACAAAACAGTGTTCATGGAGTTTGATGTAGTTGCTCACTTTGTGGACTTCAACTTTGATGATATGGTGGTCTTCACAGACTCATTTACTTTCTATCTTTGTCCATACCCACGTTCCATATCATGACACTGCTTGCTGTGTCTTATGATGTAGATGGGTTCATCATCTATAGGTAGGTCGTTAGGGTATTGACTTACACTCCAAGGGAAATAATATGACATTGTTGGCTGAGAACTTGGAGGACTCCCCTTGGTTAAGTAGGATTTGAGAGCCTTGTTGGTTTTTTTTTCACTGTGCTAATGCCAAGCTGTTAAGTGATACAAAGGAAACCAAATCCTATCTTTTTCTTTCGATTTGCTGTATAACCTATGACCACAAAATATTTGTGAGTATTCTTAGCATGGCCTTTGCATGCTCTTTTTCTCTAGATATGTCGACTGCTATTGGGTTTTGCATCAGGTTGTTTCTTGACAACTAATTATATTACCAGTTGTGATGGTAACTAGGCTGTAAATCTACATACTATTGTACTTCATAGATTACTGTGTGACATTTAACTTTAAATGAAGATCGATCCTCATATATACTAGGAGTTTCCTCATCTGTAAGAATTTTATAGGATTCTATAAATACATATATGTTCAATGGATATCCTGATTGTATACTGTCTGGTTCTGATCGTTTTAATTTTTTGCATGTTCTCTTGTAAATCTGTGGTGTTAAATAGTTTATGACTATGTTTCAGTCTATTATGCTGGATGTACACAGAGTTTGGTTTAACGCCACTACTTTCATTTTTAAGCTTTAAGCACTATTCTGGTTACCCATTACTTTCTGTAAGCTTGCATTGTACACCCTGATGTACACTATGTATATACTCTTTTATTCAGGGGCCTGAAGATGACATAATGAAATGCTGAAACTGGTAGCCTTCAAAATAAAATAAAATTACATCTTAAGTTACAGTGCTTTTGGTGAGTTTCATTGACATTGACTATTACCTAAAATGCCAATGTCCCGTGACCATTACGGACCTACAGATTATTTTGATATGTCGCAAACTGTAGCTGTGAATGTTAATGTTTTCTCTTCATTTATTAGTGATGTGACTATATTAAAAATTTGATGTACATCCTTTTTGTTTTCTTATCGTAATTTGTTATCGGTATCTTTGGTTGTTGAAAGTATTCAAGATTTGTAACATCACAATTTCACACACAATTGCTTCTGCATTATGGATGAGTAAGTTTATTTACAGTGAAAACAGGTCAACTGAAGGATGGGATACAACCCATCAGCTTCAATCAATGATGTCATAGTTTACTCATACATATTAATTTTCGAGCCAAAGATAATAAATCGGTTATCTTCTGTGGCAATGCGTCATCATTGTAAAACGAAATAAATGAAAGTGCTTATAAAAGACAGGGCTAGATATTGTGTATGATTTTTGTTGCTTGTATTAAATTATTTGTTCATTCCAATTCATTCAATACTTATTTTCGTTCTTAGTGAGTTTGAGATATTTCGGAAGAATTGTTTTTCATTCTTGACAGCTTTTACTTTTTGATTTTTGTTTGTAGGTATGGATTTGTCCATTCCTATGAATATGCAAGACTTGAAGCAGGATTCGTCAACTGCAGTTCACAATACAAATTTTATGGTTGTCTCTATTTTTCGCCTTTGCTAGCACTACTATCACTATGGTATTTTTCACTTGATACTAGTACTGTTGGAGGTGTATCCTATTCTTCAGTTGACATATATAGGTCAACTGAAGTGTGGGATACGAATTTTATGTGAGTCAGTGTATTCACCTTCGTTAGTACTAGTATCAGCTGAAGAATTATATGCTAGTAGTAGCAGAGGCCAAAGAAGCAAGAGCAGTAAAATTTATGTCTCATGCTTCAGTTAACTTTTGTAGGTCTACTGAAGAATAGGATAACAGTGCTAGCGAAGGCGAAAAAGTCGACATATGTTAAATTTGTATCCTGTACCATGAAAATATGTATCTCGTACTTCAGTTGACCTATAAAGATCAGATGAAATTCAGGACATAACTCATATATGTCAACTGAGGCACCTCATGCTAATGTTACTTCTGTCCCTTTTGGCTTTCTTTTTTGCACTAGTATCCCATTCTTCAGTTGAGCTATATAGGTTAACTGAAGAATAGGACACTAGGTCTCAAAGAAGAGATACAATTTACACTTTGTTCGAAATATGATTCTACACAATATATGTGATGTAGCTGTAAGAGATCTCGGACTATGAGACCATCTCTGTCCATGAACATGCAACAAGAGATAGACTCAACTTATATTGACCAAGAAAAAATAATCATAAAACTCAAAACAACATTTCCTACCAAGGAATAAAAGTGTACAATAAATTACCAAAAGAGATTAAAGAAATTGCAAAAATACATTTATTTAAAAAGGCAGCTAAAAAGTACCTGTTATGATATACACTTTATACAGTGAAGGATTATTTAGCTAAAACAGAGTAGGGGGTCTGATAAAGAATGTTATACAAATAAATAATAATAACAACGATTACAAAATATTCAACATTCCACATAACACCTTCACTTTATGTTTTTCTCCTTCTTTTGTTTCCTTTCTAGAAATACTTACCCCAAGCTATGCATAGCACAATACTAACGCCTATTCCTCTTTCTGAGCTCAACATCTCACTCAATATGGAGGGATGCTGACTCAGTTTTTCAGGATAGCAAATAGGAAGTTGCAGTACAGAAAATGGCCCAGAGGTCACCAGTGTGTGTGTGTGTGTGTGTGTGTGTGTGTGTGTGTGTGTGTGTGTGTAGTGAGTGAAGTGTTATGAAACAATGTGTGTATAGTGTGTGCAGTGACTGATAGTGAGATATGAGTGAACAGTGTGGCATTACATTATTTAATAAGTTATTTGTAAAAAAAGTGTTGTGTAGCACGAGTAAATCTAATGATTGTCTCTAACTGGAAGGCTGTAAATATATGAGTATACAGATTAGCTTATTTTAAATTGATCTAAATTTGTAAATACTTTGACATGTCCTATATCCTTGTAAAAAGAGATCCATGGATGAATAAAGCTACTACTACTACTACTACTATATCTATCACCTGTTTAATCTGTCCTACATTCTTTTGTTTCTCAACATTCGTCTTTGCTGTTAAACCTGAGCAATACATCACCTGTGGTAACAGCTGACGTCATTGATCAAATCCGATGGTTGTATCCCGTTCTTCAGCAATCCTGCGAAAATTTTCTTGATAGAATTCGTAATCGTAAATCTACTACCACATTTTTACAGTCATTGGGTGTTACCAGTGAATTTTGCTAGTGGAAATTACATGGTGTTGACAAAGATTCCAGCTTCAAGAACATCTGATGAATACATGTGGTGATGTAGAAGAAGTAATATATGGACTTCAATCTGTAGAAGGACCTACTTCGAAACATCGAGGCTAAATTTAGAAGTAATAGTCAAGTTAACTTCCCTATTTTGCTATGAATATTCCGCTGAATCCGCTATGCACGAAACAGGGATTGTGTATGGCACTGTAGGTAACTGGTTCTCAAAAATGTTCAAATGTGTGTGAAATCTTATGGGACTTAACTGCTAAGGTCATCAGTCCCTAAGCTTACACACTACTTAACCTAAATTATCCTAAGGACAAACACACACACTCATGCCCGAGCGAGGACTCGAACCTCCACTAGGACCAGCTGCACAGTCCATGACTGCAGCACCTTAGACCGCTCGGCTAATCCGCCGCGGTAACTGGTTCTCATTCTATAGGGTGGATCGAAATCATATCAAAAAAGTGTTAATATCTTTAATTGAAGAATATGTCGATGAAGGTTCAGTAGTAATGTCAGATGGGCTTGCTTGATACAAGAGTTTGGTCACATGGGTCATCGTAGTTTGGTTGTAAATCATGACATTCAGTGTAAAGATTATAAGATGGGGTCATGTACAAATGCGATTGAGGGGTGTTGGGGGCTGTAAAATCTGTTGTAGGACAGAGAAGGAGATGGATTTCAGTGTTGCAAGGCCATTTGGTTGAATAGTGTAGGAGGAAGAGTATTTCTTAAGGTTATTGTGTATTTTTAGCCTTTATGAGCGTAATCAGCAAACTGTACAAGCTTTTTTTTGTTAGTTAGGTGTCAGTGGATTTCGTATATTTTTCTTATTTTTTGTTGGTTTTCTTTCCGTTACTATGATCTGTGGATTTGTGGCATTTTTTGGTTTCTCTGTGGTGGGACGTTTTTCTACTGTTTTAATATTTTTTTAGTACAATGATAGGGCAAGAGGTTAGTTGTAAGTGTGGGTTTCTGTCTCTGATTTGTGATATTCTTTGTGTTTTCCATTTTAAAATTTTGCAGCCAGGTGGGGAGGATGGTGGGGAAGAACTGATTTGAGTGGCACCTCCTTTGTACCTGGCATTTAGCGTTTCTTATTAATTTTTTTAATTAATTATTTTTGGCTTTTGCATATTTTGTTGTAGTTTGACCTCTTACCATTCTTATTCCTTGTAATGTTCTATTTTGCTCTCCTCGTCAGTTTCAATCTTCAGCTCCTCTGGGAGTTCATAAGTGGTACGTTTCTCTATATGTAGCCATTTTCTTTTTTCCATTTCAATGTTTCTGCTATACTTCTGTCAGTTTCACTTTCATTCCTGAGGTACACATGCTACGGTTTTCATTTTCGAGCCATTGTAGCTGGTGTGAGTTATGTGTAGTCTAGTTACAGATTCCAAGGTTTGTCATTTTTGTGATTTTGTATTTCAGTTGTGCAGTGATTTCCTATATAGGTCATACTAGGCATATAGATCAAAATGGGATGACCCAAGTGGTATTGTTGGAATGGGTCAGACCTGCACATATATTACTGACTGAAGAGGACATACGTGGCAACACAAAGTGTCATCTTCTGCACTACTGGACATGGACAACAACACCTCGGTACCACAAGATGAAGTGGAACTGTCACTACCAATAACAGAGGCTGAAGAAATTCAAGCAACACCTTTACTACATACGAGAGCTGGGCATCGGGTGATATATATTCCCGGATGACCGCTCTTCAGTGCGAGGGATGAGGTGGCGGGGGGCGTTTCTGTGAGTCGCCAGAAGAACATCTGTGAATGCATAGTGAAGCATAGCATTATTCTGTGGCGATGAGCGCATGGACAATCTTCTTCACTCTTTAATTTTTATTACTACTCTTCATATTGACTTAGATTTTTCAGTTCATGGTGTTTGAGCTTGAAAATAAAAAGTTATTGCCTAACGACTTCGTTGAATCTCTTCAGTGAACAGAGATAAGCTGTAGCTGGCTGAAATGTAAATACTTAAGCCCATTTTACACCGGGCGTGCCACATTAACAACAAAATCGCCATCTGCTGCAGTGCTCCACGCGACAGACGGTTCAACTACAAAATAGCGTTTACACAATACATGCCTGTCTAGTAGTCTGCTCTACGGGTCTCCTGTTTTTGTTATCAACTCCCAGCAAGTGAAACAACGGCTTAAATTTACTCTTCGCGACTATAAAGTATTCTATGTCCTTTTGTAATGATTACTATATTTAACTGTATTTCAGATGGACACTGTTATGCTGTATTTAGTTGTTTTCGTGCAGTTTATGTGAAAGTAAGTCACTTACATGTGTAAACGACCTCGCTATAAAAGCTAGAAATCATGGACAAACCAATAGAAATGTTGCTTTTCTGTTGCCAGTATTAATTTACTAGATTAACTCACGTTTTTCCATTGATGAGAAGGAACTTTATGGCTCTTATGCGAGTGAACAAGAACATTTTTCTTAAAAGCAGTTCCAGATAGATCCAGATCACTGGTTTACATTCACTTCCTCATAAAAGCGTCTTATCGGTTAAAATCCAGTGAACGCTTATAGCAGATGTTCCACCCTTAACTATTTTTAAGATGAACGAACTACAACGTTTCGTTGAGCAGGAGACACATTTCGCAAAGAACTTCGCGCTGTTCATCAGTTGCGCTCTCCACTTGGAGGTCTGCACATGCGCGAAGCACCTACAAATGCGTGAGAAGAGGATCCATGCTATTCCGCCTTCTAGCGATCGTAAGCCTGAATCTCGTGCAGGTGGGTCCGTCTACACGTTAGATGCTGGCGGAAATGGTGCGTCATGGGTAATCTTGCAAGTTCATATGTCTCGGGTGGAAAGGGCTTTAAAGATCGATTCTGGAAATCTGCTTCTGATTGTCGAATTTTCAATTCCGCATTCTACTGTCGCTCCCATGTAAACACAACCGGTTTTGAAACGTGCTTGCGCTGTCAGGTATCGTATTCTTTTTAAAAATTTTCGGCTAAAATTGGCGGAGTGGCTTTTTGTGCAGTGAACGATGAGTAGAAGTATTAGACTGAAGCTGTTTACACCTAGACTGATTGAAGAGAAATAGTGATTGTGCTGATTAAATCATAAACTGCGTCAGTTGTTTCCCAGGCGCCATATTTAAGTGGGGTAGAAAACCGGCTTCAGACCTTAACATGTACAAACGATAGCCAAAAACGGTTCCCGACATTAGGTTTTCGTCTTTCGGAAGATGTGTCGCATGTAAACGTAGTGAGTGTGAGTACACCTTGATGTGTTTGTCAGTATGTGATCTGGCCTTTAAGATTTTCCTTTTTGTCGATAGCTTCGTAGATATAAACTTTGACATTTAGGTATATTTTGGATAGTGTCCGCCTTTAGCAAAACACAATTTTGTTTTTTAACCCAAACATGTTTCACTGCAGTTCCAGCATCTTCAGTGGGGTTTTATTTTTCATCTGTTAAAGTCAAAGAGTGTTCCTTGCTGTTTGTATACATGTAGCTATTAGTTTTTAAATCGTAATTTCAAATATTTGAGAAAAACACATAAATTACAAATTCATACCTTTTTATCACATGGTGTGGTTTTTCTGATGTGTTTCTACAGTGACCATTTTGTTCCACAGTTCGTCAACTGAATCCACTTATACCTCAAAGTAGATAAATTGTTTAAGGCAAAATTACGATTTGGAAACTTGTTATTTCTATGCCTGAAATTATTTAATTCTCTCTCTCTCTCTCTGTGTGTGTGTGTGTGTCTATTTACATAATGTTTCACTTACATTTTCCTTTTAATCATCTTCATTACTGTCAAACACTATATACTGAGCTGCCACTGTCACTCTCACTGTAACTGTTTCACAGCTTTAGCAGATGTAAAAACAAACATGGCGAGCAGTGGAACAATTGAAGATGTAAAAACAAGATGGCTGACAGTGGAACAGTTGAAGGTGTTCCTGGCAGTTGTTCTCAATCTTTCAGAGGTCTCTGTGATTTTTTTTCCTTTTGCTTTTGTGTGTATGTGTGTGTGTGTGTGTGAAAAGGGAGAGAGAGAGGGGGGAGAGAGAGAGAGAGAGAGAGAGAGAGAGAAATGGGGGGGGGGGGGGGGGAAGATGGCAGTAGGTTTAGGGATTTCTTTCTTTTTTTATTGTTTTTGTGTGTGGTGAGGGGGTCTGGGATGGTGGGGGGGGGCAGGTGAGAGCTCTATAGGTTGGTTTTGTCTAATAATTCTTTGAGGGCAGAGAACAGAGTGCCACTGCAGAGACCTGTGTATTCATTTATCACTTCTTTGCCTTCCACTATAGCTTTTTGTATCTGATAATTTTCTACAATTATTAGTTTTTGTGAGGGGCTGTTGCTGCATTGGAGAATTTTCCAATCCGTATTGATGTTTGTTGTGTTATGTTTCTTGTCCATGAGATGTTTGGCAATTGTGAAATGACAGCTGTTACTTTTTAATGCTCTTCTGTTTTCTGTGTATCTAGTATTAAAAAGGAACACCTTCAACTGTTCCAGTGTCAGCCATCTTGTTTTTACACTTTCAATTGTTCCACTGCCCGCCATGTTTGTTTATAGAGCTAGTAAAGCAGTGAAACAGTTACAGTGAGAGTGACACTGGCAACTCAGTATATAGATTAGATTAGTACTTGTTCCATAGATCATGAATACGACACTTCGTAATGATGTGGAATGTGTCAGGTTAATAAAAGGTGTCTATACAAGATATTACAGTACACAGAATATTACATGAACCTTAATACACTACTGGACACTAAAATTGCTACACCAAGAAGAAATGCAGATGATAAACGGTTATTCCTTGGACAAATGTATTATACTAGAACTGACATGTGATTATATTTTCATGCAATTTGGATGCATAGATCCTGAGAAATCAGTGCCCAGAACAACCACCTCTGGCCATAATAATTGCCAAGATACGCCTGGGCATTGAGTCAAACAGAGCTTGGATGGCGTGTACAGGTACAGCTGCCCATACAGCTTCAACACGATACCACAGTTCATCAAGAGTAGTAACTGGCATATTGTGACAAGCCAGTTCCTCGGGCACCAGTGACCAGTAACCCACCTGAAATGTAACGTCCACTGTTTAAAGCGCCGTCAATGCGAACAAGAGGTGACCGAGACGTGGCACCCCATACCATCATGTCGGGTGATACGTCAGTATGGCAATAACGAATATACACTTCCAATGTACGTTCACCACGATGTCGCCAAACACGGATGCGACCATCATGCTGCTGTAAACAGAAACTGGATTCATCCGAAAAAATGACATTTTGCCATTCGTGCACCCAGGTTCGTCCTTGAGTACACCATCGCAGGCGCTTCTGTCTGTGATGCAGCGTCAAGGGTAACTGCAGCCATGGTCTCTCAGCTGATAGTCTATGCTGCTGCAAACGTCGTCGAACTGTTTGTGCAGATGGTTGTTGTCTTGCAAATGACCCCATCTGTTGACTCAGGGATCGAGACGTGGCTGCACGATCCATTACAGCCATGTGGATAAGATGCCTGTCATCTCGACTGCTAGTGATACGAGGCCGTTGGGATCCAGCACGGCGTTCCGTATTACCCTCCTGAACCCACCGATTCTATATTCTGCTAACAGTCATTGGATCTCGACCAACGCGAGCAGCAATGTCGCGATACGATAAACTGCAATCGCGATAGGCTACAATCCAACCTTTATCAAAGACGGAAACGTGATGGTACACATTTCTCCTCCTTACACGAGGCATCACACCAACGTTTCACCAGGCAACGCCGGTCAACTGCTATTTGTGTATGAGCAATCGGTTGGAAACTTTCATCATGTCAGCACGTTGTAGGTGTCGCCACCGGCGCCAACCATGTGTGTGAATGTTCTGGAGAGCTCTTCATTTGCATATCACAGCATCTTCTTCCTGTTGGTTAAATTTCGCGTCTGTAGCACGTCTTCTTCGTGGTGTAGCAATTTTAATGGCAAGTAGCGTATTTTAAATTTTTTTGTGGGGGTTGGGGAAATTACCCACTTACTATATCCAAAAATTCATCTAATGATTAGAAGGATTTGCCATTCAGAAATTCTTTTAATTTCCTTTTAAATGCTATATGGCTACCTGTCACACTTTTGATGCTATTAGGTAAGCGACCAAAGACTTTTGTGGCAGCATAATTTACCACCTTCTGAGCCAAAGTTAGATTTAACCTTGAGTAGTGAAGATCATCCTTTCTCCTAGTGTTGTAGCCATGTACACTGCTATTACTTTTGAATTCATTTGGATTATTAATAAAAAATTTCATAAGTGAATATATATATATATATATATATATATATTGTGAGGCTACAGTGAAGATCCCTCACTCTTTAAATAAGTGTCTGCTGGATGACCTTGGATGAGCTCTAACAATTATTCTGATTACACACCTTTGTGCAATGAACACTCTTTTACTCAATGATGAGTTACCCCAGAATATGATGCCATAAGAAAGCAGAGAATGAAAATAGGTGTGGTAAGCTAATTTACTGAGATGTATATCGCCAAAATTTGAAATGACCCTAATAGCATAAGTCGCTGAACTCAAACGATTCAGCAGATCTTCAGTGTGTTTTTTCCAGTTCAATCCCGCATCAATGCATACATCTAGAAATTTTGAATATTCTACCTTAGCTACCGATTTCTGATCGAAGTCTGTATTTATTAATGTGTCATTCCATTTACTGTGTGGAACTGTAAATATTGTATTTTGTCAAAGTTTCATGAGAGCCCCTTTGCAGAGAACCACTTAATCATTTTCTGAAAAACATCGTTTACAACTTCAGCAGTTAATTCTTGTCTGTTGGGTGTGATAGCTATACTTGTATCATCAGCAAAAAGTTCCAGTTTTGCATCTTCATGAATATAGAATGGCAAGTCATTAACATATACTAAGAACAGCAGAGGACCCAAGACCGAACCTTGCGGCACCCCAATCCAGATTGTTCCCCAGTTTGAGAAATCACCAATTTTTTGCATATTATGTGAACTGCTTATTTCAACTTTCTACACTTCCACTTAGGTATGATTTAACCCGTTTGAGCGCTGTCCCATTCATACCATAGTACTTGAGCTTATCTAGAAGTATTTCATGATTTACACAATCAAAAGCCTTTGAGAGACCACAGAAAATGACAACAGCTGACTTCCGGTTACTCAGACCATTTAATATTTCATTAGTGAAAGTATCTACAGCATTTTCCGTTGAAAAACCTTTCTGGAAACCAAACTGACATTTTGTTGAAACTTTATTTTTACAAAGGTGTGAAGCTACTATACAATACATTACTTTTTCAAGAATTTTGGACTGTCACTGTTTGACAGTGATGAAGATGATTAAAAGGAAAATGTAAGTGAAACATTATTGTAAATAGACACACACACACACACACACATATATATATATATATATATATATATATATATATATATATATATATATATATATATATATAGTTTTCAAATCGTAATTTTGGCTTAAACCATTTATATACTTTAAGGTATAAGTGGTTGCAGATGACAAACTGCGGAACAAAACGGTCACTGCAGAAACACAACACATCAGAAAAACCACACTATGTGGTAAAAAGGTATGAATTCGTAATTTATCTGTTTTCTCAAATTTTTGTAATTACGATTTAAAAACTGGTAGCTACATGTATACAAAAAGCAAAGAACACTCTTCATCTTTGCCAAATGAAAAATGAAAGCCCACTGAAGATGATGCAACTGCAGTGAAACATTTTGGGTTAGAAAACGAAATTGTGTTTTGCTAAAGGCGGACCCTATCCAAAACCATACGTATTGTTAAAGCAAACACGGAACAAAAGCTTCAACCCCAAGATTATTATTTTGACCCCTCCATGATTTTGACGTTTAGCCACAGTCTAGTTACTAGTTAGTAGTTTAGCTCTCTGGTCATAACTATTAAGTATATCTTTGGCATAATTCCGCATCATTTGAAATGTACCTTTTGTTGACGTTTATGTTGAGCTGAAATAATGGATGATAATCCACTGAGTTCTTTAAAGGAAGCTTTACAAGCATGCGTATCCAGTGGCAGTAGTAAGTAACACACAGAACGAAAGTACGTCTGTAAATCCTAACTTATATTTGATACACCAAATACCTTACTTCACGATGTAATTTGCTGTGCAGGGAAATCACCAGAGAAAATGAAAGAACTGGAACAGCAGCTGTATAGAAAGTATCTGACTGAATGGCGCTCTGAGCCGAAAGAAAACCATTCGTCCTACGACGTAATACCGAAGTTCTATCGCAAAGTTAGTCAGTGTCCCATTCACGACGTATTGTTACACTTTTGTCCTAAACGTGCAGTCTTACGTTCTCACCATTTCATGAGCTTGCTAATTACTATTTTATACCTTAATTTCGTTAAAAGTATATGCGGTGCTTTAATAATTGTCCAAAATTTGCAGCTACCAAAGCAAGATGATGTTCTTGCGCAAAAGTTGAGGGAGGAGGCTAGAGCCGTGTTTCTTCAACGAAGAGGCCGTCAGTTGTTGAACAGCAATGAACTGAAGGTGTGTAACATTTGTTGATTCTTCGAACTGTTGCTGGTTTTATCTGGTGTGACTGCCTGCAATCTGTTATTTTTTTAAATGTCGTAGGCTCTGTGGGTCCTGCTCGAGAATCATCATAGCCCACCCTTATCAGATGATGAACAGTTAATTAACTATGAAGACTTTCTGAAAGTGGCAGAGAAGGGAGGACCAAAGTGCAAGTAAACATCGTTCTTGTTTATTCGGATACAATCTTGCTTTAGAGATGTATTGTTTACTTGTATTAATAATGCCCATCTCCGTGATTGACTGCATGATTTTAAGTGTGTTAGCGCAAAGTTTCTTCACAATGTGTGTAAAAATGAGCCTCATAGCTTTAAAGTACTGTTGAACAATAAATCTTTTTTTGTGTGCTGTTTATTGTAGAGGCAACTGAGAACATAGCATCAGTATTTTGCTCTGAGGTAGTGCCTCTGTGCTATAATCAGTCTTTCACCACAAACAGGCTTTTTTTAGTTTCATATTCATTAGCTATCTATATAAAGGGACCGAGACTTGATTACATATGTTAAATTGTATTAGTATTTTTCTCTTTCTTCCTTGCTATCAGAGGGACATACTACATGGAAAACTTCCCTGTATTCTAATAATGTATGGATAAATTTCCAATGTAGATGACAGTTCTCTGGATGTAAATCAGTGGGAATCATTTGTGAAAGCAAGTATGCAGCAACATTCGCTTTTAACCCACCCATATGGGCTCTGGCTTGTAAAAGAATTGCCAATTAATTAATTTCATCAGCAGAAGAGTCAAGATTAACAAGAACTGCCCATTCATACTACTCAAGAGCAGCAGCATGAACACTGAGGTTTTCTTGTGATTTTACTACTGAATGTTGGCGAGGGGAGGTTGCATCTGATGATTCACAGTATTCAGTAAGCTTTTACCTACCAGTCTGGGACAACTCAAAAGTAACTCTTGTAAAGCAGTTTAGGGCATTCAGCCTTAGTTAAAAAAAATTGTTGTAATTTACATTGTTTCTTGTTTAACATCCAGAGTCTCTTCCATTCATCTTGACAAAGCATCAGGTGATAATGCTATAAAAATCCTTCAAAACAAAAGTCTTATGAACAATTCCTACTGAATAAAAGCCACTTTGATGCACTCATACTTCTTTCACCGAGTAGGTGCCAGGAAAGAAATTGAATTATATTCATGAGGATGCGTGTGATGCAACCTTGTAACCCTTAAGGGGGCGCACCTGTGTATGAACTGCGCCAACCACAAATAACATTGTCTTGTACTGTTCCATTGTTGTTTTACAATTGTAAACCCATATCTATTCCCCCATTACTGCTTCAGCTAACACAGTGATTAGCTGTGTCATATGTCCAAGTGATCAAATGCAAAATAAAAATGAACTGTGAGCTATGCAAGAAAAAAAAAAATTATGCAAGAAATTGACCCTGGTTATGAACTAACAGCACATTCCCATGATGAGTCAGTTGTCTGAGATAATTATTTAACAAATAAGTGGCTGGCTGGGACATGATGCAACTGCGCTGTTTATTGCTTCCAGTAGGTTATTAGTATGGGGGAGCAATTGTACGTGGCAACAGAGTGATGTAATGAAAGTTGATTTTATTATTGTTTAACAAAACAGTGGTTTAGCTTATGTGATGTAAGTTTATTATATCACTGTTGAATCAAACTAAGATTAAATTGTGATGTTGCTCATACATGTTTACCTTGGTAACATAAAGAAAGCTATTCTTTACATGTGTACAAAGTACGCAGTGCACCTGCTTGTTTGTATATTTGACATTTAAATGTAAAACGGGTGTTAGATTGGCAGTGTCCTCAAAACATCTAGAAAGCTATCCTTCAATTCTTTCAAAGTCACAATTAGTTCTTCAAAACTCATGTTTCCTTTAACACAAGTAAGTTTAGGGAAATACACTGTGTTTTTTGTCAGAATTCCTCACTTCCACATTGGATTTTCCTTTTAAATTAGAAATAAGTTGTTTCTCACCTTGCAATGTCTTATTGTGGACAGTCTGCAGTCAGGTCTGCTTAAAATGCAAGGTGTGTTATATATTCCAGATATTCTAATTTTCATTCCTGCTTTCCTTCTTCATTCATATAAATTCAGCAATAGCCTGTTTTAAATTGAAAAAATTATTCTATGTATACCCCTTTACTTAAACAACATACTGTACAGTAATATATAATGTCTTCATGCTATTTGTGTGTAATAATGCATGCAATTTAAGAAAATGGACTGTCCATATCTTCAGTTTTATCACGTGCTCCGTGCATGAAAGTACAGAGCAATGAATGCCATCTGTTGATCATTGCAAGTTTTTGCACTTTCACCATTAACTAAATAAAATTCTTTCTGCATGGTGTTGTAATATCGTTCTATAGCAAATTTGCAACACCCCTTGATTAAGTAGCTGCGTAATAGGTACTGGGAATTCTTACCCTTTTCTTCTGTCATTCCCATTCATTTTTAATGGCTGGTGACTATAGATCACTAGCCTGTTGCTTTTTGTATATATAGCCACTGGACCTGTCAACTTCCTTCATACCACAAACAAATAGCAAATGGTAAAACAGCAATGGGACCACAATACTGCCAAACTGAAGAATGTTGTGCCAGCCAAAAAATCCTGAACTGCACTGCTGAATGAAATGTTGCACAGTACTAAATATTTCTGAAAAGGACCAAGCAAATCCATGACAGGCCCAAGCCTCAACTCACAAAAGTGCAGCACATTGTACTAGCATGCAGTTTTACACACCATGACCGACACTGCTCTGTAGCCTATAGTAAGCAACATGACACACTTATGTACCAGGAGCCAAACTTCTAATGGCAGTATTAAGGCCCAAGATCAGTAAATATCAGTACACATCAGAAACTCAGTCCGTGTCAGTCACCACCTGCAAGAACTACCCCTTCGTAACCAGGACGTTCTGATCAGTTTTCATATGCCTCCCTTTTCAGCAGGGTGCTGCTATCTGACTCTCTCCGATTGATCAGGGAGAAGCTCAGTCCCATAATGACTAACCTCTTCCAGTTTGTTCTCACATCTAAATTCCTTCTCTTCAATAGTGACTGTGAACAAACAGATGGTGTCACCAAGGGTTGCCCTCTGTCAACAGTAGAGCTTAAACATATACATGGAGGATTTTGAAGAGAAAGATCTCAAAAATGGTGCACTGAAATTCATGTGTGTCTGTAGCTATTGTGATGACACATTTGGCATGAGGCTACATGGGTGTGAAGGCTTCAGTATTTCCTCCAATGTTTGAACACTGCAACTCAGCATCAGTTCACCATTGAAGTGGAAGATAATGTTGAACTACCTTTTTCAGTTGTCCTGGTCAAGCTCAAAGTAGATGGTACTAAGGAGCACAGTGTGTACAGAAAATCCATCCATGCTTCTTTGTACCTGCACACTTTCAGCTACCATTATCGCCAACAACTTGAGGATGTGCAACATGCACTGATCCATGGGGTGTATGCAATATCTGACAAAGAAAGCATACCAATGGAGCTCACCTGTCGTAAAGATGTAGTCTAAGAGAACAGATAAAGTGAGTGACAAATCAGACTTGCTTCTGAGCAGAAGGTATAGGCCCAACATATGGAACACTGTGAGTTGAATAAGACATTGGCATACCTGCTGCATGCCAACAACTAGCAGAATCGTGGCTTAATGCGTTTTTCGTCTTCCTCCAAAAACATGAGCACTGTTAGGTACTCTGAAAGGTGAGGTGGGACTTTGTCAGCTGGGTGCCTATCATAATCTGTGTAATACAGTTAGTCATACATCAACCAGAATGTGCAGACAGTCGAAGGAGGATGCCTGGAGCTCAGGAGACTTGCCGAACTCAACTAAATCTGCATTTGTGGAACACTAAATAGCTACGGTGCGCTTCATGAAATGTGAACACCTGCAAGTGTTAAGACAAACATCACCATTTTGGGATTGTCTCTTAAAGGAGGCTGTTGATTGACCAGCAGCCTGATCAATATGGACAGTGGCTTCACTCTTAGTAAAGCGTGAGACACAATCTCCAGTCACTGAAGTCATAGCATTGACAAAGAGCGACTTCCACACCCAATGGGAGAAGCAGAAATACTGATGGACCAGAGTTTGTGTACACCATGCAGCAAAATACGGTGTATCAGAAATATAAATAGTTGTACCTCCAATATATTGTCATCATTGATTTCAAAAAGTCATTATATTGATACTTTAGGAAACATTCCATCTCTATTTTTAGTTACGATAATTCTATTAAAATCACAAGGTTAATCAAATATAAACCAGAATTTCTTTTTATAAGTGTATTTAAGCTTCAGAAAAATTCATACACACAAACCTTTCTTTCTATGTAGTATCCTGTATGGGAAATACATTTTTTCCCATTGGATAGGCAGTTTCTTGGTTCTATTTTTGTAAAATGAATGTGGCTGTGGCAACAGCTAGTTGCACATGAACACTTCATCAAATCTGTGTCCTCTGATTGCTTCCTTTAGTCGTCCAAACAAATGAAAATTGCAGTGGGATAAGTCTGGACTGTAGGAAGGATGTTGTAGCAGGGTCCAGAACAATTCTTGGACATTTTGTTGAGTTTGGGTAGCAGTGTCATATCGAGCATTATCATGAAGCCCGATTGCATCCTGGATTGGATATGTGTGCCTTTTCTGGTGATATGCACATTTTTTGTTTAGTCTAAAAGTTGGCAATAATATGCAGTGTTCACAGTACAACATTAGTGGAGAAAATTTATGTGAAGAACACCTTTAAAATCAAAATAGACTGTTGCAAAAATCTTCCCCACACAGAAACTGTTTTTGGCTCTGAGAGGTGCAGATTTGTAAGTTTTGCACTGTTCCAAGGTGCTTTCTTTTTGGTTCGGGGGTGTAATATGCACCCACATTTCATCATAGGACACAGTCTGTTACAAAAAATATTTCCTTTCCGTTTCGTAGCATGACAGTAGCCATTTACAAACCTTGAAACAATGAAATTGGTGTTCTGCAGTGAGATGATGAAGCACCCACCTTTGGATGCTTTTCCAAACCTAAAGTTGTTAGTAATGATTGCCTGAGCACTACCGTAGCTTATGTCAACCTCAACAGCAACTTCAGCAACAGTTATTCAACAACTGTCTTTCGTGAGCTGGCTAAAAATGCAGATATTCTCCTCAGTCATCCTTCTCCGGCGACATCAGTGAGCTGCATTCTCCATTGTTTCTCATCCTTTTAAAGACTGTTTGTGTCTTCCAAACATTTGAGGCTTTCTCAGGTTGTTGTCCTACATCTACATCTACATTTATACTCCGCAAGCCACCCAATGGTGTGTGGCGGAGGGCACTTTATGTGCCACTGTCATTACCTCCCTTTCCTGTTCCAGTCGCGTATGGTTCGCGGGAAGAACGACTGTCTGAAAGCCTCCGTGCGCGCTCTAATCTCTCTAATTTTACATTCGTGATCTCCTCGGGAGGTATAAGTAGGGGGAAGCAAACTGTGCTGCCAGTCTTCTCAAAATTTCAGATGGTTTTACGCCCTCTGCGTTAGAAACTTGACTATAATGCATTGCACAACAGATGACGGTACTCTTGCTCTGAGATTGCAATTCAAACTAAAGAAACAGTCCAACATTGTTCTAGCTGTTGAGAATAGTCACTGGAAATGAAACCAACAATGAGCAGTGATTGTCCCGCTCTTCATTTACCAAAAGGTGACTGAAACAAAAATTCTGGTTTATATTTCATTCACCATTGTACTTTCATTTGTTTCCATAACATATTGTTGTAATATATAATAAATAATCTTTAAAAATTTCTGTTACTCTTACTTCATTGCAGGCATTATTTCACACCACAGGTATTTGCTAAATTGCAACATGGAGATCCCTATTGTAGAATCAACATAATGGTACTTTTCAACTACATTATGCGTAAAGTATGGTACCACGAGACTCGCATTGGTTTGTCTCTCTACGATTTTGTGGGGCAGGGCTATTTACGTGAGCTGGTAAGGATATACTCTTGCAAATAAATAATATAATTATTAAAAACACTGATACATTGACTGCATACAACTTTAACATTTCTTGCTCAGACAAATCTAACAATTAATGTTCTATTTCTAAGTTCATTAGTTCCCCATTTGTTCATTTTATTAAATATGATAGCCACATAGAAGATATATATCTGTCTAATAAATGTATGTTGCTTATCATAAGCAAGAATTAGCATCAGTGTGTAATTATCACGTGTCTAAGAGTTTTTACACACACACACACACACACACACACACACACACACACACACACACACACACACACACACACTGGAAAGTTCAAAGCTTTCAACTTAAGCTTAAAAACTAAGACAATAATTTTGTGGGTCAGAGTGAGTCCTCATTTGATTGCAGTTTTACTCCCAGGGTAGGCTATTGGTGTTAATGTGTGCTGCGTCATGTTGCACAAGCTACACTCAGCTATTCAAATTAAACAGCACATGGCACTATATATTGCATGGCATTGCTCATATGCGCTTGGCACACAGGGGCTGTTGTGTTCCATTGCCTAGAAAGTTTTGAAATCAATACCTTGTAGTCCTGTTCGTGCACCAAGTTATTTCCAGGTTTGCAAATGTCAAGGTTGTAGGCGAGTCTGAAGAATGATGTGATGTGGCTCTCCAGGCTAGTTTGGCTTGTGGAGATGTCTTCATTTCTGTGTGATTACCACAGCTGACATCCATTCACTCACTCATTCACTCTGTTCCTCATCTTCATTGAAGTTCCTGACACTAGATTTTACAAAACTGCACAGTTCTTTTATTTAGGGCAATCCAGTCCATCAGCTGAAGAGATTCAAGAAATGACTTACACCATTTATTAATATATCCAGTGCAGGTACCACAGAGAACTATCATGATGTCAGTCAAATGTCACTAGCCCCTCACTTACCAACACATGAGTACTGACTTGCTGCAGATGTCAAAAATCTTCTGCGTTTTCTGGCTTCTAATTTTTCAAACCATATATTATTTTGTCTGCAACTTCAATTATAGATACATCTTCTTTTTCAATACTCAGAATACTGTTGGAGGAAGTATTTAACTGGCTTGGAAGTAACTGAAGGGTGGTGAAGCATTGCAGATTTTTGAAAAATTCTTTGTGATGATAGAATACTTGTCAAGTGACAGGAGGTAGAATTTTAATGTTTGGAAAACATCATTACTATGTCAGCAACTAATACAAGAAATGCCGATCTAGTTTACTGTGATGTAGAAGTGTCCTGCATTCTTCTTCGCAAACTCACAGAAAGATTTTAGTTGTTCAGCTTGTTGTTGTTGTTGTTGTTGTTGTTGTTGTGGTCTTCAGTCCTGAGACTGGTTTGATGCAGCTCTCCATGCTACTCTATCCTGTGCAAGCTTCTTCATCTCCCAGTACCTACTGCAACCTACATCCTTCTGAATCTGCTTAGTGTATTGATCTCTTGGTCTCCCTCTACGATTTTTACCCTCCACGCTGCCCTCCAATGCTAAATTTGTGATCCCTTGATGCCTCAAAACATGTCCTACCAACCGATCCCTTCTTCTAGTCATGTTGTGCCACAAACTTCTCTTCTCCCCAATCCTATTCAGTACCTCCTCATTAGTTACGTGATCTACCCACCTTATCTTCAGCATTCTTCTGTAGCACCACATTTCGAAAGCTTCTATTCTCTTCTTGTCCAAACTGGTTATCATCCATGTTTCACTTCCATACATGGCTACACTCCATACAAATACTTTCAGAAACGACTTCCTGACACTTAAATCTATACTCGATGTTAACAAATTTCTCTTCTTCAGAAACGATTTCCTTGCCATTGCCAGTCTACATTTTATATCCTCTCTACTTCGACCATCATCAGTTATTTTACTCCCTAAATAGCAAAACTCCTTTACTACTTTAAGTGTCTCATTTCCTAATCTAATCCCCTCTGCATCACCCGATTTAATTTGACTACATTCCATTATCCTCGTTTTGCTTTTGTTGATGTTCATCTTATATCCTCCTTTCAAGACACTGTCCATTCCGTTCAACTGCTCTTCCAAGTCCTTTGCTGTCTCTGACAGAATTACAATGTCATCGGCGAACCTCAAAGTTTTTACTTCTTCTCCATGAATTTTAATACCTACTCCGAATTTTTCTTTTGTTTCCTTTACTGCTTGCTCAATATACAGATTGAATAACATCGGGGAGAGGCTACAACCCTGTCTCACTCCTTTCCCAACCACTGCTTCCCTTTCATGCCCCTCGACTCTTATAACTGCCATCTGGTTTCTGTACAAATTGTAAATAGCCTTTCGCTCCCTGTATTTTACCCCTGCCACCTTCAGAATTTGAAAGAGAGTATTCCAGTTAACATTGTCAAAAGCTTTCTCTAAGTCTACAAATGCTAGAAACGTAGGTTTGCCTTTTCTTAATCTTTCTACTAAGATAAGTCGTAAGGTTAGTATTGCCTCACGTGTTCCAACATTTCTACGGAATCCAAACTGATCTTCCCCGAGGTCCGCTTCTACCAGTTTTTCCATTCGTCTGTAAAGAATTCGCGTTAGTATTTTGCAGCTGTGACTTATTAAACTGATAGTTCGGTAATTTTCACATCTGTCAACACCTGCTTTCTTTGGTATTGGAATTATTATATTCTTCTTGAAGTCTGTGGGTATTTCACCTGTCTCATACATCTTGCTCACCAGATGGTAGAGTTTTGTCATGACTGGCTCTCCCAATGCCATCAGTAGTTCTAATGGAATGTTGTCTACTCCCGGGGCCTTGTTTCGACTCAGGTCTTTCAGTGCTCTGTCAAACTCTTCACGCAGTATCTTATCTCCCATTTCATCTTCATCTACATCCTCTTCCATTTCCATAATACTGTCCTCAAGTGCATCGCCCTTGTATAAACCCTCTATATACTCCTTCCACCTTTCTGCCTTCCCTTCTCTGCTTAGAACTGGGTTGCCATCAGAGCTCTTGATATTCATACAAGTGGTTCTCTTCTCTCCAAAGGGCTCTTTAATTTTCCTGTAGGCAGTATCTATCTTACCCCTAGTGAGACAAGCCTCTACATCCTTACATTTGTCCTCTAGCCATGCCTGCTTAGCCATTTTGCACTTTCTGTCGATCTCATTTTTGAGACGTTTGTATTCCCTTTTGCCTGCTTCATTTACTGCATTTTTATATTTTCTCCTTTCATCAATTAAATTCAATATTTCTTCTGTTACCCAAGGATTTCTATTAGCCCTCGTCTTTTTACCTACTTGATCCTCTGCTGCCTTCACTACTTCATCCCTCAGAGCTACCCACTCTTCTTCTACTGTATTTCTTTCCCCCATTCCTATGCAGCATAAATATGGAAATTTCAGTAGATTTTTATGAGTTGTATATCAATGGGTGATTCATCTGTGCCTGTTTGGGCAGCATTGTGAACAATATGAGCAGGACATCTTACACCTATTAAATTATTTTCAGTCTCTTCATGCAACATAAAGTAAAGTTAGCTTTTACCTTTCCTTTTCTTTCATCCATAGGTGGTATTTGTGTTGTCAGTCAAATTTGCTACAACCGTTTTCTTAAGAGTGAACTTCGCCAACATATTTAGGACATATGAAGTTGAATGCCTGGGACTTTTAATACCAACTCCAACACTCATTATCATGCCTTCATCCAGATGGTGAAGCTTAACCACTAAAGGAGCCAGCTCAAAGTCCATGTGGCTGGAAGAATCTACAATCACTGAAATAAATTGTGCTTCTTTCTCCTCCTTCATTATTTGTTCCATAGCAAGCAATACAATCTCATTTGTGATAACTGGTTTGGTTTTTGTCTGCAAACATGATAACTGCTTATTGAATAGTGAGTTAACTATGTCACTGGTTCAGTCCATCTACTTGAAACTACCTTCATGATTAGTACTTATTAATTTTGAACTTAAAGAGTTAACCTGAAATGCAGAATAATGTTTTGTAGGACTTCATATGAGTTGCTATGCCAGTGCATTCTTCATGCCCAATGCTAAATTTCGCAGTACAAACTGTACACTGAGCATACTCCCCATGTCCTTTAGTAAAAGGGAATCCTTGTGGCATCTTACTGTTTAGTTTGCACTTGTGTTTTCCCATGATTAACAGAGTTAATATTAAAATGAAGTTTATCAGTCGCCACTTCAAGGACTGGAAACAATAAACTGTACAACATACTGAAATTAGAACATGTGTTGTTGTTTATGAGATTACAGTACCATTATGTTGCCAAAAGAATTGATATACAGTGAAACCTCTATATAACGTTCCTCCATATAATGTTTTCCTCTATATTACATCCATTTTTTTTTTTTTTTTTGGTCCCAACTAAAAGCCCATATAAACAATTTAAATTTTCCTCTTTACTGAGTTTCCTCTATATTACAATTTCCTCCATTTAATGCTCATATTTTTGGAACCCTCATCAATTATTCACCTCTTTATAACGTTTAAGTGACTGGATGTAGACACACAGTTTTCCGTTCTGTGGATTCACAAGAAAGCCCGCACTCAGTGTATTTCATAGGTCAGTGGCAGAACCCGGTCACGACATGTGACGCACATTCTGCTTGCATCTTTTTGGTGCCATTTCAGTCAATGCTTTGGATTCATAGCGTGTTGTGTGAGCTGAGCAGCAAACAGTTTGTGTGTCTAGTGAGAGTGTGTCTTCGATATAACCTTTTTAAAAAAAAAAAATAAAAAAAAAAAAAAAAGCTTTCATCAGTGTACATGAGTGAAAAGTGGAAGAACATTTCTCTGGAAGAGAAGTTTTCTGTTATTAAAAAAGTGGAGGCATCTCCTTGTGTGAGTCACGTCGAGCTAGCTAAGCAATTTGAACTGGTCCCCTCAACACTCAACACTACTATGGAAACAGATCGTCGATAATGGAAGGGTTTGAGAATTGTGGAAATTCGAAACGTATGCGTGTGAAACCATCGACTTACAATGAAATGCAGGAAGTTTTATTAACTTGGTTTCAGCAAGCACGCACTGCAAACATTCCTATAAACTTAACTATTCTGAAGGAGAAGGTGCTTCAAATATCACTGCAGTTAGGAATGGAAAATTTTACGGCGTCCAATGGATGGAGTAATAAATTTTGACAGCATCATGGTGTTGTATACAAAGATGAATGTGGAGAAAGTAAAAGTGTGGACGAACCAACTGTAACTCAGTGGATGCAGACTCTCCCTAATCTGATACATGGCTACAAACTGCGTGACATTTATAACACTGATGAAACCGGCATGTTTTTCAATTTAATGCTGGATAAGACATTTACTTTTTGTGGGGAAAATTGCCATGGCGGTAAGAAGAGCAAGAAACGTCTTACCATTTTGTTGTGTACAAATGCCGATGACAGTGAAAAACTGAAACCTTTGGTTATTGGGAAGCCAAAAACTCCGAGGTGCTTGAAAAACATTTCCACGTTTCTGTGCAAATATACAAACAATGCCAAGGCATGGATGACGAGTGATATATTGTTACGTTTTCTCAGAGAATTTGATGCCATAATGGGGAGTGCTGCTGTTTGTGGATAGATGTGCGGCACATCCACCAGACGTATCCTTTCTGAGAAATGTGAAAGTAATTTTCCTGCCACCCAACTGCACCAGCCACCTGCAACCTTTGGACTTGGGAATAGTACACACCCTTAATATTAAATATAGGACAGCCCTTGTAAAAAAAAAAAGGCCTTGAATTTGATGGACCAAAGAAAACCGGGAAGCCAGCAGAGCTCACAACTGAAGCTGAATATTTTACAGGCAATGAATTTAATTATGTACTCATGGAGGGAAGTCAGTGCTGAAACTATTAAAAACTGTTTCACAAAAGCGGATTCTGTGAGAACGAGATGGCAGCTCCTGCGGAAGATGTTGCAAGTGATTTGCAAGAGTTTCAGGAATTAATAGGCAGTGATTCTGTTGCTTTTGAGGACTTTGTGGCTGTGGATGACAACGTGGCAACCACAGGAGTACAAAGTATTGAGGAGCTGACTGCAGAGAGAAGCTTGGAGAATAATAGTGGTAGTGAAAGTGACAGTGACAAGGTAGATGACCCTGTGCCCTCATATTCTAAGGCAGCTGAAGCCTTTGGAACATTCAGGAGATATTTGATGGCCCATAGATTTGAGGACAGAACGAGCAATAAATGATTGCCATACAGTCAAGGAGAAATAGAAAACAAACATGCTTGCTTGAATTTTTTTTAAAAATCATAGGTATGTGATTTTCAGATTGCATAGGTTCCTAGAGTTTTGTTCAAATTTAAGTTCCATTTCATAATTTAATTATCAAAGTAATTTTTTTGTAACTAATTCTTTTTTAATCTGGACTACTTACTGTGTTTTTATGTAATATGTGCAGTATATCATAAACAAAATTTGGCTCATATTCTATAAGTGGGTCAACTGAAGAATGGGATACCACCTGTCAGCTTTGGACAATGATGTCATATCTTAAGAATCTGTTATAACTTTTTACAGTACAAACTGATCCATTTACTTTCACCCATCCACCTATTGGGCCCCATGTTTTAATTACAAAAAACTAATCATTTGATACATTTATCATTTGCAATGAATATCATATTATGGTATTGTGAAAATTTAAAATGTCATCTATGGCACCATTTGTCAAAGACAGTGTTCAGAATTTGTGGTCCCTTGAAAAATGTTATATAGAGGTTTCACTGTATTGTATTGAACTTGACAACCGACACAGTTTAGTTCTTTCATGCGAATGAAATGTAATACCAACATTCAAAAAACTCAGGCAAACAAAACATTGTATCAGGATAGGTGAAAAAGAAAAGAAAAGTGTAACAATGTAAGATGAAAAACTGAAACATTTTGTTAATACTGTGGAACAGAAGCAAACTGGTGCTTTTCATTTATCATTTTATTAAAAATCAGGAATATCACAGAAAAATCAGGATGAATAACCCTAGCCATAAAGCTCTTTCCTCTCTAATTAGATGTAGTGCCTCTTCCTTTATTGTGTGATCTAAATTGTCTAATCTTTAACATTCTTCTGTAACCACATTCCAAAAGTTTCGATTCTCTTCTTGTCTGTACTATTGGTTGTTTATAATTGACTTCCATGTAACACCACATACAAGATAAATTCTTTCAAACAAGATTGTTTAACACCGAAATGTATATTTGATGTTAACATACTTTTCTTTTTCAAAAAAGTTGTTCTTACTATTACCTTTCTACATTTGTATCCTCTTTTTATTTTGTGTTATCAGTTCTTTTGATGCTCAAATAGCAAACACTGTCTGCCACTTTTAGAGCCCCATTTCCTGACGTACTGTTGCCAGTAGCATTTGACTTAATTTAACTACAGTCCATTACCCATGTTTTACTTCTGTTAATGTTTATTTAAAGTTTTTAGTTCTTTTCCTTTGAACTTCAATTCTCTTTCCATATTTCTCTTTAGCTTCCTTTACGGATTGAATGATATGGGTTATGCCTACAACCCTGTCTCACTCCCTTCTCAATTACTGTCTTCCTTTCATGTTCTGTGAGTCTCATTACCTCCAATCTGTCCTCTGCAGAACAATTTGGAGGTTACGTGTTGCTGCCTGATAACTACAGGATTTCAAAGAATATATTCCAGTCAATATTTTCAATAACTGTTTCAAAATCTACAAATGCACATCTTCTAAGATTAATCTTAGGGGCAAGACTACCTCGCCTGTTTCTACTTTTCTCCTAAACATAAACTGATATTCGGAAAGGGAGGCACCATTGATGTACAGATTTTGCAGATGGTAATGGTAGGCAGCCTATATACAGTGTTATCAGTTTTGGATGTGTGTTTACAGTAAACCTTAGATTTTACATTTTCCGCGGTTCCATACCATAACTTCATAGCCGCTGTGAAAAACCAATAAGATCAATGCTAAATTCCTCGATTTTACATTTCGTCCTAGTAATATTTACCTCGATTCTAATTTCTTACTTGATGTGTCGCTTGACTTTAACCTGTTTTCTTCCTGTTGACATTTGATGTGACTGAAAAAGTTTTAAGTGGCTCAAAAGACAGATAGTTCGCATTACAGGTGGTGGCATAATTAAGGGACTATTTTAGGCTGCTGTGGAGAGGTGAGATGAGAGAGAGAGGAAAGTCTGATGTAATCCACGATCAGTGTTGCCAACACAACTTGCGGTATTTAGCTTCACCGTGAAATTATGATACAACTTCTGCTAGATTGCAGTGGTAATGGAAAACAAGACCATCGGTGTGAAGTGTACTGGATCCAGCCAATACATGATGAAGGAGTCCAGACACCATGTTTCCTTGTGCCACTTGTGACTCGGTCTCATCTTCTTGCATCTATTTCCAATGCACTGTATTCAGCAACAATATCTATTGTCAACCTTTTAAATTCAAACCCTGAGTCTCAAAGAATATGCTCGGTCGTAATTGAGTAAAGGTCACCCATTTCTGGCTAGTGAACAGTTATTGACTGGCGACTTGTTAAGTTGTCTAATAGCCAGTATAGCCACCACACAACACTAACAAATGTAAAATGAGCTCACGGATGTGTAGAGAGGGAGAGTGGCTCTTCAGTGACGGGATTGCAAGAATGGGTGAAAGCATTTTTTTAAGTGCTGAAAATATACTTTCCGTGCAGATGAAGTGCTGTGACAGATGTATCAAACAGAAATAGAACAAAGGCACATTTTGAAGACTTTTGTGTTCAAATCTAACATGATACAGTTGCAACAACTACATACACTACTCATTTATGTTACTTTGCACCACACACTACAGTTTGTAAAGGCTGGCAGCAGTGATAGAGGCCATGAAGCGAAACTGTAGCATCTGAGCTTTCTTTCAGATTTACATTTTACACAGTGTACAGAAATTCACTGAGCCAACTTCCAATAAGCTTGTAATATGTCAACTAGGGAAGTAAACTCATTTTTTCATGTCTCTGTTTCGCTCATCAAGCCTAAACTAACACTTTAAAGGTGGTGAGCATATGAAGTGAAGTGCGACTCATAAGAAAAGCATTAAACAATAACAGCAATGGTGACAAAGTACATCATTAGGCAGATGTCCACATGTACATTTATAGTTTAACCACTTAGCTGCTGTGATGTTTTTGGTTTAATTAAACATGTTCATCAATTTTTGCGTTTTTCTAGGTGTATACAAAGGATGATCGCTCAAAAATGCGTGTTTCAAATGTATAATTTGCAGTCCTGCGTGGTGGAAATCAGCTTGATTACCTTATACCCAGATACCACAGTTTTTTTGATGAGTTTTTACTTGCTGTTACACATCTGTGATTTTTTTAAGAACTGATGAAATTCATTACCACAAATTATTGTATAAACATGGTATTGTATATTTAATTTCCTTCACATAGATAGAACCATGGATTTTACTCCCTCTGTTTTCCAAATACGTCTACTGCTGCATCTTCCACATTTGCTTATATCATTTCCCATTTGCCTTCAAAGCCAATGTTGTCTTCCATTGTTAGAAACTCAGATCTATCTTGAAGCTTACTGACATATTCCTGCACATTGTCATTATCTTTCAATTTGTTTTTGCCAATATTCTGTTCTTCCCCCCCCCCCCCCCCTCTCTCTCTCTCTCTCTCTCTCTCTCTCTCTCTCTCTCTCTCTCTCTCTCTCTGTCTCCGTCTCTGTGTGTGTGTGTGTGTGTGTGTGTGTGTGTGTGTGTGTGTGTGTGTGTGTGTGTGTTTTGCAGGAAACTGTTCAAGTGTGAGGAATGTTGTCAACCGTGGCAGCACACCACTGAGTGTGACTGTGGTTGCTCATCCATGTTAACCTTAAAAGAAAAAAGGTTGATTATACCCTTTGAAGAGACATTACACTACACTGTGACATTCTGACTGTATAAGAGGTACACAGCAAATTGAAGAAGCCTTCATTGTGCCTAATTTTAGTCAACAGACAGTGCCATTCGGTTTTCATAATCACTTTCGTGTAACTGTTGCACGATATTGACCTTGTACAATTGCAACTTTAAATTTGGCTGTGTAGTCATTCTTCTTGACAGAGGCTTCAGAAATCATGATCTGAATCAATTTGCTCTTTCAAGTTGAATGTTGTTCAGTTCTGCCCAAATGAAATTAGGAAGGAAAGTGCTCATAGATTTACTTGCAAGTGATAGTTGATTTATGATATTTTCAGTGTAACTAATATTAATGTATACTGAATTTATGTTAACTAGCAACATACAGTATGAACGTGACACACACACATTGAAGCATTTCAGAAAATGGTCAGTATCTTAGATATCTGAGTGAAGCCTGTGGCCAGTGAATTGTAGAGGCTCATCAACTAAAGTACGCATTTCAATAGGCGTTTTGTAATGGTGTAGTTTACAGTGTTTCAAAAGAAAGCACACTGTTTTTGCAAGGAGCCAAGGTGTTCCATAAACTTAGATCGTCTTGGAAGAGCGATGATTTTAGATATTTTTGCATGTTGTGGGGCGGCGGGTGGAATAATAGAATAAATGTTTTGTATTTATGCTGTTTGCCGTTCTCAACACTGGCTCTCTAACTACAATATTGGCAACCAGAAAGTGAGTAGCAAAACGTGAAGCCTGTAATTAGAATTCCTAGGGCCCACTTCATTTGAGAAATACATTTATAGCTACAGCTTATAGCTCTGAGGAATTAGGAAATTGTCTGGGATTCATAATCAAAAACCATTCTCTCTAAAATGTTGACTATATTCTGAAAGTCACAGACCAGAAAGCATCCACACAATCCAACTACCAGAGCAGTTCAGAGTCTAATGCGCTGATGCCACTATAACTGTTCAAATTAAATGTTTAAGTGAATGCTCGCCATAATTTGATGATAATGTTCATCAAACGCCACGCTAATAATGGTAGAATGTCTGTCCTGTGGCGGCACGTGAAAATACGACATACGCAAACTAAAGATAGATCATTAACGTCATCCTAAAATTAACACTTCACTCGAAAACGATTTCATGATTACGCGTATCCCGAGTAACTTATTACTGCATCTGAGGCTGTTTATATCAACGATACTGATGCGACGCGACTCCCGGCTCAGGTGGTGCGCTAATCAGCGTCTGGAGAGAACTGGGGCCTTCCTCTCTCGCGTAGCATTCTTACATATAAAGCCGCGGTGCGGACGGCTAAGGGAACGCCTGATCAAATCTGCTCCCCCAACTAGCCGCTGGGCTAGTAATACACCACTTTAAGTTATCGAATAAATCATTGCTTCCTTTGCTGATGGCCAATGAAGCTCTCAATTTAAATGTGCAATCAGCACACAGGTAAGTAATCATAATAAAAGTCTGACGTGGTTAAGTCAAATATTTTAGGCGAGAGAATTAATTTAATTAAACTACACGCAGTAGACGAGCTCTGAACTTGCTCTTTGGAGATACGCTATAGCTATAGTTTTATAGTTATTCTGTTGAAACTTCTCACATTTTTATGATTATAATGGATCTCCCTTCTTCTTAAATTTAAACATCCTAGCTTTATTTATTCGCCTACTTAATCTATCTTGCTTCCTTAATTTCTAAGACAAAAACCAGAAAATCATGAATTTCAACTAAAATTTTAATTTGTGAGATCCAGAATACTGTTTCTACTAAATTATTATGCAAAAGGAATCTAAATATAAATTTTTAAGTTTCTAGCTCTTTTCTGTTGCGCCAATGATTTTTACAGAAAAACGTCCAAATTTCGAAAATGGTTAAAGTTATTGAACTGATATTCAACACATATTGATTTAGTATTACTTCTGACATGCTAGAAACGTTTCAGGTTATTTACTTGATTTTTAAAGTATTGCGCAACATTTATGATGTCAGAGCTAGTTACAGTGGACTGGCTGACACACAAGGGAAAGACTGATGTGAATTTTATAAGGCGTGAGTAGGCTGCTTCCCTACAATGTGTCTCTAGGTATTGTGAGTGGTAGTTCCCAAAGGTATATAGAGGACATGTTTACTTCAGTTGCAGTAGTTCTGTATTATGTTTACAGAGGGAGTAGATGATATGTACAAAGATACTATAATTCATAGTTAATAAATGTTGCAGATACAAACCTAAAAATGAAATATTATGCTTACAGAAACTTCAGAAGGAAGAATGAAAATAACTTTCACATATTCATTTGCGTCCTTGTTTCCTGAAACATTTTTGTCTTGGAAGCTGGTGTTTTTTTATTATTGTGATATATCCTGCACAATTGTAAAAAATTGGTTAAAGAATACGCTCATTTATTTGCTTCACCACAAATTTCAGTTACTGTAAAAAATTAATTACATTTCAGTGCAATGTAAATGATGATTATTATTAATGTTAAAACCTGCATCTGTCTAAAGCAGATTAAATCAACATATTTATCTAAAACTACATTGGTAGAAGTCAAGGTGGCACTGTTTTGATTTAAAAATAGCTGTGTCTTTCTGTGAGAACAAATCAACTTATGGAAAACTAGGTGCTACCAGCTGCTATGTTTGCATATCAGTAGTTTTGTTATGATGAGAGATGGTGAATAAGTAAGCTGACAATTTATAAATGTCTATGTATATATTGCTGTAGAGATGTATCTATAAAATATATATGCAGTGCCAGCGTACGGTAGTAGTTTTTAGCGATTGCAGTCACATAGTTCTCAATGTGAGATTTTTTTTACCACCAGAGCATCACACAGTAACTGTTTCTTCTTCCCATTCCAATGCATTATAGAGTCTACATTTTTCATCCCCCCCCCCCAAATGACTAATTTAGATTAACATAATCATTTAATAGATTGTAATCAAACGCAGCCTCTCAGCCCCCCCCCCCCTCCACCCCCACTCACCCATGTTCCACATGTAAAAGTACGAAGTCTCTGTTTGTCGTACAGCCTTTAAATGTTGCCATTGTTGTGAGTCTTGAAGCATTTTGGAAGCTGTATGAGATGCGTTATGATCAACTGGGCTTCTGCATGGAAGCTCCGGTGGACCTGAGATTGCTCCAGGGTTAGTTGGATTCGAGTAACTTTCGCAGCTTGAGCTCCCTTAGAAATAAGTGCTAAATCAGACTTAGTGTTTTGAGGCTAATCATAATAGTTTTAAATATGGTCCTTGGGCTTACCATTTGGTTTTATTGTTATATCTACAAAAAAATCTCCAGCTCTACCAGGTGGTGCAACAACTCGGTATCATAAACCGCATGCACAATAACATTGGATTTGTACTTTTCACAGAATAATCTACAAGCATTAAGAGTTACCAATGATTGCGCCAATGTTGTCTGCGTCCCACACACATTTACCATAATTAAACAATTTCATCAGAATCAGTTAAGCAATACAGTCGTGAAAATGTAATAGACAGAACTTCTTTTATGTTTAATAATATTGATATTAATATCGAAGTATGGATTACACACATTGAGAATTGAATCAGCAGTGTATTGATTATGTTTAATCATATTGTGTTGAACATATCAACCAATAAAAGCATTTTGAAATATATGGTAAAGTTCAAAAGTGAAAGAGTAAATAGTTTTTTGCAAAGAATAAATATTTTTGTTTAATGCACGTAATATTCTCCAAATCAGTAAATATCTTGTTCTATATGTAAATGTAGGCTTCCGCAGCCGTTATCACAGTCAATAAAATCCTTCTGGAGCAGTTAGCAGTACAGCCTGAGGAAGGCACCTCGCAACAGTCGCTGAAACGTTGGAAGTTTACAGATGACAATGCAGCCTCAAACCCAGAAGAATTTTATTGACTGTTATCTTGTACTACAAACTTTATAAAGTAACCTTTGTTCTTCCTCAAGGTTCAACCAATTTCATGAGTATCACTTCAACGGTGTAGTCATGACAATGTAACAAACAGAATTACTTTCACATTCATGGTATTAGTATGTTGAAGATTGTATAAACATTGTATTCTGTTACTCATGGCTGTGCTCACATAGCGGTTAAATGAAAAGAAATTAAAGTAAATATGCATATGGCTTTATCGGCCAGGAGACCCCAGTCAGGATGTTTGGGAGCTTCTGCTAGTCCTGATGCAACTTCTGCATCAGCGATGATAAAATGGTGCTGAGGACAACACACACATCCAGTTGCTAGGGGAAAAAAATACGACCCGGCCAAAAATCAAACGCAGGACTTCACGATCGACAGTCAGTAACATTTCCCGCATGCCCACGAGCTGTTCACAGATATAGACACACATCTTAGAAGTTGTAACAGACACGTTAAGATCAGTGGTTGAACTGCAATGGGCTTATGACTGACATTAGTATGGAAGTGTGAATCATTGAATAAGCATTGTATTCATTACTTTGTATGTAGAACATATCAAACAATAAAAGCCTTGTCACAAATATGGTAAGATTCAAAAGAAAAAGAGTAAATAGTGTTTTCAAAGAGTAATTGTTCCATATTACGTGTTGTATTCTTCAAATCAGTAAACATGTTATAGTACTCACTTTCTAAAACATCTTGAAGCCTAAGGAAGAACATAGGCTATCTCCACACCAAATTTCATCAAAACCGCTTCAGAGCCTGTGAAAGCATAACAGATAGTTACTTCTGCAGTTATCATATTAGTAAGGATTGTAGCAAGTACAAAAATGTGACAAAGGATACAAATGGAGAATTTATTTGCTTTATTATCTCATGTGATACTGCTGGTCCTTCATTTCTGTTTAGTACTATTGCAGACTACACTTACATGACATTATTATTCATGTTGCAGGATCTAGAAAATTACATCATGGAGCTGATACCTACACTCCCTCAGTTAGACGGATTGGAGAAATCATTCCATAGTTTTTATGTGTGTACAGCAGTTCGCAAGTTTCTCTTTTTCTTGGATCCATTGCGTACAGGCCGTGTAAGAATCCAAGACATACTTGCATGTAGCTTCCTTGATGATTTGCTTGAGGTGTGTACTGTTGAATTTGTGCTATGCTGTTTGATTTAGAACACGTGTGTATTTATGGTTGTAATGTTTAGTAGGTGAGATAAATGATAATGGGTTCTATAACATAGGCTAAAAATATGTTCAGAACTAGTGCAATTTCAGATTGGTGAAGGCACTGTACTTATATTCAAACTGGGATAATTTCCATCTCCTTCCAACAGTCCTGATTTGTGTATTGTGTGTCTCCTTAAATGACTTCAAGTAAAAGCTGTGTTAGTTCAACAGACCACAAACTCTGCTGATGGGCATAAAACTCTCAACTTTCTCCTTACCTGTCTTACCAGATTCAAGTGTCAGCTCTAAACAGTTAATTGTATTGTAGGAAATAATTCTTATATGCTGACTCAAGATTTCTGCAGTATAATGTACACTTTTAAGAACAGATACACTGCAACAAGGCACTGACATTAAAATACTGCAACTCTGATAAATATTTTGGTGGAAAAGTCTGGTAATTTATATATGACTTGTATACAATGACATTTACAGTTGCGTGATGTGGACCTACCGAAGGACCTTCAAGATAGCAACTGGTTTTCAGCTCCATCAGCTTTACGTGTCTATGGCCAGTACCTGAATCTTGACAAGGACCACAATGGTATGCTCAGTTGCAGTGAGCTTTCGGGGTATGGGCAATTTATATATTCTGTAATAAATGAGCAGCAGTATTATCTTAAGCTTCTGTTCTACAAGCCTCTGTGTAATGTTTTTTATGTCAACTTTTATATAAAATGAAACCTTTGAAGCTGTTTTACATTCGATGTGGTGAGTTCCTTTCAATTGTATAATGCTTTCAGTATTCATTATTGTAAGAAATAATTGTCTTTAATTGAAGAAAACATTCACACTTTAACAAATATTGGTTCACTTCTTCTGTAGGTAATTAATGCCATTGTCATGGTCATTCGTTTTTGAGAGTCTTGCAGCTCCTGTGACATATATGTAATGTAGTTGAACTTAACGAGTTGATTATGTTTGTCATAACATTTTCAGTGTAATTCCTGAATGAGTTGATGAAATAATTTTTTAGGTATGGCACTGGTACTCTATCAAAGGTTTTCACGGAACGGGTATTTCAAGAATGTCTCACATATGATGGTGAAATGGATTACAAGACATACCTTGACTTTGTGCTGGCCATGGAAAATAGACAGGAACCACAATCCCTGCATTACCTCTTTAGAATTCTTGATGTACATGGCAAAGGCTACTTAGATGTATTCACACTCAACTACTTCTTTCGGGTGAGTCAAAAATAAATCAGTCTCTCTCTCTCTCTCTCTCTCTCTCTCTCTCTCTCTCTCTCTCTCTCTCTCTCTCCCCCCCTCTCTCTCTCTCCCCCTCCATCCCCCCTCCTCCCCTCCCCCCTCCCTCTCTCCCTCTCCCTCCCCACAGCAAAGGCGGATCCGTCCCAAGATTTCAGTGAAGCTCATGCTGGACTGTAATCCCTGACTCACTCTTCCTAAACTGTAGTACACAAAACACTTTGTGTTGATCCACTGCTGTCTTGTGTCACATTGACTGAGCAATGCATGGAGTGACATGTAGCAGCAATTGTCTAAAACTCTAGGCCGTGCCCATTCAATCATTTCGTGTCCTGCACAGCTCCTGTTTCTTAATTGTTACAGTCACAAACCAGATCATTAATTCTGATACACCCAGCATATTATAAGGTCAGATACAGTATAAAACTTAAATTATTCTCTAAAGAAGCAACATCCAAATAATAAAAGAGCAAGTTAGGTGAATTAAAAATGTTATTTGTGAGAAACGTGGACTGTACAGTTAATTACACTATCAGCATTCTTTAGGTTTAAATGTATTTGTGTTCTGAATTATTATGCTCAACATATTCTGGCTAATTAAAATTACAAACAGTGTTATTGATATAAAATAACTCTCTAAAAAGTTAACATTATATCTATTTCAAAATTATGACTTTTATTATATTTCGGTATTGGAGACACTGGAAGAACAAGATTTAGGAATCAGGTTTTAAACTGTAAGACATTTCCAGGGGCAAATATGGGCTCTGACCACAATCTAGATTAAAACAAGAAACTGCAAAAAGGTAGGAATTTAAGAAGATGGCACCTGGATAACTGAAAGAGCCAGAGGTTGTAGAGAGTTTCAGAGAGAGCATCAGAGAACGATTGACAGGAACAGGGGAAAGAAATCCAGTAGAAGATTGGGTAGCTTTGAGAGATGAAGTACTAAAGACAGCAGAGGATCAAGTAGGTAAAAAGACGAGGCCTAGTAGAAATCCTTGAGTATCAGAAGAGATATTGAATTTAATTGATGAAAGAAGAAAATATAAAAATGCAGTAAATGAAGCAGGCAAAAAGGAATACAAACATCTCAAAAATGAGATTGACAGGAAATGCAAAATGGCTAAGCAGGGATGGCTAGAGAAAAAAATGTAAGGATGTAGAGGCATATATCACTAGGGTTAAGATTGATACTGCCTACAGGAAAATTAAAGAGTCCTTTGGAGAAAAGAGAACCACTTGTATGAATATCAAGAGCTCAGTTGGAAAACCAGTTCTAAGCAAAGAAGGGAAAGCAGAAAGGTGGAAGGAGTATATAGAGGGTCTATACAAGGGCGATGTACTTCAGGGCAATATTATGGAAATGAGAGGACGTAGGTGAAGATGAAATGGGAGACATGATACTGCCTGAAGAATTTGACAGAGCTCTGAAAGACCTAAGTCAAAACAAGGCCCTAGGAGTAGACAACATTACATTAGAACTACTGACAGCTTTGGGAGAGCCTTCCATGACAAAACTCTTCCATCTCGTGAGCAAGATGTATGAGACGGGCGAAATACCCTCAGACTTCAAGAAGAATATAATAATTCCAATCCCAAAGAAAGCAGGTGTTGACAGATGTGAAAATTACCGAAGTATCAGTTTAATAAGCCACAACTGCAAAATACTAACGCGAATTCGTTACAGACGAATGGAAAAACAGGTAGAAGCCGACCTCGGCGAAGATCAGTTCGGGTTCTGTAGAAATGTTGGAACATGTGAGGCAGTACTGACCCTATGATTTATCTTAGAAAGTGGATTAAGGAAAGGTAAACCTACGTTTCTAGCATTTGTAGACTTAGAGAGAGCTTTTGACAATGGGGTTGGCTGGAATACTCTTTCAAATTCTGAGGGTGGCAGGGGTCAAATACAGGGAGCAAAAGGCTACTTACAATTTGTACAGAAACCAGATGGCAGTTACAAGAGTCAAGGGACACGAAAGGGAAGCAGTGGTTGGGAAGGAAGTGAGACAGGGTTGTAGCCTATCCCTGATGTTATTCAATCTGTATATTCAGCAAGTAGTAAAGGAAACAAAAGAAAAATTTGGAGTAGGAATTAAAATCCATGGAGAAGAAATAAAAAGTTTGCGGTTTGCCGATGATATTGTAATTCTGTCAGAGACAGCAAAGGACCTGGAAGAGCAGTTGAATGGAATGGATAGTGTCTTGAAAGGAGGATATAAGATGAACATCAACAAAAGCAAAACGAGGATAATGGAATGCACTCAAATTAAATCAGGTGATGCTGGGGGAATTAGATTAGAAAATAAGACACAGTAGTAGATGAGTTTTGCTATTCGGGAAGCCAAATAACTGATGGTTGAAGTAGAGAGGATGTAAAATGTAGACTGGCAATGGCAAGGAAAGCATTTCTGAAGAAGAGAAATTTGTTTGTTATAGATTTTAGTTTCAGGAAGTCTTTTCTAATAGTATTTGTATGGAGTGTAGCTATGTATGGAAGTGAAACATGCATGATAAGTAGATTAGACATGAAGAGAATAGAAGGTTTCGAAATGTGGTGCTACAGGAGAATGCTGAAGATCAGATGGGTAGATAATGTAACTAATGAGGAGGTACTGAATAGAATTGGGGAGAAGAGGAATTTGTGGCACAACTTGACTAGAAGAAGGGATTGATTGGTAGGACATGTTCGGATGCATCAAGCTAACACCAGTTTAGTATTGGAGGGCAGTGTGGAGGGTAAAAATGGCAGAGGGAGACCAAGAGATGAATACACTAAGCAGATTCAGAAGGATGCAGGGTGCAGTAGGAGATGAAGAAGCTTGCACAGGATAGAATAGCATGGAGAGCTGCATCAAACCAGTCCTAACCGCCATCTGCTTCACGTCTGCTGTGCAGCGAGCTACCTTAATTTAAGTATTAACTGTATTTTTCTTACTTTTCACTTCTTCCGTGTGTTTTACCTTTTAGGAAGCTTTATTTGTCGAGTGCTATTAATAGTGTTCCATAGATTTCGTGTTTGTTTTGAATACAGTCAGAGAGAGTCCCTTTAGTCAACCGTAGTGCCATTAGTGCTAGTGTTTGTTTTCAATACAGTCCAGAGACACGTAGTGCTATTTTCTTTGTTTTCTACAAGAAGTGGCTAGCAATCACAGTTTAGTCAATAGTCCGCCGCTTTTAGTGAATTAGCAGTCTAGTTAAAATCAGTAAATTGATCCCTTAGGATGGATAGGATGTGTGACTGCTGTGTACGGACGCAGGAGGAGCTGGCCACTGTTCGCAAACAGCTGAACGTGTTGATGGCCACGGTCAGCCGTCTTCAGGCTGCTGCCTCGGTGTGTGGCGGCAGTGGGGAGTCCGGTGCGTCGCAAGGTACACCCCAGGTGTTACATGCTTCACCCACCGTCCCTGCTGTCGAGACATCTTCGTGGGTACCGGGCGCGGTTGGGCCACCCTCTCCCCAAGGGGACTGGCGGGTTCAGCGGCGTTCGCGGCACACGAGGCGGAGGGTAAATGTGGAGGCTGGCCATGTGGCATTGCCCGCTCTGCCTGTGCGTGGACATGCGGCTGCTCCTTCAGCAAGGTCCGAGCAGGCACACGGGGGGAGGGGTTTATTAGTTATTGGGAGCTCCAACGTTGGGCGGGTGATGGAGCCCCTTAGGGAAATAGCGAAAAGGTCGGGGAAGAAGGCCAGTGTTCACTCTGTCTGCTTGCCGGGGGGTCTCATCCGAGATGTGGAGGAGGCCCTACCGGCTAGAGAGTACTGGGTGCACCCGACTGCAAATTGTTGCTCATGTCGGCTCCAATGACTCCTGCCATCTGGGTTCAGAGGTCATCCTCAGTTCGTACAGGCGGTTGGCGGAATTGGTGAAGGCGGAAAACCTTGCTCGCAGGGTGGAATCAGAGCTAACTATTTGTAGTATCGTTCCCAGAAACGATCGCGGTCCTCTGGTTTGGAGCCGAGTGGAAGGTTTAAACCAGAGGCTCAGACGATTTTGTGGAGATCTGGGGTGCAAATTTCTCGACCTCCGCTATCGGGTGGAAAAATATAGGGTCCCGCTGAATAGGTCAGGCGTGCACTACACGCCGGAAGCGGCTACAAGGGTAGCTGAGTATGTGTGGAGTGCACATGGGGGTTTTTTAGGTTAGAGAACTCCCTCCCTAGGCCCGACAAGACGCCTCCTGAGACGCGGCAAGGTAGGAGTAGGCAAAATGCAACAGGGAATAACAATATTAATGTGCTAATAGTAAACTGCAGGAGCGTCTATAGAAAGGTCCCAGAACTGCTCTCATTAATAAACGGTCACAATGCCCATATAGTACTAGGGACAGAAAGTTGGCTGAAACCAGACGTAAACAGTAATGAAATCCTAAACTCAGATTGGAATGTATACCACAGAGACAGGCTGGACTGTGAAGGGGGAGGTGTGTTTATAGCGATAAGAAGTGCAATAGTATCGAAGGAAACTGACGGAGATCCGAAATGTGAAATAATTTGGGTGAAGGTCACGGTTAAAGCAGGCTCAGACATGGTAATTGTATGTCTTTATAGGCCCCCTGGCTCAGCAGCTGTTGTGGCTGATCACCTGAAGGATAATTTGGAAAATATTTCGAGTAGATTTCCCCACCATGTAATAGTTCTGGGTGGAGATTTTAATTTGCCGGATATAGACTGGGAGACTCAAACGTTCATAACGGGTGGCAGGGACGAAGGATCCAGTGAAATTTTTTTAAGTGCTTTATCTGAAAACTACCTTGAGCAGTTAAACAGAGAACCGACTCGTGGCGATAACATATTAGACCTTCTGGTGACAAACAGACCCGAACTATTTGAAACAGTTAACACAGAACAGGGAATCAGCAATCATAAAGCGGTTACGGCATCGATGGTTTCAGCCGTAAATAGAAATATTAAAAAAGGTACGAAGATTTTTCTGTTTAGCAAAAGTGACAAAAAGCAGATTACAGAGTACCTGACAGCTCAACACACAAGTTTTGTCTCAAGTACAGACAGTGGACAAAGTTCAAAACCATCGTACAATATGCGTTAGATGAGTATGTGCCAAGCAAGATCGTAAGAGATGGAAAAGAGCCACCGTGGTACAACAACAGAGTTAGAAAACTGCTGCGGAAGCAAAGGGAACTTCACAGCAAACATAAACATAACCAAAGCCTTGCAGACAAACAAAAATTACCCGAAGCGAAATGTAGTGTGAGGAGGGCTATGCGAGAGGCGTTCAATGAATTCGAAAGTAAAGTTCTATGTACTGACTTGGCAGAAAATCCTAAGAAATTCTGGTCTTATGTCAAAGCGGTAGGTGGATCAAAACAAAATGTCCAGACACTCTGTGACCAAAATGGTACTGAAACAGAGGATGACAGACTAAAGGCCGAAATACTAAATGTCTTTTTCCAAAGCTGTTTCACAGAGGAAAACTGCACTGTAGTTCCTTCTCTAGATTGTCGCACAGATGACAAAATGGTAGATATCGAAATAGACGACAGAGCGATAGAGAAACAATTAAAATCGATCAAAAGAGGAAAGGCCGCTGGACCTGATGGGATACCAGTTCTCTTTTACACAGAGTATGCGAAGGAACCAGCCCCCCTTCTTGCAGCGGTGTACCGTAGGTCTCTAGAAGAGCGTAGCGTTCCAAAGGATTGGAAAAGGGCACAGGTCATCCCCGTTTTCAAGAAGGGACGTCGAACAGGTGTGCAGAACTTTAGACCTATATCTCTAACGTTGATCAGTTGTAGAATTTTGGAACACGTATTATGTTCGAGTACAATGACTTTCCTGGAGACTAGAAATCTACTCTGTAGGAATCAGCATGGGTTTCGAAAAAGACGGTCGTGTGAAACCCAGCTCGCGCTATTCGTCCACGAGACTCAGAGGGCCATAGACACGGGTTCCCAGGTAGATGCCGTGTTTCTTGACTTCCGCAAGGCGTTCGATACAGTTCCCCACAGTCGTTTAATGAACAAAGTAAGAGCATATGGACTATCAGACCAATTGTGTGATTGGATTGAGGAGTTCCTAGATAACAGAAAGCAGCATGTCATTCTCAGTGGAGAGAAGTCTTCCGAAGTAAGAGTGATTTCAGGTTTGCCACAGGGGAGTGTCATGGGCCCGTTGCTGTTCACAATATACATAAATGACCTTGTGGATGACATCGGAAGTTCACTGAGGCTTTTTGCAGATGATGCTGTGGTGTATCGAGAGGTTGTAACAATCGAAAATTGAGGATCTGCAGCGAATTGACGCATGGTGCAGGGAATGGCAATTGAATCTCAATGTAGACAAGTGTAATGTGCTGCGAATACATAGAAAGATAGATCCCTTATCATTTAACTACAAAATAGCCGGTCAGCAACTGGAAGCAGTTAATTCCATAAATCATCTGGGAGTACGCATTAGGAGTGATTTAAAATGGAATGATCATATAAAGTTGATCGTCAGTAAAGCAGATGCCAGACTGAGATTCATTGGAAGAATCCTAAGGAAATGCAATCCGAAAACAAAGCAAATAGGTTACAGTACGCGTGTTCGCCCACTGCTTGAATACTGCTCAGCGGTGTGGGATCCGTACCAGATAGGGTTGATAGAAGAGATAGAGAAGATCCAACGGAGAGCAGCGCGCTTCATTACAGGATCATTTAGTAATCGTGAAAGCGTTACGGAGATGATAGATAAACTCCAGTGGAAGACTCTGCAGGAGAGACGCTCAGTACCTAGGTACGGGCTGTTGTTAAAGTTTCGAGAACATACCTTCACCGAAGAGTCAAGCAGTATATTGCTCCCTCCTACATATATCTCGCAAAGTGACCATGAGGATAAAATCAGAGAGATTAGAGCCCACACAGAAGCATACAGACAATCCTTCTTTCCACGAACAATACGAGACTGGAATAGAAGGGAGAACCGATAGAGGTACTGAGGGTACCCTCCGCCACACACCGTCAGGTGGCTTGCGGAGTATGGATGTAGATGTAGAAGACAACAACAACAACAACAACAATACAAGATGAAACAAAATGAAGTAAAAGAAATGATTTACATTAATTTGTTATCTTCACTTCCTTCTTTACTTTCAGTCTTAGCAAGTACTCTGTGGTAATACTACTTTTAATCAGTGTCTTCATTTGTAAATTTACTTCCATTTCTTCATTTCTGGCACTCCTCCCATATCGTCATCTTTTGAACCATCCTTGGTATTAGATACACAACACATTTTTAATCCTTTCATAATAGATCCAGTTGATATTCTGTCCCAGGCAGTAAGAATCTGTTGGCACAGCATAGGTATTAAGGGTTTCTTTAACTTCCCACCTGCAGTGAGGGCAGGGCCTCCTTTAATAAACCACTCACTGTAAATCTATCATGGGTGAGCCTGATAGGGCTGTTTACAGTAGCATCTGTTACTTGAAACTAAGGTCATTCTGTGAGGAATTATTACCAAGTCTGTGTTGTTCTTCAATATCAGCTCCTTGACTTTGTGGGTAAGATGTATCCTGAAAGAATCCAGCACCAACTTTTTCCTTCTTTTAAGCAGAGAACCTATTACTCTGCTCCAACCAACCTTCAACTAATCTGGCATTAGATCATTTGTTATCTGACCCTTTTCTTGGCATTTAAAGGTAAATATGGAGAGGGGAGCTTGCTTCCATCTGCTAGTGCCCCCAGCATTGCTGTTATTATGGGCTTTTCATTGACAGAACTTCTTATATGAACACTTTTAACTCCCTTCACATCAACAGTAACATTTTTGGAATGTCAAAATAAATATGTGTGTGATTAACATTTCCCATATGGCCAAGATGTAATTGTGAAATTTTCTTGGGTTGATTGTATGACACTGATACACAAATAGCTTTTCGTCCAATATCATGGGAAGTTGCTGAGATAGCATTGTTCTGCATCATAACATAAGCCTTGCCCCCAAATCATCTTCGCACACCAGCCAGAACTTCCTTTGAATTCCACAGTGCATGCAGTTGGAAAATTGCTCTTTATTATATGCATTTGGATAATTTCTCGAGTAATCAGGGAGCCTCCATTACATTTCTCTCCCACATACTGACCAACTTGCTGGCCCAGTTCATGAAAAATGTCCTGCTTCGTTCTTCTGAAAATTTGGTGTGTTCAACTGATGTTCTTCAATTTATTCTTCATCTGACACCACCTGTGAGTATTCGCTTCAGTGACAGCAAATTTTCTTCCTGCTGCACAGATGTTCATAGCCTCTGCTTCATGAATCACCAAAAACTAAAAAATTAGTTGTATTGCATGTGTTGAGCAATTTTGAACTGTGAACTCATAGATCCGCGTTTCTCATGAGTCACAGCTGTAATTTTCATCCACTATTGATTTCTACAATTAACAATTCTCACAGTGCTGACGCTATTAGCAAACTGTAAGACAACAATATGTTGTCTTCTCTGTCTCTTTACAGCAGAATTGGCAGAAATCATACCACTTTGGGTTCACTCTGTTGCAAAGTGAAGCTCCACATTCTAGCCCTGATCGGCCAGCCGGGATCCACCAACCATCATGTCATCCTCTGCCAACGGCATCATTGGGTGTGGTATGAAGAGGGGTGGGCTCAGCATACCACTCTCCAGGTCTCTGTCAGCTTTATTGCCCTTGGAGCCTTGCTTCTCATTTAAGTAGCTCCTCAGTTAGCCTCACGAGGCTGAGTGCACCTCTTATCAGGCCTCCCACCAAGGAAAATCCCTGACAGTCCGGGAATCAAACAAGGGTCCTCTGCATAGCAACCGGACACACTGATCAGTGAGCTACGGAAACGGACTTAACTGTTTTGCCAAATTTGAAAATCAGTAGTTCTGTAGAGCAGTGACCACCATAGCGCCATCTTTGAAGATCGTGTTTCATTTGTCATTCCGCATTTCAAGTGTTCTGTGCAAACATTTTTGTTAGAATTAATTTGTCTCCTATAGAAACGTATACTATTGTTGTGTATTTGTCCAATTTTAAAGTCTCTTCAGTTCCAGCTATTGTTGGATTCAGGCAGACTACAGTTCTAAGTGTGGTAGATGGTCATAAAAAGCAAAGATACGCAGTACACATTCCCATGGTTGGTAGCACAACAAAATTTGCTGCCTGCTCACTACTCTCCTCCACACATCCATCCTAGTACTCAGCCAAGCTGATGCCACTGTTCTCCCTCCTATCCTTCTGAACTCTTCAAATTAAATCTGTATGTGACCTCCATTGCCAAAGCTTCATCTGTAAATGTAAGATGATCTCTATTTAAGGTGTTACACAGCACAAAAGCTTTGACCTCAGAACCAATAGATTAATATGTAAATACAAGATTATCCTGTATTTTGGGGAAAAAACCTCATCTTGAAGTGGTATTTCATATAAAATTCAAAACATTCCTCTGAAATGTTTGGTGTTTTGTCACACTTGTTTTATTTGTATATTGAATCTAAGTAACCTTTTTTCAGTCAATACAAGAACAGATGGTAGTACATGGACAAGAGCCTGTCTCATTTGAAGATGTTAGTGATGAAATATTTGACATGGTCAAGCCCACCAATCCAGCTAAAATCACTCTTCAAGATCTAATAAACTGGTAAGTTAATGCCCTGTCAGAGTTATTAGAGCTGGAGTTGAAGCAAATTGTCCATGATTTATTTAAAGGAACAATCCTGCCATTTTCCTTAATTGATTTAGCAAAACCACAGAAAACCTCAAGCTGTATGGAAGTTTGAAGCCTGCTCCTTCAAATTTCAGGAAAGTAATTTTCATAATCCCTCCCACCCTTCGACTGACAGAAATGCCTATTAAAATTTACTTTTGACAGTTGATTGAAAACCAATTAGAAAGTCAGCACACACTTTAACAAAAATCATAAATGATGAAAAGTAGACTATGTATCTCAGAAGGTGAAGTTACTATTCTTCCATAGACCCAATTCATGTTGTAGCAATTACTACACAGTTGATGCTGAATTAGTCTTTACAGCTGTCTTCTCAACAATTAATGACATTCTTGTAATCAGCCCTAACAAAGTCTCTTTTGGAATTATGGCTCTTCTTTCTGGAAATCTACAGTGAAGGCAAAGTGATGAATCTGTGTGGCTTGTTTAGTTCTAGAAGAAATTCTGTGTTCTGAGACAACCCACAATTATTCAACTGAGTTGAAGTCCAGCCTCTGAGGATATAGTCAATTGCACTGTCATATCATTCATGTAACACTCATGTCCGGACTGCTTTGGATACATGTGCGCAGATACATGTTCTGCCAACCTCCTTTATCACTTACATTGCAGTTATAGGAATATCTTCCACTCTAGTCTTTTTCCTGATCTATTTGTTAATTTTCTATCTGTTCCCTGATCCATTTCTTTCCTTATGTCGCTTAGAAATTCCCAACATGCATATCTACAGTGCTCAGTGACCAACCCTCAGTTTCTTAATGGTTTTCACATCAAAAGATCTTATCTCAGTGGCTTTAGTTAATAATGGAAACTGTCTGAGCCATTTTGACATTTTTATTTATTTCTGTTCTTGTCCACCCAGTTGTTGTCTTGGACTGCCATAAATACAAAATCGCATCAACTGTTTCTATGACTTCATTATTTGCTCAATCTTTTTTTCTAGTGTATTGGTTATTCATTATTTTAGTTTTATTGCAACTGATTTTTAGGCATACTTTCAGACTTGCTGTATTAATTTGTTGCAGTTTATGTGCAATAGGCAGTAAGTACAATGTCGTGAGAAAAATGCAGGTTGCATCAACAAGCATTACTTCTTCATTTTCCAAGTTTGTGAACTTGATATATAAGGAGCAGTCATATGAAAATGAGGCAGATGGAAAAAAGCTGGTAAACTGTTTGTTATTTCAAAAGTAATTTCCATAACTGTTAATACATTTATCCCTCTGTGAAACAAGATGATCAGTGCCTTAATGGAAAAATGTATGTGGTCGCCTATGGAACCACAATTGTACCTTAGACATGCTCTTCTTCTTCCAAAGCAAATCGACAGCCGCAAATGCATTTCTTCAGGGCTCCAAAAATATGGGAAACACATGGGGAAAGATCAGTAATTTATAGAGGATCAGTAAGGACTTCCCAGTGAAACTTGTAGCATACTCGAAACAACCTTGGCAGCATGTGGGTGGGTGATTACTTTTGAAATAACAAACAGTTTACTTACTTTTTCCCCATCTGTCTCATTTTCATTTGACTGGCCCTTAAAAAATCTGTTCATATTTTTCCTCTTGCAGTCTGAATTTTTGAACTTGCTGATGAAGGCTAAGGAAGGCTGTGGCATTGTTTTGTTTCAAATGTTTTCCTCTGAATTAGATCAGTTACAGCATTGTTCCAGTACTCAGGAATCGTCTTCTTCGACAGCTTTTGTAGTACTTGGCTCCAGCTTAATCCAGTTTTATTCAAGCATTATTACTTTCAGGTGCCCTTCATACCTTGTGCTACTTCCAAAATCAGTATTTTAGTTGTTAACCATCTGTGTTTTTAATTCATCATGTGAACTAAATGAACATTTAAAGAAATCTTAAAACTCTCGCATACAGTGATCTGTGTATTAGTAATTACTTGTCCAATAAAAATAATAGTGTATACACAAGAAGTGTGTCTGTTCTTGTCTTCTTCATTCTCATTGTTTTCAGATGTTCATTTTGCCAAATTTTTGTTGTATTTTTTCTCATCCTTCCAGAGATATTTTTGTATTTTTTTGTTTAATTTAGTGTACACTACCATGTTCTTATTGTCATTTGCATGAAACTCTTTTTACGTTCCCAATAATTTCCTTGAATCTTACATAGACTATAGGCACACAGCCTTAAAAGAAATGTGGTGATGATCTTGTAAGCATTTTAACAATTATATATTTCAGCCTCAGGTAACTCAAATGGTATCATTACTGACTTCAACTTTTTGCCAAATCATCTGATGATTAGAATAGATTGCATAGTAACATGTCAGTTGAACAGGCCTGGAGAGGCACCTCCCTGGGCCTGTTCAGTTGCCAAGTTATTCAAATCTTCTGATGATTACTTGGTAATAAGTTGGTTAGGGTAACTTAAGGCTCAGATATAAAATTTAAAATCTCTCACCTTCTCATTAATAGTTGCCTTATTCTATTTGAGATTTTATTTTTGTGTTAAATAATTGTTCCTTCTGTCTGTATCCATATAACATTGCGAATTTGTACTCTGCATCTTTGTTAAGACTGCGTGATCTCATGAAATTATAAAATGGTTTTGCATGTTTACGTCTTGTATATTTCCTTTGTTGTGTAATAAAATGTAGTCAATTTCATTTTTAATTCCATTTGCTCTTTGCAAAGTCCATTTTTCATGTGCTTTCTTCTGAATGATGCATTAAGGATGAACATGTTTTCTTTTTGACAAATTTCACTGCTGTTTGACCTGAATTGATTTTGTTTTACGTTAAATTTCTCACTGGGAAATCAATCTTTAATTTTATAGTACTTTAGTATTATATATTGAACCTCCTCATTAATGTCTTATAGTGATGTTTGATGTCATTTATTAGCTTGAGTAACTGTTTACAGAAATCTTCCACCTCGTCATCAGAACATGAGCATGTTCATGTATAGACTTACGTGATTTTCATAGTCCACCTCTGTAGATAAGTGGTCAATGTGCCTAACTGCTGTGCAGGGGACCTGTTCAACTCCCAGACCGGTCAGAAATTTTATCCACTTGAGGGCTGGGTGTTGTGTTATTCTTATCAGTATGTAATAATTGAAGGGGTGAGAAAGATACAATCCAAAGCCATAAAACGTAAATTTTTCAGAAGAGCATTTTAAAACTAAATCCATGAATCATATTTCAACTTTTCTGGGTATCCAAAAAAAGTAGTTTATTTCTCCAATGTGTTAATATACAGAGTGATTATAATTAAAGTTAAACTTTCAAACTGCTGTAGAAATAACACCACTGGTCAGAGTATTATCACAGAAGGGGGAAAACAAATGACGGAAGAAAAATAAATAGTCACAAAATGTAGCAATAGATGGCACTGTAAGCAACATAATTTAATAGTGGTCAATTACAAATGACAAACTACGGTCGCAGGTTCGAATCCTACCTCGGGCATGGATGTGTGTGATGTCCTTAAGTTAGTTAGGTTTAAGTAGTTATAAGTTCTAGGGGACTGATGACCACAGATATTAAGTCCCATAATGCTCAGCGCCAGTTTTTACAAATGACAAATGAATCGTACAACAGTGCCTAAGGTGTACATTTGACATTAAAACTAACTGTACTCCTCAGTGCGCATGGGTGTACAGGTGTAATGCTGTTAGTGACATAAGCAAATCCACCGCGGCAAGATCATATCACATCGGATGGGAAAAATCAGTTTTCAATTGTCCTGAGGTGAAAACCGCATAAAAAGCATCAATCAAAATCAAATCAGATTATTAATTTCTGTGCGACTGGTGCAAAACATGTTCAATATGCTGTCCACTGTTTTTTGCAATGAGTTGAAACTGAGAAACAGCATGTTCCACAACTGATTGAAGTGTTTCCAGGGTCATGTTCAGAATGTGTTGCACAATGTGTGCCTTCAATGCAGCTAAGTTTGCAATTGGAACACTGAACACATCATCTCTCACATAGCCCCACAGCCAGAAGTCACACGGATTAAGATCATGTGATAAGGACGGCCATGCTGTAGGATCGGGACGGCCAGGCTGTAGGGGAATTGCAGCTGATAATTCTAGCATTTCCGAAATGGCACTTCAGCAGCTGCTTAACTGGATTTGCAATCTGTGGAGGTGTGCCATCTTTCATAAAAATGATCCCATCCACGCTGCTGGAGAGCTGGAATAACTTGGTTTTGCTAAAGACACTCCTAGTGCTTACCAATGACTGTTCAGTTAACAGGACCGGAAGCACCTGTCTCTTCGAAAAAAATACAGGCATATGATAAATGATGCTGTAAGCCCGCACCACCCAGTGACCTTTTCAGGATGAAGTGGTGCTGGGTGATTTTCGTGTGGATTTTCCATTGCCCATATTCAACAATTCTGTGCATTGACATATCTTTACAGATGGAAGTGGGCTTCGTCTGTCCACAAAATCTTCCACGGCCAATCATTGTCCACTTCCTTGAGAGCAAGATATTCTAAAGCAAAGGTCTCTCTTGCTGGCAGGTCAAGAGGAACCAACTCTTGCACATGGGGAATTTTGAATGGATAGCAAAGAAGGATGTTTCGTAGGATTTTAAGCACTGTGCTGACGGGTATGTCCAATGTTCGGGCAATTCTCCGTGCACTACTCGTTTGACACCACCACTCGTCTCCTACTGCATTGCTGTGGCCACTGCTTCCACTGACGTCGAATAAATTTGTTTCCTACCTCTACCAGGTTGCACACCAAAAGAACCCGTCTTTCCGAGTTTCCAAATCATTTTCTCCAGACCCACAGCAGTCATCGGATAAATGCCTTTTTTCAAACATTTCAGTGTCCGGAACTTCTGCAGATTGACGTGTGCACAGTCATCATTCTTGTAATACAGCTTTACAAGGAGAGCGTGATCCTGCACTGAGACAATCACGGCTAACATTACAGGGAGGAAAAGCCATGTATCCACTTGTTTATACCAACTTCAATGGGTTGTAAGCATGACAAGTGTTTTCATTTACATATTCTGATACATACGGCATTATCTTGACGTCATTCTGACCAATGGTGTTATTTCTACAGTGTGCAGCGTTGTATTGTGAACAAACTTAAACATTATTAACAAAAAAAATTAGCCATTGGGTGAAATAACATTGGGCTTTGGCCTGTCTCATACTAAATGAATACAAGGTTTACAAAAATTTGAACAGCAATATACAACAGAACTTATAATGATAGCGACTACAATATTTCAAACAATATAGCCAATATCTATCAACCTCTGTGTCATTTTCATCCTTTTTCACCCATACTCTTGAAGTATCCATTTAAAACATCTGGTGTAAATGGTATCAATGACATAACAGCTTTGAGTTCTTTGTCGCAAATTGGAATGGGTTTTAAGTATTTCCTTGATAGCTCGAACAGATTAAGCTCCTGTTGTGCTCATCCTTTTCTAGTGATATTTACAGTTCTGAATTCTTCAATATCAGTGTACTTATACTTCACTTTTAAATGTGAGGCATTCCTTCATCAAAACAAAAAGCTGTCACTTCAGAAAATCAGAACTGAGATCCATAATCATGTTTGTCCTTCTTTGCAATATTTATCTGCAAAGATATCAGATCTATAAAGTGTGCTTGCTTCATTTTAACGGCTGAAAATGGCTTATTCTTGCACAATTCTCTAATGACTGTAATCCAATCATCAGGGGTGTACACAGTGGGGTGTCTGTTCTTAATGTGCTTCTCAATTCAACTGAAATCTCTATCACAGGGCAATCGTGTGTGTCCAACTTGTTGAAACGCGTGTTCAACGGCATAAATTTTCCTGAACGCACTAGTGAACTGTCTAGTGCAACAGTTGTCCAGTTTTTGCCTTGGCCTCTGCAATTATCGCTTGTAATGTGAAGAATGTTTGCTTGAGACTTTTTTTATTTCTAGGAATTTTACCGGACAGCTTCCTAGCTCATCAGATCCACACTTTGCTTCGTCTTCACTCCACACAAACATATGTCCCCTTTCAGATCCACAATCATGAATAGCAAAATTATACGTCCACAACTTACTCTTATAGAATGCAGGTGTAGACGTCAGCCTGGATGTTGGAAAAAATTGTTGTAGATCAAAGGCTATTGTAAGATGTTCCTCAGGATTTTCCCTAGCTAACTTGGAAAACTGTGTAACAATATTTTGTCCAGCACATCCTTTGGCATGACACAGCTACCTTTCAATTTTTAATCTTGTAATCATATCTACAGAGTTGGTCAATTGTGCATTTTTTATTTGAATTTGCCATATTTCGTGACAGTACCTTTTCCATTAGATGTTTGCAAGGCGATATAAGTCTTGGCTTCAGTTGTCTAAGTATGATTCCACAATGCATCGTTGTCGGCTGCAGAAAAGACGTGGTTCAAAGTGTTTCTCTCATTTTGGTGTTTCAAATACAGTTTCTTCAAATGTAGTTTCTTCTTTTTAGTCAATACAAAAATAATAGTAACATAATTCAAAATTATTCATGACTTCGACCTTCACATTGTTCTTCCATCAACACACACACAAAAAGTTAGCTGCCGACTGACTATAGTCAAAGACGACTCCAACGTCAAAGACACTTTACACAATCCACAAGTTTCCATTTGTAATCAGTCTCTTTGCTGTTCTTCGATACAGTTCCTAATAGTAAACAATATGCTTTCACTCTCAAAAACAGAGGTAAATTAACATATAATAAGACAAATTATAATAAATTCTGACAAAAATATAAGAAAACATTTACACTTCGGTATCGAAAAATATGGTAAAAAAAAAATAACATTTCCCAGATCCATTACAACACTTAAAAATGCTTCTCTGCATACCAAAATATTACTGCCATTAACCTTAACCTGGCACAAAAAAAAGTAACTATTCACCGCGAAACTGCGCTATTCCTTTTCTTTGAGTACCTAAAAAGGTAAAGTATATTAATCAAAATAATAATATATTACTTATAAAAAATACATGATATAAAAAATTAATTTCAGATTTTCATTAATCATAGTTACCTCCTTTGCACTTGTTTCATCTTAATATTGCTCAGAAGGTAATTATTTTTGCAATTGAAATCACCCAAATCCAGGACTACACATTTTAGCGCCAGCAGTTTGTCCTGTTTTATCAGATATGTACTCTCTGGCAGAATTTCTATGACGTTTACATTTTTCCCTTTCCCAATTGCACATATTTCTTCTTTTTTTTTCTGCCTTCAGGTTCTTTAGCAGGAAATACTCCAGGAGACCTTTTACGTCTGTCAGCATCCTAAGCCAAACAAAGTATTCAGAATGAGAAGGACCAAAGCCACTTTTAACACATATAACAAACCTTAATATATTATACAAATAGCCTTATAATATTAAAATTATTACCAATAATGTAGTAATTAATAGAAGTGTAAATTGTTCATGATTAACACATACATATTTTAATTAGCAAGTATATAATTACTCAGTAATATTTTACTGTGATACAGTCCTAAGCCTCAATTTTTAAATGTTTAAAAAAGTAGGTATTTTCAACTTTCCATGTCATTTTCGGATGAATATTCATCAGAGGGACACTAACCGCTTCCACTGAATGAATAATCTTCTTCAGAACTGGCCATTTCTGTCTCAGAATCTTGTTTTTCGGTTATGCATGGAAATAACCTCTTCTTTGCAAGTGCCGTTTTACTGTGGCTTTGCATTGTGACACACACACTCGAAACGACTACTTCCTCACTGTATGAGAACAAGTGTGAACTGCTCTGCCATCTAGTGAGTGAAAGTTAAAATATTTTGCAGTAGCTTCCTCTGGTGAGTAGAAGTTCAACTAATACAAGAAACGTATTTTAAGATAAGTTTGGCTTTGGACTATATCATTCTCACCCCTTTGTCAATGCTCAAGTCGCCGAAGTGGCATCGTATAAAAGGACTTAGCGGTAGGCAACAGGCCAACCCCAGATGGAGTATACCAGCCAAAAATGCCCTATGATCACTTCATTTTTTTAAAATGCTTTCCATCCATAGAGAACACTCCCCCGCCCCCTACAACATGGTTTTCTGCTGTGCCTGAGTTTGCTTTGTACAGGAAAGCCTACACCTAAATTTCTCCTGTCAAGGAATACATGATCTGATTTTAATTCTGTCCTGGCTTTATGAATTTGTGCATACTTATTATAATGAGATACATGCACAGAAATAACTGGACATGTCTCTTGGCATGATACTGCTGTTTGGGAAAACATTTAAGTAGCATATAGCACTTTTTGTTTTAGTATATGTTAGTCAGACAGCTGTTTGATCATTAAACCAAATTCCCAAACTTCACTTGATCAGCCATATCAGTCAAGTATCCAAAAATTACTGGTCACACTTCATGTTAGGTATTTCTGTACTACCTTCCCCAGACCATGTACAGTTGTGTCCACTGCTGAACATTTCCTTCAACCTCTGTCACATCCTTTCTAATCACTTTAAACCAGATTTATGCCCAGAATTAAATTTCCCCTTCGAAGGACATACATCCACATAGTCATGGCTCAATCTTTTTACAGCCACAGTACTTCATCCACTGTGAAGGTGAGCTTTTTGAAGCATCTGAATTCCTTTACACATGTAATATATTGTGTATTCCATTTCTCTAATGGCTTACCACGTAAGCAGTAGAATGGTATCTTGCAGGAATAGGAATAATTGTAGGAAAGTTGAACAATATACAGAGGAAAAGTACAAGAGAACAGGGTAATCTGGTATAGTTGAAACATTGGCACTCTCATTCAGAAGATGGAGATCACAAATCCCCATATTACTATCTGTATTTAGGGTTTCTTTGGGTTCCTTAAATTTCTTAAGAAAAATGCTGATATGGTTCCTGTGAATAGGACAGGATGGAATTGCTCCTCATCCTTGTGCAGTCTGAGTTATATCCTCTCTAAAAACTTCTTCACCCATGGGACTTTAATCCTGGTCTTCCTTTCTTTCTTTTACCTAGAAATAATAGCTGCAGCCAAACAGCTGAAGAGCTGATTCTGCTCCAGAATTTTAATAACATTTCCATGTTCTGAAAGATGTTTCCAAATGGTATCCACATCGTGTAGCCGTAAACATGTTTCGAAAACTTGTCTCAAGCAGCGTGTTTTGGCGTGTAATTTGTGGTTGTAGCATGTCGGAAAGTACTCGATTACCTTGTACCCAGATACCAATTACAATTTTTTGGCGAGTTTTTACTTGCTGTTACATGTCTGTGATTTTTTTTTAGGATCTGATGAAATTCATTACCACAAGTTACTGTATAGACATTGTGTTGTACATTTAATTTCCTTCACTTACACAGATTTTATACACTGTATTGGTGAGGATTATGATTTTTAATCGTATATCCCAATTACATATGTATTTGCCTTTTTTTTTGGGGGGGGGGGGTAATGTTTTTCTCAATTCTGCATTTTCCTCAGTTTTGCAGTTGTTAAGTGTGGACCCTACAAAAATGTAAAATAGATGTTTCACTCTACTTACAAAACTCCTGAAACTACATAAACACCAAACTCATCGTACAGACTATATATATTACATTAAAATTGAATGCCTTGTATATTATGAATTACCTCCAAACTGTTGCAGCCTTTTATCTTGTATTTTCAAGTCAAAAATGCAAAATGTACTAAAGTAACATAAAATGTGTCAACTCACCAAGCTTTGTTTGTGAAAATTGCATTTACTTCCCTCCAGTAGTGTAGTAGAGCATCTTTTGAATCTAAGTTTACTACTTCGTTTTGGAAACCAAGCACCTTTTCTATAACAAGGATTCAGATTTTATAGTGTATGGACCTTGTAACTCTGTTACTCATCCTATAAATTTGATTTCTGCAAACCATTTAATTCAATTGATTGCCTGATTTGATGTGTCTCTAAAGCAATGACATGTATCGTAAGAGTGCTGATTATTTTCAAAGACCAAACTACTGAAGCTTCCAAATTACTGTATTTCCCCTCTTGATCATATACTTATTGCATTGAGTTCACTCACTCACCACTCATAATCTACATGAAATATTTTTTGCTGATAATATTCTAAAGTTGTAAATGGTATTTTTCTTCTTCCTTTATGCAGTGGTCAAGGTGATACAGTAGTAAGCATCCTGATAGATTTGAATGATTTCTGGACATATGAGAACAGGGAGGCCATATCTACTGATACTAACGAGGCATCTGCAGAAGTGTAGTTTGCTGTGAGATAACATTATAATTATTTTATAACTTATTTTATTACTTTTTATTATTAAAAAATACATGCCTTATTGGGAGATTTTTATTTGATTTTTACATGGAAATGAAAAAAAAACACAAACAAATGAAGCTCAAAGTAATGAGTCTTATATTGTTTAATATCATTGTATTTAAAATTCTAAAAATACTCATGCACAGAAACACGTGAAAATTGTGTTAAAATTTCATATTTTTATAGCTCCTGCGTAGGTTGGTTATGATGTCATAGACCCAAAAATCTAAGAACGTTTTTAAGTGAATTACATGCATACAAGCAAACACCAACACAAAGTCTGTGTCACAATATTTATAGTAGTCTCTTGACTCCCTTCTTGCCTGTTTTCCATCTGTGTTACACATCTTACTGTACAGTAGGCATTCGAAAAATAAAGTGAATATTTGTTTTTGGAAAGAATATTTTTTTATTTGACTTTATCAATGTTATCCCTACACAATAGTCCTCATTAGATATTGTAAGTTATGACATTGCTTTTTCCAGTCCCCAAAATACTTTCAGAGCTTGTTCTTTGGAATAGCTTTCTCACTCAGCAATGAGGTTTTAAACTGACCTGTGCCTGTAAAATGACAGTCCCGTAATGGTTTCTTTTCAGCAACAAAAAAAGTTACTTGGTGCCACGTCTGTCAAATATGGAGGCTGTGGTATCATTAGAGCATTGCTTAAGGTCAAAAATTCATGAACAAGTAAAGTGTCAGCAGGAGCATTATTTTGGTACAAAAGCCATGAATTATTTTCCACGTCTGTTCAATTTGATTTACGAAAATGGTATTGACTTTCACCAAAGGAGCTGGTGCAGTGACTAGCACATTGGACTCTCATTTGGGAGGACAATGGTTCAAATTCCAGGATGGTGGTCCAGATTTAGGTTTTCCTTGAGAACCCTAAATCACTGAAGGAAAATGCTGGGGTGGTTCCTTTGAAAAGGGCATGACGAATTTACTTAACAAATTCAAACTTGAGCATTGTCTCTAATTGCCTCGTTGAACTCTAATCTCTTTTTTTTTTCCCATTATGGATCTTTTGACCTCCTGTAAAGATCTTGTAGTGCACTATGACATAAAAACCAAAGAACCCAGTGAGCATTACATTCACATTTGATTGCACTTATCAGGTTTTTTTTCAGTCTTGGCAACCCAGATTTCTGCTCAGTGATGACTGAGCCTTAGTTTTGATGTCGTATCCATAACCCCATGTTTTTGCAGTTCTGCATTGTTGACTTATCTAGCAGCTCTATCATTTTTGTTGAAATATTTCATGGGGTGACCAGGATTTGATTTTACACCTTTCCATTTCTAAGTACATCCTTTAATACAGACTACCAAGCCCAACATCTAGTATATTAGTGGCCTTACAGAACTCTGATATGCTGATCCCAAGCCCTGGGCTGCCTTATGAAAGTGAGGAGGAGGGGGAGGAGCAACAACCTCTTAAAAACAGGGCTCACCTGGCCCATGTGACAGTATCCTTTGAGTGATCCAAGACAGGATAACAATGAGGACTTCAATGGTAGTGAGGTCAGAAAGAATGGATCTTGGAACAGCAGAACTAGTGGAAGAAGCAACTCAAAGAAAAAAATCCAGTGTGTGTGACTTGCAACAAGCAACAACATCTGTTCACCAGAGGTATGGCTGTTAACATTTTCCTCTGAGCTAACAATCACTAGAATTGTCTTTAGGGAACTTTTCTCCCTATCTCAACTAGCAGTCAACAGTGGACATGCACTTTGTATCAGATTTTACCCTAGTAAGTAACCAGTCTTCCATTTCCAAGGAAATGAAAACTAGGCATTTGGATTCTTGGGACCTGCACAAGACTGCAAAGGGTAAGTCAGAGCATTCTGAAACCGAAAAAATCAACCACAGCAAAATAAATTACCTACCCACTTTAATATAAATTCGCTCTTAAAAACAGAAAAACTTTAAACTTTAATAAACGCTCTGAAAGCAAAAAATGCACTGTAAGAAACAAAACCGAGCGAGGTGGCGCAGTGGTTAGACACTGGACTCACATTCGGGAGGACGACGGTTCAATCCCGCGTCCGGCCATCCTGATTTAGGTTTTCCGTGATTTCCCTAAATCAGTCCAGGCAAATGCCGGGATGGTTCCTCTGAAAGGGCACGGCCGACTTCCTTCCCCAACCTTCCCTAATCCGATGAGACCGATGACCACGCAGTCTGGTCTCCTTCCCCAAACCAACCAACCTAAGAAACAAAATTTACTGTTGGTCGTCCCTTTAATTCAGGAGGATTTGGGATATTTAAGGGAAAACCAGGGAAAAGAATTATGAACACTGTACCTCAATTTGGAACAGGTTTCATTGCAAACAAAACACATTAAACTCAATAATAGAGTTTAAATCAGTTAATGAAAGATTTCTGTGCTAACATGTAAATTATCAAACAAAGTTGGCACTATTTTAAATATACATGCTGTTGTGTACATAGTTCCGCGTAGTCAGCACGTACACAACTTTCCCGCTAGAGCGCACCCTGCTAAGCACAACAGCGCAGGCGCAGCGCTAGTCCGTTTCCGCACTACGAGATGGCGCTGCCTTAGAGACGGACCAAATTCTGCTTCCGCTGATCCGCGTATTAATATGTAACACAGCCAATGAGATTGCTTCTAACGTAGAACCTTTTCTCCTCGCGGATCACACTCGCGCAGTGATACCTGAATGCGCGAGGTATTATAACGAGTGTACAGACCTCCGATTAGTCAGTCTTGTCTGTACCAGTCTACATTAGTCTGTACCAGTCTATAGTCAAGTTTCAGTCTGCGCCTAATAAGATTATCATATTCCTGTACATAGCCATGAAGATAAATGTGTAGACACTTTGTCAAGTATCAGAGATATGTGAGAATAAGATTAACGTACCAAGACCGAAGGAACTTCAGATTGTCAATTGTAAACAGCATCCAGAATCAAGTTACGAAATGTCTATGCTTTTTATTATTTTAATAAATGTGTGTGAAAATTAATCAAGTTCTGTTTCAAGTTGGTTACCGTCAATCTGCTACTCTAAGCGTGTAAGTGGCATTTCTATCGTCTGACCTTACGGCAGAAGATAAACACGCCACGATAAGACCACGAGACATATTGCTGACACTCGCCTACTTCGTTAGAGCGATAAGTCAAATAATCGGATGGTGTGTGTACCAAAGGTCTTACAGTACACACACCACACATGCACCAACAAAAGAGAAAAACAGAACTCAGAATGAGCAGACAGAAAGTTTTTGGCAAAATCTGTCAAACCTTCAAGATCTCATTACATAGGAAAACACAGTAATACTGCTAGAAGACTTGAATGTACTAACTGACAAAGAACGTCAACACTCAGCCATAGTAGGAAAATTTTCTGCACATAAAAGAACCAACACAAATAGAGAAAGACTCATAAGTCTGTGCAAACAGATAGTGCTAAAATCTATATTCTTCAAAAAAACTTTTCTAGAAAACAAACTACAAGGGTATCATGAAATATGATTTGTGCTGAAAAACAACTGTCATATTGCTATAAGTAAACACTCTTAATTGGAGGCTGAAATTAGCCTGTAACAACGCCATAGCACACTTCTAAAGTTCTTTGGTGCTCCTTTAGTCCATCAAAACTTGGTGAGAAAGAGACTCATTCAAAATTTGATCAAATAATTTGTAGAATAAAGGTAAATTCACACTTCTTTTTGATGAGACAGCACATCAGCGTCATCTGATTTGTAGATGAATAGGTCCACAGGGTCATTACAAGTCAGTAAAGACACTATTTCTGAATATTTATTATTTATTTATTTTCAGTTAAACTGGCACATGTAATAAAAGATAACAAATCGATTTTACACCAAAAAAGCTCATTTGCACACAATTTTTCATAACAAGACATACACTATGTGATCAAACATAGGTGGACAACTAGCTAAAAATTACTTACAAGTTTGTGGCACCCTACATTGGTTATGTTGAAATCCAGTATGGTGTTGGCCTACCCTTAGCCTTGACGACAGCTTCCACTATCACAGGCATACATTCAGTCAGGTGCTGGAAGGTTTCTTGGGGAATGGCAGCCCATTCTTCATGGAATGTTACGCTGAGGAGAGGTATCAATGTCAGTCGATGAGTCCTGGCATGAAGTCGGCGTTCCAAAACATCCCAAAGGTGTTCTATAGGATTCAGGTCAGGAATCTGTGCAGGCGAGTCCATTACAGGGATGTTACTATCATGTAACCACTCAGCCACAGGCCGTGCATTATGAACAGGTGCTCGATCGTGTTGAAAGATGCAGTCACCATCCACGAATTGCTCTTCAACAGTGGCAAGCAAGAAGGTGCATAAAACATCAATGTAGGCCTGTGCTATGATAGTGCCATGCAAAACAAGGTGTGCAAGCCCCCTCCATGAAAAACATGACCACACCATAACACCACTGCCTCCGAATTTTATTGTTGGCACTACACATGCTGGCAGATGACATTCAGTGGGCATTCGCCATACCCACACCCTCCCATCAAATCACCACATTGTGTACCGTGATTCGTCACTCCACACAATGTTTTTCCACTGTTCAATTGTACAATGTTTACGCTCCTTACACGAAGTTAGGCATCATTTGGCATTTACCGGCATGATGTGTGGCTTACTAGCAGCCGCTTGACCATGAAATCAATGCTTTCACACCTCCCGCCTAACTGTCATAGTATTTGCATTGGAACCATGATGTAATTCGGAATTCCCGTGTGATAATCTGGATAGATGTCTGCCTATTACACATTATGACCCTCTTCAACTGTCGGTGGTCTTTGTCAGTCAACAGACAAGGTCGGCTTGTACACTTTTTTTCTGTATGTGTCCCTTCATATTTGCACTTCACTAACATATGTTTTTGGGGGTGTCCAGATACTTTTGATCACATAGTGTACTGTGCATGATGCGCCATGTGCACACACTGGACAATAACTTGGGCAACTATCACTTTCAGACTGGCTACTCATTCCACTGTCTGATGAGCATACATTGAGTTCTCTGTATAACATAGCATTGTTTTCCAGTGTTATAGAAGTTTCTTTGTCCAAGTAATTATAATGTTATTCAGTTACAAAAGATATTTTATGTAGGCCTGCAATAAAATTTAGAAATTTCGAAATATGCCATGTTGCAAGGTTTGTTTACGTACTGTAGTATTAAACTCTTGCATTGAGAGATATTGTTTCTGGTGAAGTTAATTACTTTTTTGAATACACTTGATTATTTGTCTGATGAATAATAAATTAAGATTTTCCGTGGCTCATATGAAATTTAGACCTTTGGCGAATATGTGTGCCATTTGTATCAATGAAATGAAAACCAATTATATCTTTAAGACGTTGATTGCTGCATATATGGTGATGGATATTGATGTGGCCACTGGCAAGCACATGGTCAGGCATAAGGCTCTGCTGTGGCACCAGTGGCCTTATAGCTGTCAACATGTTAAGGGTGCCAGTTCTTTTTAAATACAGTGAAGCACCAATTTTCATACTATCATGTTTTTACATAACAACTTGGGAAAAGTTTTATTATACTGTAGACAAATTTGGGAAGAATACAATTTTGTAAATACCTCAGAGCATTGTGTAATTATGTAAAAGTCATAACATCCATACTTTACGATCAGAATTGGTATAAATGTTACCCAAATGGAGTTGGAATCATCTCTTTCGGTTGACCAAGGGTGATACCGTAAGATCTAGCTGATTCAGAAATTCCATAATTGTGGTTTTTTTTTATAATGTACGCAATGTAAAAGTTGCTGAGTGCTGGTTAGTTACAGACCACTACCTATGTATCATTATCTATTTAGAAAAAAGAACCAATACCAACCCAAAAAGTTTAGCATACAGACGCTACATAGAGAAAATGATTTCAAAATTCTTTTTTGTTGGGAACAACTTCAAAAAATATTACCAAGTTGGAAAAGAAACTGTTCCTCTTAAAAAGAAATGGAAACTGCCTGGTGGAATGATGAATGGTGTGAGTTAATTATAAAGAGACAAGAAACTTGGGATATCTGGAACACAAATAAAAATGATAAGAGTGGGGAAAATTTTATAGAAGCCAGGAAACTTACATCAAAAGATCTCACAAATATCAGAGTACAACACATTAAAGACCAACTAACATCAGTTGAGTCATAAAAGCAGACAAGCACAAAGACTTTTATAGTTTAAAGAAGTACGCACCACCCTGTTTACAGTTTACAGGTCCAAAAAGCACAGAAGTCTGCATATAATATCATTGAGAACTGAAGAACACTTTTAGATACTTCAAAGAACTACACAACTGTGATCCACCAAAAGACGATTTCATTTTGATAACATAATCCAAGTACAACCACACTGAAAGCCATAAACTATAGAGCAAATCAGAGAAATTATAAAACAACTTAAGGAAACACAATAGTGAGAACATTATTCTGTGTCCAAAATATTTGGACAACGAACTGCGTACCCAGGGTGTATACACCCTGGGACAACCGGGAAAAACACGGGAATTTTTTTGTCCAGGAAAAATGTGGGTGGTTTTTCATTGTTGTAGTTGTCAGTTAAATTTTTATTCACCATCTCTCTCTCTCTCTCTCTCTCTCTCTCTCTCTCTCTCTCTCTCTCACACACACACACACACACACACACACACACACACACACACACACACACACACACAAGCACAAGCACATACACAGCCGCGCGACTGCAGTCTCAGGCAACTGAAACCACATTGCGAGCAACAGCGCCAGTGCATGATGGGACTGGCGACTGGGTGGGGGTAAGGATGAAGCTGGAGTGAGGAGGGGGAGGGATAGTAGGGGGGGGGGGGGGGTGGCGGACAGCGAAGTGATGCAGGTTAGACTGAGGGCAGGGGAGAGATGGGGAGTGGGGGTGGGGTGGAGTCGAGTAGCAGAAAAGGAAAGAAATAAAAAGACTGGGTGTGGTGGTGGAATGACGGCTGTGTAGTGCTAGAATGGGAACAGGGAAGGGGCTGGATGGGTGAGGACAGTGACTAACGAAGGTTTGTTACATTCCATCCTGGGTTTTCCATTGTTTGATCAGTTAAATTTTTGTCGTTTTGACCAGTAAGAACTGATACTCTAACAAAAAAACTTACTTCAACCAGCTACTGCAGAATAATATTGCAGCAATAAAACATAGACGAGAGAATAACACCAAAATGAAACTTCACTTGCAAAGAAATGCACCATTTACAACAAAACTCAGTGCACACACAAGCATCTGGCAACAGCAAAATCTGTCAAAGACTAATCCAATACTTCTTAACAACAAACTGCTTTCATTGTTTCTTTCTCGTGGGCCTCGTTTCAATGAGCATGATGTCACAGGTGTTTAATTTCTAACAGGTTGTTGAAACATATTGCGAATGGTGGTTTGAAGAGGGTTACTTTCTAAGCAGATTTACTTTTACACAAGATGAATTATGTTACATGTGAGAATATGCAATTACTTTCTTAAATCTAGGAGCTTTAGACTTATTTAAAACTTAGCGCTGAGGACCAGAAACTTAGAAAAATGTTGTGCCCAAAAGACCATTACCTAAAATTTTACTGGAACATTTGTGTCTGATATATCTTAGAGGGTAACACACATTACACAGACCAAGTTTCATGGTTAATTTGTCTTACTTATTTTAGTTCTTTAATATATTACAAATTATGCAACAGCAGCAGCAAAAAGTAGTAACTATCCTTCAGAAAAAATGTTAAGTGAGTTGTTGAGCAATTTCTAACATAATTGGCTTTTCCTTGTAAAAGTAAATGCTTGACAAAACACATATTCTTCCAGATAACCTACAAAATGTTTGCTGCACAGCAGTGAAATTTATAATTGTGTTAATCATAAATATTCAGCTGCTGCAGTTTAAGCTGTGCTCTTAGGATCCTGTCTAATCACACCCTCAGGGGGGAAAAAAAACTTGTTGATGATCAGTGTTATATGTGACAGCGTAGGCTTTTTTTAAAAAAAGCGGTATACATGCTTATTAATTTAAACCATTAACTTTTCTTACTTGTGTGGTCATTCTACTTAACACTAGTGCTGCTATTGGCTGACTACATCACATGCTCCGAACATTTGCTTCACTGTCTAGCGAGATCCTGTAACGTGAACTATAATTGATTGACAAATGTGCATCACAATCTAGATTTCAATACTTCGGAAGCTACTGAGCTATATTTGGTGGAATTTGTGTTTATACTTTCATAATACGAAAATATACAATGTAAATGTTGCCATGCATCAAAGATTTTACAAAATGTGTTGTTTTTTTACTGGATTGAGTTTCCTAAAGCGCTGGGGAGTTCTATGCCAGTGAATAAAATTTTCACCATTCAAAGGATTGATAAGTTTTACAGCTCCGAGGGAAAGTATATTTCTACATCTACATATATACTCCACTATCCATCAAGCGGTGTGTGGCAGAGGCCACTATTCGTGCCAAAGTCATATTTCCCTCCGTTCCACTCGCGGATCGCATAAGGGAAAAACCACTGTCTGAACACCACAATATGAGCTCTAATTTCCCTTATCTTTGAATGGTGATCATTGCGTGATTTGAAAGTTGGTGGTAATAATATACACTCTACATCCTCGTCGAAGATCAGATTTTGGAATTTAGTGAGCAGCCCCTTCCATTTAGTGGAACTTTCTGCTGTTCCAATGATCTCTGATAGAGGATGGATAAGAATGGTGCTATATTTGTAGCATTGTCAACATAAAATCTTATGGGGATACTATCTGGGCCAGATGCCTTCCTGGCATCTAAGGATCTTAACTGTTTTACAATCCCAGATACACTATACACTATGTCAGCCATCCTTGCGTCTGTTCGTTAATTGAAAGGGAGAATGGTGCTGCAGACCTCTACCGTAAACGAGTTTTTGAAAGCTAGGTTTACAATTTTGGCCTTCTGTTTATCATCATCCGTTACATTACCTGTATTGTCACTTAGCATGGAAAAATATACCTTCAACCAAGAAAAAGTGAAAGTGTATTTTTAGCAAAGGATTTAACTTTCACAAGCTTTCAGAGCCAGTGACTCCTTGTGGCAGAAGAGTTGAAGGGGAAGAAAGAGGGGTGAAGGAAAAGGGCTGTAGAGGTTTAGGGAAAGGGATACAGTTCAGGGGGAACTGTCCAAACCTTTGAAATAAAGTCAGGAGTATGAAAGGAGGTGGTTTGTCACCCCTGCTTTTCAACAGCACATTAGAGAAGGTAGTGACTAAATTGAGAATATCCATCAGTACTAAGTTTGTTCAACTAGCAAGAAACTCAAATAAAATCATCCAGAGATTGTCTAACTTCTGCAGATGATGAGGCATTAATTACTAGCTCACTATATAGCACCATCACAGAACTGCAGACAAAATACAAGGGGCATTCAGGAAGTATGCAACATACATCTTTCCTGAAAGCAGGTTGGTTTTGCTCATGAGTCCAATACACCATATTATTCTCCACTCTTTTGGCTACAAAACCCTATTTTTCAACATAATCTCCGTTCAGTGCGACAGCCTTCTGCCACCTTACTAGAAAGGCATGTATGCCCTCTTGGTACCGCTCTACTGGTTGATGTCAGAGCCAATGTCTTCCTGCCAATGTCTCAGTAACCTCCCCATCATTCACTACTGCTTCCTGTGGAGTGCATCCTTTATTGGAACAAACAGATGGAAATCAGAAGGTGCAAGATCCCAGATGTTGGGTGGATGAAGAAGAACATTCTGATGAAGCTTTGTGAGCTGTTCTCGGGTGTGCAGCCTTGTGTGAGGCCTTGCATTGGCATGGCAAAGCAGAAGATTGTTTGAATTTTTGTGGCAACAAATGCAATGAAGTAGTTTCTCAAATTTCCTGAGGACAGCACAATACACTTCAGAGTAGATCATTGCACCATGAGGGAGGACACCAAACAGAATAACTTGTTCAGAGTCCCAGAAGACTGTCACCATGACTTCATCACCCGATGGTGCAGCTTTGAAGTTTTCCTACAGGGGAAATTGGCGTGGCACTACTCCATGGACTACCATTTTGTTTCCGGTTTGAAGTGATGAACCCTTGTTCTGTCACATGTGATGATGTTTGACAAAAAATTGTCACGATCAGCTTTGTAATATGCAAGCAGTTCTGCACAGATGGCCCTTCATTGCTCTTTATGGTCTTCTGTTAGCTGGTGAGGAACTCAGCAGGCAGACACTTTTGAGTATCCCAACTGCTGGCCGAGTGTGTCCATACTACCAACAGAGACGTCCAGTTGAGCAGCGAGATTGTAATCTGTCGATCACCTCAAATGAGTATGTCTGCACATTCCAACATTGCAGGAATCACAGCTTTTTGCGGCCAGCCAGCATGTGGGAGACCAGACCATTTTATGTGATCTACCATGCTTTTGTTCACTGCCATGTTTTTGTAAACATTCTGCAAGTGCCTGTGAATATCTAAAATGGTCTGGTTTTCTGCCAAAAGTAACACAGTGACAGCTCTGCTTGGAATGCACCTCCGTTACAGATGCTATCAGAATGTCATGGAACTGTGGGAGCTGAAGTGGAATATCCACCATGTCCCACAACAAATTCTACATTTTTCACCCAAAATAGGCTGAGAAACAAAATGTGTTGAATTACCTACTGAACACCCCTTGTAGAACAAAGAAACACAGTTAATAACAAATATCAGTGATGTTCTCCAATACCTTAAAATTCATGACAATACAAAAAACAAACTGTTTTAAATACCCAAAGGAAGAGCAATACAAAAGAAAAGTAGCAGTTTAAAATGGAATACATAAAATGGAAAGAGCATATCATATGACAAAAACCATATGTAACAAAAAAAAATCTGTCATGGAACACAAAATGAAGACACTGTCAAACAGTGGTAAGTACTGTATCTAGCATAAATACTTAAACAAACAAGATTTTGTGATCTTGAGAAACCAGGAAAAATTGAAAGAAGCATTTTGATGAAAATACTGGACCAAAAGTAATAGTAATGCTGAATACAAATTAAAATCAAACAAAAAGCTCTATTTGAAAATGGAAAAAAGAAAAGAAGACTAGCTCGCTGGATATGGGCACATATATCGAATGGATAATAATAGAATAACCAAGCAGACCTTTAACTTACCAGACAGTTACAAACCAGACCTACATGTTTTACTGAAATTGACAAAGATATTAAAAAACACTTGAATTAGAGTTACAAAATAGATAACAGAGTTTTTTTTTTTTTTTGAGAAGCAACACAAAATTCAGGTGTTGTGTTCCAAGCAAGGATGTGCACAACAAATACTACAAGATCCCACCAGCACGCAAGCATAACCATTTGCCTGGCGCCTCTCAGCTCCATGCAGCACACACTAACATGGATGTTTTCCTGCTTGTGAACCACTTCCTCTATCATTCTTGTATGTCCACTGATAGAGGGGACAGCAGCCAATAGGGAATGCTGCCAACTGTGGACTATTTTGCTTTTGCCTTGTATGGGCGAACATTGGTTCCAGTCAATAGGGTATGCTGCCAGCTGTGGACTGTTTCGCTTCTGCCTTGTATGGGTGGACGTGGGATTCTTCCACAAGCAGGCTCAAAACACGACATGCAGTGGTCACTCAGTCAGTTCCACATAAGCAACGCAAAGTTCTGCACCAACAAATAGACAGTATACTTCAGTGCCTGCAGTTAGTGCAGCACAGTACTCTGAAGCCTGCCTTCCACCATAGCAGTCACTATTCATGGAGTACTTGGACTATCAAGTATCTACTCAATTATCATTAGTTACAGTGACTGCCAAGTCTGACCCACTCTTAGCTCTGTTCACTTCATTCATTTGCATGATAAATACAAGTTAGTATGAGCAAGTGAATGTAGAACAGTTAAAGTTTATTATTTCTACTTAACTTTGTGCTCATTGATGTTGAAATTCTTGTCTGACTGTTCATCTAGATGGTTGATTGTCCTTGTTACAAGACATTTGAGTTGTTGCTTGTAAATGTGTACATTAAAATAATATAATGAAGCAGGTTACTTTCTTCGCATCAGTTTTTAATGAATGTCAAATCCTCAATTGCACAACAATCTTGTTCACGAGTTTATAAAATCATTTACAATATGAATTTACAGTCCAGCACCTTATGCTCATTCCCATCTTGCTACTCCATAACAGACAAACTGATTCCAGTTACTTATTGATTATTCACATACAAACATATGCATATACTATTGTTATACTATGTTTCATAACCAGAGACATACAATAAATTAATATTTCAATAAATTAAAGCATTTTTATCAATTTTATCGTTTTGAATGATTGTGGAAAACAAGAGGTACAATTGTAATACTAAATTGTAACATTCATAACTTTAACTTATTGTGTATTGTGTTGTTCTATATTTCGTGCAGAAAAAAAGAGGTATGTTGAGCAGTACCACTACACAAGAGACAGCATAGTTAATTAGATCAAGCAATACAAAAAGTTGAGGTTACAAAATTCGTGGGTGCTTATTGTGGTGTCACCGCCAGACACCACACTTACTAGCTTACTAGGTGGTAGCCTTTAAATCGGCCGCGGTCCGGTAGTATACGTCGGACCCGCGTGTCGCCACTGTCAGTGATTGCAGACCGAGCGCCGCCACACGGCAGGTCTAGAGAGACGTCCTAGCACTCGCCCCAGTTGTACAGCAGACTTTGCCACAGATGGATCAATGACAAATACGCTCTCATTTGCCGAGACGATAGTTAGCATAGCCTTCAGCTACGTCATTTGCTACGACCTAGCAAGGCGCCATTACCAGTTTATATTGAGATTGTAATTATGTATCATCAAGAGCGATGTTCTCCAATTATGGATTAAAGTTAAGTATTCAAGCAACTCCGTACTTTATTTATTAGACTCAACTCCTTTAACTGTTCCAGACCTCACGCCAGTCTGAGTGAGCTTAAACGCGTGCATTTCGGCCTCCTCTAGCAACACGGTGTTGGCTCTTCTGCCAACACATCATATGGCGACGAGTGTAAAAACGGTCTTCTTCTTTATACTTGCTTAAATTACTTGTGTCATGGCTTCGCTGCAATCTCCAGATGTACTGTCCGACTTTTATCGCCTTTTTTTGCTTTCTTGTGTAGGAGTGTCCACCTACCGTGTGATAGTGAAATTGTTTCCCCGACGCGACGTAGCAACTCTGTCCTACGAAGAAATTTTGTCTGCATTAGATGCATATTTCAAAGAATCAGTCAATGTAGTAGCAAAACGGTATACGTTCTTTCGTACAAAACGCACGGCAGGTCAGACTAATAGGGAGTGGGTTGCAACTTTGCAAGGCCTTACTAGGGATTGTGCTTTTGCGTGTGAATGTGGACTCCCTTATTCAGATACTATGGTACGTGATGCAATTGCACAGAACGTTTCTGATGTTCGTATAAGGGAACAGATTTTGAAACTAGTCAATCCCTCCCTTCAACAAGCGATGGACATCTTGGATCGGCAGGACATACTTGACTTTGCTCAGGAATCATTTGAAACTTCGCCAGCTGTGTGTCACGTTAACCGGCCCGCCGGGCGAGCTGCACGGAACAGTAAACAGCACTCGTGCCCGTCCGCGGAGCTGCCGCCAAGCTCTCCAAAACGTGTGCCGCGCCAGCAAGCAAATGCAGTGCTAAAGTGATGCCCACGGTGTGCTACTAGACATTCGTGTGAGAATTGCCCGTCACGCCAAGCTCTTTGCTTTTTCTGTAATAAAAAAAGGACATGTTCAAAGTGTTTGCCAGAAAAAGCTCAGATCGGACACTCGCAACCATTCCAGGCCCTTTGCTTCGCGCCGGAATCGAACCAAGAATACTCAGGCTCGTGAACCTTCGCCCATTGACATTCATGTAGTTCATTGCACTCCGCCCAGTGCCGCTCTTTCTAACAGTGACTGTGTTCGTCCCACAAATAGTGTGCGTCGACGTCGATGGAAATCCCGTCAAGTCGCAAGTGATTCTGTACCAGTGTCAGTTCACGTTGCACAAGACAGTCACTCTTGTCGTCAGCAGGACAATAAACTTTTTGTAGATTTGGACATTCACGGCAAAGTGGTACCATTCCAGCTCGATACCGGAGCTGCAGTTTCATTGATCAATAAAGACACGTACAAACAACTGGGCACACCTCCGTTGCGTGCTGCAAATGTTAAGTTAACTAACTATTCCGGTCAGGATATCCCTGTGTTAGGATAGTGCAGCCTTCTTGCAACATACAAGGTACAAACAAAACTTGTGTCTTTTTACGTCGTTCGTTCTTCTTCTGCAGTGAACTTGTTTGGTTTAGATTTATTTAAGTTGTTTAACTTGTCTATAGTCAGTCAGGTCCTATCAGTGAACCAGACTGTGCCTTCAGCCAGTGTTTCTCGTCTATGTGACGAATTTGCCGACATTTTTGCACCGGGCCATGGTTGCGCTCAGAACTATGAAGCACATTTGGAACTGAAAGTAAACGCGCAACCGAAATTTTTCAGAGCGCGCAATGTTCCCCACGCATTGCGTGATGAGGTCGCAAGAACATTACACGATTTGGAATCACAAGGTGTAATTGAACGTGTGCAGGCTTCTCTCTGGGCATCAACCTTAGTAATTTTGCCAAAACCTTCAGGAAAATTGAGACTTTGTGTGGACTTCAAGGCAACAGTGAATCCACAACTAGTGATTGCAACTTTTCCTTTACCCCGCCCGGACGATCTTTTTGACAAACTGTGCCCGGGTAAATATTTTTCTAAGTTGGACCTAGCAGATGCGTACTTGCAAATACCAGTGGACGAAGAATCCCAGCGTGTTTTGGTGGTTAACACGCATCTTGGTTTGTACCAATTCAAAAGACTGCCATTCGGGTGTGCATCTGCCCCTGCATTGTTTCAGCAATATCTGCAAACTGTTTGTGCCTCGGTCCCTACTGCAGCAAACTATCTGGACAATATTGTGATCCCCGGAAAGACGGAAGAAGAACATTTAGCCAATCTCAGAACATTATTTCAGGTCTTGCGACAAAATGGTCTTCGCTTGCGGAAGGACAAATGTGTGTTTTTTGCTCGTGACTTACCCTATCTGGGACATGTAATTAATGCCCAAGGCATACATCCCAGTCCAGAGCACCTCCGTGCCATACCGGACTTGCCTTCGCCACAGAATTTGAAGCAGCTACAGAGTGTGCTGGGAAAAATAAATTACTACCATAAATATGTGCGCCACGCCTCTTCCATTTCAGCTCCGCTTCATCGCTTACACCGTAAAGGTGTTCCGTTCGTCTGGACGACGGAATGCGAACGCGCCTTTCGCCAGTTGAAATCGGCATTACTTGCCTTACGCCATTCGATCCCCAGAAACCCCTTTTGTTGATGGTAGATGCATCGGATTTCGGGATCGGTGCTGTGCTTGCGCACAAAGATAGCTCGCATGATCACTCTATTGCCTTTGCGTCCAAATTGCTCTCGTCTGCGCAAAGAAATTATTCACAGATAGAGAAAGAAGCTTTGGCTCTCGTATTTGGTGTTACTAAGTTTCATGATTTCTTGTATGGTCGTCACTTTACCATCATCACCGACCACAAACCCTTGACGTCGCTTTTTCATCCGAACAAGCCTGTACCTCCACGTACAGCGCAGAAATTCATTCGCTGGTCTATTTTCCTCTCGCAGTACCGCTACGATATCTTGTATCGGTCTACTGCTAAGCACGGAAACGCCGATGCGTTGTCCCATTTGCCTGTTGCTGAGGATAGAGCATTCGATTCTTCCGAACTTGCTTGCATGTTCATTGATGCGGAAACCGATGACGTGATCGAATCGTTTCCGATTGATTTTCATCGTTTGGCTAAAGCCACAGCTGCTGACCCTGTCCTTGCTACCGTTTTGCATTTTGTTGCTAGTCAATGGCCCTTGTCACAGTCACGGATCGAGGATCCGTTGGTGTGCCGATTTTTTGCTCACAAGGAGAGACTTTTTGTTCGACGTGGTGTTTTGCTGTTGCGTTCTGATAATGATCAGTCCCGGGTCGTGGTCCCACGTTCGTTACAGTCCTCTGTCTTACAGCTTCTCCACCAAGGACATTGGGGTATAGTGCGAACGAAACAACTTGCTCGTCAGCACTGTACTTGGTTCGGAATCGATGCTGCGATTACGAATATGTGCTCTTCTTGCATGGCGTGTGCCGAACAACAATCCACACCATCGCGGAAATTCTTTGCATGGCCGAAAGCCACTTCCCCTTGGCAACGCTTACACATCGATTTTGCTGGTCCATTCTGGAATGCTCGATGGTTGGTTGTTGTCGATTCGTTCAGTAATTTCCCTTTTGTTGTCCGGATGTCTTCCACGACGTCTTCTGCCACCATCCAAGCGTTATCCGCTATCTTTTGCATTGAAGGTCTTCCACAGACTCTTGTTTCCGACAATGGCCCACAATTCATGCCCGCGGAATTTCAGTCATTCTGCAAGTCCAATGGTATTCAACATCTGACATCCCCGCCGTTTTCGCCTCAGTCAAACGGTGCCGCTGAACGATTGGTCCGGACTTTCAAGTCACAGATGTTGAAGTTGAAAGAGTCGCATTCTCGGGAGGACACGTTATTGCTCTTCTTGTCCTCATATCGCACTTAGCCCCGAGATGGTCGCTCGCCGGCTGAGTTGCTCCACAGTCGTCCTCATCAAACCTTGATGTCTTTGCTACATCCGCCGTAGCAGGTTCCTGTGCAGCGGCAGACGCCTGCTTTTGCTCCAGTGACGTTGTATATTATCGCAACTATCGAGGTTCACGACGTTGGCTCGCAGGGCGCATTCTTCGCTGCCTCGGCCGCGCTATGTATCTGGTTTTGGGGGCCTCTGGTGAGGTGCGTCGGCATCTCAATCAGCTGCGCCTCTGTCGTCGCCTGGGTTCTGCCGCTCCCCGTCTGCTTTCAGCGACGGTGCCGTCCGGTCAGCGCCCTGGGGACCCATCTACTGGCTCGCCTCATCCCCAGGTGTTACCAACGCTGCCTTCCATTTTGCCCCATGGCGACGTGCTGCCGCCGCCGCCTGTTCTCCCGGCGGCGACGCCCGCAGTGGACGCTTCGCTGCAGCCGCCAAGCGCCTCCCTGGGTTACGCGCCGCTGATCGCTTCCCGTGGCCAGCTGTCCTCCGATATGGAACTCTTGCCCGCTCCGGACCAGGTGTCGTCTTCGCCCGTCGGCTGCCCCGCCCCGATGGAGGTCGAATCTTCGGCCCCTCTGTCTCTCTACGGGCGCATACACCGCATGTTGGCGTGCACCCTGGACTAGGTTTTCAGGCGTTTCCTAGCTCCCCTCGGACCGAATGGCAAGGTGCGGGTGGCACAGCCTCGCCTGTCCCCACCTCGTCGCATACGTCAACATGGGGTCCTCCCCACGGCGGGCGGAAGCCTTATAACACAACCGTTCGCCGATTTGCGGGGGAGGAATGTGGTGTCACCGCCAGACACCACACTTGCTAGGTGGTAGCCTTTAAATCGGCCGCGGTCCAGTAGTATATGTCGGACCCGTGTGTCGCCACTGTCAGTGATTGCAGACCGAGCGCCGCCACATGGCAGGTCTAGAGAGACGTCCTAGCACTCGCCCCAGTTGTACAGCAGACTTTGCCAGAGATGGATCAATGACAAATACGCTCTCATTTGCTGAGACGATAGTTAGCATAGCCTTCAGCTACGCCATTTGCTACGACCTAGCAAGGCGCCATTACCAGTTTATATTGAGATTGTAATTATGTATCATCAAGAGCGATGTTCTCCAATTATGGATTAAAGTTAAGTATTCAAGCAACTCCGTATTTTATTTATTAGACTCAACTCCTTTAACTGTTCCAGACCTCACGCCAGTCTGCGTGAGCTTAAACGCGTGCATTTCGGCCTCCTCTAGCAACACGGTGTTGGCTCTTCTGCCAACACATCACTTATATAGACAGCAAATGTAATTGGTTGACACACATTCTTCATCTTTACAAAACACGTAGCTCAGCAATATTTGCACAACGGGTTATTGCTTCAGTGGCTGACGTAGATACCATTAAGGCTTCTTACTTCAGCTATTTTCATTCATTAATGTCATATGCTATTATATTCTGGGGGAGCCAACCTCTCGCAAATAAAATTTTCACTGTACAGAAAAAAGCCATCAGAATAATGAGTGGTGTCCATCACAGACACTCTTGTAGATGCTTGTTTCGAAAGATGGAGATCCTTACAACCGCCTCACAGTGACCTTTGTCTATAATAACCCTTCTATCTACAAAGATAACAGTCAACTTCTTGACTATAACACAAGGACCAAAACAGTCTGCACATTGAATTGAAAAGTCTCACTATGGTTCAAAAAGGAGCTTACTACTCCAGTATTAAACTGTTTAATGCTCTCCCACCACACATCTAATGCCTTAACAATAGATTGCCAGCATTCAAACAAACTCTCAAGGAGTACCTGATAGAGAAATCTTTTTATATAATTGATGAATATGTGAAAGAAAATGTATATAATCACTAAATTTGCAAGTTTTGTATAAATAGTGTAATTAATTTTGTTTTGAATAGGCATTTGAAAATTGTTGATTGGTATTTCTGTATTTCCCTTGGAATAGTGAACTTATCTTGATTCCTGTATATATTACTCATCCTTAACATGTGAAACAAAAACTTTCTGCTAGTTGAATGTGCTGTTGTTTAGTTGGTACCTTATTTACATTGTATCTTTTTGTTGCATTTTTTGTAAGATATATTTCAGGTGTGTACAATCAGACACATGCCATATGATATATATATATTACTTATCCTTAATATGTGAAAAACAATTTTCTGTTTATTGATTGTGCTGTTGTCAATTGATTTTATTTACATTGTGTCTTTATTATATGTATTTATACAAGTTATGCTTGAACTATGTACAATTTGACACGTTCCATATCCTTGTTATTCATTCGCTTCCAGGATCTATGGAACAAGAAATAAATAAATAAAATAAAGAACTATAGCAGTGAAATGTTTTTCTGCTACCATGAAAGTTTGGGCTGAATTAAGAGTAGCCTTCAGTTACTGCATTCACAACAGGAGGATTTCAGGAAAGAAATAAGTCTGAAAATGGAAGGGAAAGGATCCAGGAAGAAAAGAAATTACTCCTTCAAAGGGTGAATGAAGTCTGAGAGCAACAAAAATTAAACACAAAGAAGCAAAAAGGGTTTTCTGAATAAATAAATAAATAAAGGCCTGTAGTAACCTCAGACCTTTTGCAAATGATGTAGTTATCAATAACAAAGATATTGTCGGAACTTTATAGGATTCCAAGTGGTACAACAATTGGCAATTTCCTTTAAGTGCACTTAACAAAGGGAAAAGAAACATAGTATCCTTAGATTAAAATATCAGTGAATCACAAATGGAATCGGTCAACTCATACAGATGCCTGAATCTAACAATTTGGATAGATTTGAAATGGAATTATCACACAAGATTAACCGCTGTAGTAATACTTATTGTAACTGGTAGATCTGGTAACAACTTTAGCTCCTATGCCATTATTTGTTTGATCAGTTTGTAATATGGGATACCAGATTGGATATAATGAATTGTGTGATACCTCATTCTCGTAACTAGATAGATATCAGATTTTACATACTGTTGAAACATAGATAATGTGATTTTTTTCCTAGCTAAGTTGCACAGTATCAAATAGTGAACAGTTGTAAAAGTTTGTAGTATTTCTAGTTGGGATGGTCAAGTTTGAAATTATGTAAACAAACACCTATATTTATGTTTTCTTTTATTTCAAATTGTACTATCAGAAGCTAGTTGTACAAGTTATACTTGAGAACAGTAATCTTTATAAATGTTAGTAACAAAAATTCTCCCTGTAGTTAGCTAGATAATCAACCATACATTTTATGAATCTACATCATTAGCAGCAACAGGCAAGATTTGCTTTGTTGATGCTGTACATTTTAGCCAGTTTAGAAGCGTGCTCAGAAAAAGCTAAGTGAAAAATCTGTGCAATAAGCATGTTTATCTAAGTATAAAAACAGACTTCAGAATTTTCCTTTGTGTAAGACCACACATACAAGATTTGTGAGCCGATTTCAAGTTCTAGATTCACATATTTCACTGTTCGTGATGGTTGTATCAGTACCCATTTGTATTGTGATAAATTGTGAAATTTCGAACATTTGCAAGTGCCATGATAAACTCGTACTGTTATCGTCAGCTGTATGCTTAAACATAGTTGTGCTCTTTTGCAGCTTTTGAGAACATTAGACTTATCCTCTTTCAAAACAATCTTGCTATAATTTTATTGAATAATTATGTGATAAATAGGTTATTTTTAAGAATTTTTTAATGCTGTATTTTCTCAGCTTTCCGGGATGAGTGTTTTGGATATGTAACTTTCTCCATAGCAAATCAGTGTTTGTGGTTCACAGTTACTGCCAAAGAATGCATCACAATAGAGTTTCATCATATACCAACAAAAATAAATGTGTGTTTTTGAGACTTTTCAGACAGTACCATCGTCCTTTGCATAATCTACAAGCAATCTGAATTAATTCGACATTTGTGATTTAGTTACTGTAGTAGATATTCTAACTACATATTGTGTTACATCTAGTTTTTCCTTAAAGAGGAGTAACCCTACACATTATCTACATTTATCATAATTAACTCTGATTCTGAGTTTGATAACAATTACAAGTAACCTCAAAATGTTTTATGGAACTAATAACTTTTGCCACAGGTTTTTGTGTTGCCTTTATAGAAATCTCATTTTGTATATTTGCTTCAAAACTTATAGAGAATTAGCAACTTTTTAGCTCAACAGATTAAAAGATGATCAGTAGGCTTAATTTAAAGTTATTTGTTCACTGCCCTGTAACACATTGCACCAGCCAAAACGCAGCCCCATTGTGAATGTTGCTCTCAAACACAGGATGAGTTGATTGACATTCATAATTATCTGGAAATCAACCTGACTACAGTCAAATGATTGATAGCTGTTGTGAATTGGTGTGTTTGAAGAGCTCCTGAGAGGCATGTACCTTGGATACCGGTACCAGCAGTACCTCAAGTACTATCCTCGCCTATGGATCATGTCTCCTCTGCAGAAAGTACAGGATCTGTCACTTGACTGCGAGGGGCATATCAATGATAGATCTAGGAGTCCTGTACAGGGTGGACAGGGACCGGGTAGGACTGAGAGTGTTATACAACAAGTTTGAGGTGCTGTCTTCCACTGAAACTGAAAGTATGCAACTGGGACTGACTCATTTCACCTGTTTTGGGGGAACTTATTTTGTCTGGTGTCAAGAGGAGGCAAACGCAGAAGAGTAAGGCTCTATTAATCGTTCGCAGTTCGAAAGTATGGTGAATGATGGTATCCCTTAGGGAAATGCCAGCAAGGGACAGTAAAGGACACCAGGTGCACTCAGTGTTTATTCCTGAGGATCTCATTCAACATGTTGAAGATGCTATTCCAGCACAGCCATTGAGGAAACAGGTTGCAACCAACTGCAGATTGTGGCGCATGTTTGAACGAATGATGCCTGTCGTCTGGACTCTGAGGTTGTACTTGGTTCATTCCAGTGACCAGCAGAGAAGGTCAACAAGACCACCCTTGTGCCTTCAATTTCTATGAGACTCACAATTTGCAACATTGTCCTCAGAACTGATTGTGGCCCTTTGCTTCTGAATCGAGAGGAGGTATTGTGCCAGAGGCTTTGAAGGTTCTGTGACAAGCTAGGCTGTGACTGCATGGTCTTGCGCCATAGGGTTGAGAAATGTAGGATCCCTCTAAATGGGTCAAGTGTGTGCTACACACGTCAGAGGCTGCTACTCAGGTAGCTGACTGTATGTGGCATGCACACAAGTTTTTTTTAAGATTAGACAACTCTCTATCCAATAAAGATAATGATAACTGTGGGAAACCCAGAAGTATCAGTGTAGGATTGAAAGAAATGCCTCCCACAGGTGAGAGTATTAAAATCTTAATTGTTTACCTCTGAAGCATTCACAACAAAGTGCCAGAATTTGCCTGAAAAGCATTGAAGCTGGTTGATATCTAAAATTGATAGCAGTGAGATTTTTGGAGAAAAACTGAGTATATATTGAAAGGATAGGCAAATGGGAAATGGAGGTGATGTATTTGTCGCAGTAGACAAGAAACTCAAATCCACCAAGATAGAAATTGAAGCTGCATGTGAGACTTTTTGGGCAAGACTCAGTATCAGGGGTTGGTATAAAATGGTAAATGTATCCTCGTATCGTCCACCAGACTCATCTCCTGATGAAACCAAAAACTTTAGAGAAAACCTCAGTTCACTTGTACATAAGTTCCCCAATCATACTGTAATCATTAGTGGAGACTTTAATCATCCTTTAATTAGGAAAATTACAGTTTTGTTAGTGCTGGATGTGATAAGACATCCTGTTAAATGTTATTAAATGCCTTCCCTGAAAATTACCTAGAGCAGGTAGTTAAGAAACACATTCATGATGTAAATATATTGGATCTGAAGGCAAAAATGGACCTGACCTCTTTGAGGATGTTCCACACTGAAACTGGTATCAGTGACCATGATGTGGTTGTGGCAACAATGTTTACCAAAGTGCAAAGAAAAACAAAACCGAAACGCTGGTCATGGGAGCATACACGGGATGAAGCAGAGAGCTTAGGGCAGCTAGGTGCAGCCGGGAGGTTAGACGCAGGGCAGGGGGGAGGGGAGCGTGGTAGCAGAAACGGAGAGAAGAAAAACAAACTGAGGGTGTGTTGGTGGAATAGAGGGCTGTGTAGTTCTGGAATGGGAATAGGGAATGACCTAGATGGCTAAGGACAATGACTAATGAAGGTTGACGCCAAGAGTGTTACAGGAACATAGAATTTATTGCAGGCAGAGTTCTCACCTGCACAGTTCAGAAAAGCTAGTGTTGGTGGTAAGGATCCAGATGGCACAGGCTGTGAGAAGCAGTCACTGAAATGAAGAACACCGTGTTGAGTGTCGTGCTCAACAATTGGGTGGTCCAACTGCTTCTTGGCAACAGTTTGACACTGGCCATTCATGAGGACAGATAGCTTGTTTGTTGTCATGCCCACATAGAATGTAACCAGTGGTTGCAGCGTAGCTTGTAGATCAGATGACTGGTTTCACAGGTAGCCCTGCCTTCAATGGGATGATACTTGTGACCGAACTGGAGTACACAGTGGTGGGAGGATATGTGGGACAGGTCTTGCATCTAGGTCTGTTATAGGTATATGAGCCATGAGGCAAGGAGATGAGAGCAGGGGTTGTGTAGATTCGGTGGGTGGCAGAATATCACTGTGTGAGGGGGCAGGATAGTCGGTAGGATGTTCTTCATTTCTGGGTACAACAAGACGTAGGGAAAACCCTGGTTGAGACTGTCATTTAGTTGCTCCAGTCCTGGGTGGTACTGAGTCATGAGAGGTATGCTCCTCTGGGGGAAGATGTTGGAACTTTGGGAGGCAGTGGGTGACTGGTGAGATAGGCATAGGAGATCTATTTTTGTACAAGGTTGGGAGGTTAATTACGGTCTGTGAAGGCCCTAGATATATTTTGAGAAGGACCGCTCGTCATTACAGATGCAACGCACATGTAGGGAAGGGAGTTCTTGGTACGGAATGGGTGGCAGCTGTCCAAGTGGAGGCATTGCTGGTGGATGGTAGGTTTGATATGGACAGAGGTATGGATGTAACCATCTTTGAGATGGAGGTCAACATCGAGGAAGGTATCTTGTTGGGTTGAACAGGACCAGGTGAATTGAATGGGGAAGAAGGTGTTGAGGTTCTGAAGGAATGTGGATAGGGTGTCCTCACCCTATATCCAGATCATGAAGATGTCACTGGTGAAACTGAACAAGGTGACATTTTTGGGTTTCTGGGTGTTTAGGAGGGATTCCTTTAGACTGCCTCTGATTACATTGGCGTAGGATGGTGTTGTGCAGGTGCCCGTAGCCATACCCCAGATTTGTTTGTGGGCAATGCCTTTAAAGGAGAAGTGACTGTGAGTGAGGATATAGTTGGTCATGATGACTAGGAAGGAGGTTGTTGGTTTGGAATCCATTGGGTGTTGGGAAAGGTAGTGCTCATTAGTGGTAAGGCCAGGAGAATTGGGGATGTAGTGTTAAGGGAGGTGGCATCAACAGTGAGAGTAGAGCACCATGTGGAAGTCAGTGGAAGAAATGGTTGATTCTTTTATGTAGGAGGGTAGGTTGCGGGCAGTAGGCTGAAGGCATATTTTTATGAGAGCAGAGATTGTCCCACTAGGGGCACAGTAACTGGCCACAAGGGAGCATCCTGGCTGGTTGGGTTTATGGATTTTAGGAAGCAGGTAGGAGTGTGGGAAGTGGTAGTGATGAGGAGAGAGATGGATTCCAGGGAAAGGTTTTGGGACAGGCCTAAGAATTTGAGAAGAGACTGGAGCTCATGCTGGATTTCTGGAATGGGGTCAGTGTGGCAGGGTGGATGAATGTGACAGCTGGCAGAGTCCTTCTGCCAGGTAATCCTTGCAGTTCAAAACAACAGTGGTGAAGTGTGTTAGATTTTTGCATGTTGAGGGATTTGGGCAATAATGGTGAGGCAAGGTTCGAGGTTAAGGAATTATGGAAAGTATGGAAAGTTAACAGGGGCTTTTTGGGGGCTGTGGGGACAGATCACAGTTGGATGGAGGAGTGAACTGAGTCAGGCAGGGTTCAACATTGGTCTTTGGTTGAGTCTGATTGGTAGGGTTGGTGGCAAAAAAGTGTTTCCAATGTAGGGACTGGGAGAAGGAGAGAAGGTCTTAAACAAGTCCTGCATGATTAATTTGAGAGAGGGGCAAAAGGTGAGGCCTTTGGAAAGGACTGATACTTCTGTAGGGGTAAGGCTTTTGGAGGAAGTGTTCATGACTGTGTTTTGGGTCTGTTTAGGTTCTGGTTTCTGTACAGTGGTGGGAGTTTTTGAGGGTGGGGTAAATGTGGCAGGTCTAAGAGACTGTTGGTCAGCTATGAGGGGATGTGGAGGAGGTTTGAAGGTCATTGTAGAAATGGTGGATAGTGGTAGTCCAACACAGGAGTAATAAGTGAACAAGGTAGAGAGTTTTTGAGGTGGTATTGTGCTTGTTGCTCTATTTTCTGGAAGGCAAGAGTTTCAGTGTGTGATATGGGAACCAGGAATTTGGGATTGCATAGGAGGAGAATTTTGCAGATGGAGAGAAGGTATTGCAAGGAGATTTGGGCCTGATTGATATGGTTTTGCAGGACAATGTTGGTGAGGGTTAAGGATTGGTGCAATCTGAACAGAGAGAGGTCATTGTGGAAGGAAGAGTGGCAGCCGGAGATGAGTAATTTGATGGGAAGGCCATTTGGGCGTATACCATGAGCTAAGCAACAATGCAGCAACGGTATGTGGGGCTTGGTTCTGGCTAGGGATAAGGAAACATTTGTGTTCTGATGCAGATGGAAGGAGTAAGGAAAACCGAAACCTGAAAGTAGAGGTTGCACAGATTAAATAACATTTAGAAGCTAAGGTGGTAACTTAGAAATGTGACACAAACAAATTGCTGTAATAAGTAACAAAGTGGATGTAGAAAAAGTTGTTGATTGTAACATAGTGCTTGGAAAAGTAATTTATTAGGTCTAAGTAGAAAATTCGTAGAATCACAAGAAGACAATGCAGCCAGAACTTTTATTAGTAGTTGTGGAGGGATACACCATTTCAGCGATAACATTTCATTTGATGTGAGTAATGGATTTAAAATAATATTTGCAAAAAAAAGTTCTCAGATTAGGAGGCATTTTCATGGACCAATCAGAATACTAGTTCAGTGTTGTCATATAGTGATTTTGAAAAAGTTTCATGGATGAATTTTGGTAAGAATCAGAACAGCTAACAATCAAGAGTGAATTTTTGAATTGACCAGTATACAGGGAGGGAAGTGGGAGTATGAAAGAATTTTGTGAAAAACAGTTACGGAGGCTGATGCATTCAGGCAAGCCTTTTCACGAGTCAAATCAAACACGTGCTCTAAAGAGAAGACTACCTGGAAAACTGCAGTGGGGGCTGGTTTATGGACTGGATGATTCAGTTGATTGGTTTTTCAAGTATACTGATAAGTTAGACAGATTATTTAAAAGGAATGAAAGGCCAAATTTTAATCAGAGCAGTTTTATAGGTCACAGTAAATTAAAGAGGGGCAAGTCATGGGAGAAGAATGGTGGAAACTACAAGTATGAATATCAAGGAAGTGGAAATAGAAGGGACTGTAACTGGAATGACATTAACAGGCATGAGAATAGAGATTCTGAAAACATAGGTAGCCCATGGGACGGGAATAACAGATAACAGGGTAATCAAAGAGCAGATAACAGAAGAAATAAATAGGGAAACTGAGAGCTGTCCCATTAGGATCCTGTCATTTTGAGGAAAGTAATTGGTATCAAAATCAGGCTGATAACTGTAGGAGGAGGTTAGTAAACAAAGTATTTGGAAATCACATGAGAAAAATAGGATTCATTTTGACAAGAAATTTTGTGAGGCTGTGAATGATGGGGTAAATAATGCAAAAAATAGTAACCAAACATGTATTGAAGGGGTAGACTTACATGATGAAACTCTCAAAAAGTTTTATAATCAATCAGAAGATATAGTTGTCAAAGCAAAGGTCATGCCAGACAACAATGATGATTTGGGCTGTGCAGACCAATGTACAGTAGTGAGTATAGTGAAGAGGACAGGGTAGAGCTGATAAGCATGCAAAGAAGGAGGAAGAAGTGTTGACATTAAGTAGTAATGATGTAGATAATGGTAGTAGTGTAAGTAATGATGATTATTGTTTTTTAAATCTTTTTATTGGTAGACTACAACACACGATGTGTACAATCATGAAACTGCCTGGAGCCGATTCAAGATCAGCAGCATAAAAACATTCAAACCTTGAGGCTGCACAAGAAGTAACATTTCACAGCACTCTACAGACTGAAGCTTGGAGGCTCATATTGGCCTAGATGCAGACAGTGTAGCCATAATTGATGTTGGTTTTGCTAGTTTTGCGTCAGCTGGAGCAGCCAGTGTTGTAGACTCATGCTGGAGTCTGACAGTGAAGCCCCTTGTGTTGATTCTTGCAACTTGTGCAAGTGAGCCTTAGCCACTGTGGTATGCCGGTGTGGCCAGTGCAGCGTACAGATCTGGAGTGAGGCAGATGGCAAAAAGGTAATGGTCACTGTGAACTTACCACACTCCTCCCCTCCTAGGTGAGAGATGACCCTAATGCGCCCATCCCCATGTCGAGCTGACCATCTCTTACGCAGCCCTCCTTGATGACTCCACCTCCAGGAGCCCCAGTCTTTGTGCATGCTTGCGTCTGCTTCTGTGTCAAAGTGTCTGCGATGAGGATACATTCCTTCATCAAGGAAGGATAAGAAGTGGCAAAAACAGGGGTTTCTTTACCTTGCATTCCCCCTTGTTTTGGCATAATGGAGCCATTTCAATGCTTAGTTCCTGAATTTTACTCTTTTCAGCAAATACTGAGCAATCTCAGCTCCAGACTGGATAGCTCTTAGAGCAGTTTATGCATATTAATACAGATGGGCAGTCAGTGCCAGATTCTAGGGCTGCCTTGCCGCATTTCCTGCAAGCTGCTTCACCTCCGCAATTCAAGAGTAGTGTGGCAAAATCTCTGGCATTTGTAACATCTCATAAGGCTAGGTATGTATGGTCTAATCCTAAGTCGGAGGAACTCTGCCATGATGTACTCAGACATTCTGATTATTAATGAGTCCATTGCACATCTATTACTGGAATGTCTGCTCCATAACCATCCACAGGCAACAAGGCCATATGCGATCAATGCGAAGGAGAGCCAGAAGTTATTACAGGTGGAGGGCATTAAGCTCCAAAGCCAGGACTGGAGGAGGGGATCCCCCTGGCTACTGCAGAGGCCCAGATGAATTTTTATGGAATGGGTACAGTGAAAATTATATCCCAGATAACATTTTTAAAGTTAAATTTTATAAAATTTTAAATCGCTGCCCGGATTTTGTTAGTTTTTATATGGACGAATCTAAGCAGAGGATGTGTTCCCTGACTTTGTCCTTAGGATGTTAATTTTATATTTATTTATTTAACCTGATCTGATTAGTGTCATCAGGTTTTTTCGTACATTGGACCAGGATTTCACACATACAGTAATTTGTTTAGCTCACAGTTACCTATTGAAGTAACAGTTTTAATATGAAAACTAATATTAAAATATTTTTGAGTGTCTGAAGTGGTAGTGTCAGGAAATCATACTGACCTTGAACTAATAAAGTTAATACTTAGTATACTTGTACTACTGCAGCTGTTGTCACTAATAGTGATAATAGTAATAATAACAATAATGATAATGGCAAATATATGAATATTTTATAGGTGTATAAAATAGGCAGTGTCTGATATAGTGAGTTCTGGTGAAAAAAATTTAAGGTGATAGCATCAGATAAGAATACTGGGAAATGAGGAAGATCAGTTTTAAAAAAAAAGGATGCAGAAGGGTAACAAGTGTGTGCGGGGACAATGGTAATCCTTCTTGTTACTTTAGCAGATGTGGCATTAATTGGTTTAACAATAAGAATTTTGGCAATGGCTTATTCAAAACTTGCTTTTGTCCATTTGTTAGCTCACATATTACTTAAGCCATTATTTATATTTGCAGATTGAATCCTTCACAGTTTAAAGGATTTACAATAATTCATTTTACAGGTTCTATTTTTAACTTTATACTTTTCACACTTGCTTGTTTTAATGTTTCTAGGCTATCTTTATGTGGTATACATTTCTCAACTGATTTTAATTCAGATGCTTTAATTCTTGAGATAGTTTACTTTGTTTAATTTGATTTAATTTTTTACAATTTTTTATATTTTGTTTTTAATGGTTTAACAGCTTCTTATTCTTTTTGTTTACTTTATTATTCGATATGTGTTGATAATAATTTTTGTTCAGTTTTTGTTTTGTTGATGAGATTTAGTATATTTATTTTGGTAGAATTGCCTTATTATTTTCTGCTATTTTTGGTGGTGGAAAGTACTTGATTAATTTTTCCTATTCCTCATACAGTTCATTTACATTATTACTTAAAGTTTTTGACAATTAGTGAGAGTACTTTTGGGTCTTATTTGGGTTATATTTTATCTGATTTTGATTTTTCTCATAATTTGTTTTCTTTAAATACTTTGTCTTTCATAAGGTTTACTAGTTTTAAATGGTTTATACCTTTTATTTCAACTAATTTTATCAGACAGACCTTTAAAAATGTCAAAGTCTTTCAATTATGGTTGAGGTGAATTATTAGTGGTCAGGGTTTATATAGGTTGCTTATCTATATAGTTGATTAAATTCAGAGATGAAATTAGATTAAATCCAGTGATGAAATTATTCAAACTTTAAGATGTACCTTTCAACTTTTATTATTTGAGTATTTTTAGGTATATTTATTTATCCCATAATACCTAAATAGGGTAAAATTAGAGCTGGCCGGGGTGGCTGAGCAGTTCTAGCGCTACAGTCTGGAACCGCGCAACCGCTATGGTCGCAGGTTCGAATCCTGCCTTGGGCATGGATGTGTGTGATGTCCTTAGGTTAGTTAGGTTTAAGCAGTTCTAAGTTCTAGGGGACTGATGACCTCAGAAGTTAAGTCCCATAGTGCTCAGAGTCATTTGAACCATTTTGATAAAATTAGAACAGGATGGAGAAGATATTAAGGAAATATTTCTATTTTTAGTCTTCCACTAAACAAGGCTCAGAAGAATGATACAAATACTAAAACTTGAGATGCAATGAATAGAATTATCCCTCATTATAATACAATTAAAACAACTCCTGTGCGTAATCCTTGATATGTATACTCTTGAACTACATCTCGTCTTCACTGAATTGATATGTGATATGTGATTTATTCATCTCATTACATACAATTTTCAAATCATTTGATTTGATGTACAGGAGAAATGTCAAGGTTTACAAAAGAAACTTTCTCTCTTTTTTAACAGACATAGCCTACAAAAGTTTACATTATATTTTACATTTCTAAGTTACAGCTACACAAGTACATAAAATAATACATGTAATACAATCGCTGTGTTCAGACTGTGAAGCTGTCCTCATAGAATTATTCGGCAGAATAATAACACTTTTCCACCAGAAGAGTAAAGAGCAGGCTTTTCAGTGAACCAAGCTCCATCTTAAATATATTACTGCCTTTTATTTTACTGAAAATTTTTAACCCCGTGTACTCTGGTGTTTGGGCATAAAGTTTTAAATGTTGTGTTGGAACTTTGAAATTATCTCTGTGGCGAGTGCTGTAGTTGTGGTCAAAATGGAAAGTGTCTATTGTATGTTGATTTTTATATAAGAACACCACCTCCTCATATATGTAAAGTGACGAGATCGATAGTTTTTTTTTAATTTTTTAACAGTGGTCGCACATGTTTCTAATTACTTTCTTTTGTAATACTAGGAGCCTAGTGACATTTGCTGAAATTCCCCAGAAGATTATGCTGTCTCTTAATAAATTCTAGAATTTAACTTTTGAGTCACTGGGTAAATTTTTCTACAGGATGAGAAGAGGCTATAGAATCTGACATTTTGTTTTTATGTAGATTTTAGTTAGTCTTTCTATATTTAATGTCAATGTTTTGTGGGGATGACATGAAAAATAAGTAAACTATTGATTGTTAAATAATTACTTTACATTTTTCATAATTCATGAATTTTGATAATAAGATTAACTTATCTTAGGGATAACAGCTTAATTATTTTCAGGAGTTCATATCGACAAACCAGATTGCCCCTTTGAAGTTGGATTAAGAAATATACTCTATTAGCATTTAATTGGAATTGTTTGAACAGACCTTTCTGGTATTACTTTCATTTTTAATTCTTTACTGTCACAACAACTATTTTATTTGTTAGATGACTCAGTAGATGCAGTAAACCAAATTAAAGTTATTGAATGCCAATGAAACTGAACATGTTGTCACTATAGATGTTGAATTCAATAGTTATATAACATCAGAAAGAGAACTTGATGAATTTTAATTGTTAGATGTAGATAAACAAACAATCTAATAATAAAGACAGAAGTTAAACTTCCTGTCAGATGAAAACTGAGTGCCTGACTGAGAATCGAACTTGGGACCAATGTCTGTTGCGGGCAAGTGCTCTACCAACTGAGCTACCCAGGCACGACTCATGACTCATTCTCACAGCTTCAATTCTACCAGAACCTCGTCTCCTACCTTCCAAAGTTCACAGAAGCTCTCCTGCGAACTCGCAGAACTAGCACTCCTGGAAGAAAGGATATTGCGGAGACACGCTTTAGCCACAGCCTGGGGGATGTTTCCAGAATGAGATTTTTACTCTGCAGCAGAGTGTGCGCTGATATGAAACTTCCTGGCAGATTAAAACTGTGGGCCTGACCGACACTCAAACTCAGGACCTGAGCTACCCAAGCACGACTTATGACCCAGAAGTTCTTCTGTGAAGCAGCAGAGTGCAAGTCTCGGTCTGACCCACAGTTTTAATCTGCCAGGAAGTTTCATATCAACACACACTCAGCTGCACTGCAGAGTGAGTGAAAATCTCATTCCGGAAGACAGAAGTTAATTCTTAATATAGCATCAGATGTTTTACATTCTTGAGCAGTACCTTCATTAAGAGTCAAAATTGATGCTACAACTTCATGATTAAATCAAGGAACATTTACAATAAACCAATCTGGACTATTCTTTGGTCAATGAACAGAAATTTGTAGAACAAATCACAGATTTACACTAATTATGAGTGAAAGAGCTCCAGCAAATGTGTTCATTAAACAACTATCTAACATAATTAAGGGAGTTTGTTAAAGTATCACATTAGAGTGTCAATACAAAATAATTAAAAATTTGAACATCAGATTGAAAGTACATAAAGTCTTTCCTTCTCATCCCGTGTGGCAAGTCTCCCTGACCCATGGTTCTGTGTGACTTTCACGAAATCTACCTCTTTTCCTAGATGTCTCCAGTCCTTTTCCTTCATGTCTCTTCCTTCCCAGTCAATCCCTCTGCCTGAAGAAGGAGCCACTGGCTCCAAAAGCTTGCCTAATTACAACCTTCTTTTATGTGTGTATTGTGCCGCCGCTTGATGAGTAGATTTTTTACCTATCCAATTAAATTATTTTCTCAACATTGCATTAACAATATGATAAAAATTTATGCTATTTGAATGCATTTATCACACTAATCATATATGTGTAAATTTAGCAGGCCGCCTACATTAATGTAATTTATTGTTTAATTAAAACTATGAGGAAAGTATTTATCTAGGAATGTTAGCAGTATGACTAATTGCAAAAATCTCTACAGGGTTCCATACTTATTATTATTATAGAAATAATTACTTATTACTTATCATAGATATGTGCACACCCTTAATCTTGTTTTTAATTGTTGAATGGAACTACTAATAACTGTAGAATCAACAGTTGCTGTAATTGAAGCCTATGTATTCTCTACTTTAGAAATGCTTTATTCTAGAGAGATGCAATATATTATCAGATACTTTCAGTGAGGTTTCTGAATGTCTGGAAAGGAGTGGCCGCTCCTTCTTCCTCAAGAGCTAAGACCAGAGAAAGTACTGATATTGAATGTTGAGATATGGAGCATTCTAACATCAACATTCTAACTTAACCCAGAGGTGTGCTGTTTGGTTCAGATCAGGACACGGACAAGCCAGGTCATTTCAGGAATGTTACTGATCATGCTGTACCCATTTCCAAACTGTTCCTGTACTGCACAAGATTCATACAATGATGTAAAATGTATCCAAATCCTTCCTCATTTAGTGTTTTATGAAGCAGTGTATTGGGTCCATACCCTAACAATGAAAAGCAGGGCCATACTGTAACACCATTTCCTTTGTAGTTTACTGTTTGTTCTGCACATGATGGCAGGTAATATTCTCAGGCATTTGATAAACCCAAAGCCTTTCATCAGAGTGCCACAGGGCATTGTGTGATTAATCACTCCAAATCACTTGTTTCCTGTGGCCTGTGGCATCATTCCTTTCACCACTTCAAGCATTGCTTAGCACTGACCACAGGAATGTGTGTTTGATGAGGAGCTGCTCATCTCTTATAACCCATTCATTTTAGCCTCCTACCCACAGTCATTATGCTAACAGGACTGCAGATAGCACTTTGGAACTCATGAGTGATTCTTCTGCTGGTTTCATGTGATTTCTTTCCAACCACACTCCAAAATTCTCAAAGGTCCCTATTGGTCAGTACATGAGTTTTGCCTGATCTTTGTTTAGCTGCAATTGTTCCTTCATGCTTTACTTCACAATCAGGTCACCTACAGTCGACCTGGGCAGCCTTACAAACTTTGAAATGTCCCTGAAGGATATGGTACTCAGGTGATATCCAACTACTTGTCCACTTTTGAAGTTTGTGAATAATCGGAAGTACCTTTGGCTACTGCTGACTATAGTTCTAGGTCAACATTTTTTCCTTGCTACAAGATTTCATGGACTACATGTTTTTATTTTAGCAATCTTCTTATCAACAAACTTGCATCAACACTCAATAAATTAATTCTCACAAAGAAATCTTTTGGATTTGAAGACACTGTGTAATACTGATGCTTTGAAGATGTATTATGACTATCCCTATCCTGATGAGGTACATAATTGATGTGATTTCTGAAATTTTCCCAGCGTATTACTTCTTCTAATAATCTCCGGGTATGCAGCCGGATCCCGTCGACATTCTACCACGATATTTAGGCCCAGAGAAGTCAGGCCATCATCAGGTGAGTACACAACTACTGAAGAGCCCAGGTGCAATTGTGATTGCACTTGCAGCATTTCAGTAGTTGTGTACTCACCTGATGATGGCCGGACGTCTCAGGGCCGAAATATCGTGGCAGAATGTCAACGGGATCTGGCTGCATACCCGGAGATTATTATAAGTGTACATAATTGTTGTTCTAGTGTAAATAATACATTTGTGTTTCTAATCAAAAATCATGATTATTAACCAAGAAAACAAGTTTTGTTTTGACTAAAAACTTTTATTAGCTTTATTGTACAGATTAACTGTTATGTTACTTGCAACCATCCAGTAAAAAATTAATTAATGACTCAGAAAAAGGATGCCATTCACATTTGGATTTTACCCAAAAAGTTCAACTCAAATAGCTCCTCCCTCAGATTCTTCTTAATTGCTGCAATTTTCTTAAATTTTTATGTAGAAATTGCATTCATTCTACCAGTTGTAATAATTATTCTAAATCAAACAGTTTGAAAACATCAGTAACATTTTTTATTTTAGTTCATTTAGAGAGAGTACATCATGAATGAAATAGTGAAGTTCTTCAGTGAGCAATAGCTGTTAATTTAATAAATGGTGAAGATAATATTTTTAATTTTGTTTTTGTAAATTTTTTAAAGGTAGTAAATTTCATTTGGAAATTTTCATAATAATTATGAAATTTGCTTTTTCATTTTGTTTATAATAATTTTATTGTTAACTTATTCTAAGGAGCCAGGCAATTTTGAGTTCTGCAAGTTTATCAAAATGATATCTTCACTAATGAAGTTTTAATGAGCCGTGGTATTTTTACCATACAAAGAAAGCATTATCATTTCACCCTTAATTAGAGGCTGGAATAAATGACTATTAAGATGTAACCTGTCTCTTATTGGTTCTTAGACATTAACTTTTGACTCAAAAGGCACAAATATTTCTTTAGGCTGAGTAGTCCATTCAGAGCTTTTCATTGTATTTTCTATAGTTTTTTTATTGGTCTTTCTATATTTAATGATAATTTTTTCTTGTGGTGCCATCAAGAATAATTAGTTCTTTACTATTAAAACATTAACATTTGTTCACATGGTCAATAATTTATTGCCATAAGATTAAGGTACCATAGGGATAACAACTAATTGTTTTTGAGAACACAGATTGACAAAGCTGATTATGAACTTAATGTTTGATTAAGGGTGAAATCACATTAGGAGGGTAAAAAACTACAATTTTTTATTGCATAAATCGTTAGCTTAACTATCCAAGAACACACTGTCAAAATTTCAAAGCAAAATTCACATTTGTTTAGATTTTATGAAGTTTTAAAAAGTGAATGTGTAGGTCACATCCAGAAGAGAATGGTGACTCAACTCCAAAACATTCGAAAAACTAAAAAGCTTGGTGGAAAAGGCAAACCCACAGAGTCATTAGTGAAAAAGCTCAGCACTTATTATAGACTAGCATTTTACTTACTATAGACTAGCATTTTGAGGACATATACATGGGGTGTTTGAAAAGTCCGTGCAAGTCCAAAAGATGGCACCACTGGCCCATAACGAGGTCATGTTTAGTTAGTAGCATCTTTGGAAATAACACACACCAAGTTTCAGCCATATTGGTCTATTTCTTTGTGTTTGAAATTCATGTGAACCAAGGAAGTTGAGTGATAGTCAAAAAATGGACAAAAAAGAATTTCGTGTGGTGATTGAACATTACTTTATGAAAGGTAAAACACCTCAGACTAAAGAGAAGCTCGATAAACATTACCGTGACTCTGCACCTTCGATTAGAACAGTTTATAAGTTGTTTCAAAATTTTCAGAGTGGCCATATGGGCACAAGTGATGCGTATACGTTCTGGACGCCCTATGGAGGTTACGACTCCAGAAATCATTGATAAAATCCATGATACGGTGAGAGATGACAGAAGAGTTAAGTTTGCATGAGACTGCTAGCGCTGGTGGCATCTCAAATGAATGGACACATAAATTTTTGCATAAACATTTGGACACGAGAAAGCTATCCGCATGATGGGTCCCACGATTGCTCACACTTGACCAAAAACGGAATCGTGTGAAGTGTTGCAAGGATGGTTTCCAGCTGTTCAGGAAGAATTCACAGACTTTAAGCATCGTTTCATCACTGTGGATGAAACATGGATACATTAATATACTCCTGAGACCAAACAACAATCTGAACAATGGGTTACCAAGGGAGAATCTTCACCATAAAAGGCCAGAAAGGTTATGGCGACTGTCTTTAGGGATTTGCAAGGGATAATTGTCATCAACTATCTGGAAAAGGGTAAAACTATTATAGGTGAATATTATTAATCGTTATTGAGCCGTTTGAAAACCGAGCTGCAAGAAACACGCCAGCGACTGGACCGCAAAAAAGTCCTTTTCCATCACAACACTGCACCAGCACACGCCTCAGCAGTTGTGGTTGCAAAATTAATGGAAATAGGATTCCAACTCATTTCACATACCCCCTATTCTCCAGACTTGGCTCCCTCTGACAACTATTTGTTCCCCCACTTGAAGAAATGGCTGGCGGGACAAAGATTTTAATCAAACGAGGAGGTGAATGCAGCAACTAATAGCTATTTTGCAGACTTGGATAATTCCTGTTATTCAGAAGGGATCAACAAATTAGAACAGCACTGGATGAAGTGTATAAGTCTATAAAAGGAGACTATGTAGAAAAATAAAAAAGGTTTTTATTTATTTATTTATTTATTTATTATCATCCCAATGATCACATTTGTGATATAGGATTTGTCAGGGTACATTTTAACAACTATATAATATCTTTACAAAATTTGTATCTGTGCTGAATTCATATTAATCTATCTTATGTTTAATACAATATACAACTAATAAGTGTTTTTATAACATAATTTATTATGCACTGATGTAATTTCATTTGTCACATTAACTTAAACATATATTTTATATAGTTGCGCAGAGATATTCGCTTATGCTGTAATAGCATTTGTCAAGCATGTGGTTCTTTAGAACAGTTTTAAATTTATCCTCATTTTCCAGCTCTTTGATATGTTTTGGTAGTGCATTAAAAAGTTTGATGCCTTGATTACATACATGTTTCTGGCTTTGGGTTACCCCAAACAAGTAAGTAGTTTTTATTTTTGCATGGACTTTTCAAACGCCCCTCGTAGATAGTCTGCATGACGTGAAAAAAGCAATTATGGTGACATACTATCATTTGATTTCCATAGATGAAAATCCTAGACACGAGTATTGCCCAGAGGGAGAAAACAGCTGGTACGAGTGACAGAAACGAACAGCCCCTGAAACTGAACACGAATTGCACCCTACTCCACTGCACCCTGACTTACAGAACAACATTTTTCCAGTATATGAAGATTTATCAAGGGATGAGTTACTAAAGAGATGTTGGGTGACCACACACAAAATGCCAATGAAAGTTTTAATTCCACTATTTGGCAATTAGCTCATAAACACTTGCACTCTGGACTAAAAGTCGTTGAATTGGCATCGTATTTAGCAGTGGGCTTATTCAGTGAAGGAAATTCATCCCTTCTGATAGTCATGAACGAGGCAGGAGTTGTAGTAGGAATGCAAAGCTTCAATTAAGCTGAACAAATGGATAACCAGCGCATGAGCTGGCAGAATGAACATAGTTCACTGGAATCGAAGGAAGGTCAGAAAGCTAGGAATGCACTGCTGCAAGTACAAAACGAAGCCTATGAGGAAGAAGAAAGATTACTATATGGTGCTGGAATCACAGATTAATCAGTAAGCATTTTACATTATTGTTAATTTCCTTGAATATCTAGTTTCCGAGAATTTATTTTTCAAACACGTTTATCTCGAAATGACTTTTTCAAATTTGCTTGCAGTCTAACTCAAAAAGTATAGAACCGATCATTATAAAAATTGATAGTATGATTCTTTATAAAATTAAGAAGTATATGAACCAACTTGTGAGATAATATCATGATTTTAAGGGTATTTTTATTTGCATAATTACAGAAAAAATCATGAATATCTAAGTAAATTGTTCCAACGCCTGCAAAATTTTTAATTTTCATTATTTTCACCTGCATTGAGGTTCATATTCTTAGAAAATAAGTTATTCATGTAAAATCACAACCTTTTTGATATCAGATGAAAAACTGGAATGGCTACACTGGACACAATTGGAGAACTATACTCACAACCTTCAGTGGACATCACAGTGTAACTTTGTTATTTTTGGCTGTAATTATTAAAAAAAATTCACAAAAACTCTTCAAAATATAAATGAAATGTCAAAATTAGACTAAATTCTAATTAATTCTTCCCATCCAAAAAAATCTCAAAATATCAGTGCCAGACAGCCTCCTCATGTGCTTTTCGCCCTTAAGAAAAATTTTATGTGCAGGAGCTAGGTTCTTACATGATCTGAGTTCAAACGAGTGAGCCATGTCAGTTTCTGCCCTAAGTTATAAAAATTAAAAGTAATTAAATAGTATGCTGACAGATTAATATGTTGCACAGTATTATAAGAACATGTACTGGTAAAAAATTACGTGGACATTCTAAAAGATAAAGATTAATTCAACATAATATGATTGTAAATGTAAATGTTGTGTGACTAGGGCCTCCCATCAGGTAGACCGTTCGCCAAGTGCAAGTCTTTCGATTTGACGCCACTTCGGCGACTTGCGCGTCGATGGGGATGAAATGATGATGATTAGGACAACAAAACACCCAGTCCCTGAGCGGAGAAAAACTCCGACCCAGACGGGAATCAAACCTGGGCCCTGAGGATTGACATTCTGTCACGCTGACTACTCAGCTACCGGGGGCGGACATAATATGATTAAAATGATGCTATTAATACAAATCTACTGAAATGTTTTTCTAATATCTCCATTATGTCCCAAAGGCTTATTTGATCGTGTCTGCCTTAAAAACAATAAATGAATTGCAGCCATAACTGCAATAATAAATAGTAATTCAAAGTGGAATATGAAAAATTGAGTTCATGTGACACTGTCTACAGCAAAACCCCCTCAGACCCATTGAGCTGTGCCTGTACCTAGGTATAGAATTGCTGATAATAGGTTTGTAATTATTGTTGCTTCTCAGAATGATATTTGACCTCCAGGTAAAACCTGTCCTTATAAATGCAGTTGCTATAGCTAAGAATTTAATGGTTCTTCCTACATTTCCATTGAAAGTTCAAGTGAATCAACTGTTATTTACATCTCAAACATTGTGAACTAAACTTCTAATTACTGTTTCAGTATATGTCATGTAATATATAGAGAAAAATAATCCATACAAACTTTGATTTACTGGTTATAATCCCATTAATAATACAAAATTTCATCAAAATGAAATATTTGTGGATACTGGTACACATATTAAAGAATTGTACATAATTTTAAATATAGTGTTTCTTAATCATAAGGGCTTTTATTCACTAGTACAATTTTCAAATTTTAAGAATAGGTTGTTGAGTAATATTGGTTATTATGACTACTGCTAGTAATGATGCTAACAATAAATAAATTATTATTACTATTGCAATAAAAATGCTACCTTAGTATATAATATTTCTAGAGGTATTTTTATTTCCTGATAGTTGAGTTATTAATATTTGTAGTTTCGGTATATATAATGTGTGTGTGTTGGGGCTTATGGGCGCTCAACATCGAGGTCATCAGCATCGGTATATATAATAATAACTCCTGTTTTTAAAGTAAAGATAACAGTAACTGATTTTCGTTGAAATACACTGCCTGATAAAAAAGTGAAGCACCACAAGAAATGTTCAGATGTCAATGTAATGTCATACATGTACATACCATTGGCAGGTATGTTAGAGTTTCCATTCTCTCTGACAGGTATAGTAGCCACCAGAGTACATTATCATTGTTCACATTTACTGATGTTACCTAGTGTAGTAGGGTACATAAGTGGCATGAACAGCCTCAGATGTTAAGTGATCACTCTGAAGGACACAGACATGTTGCATATTCATGTGAGACACTGTTATCAGCATGACAGAATTAAAAACGGGCATCATTACAGCTGGCTGGATGAATCATGCAATATCCAGATTTGCAGATTTGTAGGCATTCAGATGTATTATTGGCCAATCATTGGACTCCATGGAAACGTTAGGGCAGGCATACTCATCGTCAAGTTCCCAGCCAACCACATCTAACTACCACAAGGGCGGATTGCCGTATTGTGCACCGAGCACATCGTAACCCCTTCACATCTGCGCCTGTCATCGGAGAACAAGTAATGGATTCCTCGCAAAATTTTATGTCATTCCGTGTTGGAGTCTAGCAGCAGCCAGACTAGGGAATTATAGTTCTGTGTACAGACTGCCAATAACACCAAAACACAAACAGCTGCATTTGGAGTGGTGCCATGATTGGTAAGTGTGGACTGCTAATGAATAACATCACATTATGTACAGTGATGAATCATGGTTCTGCATTACCTCGGATGACCATCATTAGTGAGTATAACAGTGACCTTGGGGGATCTCCCTTTCTTCCAATGTTTTGGAGAGGCACAGCAGTGTCATCCTTGCATCATGGACTGGGGAGAGGTAGGATATGACTTCACGTCAGGGCTGGTAGTGAATGAGGAAACTCAGATGGCACAACAGTACATCATGGGCTTTCTATGTCCTCGTGTATCGCCTCTCATGCGTCAGTATCATGGTTCGACTTTTCAACAGCACGATGCTCATCCACACATGGCACGTCTCTATGAACTGTTTACATGATGTTGCTGTACACCAATAACCAGCGAAGTGCCCAGATCTGTCCTCAGTAGAACATGTGTAGGACCACTTCCGACATTAACTCCATCCCATTGTTATCCAGGACATAAAGTGCCAGTTACAACCACTGTTGAACAGCTTGCCTCAGGAGAGGATAAAGTTACGATCACAACCTCATAATCCACCTGTGGACAAAGGCTCCACCACTATAGTTTACCTGGTGGAAGGACTCCGCCAGCTGTCAGGTACTTCCACCTACAAACCTTGCCACAGTGACCACATTCCAGAAATCCAGCAGGATCTCCAGTCGTTACTCAAATCCTTAGGCCCATCCCAGAGTCAATCTCTCTACTCACACCTACCACTCCCCACTCTTCTACCTTCTACATGCTTCCTAAAGTCCACAAATCTAACCACCCAGGACTCCCCATTGTGGCCGGTTACTGTGCCCTCACTGAGAGAATCTCTGCTCTCATAGACCAACCCCTTCAACCTATTACCTGGAACCTACCCTCCTATATAAAAGATACCAATCATTTCCTTCACCAACTCTTCACAGTTCCTGTCCTTTTAGCACACGATGCTCTCCTTGTCACTATTGATGCCACATCCCTGTACACTAACATTCCTATTGCTCGTGACCTTACTGCTGTTGAACACTACCTTTCCCCATGCCCGGCAGATTCCAAACCAACCATCTCCTTCCTAGTCACCATGACCAACTATATCCTCTCCCACAATTACTTGTCCTTTGAAGGCATTACCTACAAGCAAATCTGTACGGCTTTGGGTACCCACATGGCACCATCCTATGACAACTTATTCATGGACCATCTACAGGAATTCTTCCTAAAAACCCAGTATCCTAAACCCTTCACCTGGTTCAGATTCATTGATGACATCTTTGTGATCTGGATCAATGGTGAGGACAACCTATCCACATTCCTCCAGAACCTCAACAACTTCTCCCCCATTTGTTTCAGCTGGTCCTGCTCAACCCAACAAGCCACCTTCCTGGATGTTGACCTCCACCTCAAAGATGGCTACATCAGTACCTCTCTCCATATCAAAACTACTAACCACCAGCAGTACCTCCATTTCTACAGCTGCCACCCGTTCCATACCAAGAAGTCCTTTCTGTACAGCCTAGCCACACATGGTCGTCACATCTGCGGTCCCTCTTGAAATTTACTGAAGGTCTCACTGAAGCCTTCACAGATCATAATTATCCTCCCAACCTTGAACAAAAGCAAATCTCCTGTACCTTATCCTTCCAGTCTCCCACCACCTCTCAAAGTCCCATCGTCCAGCCACAAAGAAACATTCCCCTCGTAACTCAGTACCAGCAAGGACTGGACCAACTGAATTACATTCTTCGCCATGGTTTTGACTACCTTTCGTTGTGCCCCGAAATGAGAAATGTCCTGCCCACTATCCTTCCCACCCCTCCTACTGTGGTATTCCACCATCCACTGAATCTACACAATATACTTGTCCATCCTTACACAACCCCTGCTTCCAACCCCCTTACCCTATGGCTCATACCCCTGTAATAGACCTAGATGCAAAGCGTATCCCATACATCCTCCCACTGTTGGATCCTGCCCACTTGTCTCGTATAGGATGCCTAAGGGATGCTACATTCTCAGAATGCTATACGACAATTCAAGCAAATAACATTAGTAGTTTTATTTCTAGAAAGCAGATTGACAATTCTTAACTTTTTATTTACAGCAAATGTCGCAAGCAAGAGGTGACATGCAAACAGTAATATGATCTTCGCTATAGCAAAGTCCATGTAAGTGCTTGACACGGATCACTGCAATCTCTTCTGCGAGTGCGAGTCTACAACCATCCACTAATGTCCCTGTACGGGGCGAATCTGAGTGGCTGAGGCTGGCAGGAGCAGCGCTTATATTCACTTCTTGCAGAGATCCCTGCTGGCACATCACAGTCCTTGTCAGCAGGCTATTGGCTGACGTTTCCTCACCACTTTCTCTGGTCTTGCATTCGTCCTCTTTATTTCGGCTCTTTTGATTATGCCAGAACATTCCTCCCCCCTAAGTGACAGACCGTCATCGTGTAGGGAGTGCAACCGCAGTGGGGGGTGCAGAAGTATGGGCACAATGTCGGGCCGGAAGCTGTGGCTGCAGGGGACGTCAAGCTTCCGGCCGTACCCTCTCCATCCGGCCTGTGGTCTGGCCGAAATGTCCCCCGGGAAACGACCAGAGGGGTAAGCGTCCACCTCCTGCTGCCATGAACCAGATGAAGAAGGTGGCGACTGCTGTTGTGTGGGTGGGTCCAGCTGCATCGGTAGGACGAGAGGAGGGGAGGAGGTGGAGGCTCCGTAAGATGCTGTATGCCATTGTGTTCACAGAATGTTTCAAATTCGTTTGACGTGAACTGAGGGCCTTTGTCTGACACTATTGCTTCAGGTAAACCTTCGAGGCATAAAATCGATGACAACATCTGAACTGTGCTATGTGACATTATTGAGTTCATTGGCACAGCAAAAGAAAACTTGCTATATGAGTCAACCACAATCAAACAATGAGATTTCTAAAAAGGTCCTGCAAAGTCTACGTGCACATGTTGCCATGGCGATTGCGACTGAAGCCAAGCAGAGAATTTTTGTGGTGGAGCAGACTGATTTTCTGCACATGCATGACACTGTGACGTCATCTGTCATATTTGGGCATCGATACCCTGCCAAGTACAGTGTCATTGCACAAACTGTTTCGTACAAACAATCCCCCAGTGTCTTTGGTGAAGTAACTGCAACACTTCTTTTTGCAAAGCTTTAGGGATCAACACACGTGACTGTCCACTGCCATTTTCAGAAGAATTATACCTTTCTGTACAGTAAGGCTACACTAATGAGCAAAGTATTGGTGCTATTCAACGAGTGATGCCAAGCTGTACGGATGTACTTCAGCAGAATGTTCAAACCTGGATCAGCTGTAGTGCCCCCAGAATTTTACGAAAGTCTGGAGACACTTGTGTTCCAGCCATTTCGAACACGCGTTATTTTAAAGCAGGGCATAAGGATGAGCATGGGATACTGCACCCATTTATTGTTTGTGCAGGCGAAACTGGAAGGGAGAAAATTCGTCGGCGCTGGCAAGTGTTCAGCGCGACCTGACAAGAATAAACACACGTGGCCCGGAAGCTCCGTGGCCGGCTGCAAAGAGTAATGTAGCTTGAATTGTTGAAAAACAAATGGAGTGACTCGAGATAGTGACTGTTTGTAGACATTGAACTGCTGTTGAGAGTACGTGGACTGTATGTGGATAGTCAACCACGATAAAAGCTTATGTATTAATTGTGTTCAAAAATGTGTAATTAACTGATCTTGGGTGCCCGGTAATGTGGGCTTACGTCATAAAGTTTAGTTGTTTTTCTATACGAAGTGGAAATAAATATGTTCTGGTGCATGGAGTGGTATTCCAAGAGTAGTGTATTTTTTAAATAAGAAGAGAGAGAGCGAGAGAGTGAAAATTTCCCCTTCCTAGCAGTGAAATCTTCGGAGAAGCGTCCGGTGCTAGCAGAAGACATCGGCGCTGCAAGAAAGCAGAACCAGCATTCTTCAACAAGTCCACGAAAACGCTTAACATTACACCGGGCCACCGGAAGAACGTGGCGACCGTAAAGAAAGGACCTGACAAAGAATGGGAAATATAAAAGAAGTTATAAGGAAAAAAAAAACAGTTGGGAGTTGCCATAGCAACCGATAACAGCGAGGCTGAAGAGCGATTCCACGACACTTATCCAGAAATATCGTGTTGACAAATGGTGAAATGATTAAGGGAATCAAGAAAATTGCACAACGCTGCAGTTAGTCTCAAATCGCCGGCGCCGCCGTCTACAAAGGCTGACGCCGCCGCACACCAACGCCGACGCCACCGTACACCAATGCCGACGTCGCATCACACCAACGCCGACGCAGCCATCCACAAAAGATGATGCCGTCGTCCACCTACGCCAACGCCGCCGTCCATCGGCGCTGACGCTGCCGTACACCAGTGCCGGCGCCGCCTTGCACCGACACTGGGTGGGCTGCTACTGACCTTTGATTGTTTGTGAAGTGTGGGGTATTGTGGAAATAAGCGAGTGTACTTTTAATGATAACTACATTAAAGGCAAAACAAAACACAATGGAGAAAGAACATCACTTCGTAGAGTCTGCTGGGGCTATGGGAATTGAACAACAGGGGCCAGATTTAGGCGAATTAGTGAGGTTTATCAGCAGTTTGAATCACAGAACACAAAACAGGATGAATTGAAGGCAGAATTAAACTCTAAGTTAGATTTGCAAACCACAAAACTAGAGGCTCAAGTTAATATCCTAAGTAATCAGATGCAAAAATGGAAAAAAGAATTGTCCGATTCCCTGAGTGAACAGACAAATATTTTACTTAAGGACTTAGAACAACGAAATGAAACTAAACTAATAGGGTTAGTTCAAAAATTAGAATACTATGTAGATTGTAAATGTAGTAATTTGGAAACACAATTTAACGAAAAATACGACTCTTTGAAAAATGTATGTAATGTTAGGCACATTTGATGTGGTCAAACGAGAATTAACTACGCTAAAAACCAGTGTCCAGAAACAAGATAAGTTGCTCCCCCTAGTACAGGCGCAAGTTTCAGGGGTCAAATTACGGGTGGAAACCGTAGAACAGAACTTCAAAGAAAAGTTAATGACTTCAGAGCTTATAAATTTGATTGGTTTAGAAGAACAAGCAGAAGAATTAATAGGACAGAAGGTTGAAGAGAAACTAAGTGTTGATATCTCTTCGCCTATAGTAACTTCCGATTCAGATAACACCATGAAAGACTTAGAAACTTTGAGAAAAGAATTCAAGTTTATTGAGGAGAAACTAGAGAAAGGCACAGTTCCCCAAAATATTATATTAAATAAGGACATGATAACTGATTTGCAATGGGGATCAAATTCAAGCTTGTCAAGACAGTTTCCTAAATTCAAACCAGATGGGGAGGTACACCCCACCCATTTCTTAAAATTGGTTAACCAAGCTATACCTAAAACACACAAATTTTTTCTGAAATACGTAGGACCTTATCGTATTCAATCAATAGTACACGAGAAAACCCTATATTTAGTAGATCCTGTGACGGGAGAGGAAAAGGGAATGTATAATGTTAAGGATATAAAACGATATGTACAAAACCCCCAGGGACGTTGACGTTCTGTGTCAACGGGCAGAGTGACATCCACCGGTTCCAGAGTTGGGTTCGGTGTTACTTCCACATTAGTTTTCCTACACCGAACTCCCTTCAAATCTTCAACTATCCTGTAATCTATTTATAGCCCTTAAGCTATCCTATCATATTAGTATTAAAAGAGACCAATTATGACCACACAATTATGACTAATTTAAGGAGTCACAATAAATAGTAACTTCTAATCATGAGATAAAACCAACAGTGTAACATTCTAACAGGAGATATAGGGTCAACAGAAACCTTCGATCTTACTCGTCGGCTTTGACCCGTGACGTAAGCGTGTTGTGGTGTGTGACGTCATTACGGCGCGGAGTTTGTTTTGCGATTGTGGCGTGTTTGTAGATGTCTTGTTTTTGTTTGTGGTGCTCTCTGGTGGTGTGTTCATGGTTTTCGTTTGTTTTAATTTAATGCTCATTGCTGTACGTCGGGTGAGTTTGTTATTGAGTGTATTTGGTTGTGGTTTTTTGTTCAGGAATGGATATGAAAGACACCGTTAGAAGTTATCAAGTTCTTACAACTATTCGGTTTAATCGCCGAAGTTGTTGATCGGACGCTTTTGTATTTCCCGCGTGCGTGCGTGCGTGTGTGCATTTGTGTGTGATTGTGGTGGCCAATCTAGTTTGTGGGGCTGGAACTTTTTTGAGGTAAGTTCCTTTTTTTTCTGTTTTTGATGTATATTTTGTGTCAACAGAAACATCCGATCTCACGCGTCGGCTTTGACCCGTGACGTTAGGGACCTACACATTGATCTGTAGCGTAGCCCTGAATACGAGGTTAGGTTGGGAGGTTTTTGGCGGGGGGGGGTCAGGGGGGGGCGCAGCCCCCCACCCGCCTGGCCTCGAGTACCACTTGTTTATTATTATCTTTGTTCGATCGTAATTTATGTGTTTGGGAGCTGTTGTAGATGTATGTAGGTGTAAGGGAAGTGTTGGTTTTTTAGGTTGGTATTGGGGGATGTGATCGGTAGGTTCTGTTGAGCTATATAGGTCAACGGAAGTGTTCGATCGTAATTTATGTGATCGGGAGCTGTTGTAGATGTATGTAGGTGTAAGGGAAGTGTTGGTTTTTTAGTTTTGTATTGGGGGGTGTGATCGGTAGGTTCCGTTGAGCTATATAGGTCAAGGGAAGTGTCCGATTCTGGATAGGAATGTGTTTCTTGGTATTTGGTCAGTTTTGTGATGTTGATTTATTTCGTTGTTTTGCGTGGTTTTGTATGGCCGTCGGTGGCTACATTTGTGTATATTTAGTTTGTCCCCACCCAAAAACCCCCAATTTCCCACGCTTGTCCCGTTAGAGTCATTAGGCTTTTTGTAAAACTTGTGTATTTTAGTGTTTATAATACGTATGCGATGTTTTTATATCCGCCATATTGGATAATACGTATGCGATGTTTTTATATCCGCCATATTGGAATTGTCGTTTATGGTCGTTTCCGCTACATTTGTGACGTCATGGGTCAAAGCCGACGGCTAAGATCGGACGCTTCTGTATTTCCGAGATATAATATGATGGTACTGTTTAGGAAGAATGATACCTAGATGACATAAACTGAACATGTGTATGAAATATAAAGTGAAGTGACTAACTGAATAACTATTTGATTATAGTGTATATAATTTCTATTTTTATAGAATCTTTTATATTTTTTGTAAAGTGTGATGTGATTTGGGAGGGTTTATACCTAATTTTGAAAGGGGTGGGTAGCATAGGCACAGACACGACCTACATACCACGCCCTTCATACAACCCTCGCAAACAAGTGAGACTGGTTCTTCATCATTTGCCGTTCCATAGGAGTTGCTAAGATCTTTTCTTTGGGGACTTCAAAGGTGATGGTGAGAATGTCCATTCTGCAGGAGACGCCGAACATCATACCTCCTCCGGGTTCTCACTTAAGTACCGGTGAAGTGGGGATCATGGGGAAGGGGGGTGGGAAGGGTTTCCTGTCTTTGGTGCTGTCTTCTTTCTTTCTTCGATCTTAGCAACCAATTCTTTTATTTCCTTTCTTACTGCTCTTAAGAGTACTACTCTATCTTTCCCTCTGTCCACATTCATATACTTCTATCGCTGAAGTCCTTCCCTTTTCTGTAATTTATAAAAATCTTCAACTAAGAACCTTAGCAGGCCCCGAAGAATCAGGACGCACGATCACACTTCCACACTGAAACAATTAAATACAAATACACAGACAAGTAATACACAGGGAGATATAACAACCATCACAGATAAGGGGGGAGGTAGTGCTCAGGAAGGGATCGAGCACATGTGCTAAGTAATGACGGTTGCACATCTCAAAGTAATAGGTATTAAGCCACAAGTATCGAGTCAAATAAGCTAAAGGAACAAGGGGGGACGAAGTGTATGCCCACATGTGTTCATAGCTGTAGTAGTATAAAGTAATATGAATGTAGATAAAAAGAAATAGATATTAAGGCAGAGGAATTGAGTCAAATAATTTTCTGATGAATAATAGGATAGTGCAGACCGAATAGCCCGAAGAAAAGAAATAAAGTTACAACCATGGACGAAACATATTTAGTTATTAAGGCTATATAAGTGAGCTGTAAGCAATGAACAAGCGAAGAATTTAAGCAGGTAGGATGAAGGACTCATGAGGAGGTAAGGATAGGTAGATAGAAATTTTATCAGGAAATTTTAAATAAAACAGTGTGCAGAGGAGTACGAAAGAGGCAAGACTATGAATCATTGTTAGAGAAGATAGGGAGGGCGCATCCAATATAGATAAAATGAGAGAAAGAGAGGCAGGAACGCAGACCCAGAGGAGGCTGACCTATACTGTGCAGGTAGGGGCACCAAAAAGTGGATTAACCTGTACCATAGTTCAGTATAAATGGAAGGGGCGTACCTACCCAAGGATGAGAAAGATGATGTTTTCATAGTATCAACCCTTACGTAGATTGGAACCCAAAGGGAGAGGGTGGTATAGTGACCTGAGATTGTAGTGGAAAGTTTCTCCTGGTAAATTTGCATTCTAAAATTGTTTTAAGTAGAAAAGACAAGTCCTGCGCGAGGAGATAGAAAAAAGAGAAAACACCCAGTGCAACAATTTTTTTTTTCAGACCCGGAAAATCGGTGGTTATCATTGCAACAGCTTCTAAAAAAAGTGACTCAGAATAACGCTAAAACTTTGAAACTGGCTAAGGGGAGGGATTTATTTTGGTTCAATCCTGGAAGCAAGAATAGATAAATCTATTCGAAATAGCTAATACTTGTTGTACTATTAGTTTATCATACTACTATGTCTATGAAAGATATTACCATCAGCTTAATGAATACCAGAGAGGGAAGAGAGGTTTTGTACCTAATGTTTTTATGTAGCACAAAGTAACACGATAAGTGTTAAGAAAAAAATTATCAAAATATATGTTGCATGCAAAATAACGAGTGTTCGAGCTAAGGGAAGGGCTATGTAGTGCCCCCAGAATTTAACAAAAGTCTGGAGACACTTGTGTTCCAGCCGTTTTGAACACACATTATTTTAAAGCAGGGCATAAGGATGAGCATGGGATACTGCACCCATTTATTGTTTGTGCGAAACTGGAAGGGAGAAAATTCGGCGGCACTGGCAAGTGTTCAGGGTGACCTGCCAAGAATAAACACATGTGGCCCGCAAACACATGTGGCCCGGAAGCTCCGTGGCCAGCTGCAAAGAGTAATGTAACTTTGTATTGTTGAAAAACAAATGGAGTGACTCGAGATAGTGACTGTTTGTAGACATTGAACTGCTGTTGAGAGTATGTGTTCTGGACGTGGATAGTCAGCCACGATAAAAGCTTATGTATTAATTGTGTTCAAAAATGTGTAATTAACTGATCTTGGGTGCCCGGTAATGTGTGGGCCTATGTCATAAAGTTTAGTTGTTTTTCTATACGAAGTGGAAATAAATATGTTCTGGTGCATTGAATGATATTCCAAGAGTAGTGTATTTTTTAAATAAGAAGAGAGAGAGCGAGAGAGTGAAAATTTCCCCTTCCTAGCAGTGAAATCTTCGGAGAAGTGGCCGGTGCTAGAAGAAGACATCGGCGCTGCAAGAAAGCGGAACCAGCATTCTTCAACAAGTAAGTCCAGGAAAACACTTAACATTACACCTGGCCACTGCACAGCGTCTGCAATTTTCTTATAGTTCAGTGGAAAAGACTGAAGCAATTTGGAATCCTGAGCATTGATGTGACAACAAGATGCAGCAGAAGTGTCAAAGTCTGCATCAGGGCCAATTGAAAGACATGAAAGTGCATTGGCATTACCATGTTCAGCTGTCGGACAATACATACTGGTATGGAGACAACAACAAAGCGCATCTTTGCAATTTCTGGGCAGTTTGTACAGGAACCGGTTTCGTTGGATGAAACATGGACTGCAAAGGCTTGTGATCCATTACTAAGTAGAGTTTTCTGCCATACAAATAGTGGTGAAATTTGGTGACATGCATAATAGCCAAAGCCAGTTACCGAGCGAGGTGGCGCAGTGGTTAGCACACTGGACTCGCATTCGGGAGGACGACGGTTCAATCCCACGTCCGGCCATCCTGATTTAGGTTTTCCGTGATTTCCCTAAATCGCTCCAGGCAAATGCCAGGATGGTTCCTTCGAAAGGGCACAGCCGACTTCCTTCCCTAATCCGATGAGACCGATGACCTCACTGTTTGGTCTCTTCCCCCAAACAACCCAACCTCCAAAGCCAGTTATCTCTCAGTATTAGTAAGTGTAACCTTCTGCATGTAACAAGGTGAAAATCCCCATTAATGTACAAGTACAAAATAAATGCCCAGTCTTTGGAAGCAGTAACATCTGTCAAGTATCTGGGTGTGACTATTCGAAATGATCTCAAATGGAATGATCAGATTACACAAGTAACGGGTAAGGCAAACTCTAGATTGCGGTTTATTGGTACAATTCTGAAGCGATGCAGCCATTCAACAAAGGAAATAGCTTACAATACGTTAGTTCGTCCAGTCTTACAGTATTGTTCATCTGTATGGGACCCTTACCAGTTGGGTCTGATTCGAGTGACTGAGAAGGTCCAAAGAAGAGCGGCAAGATTCATGACTGGTACATTTAGCCATCGTGAGAGCATTACCAATCTCATAGAAAGTTTGAAGTGGGGCACACTTGCAGATAAACGGCACGCTAAACGGAAGGGGCTGCTCACTAAATTCCGAAATCCGATCTTCACCGAGGATGTAGATCATATATTATCACCACCAACTTTCAAATCGCGCAATGAGCACCAGTCAAAGATAAGGGAAATTAGAGCTTGTACTGAGGCGTTCAGACAGTCGTTTTTCCCTCGTGCGATCCGCGAGTGGAACAGAGGGGGGAGGGGAATGTGACTTTGGCACGAATTGTGCCCTCCGCACACACTGCTTGGTGGCTAGTGAAGTATATATGTAGATGTATACGTACATCAAAGTGAACTAAGCATCGATCACTGAGCAATGTATCTTTAAGTTTTAAAAAAGCTGCTTGACACTGTCCGAACAAAGGGGACATTCTTGTGACACAATGCAATGGAGCTGTGATTTGTGCAGTATTCGGTATGAGCGAAATATAATAGTTCATATTCCCTAAGACTGACTGCAGTTCTGTGATACTGCGAGGAACTGGCAAATCTCGTATGGCTAACAAATGCGACTGAAGAGGATGTACGCCTTGACTGTTTATGACATGACCAAGATACTGCAACTCAGGTTTAAAAAAATCACACTTGTCTAGTCTATACTTTAGTTCTGCATCAGATAACACTTGAACCAAAGCACTTAGGTGTACACATAGGTGTACAACCTGCTACGACAATATCGTCCAAATGGTTTGAACAGTTTGGTACTTACGCATTCAGCTGTTCTAAATACCACTGGAAAATGGTGGGTGCAGAAGCACTGCCAAAAGCAAACACAAAAATTTAAACAAGCCCAAATGAGTATTTACTACACACACTTTTTCAGATTCTTCATCGAGTGGTATTTGAAGATAAGCATCGTGCAAATCAATTTTTGAAAAGTAGCGTCCAGCACCCAATTTGTCCATGAGATCCTCTGCGTGTGACAATGGATAAGTATCAGTGACAGTTTGTGAGTTGACTGTAGGCTTAAAGTCAACACAGAGGCAAATGCAACCTGAAGGTTTGGGGAGCAAAAGTAGTGGACTTGCCTGATGACAAGCTGATATGGGCGCAATAACTCCGTTATCTTGCAGTTCTTTAAGTTCAGCTGCAACTTTGTCTCATAATGCAATGGTAACAGTTCTGGCCCGGCAAAATTTTGGCTGAGCATTGCCTTTCAGAGTAATATGTGCAACATAATTGTTAGCTTTGCCTTAACCTTCAGAAAGGAGTTTTGGGGATTCTTTTAGTAAGTTAGTTACACTGTCTTTTGCATTGAAGGCAGACACTGACAAAATATTGTCCTGAATGTTAAAGCCAAACAAATCAAAAGAATCAAGACCAAATATGTTCTCACAATCGCGTGATTGTAGCACTGTAAAAGTCCTTGTTTGCATATGCGAGCAATACATGGCAGGCAAAGTACATGTTCCGAGAATGGGAATGTCTTGTCCATTATACGCCATCAATTGTGTGCTACTTTTAGACAGGGTTGGGGAGTCTAACAGTTTATATGTGTGATGATTTAGCAATGTGACACTCGCACCATATCCAAATGAAATTTCCCACAAAGAAGTAAATGAACAAAAAGTTTGTTTGACTGACATATCACTGACCAAACTGCACGCTTGCTAGTTGCAGACTTGGAATATGCTGCATTAATGACATGGACCTTGTGACTAGAGTTTTGTGAGTGGGCCGAATTCTTAAGTTTGTTCCGTTACATACATACGGATTGAACATGTCCTTTCCTACCTCAAGCGTAACACTGAGCTTGTCGGGAGGGGCAGTCTTGGCGTTTGTGACATGAATAACACCTGGGGCAAGATTCCATTCATCTGTGTAGCTGCCTGTTTAGCGAACTGCTTATGTGGCGTGGAACACTGTTTACGCCACATGGCTAGTGCAAGCCACTGGTGCGGAATGGGGCGATCGCAACTAAGGGACTCAACCCGACAAATAGCTGACTGCTCAAATGTATGAACCAACAAGGCACCAGAATCATACTAATCTAGCATTTGCACTACCTACTGAAAAGATGGATCGGATTATTTCAAAATTTGTTCTCTGAGTTTGACATCAGATACATTGTACACAATTACATAATGCAACATAACATCTGAATATAAAGCACCGCAAGTACATTTGTATTTGAATTTCCTTTTCAGATCTATGACCCACTTGTGATAGTTTGTTCTGACTGTTTATTGCAATTAAAGAATTGATACCTAGCTTCTACCACATTCACTTGTTGGTCATAATAGTTAGTTAGAGAGACGATAACACTGTCACACGCGAGTTCACTTGGTGTGGCGTTAGGAAAACGTTTTTGAATTAATCTGAACACTGCACTTCCTACCACTGGTAATAGACAGGGAAGTTTCACAGTACCTGGTACATTCTGGGCGATTAGATGTGATTCGAACTGGGCTAACCACTCAAGCCATTCCTTTTCTTGATCACAAAACTGTCAAAAAGGTGGTGCTTGTTCTGTCGGGCGTACAGCATTGGCCAGTAGCTGCTGCACTGTGTTGGCCAGGGTGGAGACTTGCTGCGTCTTGAACTGAAATGTCTGCATTAGCTGTGTGGCATCTAACGCTTGTGGCTGTGGCACCTGAGCAGGGGCAGGATGGGATTGGTGGGCATGTTGGAAGACACAAATGCAAAAAATATACAAGGCAAGCAATCTAAATAATGATAAAATCAAAGAAATTTTCTGCAACGCCCACCTGAAAAGATTGATTAGGAAAAATGACAAGAAACTGTTAAAGCAAAGCGAGTGGCCCTGCAAAGGAAAGACATGAGAGAATGAAAGTGCCAGCACAAAAAACACACAAATTTCTGTGGCTGTCGGCACATAGTTCGTTTGAAGACTTGTCGCCAGTTGTTGGGTCTTGCCCACTTGTCTCATATAGCGTGCCTAAGGGATGCTGCATTCTCGGATTACTGTACAACAATTCAAGCAAATAACATTAATAGTTTTATTTCTAGAAAACAGATTGACAATACTTAACTTTTTATTTACAGAAAATGTCGCAAGCAGGGGCAACATGCCAACAGTAATATGATCTTCGCTATAGACAAAGTCCAAGTAAGCCCTTGATATGGATCACTACAATCAGTTCTGCGAGTGCCGGTCTACAACCGTCCATAAAGTGCGCGTCATATATCTTGGCGGCCGAGTTTAGGTTCGTTCTGCGCATCTGACGTCACAAAACACAGTCAGCCAATGAACAGAGAACGACGTTGCCAGATCTCGACTGCAGTGCAGAGCACGGACGAGTGTCTTCAGTTTTAGAAACGTTCAGTCATAAAGAAAGTAATAGAACAAAAGCAATGTCTTGATAGCAGACTTTCTTGTATAGAAAGTTTGGAAAAAGCATTCTTTATACCAATTGCTTCATATTCTATTAATTAATTAAACCAAACAAGCAATAAGACTCCTAATTCAGGCGATAGCAAGGAAAGGTGTTTGTTTCAATCCCACGAACTGCTTTTTCGCAATAAAGAACAGCGGTAATTGTTTATTTCCTATCGTACTTCGACTAAGAATGAGTAACTCATAGTCATACCAACAGTGTTTATAAGTAGTTGCGTGAGGGGTTAAGAGTCCTTATGGAGTTACACTGTTCGATGAGCTGAGGTAGCAGAACGGTTAAGGTGACGGGCTGCCGAGTGAAAGGTTATGAATTCAAACCTTGTGTGGTGCTTTATATTTTCTTTATTTAAAAACAATATTGTAGTGCCTTACTTCACGAATTTTATTCGTTTGAATGAAATTTCTAGTGCTTTGCCTCTTCATTAACTTTTTCGCTGCTGCATGCACGTGTGTTTTGTCATCACTGCACTTCTCGCCTGTGCAGACACATGGTGTTCCCACTGCTTTGACACACTTATCATTCGATTTCACAAAAACTATTTGGCCAAAAAATTTGATTTTTACACGTCTTCTTGACTGATACCTTCCCCCCATAAATGACTTAATTTTGTTTTGATGTGCAGCATTAAATGTAGTAAACCATTGCACGAAATTTTGAAGAGTTTGCAGGGAAAAAGTCCATAGCGTATACTTTCCGTATGGTCGATTTTAGTTGCCACAATGTTGAGAATGAAATGTGGACAAGATGCCTAAATTTCATATAATATTTACTGTATAACAATATCTCATTTAATTTAAGTACCACATAGGTGTCGTATGTAATATTGAGAAATATTCCGTCTTTCGCGACTGTAATAAAAGTTTTATTTACACAGGGCGCGTTTGGCTTTATTTTAAAGCACTTCCATCGGTGAAAGGTATGGCACATACACAATGGTATTCATGTTCTACTTCTTGTTTTTGTTCCACAGTCGCAGTTTTACCAATGGTATTGAAATATATCCCTCTTCTGCAACTGTAATAAGCGACTTATTTAGACCAGACGCGTTTCTCTCTTTTGAAGCATCATAAGAGGACTGTATTTTGTGTCCTCCATTGCCAAGTCACCTTTCGTAGTTTTGTGCTGCGGTAGCACAATATTCAACGTTTGTGTTGGCTCATCAGTGTTTTAGCAAATAAATGCTATTTGTGTGTGCCACAAACAAAATTATATTTGACATAGCTCTGAGCACTTCACTGACAGACGGTATATTCAAGTCCTAATGTTTTTGTAAGTCCACAGTTTTGTTTAATGTATTTTGTCTACTTCCTTTTGATTGATTGAAGTGCTTTAAAATAAAGCCAAACGTGCCCAGTGTAAGTAAAACTTTTGTTATAGTCGCAAAAGGTGGAATATTTCTCAATATTACATACGACACTTATGTGGTTCTTAAATTAAATGAAATATATAGGTATCTTGTCCACATTTCATTCTCAACATTGTGGCAACTAAAATCGACCATCCGTAAAGTATACTCTATGGACTTTACCTCTGCAAACTCTTCAAAATTTCGTGCAATGGTTTACTATATTTAATGCTGCATAATAACTGCGTTGAACATCGAATCAAAATTAAGTCATTTATGGGGGGAAGGTATCAGTCAAGAAGATAGGTAAAAATCTAATTTTTGAGCCAAATAGTTTTTGTGGAATCGAATGATAAAGAGTGTCAAAGCAGTCGGAACACAATGTGTCTGCACAGGCGAGCAGTGCAGTGACAAAATCGCCCACAGCGCGGAATGCAGGGAGCACGTCTTTGTAGCAGCGAAAGGGTTAATGCGGCCGTGGTGGCTTTACTTCATGAACTGCGCGCTCTCCCCTAAACGTAAGCTTGCGAACTATGCTATACTATGGCGCTGCTTCTCTTGGCGCGTGCGTCGTGTGCAACTGGCAACGCAGCAATCTCCCGCGTCTAGGCGGGCATGCGCGAGCCGCCAAGATAAAAGAATTTAACTATAATGTCCGTATACAGGGCCGACCTGAGGGGCCAAGGCTGGCAGGAGTGGCGATTATATTCAATTCTTCCAGAGGTCGCTCCTGGCACGGGGCAGCGGGATATTGGCTGAAGTTTCCTCCCCACCTTCTCTGGTCTTGCGTTCATCCTCTTCGTTCCAGCACTTGTGGTTATGCCAGAACACCCGCCACCAACTACTCCAGTCTGGTCATGAATGTCACCTACCCCATCTAAGGCAGGGCTACCTGTGAAACTAGTCATGTGAGCTGCAAGCTAAGCTGCATTTTATGTGGGCATTACAACCAACAAGTCATCTGTTCGCATGAATGACCACCAACAAACTGTGGCCAAGAACCATGTAGGCCAACCTGTTGCTGAACATGCTGCCAAATATTATATCCTTAATTTCAATGACTGCTTCACAGCCTGTGCCATATGGATCATTCCCACCAACACCAGCTTTTCTGAATTGCACAGGTGGGTACTCTCCTACATCCTGAATTCCTGTAACCCTCCTGACCTCAAACTTCATTAGTCACTGTCCTCACCCATCTGGCTCCTTCCCTGTTCCTATTCCAGCACTAAACAGCTATCATTCCACCATCACACTCAGTCTTTTTACTTCTCTCCGCTACTTCCCCCTCCCCCACCCTCTCTCTCTCTCCCCTGCCCACCATCTTACCTGTGGCAGTCCCCCTCCTCGCCCCAGCCTCCTCCTTACCCCCACTCAGTCGTCACTTTAATCATGCACTGGTGCTGCTGCTTGCAGTGTGGTTTCAGTTGCCTGAGACTGCAGTCGTTGTGTGAGATGCGTTTGTGTGTGTGTGTGTGTTGTTGATTGTTGATGAAGGCCTTATGTCCAAAAGCTTCATTTATTTGTGACAGTCTTTTTGTTGTGCCTATCTGCAACTCAGCATATTCACTATGTGGCGAGTAGCAACTTTCCTTTTCTTAATATTGTTACATTCCATCCTGGATTTTCCATTGTTTGATAAATTTATGATACCCATCCCAAACTAATCAGTGCATCCATCCAGGCCATAGGGGGTGCTGTATCATACTGATAGGTGGGACCATACCGCCAAGTTCATTACAAATTTCTCTCTATTTCGTAAGCACTGAAGGAATAGCACATACCATCTTATCTTGTGAAGTTTCATTTCATTTCCTCCTCTCCTTCTGAGTGATTCACTTTATTTGTCAAGAGGTGTACCTCATTTGACGCAATTCTTCTAATAGAAATAAATAGAATTATTCCACTGCCAAGAAAAGTTGCAAATAAAATGTATGACAATCAAAATCTTTCGAGTGTTGTACCAATTATATCATCCTCCTCTCCTTTAATTATTTCAATAAGTTACCACATGGGTTTTTGCATGCTCACATGAACGAATACTTTTATATGTTGATAGCAATTAATTGTGCTGTGTAAGCAAAAACAGATTAATTTAGTTTTTTGTGAAAGTTTGCTTCCAAATACAAATATGCTCCTGGCTCATTAAAAAATTTTAGCAATATTGTCCAGTACAAAACATTGCTATGGAGAGAGACAATACAACCACCTATGTAGCAATGGCAGTCATCATACTGATAATATCCTGCTCCAAACTGATTTCAATAATAAAATGCTTTTAAGTATTTCAACAGAAATCAATTATCTTTTTTAGTGAAAGCTGTTACCTCACTGTTACTGAGAAAAGATTTTATTATTGATACAAGATGGAGCTTTGAAATTTATTCTCACATAAATTCAGATTGTAATCAGTCTGACTTTAATGTAATGACCTTTAAATATTACACAAAACTGACAAACTATTTCCTACACTTATCTTGTTGGGTGAAGGCTGTAAAAAACTGACCTTTCCAAGTTTAGTGTAATGGCTGGCTGTGTGCCATTACAACAAATGAGAAGCAGAAGGTCAAAAATATCATCCTACGATATTCTTACATTTTCATTTTCTTAATCCTTCACATGGAGGAAGATGAAATGAACAAATATATTGCAGAAAGAAACTTACTGACATTGGCCCCGACAAGAAAATACATCTGTAGCTTATCACTTCCAGAACAAATCTACAAGCATTCTACTTTAACATCATAGACACAGTTCATTATCAAGGTCTTTCCAGATTATGGCTTCGTCTGACTATATAGATAACACATAATTACATTTATCTTACCATACACAACAGTAACTAAATTTCAGTGTTCTTTCTCTTTCTGCAGTTCCAAATTCATTTACAACTGTGGGTAATCAATGATTTTTAATTAACACATATTTTTTCTTTCATTTTTATTTCTACACCTTGTTCAAGGGACACACTTTTCTCAGAATTTTTCCAGGCGACAGTGTAATGTCCCCTGTTAGGATAGAAGCTCGCTTGTGTAACTTGTCTTGCTTCTAACTTTCATGGATTTAACGTTTTGTAAAAATTAGATTAGCTGTTTCTTTCAGTAAAGTTTCTATTTATACCATTATCCATTATTCTGGTGAATACTGCTTATTGTTACAGTTTTACATGTACTACTTACTAGTAATTAACTTAAGATGACCAATTGTAATTAGTCCAGAATAAGTTGTAAAAATACCAGGGATATGAATACTATACTCCTTCGTTTGGTACTAGGCCAAGGAAAACCCCAGCTTAAAACGGGTTGAAGCCTTTGGACTATTTTTATTTGTCTTTCACAAGTATTTTAGATCACAGTTATTTAAACATATTTGATTAAATATAGCATTTTGTGAGTGCCTGTCTGCTCAAATAAAAGTTCCTTCATTACTCATTTACACATAACAGAAATTACTTCAGTGCTCGATCACGTTGTAAATGTTAAACTGGCAGCCCATAAAATTTAAACAACATATTATACAATTAAAAATATACAAATATATAGAAAGTCTTGTTGTTGTTGTTGGTTATGATTTTGCTATGTTGACAGCTGATATTTTTCTTTCATTAACTCAAAAAATCAAAGTTTATTTGCTTTTAGCAGTAGGTAGTTAATTACATTGTTTTACAATAAGAAATTATCATTCAATGGCATTGTTGTGTGATCTTTGTACGGCATCAATGATGTGCACACTGCAGCCTGCTCCTGCCGTTGGTCATCTATGCACTTGCACAGCGCACACGTGGTTATTAGCAGGCAGTGCAGACTTGGGTGGTTGCACCCCTCCAGACTAGAGCAAGCGACAATTTTGGATAGACGGCATAGACCCACCATAACAGTATGATGTGTCTCTTCATTATTTGATCCGGAACTGTGTACCCACATATTCCAGAGCAGCATCAATGTTCTTTCATATTACTTCCTACAAGCTAAAACGAGCTGACCCAAGTTAGTACAAGTATTCATTCTACACAGAAATTTTTGCCATTTGTATTTGTTAGTGTGTTATTTTTGTCTGTGAAGATTCTTTGAACATCCTGCAAGGTTTATCCACTAGCAAGGATGCTGTCTTCAGTTCAAAACTTGCCATGCTATACTGATGAGAATATTGTGGTTTTAACCATTTGTAAAATACAGTTATTCTGTAGTGGCTATCATTATATACATATTGTCCTCTAGCACCTCATAAATAGCATAATCTGTAGCTCAAAAGTTCAGCAAATTTTTATTAAATGACGGATTTCTGTACAACACTCGTCCAAAGAGTATGTATTGTCATTGCGCTATCACTGACCTAGTCTGTCCCATAAGTGCTGGCACAGAAGCTACCCCACAGTTTTTAATGTGTCACATTCACTAAGAGAATCACACAGTTATGTCTCAATTTTAATTTACCATTGTGAAAATGTATCACAATCACCAAATCTCACTTGTTATATGAATGTTTAAATACAGGTCCCATCATTAACACACTTTATATTAAAGTTAATGTTTGTGCAACAGTTGCATTTACATGCGTATACAGCATTTATCTATACAACCTTTACATGCATCTCGGTTTATACAGAGTTTGACATTAGTTTCATCTGGCGCAAGATGGCGGCCAAGTTGAAAGTGTATAATGTGCCTCCACGAAAAAACGTAAATTTCGGTAGTAAAAGGAAAACTTGTGCAAGTTGTAAGACTGAAATACAGAAGCTGAACGAACGGATATCCAGTCTACAATTTACAATAGACGCTCAAAAGGTGGAAATAAGTAAACTACAATCTGAAAAACGTGAGACGCTAATGAAAAAAGAAGACTCGGTCTCGGGAAAATGGAAGAGAATAACTGAAGGAAGTTGTACTCAGAAGTTAAAAGATGTGAAAGACAGTGAAAATTTAGTGTAAAAAAAATCTTTTGAAGTGCTTTCTGCCGTGGATTCAGTGAACACGTCGGAAAGGGTTGAAAAGTTGGAAAACAAAGTAGGCAAACCGTTGCACGTTGTAAGTAGGTCAAACAGTGAAAATACTGCGTCAGGAGATCTAAAAACTCCGAAAATCAGTGCGCACACCTACACTGCCACAGACTTCCAAGGTTGCTACGTAGAGACAGACTTCAATGCAACAAACGAAACTACGTTAAAAAACGTATCTCCAGCGAAACTGCAAACTGAAGAACATTTAGAATACGTGCGGCAAAAAAACAACATTAAGGTGAGAAGAAGAATCTTAAATCCTCCGGTTACAACAAGTGTGAAACACAAAACAATCTGTGTGTTAGGTGATAGTCACGGCCGTGAAATTTCCGCAATGTTGATGAGAACGTGTATTTTCAAGGTATCTGGTTTCATAAAGCCAGGGGCTCCATTGAGTGAAATAACGGACCTAACAACATCAACTGACGTAGCTAGTTTGAATAAAGACGATTTCGCCGTGTTAATAGGAGGATCAAACGACGTCTATAGAAACGAGACACACAAGGTGATTACAGAAATGAGGAAATGTTTAAATAATTTAACCCACACAAATGTACTCATTGTGAACATCCCGCATCGTCATGATTTAGCACCCTGGTCGTGTGTGAACCGCGAAATTAATGTTGCAAACGAGTGTATCTCTGAAATATGCACTACCTTTAAGAATGTCGATATTGTACACATAAACAGATTGGAGCGAAGCTTCCATATAGTCCATGGACTTCATTTAAATACGCCAGGAAAGAAATTACTAGCCGAAAAAATATGTAGGCCTACTCGCATTTCGAAGAAGAGTGAAGAAAAAAGTATAAGTGACAAACAAACGGAGATTAAGAAGTGCTTTAGACGAGTTCCAAGCTGTGCCATCGGCCAAACGCAAATTACCAAGTGGTTTAAACCGATTGGGCAAGAAACAATCAATCAAGTCGTCAGCCAAACGAAAATTACGAAATGGTTTAAACCGAAGAGGACAGATGTGGATGAAGCAAAACTTATACAAGCTCCAGAAGTTAACTCACGTGCTGATTGCCACCAGCGAACAGAAGCCACACACAAGAAAGATACAGAAAATTTTTTAGGGTAAGTGCTGTATTAGAAATTCCATTAGATAAAGAATCAGAAACCGTTCCAACTAAAGTTACTAAGTACCCAGATTTTGCTATACTACACCATAACGTTCAGTCACTCACAAATAAAATTTCCATGTTGGAAGCACTACTCCCGTATGCACTGAACGCAGACATAATTTGCATTACTGAACATTGGCTACGAAATGACGAAGTAAAATTAACCTCAATCTCAGGATATAGATTAGCAAGTCATTTTAGCCGAGAGTTTTCCAAACATGGTGGCTCTGCTATCTTTGTGAAAGAACAAATAAAGTTCTGTGATGTCAGTAAAAGTTATATTGACTCAATTGAAAAAGACTTTGAACTTTCCATTACCAAACTGCCAGAGCTTAATTTCATAGTTATTAACATATATAGAGCACCAAGTGGATACCTGTCAGTCTTCATGGATAAACTAGAGGTTCTGCTGAACAGGATCAGTGCACTAAATATGAAGATAGTGCTTTGTGGGGATTTCAATATTGATTTTTCAAAAGACAGCAGCAGCAGAGATGCTTTGATAAATATGACCAACACATTCAATATGATCCCCACAATACACTGTCCAACAAGATTAACAGAATGCATAAATTCCATTATTGACCAAATATTCAACTCAGAAACAACTTACAGATTCACAAACAGAGTACTGAGCATGGGTTATAGTGATCATGAGGCACAGCTGCTGTATATAGAAATGCCAACAAGTAGTAGCAGTTCCGGAAAAGTAGTTGAAAAAAGAACCTTTTCTGAAAATAACATTAGAATTTTTAATCTCTTACTGGGGAAGGAAAACTGGGAAAGCATCGCTACTCAAAACAATGTTGATAGGATGTACATAAGTTTTCAGAGCATCTTTCTTCACTATTTTAATGTAGCATTTCCAAAAGTAGTAAAAACAGTGAAACCTAACAATAATAAGCAATGGGTAACTAAAGGCATAAAAATTTCCAGTGAGAGAAACAGATTTCTGCAGTACTCTTGTAAGGAATATAGAGTAACCCAAGAATTCGCAGATTATTCAAAAGCCTACAAAAGAATCTATGGTAGAGTAGTCAAAGAGGCAAAAATTATGTGGAATGACAATTTGATAAGAAACTCATCTAACAAAATGAGATCCACATGGAGAGTCATAAAGAAAGAAACTTGTAGCTCAGTGCCAAAGAAAAAGAATGTATCATTAACACTAGAAGGCTCAAAAGTCACCGACCCAAATTCAGTTGTGGAAAAATTCAATGAATACTTCACCTCACTAGCTGAAGACCTCATTCAAGTACACTGTCAAGGACCAGTCCCAAGTTTCTCCAGCAAGTCAGTGATCTCGACTGCTTCTATGTATGTGTATAAAACAAATCCCAATTAAATTATAAGTGAAATTAAATCATTAAGCAATAAAATGTCAAGTGGTCTTGATGAAGTACCTGATTTCATATTAAAAGAATGTGCTCACCACATAGCAAACCCCTTGGCAAAAATTTTCAACCTCTCTTTAAAAACTGGTGTATTCCCAGATATTTTTAAAATAGCAAAAGTTTCACCACTGCTAAAAAAAGGTTTTTCTGAAAAAATATCAAACTACCAACCTGTGTCACAGTTAAGTTCCTTCTCAAAAATTCTAGAAAAACTCTTCTACGACAGGCTTTTAAGTTTCATAAATAAATATGCACCTCTTACAGTACAACAACATAGTTTTAGAAAGTCTAAATCTACACAGACAGTAATTTTCGAATTCTTAGACTGCATTTTAAAATCCCTTGATCAACATAAATTAGCTGCAGGTATTTTTCTAGATCTATCAAAAGCCTTCGATGTCCTGGACCATAACATTCTGCTCGAAAAATTAGAAAGACGAGGAGTAAGAGGTGTAGCACATAGCTGGTTGTGTTCATACCTAAAAAACCGCAGGCAGAAAGTGTCACTTCAGTATGAATTCAACAAAATGAATAAAACAAGAAACAACTCCTTTCTTTCTAGGGAATTTCCAATAAAATATGGTGTACCACAGGGCTTAATCTTAGGTCCACTACTCTTCTTGATTCATGTGGACGACTTCGTTGAATATATGAGTCCCACAAAAACTATCCTGTTTGCCGATGACACCAGCATATTGCTCACTGGATCCAGTCCAGAAACTTTGCGGCCTGCAGCAGAAAGTTCTATGAAAAGACTTTCCGAGTGGTTCACAAAAAACAAACTCATTATAAATACTGAAAAAACTGTGGGTGTCAATTTTCATTTAATTCTTCCAACTAATCAAATTTCTATTCAAGCCCAATTAAAAAGTGATCCCCTAGAAAATGTAAGTGTCACAAAATTCTTGGGTCTTTGTGTTCAGCAAGACTTAAAGTGGGACACACATATAAATAAATTGTGTAGAAAACTATCTTCAGTGTGCTATGTCTAGTACCTTCCGCCGCGGAAGTCGAACACACGGCAGAATAAATGGACGTGGTCAGCCCATAGAGGGCTCCGCCTCCGCGGCGGCTATTCCGCGCAGCGGTTCTTGTGCAGCGAGGGCGCCACCGCTAAGCCAAGTGCAGACAGCGGCCAATAGCCGCTCCCTCCGGTTTCGTATATAGGGACCCGCACTGCCCTAGTCTAGCCAGTCTGGTACTCGCTCTGGATTTCATTTCTATCTCGGCGGTACTGCGTTCTGGTCGTTGCTCGTTGTTGACATTTGCCTGGCTCTGGTTCCGAGTGGATTTACGTTTGGTGTTTGGTGTTGTGGTTTCCACAAGCCTCCGTTGTTTATCTCTTCCTTGTTGTGTCGCTCATAGTCGGTCGCGGTCGGCTGTTGTCAGTTGTCCTTGGTCTGTCGACCGACTCGTCCTGTGTTTACCTGGTGGTGCGTGCTCCACCGCCGGCGGCTTCCCCACCTGGCGGCTCTGATCCGCGGCCCAAGGCGTTCCCGCTGTTGGTTGTGGTTACTACACTATGGCATAAGAATTTTAAAGGCTACAACAAGCAAAACAACAGTACTGCAGGCCTACTATGCACAGTTCCACTCACTAATCAGATATGGGATCATTTTATGGGGATACTCAACTCACAGTGTAAAGGTTTTTAGAATGCAAAAAAGATCTTTAAGAATAATTTGTGGCCTTAAAAAGATGGAGTCCTGTAAATCCCATTTTACTGAGCTTGGTGTCCTAAATGTTCCAAGTTTATTCATTTATGAAACTATCTTGTTCACTAGGGACTACCTGCTAAAAACAGGCAAACTGCTACAGAACAAAAGTGTACACAACTATAGTACCAGAAGGGAATCAAATATACATCAAAAATATCACAGAACAACCACCTATCAGAGGAGCATAATTAACATTGGTGTAATACCACACAATAAGATACCAGAGAAAATAAAAAATACTACTCATCCAATATTTAAAGCTAAACTAAAGGCATTTCTAATAAAGCACTGTTTCTATTCGGTCAGAGAATTTCTGAATAAGTAACAAAATTAATTGTAGTAGGTACCTAATTTTAATTGCTAATACCATGTATTATTGTAACTTATCTTTGACCTGTCCAATATCAATTCTACAATTTGTACTATATGATAAAACTGGACCAATAAAAAATCAAATATATACTTTGCTTGCATAAGCTTATTTCCGTATTTCATTACTCTATGTGTTTTATGACCAGCTGACCATATGGATTTCACTGGTACAAGGCTGTGGCCTGATCTTACAAGTTAGTGCTCATTGCTTTATCTTTCAGTTTTCCTTTACTGCTATCTGTGTATGTGTAGGATGCCAATGCATACACCCATTTGCTGTGAATGTAACGGCTCCTGGATCCTAACCCACAAGTGAAATCATGATCACAAGGACCATGAAAGTTACAAGGCTAATCTGCGACTAAATTTGGAACATGAAAAATCTATTATCTCGGTATATTTTACCTGATAATCCATGGTTTGTTTTGTTTATTTTTTAGCCACACACTGACATTTACGCAAAATATGTTCACTATATGTACAAGAATCATTCTTATGCTGAAGTTTACTTAGTCTACTATTTTTACAGGCTTCAAAAATGGGTTGTGTTTCATTTATAGTCTCTGTCAATATGACAGCTTTGTCACAACAAAAAACATTACTGTAATTCTACTGATGTTAACTATCAGTGTCAAACCAAAGAAAAAAGTTCACTTTTTTATACATATATACAGTAAGACAAGAAAATCGTCCACAGTTCCCAAGTATCCTGTATTCCAAGCGGATTGCCCCCTGTGCATCCTATGTAAAATTCTCTTGGAATGAGTTCAGTAGTGCAAAGCTCCCTTCCAGAGGCAAGTCACTTTATCACTTTATGGTGAAACTTCTTACATACTAAAATATAGGTCGAAAAATATCGAAATTCATATAAGAAAAAACTAGTATTTACAACTAATAGCACACATTCACACTCGCGCAAACATGACTCACACACACGACTGCTGTCTCAGGCAACTGAAACCACACTGAGCAGCGGCACCAGTGTATGATAGGAGTGGCGACAGGGTGGGGGTAAGGAGGAGGGTGGAGTGGGGAGGGGGAGAGATAGTATGATGGGGGTGACAGACAGTGAAGTGTTGCAGGTTAGACAGAGGGCAGAGGGGAGGTGGAGAGGGGGTGTGAAGTAGCGGAAAAAGAAAGAAATAAAAAGACTGGGTATGGTGGTGGAATGATCGCTGCGTAGTGCTGGAATGTCCCGGGGAAGGGGCTTGATGAATGAGGACAGTGACTAAAGAAGGCTGAGGCCAGGAGGGTTACAGCAATGTAGGATGTACTGCAGGGAATGTTCCTACCTGTGCAATTGAGAAAAGCTGGTGTTGGTGGGAAGGATCCATATGGCACAGGCTGTGAAGCAGTCAATGAAAAGAAGGATATCATGTTTGGCAGCGTGTACAGCAACAGGATGGTCCACTTGTTCCTTGGCCACCTGTCGGTGGCCATTCATGCACGCAGACAGCTTGTTGGTTGTCATGGCTACATCGAATGCAGCACAGTGATTGCAGCTTAGCTTGTAGACCACATGACTGGTTTCACAGGTAGCCATGCCTTTGATGGGATAGGTGATGTTAGTGACTGGATTGGAGTAGGTGGTGGTGGGAGGATGTATGGGATAGGTCTTGCATCTAGGTCTATTAAAGGGGTATGAGCCATTTCAGGGCATGACGAGAGGTAAACAAAACTCTGGCAGAGAATGCAATTAACTTTCTCTAATCCTGGGTGGTACTGAGTTACGAGGCGACTGCTCCTCTGTGGCTGGACGATGGGACTTCAGGAGGTGGTGGGAGTCTGGAAAGATAAGGCACAGGAGATTTGGTTTTGTACAAGGTTGGGGGGATAATTACGATCAGTGAAAGCTTCAGTGAGACCCTCAGTAAATTTCAAGAGGGACTGCTTGTCACTGCAGATGTGAGGACCATGTGTGGCTAGGCTGTACAGAAGCGACTTCTTGGTATGGAATGGGTGGCAGCTGTTGCTGGTGGTTAGTAGATATGTGGACGGAGGTACTGATGTACCATGTTTGAGGTGGAGGTGAACATCCAGGAAGGTGGCTTGTTAGGTTGAATAAGACCAGGTGAAACAAATGGGGGAGAAGTTGCTGAGGTTCTGGAGGAACATGGATAGCGTGTCCTCACCTTCAATCCAGGTAGCAAAGATGTCATCGATGAATCTGAACCAGGTGAGGGGTTCAGGATCTGGGTTTTAGGAAGGATTCTTGTATATGTCCCATGAATAGGTTGACATAGGATGGTGCCATGTGGGTACCCAAAGCCGTACACCAGATTTGCTTGTAGGTAATGCCTTCAAAGGAGAAGTAATTGTGGGTGAGGATATAGTTGGTCATGGTGACTAGGAAGGAGGTGGTTGGTTTGGAATCTGTCAAGCATTGGGAAATTTAGTGTTCAATAGCGGTAAGACCATGAGCATTAGGAATGTTAGTGTACAGGGACGTGGCATCAATAGTGACGAGCAGGGCATTGTGTGCTAAAGAGACAGGAACTGTGGAGAGTCGGTGAAGGAAATGATTGGTATCTTTTATATAGAAGGGTAGGTTCCAGGTAATAGGTTGAAGGTGTTAGTCTATGAGAGAAGAGATTCTCTTAGTGGGGGCACAGTAACTGGCCACAATGGGGAGTACTGGGTGGTTAGGTTTATGGACTTTAGGAAGCATGTAGAAGGTAGGAGTGAGGGGAGTGGTAGGTGTAAGTAGAGAGATGGACTCTGGGGAGAGGTTCTGGGATGGACTTAAGGATTTGAGTAGCGACTGGAGATCCTGCTGGATTTCTGGAATGGTGTCACTGTGGCAAGGTTTATAGGTGGAAGTACCTGACAGCTGGCAGAATCCTACCATCAGGTAATCCTTGTGGTTCAAAACAACAGTGGTGGAACCTTTGTCCTGGATTTTCCATTATATTTACAACCAAGAGATACATAAAGTCACGTTCCATGAAGTTATTCTACATTCATTTTTAAGTATCTGTTTGGGTAAAGTCCTTTAATATTAATGGTTTCTGGGTGTGTTAACTTGTAGCTGCCCTCACGTGGAATGTCTATAAATTTATATGGCCCTATGTACAGCAGCTGCCACTTTTTATATTTTTTTTCACTCGAGATTCCATGGAATGGGTCCAGAGAACTGACAGAACAGTCAGTCAATGTCCTGACTCAGTCATGAGCTACAGTTCTCCTTCATAGATAAAGTATTACCCATATACTATAACAATGGTCTGGCGTACTTAATACAGATACACTGACAGAATTTGCCATGTACCTTCCCAGTAGCAATCAATTCCAGTACAAGTCTTTCACCTAAAGTACCCAGTGTACATGTACCAGACAAGAGGCCAATTCTTTCATTCCTCTCTCTAATGAAATCCCAGCCCATAATACCGGCCACAGATAAATCCTTTGTAAGTAGGATTCTGAAATTAAAGGCTCATTCCCCATTAACACTCTATCTGTACCTGAGTGTTAATTACCTGTGATTTAGCACCAAAAGCATCAGCTACCCTACATTCTTGGACTGGAAAAAGAAGGTTTACCTGACACAGCTCCTTATAAAATGTGTAACTCACTCCACTCATTGTAGCTCCAGTATCAATTACCATGGTAGCTGGAATATCTCCTACCCTTGCATGCAGTGCAGCTTGCGCTACATACTTGCCATTTGAACCAGTACGGCTCTCTTCTACAGCCTCCACTATTCTTACTTGTTGATCCTGATTAGGCCACATTACGTGGCTAACTTGCCTTTGCAAGGTACCTTGTCCTGGTTACTTATTAACTGATTTTGTATGGCAGGTTGCCTGCCATACAGATTCTAGTGCCCTGCCTGACGGGTGTGCCATCTGTCAGAATTATACCTACTTGCTTTTGATTAGGACCGCCAGCAGTCTCTCCACAGTGCTTCCTATTACCATTCTGCGGATTGCTGTCGTACTGATTTTGGTTTGGAATTTGGTAGGCATTATTGCCATCTGGTTGTTGAAAAACACGTGACAACACTGTTGCAGAAGCAACGAAAAAAGCATGCCAAATTCAGAAGAACGCAATATCCCTAAGACTGGCGAAGTTTCACGGAAGCTCGAAATTTAGTGCGGACGTCGATGCGAGATGCTTTTAATAGTTACCACAATGGAACAGTTTCAAATATGGTAGAAAACCCAAAGAGATTCTGGTCGTATGTAAAGTACACCAGTGGCAAAAAACAGTCAATACCATCACTGCGCGATAGCGGTGGAAATGTTACCAATGATGGTGCCACTCAGGTGGTGTTACTAAATACAGTTTTCCATAACTCATTTACGAAATAAGACGAAGTAAATATTCCATAATTCGAAACCAGAACAACTGTTAGCATGAGTGGCATAAAAGTAGATATCTTAGGTGTTGCAAAACAACTCAAATCACTTAAGAAAGGCAAGTCTTCCGGTCCAGATGGTATACCAATCAGGTTCCTTTCAGAATATGCAGACACAACAGCGCCTTTCTTAGCAATCATACACAACCGCTCACTTGACGAAAGGTCTGTTCCTAAAGACTGGAAAGGAGCACAGGTCACACCAATATTCAAGAAAGGAAATGGGAGTAACCCATTGAATTACAGACGCATATCACTGACCTCAATTTGCAGTAGGATTTTGGAGCATATACCGTACTCAAACATTATGAATCACCTTGAAGAAAATGACTTATTGATACATAACCAACATGGATTCAGAAAATATAGTTTTTGTGCAAGTAATGAGTGCTGTCGACAAGGGATCTCAGATCGATTCCATATCCCTAGATTTCCAGAAGGCTTTTGATACTGTTCCTCACGAGCGACTATTAATCAAATTGCGTGCATATCGTGTATCGTCTTAGTTGTGTGACTGGATTCATGATTTCTTCTCAGAGAGGTCATAGTTCGTAGTGATAGACGGTAAATCATCGAGTAGAACAGAAGTGATATCTGGCGTTCCGCAAGATAGTGTCATAGGCCCTCTGCTGTTCCTGATTTACATAAAATATCTAGGTGATAATCTGAGAAGCCCCCTTAGATTGTTTGCAGATGACGCTGTAATTTACTGTCTAGTAAAATCATCAGGCGATCAAGTCCAATTACAAAATGATCTAGAGAGAATTTCTGTATGGTGTGAAAAGTGCGAGATCATCCACATGGGTACTATGGAAATCCAATAAATTTTGGGTATAAGATAAATCGTACAAATCCTAGGGCTGTCAGTTCGACTAAATACCTAGGAATTACAATTATGAGCAACTTAAATTGGAAAGACCACACAGGTAATACCGTGAGGAAGGCGAAACAAAGACTGCGCTTTGTTGCAGAACACTTAGAACAAACCCACTAAAGCGACAGCCTAACATTACACTTGTCTGTCCTCTGCTGGAATATTGCTGTGGGGTGTGGGATCCTTACCAGGTACGATTGACGGAGGACATCGAAAAAGTGCAAAGAAAGGCAACTTGTTTCGTGTTATCGCGCAATAGGGGTGAGAGTGTCACTGATATGATACGCTTGTTGGGGTGGCAGTCACAAAGGCGGTTTTCTTTGCGGCGAGATCTATTTACGAAATTTCAATCACCAACTTTCTCTTCCGAATGCGAAAATATTTCGTTGACACCCACGTACGCAGGGAGGAATGACCATCATAATAAAATAAGAGAAATCAGAGCTCGAACGGAAAGATTTTTGTGTTCCTTTTTCCCACGCGCCATTCGAGAGTGGAATGTTAGAGAAGTAGTATGAAAATGGTACGACGAACCCTCTGCCAGGCACGTAAGGATGAAGAGCAGAGTATCCACGTAGATGTAAAACACCATTTCCATTCTTATTCCGATACTCATATCCTAATACTGCCGTTGCCATTTCCACTGTGATTATTTTTGTTATTCCTCCTACATTATCGAGAATAACTGTCACCATTTCCATTACTTTGTTTTATGTCTTCGTGTATGAGGTCAATGGAATCCAAAGTTGCCAGAAATTGCTCTATATCAGTATCGTATAAGTTTACCAACTTTTCCCTTACTGAAATAGTTTAGGTTCAAATCTTTGCAATACATCTCTTGTGGATATTGGCTGATCTCAATAGAAAGTTTTGCCAATATAACTTTCAATATAACATTGCATATTACCCTGTTTGGGTTTCACATCTGTCTGTAAACTTGTTTACTTACTCTATCCAGAATGCATGTACTCCAGCACTTGGCCAGAAAAGATTTTTTCAAACTGCTCTAGTCTATGATAACACACTGATGCTTCCATAGCCCACAGAGCACCATCACCAACAATGTGTGTTGTGATGAACTATATTTTTTGTTGTTCTGTCCAAACCTTTGGCAGAAACTGTTTTATAAACATCACAGGGCGAATTAATTTCTTCTCTACGGCGAAATTCTGAATTTGTCCATGTTTAATTAGACCTTCCTGTAGTATGATACTTGACCAGTTTGGTATATGCTCACCAGCTGTCGCTGTGTTCTCACGAATAAGACTACAATTACTAGTTTGTTTTATCGTGGATTTTCCTGTCTGGTTCGAGTATGTCGAAGGACAAGCAAATAATAATAATAATTAATGTTAATAGCATGTGATCAGTTTATACACAGTTTGTGCACTTGACAATAACTTTTTGCGTAAGGTGCGTTATTGTAAATTGGACCGTGAATGATTTCTCTTTATCTGACTTCGTTGTTTGAATAATTACAAAGCTTTGGTTCATACTGGACCTTTGTGTTGTGTCGATTCCCTAAGGTCTCGACACAATGAGTGGATAGGTGCACGCGAAACTAACGCAGACGGGCGTAAATTCTGAAACAGGAGACTGGATGAAAACTATAAAGAAAAGAAGAGAGATTTTAATATACTTAACTTTAATGTAGTCTTGTTCTTGTTGAAATACATCTCTTGCATAGTAGTAAGCAATTAGCAATGATACACATGGCGCCTTGCTAGGTAGTAGCGATGGACTAGCTGAAGGCTATTTAATCTGTCTCTCGGCAAATGAGAGGAATACTTGGTAGGTCTAGTCGCAAGCTATGTCGTCCGTACAACTGGGGCGAGGTCATGTCCGTGTCTTGTGACCTGCCATGTGGTGGCGCTAGGATTGCGAGTACACAGTGGCGACACGCGGGTCCGACATGTACTACAGGACCGCGGCCGATTTAAGTTACCACCTAGCAAGTGTGGTGTCTAGCGGTGACACCACATTCCTCCCCCGCAAATCGGCGAACGGTCGTGAGATAAGGCTTCCGCCCGCCGTGGGGAGGACCCCATGTTGACGTATGCGATGAGGTGGGGAGCCTAACAACAGGCGAGGCTGTGCCACCCGCACCCGGCCATTCGGTCCGAGGGGAGCTAGGAAACGCCTGCAAACCTAGTCCAGGGTGCACGTCAACATGAGGTGTATGCGCACTTAATGAGACAGAAGGGTCGACCTCCATGTGGTCGGAGCACCCGACGGGCGAAGACGACATCTGGTCCGGAGCGGGCAAGAGGTCCATGGCGGAGGACGGCTGGTCACGGGAAGCAAGCGGCGGCGCGTGACCCAGAGAGGCGCGAGGCGGCTGCAGCGAAGCGTCCGCTGCTGGCGGCGCCGGCGGCGGCTGCGGCGGCGCGACGCCATGAGGCAAAATGGAAGGCATCGTCGGTAACACCTGGGGATGAGGCGAGCCAGTAGATGGGTCCCCAGGGCGCTGACCTGACGGCTCCGTCGCTGAAAGCAGACGGGGAGCGGCAGAACCCAGGCGACGACAGAGGCGCAGCTGATTGAGATGCCGACGCACCTCACCAGAGGCCCCCAAAACCAAATACATCGCGCGGCCGAGGCAGCGAAGAATGCGCCCTGCGAGCCAACGCTGTGAACCGCGATAGTTGCGATAATAGACAACGTCGCCAGGAGCAAAAGCAGGAGTCTGCCGCTGCACAGGAACCTGATGTGGCGGATGCAGCAAAGACATCAGAGTTCGATGAGATCGACCATGGAGCAATTCAGCCGGCGAGCGACCATCGCGGGGCTGAGAGCGATAAGAAGACAAAAAGAGCAACAAAGCGTCCTCCCGAGAATGCGACTCTTTCAACTTCAACATCTGTGACTTGAAAGTCCGGACCAAGCGTTCAGCGGCACCGTTTGACTGAGGCGAAAACGGCGCGGACGTCAGATGTTGAATACCATTGGCCTTGCAGAACGACTGAAATTCTGCGGACATGAATTGTGGGCCATTGTCGGAAACAATAGTCTGCGGAAGACCTTCAATGCAAAAGATAGCAGACAAGGCTTGGATGGTGGCAGAAGACGTCGTGGAAGACATCCGGACAACAAAAGGAAAATTACTGAAAGCATCGACCACAACCAACCATCGAGCATTCCAGAATGGACCAGCAAAATCGATGTGCAAGCGTTGCCAAGGGGAAGTGGCTTTCGGCCATGCAAAGAATTTCCGCGGCGGTGCGGATTGTTGTTCGGCACACGCCACGCAAGAGGAGCACATATTCGCAATCGCAGCATCGATTCCGAACCAAGTACAGTGCTGTCGAGCAAGTTGTTTCGTTCGCACTATACCCCAATGTCCTTGGTGAAGAAGCCGTAAGACAGAGGACTGTAACGAACGTGGGACCACGATTCGGGATTGATCATTATCGGAACGCAACAACAAAACACCCCGTCGTACAAAAAGTCTCTCCTTGTGAGCAAAAAAACGGCGAACCAAAGGATCCTCGATCCGTGACTTTGACAAGGGCCAGTGCGTAGCAACAAAACGCAAAACAGTAGCAAGGACAGGGTCAGCAGCTGTGGCTGTAGCTACACGACGAAAATCAATCGGAAACGATGCGACCACGTCATCGGCTTCCGAATCAATGAACATGCAAGCAAGTTCGGAAGAATCGAATGCTTTATCCTCAGCAACAGGCAAACGGGACAACGCATCAGCGTTTCCGTGCTTAGCAGTGGACCGATACAAGATATCGTAGCGGTACTGCGAGAGAAAAAGCGACCAGCGAATGAATTTCTGCGCTGTACGTGGAGGTACAGGCTTGTTCGGATGAAAAAGTGATGTCAAAGGCTTGTGGTCCGTGATTATGGTAAAGTGACGACCATACAAGAAATCATGGAACTTTGAAACACCAAACACGAGAGCTAAAGCTTCCGTCTCTATTTGTGAATAATTTCTTTGCGCAGAAGAGAGCAATTTGGACGCAAAGGCAATAGGGCGATCATGCGAGCCATCCTTGTGCGCAAGCACAGCACCGATCCCGAAATCCGATGCATCTACCATCAACAAAAGGGGTTTTCGGGGATCGAATGGCGTAAGGCAAGTATTGGAAAGTAACGCCGATTTCAACTGGCGAAAGGCGCGTTCGCATGCCGTCGTCCAGACGAACGGAACACCTTTACGGCGTAAGCGATGAAGCGGAGCTGAAATGGAAGAAGCATTGCGCACAAACTTTGAATAATAATTTACCTTACCCAGCACACTCTGTAGCTGTGTTAAGTTCTGCGGTGACGGCAAGTCCTGAATGGCACGAAGGTGCTCTGGACTCGGATGTATACCTTGGGCATTTATGACATGCCCCAGGTACGGTAAGTCACGAGCAAAAAACACACATTTGTCCTTCCTCAAGCGAAGACCATTCTGACGCAAGACCTGAAATAATGTCCGGAGATTCTGCAAATGTTCGGCTTCTGTCTTTCCTGAGAGCACAATATCGTCCAGATAGTTCGCAGCCGTAGGGACCGACGCACAAATAGTTTGTAAATATTGCTGAAATAAAGCAGGGGCGGATGCACACCCGAATGGCAGTCTTTTGAAGCGATACAAGCCAAGATGCGTGTTAACCACTAAGACGCGCTGGGATTCTTCGTCCACAGGTATTTGCAAGTACGCATCTGCTAGGTCCAATTTTGAAAAATATTTTCCCGGGCACAGTTTGTCAAAAAGATCTTCCGGGCGGGGCAAAGGAAAAGTAGCAGTCACAAGTTGTGGATTCACAGTTGCCTTGAAGTCCACGCAAAGTCTCAATTTTCCGGAAGGTTTGGGCAAAATGACTAAGGGTGAGGCCCAGAGAGAAGCCTGCACACGTTCAATGACACCTTGAGATTCTAATTCGGCTAATGTTCGTGCGACCTCATCACGCAATGCGTGGGGAACATTGCGCGCTCTGAAAAATTTCGGTTGCGCGTTGTCGTTCAGTTCCAAATGCGCTTCATAGTTCTTAGCGCAACCAAGGCCCGGTGCAAAAATGTCTGCAAATTCTTCACAAAGACTAGAAACACCGGCGGAAGGCACAGTCTGATTCACTGATAGGACCTGATTCACTATAGACAAATTAAACAATTGAAACAAATCTAAACCAAACAAGTTCACTGCACTAGAGGAACGAAGAACATAAAATGACACAAGTTTTGTCTGTCCCTTGTATGTTGCAAGAAGGCTGCACTGTCCTAACACAGGTATATGCTGTCCTGAGTAACTAGTTAACGTAACATTTGCGGCACGCAATGGCGGGGCGCCCAGTTGTTTGTACGTGTCGTGATTGAGCAATGAAACAGCAGCTCCGGTATCGAGCTGGAATGGTATCACTTTTCCTGCAAAGTCTAAGTCCACAAAAAGTTTATTGTCTTGTTGACGACAAGAGCGACTGTCTCGTGCAATTTGAACTGATACAGGTCCAGAAGCACTTGCAACTTTACGGGATTTCCGGCGACGTCGACGCACACTTTGGGTGGGACGAACACAGTCACTGTTAGCTAAAGTGTCACTGGACGGGTGGGAATGAACCACATGAATGTCCATGGGCGAAGGTCCACGAGCCCGATTGTCCTGGGTTCGATTCCGGCGCGAAGCAAAAGGCCTGGAATTTGTGTGATTGTCTGACCTAAGCTTTTTCTGGCAAACACTTTGTACATGTCCTTTCTTTTGGCAGTAAAAGCAAATAGCTTGGCGTGACGGGCAATTTTCACGCGAATGTCTAGTTGCACACCGCGGGCAAGATTTCACTGCATTTGCTTGCTTACGCGGCGCACGTGGTTGCAAGCTAGGCGGCCGCTGTGAAGTCGGGCGCGAGGGCCGCTTAGCGTCCCGTGCAGCGGGCCGGGCGGGCCGATTAATGTGACACACTGCTGGCGAAGTTTCAAATGATTCCTGAGCAAAGTCAAGTGTGTCTTGCCTGTCCAAAATGTCTATCACTTGTTGCAGGGAGGGATTAACTAGCTTCAAAATCTGTTCCCTTATGCGAACATCAGAAACGTTCTGTGCAATTGCATCACGCACCATAGTATCTGAATATGGGAGGCCACATTCACAGGCAAACGCGCAGTCTCTAGTAAGGCCTTGCAAAGTTGCTACCCACTCCCTGTTAGTCTGACCGGCCGTACGTTTTGTACGAAAGAACGTATACCGTTTTGCAACTACATTTACTGTTTCTTTGAAATAGGCATCTAAAGCCGACAAAATTTCCTCGTAGGTCAGAGTTGCTACGTCGCGTCGGGGAAACAATTTCACTATCACACGGTAGGTAGACACACCGACACAAGAAAGCAAAAACGGCTGCCGCTCTTTACCTTGAATTCCATAAGCAGTGAGGTGGAAGTTGAACTGATCGGCCCACTCAGTCCAGCTTTCGGTTGTGGCCTCAAAGGGCCTAAATGGCGGTGCGACAGCGTTGTGTGGCTGCGGTAGCGAAGAAGCGGCTGCCGCCGCATCGGTTTGCAGCGCACGTTGACCCTGGACGAGCTGTCCAAGGGCTTCCAATAACGCCTGCGTCTGCTGATTCTGCAAGCGAAAAAAGTCGGACAGTACATCTGGAGAATGCGGCGAAGCCATGACACAAGCAAATTAGAGCAAATATAACACAAAGACTGCAACGTGGGCGCGGCATCCCATCCTCGTCGCCAAAATATTGTTGTGTCGATTCCCTAAGGTCTCGACACAATGAGTGGATAGGTGCACGCGAAACTAACGCAGACGGGCGTAAATTCTGAAACAGGAGACTGGATGAAAACTATAAAGAAAAGAAGAGAGATTTTAATATACTTAACTTTAATGTAGTCTTGTTCTTGTTGAAATACATCTCTTGCATAGTAGTAAGCAATTAGCAATGATACACATGGCGCCTTGCTAGGTAGTAGCGATGGACTAGCTGAAGGCTATTTAATCTGTCTCTCGGCAAATGAGAGGAATACTTGGTAGGTCTAGTCGCAAGCTATGTCGTCCGTACAACTGGGGCGAGGTCATGTCCGTGTCTTGTGACCTGCCATGTGGTGGCGCTAGGATTGCGAGTACACAGTGGCGACACGCGGGTCCGACATGTACTACAGGACCGCGGCCGATTTAAGTTACCACCTAGCAAGTGTGGTGTCTAGCGGTGACACCACACTTTGATATAATTTGTAACACGGAATCTTTAGCCTTGCCAAGATGCCGTTTAAATGCAATAATAGCTTGCAGCATAAATGAAACACAAGATTAAATAATATCACTATATTCATAAAGTATTATGCTTAAAATTAAGCAACATGGACACTTACATTAATTCTGTTGCTGTGTGCAACTATGAGTACGCTTAATGAGATTGCTTCTCAATACATATAATAATGGCGCATAATTATCTGCAGCGATGGCAGATATGCGTCGGATCAGGACGGCTTCCAGAACAAAACACATGCCGTCTTCTCGGCAAGACAATTAAACTGCGTAATTATTCTAATGTTTTAGCGGTTGCATGCCACAATCGATACAACTGCTTATACCAATTAATATCTTATGTAATTCTTTATTTATATTATGATCTTATATCTACGTTTTTGCTATATATCCATGCCCATCCTGCAAATGTGCCTTTAAAATGCCCCCTGGATTGCGAGGCGAAAGGCAATTTACCCTAAAGCACATTTAGTACAATATTTAGATACATATTCAAATACAGTTCATGGTATACAATATTTGAATGAGGCGCGTGCACCCGGAAGATTTCAATATTGGTATTGTGGCTTCCGTATATGAACAGTCTCGTGTATTTCAGTGTGGCAGTAGCCGTTAGTTGAACTCTTGACACGGTAATCACAGTTTATATACAATTCGTATGCGTGTGTGCGCAGGACAGCATTGTGACAAAACATTCCAAGAAGTTTCTACAAAAAATATGCACTAACATCTAAAACAGGTACAATAATCTTAAAATTACTACATGTGTTGACGGAAATACATTTCATTATTGGTCATTGTCTCTCATGGAAAGTATAGTAATTAAAATGTCTTTCTGTTTCAGTTTAGTTGTCCTTGTACGGCGTGTCGTCCTTTGCAGTTCATATACACAATACATAAAATAATAACGCAAAGGTGAGCATTGTTTTGGTAGTTTTCCTAACGTAAATGTTATTGCATATCGACGTCCCTGTTCGTAGATTTGACAACCAATGTGTGTGCATGTTCACTCGTTGCACCGTTTATTTTCACTGATAACACTGTTCTTCCTTGGTCATGCGTCGCGTGATTGAAGGGCAGTGGATTTCCATTCCACAACGTAAGTTTCGTGAGGGCATGGATGCAAGACTTGGGCATCAATCCTCGATCTGTCCAGGTAAGATTGGCCGTCGCATTCCGAGAACATTACAAACCCTGGAGTCCCAACGAAAATTCCTCCACCTGTGGAGTTTTCTTCAATGATTTTGTGCATCGCAACCGTAGGTCCAGTGTTTTACGAGTTCTTTATTTTGTAAATTGTCGTAAATGTCATTAGGCAATGTACTACAAATGTTATTGCATTTTACATGCACAGTTCTATCACGCTCACAGTTTACCTGGCGACGTACAAAAAATGTTTTGTAACAAGATTTTACATAAATATTTCATCGCGATCATTCTCATAGTGAAATATGACGAATAGTTTTAATAATTTTCCACACATACTTCATCTCAATTACAGGCATTGCGATGTATGTAGAATGTCTTTAAGCAGTCTCTTTCACATAAATCTAGGGATTTTACACATTTTGATACATATTACAAATTCTGATTACATTTACATACCAACATATTGCATTTTGCTTTACACCAATATAGATAATTACACATAAATACATTACATTTAGGCTTTATATGGAGTAAAAGTATTTACATAATCTTAGAGTCACTACAGATTTTTGAACCAAATTTTGCATTCGCGTTGTCACCTGAAACTGGAAAGTTTAGATACAACATCTGGAGACATCAGCAAGCGCACATATACTGATGGGCAAACGTCTAAAGCAACACACTAAAATCAGACCTACAGAATTGTCATGTTACGAGTGTGTGTAGAGTGTGTATATGGCCTTGGCTTCACATAAACATGTGTTACGCAGTATGAAGTGAATCTAATCCTTTCCTAGGTTGGTTGGTTGTCGTGTGGTTTTGTGTATACGTCAATCAGTCATGAATAGTCCTTGACTGACGCTAGAGTTAGTCAAATATGTGCCTCAAAAATATTTTCATCACACTTGCAAAAATGTCGTCATGACATTTGCGTTCAAATTTAGGCGGATGTTGTTTACATACGTTCGGTGAAGTCAAAATCTCTTCTTTCTGATTCTGCTGCTGGCTGGATCAGCTGAAATACAATTTCTTATGCAACATAATTTCCTTGCAATATACAGAGAGGTATGTGTGTTTTATAAATATACAGTTTACTTACTCATTACTTATAGATATATGTTTACTGCTTAGATTGAAATATATCTTAAGTCTTGATGAGCGGCAAGCCCAATGATATTATTTGTTTTTAAGTTCTGTAACTGGTATACACCAGGATGCGGTATGTTGACAATTACTTATGAACCGTCGTACAGCAGACGCCACTTTACGTAACGCCGTTTTAGTGCAGAAGATTTGTGGTGAGTATGTAATAGTACTTGCATGCCTACCCTGAATTCCTGCTTTCGCTTAGTAGCACCAGAGTAGTATCTGTTTCTTGCATTAGCATGCTGCGTCAGCGAAGTTAGTACTTCTTTTATCTTTTCATCGTGCAATTGCTGCTAAGGTGAAAGCTTTGGCAGCAGATAGCTGACAAATAACTTACCCAATTAGAATGCTGTGTAGGTACATATGTCCTCATTAATCTGTTCAGTTTTCTGAAAATTCGTTCAGTAGAATTAGATTGTGGGCTAAACATCAAGATAAAGTTGCTCTCAATGCTATTATCCTTTAGGAATTTACGCCATTTGCACCCTGTGTAGTACGTGGCGTTGTCAGATAAAACTGCCTTGGGTGTTCCCATGAGGAATGTATACTCCATTCACCGAAACAAGAGACGTACTGTAAACACGGCAAGGCGCGTGACCACAGAGCTGCCGCCGAGGGGTGTACAAGGCAGGGGCGTCAGAAATTAAAAATGAAAATCGTGTTTTTTATAATTTGGCACCTGAACATCATAAAGTGATCCGAGAACTGCCTTCCGGCACCTTTTTTTACATTACATTAACATTTATTGACAATGAAAAAGAGAAATATTTAAGCTTTCAGGAAAAGTTGTTTTTTCGCGTTACTCTATATTTATCACGCCATATCTCCTAAACTGTGTGTCGCACATGTAAATGGTCCGCCTAGTCGTTGATATCTCTAGTTGCTGTAATCGCACTATTTCACTCCCATTTACGGAGGTTGTTAGCACTTGATGTTAGGTTGGCGCCATTACAATGCATTGTAGTAATCGCTGCTGCTTGCTGGATCGCTGCTGTGTCTCGATGCTGATGCTGGCTCTAAATCTGGTTGTCTAGGGTTAAAAACATGAGGTCCCGTGTTTTTCATGTGCTTTTGATGATAAAGAACAAACGAAACCAACACATATGTAAACATCAAATATTTATTACTTTGGTGGCCATCTTAATTCCACTGTCCACCAAAGACCATAACACAACACAAAGTAGTACTTCCTTTACATGTTCTTTGCATTGTTTTTCCATCCCAAACAATAACACAGAAACACACTTCACCAAAGTGACATTCCGACTGCCCCTGACTGCCTCCGACTGCCTTCCGACCCTTCTCGTTGCTTGTATTTATAACATTGTCAAAGAACTACTAAAAAGAGATATAGTTTATGAGTCACATGTACATCTGTTATCATAATTTGTGCAGAAAAGTTATTAATTTGCATCGAGTGACATAAGTTATCATGTTATGAAAATGACAGACAGATTTGTTGACTTGACAGAATAATTCTCTGTTACAAAAAGGCCGTTTTTTAGAAGTTTGTCAATTGACTTCTCTAATTTGCATAAATAAGTAAGTAACATGAATTATTAAGAATTACATTGGTTTTCGTCTAAAATAGGATTGATTACGTGAATACTGAGTGAAAACGCTCCTAGTGAACAAATAGGTTTCACTGGGTGATTTTTATTTAAGGAGATCCAAAATACCTAAGTTGGCCACTATTTTTCGTACTTCATATTGATTATTTAAGGTGAACTTAGTGTTTTTACATGATGACATTTGCTGTATCAGTGATCAAGTGATATAAACTTTTGTGTGGGTCAGTTATTCAGTATAATTTAATGGGTTGACTGTTTATGGAGACATGTTGTGCAATCATTGTTAACATACACAATAGCTTTTCTATAATCATAAATACTCATTAAACTGGTTGAATTTGGAAGGGATCACATACTTCATTAAAGTAAAGCCTTTAATATGTTCCGTTACAATACCCCCCTTGGGTAATATCATTTACAGAATGTTAATGATATTAGCCGACTAGGACAAATGTGTCAATTACTATGCATAATGTGTATGTATACAACAACCGTTACACCGTTTCAAAATGACTTTTTCCTGCAAATATTTTAGTTGTGTTGTTTCAAATGCACTTTGTGTTATGGCTCTCAGTATGACAGCATCATAAAAACATTTAGTAATATATGAAAGTAAAAAAAATGTTAATCTTTGCTCCCAGTGAGCCACATGGAAAATGATCAAAAACAGGCACAAATATATCACATGTGATTTTAAGATATGTAAAAAATATATGTAAATTATTTCAAAGTCAGCTCTCATTGAGTCACAGAATAATCAAGATAATAGAAGGAACATAAATATATTACATAGATGGACAGGTCAGATGTCCATAGGAACATATTGCACCTGTCTGCTCGTTTTGAGCCACATAAAGGAAATGAAAACAAAGAACATAATTGTGAGTATGGACATGATATATAAACACAAACACTAGAGAAGTCACATGTATGAATATAATATGCATTTTAAAAAAAGGAAATATTTAAAAAACTTGTCTCCCATTGAGACACATAGTCAAGATAGTACAATGACATATTAATACTAAAATTGGACACTTAAATTGGTCACAACATAACACAAACATCAAACTTGCTGAACATCTGATTAGCTGTAGAAAATTGTACACAAATCTTATGCCTAAGAAAAGAATAGTAACAAAATGATGAGTCTTGCACAACAATTTTTTTTACATTGTCTTTTATTTGGTGCAAGTATGTCCCATATTCAACAATACAAAGAGAAAGTAATAAATGTTTGTCACCTTCTTGCCCGTTGCAAGTAAAGAAGATGTCTCAAAATTTAATATTCAATAGTGACAATAAAAATATAAAAACATTCTCTCAGAGATCTGGAACTTTTCCAGGGTCTGTAGCATGAGTGGTAGTTGCTATTTGACACATCCAGTAAAAACTTTGCTGATAACATGCTTTATGGAAACTGGGTAAGTAACTGTATTCAAACAGGGAAATGTGCTTAATCATGTTTATATGGTTTCAATTCAGTGATGTTTCTTAATCCAAATAACCTTCTTGATCTGGGAAAGATAAGTCTATACGCATTAGGATGTGGGCTTTCTTTTATTTCAAATGGACCAATGTCATTGTTTACTTTAACATATGGACAACCTAGCTCAACATCTTTGTCTATTTTAGTATTTTCAAACAATAGATCATTTTCAATTTCTTTAGTTCCTAAGTCTAATGTCTCTTTCCTACATTTAGCCACATCCCTCTCTGTTTGCAAAGCATTGAAATTTAAATATAAACCTTTGTTTTCATCTGTTCCTCTTAACACTGTGTTGCCACTCAACAAATTATTGTTTTCACCCCATTTTTTATAAAGTCCACTACGGATTCTTATCCACCATATAGGATACAAGGTTGCACTTACCTTTGCTAATTCTTTCCAAAAGGCATCTTTCTTTATACAGTTCCCATAGTTGTTCCACAAAACTTCTAAAAACTTTTCCCCTTTTTCTTGAAAACACACATTTACATTCCATCCCTTTATATTTTCTTTAATATTATTATTATTATTACCATTCTCATAGATTAGCATTTCATAGTTCCCAATAGGCAATAGCTTGTCCTCAGATACACATTCCCTAGTCTGCATTTCACTTAAATTAACCTCATTATTACCCATGTTTGTCACATCACTTACCTTTACCACATCATCACTTTTCAATTCTACAAATACTTTTATTTCTTCCTCCACACTCTCATCAATAACATCACTTGATTTAGGATCATTATTTAAATGTCCCTCTATTACTTCTTCCTCCTCCTCAACAACAACCCCATCTGCAGTTTCCCCCCTATGTATCTGAATCTCAGCAATTGAGTCTTTGGCTCCATTAAACACTTCGTCATCCCCCTTCTTATCAAATAAACCCCCCAAAATAGATTCTACTTGTGGTGTGTCTCACTTGTTATTCACACCAGTATCTTTTTCAGCCCAACTATGGAACTCTGCAATACCTTCAACTTCTGCACTTTCACTAACTACCTGTGCTTGAACACAGTTTTTATTAACTGTATCACTTTTACTCATAGTATCCCAAAACCTTTTATTAAATTCTAATTTATTCATTCTAACAACATCAGTATTTTCATGGTATTTACTCTTTACATTGTATCCTCTCCTTTTCCAGTTTCGGTTATGTGTTGTCCTGTCATAATATTGTCTAGCCCCAAAACTACGGACATCTAGTGGGACTGCCCACCGTTTCCCGGCTGGTTTCCTCGGTCTGTCCGTTTGTAGTTGTCGTTTTGTTCACTAGTTTCAAGAAACCTCCTTCTATCTTGTTCTCTTCCCCAATACCTATTTCTATCATTCCTGTTATCTCTCCTCCATCCTCCCTCCTGTGTATTGTTTCTGAAATCATTTTCATATCTCCTATCTCCCTTATTTGGAGCATTATTTCCAGAATTTTCAAAGTCTCTCCTCCCATAATAATCTCTATTTACATTCCTGTTCCACCCCCCATACTGGTTGTTGCCAGAGCCAAAACTTTGGTTACTTTCTCTTTCCAAGGCCCTATCTAATCTATCTACAAATTTCAGGAACTCTTCCATTGAATCGTCTGGTCCATGGACCAATTCCCACTGCAGTCTCTCTGGTAATCTTCTTTTTAAAACATCAATTTGTGTCATAATAGCAAAAGAGTTATTCAAGTGAGCAAGTTTTTTCAATTGATCTCTGCAAAATTTTTGCATTCCCCCTACTTTCCCTCTATACACTGGTCCATTTAGAAATTCTGACTTTAATCTGGCTTGTATGGACTGTGACCAAAATTTACAAATAAATTTACCTTCAAACTCCTCAAACGTATTCCAAGAATCATTATTCTCATTTGCCCAGGATAGGGCCTCCCCTTCTAGAAACCGTTTTACTAACTTAATTTTTATGTTATCTGACATTCCTACAACAAACATATCCTTACATTGGTGAATAAAGTCAATAGGGTGCAGATTTTCACCAGGAAAGCATTTCACTTGGATGTGCCCATACATTGTATTTTGATTGTAAAACATTTGTTTTGACATTAATGCATCTTCCAATTGTGTATATTTAGTGTGTATATTTTCTACTTTTGTATCTACATTAGTGGTATACAGGTTGTATTCTTGTTTAAGGTTTTCTGATGTTTTGTCTATTCTCTGATCTAATCTTTCAACTTCAGTATCTACTCTGTTGTAGATGACAGCAATGCTGTCTGTGTTAGCTTGTATGTTTTCATTTAAGCTTTAAACTTTAACTTGAAATTCTTTTCTGAAGTGTATCAACTGTTCACTAGTGTTCTTACTGAGAGTAGTTTTAAATTCCTCACACTTCTCATTGAGATGAGTACTTAACAGATCAAAATCCAAACTTAACTTATCCAGTCTATCTGTGTTTTCTTTAAGTTTCAAACTTACTTGTTCATTTGATTGTTTAAAATCCAAACTTAACTTATCCAGTCTATCTGTGTTTTCTTCACTTGATTGTTTAAAATCCAAACTTAACTTATTCAGTCTATCTGTGTTTTCTTCACTTGATTGTTTAAAATCCAAACTTAACTTATCCAGTCTATCTGTGTTTTCTTCACTTAATTGTTTAAGTTGCGAGCTTATTTGAGTTGCAAACCCTGCTAGCCACTCTGTTAAGTTTAATTGTTCACCATCCCCTGGTTCAATTTTTACATTTCCTACGATCTCATCACTCTCAGGTAGAGACATGTTAACAATTAATTATTTTAAATGACAACAACAACAAAATACCTTGCTTTATGTCTATGCTATGATGTCGTGGTCGGTGTTCTTGTTGGCTTTCTTCACTTATATTCGGTTTTATTGAAGCTGAAGGCTTGATTGATGAAATCCATTGACATAATCCAGACGTTAATCTTCCGAGCGGTGTGATGATAGTTTTTCGTAGCCGCACAAACACACTTTATTTATTTATTTATTTTTGACATATTTTTACTGTTGCCACAATGCACAAATAAAATTTTTTGGAGTGCCAAGCACTTACGAAATTTATCGCTGCACTATTATCATCGATGCACTTAAAGATCCCAGACGACCCCCCACTTTTGTAAATGGTCCGCGTAGTCGTTGATATCTCTAGTTGCTGTAATCGCACTATTTCACTCCCATTTACGGAGGTTGTTAGCACTTGATGTTAGGTTGGCGCCATTACAATGCATTGTAGTAATCGCTGCTGCTTGCTGGATCGCTGCTGTGTCTCGATGCTGATGCTGGCTCTAAATCTGGTTGTCTAGGGTTAAAAACATGAGGTCCCGTGTTTTTCATGTGCTTTTGATGATAAAGAACAAACGAAACCAACACATATGTAAACATCAAATATTTATTACTTTGGTGGCCATCTTAATTCCACTGTCCACCAAAGACCATAACACAACACAAAGTAGTACTTCCTTTACATGTTCTTTGCATTGTTTTTCCATCCCAAACAATAACACAGAAACACACTTCACCAAAGTGACATTCTGACTGCCCCTGACTGCCTCCGACTGCCTTCCGACCCTTCTCGCTGCTTGTATTTATAACATTGTCAAAGAACTACTAAAAAGAGATATAGTTTATGAGTCACATGTACATCTGTTATCATAATTTGTGCAGAAAAGTTATTAGTTTGCATCGAGTGACATAATTTAACATGTTATGAAAATGACAGACAGATTTGTTGACTTGACAGAATAATTCTCTGTTACAAAAAGGCCGTTTTTTAGAAGTTTGTCAATTGACTTCTCTAATTTGCATAAATAAGTAAGTAACATGAATTATTAAGAATTACATTGGTTTTCGTCTAAAATAGGATTGATTACGTGAATACTGAGTGAAAACGCTCCTAGTGAACAAATAGGTTTCACTGGGTGATTTTTATTTAAGGAGATCCAAAATACCTAAGTTGGCCACTATTTTTCGTACTTCATATTAATTATTTAAGATGAACTTAGTGTTTTTACATGATGACATTTGCTGTATCAGTGATCAAATGATATAAACTTTTGTGTGGGTCAGTTATTCAGTATAATTTAATGGGTTGACTGTTTATGGAGACATGTTGTGCAATCATTGTTAACATACACAATAACTTTTCTATAATCATAAATACTCATTAAACTGGTTGAATTTGGAAGGGATCGCATACTTCATTAAAGTAAAGCCTTTAATATGTTCCGTTACACACAGCAAAATAATTTTAGAATTGTCTTCAGTACTATATGTTGATGACGTCTGCAAATTTTCTGCCCAATAGAGTTAGTAATAGTGAAGTAATAAATTAAAATCTCGGGTCAGATGCAGAACTTTTACCAAATCATCATCCGAAATATAGTAAGCGATAAACCTTCTCCTTTAAATTTTTTTGTGAGGGTGTAAGCGAGAAAAGTTTCAGAAAGGTTTGATTTTAATTTTGTAGTTTGTTCGAATGCGATGCGTGCAACCGTTTGTCCTTTATGAGAGATGCATTGTGCGGTTCGCAGGCGCAGTGCTCAGTCAGTGTGGTCCTCTCAGTTGCAGGTGTGAACTCGTTGGTGGGTGTTGTACAGCGGCGATTTCAGGATATCTTAAGTTCATCTGTAAAGACGCTTGAAAGACTAGTTGTTGATTATTAGAGTAAGTATATGTGTTTGTAGTCACGCTGAGCGTTCACTGTTTATGTGCGCATACAATAGCATCATATGGTTTCTTATTTTATGTATTCACATATTTCATTAGCATCACATACGGCTGTCCTCATTATGTCATCCACGAATTCAGCGAGCGAGGTCGACGTGTCAGTTCTGAGTCCACCAAAGAAGCGAGCAAAGAAGAAATCATTAAGTTCTGCTGAGAAGCACGTGTTGCTTAATGTGTATAAAATGGAACTGTTAGATCCAGAGCAGTCGATGAGTGACATTGTTTTGAAAACAGCTGCAGCTACACGTGTTGGACCTTCCTTCAGTGTATCGTGTGATAAGTGAGTACAAGGCCTCACACTCTTTGAAATCTTCCAAGGAAGGAAAATTACGACAGAAAGTTTCTGAAAGTGTTAATGACTTCGATAGAAGTGCGATACGAAGCAAAGAACACGAATTTTTTTTTTCGTAACGAATTGCCAACAATTGACAAAATGCTTACAGTCGTGAACGAAGATGCAGATCTGGGCAATTTTGCGGAGAACTACATTTTATAAGTTATTAAGAGCTTTGGAGGACTTACGGTCAAATAAGGCAGAAGGGATAGATAACATTCCATCAGAATTTCTAAAAACATTGGGGGAAGTGGCAACAAAACGACTATTCACGTTGGTGTGTAGAATATATGAGTCTGGCGACATACCATCTGACTTTCGGAAAAGCATCATCCACACAATTCCGAAGACGGCAAGAGCCGACAAGTGCGTGAATTATCGCACAATCAGCTTAACAGCTCATGCATCGAAGCTGCTTACAAGAATAATATACAGAAGAATGGAAAAGAAAATTGAGAATGCGCTAGGTGACGATCAGTTTGGCTTTAGGAAAAGTAAAGGGACGAGAGAGGCAATTCTGACGTTACGGCTAATAATGGAAGCAAGGATAAAGAAAAATCAAGACACTTTCATAGGATTTGTTGACCTGGAAAAAGCGTTCGACAATATAAAATGGTGCAAGCTGTTCGAGATTCTGAAAAAAGTAGGGGTAATCTATAGGGAGAGACGGGTCATATACAATATGTACAACAACCAAGAGGGAATAATAAGAGTGGACGATCAAGGACGAAGTGCTCGTATTAAGAAGGGTGTAAGACAAGGCTGTAGCCTTTCGCCCCTACTCTTCAATCTGTACATCGAGGAAGCAATGATGGAAATAAAAGAAAGGTTCAGCAGTGGAATTAAAATACAAGGTGAATGGATATCAATGATACGATTCGCTGATGACATTGCTATCCTGAGTGAAAGTGAAGAAGAATTAAATGATCTGCTGAATGGAATGAACAGTCTAATGAGTACGCAGTATGGTTTGAGAGTAAATCGGAGAAAGACGAAGGTAATGAGAAGTAGTAGAAATGAGAACAGCGAGAAACTTAACATCAGGATTGATGGTCACGAAGTCAATGAAGTTAAGGAATTCTGTTACCTAGGCAGTAAAATAACCAATGACGGACGGAGCAAGGGCCGGCCGCGGTGGTCTCGCGGTTAAGGCGCTCACTCCAGAACCGCGCGACTGCTGCGGTCGCAGGTTCGAATCCTGCCTCGGGCATGGATGTGTGTGATGTCCTTAGGTTAGTTAGGTTTAAGTAGTTCTAAGTTCTAAGGGACTGATGACCACAGATGTTAAGTCCTATAGTGCTCAGAGCCATTTGAACCATTTTTTTGACGGAGCAAGGAGGACATCAAAAGCAGACTCGCTATGGCAAAGAATGCATTTCTGGCCAAGAGAAGTCTACTAATATCAAATACCGGCCTTAATTTGAGGAAGAAATTTCTGAGGATGTACGTCTGGAGTACAGCATTGTATGGTAGTGAAACATGGACTGTGGGAAAACCGGAACAGAAGAGAATCGAAGCATTTGAGATGTGGTGCTATAGACGAATGTTGAAAATTAGGTGGACTGATAAGGTAAGGAATGAGGAGGTTCTACGCAGAATCGGAGAGAAAAGGAACATGTGGAAAACACTGATAAGGAGAAGGCACAGGATGATAGGACATCTGCTAAGACACGAGGGAATGACTTCCGTGGTACTAGAGGGAGCTGTAGAGGGCAAAAACTGTAGAGGAAGACAGAGATTGGAATACGTCAAGCAAATAATTGAGGACGTAGGTTGCAAGTGCTACTCTGAGATGAAGAGGTTAGCACAGGAAAGAAATTCGTGGCGGGCCGCATCAAACCAGGCAGTAGACTGATGACCGAAAAAAAAAGAAATAAAAAAAAAAGAGGAATGAATTTCAAATATGTCCGGCGTGGGCGCGATAGCATGCTAATAGACAGGGATGACATCAGTTTATGGAGGCGGCGTTATCTTCGAACCGTTAAACGGTTGAGAGATGAAGGCAGACCCATTTACTATTTGGACGAGACGTGGGTGAACGCAGGACATACCCGAAGTTACGTCTGGGTAGATGACACTGTAAATTCCTCAAAACAAGCGTTTCTGTCCAGATTATCCACCGGAAGCAAGGGCCCATCAGGTAAAGGCAAACGTCTGATTATCGCACACATTGGCAGCAAAGCAGGGTTCGTTGAAGGATGTTTGTGGACTTTCGAATCCAAGAAAAGTGGAGATTATCATGAGGAGATGTTCGCCAAAACCTTCGAGAAGTGGTTTCAAGGTGTTCTTCCTCGGCTTCAGGAAAATGCAGTTATTGTTCTTGATAGCGCGAAATACCATTCTCGAAGAAAAGGAAAAGTTCCCAATGCGAATTCCAATAAGCACAAAATATCAGAGTGGCTAAAATCTAAAAACATCGATTTCGAAGATGGTATGTTGAAGAAAGAACTTTTAGATATAGTTAAAAATCACATAACAGAGCACAACGAATACGCAATAGATGAAATGGCGAAGAATGTAGGGAAAACTGTTCTCAGAATTCCTCCGTACCACTGTGAATTAAACGCCATCCAGTTAGTGTGGGTCAGAATCAAAGGCTATGTTGCAGCGAAAAACAAAACATGCAAAATGCCGGAAGTTAAAGTACTGCTAGAAGAAGCAGTAAGAACAGTGACTGCAGAGGATTGGAACAAGTGCGTCCTCCATGTCGTAGAAAAAGTGAAAACTCAAATGTGGAAATTAGACTGCATTATAGAGGAGAGAGAGGAGCGGTTTGTTATAAACCTCAATGAAAACAGTTCAAGTTCGACAGAGTGAAACTTGTTTCGTCCTTTATCATTATTATTACTGGTATTGTTATTAAAATTAACAATTAATTGTGTTTGAATGGAGTGTTTTGTTAGCAACCTGAATGAAAATAAATCTGCTTCGACAGAATAAACTCAGTTTAACATTATTTTAACATTATTGTTAAATTTATTTCGTACATTGTTGCCCAGGTTTCTCACGGCCCGCTGTGACAGCTCGGCAGCCAGCCGAACGCCACCAGCTGCAAAGCGTGCGTCAAGGACTTCCCACACCCCTACGTATCATGTGAACACCGATACTTTCTCTGGAAACGAGCGTAGTCGCTCACGTGACACTGTTTATGTTTCGTCCCAGCTCTCGCTGAATAGACTTTAGTCACGTGACAGTCGTCTGATGATTGCGTTAGCAGTTGCAGATGTTATGGCGTACAGCTTAACATGTTTAGAAAATATGCCATAAAATGCTAAAATATACTTCAAATGTTCCGAGTCCTTGGGAATATATACACACCAGTTAGAGTCATCACCACGACGACAATAGAATAACACGTCATTATATATTAGATAATGGCTAGACAGTGGATGGTCAGGTTGATCTAAGACTAAAGTTCTTACCTTGTTCCAGTGCAGATCAGATTTTTCTAAAGCTGCCATATTTCTTCACAAATCAATTTAATATTGGTAATATTGTTTACCCTGCATTAGTATTCTGTAGTCGTTCACATTATCAAGATCTGTGTTACAATCATCCATACCTTGTGGAAGACGAGATAAAGCATCAGAAATGATGTTGTCTTTACCTCTGATCTATACAATCTCAAATGAATAATTCTGCAGCGACACTGCCCAGCTTGATAATCTAGGATAAAGTAACTTACATGCTAACAAAAATGTCAGAGCTTGGTGATCTACATAAATTTCGTGTGTTTAGCATACAAATTCTAGTTAAACTTTTTGAAAGTCCACATAATAGAAAGAGTTTCAAGTTCAGTGGTTGAATAAGTACATTCTCATTCACTTACAGTATGGCTTGCAAATGCAGTGATTTTTACCTGTTCCTCTTCTCTGTTCTTAACTACTTGAAATAGGCAACAACCCAAGCCACTCATGATGCGTCACTGTCATACAAAACTCTAAACTAAAGTTTGGATGGTCTAAAATTCACCAATGCGTGCTTAATGTTATTAGAATCTTGCTGGCACTGCTCAGACCAGGGCCAGATCTGATTCTTCTTAAGCAAATCTAGGAGATGCTTACTGTTCAATAGTTTTTGTGACAGGAAACATCAAAAGAAAGAACAGAATCCTAGAAATGACTTCAGTTGTTTTTTAGTGCAAGGGCTTGGAAAATTCCCAATAGCCTCCAACATACCAGGATCAGGGCGTATACCTTGTGCATTAATTATGCGTCCAAGATACCTAATCTCACTACATGCAAATTTTGGCTTCTGTAGGTTAGCATTACACCAGCTTGTGCAAATTTATCCAGAATCTTTCCAAGGGTGTCAACATGTTCATTCAAAGTCTTAGTGCCTATCAAAAGCTCATCAGCATAATGTGTAACAGACTCTAACTTGTCACTAGGCACAGTATCCAAAGCAGTAATAAATACGCCTGAACTGATGCCCAGTCCGAAAGGAAGAACACAGAATTGATATATACATCTACATGGTTACTCTGCAATTCACATTTAAGTGCCTGGCAGAGGGTTCATCAAACCATTTTCATAATACTTCTCTACGATTCCACTCTCGAATGGTGCGTGTGAAAAAGGAACACCCGCCCCCTGAATATTAAAGCAGTATATTTTCTGAAATCAGGAGTGATTGCGACTTGCCAAAACGAATTTGTCAAGTTGATCATGAATTGTTCCTCTAAATTTTCTGGTTTGCTGCGTACAGATGGTATAATTTCATTTACGGCACATGCATCCAACACCACTCTAATATTTCCGTTTCGTTTCTTGACTACAAGCAATGGACTACAGTAGGGAGATGTCGAAGGTTCGATGATCTTCCACTCTAACATCTGTTTAAGTTCTTGCCACACCACAAGTCGTTGAGATAGTGGTACATTATAGGTTTTGTGATAGAAAATTTGGTGAGGCTTGACTTCAATATTATAAACGTATGTCTTAATGCCACCTGGTCATTTAGTAAAGACCTGTATATACTTAGATAGTACTTGATAAAGCTTATTGCGTTCATCACCAGTAACAGCAGTGGTTTAACTTAACATGTGGCTAATCAGTGTTTTCAAGCCATCATATTCTGTATCAGATGCAAGTGCATGTATGTTTGCTTCGTTGCTCTCTTGCAAAAATTGTACCCTGTACAATACTTGTCATGTTTGAGAGTCCTGGTATCCAAGTCAATCGTGATTTCACAGCCCTTACGTCTAAGGAAAATTTACGTTTCGAGAAGTCAATAATACTATCCTCCTCATATAACATATCTACACCTATAATACTATTAGTAACTAGGCTCTGGACCACGCGGAATGGGCCATTGTACTGTTCCATTATCTATCTTAATGGTCACAAAAACCTGTTCTGTAACTCTACTACACCTATTACCTACAGCAGTTAAAATCGTACACTTTTGAACAGGGAACTCTGGTACAAATTCAAATTCAATCATTTTCTTATAGAAATTATACGACAAAACTCTCACAGCCGCTCCTGTGTCCAAAAAAGAAAAACAAATACTGGTTGGAATAGCTCCTACTACACCATTAGTTGTAGCTAAAACTATGTCATTGCTAGATGAGCAGCATTGTGTATTTTCCTGCAATAGTTCATCAGATAAGCTCTCATAATGACTGTAGCATATAAATAACAGTGGTTGCAGCTTAAAACTATTTGCTACATAATCATTGTGTTGTTCATCAGTGGGTGTATAAAACAATGATTTGATATTGAAGTTGCCCCCCAAACCTTCTTCAACCACGACCTGGGGCCCCTTGACTCTATTTGCTATGGACCCGTGTTGATGTTGTACTGAGGAGGTGGACCAGTATTTTGTTACGCATTACCATAGTTACTTTTCCAGTTTTGCTGTTGATTTTGTACAGGCTGATAATTGTTTCTGTTTTTGTTCCAGTTTTTGTTGTTTCCGTTTCTGTTATTTCCATTACTATTGTTGCGGGCGCCTCTTGTGTCAGTTGTCGCTTCTTGTGCATGATATGTTATGATTAGGGCCCGGATTTTAATTACCTAAAAACACTGAAAGCCGGCCGGAGTGGCCGTGCATTCTGGGCGCTACAGTCGGGAGCCGAGCGACCGCTATGGTCGCAGGTTCGAATCCTGCCTCGGGCATGGATGTGTGTGATGTCCTTAGGTTAGTTAGGTTTAATTAGTTCTAAGTTCTCGGCAACTGATGACTTCAGAAGTTAAGTTGCATAGTGCTCAGAGCCAAACACTGAAATATGCAAACATTTATGACCTAAAACTTACATAAATATGACCTTTAAAATAAAATATGACTTAATAGAAGTTCATTTAAAGCATTCTTGTTTGTTTATTTAATTTTTATTCACCATAAAGTAATATAAAATTCATTTCTCAAAATATTGTAATTATAGTTATTTCTTTCTGTAGGGTTTGTGGCTAATTTGCACCTATTTCTTGAATGTCTGAATATTTTATTTTCTAAATACAGTGAAAAGATCATCTATAGAAACAGTAAAACAATGTTTTTATTGCTGCATAGTATTTAAAGCGTTTCACATTATTTAATACCGTATGTCAATCTTCAGTATCTGCAAAGTTGCACAGAATCACAAGGTGCATTTTCAGATTTTCCATTGTCAAAGGTCTATGGTTGTCGCTGAGGATAGTTTTGTACCTGAAAAAGCTCCTCTCCACTTCAGAAGACGTCACTGGAGCGTATTTGAAGGCAGACAGGTCACTGGAGTTTAGCTTTGTTTCAGTAACTTCAAAGGTTGCGGCATTCCCTGAAAGACTGTCATTAATTTTGCACAGTGTAGAATATCCAGGATTCCGTTGGAGAACACTTTGTAATTTGGTTTTCAGTTTGCCAGCCACATGACCACGAGCTCGACCCAACTCACTCTGCACATGTTGCATAATACTCAGGGCCTCACATAGTTGAGTGCCAATAGCTTCCATTCATTTGATGGCTTTTGATATCACTGAAAAATTGGCGTTGACATATGCCAAGTTTCGAGACAATGTATCTGTAAAAACTTCTTCCACAATGTTGATAGCACTTGATTCATCGCTATCAAGCTCACAGAAGATTGTCTTTATTTGGGTGTAGTTGACGCAGTTATGCTCAGCAGCGTTAAGCCAAGAACCCCATCGTGTAAGAACAGGTTTGGGTGGGAGGGACGTTGAAGGTGTTTGTTCCTTAAATTTCTGCACTTGTAGCGCAGCCTTCTCATAGATTTTCTTGCCACAGACATTAATTTGCCCACGTCAGGGTAATTTGATCGCACCTCTTCGGCAACTCTGTGCAACGCATGTGCAAGGTATGTGGCGCACACCATACTGGGGTACAGAATCTGAAGCCCCTTGGCTGCTTTAGCCATATATGAAGCACTATCTGTTACAAGCAGCAAAACGTTGTCTCTTTTCACACCATCCGGCCACAGTAGCTTCAGAGAGTTGTCAAAAAAAAATAGCAATCGTCGAACTGTTTACTCTATCAAGAGCTTCACACGTTAGTAAAAAAATGGTTCGAATGGCTCTGAGCACTATGCGACATAACTTCTGAGGTCATCAGTCGCCTAGAACTTAGAACTCATTAAACCTAACTAAGCTAAGGACATCACACACATCCATGCCCAAGGCAGGATTCGAACCTGCGGCCATACGGTCGCTCGGTTCCAGACTGTAGCGCCTAGAACCGCACGGCCACTCCGTCCGGCACACGTTAGTAGGGACATATCTCCAGGTCCATCAACTTTTAGTACACCAACAACAACATTAGCAATATATCGCCCACTAATATCCGTAGTTTCATCTATCAACAGCCAGATCTTTTGCTCAGCAAAGGTAATTCGTATTTTGTTGAGCACATCATTGTAGCATACGGATAAATAGTTCTTTCTCAGTGTAGATTCATCTGGAACTGGATGTGCTGTGTACTTCTCCAAGAACCGTCTGAAGTGTGGATTCTTCAGCTTTTCCAATGGGATGTTGCAGGACACCATCATCCCACACAAATCCTTGCAGAATGATTGCACGGTTGACGATTGACCTGTCTGTTCAAGTAACAGCGTTTGCCTGCTGTTATTTTCAGCACTTAGTTTCACACAGCTGCTGTGTTTAGCGGTCTTAGAGTGTTATTGCACATTAAAGCGCCTTTCTGCACTAACTTTAACTTCACACAGTTTACAAAATAATATTTTCCCATCAGTACTAAAGAATTCATCTCCAAATTGTTGAACATATCCTCGCAACTTCACGCAGTCGGAGCACTTTGCTTTAGGCATGTTGAACTAGGTAATGGCTTTATTCAAACTGGTTACTGGGAACACCTGTGCGACTGTGATGATTATTACGGCAGAGGCCGCCTTTGTTACCTCTGAGAGCGTATTGTCGACTCTGCACAACAATGTTTTATGTTCGCGAAACAACTGTTGTGGTAAACCGATTTTCTGCTACAGTCCTGAGTAATAATAGCACGTTAAATACTGTCTCGTGAGCAACATATTCATTTTCTTATTTGTGTGCCCTGTAAGAAACGAGAAAAACGGTATATGCATTTTTGGCAAAAGTTGGCGGAAATTTGACCTATTATATTAAAGGTTAGCAGCAATATGACCTATTACTAAAATTTGTTCAAATATGACTTTATATGCACAGTCAAAATATATTTTTCGACACTAATGTGCCTAAATTTGTGTATAAAATGGCTCTGAGCACTATGGGACTTAACATCTGAGGTCATCAGTCCCCTAGAACTTAGAACTACTTAAACCTAACTAACCTAAGGACATCACACACATCCATGCCCGAGGCAGGATTCGAACCTGCGACCGTAGCGGTCGCGCGGTTCCAGACTGAAGCTCCTAGAACCGCTCGCTCGGCCACTCCAGCAGGAAGATTTGTGTATAAATTGTTCTAAAATTCACCCTATAGTTCAGAAAAAAATATGACTTGTCATTAAAATCCGGGCCCTAGTTGTGATTACTGTTCGTAATGGGGTGTGTCTGCTGATGTTTGTATTTGTTTTGGTTTGCGGAAGGAAGCTGTTGATTCTGCTGAGCTACATAACCGACAGCAGCCGACGCGCTAGGATTAAGTTGGCTACCCTGTGCGTTTTGCATACCTCTGACGTACACATTGTGGCAGCTGTTTTGTCGTGTGGAACGTTGATCCTCATATAACATATCAACAGAATCAAGCACAGACAGAAAATATTCTGCATCGTTGTCTGGAATATGCAATACCTTCTCTTTAATGTTAAAAGGCAATGTAGCTTTCAGTGCACGGAGTATATTGCGCGTGGCTACAGGTTCATCAAGAAAGTGGCCCATATTCAAATATTTCTCAAAATACCAGCGCAGATTGCCATGTTTAGCACTGAAAGGCTCTGGTTGCACTATCTGTTTTCTTAGACGTTCTTGTACCGACTGCGACCAAAATAGGTCAAGAAAGCTCTTTCAAATTGCTCATATGTCACGCATCTGTCGGCTTCATTATATTCCCAGACAGCTGCGTCGCCTTGGATGTAACCTACAACGTAGGAAATTCTCTTTCAATCACTCCATGCTCTTGGGAATGGATTTCTAAATGATTTCAGAAAAATTACAGGATTTAAAGTACGTTTTTCTAGGATGAAAGGTTGAAATTGGCGAAGTTTAATCAGACTTTTTCTTTGGCACTGTAATGTCGATTGCTTTCACTGTAAATATTGTAATGATCGGCTGGTGAATGGAAAGGATTGTACTGCCCATAAATTTCGCGATTGTAATTAGGTGTCATGTGTACGTGTGTGTACAGTAGTTGCTGTGAGGTTTGTGTTGTGTACGGAGGATATGTGTCATACGTATATCTTTTTTCATCACCAAAGTGAGCACTTTGTTTATTAGCATTACTACACTCTGGTCGTATGTCATCGTTTAGTTGTTTCTGTCGTGTTGCGTTGGATTTAGCTGCCTCATCTAAGACATGTTCACCATTTTTAACAAATTTGGCTACAGTGTCGTGCACAACCGTCAGTAATTTTTCCTGTATACATTTGTCGAAATATTTATTTTTCTGATCAACCCAGTCTTGAAATTCTTCATTTATGTTGGCAAAAGGATTGTCAGTGTGTAACCAGTTTGTCTGTAAGTTGTTTATCCATAGTGTTAACTTTGCCTTCAATTACAGTAATGCATGTTTTTATTGAGTCATGAATGATGGATAAAATTTCACTTGAGTGGCAACAGCTTCGCTTGCAGTGTTTAAATGTTTGACTTCAGTTTGAATATTTTTTACGTCTTTTGTGGTTTTTTTTCCTGCTGTAAATTCAATTCGGGAAACTTTAAGTCAAGTTCGGGCACTTGGCCGATCAATCTCGTGTTAATCTCGTCTACCCTTTCACACAAAGTATCATTACAAGTTTTTAGTGTTCTTAATTCAGCCTTAATCTCCGTCATGTCACGTTTTTTAAACTGCCATGTGTTCGTCAATGTCCTTTTTTTTTTAGTCATCTGATTTTTGTATTCAGTGATTTTATTTTGTATTTATGTCATGTGATTTTTGTTATCAGTCATTTGCTTGATAATAGTCTCAAACATGCTGGCAATATTCGTCAACTGAAACTTCTCTGCCCCCGCCACGTCGTTTGACATGACATCATGGACAAGAATGGATTTAGCTATTTTACTAGTGGTCGGTCTATTTACGAAATTTCCATCACTAGGCATGTTAACTGCTGTTTGACTGTTACCACTGTATTCAACTCTGGAGTCTTTGTCATTGTTTTGTCCAGTGTCCAAGTTGGATTCGGTTTGCGTCTGTTGTCTATGATGTTCCATTTTTGATAATTTTTTCCGCTTTACCACCATGTTACACGTAATGTATAGAGTCTATTGTAAGCTAAATCTTTAAACACGTATCAGGATGAATTCATGAAATTAATTTCGTGTGGCAACAATGTTGGCTTCACTGTGCTAGAATTAAATCTGTGCTAGAATTGCAATCAATTGTGAAAGAATTAACATTAATGGCTTCTTGCCATTTTGCGTTGCACATGACACAATTCGGCTATTTTCTGGAATGGTATGACTGTACTGTTGAAAGAAATTGTATCATAAAAATAATTTGGAATACGTGATCTTGTGTAAAAATGAGTGCTACGGTTATGGAAAATTTTCACAAAGTTGGGAAGCAAGCTACAATTACTGGAAGCGCTTGGACTAGCATGCTAATGTAAAAATGCGATGTCTTACCTTGGATCCAAGTATGCAGTGTAGATTCCAGGTTTCATCAACAATTTCAATGGTTCGCCTTTTTCTTTGGTCTTTACAAATATTCAATTCGCAATGGCTCCTCAGGTATGATCCCATTATCCATGCAGCAATGAAAAACAATGTAGCAAAGACAATAAAAGGTCCAGATACGAAGTCGCCAGTTGGATTTTATCGTGGCTTTTCCTGTCTGGTTCGAGTATATCGAAGGACAAGCAAATAATAATAATTAATAATAATAGTATGGTATGTGATCAGTTTATACAAACTTTGCGCACTTGACAATGGCTTTTTGCGTATGGTCCGTTCATTCTAAATTGGACTGTGAGTGATTTTTCTTTATCCGACTTGGTTGTTTGAATAATTCCAAAGCTTTGGTTCGTACTGCACCTTTGATATAATTTGTAACACGGAACCTTTAGCCCTGCCAAGATGCAATTGAAATGGAACAATAGCTTGCAACATAAATGAAACACAGGATTCAATAATATCACTGCATTCACAAAACATTATACTAAATTAAATAAGATAGACATTTACATTAATTCTGTTGCTTTGTGCAACTATGAGAACTCCTAGTGAGATTTCAATACATGTAATAATGGTGGTGTGCCAAAAAGGTGCCGTCTTCTCGGCAAGACAACTGAACTGCGTAAAGTTTCCGTTGTTGCACGCCTCAATCAATACAAGCGCTGATACTAATTAATATTGTATGTAATTCTTTATTTATATTCTGAACTTAATCTACGTTTTTGCTATATATCCGCGCCCATCCTGCAAATGTGCCTTTAAACTAGGTTTGGGCAAAGAGGCTGACTCATACTACCATATGTTGGCCTGTCCGATGCCACGCTGTGCTCACTGTCAGACACAATAGATCAGTTTCCCTCTGTTCATGCAATCCTTTATGTGATCCCCGCTCTCCACTGCAGAATCTCCGTGTCTAAGATCTGACAAATGTGTCTTAATTCTATTCTTAATCCAGATGCAGGTTCCCCCACTACTGAACGCTGTTTCCATTATCACCCTCTGAACAACCATTTGAATTTCAGTGGTTACATGTTCCTTCATCCTCCTTTTCTAGCCATTTAACCACTTCACCTTCTATTTTCTCTGTCTGAGTTTTCATGTGCTCCTCCACTTGCTCTGTCTGTCTCAGAGTACATTGGTTTATCTTAATAGTTCCCATCTGAACCTTTGTGTTCAGATCACCCTGTAATGTCTGACACTTCTGTACATCAACTGTCAACTTCTTCACAAATTCTGTTATCTGTCGATAAACATCTGAGTTATTTCATTTCGAGTTGACTATAGCTTTGTCTCGTCTTATGAAAACTTCATTTATTTGATGGGTGAGATTTTTATCCCACAGTTTTTCCCTTTGTTCTAACCTCTCTTCATGGACCTTACCACGAGCCTCCTGTTGCTTACTTAGTTTCGACAACAGTGCTTGTCACGTTCGTTTTCTTTAGACACTAACTGATCCTCAGATTCTTTTCCTTTAAGACCTAATCGATCCTCACGTTCCTTTTCTTTAGCTACAAATCTGCCGAGGAATTCCACAAACAAAAAGACAAACTTTACTGGGCAGGTGTTGTTGGTATTGTATTAGTTATACTGGCATCTACTCTTGTCTCTGAGAAAGTGGATGTCAAGTTTTGCAGACTACTCACTTCCAGCATTACATTTCCTGATTTACTTTCCATAGACTGAACTAGTTCAGTTTCTAAATTAATGTTCTGGAAACAAGGTTATTCTACCTGCCTTCTACTTTGTGAATATTTTTTTGATCCTGCATTAGACAAATTGTCTGCTTTGCTTGTCACTTATTGATGTGCCCTGACACAATTCATTCTGGTGGGAAGTAATATTATTCTTTTATATTGATTATCCTGATGGAAAATGTAGCAAATTACTTAACAAATTTTAATAGGACTGTAAGCAATACTATACACTACTCTTGGTCGAACTTCAGTCTAACATCACACATTACTCACAGGTCATGAAATACTGCTGTCTTTGGTTATGAAAGATTCTAAGTTCTCTAACACAGGAAATGTACCATGTGTTACCCTAGCACAAATTTCTTAACTTTTTGACGCCAACAAATCGAGAAATATACGCTAGTGCCCTTACCTGGATCCATAGTCAACATTAACTAAATTTCAGTGTTCTTCCTCTTTCTGCAATTTTATATTTACTTAGAACTGTGGGTAATCTGTGTTTTTAGATTAACATTAAGTTTTTCTTTCTCTTTCATTCTTCACTTCGTTCATGGGACACAATATTGAGAGAATTTTTCCATGTGACAGTACCAACTTCATCAAACCCACAAGGAAATACTGTAAAATAATGAACGTTGTTATTGATATACATAGTCTTAACCTAATAAAATTAACATTTATTACATTTTATTATACAGCATGTGGCAGAACCGACTTAGCAGTTTTAAGGAGCAATAAAAAGTAAATCTGGATTTATAGAGAAACAATGTTTTTATTTTGTAAATTAATACAATATACCATTTTACATTCATTTAGTTTTGAAAATAATGTCCTCATGATGGCGGCCGATAGCATCAAAACATTGTTGTAGACGATCCCTGAAGTTTCGAGCAGCTCTTCACACATATCGCGGGATATGACATTCACTTCGTCAGTAATCCGCTCTTTTAACTCTGGTAGGGCACGAGGGTGGCTTTTTCTTTCAGCTATCCCCAAAAAAAGTAGTCACAAATTCTGAAGTCTGATAATCGCGCAGGCCACCCGACATCACACCTCAAAGAGACAAGGCTTCCCAGAAACATTTCTCTTAAAACATCAAGTGAAATTCGAGCTGTGTGAGCAGTAGCTCCAACCTGTTGGAACCAAAGTCCCCCACTCCATGTTCTTCAACAATCTCGTCCATTCTGGATTGCAGAAAATTTTGCAACATTGAAACATAACATGTGGAATTCACTGTCATGGACACTTCTTCCTCCTCAAAAAAGTAAGGACCTACCACGCCAAACTGCACACCATACTGTCACTTTAGGAGAATGTTGCGGTCATTCGTGAATATTTCTGGGGTTATTTTCGGTCCAGTAGCGAACGTTTTGCTTATTCATGCACCCACTAAGATGAAAATGTGCCTCGTCACTGCCGAAGAAAGCTGCATTCGGAGGGATCTGAGCAAGCATTTGCTCACATAGTTTTTGATGGTTGGCATAGTCTGCTGGGCACAATTCTTGAGCAATCATTATTCTGAAAGGATGGAACTTCAAATCGCATTGCAGAATCCTTCTCCAACTGCAGTCTGAAATCCCCAGTGCAACAGCATGTCGTCGAGCAGAATATTGGGCGATTTTTGAACTGCTGTTCTCAGAGGCTTCACATTTTCTGGCGTTCTGATGGATCTGCATCGGCCATGTGTATCTATTCTCAGTGTGCTACCAGTTTTCTCCAACTGCCGAACCCAGGACCGAATTGTGTTTGCGTTAAGAACGGGATGCTGAACTGTCGCTGAAAAGCTCATTGTGTAGCGATCACAGATCTGTTGTTTTCATAATAAGCGCGAACGGCAAAACCATTATGTGCACTGGTCCAGACCATGTTGGCTACTGAAATGGGGTCAACGACCGAACAAAGACAGACCACTTGCAACTAACTGCCTACCCCCACCACAGCCCCAGCGGTAATCGATAGAAAGTGCTTAGTTGGTTCTGCTGCAACCTGTACTATAATAATTATTTTATTTAGCTGAAGGATTAGTTAATTAAAACATCAGCTTTGGAGACTAAGAATAGGAATATTTTGCTATGCCTCAAACTTTATAGGTTAATATTTTATATTTTTACTTCCTTACTGGTTTATTTTGTTTAATTTATTGGTATTTTTGTTAAGATTAGAATATGTTGCTGTTTCTTTGTTTGTATTACTATTTACCTCACTGAATTTGATAATAGTTACTATTTCCCTGTTTTCTTTTCATTCTTTTTCTGCTTTCGAGGGTGTGTATCAGTGGAAAGCTAGTGAGAGAAGGACTTTCCCTCATTCTCTCTACCCAGCTCGACGGTCAAGCCAAGCATGTCTTCTGTGTGTATCTGCGGCAGACAAAAGAGATGTGCAGTGGTCTAAAAACAAAAATTAAATATTGGTATTATTTTGTAATTAGTCATTTCTTAAGCTATCTAGTTTCTCAAAAAAATAATAATTTGTAAAGTTAATGTGTTTATATTTAATTTTTTAAATATAAATATCAACCTATTTACTCTTTAAGGGACAAGCTTTAAAGTTATTAACCTATAATTTATTTATTTTAAAATATAATAATAAGCTTTAAACCAGGTCTTACAGAATTTACGTTTATTAGTGTCATTTAGACTCGGTACATTTAAGGTAGCAGTTTTTATAGTTTTATTAGGTCACTTTCGCATGTACGTAAACGCTTGTTTAAAAAAAAAAATGGTTCAAATGGCTCTGAGCACTATGGGACTCAACTGCTGAGGTCATTAGTCCCCTAGAACTTAGAACTAGTTAAACCTAACTAACCTAAGGACATCACAAACATCCATGCCCGAGGCAGGATTCGAACCTGCGACCGTAGCGGCCTTGCGGTTCCAGACTGCAGCGCCTTTAACCGCACGGCCACTTCGGCCGGCTGCTTGTTTAAATTACAAATACGAGGGATAATTAGTAGGTGCAGCTTATCGTAGGTCACTGTTTAATTCGTTAATAATATTCACTAGATAGCCCCTAGCAGTTTAATGTAGGTCACTGTCTTGTTCTTTCGTATTCACTAAATAGCCTCTAGCAGGAAAATAAGCTACAGATCTAGCTTCTACCATAAATATTTATTTCCATTATTGAATGTCCTTACTGACAACTAGAGTGTAGATGTTAACCTTGAGTGGCAGTAGGTCTTCCTTAAGTTTTTCATAGTAAATCAGTTATTAGCTAGATGGATAGGGACTGTGTCTGTTGTGTGCGATGCAGGAGGAGTTGGCCACAGTCCAAACGGAGCTGGAAGCTTTGTTGGCCACAGTCAACAAGCTCCAGAGTGTCACCTTGAGGTGCAGTGGGGATGGGGTACTGGGGCAGCATCTGCTGTACTAGATGTGCAAAGGGGTGGGGGGGGGGGATGTCACAGCTCTCTGTCGCCGAGCCGACCTCAGGTGCGACTGAGGCGGCCAGCCCACTCTCATCTCAGTGTGGGTAGCGGACTGTGTCGAGGCCTCAGGCTCCTGCCAAATCCCATGCACTATTCTAATAGATTCAGTGTGCTATCTGATGCTGGGGAGAGGCTGAGCTGGATCAGAATGCACCTTCTGCCAGGATAGTGACCGCTCCTTCAGCAAGGTCCAAACAGGCACGTGGGGGTAGGGGTTTGTTAGTTATTGGGAGCTCCAATGTTAGGCGGGTCATGGAGCCACTCAGGAACATAGTGGCTAGGGCGGGGAAGAAATCCAACGTTCAGTCAGTGTGCTTGCGGGGCCTTGTCTGGGATCTGGAAGAGGCTCTTTTGGCGGCTATCGAGCGTGCACGATGCAGCCAGCTGCAGATTGTTGCACATGTCGGCACCAACGATGCCTCTTGTCGGGGTTCCGAGGAAATCCTTGGGTCCTTTCGATGGCTGGCTAAATTGACAAAGGCGGCCTCCATCTCTTGAGGAGTGGAAGCCAAGCTGACGATTTGCAGTATCGTATCCAGGGTGGACCAGGGTCCTCTGGTTTGGAGTCGAGTGGAGAATCTAAACCAGAGGCTACGTCGACTCTCTGACGAAAATGGTTGTAGATTCCTTGACCTACGCTATGGGGTGGAAGGTTGTAAGAAGCCCCTCGATAGATCAGGGGTGCACTACACACAAGAAGTAGGTACAAGGGTAGCACAGTACTTGTGGCGTTTACAAGGGTGTTTTTTAGATTAGGTTCCTCCCCACAGGAAACAAACTGTTGGCCTGAAAAATTACCAGTTCATGTCACTGAGTGGGTGTGCCAACTACAAAAATTGTTAGTTCGCCTAAACAGGTCATTGCAAATGATTTAAATAATATGCTTAATCTCATGTTAGTAATTTGTTGAAGTGTCTGTAGCAAGATCCCCGAGTTACTCTCCGAAATAAACAGTAGCGATGCCAATATTGTATAAGGTACCGAAAACTGGCTGAAACCTGACACAAAAAGCAGTAAAATTTTGAACTCGGGTTGGACAATGTATAGGAAGGATAGGACTGTTGCTATGGAAGGTGGTGTGTTCATTGCAGTTAAAAGCTGTTTAAATGCAGTTGAGATCGATACTAGGTCGGACTGTGAAATAGTCTGGATAAAGCTGTCAATCGGACAAGGATGGACCATTGTATTTGGATGTTTTTATAGACCACCAGCGTCCGCAACAAACGTCGCAGAACACTTCAGAGCAAGTCTTGAGTACATAGAAAATAAATATCCAAATTATCCATTAGTTACAGGTGGAGAGTTTAATCTGGTGTTCACTGACTGCGAAAATTACACGTTTATCACAGGGAGCGGAAGCAAAGATTCGTGTGAAGTTATTCTAGGAGCGCTCTCAACATACAGCCTTGAGCAGTTGGTTAGAAAACCAACTCAACATGGGAACTTATTAGATATCTTGGCTACAAACAGACCTGATCTTTTTGAGGAAGTTAATCTAGAAGAAGGTATTAGCGACCATAATGTCGTTGTGGCTCCTATGTCAGTGGAAGTTGCAAAAAAACCAAAGAAACAGCGTAGAGTTTTCTTGTTTGGGGAAGCAAACAAAAGTGTCATTAATGAATATCTTCATAGTCAGCTTCAAGCATTCACCGCGGGACACAAAGATATTGAGCATCTTTGGTCGGAATTTAAAGCTATTGTCCACCATGTGCTAGAGAAATATGAGCCTAGCAAAAATATAGGAGAGGGAAAGGATCCACCTTGGTACAACATAACATATTAGGAAGTTGCTGAGAAAGCAGAAAATTTTGCACAGTCATTTTAAACGTAGTCACTGCCTCATAGACAAATAGAAATTATGCGAAATGAAAGCAGTTGTCAGAAGGACAGTGAGAGATTCTTTTAACGAATTTGAAAGCAATATTTTATCTGCAGATTCTAAAAATAGCCCCAAAAATTTTGGCCGTACGTAAAATCTATGAACACTACAAATAATTCAATACCTTCTCTTGCCGACAGTGTCGGTAATGTAACTGATGATGATAAGCAGAAGGCCGAAATTCTAAATCAAGCTTTCAAAAACTCGTTTACAGTAGAGCACTGCAGCACCATTGCCATTTCAATTATCGAACAAACGCAAGGATGGCTGACATAGTGTTTAGTGTATCTGGGATTGTAAAACAGTTAAGATCCTTAGACGCCAGGAAGGCATCTGGCCCAGACGATATCCCTGTAAGATTACTTGTTGACTAGGCTACAAATATAGCACCATTCTTATACATCATCTATCAGAGATCATCGGAACAGCACAAAGATCCACGGGACTGGAAGAAGGCGCAGGTCATAGGAATCTATAAAAAGGGTAGAAAATGGGATGCACATAATTACCTGCCCATTTCACCGACATCGATTTGTTGTAGAATCATGTAACATATTTTGCATTCAGACATAATGACCTTTCTAGAATCTGAGAAGCTCATCTGCAGAAACCAGCACGGTTTTAGGAAACAGTGTTCATGCGAGACACAGCTGGCCCTCTTTGCGCATGATATACAACAGGCTCTAGATACCGGCTCCCAGGTTGATGCCATATTTCTTGACTTTCGAAAGGCGTTCGACTCAGTTCCGCACTGTTGCTTGCTCCAAAAAGTGCTTACGGTCTATCTGATGACATATACGGTTGGATAGAAAGTTTTCTAACAGACAGGGAGCAGTGTGTCATCCTGAATGTCGTGACTTCATCAAGAACAAGCGTAATTTCAGGTGTGCCCCAGGGCAGCGTAATAGGTCTGTTGCTTTTTACGATTTACACAAACAATCTGGTTGATTGTACTGACAGCAGTATTACACTGTTTGCCGATGATGCTGTAGTTTACAGTAAAGTAGTATCACACGAATGTTGTGAACAAATCAATGAGGATTTGCAGAAAATAAATGCGTGGTGTAGGCCTAATGACTGGCAATTATCTCTCAATATTAGTAAGTGTAACCTACTGCGCATAACAAGGCGAAAATCCCCATTAATGCACGAGTAAAAAATAAATGCCCAGTCTTTGGAAGCGGTAACATCCATCAAGTATCTGGATGTGACTATTCGAAATGATCTCAAATGGAATGATCAGATTACACAAGTACCAGGTAAGGCAAACTCTAGATTGCGGTTTATTGGTACAATCCCGAAGCGATGCAGTCCTTCAACAAAGGAAATAGCTTACAATACGTTAGTTCGTCCAGTCTTACAGTATTGTTCGTCTGTATGGGACCCTCACCAGTTGGGTCTGATTCGAGTGACTGAGAAGGTCCAAAGAAGAGCGGCAAGATTCATGACTGGTACATTTAGCCACCGTGAGAGCATTAACAATCTCATTGAAAGTGGGGCACACTTGCAGATAAACGGCACGCTAAACGGAAGCGGCTACTCACTAAATTCCGAAATCCGATCTTCACCGAGGATGTAGAGCATATATTATTACCACAAACTTTCAAATCGTGCAATGATCACCATTCAAAGATAAGGGAAATTAGAGTTCGTACTGACGCGTTCAGACGGTCGTTTTTCCCTCGTGCGATCTGCGAGTGGAACAGAGGGGGGGAGGGGGGGGGGGGGAAATATGACTGGCACGAATTGTGCCCTACGCCACACACCGCTTACTGGCTAGCGGATTATATATGTAGATGTATGTAGATGTAGAATGGCACAGAATGATGTAAATATAAGAAATATTAAGTTGGAGCAAAAGCCAATAGGTATTTAGCACTAAAATTTGTCGTATGTTTTTTTATGTAAAAATAAGATGCGGAAGATTTGGTAAAATTATCTTCAGCACTTTTTGAGATTTGTATTGAAATGTGAATTTTGAACTAACAGACAGAATAACTTTGTAGATTATCCTACAGTTAGATACAAGCCAAAGAAAAGATCATCCTTTCTTCTAGTGTTGTAGCTAGGCATTTCACTATTATTTTTGAATTGGGATGGGTTATTAATAACAAATTTCATAAGTGAAAATACACTCCTGGAAATTGAAATAAGAACACCGTGAATTCATTGTCCCAGGAAGGGGAAACTTTATTGACACATTCCTGGGGTCAGATACATCACATGATCACACTGACAGAACCACAGGCACATAGACACAGGCAACAGAGCATGCACAATGTCGGCACTAGTACAGTGTATATCCACCTTTCGCAGCAATGCAGGCTGCTATTCTCCCATGGAGACGATCGTAGAGATGCTGGATGTAGTCCTGTGGAACGGCTTGCCATGCCATTTCCACCTGGCGCCTCAGTTGGACCAGCGTTTGTGCTGGACGTGCAGACCGCGTGAGACGACGCTTCATCCAGTCCCAAACATGCTCAATGAGGGACAGATCCGGAGATCTTGCTGGCCAGGGTAGTTGACTTACACCTTCTAGAGCACGTTGGGTGGCACGGGATACATGCGGACGTGCATTGTCCTGTTGGAACAGCAAGTTCCCTTGCCGGTCTAGGAATGGTAGAACGATGGGTTCGATGACGGTTTGGATGTACCGTGCACTATTCAGTGTCCCCTCGACAATCACCAGTGGTGTACGGCCAGTGGAGGAGATCGCTCCCCACACCATGATGCCGGGTGTTGGCCCTGTGTGCCTCGGTCGTATGCAGTCCTGATTGTGGCGCTCACCTGCACGGCGCCAAACACGCATACGACCATCATTGGCACCAAGGCAGAAGCGACTCTCATCGCTGAAGACGACACGTCTCCATTCGTCCCTCCATTCACGCCTGTCGCGACACCACTGGAGGCGGGCTGCACGATGTTGGGGCGTGAGCGGAAGACGGCCTAACGGTGTGCGGGACCGTAGCCCAGCTTCATGGAGACGGTTGCGAATGGTCCTCGCCGATACCCCAGGAGCAACAGTGTCCCTAATTTGCTGGGAAGTGGCGGTGCGGTCCCCTACGGCACTGCGTAGGATCCTACGGTCTTGGCGTGCATCCGTGCGTCGCTGCGGTCCGGTCCCAGGTCGATGGGCACGTGCACCTTCCGCCGACCGCTGGCGACAACATCGATGTACTGTGGAGACCTCACGCCCCACGTGTTGAGCAATTCAGCGGTACGTCCACCCGGCCTCCCACATGCCCACTATACGCCCTCGCTCAAAGTCCGTCAACTGCACATACGGTTCACGTCCACGCTGTCGCGGCATGCTACCAGTGTTAAAGACTGCGATGGAGCTCCGTATGCCACGGCAAACTGGCTGACACTGACGGCGGCGGTGCACAAATGCTGCGCAGCTAGCGCCATTCGACGGCCAACACCGCGGTTCCTGGTGTGTCCGCTGTGCCGTGCGTGTGATCATTGCTTGTACAGCCCTCTCGCAGTGCCCGGAGCAAGTATGGTGGGTCTGACACACCGGTGTCAATGTGTTCTTTTTTCCATTTCGAGGAGTGTATGTACTGCGAAGGTACTGTAAATATCCCAAGTTCCTTAAACAAATGTCTGCAAGCTGATCTTAGGTGGGCTCCAGCTATTATTCTGATTACACGCTTTTGTGCAATGAATACTTTTTCTCTTAATGATGAATTACTCCCAAATATGATGCCATATTCTTTTTTTCTATTATGGTTTTAGGGCGCAAAACAGCTATGGTCATAAGCGCCCATCCTGTGCCTTAGTGAAGGGTAAAAATAGGAATTTAAATTAGCAGCTACGGGAGCGAAACTCAAGAAGGAGGGAAACTAAAAACGGAAGGAAATCTTAGAACAGTGCTACTGAAGGGGGGTTGTTTTCCCCGAAAATAGCTTCAAACGATCGATGTCATCTCACTAACACTTATAAACTCAAGAATGCTGAGCGTGCGTCATCTTCTAAAAGGGAAGATATATCAGGCGACAGTTGTAAATGGGAGCGTAGCAGATGATAATAGGGACACTGAAGTAAAAGGTGTCTCACTGTCCACGATTGAGAGCAGTGGGGACAATGCAGGGGAGGATCACCACGTAAAAGATGTTGATGGCTAAAAAGAGTGTACAATCTGTGGTCTAGCTAAAATTACCTCGTCTCGACACTGTAGCCGGGAGGAAGAGGTCCAAGCACAGGGAAGAGGTTTTATTTCCCATAATTTAGTATCCTGAAGTGCAGATTAGTGTGTGTGCGCCATAAAAGAGCAACTCGACAGCATAAAATGCTCTGTAGATCGGCAAAGGGAACCATGCAAACAGCGGACCAAGGAAGAGAGACAGCAGCCTGACACGTATCCGTGAATACCAACATGTCGTGGGATCCAGGGAACTGCCACAGAGACGCCCCCAAGTGGAGTATGTGGACGCAGTCCTGAATCCGGTGGACCAGAGGGTGGATGGGAGGTTGAGAATAGAGCTGTGCGAATCTGAGCATGTAATGCAGGGTGTACATAAAGTCCGGAAACGATTTCAATTATTTATTGCACCAGAACTAAACATTGTAAGACGTCATCCATATTGCATTTTAAAAAGAAACTCTGGAAGTTTTTTTTACAAACATTCGATATGCGAACCATGAGTGACACGGCAGACATCAATACGGTAATCGAATTCCCAGCATGGCATCGTCGACTGTAGCAGTGGCTTCCCGTATTCTCTTCCACAGCTCTACTACACCACGTGGTAGAGGCAGTACATACACCAGATCTTTAATGTGTCCCCACACAAAAAAGTCACACAGAGATCTGGTGATCGGGGAGGTCATTTCTTGAAACAGCTGTCCCCTTCTGCAGCACAGCCGATCTATCGATGTGGCAGCTCCGTGTTCAGGTATCCACGAGCTTCAGGATGAAAATGAGGTGGAGCCCCACCCTGCTGAAAGACGAATGGAGAGTCCGATTGCATTTGAGGCATCAGCCATTGCTGCAACATGTTCAAGTAGGAATATCCTGTGACAGTGTACTCGGTGAAGAAGAATGGCCTTTACAATTTACGACGTGACAAGGCACAAAAAACATTTACCTCTGGGGAATCACGCCAAATTCAATGGGTGTTTGGTTAGTTTAAAAGAAGGGGGGGAGGGACAAACTGCTAGGTCATCGGTCCCTCGTGCAGATTAAAATAATTCCACAAGGGTGTGAGTAAAATAATCAAGGCATACAAAACTCAGCTGGAAGGAAGGAGAAAACCACAAAAATGACAGAAGAGCAACAAACTCTAAACTGGAAATAAAAAATCAGACAAGAAAACTATAGCGAGACGCAAGAAACATGTAGAAGAGATCAAAACAAGAGAGCAGATTATCATGGCTGGCTGACCATGAGCATAAAAAGGAGAAGCCTGCCACTCTGCAACAGCTTAAAACCTAAAAGCACTGTGGCGGAGGTCACAGAAGGACAAAGGACATTCGCTAAAACTTAGATCAAATGATAAAACCCACCCTCACGAATAAAATGTAAAACTAAAGCTGCTGTTGAGGAACTGTCACCCAACACCGAAAGTAGGGTGCTGAGGATGTTAAAAGTCCGCTGCAGAGTGGCTAAAACTGGTCAGTCCTGCAAGAGGCGGATAACCATCATGTGTAAGACACAACACCGAGGTCGGTCCTCATGACAGAGGAGGCAACCATGCGTTAGCCACATATGGCCAATGCGGAGCCAGCAGAGGACAACTGGTTCCCTGCGAGAGGACCGCATGGAAGACTTCCACACATTCTTAGTCTCTTTAATGACACGCAGTTTCTTGCGCGTACTATTCTGTCATTCCGTCTACCAATGCTGTTAAACCCTGTGGCGTAAGACAGAAAGCAGGTCAGTTTCGGAAATGCCCATCTCCAGAAGCAGTTTCCGCATAGCCTGTTTGGTCAGCTTGTCAGCGAGTTGGATGACTGGGATTCTGACGTGTCCTGGGATCCACACATACACCACTGAACGATAGAACCGTTCCAGGGCATAGATGGACTCCTGAATGAACGCTACCAAAGTATGGCGAGGGTAGCACTGGTCGATAGCTTGTAGGCTGCTCAAGGAGTCAATACACAGGAGAAATGACTCGCCAATCCTTGAGCAGATATGCCCAAGAGCAGGAGATATGGCCGCCAGCTCTGCAGTGAAAACACGGCAGCCATTTGGCAAGGAGTGTTGTTCAATATGTCCTCCATGAACATATGCAAAGCCTACATGACCATCAGCCATCGGTGTAAACCACTTGATGGCCCCAGTACGTCTAGAGAATCGAGAGGAAGTGACAGCGGAGAGCAGCAGCGTTAACAGGGTCATTAGGGCCACGTGAAAGATCCTGAAGAATCTGCAGCCTAGGTGTACACCATGGAGGTGTACATGAACGGACCTTTAGGAGAGGTGGTAACGGGAAAGACTCTAGTTCAGACAGAAGGGACTGGATGCAAACTGCACTTATAAGCCCTCACCTGGGCTGCTGATGTGGGAGATGAACTGCTGTGGTTGGGAAAACGAGATGGTAATTCGGATCCGCAAGAGAACTCCAAACACGTGCAACGCAACTGGCGAGCGGTTGTGCACGCCTACCCTTCAATGGAGGGTCTCCGGCCTCCACCACGACACTGGTCACCGGACACCGCTAGGCGAATGTCACAGTGGTGAACTGGGTCGAGTTAACGCAATGCTGAGGGTGCCGCCGAAGCGTAAACCAGACTCCCATAGTCAAGGCAGTATTAAACAAGGGCTCTGTACAGAAGCAGCAGCGTAAAGCAATCCGTACCCCAGTTGGTGTTGCTCAGGCAGCAGAGGGCATTGAGGTGATGCCGGCACTTCCGCTTAAGCTGACGAAGGTGAGGTAGCTAAGTCAATCGCGCATTGAAAACCAGGCCTAAGAATCGATATGTCTCCACTACAGTGAGTGGATCGACGTTAAGGTACAGTTCTTGTTCTGGATGAACGGTGCAACACTGACAGAAGTGCAAGACACACGACTTCACGGCTGAAAACTGGAAGCCTTGAACTAGAGCTCATGACTGCATCTTGTGAATGACTCCCTGTAGGCGCCGCTCAACAACACCAGTACTGAAGGAGCAGTAGGAAATGCAGAAATCATCCACATACAGAGAAGGTGAGACCGACGGCCCTACAGCTGCTGCTAGACCATAAATAGCCACTAAAAATAGAGACACTCAATAAGCCATTCTTCTGAATACGGACGGAACTAAGGGAGGCACCGACTTGGACACAGAAAGTACGCGGAGAGACATGAAGTTTTGGATTAAAATCGGGAGCGGGCCCCAGAGACCCCACTCATACAAAGTGGCAAGGATATGATGTCACCAGGTCGTATCGTATGCTTCATGTAAGTCAAAAGAGACGGCAACCAGATGTTGGCGTCTGGAAAAGACTGTTCGGATGGCAGACTTAAGGGAGACAAGATTATCAGTGGTAGATCGACACTGGCAGAAGCCGCCCTGACATGGAGCCAGTAGGTCACGTGACTCCAGGGCGCAAACCAACCCCGACGCACCATACATCCCAGCAGCTTACAAAGAAAGTTGGTGAGGCTGATGGGCCAGTAGCTATCCACATCAAGCGGGTTTTGACCGGGTTTGAGCACCGGAACCATGGTGCTCTCCCTCCATTGCGATGGAAAGACGCCATTGCACCAGATCCGATTGAAGATGATGAGGAGAGGCAGACAAGAGATGTGTAATCATCTGACTGTGGATCCGATCTGGCCTAGGAGCTGTGCCGGGGCAATGTGCAAGAGCGCTGAGGAGTCCCACTCTGTAGATGGGGCATTATAGGGTTCACTGTGGCGTGTAGTGAACAAAGAGGACTTTCCTTTCCATCCGCCGTTTGAGGGTGCGAAAGGCTGGGGGGGCGGGGGTGGGGGGGGGGGGTAGTTCTCTGACACAGAGACTCGAGCATAGTGCTCAGCAAAGTGCTGATAACACGTCATTGATGTTAATGCCAGGGACAATTGTTGGGGGTCTGGTACCCAAAAAGACATCTAATCTTCTTCCAGACATGGGAAGGTAACGTAGGGCACCCAATGGTCGACACATACCTCTCCCAACACTCCTGTTTCCATCGTTTTATAAGCTGGCAAATGCAGGCACAGAGCCACTTAAAGGCTGTTAGGTGGTCTAGGGAAGAATGCCACTTATGTCAATGTCGAGCTCACCGACGCTTTTTAATTGCCTCAGCGACCACCAAGGGACTATCTTTTGCTGGGGCACCATAAAGAACGAGGGATCGCGTCTCCGCTGCAGAAATGATCGTTGTAGTGACCTGCTCAATGACAACATTGATGACACCATATGGGGGAGATTCAGCGGTGACAGCAGAGGTGAAGGCTTCCAAGGCTGCCTTGTTTAAAGCCCATCTGGGTAGGCGTCTGTGGCCATGATGCCAGGGGAGTGACAGGAAGATAGGGAAGCGGCCACTACCACACAGGTCGTCATATGCTCTCCAGTGGATAGATGGGAGAAGGCCAGTACTACAGACCGAGAGATCAAAGGCCGAATATGTGCCATGTGCCACACTGAAATGTGTGGGGCCACCTGTATGTAAGAGGCAGAGGTCGAGCTGTGACAGTAAATTTTCGATCTCTCTACCTTGGCCAGTAGTCATGGCGCCACCCCACAAGGGGTTATGCGCATTAAAATCTCCCAAAAGTAGGAAAGGGGTACTGCACCATCTGGAGGAAGATATACATTGCAGACAGTTATTTCCTGTGTCGTCCTTATCCTGACAGCCACAGTTTCAAGAGGGGTTTGAAGGGGGCACAGATTCACTACACACTGAGTTCAGGACATAGACGCAAACTCCAACTGACACTCTATTATAGTCGCCATGGTTCCTGTAATATCCCTTACAGCCATGGAGGGCTGGCATCTGCATTGCCAAGAACTGGGTTTCCTGGAGGACAATGCAGAAAGTAGGTGTAAAGCTTAACAGTTGCCATAGCTCAGCCAGGTGGTGGAAGAAACCACCGCAGTTCCACTGGAGGATTACCTGATGGTGAGACTGAGAAGGCATGAAACGCTCAATGAGGCAGTCTAACCTTCAGGGCCACCTGCTGCCACCAGATGAGTACCTGTGCGATCGACATCCATTTGTCATAGGGCCCAGCGAGATCTAGGTCCTTAGCGGACACCAGAATCTCCACCTCAACCTTAGACACAGAGCTTGTAGGTAGTGGTGGTGTGGATGCCACCACAGTGCCTTGGTTCTTGGGGGTCTTTTTCTTTTCAGGTTTCTCTCACTGCTCCTTAGGTTTGTCTGGCTGGGAGGGCTTCACTGATTCAGTCTCAGGGACTGAGGAGGACCGTGAAGCCCTGCGACCAGCTACCTGTCATTGCTTCAGCCACCGGCAGGTGTCAGCTTTGCCACTGGTAGGAACCTGGTAAGGAAGTGACCCAAGGAATCCTTTCTTGGCGAGAGGAGCCGAAGAAAACTTACACTTCTCCAGCTGAGAAGTGGGGACTGACGTCCCCGATGGTTGGGGTGGGGGGGGGGGGGGCGTTGCTCCTGAAGTAGATTGTGCAGGAGCAACAGGGAGGGAAGTGCCCCCATCATCAAGAGGGTGGAGTTTGATGGCTCTGAGTGCCAACTGTACGCAGCGGAATGGAAGATGGTAGAACCATCGTTGTAGGTTGTCATACGCACAGGATTAGCCTCTCATATTTACTCTTAGCCTCAATGTAGGTCAGTCAGTCCAGAGTCTTGTATTCCACTATTTTTCTTTCTTTCTGTAGAATCCTGCAGTTTGGCGAGCAAAGCGAATGGTGCTCTCTGCAGTTGACACAGATGGGAGGCGGGCAAAGGGTTTATTGGGATGTGAAGGACGTCCACAATCCCGACAGGTGACGCTGGAGGTACAGTGGGAAGAGATATGGCCAAACGTCCAGCACTTAAAGCACCACATTGTGGGAGGGATATATGGTTTTACATCACAGCAGTAGACCATCACCTTGACCTTCTCGGGTAATGTGTCACCCTCGAAGGCTAAGATGAAGGCACCAGTGGCAAACTGCTCAGATCCCGGTGGACGCGCCAGACGAAATGGAAACCTCACTGCTCTAAATTGGTGCGCAGCTTATTGTCCAGATTGCAAAAGATGGTCTCTGTGAAATATGATACCCTGGACCATATTTAAGCTCTTATGGTTCGTGATGAAAACAGAAACATCCCCCAGCTTGTCACAGGTGAGTAGTACCCGTGACTGGGCATAGGATGCTGTTTTGATCAAGACTGACCCTGACCGCACTTTGGACAAGCCCTCCACCTCCCCAAACTTGTCCTCTAATTGCTCCATAAAAAAACTGAGGTTTCGTTGACAAGAAAAATTCCCCCCTCAACTCTCATACATACGAGGTACAGGGGTGAATAAGCTTCACTGCCATCCTTAGCCTGGCATTCGTCCCATGGTGTGGCCAGGGAGGGGGGTATTCTTAGGTATTTCTTAGCACTGATGTTACATCTTGACTGCTTAGACATTGTTGGTGTTTGACCAGCAGCAAGAGATGATGTACTATGCTTCATGGCGTGTCATGCATCCTGATGCCACCCACTCTTACCAGGGGCCCTCCCCATGGGCGCCACCCATATGCAGCAGAGGCCACATGGCAGTACGGCCATTGCTGGGAGTCCCAGTGACCCAGCAATGACACAGTTGGGAGGCGGGCAAAGGGTGTATTGGGATGTGAAGGACGTCCACAATCCCGACAGGTGACGCTGGAGGTACAGTGGGAAGAGATATGGCCGAACTTCCAGCACTTAAAGCACCACATTGGGGGAGGGATATATGGCTTTACATCACAGCGGTAGATACATACATGAGGAGTTAATGGTGCAGGCATGAGCAGAGCGATCCCTGTGTGATCAGGGGGCTACATCCAACAGGGTACATGGCAGACCCACCGCAACTGACTGGATACCACGCCGGATATCAGGCGCAAACGAGCTAAGAAGTCCATTATCGTCAACAGCACAGAAAGCGATACTGCACAGAGGATGGAGAAAAAAGCACCCAGAAGGGTGACCTCACCCAACAGCTGGGCCGGAGTGGCCGGGTGGTTCTAGGCGCTACAGTCTGGAGCCGAGCGACCGCTCCGGTCACAGGTTCGAATCCTGCCTAGGGCATGGATGTGTGTGATGTCCTTAGGTTAGTTAGATTTAATTAGTTCTAAGTTCTCGGCGACTGATGACCTCAGAAGTTGAGTCGCATAGTGCTTAGAGTGCTTAGAACCAATTGAACCAACAGCTGGAGAATGATTTGAAGTGCAGATCCACGTCGACGAAGGATGTGAGAGGTCTCAGTGCGTGATGGACACTATGCACCATGTAAGTTGCCCTTCCCCAATTGGCTCACTCTTCGGGAAAATTTTGAAAAATGGAGGTCAAACCTTACACGGGATCGTCACATAAAGGCCGAAAAGTGAGAGACTCCTTTTAGTCGCCTCTTACGACAGGCAGGAATATCTCAGGCCTACTCTAACCCAAGCACCTGCATGGGTCAAATTAAATGCATTCGTGTGGATGCTTCGTACCCGAGATCTGATAATTGTGTCCATTCACTTTCCCATTAGTGTGAAAAGAGGCTTCGTCGCTAAAAATTAAGAGATCAACAATGCCATTCCCCTTCTCATTCAATTGTTGCAACTGCGAACAAAACTCAAAATACCTGTCTTTGTCATCATCACTGAGCTTCTGCACTAGCTTCGATCTGAATGGTTTCATAGACAGCTTCTATCGCAGGACTTTCCACACTGTCATTGGAGCCATTTCGAGTTCATGGGATGCACAATGCACCGATTTTTTTGCACTCCTTATGAATGTCTCTCGTACGCGCCCCACATTCACTTCACTCACACTGGGACGTCCGCTTCTCTTTGCAAGGCACAAGCAACCTGTCGTAACGAATTTGTTGTACCAGTGGTATATGGCCTTCCTTGTTGGTGGCTTCTTCCCGTACTTGGTTCTAAACATCCATTGAACAACTGTAGCACACTTGTTTTTGTCGAACTCCAACACACAGAAAGCTCACTTTGCACCTGAACTCGCCATGTTTGCGACTAGCGCTGACTATCGGCAAATTACTAAACTACGCTGTGGCGGTATACATGAAAAAAAAACTTTCAGGATTTCTCTTCAAAATGAGATGTGTATGATATCTGTACAATGTTTGGTTCTTGTGCAATAAATATTTGAAAGTGTTCCCGGACTTTATGTACACCCTGTATACTACATCCGCTGATGGCGACAGATGTATTGGACAGCCTGGAGAACAGAGTAGAGCTCCACAGTAAAAACCGAACACTAGTCAGAAAGCCAAAATCTGATAGTGCTGTTGTCAATAATATAGGCACTCCCGAAACCAAAGGTGGTCTTGGAGCCATCAGTGTAAATAAATGTGGCGTCCTCCATTTGTGCGCATAGAGCAGCACATGCCCAACGATAAACTATTGGGGGAGGGGCGGGTACTATCCTTGGGAAGCTGACAAAGATCACAGAGAAGGCAGATCCAAGGACGAAGCCAAGGTAGCATTGTACCCTCATTTGTCAAAAAAGGATTAGGAAATTGGAAGGAAAGTGAATGCAGCAGTTGATGGAAACGGACTCCCGGTGGTGGTGGAGATGAAGGGCTGCCTGCATACCATACATCCAACGTGGTAACGAAAATAAGCGCATGGGTCAGATGAGCAGGCATGAAAGGCAGATGACTAGCGTAACAACTCAGAAGGACAGCTAGCAGAATGGACAGCGGAGGTTCAGCAGTCTCAGCGTAAAGGCTCTCCACGGGGCTAGTATAAAAAGCTCCAGACGCTAAATGCAATCCACAATGGTAGACAGTATGTAGATGCTGAAGAATAAATGGCCATGCAGAGGAGTAAACTATGCTTCCGTAGTCCAATTTCGAGCGCAATAGGCAGAGGAGGGCCACTCGGTCCGCTCCCCAGGAGATACCATGGAGGGTATTTGTAGTGCCTCAAGAATTTCGGCGCAAATTCTAGAGACCCTCCACTTTCCACCGTCTCGAACACCCGATACTTCGCGCACGAGGGTGAAAAACGGGATAGTGTCTACCTTGCGCCGGTTTTCTATGTGCGCAGCGTGGACATGTGTCAAGAGAATGCCACAAGGTGAACGGTTGATCGGCGCAGGCAACTGGTTGCCTCGCTCATCACACTAGGAGCACTAGGAGCAAGCATACCATACTCCGTGACGGTGCTACATTATTCATTATTGTGAATAGTTGAATTGTCTAAAAGACTTACTTACTGACTCTCTAGAGTTGCGGATGGTCGACTTGTGAGAACCTTGAGAGATTTTTGGAACTGTATTTATTGTAAAAGTAATCAATAGTTTCTGACGGACCGGGAGTAATTGGATTTACGAAATGTGATTCATTGATGTGAAACTGTTATGTGGTGTTCTGTTTGTGGAAGTGAAATATAGTAGGGTTGATTTTGAGTGTACGCAATCATTTTAAGAGTAGAGAAAATTCCTCCAAACAGCATCATATCTTTGGAGAAGAAGTTGGGTTGGGCAGATCGTCGCATCCGGCTATCCTGAGAAGAATATCGGCAAACCACCTCCAAGTAAGTCCAGTGATGAAGGGGACGTGTGAGTCTTGCACACCAGCACCACATTACTTCCTCTAGTCGCTGGAAACCGCCAGATATTGAGGGATCACAGACAGCGAACCGAAAGATATGAAACATGAGACGACCAGCACAGTTTCTGCCAAACATAGGTCCCAAGAATTTGGCAATGTCCGCGAACGGAAAGTCAGCAGGGCTTAGATGTAGGGAAGGCGGATAAAACTCCATATGACACCAAAAATGTTCACAGACGGTCTTTCTGGGAGAAAATCTAAAGCCGGTTTCGATGCTCCATGAGTGGAAGCGATCGAGGCATCCTTGAAGACTTTCAGTATATCCATTGTGGATGACGAACTGCGACTGTGATTTAAATTGGCGTTTATCTGGTAATAAATATGCAACCAGTCGCTTTTTTACGATTTATTCAACCATAAATATGTTTTCGAGCCACTGCAGGCTCAACTTCAGATGGAGGTGTTACAGAAACATTATGTTGTGGACCAAGTATAGCTACCACTGCGCTGCGTCTAGCTACACTTGGTCCACCACATAATGTTCCTGTAACACCTCCATCTGAAGATGAGCCTGAAGTGGCGCAAAAACATGTTTACAGTTGAATAAATCATAAAAAAAAGTGGCAGGTTGCATAATTATTACCAGTTAAATGCCAATACTTGAAGACGTTGTTCAAGAAGGCCGACCCATTGAGAGCTGTATTAGATTGCAAAATCGTCGACAAAGAGGGAGCCTGCGACATTGGGAAGGAGGCAATTCATAATTGGATGGCAAACAGTACAACACCTAGCACAGAGCCCTGGGGCACCCCGTTTTCTTGGGAGAAAGTACGGTATAGAGTAGTGTTCACCCGCACCTTAAATGTATGCCCTGTCATAAATTCATGGATGAAAAGGGGTAGCTGACCTTGAAAGCCCAAAGAGAACTGTGTGGAGGATGCCTATCCTCCAACAGGTATCGCATGCCCTCTCCAGATCATAAAATATAGCTACAGTCTGGCGTTTCCTGAGAAAATTTTTCATGATATAAATGGAGAGAGCAACAAGAAGGTCAACTGCAGAATTATGCTTTCGGAAACTGAATTGGGCAGGTGTTAAAAGGTTTCAGGACTCCAGCCACCAGCCTAAATGGCAATTTACCGTACGCTCCAAAACCTTACATACACCGCTCATGAGACAGACTGGGCAACAGCTAGAGGGGAGATGTTTGTCCTTTCCAGGTTTCGGAGTAGGAATGATGATGGCTTCCCGCCATGGTCTTGGAATGATACTGTCGGTACAAATTCGATTACAAAGGCGAAGGAGCTAACGCAGACTAGGGTATGATAAATGCAGAAACATTTGGATGTGGATGTCATCCAGTCCTGGGATGGAAGAGCAAGAGGAAGAGAGTGCATGTTGGAGTTCCCGCATAGAAAAAAACGGTATTATAGCTTTCGCGATTTTGAGAGGAGAAAGCAAGACGTCACACTTACGCTGCTCATTTCTCCAGGAGAAAGGCTGGTGGGTAATTTGAAGAGCTCAAACTCTCAGCAAAGTGTTGACTCAATGAGTCAGAAATTGCGATTGGGTCCACTAAGGTATCTTGCACAACAGTTAGCCCAGAGATTGGGGAAAAACTAGACGTGCCGGATAACCATCGATTTCGACTCCAAACTACATATGAGTGAGTGAAGTGTTAAAGGAGCTGGTAAAGAAAGCCCAGCTTGCCTTCTTGCTATCGCGTATGATGCGATGGCATTGAGCACGTAACTGCTTATTGCGGATACAGTTGGCCAACGTAGGATGGTGGCAGAAAGAGCACGTTTCCGCTCGCATATTGCGTCACAGCACACTTTGTTCCACCAAGGAACTGGGGGGGGGGGGGTGCCAGGGAAAAGGGAGGTATGAGGTATTGAACATTCCGCAGCTGTAAGAATAACATCTGTAACATGAGTAACCTGTTCGTCGATGCTAGGAAACTGATGGTCATCAAATGTTGCTAAAGAGGAGAAAAGTCTCCAATTGGCTCGGGAAAACTTCCAACGTCCTGGGTGCATATCAGCAAGAGCGAACCATTCAAAGCACTTAGCTAGCTGAACAGAACTGACCAAAAGGTCTAAATGAGAGTAGGTTGACATGGAGACAGAAAAAAATGTAGGTTCACCAATGTTGAGGCAACCTAGATCCGCTTGTTGGAAGAGGTCAATCAATAGGAAGCCTCTCGGACAAGGACGTGGAGATCCCCAAAGTGGGTGGTGGGCGTGGAAGTCCGCAACCAGCAAATAGGGGGGGAGGGGAGCTGACCAAGAAGATGAAGGAGATCGGCTCTTGCCATTGGTGTGGACATTGGACTGTATATGTACAAAGAGAGAAGGTGTATCCAGAAAAGGAAAGATGTAAAGCGACAACTTGGAAGGAACTGTGTAAGTGGATTGGGTGATAATGGATAGTATCATGGAGAAGAATCATAAGGCGCCTGTGTGCTGGAATGCCATCAAAAGAGAGGAGATCAAACCGGACCGATTGGAAATGAGGAATACAAAGCAATCATGTTTCGTTTGTTTCGTGAAGGCAGAAGATGACCGGCGAGTGTGATCGTAAGAGGATTGACAGTTCATCGTGATTGGAGCGAATTATGCAGCTATTCCAATGGATAACTGACATAGGGTGGACAAGAAAAGGAAAAATCTCACCATGCTTGCTGTCAACTCAGTGATGGCTGATGGTGTGGAATGACATTCAGCCAGAGGCAGAAGATCCTGATCCATAGGTTGTTCGTGGGCAGCTCCTGCCGTCAGTGATCGGCTGGTTGATTGGCCGCCAGCGGTGCATCTCATCAACACGGAAGACAGCCGAGGGTGACTACTGCTGGGTGGCGCTGTAGAAAATACATGCCATGGTGGAGAAGGAGAGGAACTGTGTTTCTTATGAGCCTTCTTGGAAGCAGGACACTGAGATGAAGGAGAAGTTGAGGGTTTTGAGGTCTGGGGACATAAAAAATCTTCATGAGTAGGCTCTTTTTTTGGAATTTCGTGTGTCCAATTTTGGGGCCTGTGATTTAGCAGGAGCCAATGAAGGTTGATCCTTATAGTGAGCAGGTGAAAGTGGGAAGGTTGAACAGGCGATCTTTTGGCTGGCCGATCTGACGACCGTGGTGCTAAAGGTGAGATCGCAAGTCTGCGTGGCCACCTGCTTAGTAAGCGGAGCATAGGTGACGACAATGCTGTACTTACCCACTGGGAGCACAGTGGGCTTTCTACTGGTGAATAACTTACGGGCAGCAAAGGTAGACACATTTTCCTTCACTCGGATTTCCTGAACATTTCATTCATCTTTAAAAGCAGGGCAATCTCTAGATGAAGCAGTGTGGTCACCCATACAGTTGATGCAATGAGGGGATGGAGGTGGACAGTCACCCTCATTGGCGTCCCTGCCACAGGCAACGCATTTGGCCAGATTGGAACATGACTGGTGGGTATGATTAAACAAGGCAAAATGAAATTATCTCATAGCCCATGGAAGGTGAACTCTGTCAAACCGCAAGAAGAGAGTGCAGGTCGGTACCAATTCCTTTTCAACCCTTTTCATTACCAATGTATGGCCATTAATTTAGAATTTCCTCATTTCATAATCCATCAAGTGATCTTGTATAAATCACCCTGCTTGATGAGTTTAAAGTATGGTGCGTGTCCTCCCAGACAGGGAAGGTGTGTAGCAGTGTAATTCAAAGCAATTTGTGTGCCTGGAGCGCACTGTCTGTTTCTAACAACAATGTACCATTTCGTAATCTGGAACAAGACTTTACAGGACCTGCAACTGCGTCGACACCTTTCTGAATAATGAAAGGGTTTACTGTTCAAAAGTCTTGACCTTTGTCAGACCGAGAAACAACTAGGAACTTTGGCACTGATGGAAGAATTTTCTGTGGCTGAGACTCATCTAGCTTTCTCTTGTGGGCAGAAGTTGTAGAAGAAGAAGAAACCATTACAAAAGTACCCCCCATGCTTACCAGCATCTCTGATGGTGCGCTTCTCCCTAGTGGGGGCCCCCTCTGAGGGCACTCCCGCCTTAGGTGATTGTCCTCACCTCAGGTCACACCTCCCGAGAAACGGACGGAGGGACCAATCGGCATGTTTGGAAGGTACCAGCTCAGGTAATCACCCCTCCCTGAGCCTGGCCTTTACCAGGGGGTACGTATGTCTCTCACTTGTGTACTCGGGGCAGGTAATTATGTATCACCCTGTCATGGGCTATGCGTCGGTCAGCCTTCAGACACCCACAGGGAGGAAAGCAATGAAAATGGAGAAGCAAAGAAAACGAAAGAAGAGAAGAATTCTGAAATGGCACAGTGGAGAAAAAGCTAAAGACTAGAGTCAAGGAAAGAGAAGGACAAAGTAAGGACAGGTACCTGCCATTGTAGAGATAAAAAAGAGAAACCACTTCATTTGTTCACAAGCGTCTGTCTCTGGATGTAGATGCAAAACATACTCCCAAAGAGAGGGAGAAGGGAGGGGAAGGCAAGCGGCAGGGGGGGGGGGGAGGATCGAGGACAGGGAGGGATGTGGAAAGGGAAGACATGCAGCCCAGATAGGAAAGAGAGCTGTACGAGCTTGGGGTCCCATGCTCGCCATGCACATACCCACAAAAGATTTGTGGATTCCAGGGGGAATATGAAAGCATTAAATGAAAACAGGCATATTAGGCTAATCTAATGATATGCTTATCACCAAGATAACCATAATAGCATGAGTAGCTGAACCTAACTGTTTCTACAGATGATCAATGTGATTCTTCCAATGCAAATCCTCATTAATGCACACACACAGAAATTTTGAATATTCTGCCTGAACAACAAACTTCTTTCAAAGTCTATATTTATCAATGGTGTTATGGCATTTACTGTACAGAATAGTTTATACTGAGTTTTCTCAAAACTTGGTGAGAGTCCATTTGCAGAGAACCACATAATAATTTTCTGAAACACGTTGTTCAAAACTCCATCAGTTAACACTTGTTTGTTGGGTGTGATTAGTATACTCGTATCAACAGCAAAAAGAACTAACTTTGCAACTTTATGAATACGGAGTGACAAGTCATTAACATATACAGAGTGTTAAAAAAAGGTATGGCCAAACATTCAGGAAACATTCCTCACACATAAAGAAAGAAAAGATGTTATGTGGACATGTGTCCGGAAACGCTTAATTTCCATGTTATAGCTCATTTTAATTTCATCAGTATGTACTGTACTTCCTCGATTCACCGCCAGTTGGCCCAATTGAAGGAAGGTAATGTTGACTTCGGTGCTTGTGTTGACATGCGACTCATTGCTCTACAGTACTAGCATCAAGCACATCAGTACGTAGCATCAACAGGTTAGTGTTCATCACGAACGTAGTTTTGCAGTCGTGCAATGTTTACAAATGCGGAGTTGGCAGATGCCCATTTGACGTATGGATTAGCACGGGGCAATAGCCGTGGCGCGGTACGTTTGTATCGAGACAGATTTCCAGAACGAAGGTGTCCCGACAGGAAGACGTTCGAAGCAATTGATCGGCGTCTCAGGGAGCACGGAACATTCCAGCCTATGACTCGTGACTGGGGAAGACCTAGAACGACGAGGGCACCTGCAATGGACGAGGCAATTCTTCGTGCAGTTGACGATAACCCTAATGTCAGCGTCAGAGAAGTTGCTGCTGTACAAGGTAACGTTGACCACGTCACTGTATGGAGAGTGCTACGGGAGAACCAGTTGTTTCCGTACCATGTACAGCGTGTGCAGGCACTATCAGCAGCTGATTGGCCTCCACGGGTACACTTCCTCGAATGGTTCATCCAACAATGTACGTTCTGTTGCTGTATGTTTCCATTCCATGATTAATGTGGTTTGAAGAGAAGTAATAAAATGAGCTCTAACAGGGAAAGTAAGCGTTTCCGGACTCATGTCCACATAACATCTTTTCTTTATTTGTGTGTGAGGAATGTTTCCTGAAAGTTTGGCCGTACCTTTTTGTAACACCCTGTATTAAATACAATAAGGGACCTAAGACTGAATGCTGTAAGACACCTTTCTCAATACCTCCCCAGTTAGAGGACTCTGCTGCTTTTTGCAGACTATATGTGCTGTTAATTTCAACCTTCTGCATCCTTCCAGTCAAATATAAATTAAACCATTTGTGCACTGTCCCACCCATACCACATCATTTAAGCTCGTCTAGAAGAAGTTCATGATTAACACTGTCTAATGCCTTTGAGAGATCACAAAATATCCCAATGGGTGGTGTTCAGTTATTCAGGGCATTTAATATTTGATCAGTGAAAGCATATATAGCATTTTCTGTTGAAACGCGTTTCTGAAAACCAAAATGACATTTTATTAGGACTTCATTTTTACAAATATGTGAATCTCCTCTTAAATACAATACTTTTTCAAGAATTTTGGATAAATCTGTCAGAAGTGAGATTGAGCAGTTGTTGTTAGCAGCAGATCTATCCCCTTTTTTATGCAATGGTTTAACAATAGCATATTTCAGTCTACCTAGAAAAATGCACTGTTTCAGTGAGCTACTACATATGTGGCTGAGAATCCTACTCATCTGTTGTGAACAAGCTTCCAGTACTCTGTTGGAAATGCCATCAATTCCATGCAAGCTTTTATTTTGAGTGAATATATTATTTTATTGACTTCAGTAGGAGAGGTGGGTTGGATTTCAATTAGATATTGTCTCTTCCATATATAGCCTTCCATATTCTAATGAATAGCTGTATCCAATTTTCTCTACAATACTTAAAAAATTATTATCAAATATATTTTCGAATTCTGACTTTTCGTTAACAAACTTTTCATTGAGTTTGATAGAAATACCGTCTTCTTGTGGTCCTGATTGCCTTGTTTCCCTTTTAACAATATTCCAAACTATTTTAATTTTATTATTGAGGTGCTAATCTGAGACATAATGCACATACTTCTGGACTTTTTAATAACTTTTCTTAATATAGTGCAGCAGTATTTATAATGTTTGACTGTTTCTGGATCATTACTCCTTCTAGCTATAAGATAAATTTCCCTTTTCTGTTTACAAGATATCCCTCTAGTAAGCCATGGCTGTTTAGCTGGTTTCTTACAATTATGTTTTACTGTTTTTTTAAGGAAACTGTTTTCAAATACACTCACAATAGTATCATGAAATACGTTAAATTTTAAATTAGCATCAGATCCCCTGTACACCTTATTCCAGTCTAACTGTTGCAAGATTTCCCTAAAATTTGCAACTGTTAAATCATTAATTTACTTACATACTTACTCCATGGCACTACAGTCCCCCGAGGAACTGCTCAATTTCCAATTGTTTCGGTCTTTAGCAAGCCTGCACCACCTCCTCACTCCCACTGCTCTCAGGTCGGCTTCCACATCTTCCAGCCATCTCACATGCAGTCGTCCTTTCCTTCTTCTATCACCAGGCTGTCCTATCATCATCCTCTTCGGGGGCCTTTCTTCTGTCACATGCTGGACATGCCACAACCATCTTAGCCTTCCCACTTTGACTGAGGTTACCAAACCAGGTTCTTTGTACAGAGCCCTTATTTCTCCATTAGTCCTAATTCTCCATATCTCACCTTCTTTTACAGGACCAAAAATCAGCCACAGCACTTTCCTTTCCCACCTATTTAGCTTCAACTTTGAAGCCTTCATTAGCCCATGCCTCACTGCCATACATAAGGAACTGGTTTGATCACTGTTTTGTAGAGTGTCAGCTTTAGTTTCCTACTCAGGTTCTTACTTTTGAGCATGGTATATAGTGTTCTGTCCTCATTGGTGACCCCGAGTTGTAACGTCTTCCGTTTTCGCCGTTCTACTGTGTCCGCTACCTCCGCGTCGGTTATTTTCGCGTGTATCACATCGACACAGCATTCGAACAATGACTTCGGCCCAACGCCTAACGCCGGATTTTGTGTTCAACATGCATCACGTTGCGGGCGATTTACACCCGCCAGTACTAAAACACGATGCCTCTCACTCGACGATTACACCGATTTCACCAAACAACACTCCCATTTTGCAGTAGTTCGTTTATTCACCTAAACACATCAACGGCTTACAAAGAACTGATATGGCGGAACTGCACAAAGATAATGTTTAGCTTAGTTCAAAGACGATACTCAGATCGATGCTGATGTCAACCTCATCGTCGCCACAAGTCAAATGCTTTTTTGGAAATCGAGAAATAACGTGTCAGAAAGTACAACATAAAAAATTTGAATATAATACTTATTATCCTCATCATTTGTCAGGAGATTGTCAGAATACATGAATATATTACAGTAAACTGGAGCTGCTAATATTTACAGAATTTATACGCTGCCAGAATAAAACATAATTTATGCACCTTTAATAAATGTATCATGCACAGAATACTTGATCCTGACTATTGTGACCAAGGGCTGTCAAAACTGAAATATAGCAGAATTTTTACTTAAGCTGGTCTAACAGTCCCTGTAGAGTCGGATTTGCCTATCAAAAAGTCTTTCAAACACTCTGTAAATGGTGCTTTATCTGAAACCAAGTTTTTAATGTTTGCTGACTTGCTGGCAATTTATTGAAAATGTGTGTTCCTGAATATTACACCCCTTTTTGGACCAAGGTAAGTGATTTTAGGTGTTTAAGTAGCTTGATGTTCTTATTCCTAGTATTGATATTATTTATTAAGCTATTGATTGAAAATACTTGCAACAAATGTCATTAAGAAATAAATATACTAGGAAGCAGTGGTTAGAATACGATGTTCCTTGAACAGGTCTCTACATGATGTTCTTGAATTTATACCACAAATGATATTTATTACATACTTTTATATGCTAGAAACTTTTGCTTGGTTTGATGAGTTACCCCCAAAATATGATCACTTATGACATACATAGTATGTTATGACATACGTAGTATGTTATGACATACATAGTATGTAAGATTTTTTATATTTATGTCTCCTACATCTGACATCATTCTCACTGCAAATACAGACTTGTTTAGGCGCTTCAACAATTCTGTGGTATGCCCTTCCAAACCTTTTCGATCTGCATGTCTTCATATGTTATACACATGCTGTAGCTGGAGAAATTGAGCAGTTTTCCAAATCTCAAATAAAACTTGGATTAGCGTACTCACACTTTCCCCAGTAGGACTATCTTGTACAGGAGTAAACGAATCTATCACAAACATATATTTTGTGTTGTATTACAAGGCCGTACACTTATTCTATTAAGTGAACAGTACAAGAAATTAAACTTCGAATCTAAACTACAATATTCAGCTTACATATTACTTCATACTTAAAAACGTGTGTTGTTAACATTTTACTTAAACAGTGGTGTGGCAAAGTTCTGCATACTTTGTGTTGCAGCTGCGAGGATAATATTTCTAATAGCGACCGATAACCTACATACATATAATATGAAACACTAATAATCATTCAAACATCAACTGAAATGTGCCCGCAGTTAATTAGCTAAGGTTATGTCATGATTCATACAACATTCCTGCCATTTTGCACTACTCGCGGTTATACTGATAACTAAACTGATGGATTCTTTTTTTCCCCCTTTATTGTGATTTCATTCCCCTGCCCCATATGGGCAGTGGTAGCGACACAATCCGCCGCTCTTCAGCTGAGTGACATTACAGCTAATGAAAGGAGAAAATTGTACATATGAAGGCAATAAAAAGGGGGAAAAAAGCAGAGTAAGGGGAGAAAAAAATGGTTCAAATGGCTCTGAGCACTATGGGACTCAACTGCTGAGGTCATTAGTCCCCTAGAACTTAGAACTAGTTAAACCTAACTAACCTAAGGACATCACAAACATCCATGCCCGAGGCAGGATTCGAACCTGCGACCGTAGCGGTCTCGCGGTTCCAGACTGCAGCGCCTTTAACCGCATGAGTAAGGGGAGACAATGGAGGTACAATAGGTACAATATGCACTGACACTGAGATTTTCATGGGGGGGGGACAATTAAAAAAGTCTACATAAAGTAAAAGAAAACACAGTTGGTGATTCCTAGAGCACAAAAAGACACTGAAGTCACACTCACAGGTTAAAAGTTGGCCACAGTATTAAAACACTCCAGAACAAAGACACCTTAAAAAGACTTTAAGAGATGAAGCACAGACAACAAAGAATAAAAACTGCCAGGAGGAACCTGCCGAGTGAGAGGATGGAAAAAGAGGAGATGGCAAGGTGCAGCAGGGGAGTGTGTGGGATGAAAAGAATAGAGGGTCAGGGTGTGCACGAAGAGGCAGGAAGCAGGTGGGACGGGAGATGAAGAGGGAAGACAAGGCAGGAGGAAGTGGAGAGACACTGAAGGGGAGCACAGTAGAGGGAGAGGGTGTAGGAGGGGGAAAGCCTCTCAGGGGAAGGGAGGGGGTGGAGAGGGAGCCCTGAGGAGGAGGCACGAGGAAGGGGGTTAGAGTTGGTAGGAGGGGTAGACGTCAGGGTGAAGCTCTTCATACGGGAGGGGTAGATGCTGGAAGCTGTGTTGGGAAAGAAGGTGGAGGGTATGGAGATAGAGAGGGGGCGGGACACAATGGTAAAGGCGCAGCAACGGGCTGTGGGTGGTGTGGAAGGGGGACACCAGGGGGTGGGGGGGATCGAGTCGGCAGACAACATACAGGGTGCGGATGTGTTCAAGGAAAAGGAGAAGGTAAGGGAAGGGGATGAGGTCGTAGAGGATGCGCGTGGGAGATGGAAGGCGGATACAGAAGGCGAGGCACTCGAGGATTTAGAGGGCGTTATAGAACCTGAGAGGGACAATAATCCAAGCAACGCTGGCATAACAAAGGATGGGGCAGATCTGGGATTTGTAGGTGTGAATGATGGTGGAAGGATGCGATCCCCATGTCAGGCCGGACAGGAGTTTCAGAAGGTGGAGTCTGTTGTGGGCTTTATGTTGGATTGTAAGGAGATGGGAGTCCAGGTGAGGTGGCGGTCGAGGGTGAGACGAAGGTATTTGTGGGTAGGAGTGAGGTGGACAGGACGGCCATAAATGGTTAGGTAGAAATCATGGAGACGGAAGGAGAGGGTGGTACGGCCTATGATGATCGCCTGGGTCTTGGAGGGGTTGATACGAAGGAAACTGATGGTTTCCACCTACATCGTTATTTAACTGTAACCCCGTCGGAATATTTGGTAATCGGTAGTGAAAAATAACCGTTAAAATTAACGGTTATCAAAAAACAACTGGAACCATGATAACGGTTACTCCAGAATAACCATTTGGCCCATCTCTATGGTACAATGAGACGTATGCTATGCCAAGCACGTCTCGGGGTTTGCAGGATGTAGATGTGTGCTTCACTGCTTTTCAGGAACGCCTCGAACTCTGGTTCTGGTACGTTTCTGCTTTGGTAAACCAGGACTTTACTGTACAATCACGGAACAAGAACTTCACTGTATTAACTACGTAGACGCTTCCGGATAGTGCATCTTTCTTCAGATATCTTTTATTTGTTGGGCGTAATAGTGATCTCTGGAGTAATGTTTACGTTAAGAAGCTCGTGTTCTGTAGTCTGTACACTGTACAGTAGTGATGGGCTAAACTGCGATTTTCCGATATCAGTGATTTCTGTGAATGCTACTTTTCAGTATCTGTTATTCTTAACTGCGATTTGTCGCAGTTAAGAGTCGCAGTTAAGGAACATAAGTCGTGTATCCCTCCGCCACTGCTATTTCTGCGATTTCTGCTACTTCCGCGATATCTGCGATTTCTGCTACTTCTGTGACTTCTGCGATTTCTGCTACTTCTGTGACTTCTGCGATTTCTGCTACTTCTGCGATTTCTGTGACTTCTGCTACTCCTGCGATTTCTGTGACTCCTGCGATTTCTGCGACTTACCACTGTATGTTTTACGTTTTTTCTTCCGTTGGCTTTAATTTTGTATTAAAGAAACAACTGTGAAAATATTAATAGTGTAATTAATATGTAAGTAGCCGTACAGTACCGTAATAGTTCGTATTTAGAAAATGAATTCTAACATATTGTTATGTTCACAGGTACCTGAACTACGTTTCAGTCACTCAGTAAAGTGATAACTCAAAATATCATTGTCAACAGATCAGAAGAAATTGCCACTGCGTCTTTAGACCGTTTTCGTCAGACGAGAGGTTAGTTTCTAAGGTTTCGATGGACTTAATTACTTCAGTGAGATCGTTCTTGCAAATGTGATATTCATTATAGCAAATATTAGCAATCTACTCTGTCAATTATATTGCTAGTAATTAATGACAGCAAAAATGGTTTAATAATCCTTGTATTTTTGCAGACACAGTTCTGACTCTGATTACTGGTTGCCGTACGTATCTATCCACATCAAGGCTGTTGGGAGAGACTCGTGAAGATTCAAGACAGCTCTTAGAGGATTTGCAGTTTAAAAGTGAAATAATTGTGAAATAAGTGTGTGAATGATTAAACTGTGTTTTATTGAAGTTGTTGTGCGATTATAAGGAATAATAAATGTCAAATACAGTGAGTGAATAATAAAAGTCTCATTTACACATGTTTAAGCCGTCCTATACCCATAATTTTCCGCCACTTACTTATTGGTAAACACTTGTTGGAGAGCGACATGCCGCCCCCCCCCCCCTTTCTCCACAATCTTGGTGACACTGACCTGTAACATATCCCGAAGTCTACAATATGCATTTTGAGGCTGTTGATATGAAAGTGGGAAGTACAGATCTTCCAGTTAAATCAGGAATAGCTTAAGTGCATTACTTGAAAGTAACACAGGAAAAGCTTACTTATGTAGGTGGTAGTAGTGTCGGCAAAAAGTTCTTGTGTGTGAAGTTGCCATGTAGAACACCAGGTGTAAAACTTTTCTCCCGAGTCTTGAACTTTCTCGGAACAAAAGTGAGGCATTCATATGACTGTTTTCATTTCTCTACACTTATACAGATGTCTGAGTTCTGCTGTGTTAACATTGCAAAGTCCTGTAGGCATTTGGAGTATTAACCAAAACTGTCATATTGGAAGCAGAATCAAACACATTTGTTACGTTACTTGATATTTTCAGGAGAAAAGAGCAATGTTGCTTCTTATTAATATAATACATTCAGAGTCACAGCAGTATTTGACCAACCATAACTGTTGCTGAATGTGCATGTCGTCATATAATATGAAAGGCTTGTTTCAATAGTGGTACAAGTCCATTACCTCCACTTTTCTGTCTATAATGCTTCTGAAATTAGTGATCCAAACAAACATAAATAAAGGTTCATCTCTAGCAAGAAGCCATATGCTTGAATATTTCTGGTATCTCAACTGCAGATTTTTCAGCGCTCATTTAACTTTACGACTCGGTATCTCAAAATGAACAAAAATGGACTTGTACCACTATTGAAATAAGTCCTTCATATGCACACACAGCACATCGATCTCGTGAGGCACAAGGCTCTCATAACGAAGTACGTACGTCGGTCAACAGATGACACTAGGAACTTTTTAGTTGCTACTTGCGACTCTTAGTTGCGATTTGTCACAGAAATCGCAGTTTGACTCGGTAGCGAATAGCGTAGTATGAACTTTGCTCAACAGATGGGAGTGCTAACTGCGCTTTTTAGTTGCTACTTGCGACTCTTAGTTGGGATTTGTCACGGAAATCGCAGTTGGACTCAATAGTGTATCGCAGAATGGGCGTAGTACGAACTTTGACCCACAGATGGCACTGTTAACCGCGCTTTCTAGTTGCTACTTGCGACTCTTAGTTGCGACTTGTCACGGAAATCGCAGTTAGACTCGATACCGTATCGCAGAGATGGACGTAGTACGAACTTTGGCCAACAGATGGCACTGTTAACTGCGCTTTTTGGTTGCTACTTGCGACTCTTAGTTGCGGCTTGTCACGGAAATCGCAGTTGGGCTCCATAGCGTACCGCAGAGATGGACGTAGTACGAACTTTGGCCAACAGATGCCACTGTTAACCGCGCTTTTTAGATGCTACTTGTGACTCTTAGTTGCGACTTGTCACTGAAATCGCAGAAAGCAGTGCTAAATTCGACCAATAGATGGCTCACGTCTTTGAATGTGAAATACTTATTGCGACTGCTAACTGTGACTGAAATCGCAGTTAGATTCTGTAAAGTTGCTACTGTGATATCTGTGACTTCTCAGTCACTGTGATTTCTAACAGATACGCGATTTCCTGCCCACCACTACTGTACAGTGATGTTTAGACTTTTGAGTAATGGATGTCGTAGTAGCTGTGACCGATCGGAAAGCATGTCAGAATGTGATATCAGAACTGAGGTCAATAGGAATTCATGATAGCAGATACCCTGTGCAGAAACTCGACGGCAACATGTTGGGTATTCCAATCAAAAACGATCTAGAAATCCTTAAGAAATATTTGGTTAGTGACAACAAATATGAAATCCAAGGCAAACCATTTTATCTTAAGAAATGTGATGAAGTTTTTTTAGTTGCAGCCAGTACCACTCCGGCAGTGAAATTGAAAACAAACGTTAAGCAGTTGTTGGATAAGAAAAATGTGGCAATAAGTGCAGAAGTGGAGAGCGAAATTCCGGAAAAATGGGAGAAATATGGTGATACTGTAATTTTTGGTAATGATAAATCTTTCGAAAGTGATGTCTGGCAGTCTCGTGTCGGTAACGAGTTGTGGCTTGTCGTGTGTGATACCTTGAAGGTAAACAGAGTGGCAATAAGGAAGCGGATAAAATCAGATTGCTATAGGACACCAAGAGCAGAGCTTGTTTGGGGAAATTCCTCGTGGGTAACACATACTGATAATGGAATAAAGTACAGCTGGAATGTAGAAAAAAATATGTTTTGCGCCGGTAATGCACCTGAACGACATAGGGTCGCAGGATTTGACTGTAGAGAAGAGGTAGTTGTAGATATGTACGCTGGTATTGGCTATTTCACTTTGCCATACATTATACATGCTGGCGCGAAAACAGTGCATGCTTGTGAGTGGAATCCTGATGCTGTTGTTGCATTACGATATAATTTATCACAAAATAATATTGTTGAGAAATGTGTAATTCACGAAGGAGATAACCGTGTTGTGTGCCCTGTTGGCGTCGCAAACCGTGTTAACTTGGGACTTCTCCCATCTTCTAAGAAAGCTTGGAAAACAGCTTGTGCTGCTCTGAATCCAGTTTCTGGTGGAGTTTTACATTTACATGAAAATGTCACTTCAGGTAAACACAAAATTACACGCGAGGCTACGGATAACTTTGACAAGGATTTGGAAAAGCAAACGTGCATGAACAGTAAGTGTAATACCTGTGTGCAATTAATATCAACATTGTCAAAGGAAGAGGAAACATTTTGTGATGCTTGTAGCACATCATTTTGTTTGCAGTCAGATAATATGAAGAGTCAAGTGCTCAACAATGTAAATTTCAGGTGGAAGAAAGTTGAATGGAAAATGTGGGCTTTACATACCTGTCATACCGTCTGTACATTACTCCACACCATACATGGTCAAAACCACCCTTGGGAAGTTTCTGTTCAGTGTCTTCACCATGTGAAGTCATATGCACCACATGTTGACCATCTTGTTCTTGACTTAAAGTGTATTCCTTTGATTGGATCTGTGTGGCTTTCTGCATAAAACAAAATTGGTCTTTTTGTAACAGTTCATTTTTGTCACACTGTAATACATTTTGTGAAACCTGTACTTCGTGTTTACCTGATTTTCCCCATCTCATCGTATCCTGTTCTGGACTTTACTAAACAAATAGTTATTATTACTACTATATAATTATGTGGTATGTTTTCTCTGTTTCAAAAAATAAGACTATGTATGTTCTACAAGTTTCTTGTTGTACTTGATGGTTCTTTTGTATGTTGATACAATACATATTGTATGTATCTACCGTGAAGTGTTGTAAATTAGATGTCAGTCAATGTATTGCAAGCATGAGCAAGGTGTAGGAGTTCAGACATTGAGCATGTATTCAGGAGCAGATAGGTTAATGTTTAGCTCTTGATGTTATAATCATTTGCCATCACATATTTGAATGATGTCAAGTAGGGCACCATAATACCTTGGAAAATTCCACAGTTGAATTCCTTTTTAACCAATGAATACTTGCACGTACTTTCAGCAGTTGGCTATTTTGTTGTTGTAAGGGATACTGTTTTTCTACATCTTTTATTCTGGCCAGGCATAATTGAAAATGCTGCTCGCTAATAAAATTGTTCTCCGATTTCCAAATGATTACACACAAATTAAACATATTTGTTGATGAGCTCAAATGGTATTAACTAATTCAGTCACACTTCCACCAGTTTCTCTAAAACAAAAAGAAAAATAAAATTCTATAGCACATGTCTAGGTACGGTTAATAATTATTTTAAAGAGTGTGATTTCACAGCTGTCAGAGGTTACTCAAAATTTCTTAGAATTTATTCATAGCAACTGTTACGTATTATTGGGACCCCATTCAGTACTGTGAACTTTAGTTTTTATTGGAGCATCATACTAACCCCAGAAAATCATTCCAAAAATTCTTTGAAGGATTCAGCCTCTCATGCTCAATTTTCCTGAATTAGAGCTGTTTTTCCTGTAAGTGTCTGGGATGACTTAATTCAGTAAATACTTTACTGTTTAATCCTTATTTTGTTATGTTTTCTCATAGTAGAGCACACATTTTAAGAACAACCTCTTCGTTATTATTGGGGAAAATAACTGATTTAGGCCTACATGTTATCTCAAAATTATTCCCACTGAACTGAAAATGTGTTACCCATTCTGATGTCTGCTGCTGTTATGTGGTACACAAACTTAGAGCATTGTTATAACTGCAGGTTACAGTACTCCAGGCTTACCAAAATGCTCCCAAGGTGCGGTCTTTTACAAGTGACGATTGTGATCAGAAATAGCTGACAGAATTCATGATTGACACAATTCTTAGGTCTTACATTGGCCACTGCCCAGTCGACAAACATAGAAAGGTCAATGTAGGCTAAATTAGATAACGTATTTGAGGAATCGCAAGAGGAGCCTTGACTAGAGATTGTAGTACAGCACAAATGACATTCTGATGAGTTAATCTCAGACTTTACTGGAGGAAATCTATTCTGATACCAGTCGATTGGTGTTCAGTCAAGATCCAGTAACAGGTATCTTAGCAGTTTAGAGAGATACCTTCAGTGCCATGCTTGCTTGTAGGTCATGAGATTGCAATTAAAGTTCTGGACTCACCCTACCAGTTTAGATTCAGATTCTTTATTCACCATTGACCACCTGAGGTGGAATAGGCAATTTACATGGATATCATATAGGTAACATTTTCCTTGAATAGTACCTTAAAGCTAAATACATTCAGTGACATCACATAATGAAATCCTTAAAAATTAATGTCAATTAATTTTATATTCATAAATTCTGCTATATTGTAAAAAGGATTGATTAGTAACCAATTTAGTAGTTTGCTCCTGAAGCTATTTACGTGAGCCGACCGAGAGGAAAATGGGAGTTTATTAAATATTTTTAGACTATTGATTAGATGGGAATTCCCTGTCCTTGTCAGCCTGTGCCTAGGTATGTCTAATTTTGTTTTGCCTCCGGTATTATGGTGGTGTATGTTTTCCCTCATTTCAAAATCTGCTAGTTATATTGTTTTTTTGCATACATTGCTGAGGTGTATATATAAAGATGAATAACTGTTAATATTTTCAGCTGAATGAACAGTGGCTGGCAGTGCTCTGATCTACCAGAATTGCTCATTGCCTTCATCACTTTCTTCTGAATTTTTAGAACTTCAGCGATGTGAAGAGAGTGTCCCCATATCAGCAGTCCATACTCTATATGTGACTGAAACAGTCCAAAATAAATAACTCTTAAATATTCTTTTGTCACCAGGCTCCTCAGTTTCCACATTAAATACGTAACTCGAGACAATTTTGCGCAGGTATGGTTGATGTGTGTTTCCCACGTTAACTTAGAGTCTACATGAATTCCTAGAATTTTAACTGCTTTCACCTCCACCTCTTTTGACAATCGTAGTATAATCTGTTGGTTTTTATCAGGATTGCAAAGCAGTGTATTTGATGAGAACCAATTTAGTGCTGCTTCCAGGCCATCTTGCAGAACTGATGTGTTCCCGTGCTGAGCAAGCAAAGTTGTGTCATCAGCATAACAAACAACAGTATTGGGGATACAATGGGGTAAATCATTGACTGCAATTATAAAAAACAAGGGCCCAAGGACAGAACCTTGTGGGACTCCTGTCTTAACTTCTAGCAATTGTGAGTCTCTGTTTCTGACAGAGGCAAATTGCTTTCTATTGTTTAGGTAACAGAAAGGCCAATGGTTCACTAATTATTTTTTTTTTTTAATTGGACAACCAAGAGTAGTCCATGCTCTTGGACTTTGAGAACTTTACCACTACCTTTGTAATCTCAGTGGGTGTGATTGTCACCCATTTAAATGTATTGTTTGCAGGTTGTTGTTGCTTAAGTAGATCACTTGCATTAGTGGTTGTTGTTTCAATTTTGTTCCTAATATCACTTACAGAGTCCATGAAAAAACGATTAACTTTATCCGGGTCAAGAGCTATGCTATTTTCATCATTCCTGCAATGGTCTTGTGCAACAACATTCCATGCAGCTTTGCACTTATTAGGAGCCCCTTCAATGTATCTTTCGTATGCTGTTCTTTTTGCAATTCTAAGCTTAATTCTGTAGGTTCTCTTACATTCAAGATATGCAGTGCAAGATGCTGTCATTGTACATTAACTACCAGTCACACCACTGGATCAAAGCCATACACTCAACTTTTTATTGTTATAAGAATCTTCAAACACAGTTGATTCCTTTTGTAGGTGATAATGTTCCATGCACATGTCTAAAACATGATAGTCATATTCCCATTACCTAACAGTTACTGCAAGAACTTAACTACACACCTATCAATATATGTTACTTCTGACAAAATTAACTGATATGCACCATAATTGGTTAAAGTAAATAAAAAGAAAGTTGTTGCTTTTTCAGTTATTTGAAATAGAGCTAATCTTTGTCTTTTATTGGATTACAGTTTTTGAATAGTTTTCAGTCATTTATATGTCATTTATGAAGAATAAATATAGGAGTAGATCCATAACTCAACATTATGAGACTACATATTTTATTTTTATCTGCGTACACATTTCACAAGCCACCATATGGGTATGGCAGAGGGTACCATGTGCCACTACTAGGATTTCCTTTCCTATCCACTCGCAAATGGACTCTGGGGACAAAAACCTCCCATGTGCCTCCACACAAGCCCTAATTTCTATTATCTTCTCTTTGTGGTCCTTACGTGAAATATACTTTGGCAGCAATGGGATTGTTCTGCAATCTGCCATAAATCTATGTTCTCTAAATTTTATTGATAGTGTGTTGCGAAAAGATCACTGTCTTCTCTCCAGAGACTGAAATATTAAGTTCACAAAACATTTCTGCAACACTTGTGTGTTGATCAAACCTATCGGTAACAAACCTAGCAACACATCTCTGAATTGCTTCAATGTCTTCCTTTAATCTGCCCTGGTGCAGTTCCTTTTTGTGTTGAATTTTATTCCTGTGGAGCAACTTGTCAATGTGACCCTTATTAAAGTACTATTCCTTCTATGCAAGAAGGGTTCGGTAGAATATTGAGGTCTGCATAATCAAATTCTTGTCATTCACAGAATATATCAGCTGGGTAGTTAGTTAACTGTACCATGACTACAGATATGAAATTGTATATTACGTTTTTATATGTACAAAAGGAAAATTCTTTCAAGAAAATAACTATGTGATAGAATTGCTGACCAGTACTTATCTAGAATTATTGAGAACCTGGGAGAACCAGCCGTGACAAAACTATTCCAACTAGTGTGCAAGATATGAGACAGTTTTCAAGAAGAATGTAATAATTCCAAAGAAGATAGGTGTGAATGTCAGCAAACTATCAGTTGAATAATTCATGCTTGCAAAATACTGACACGAATTACTTAACGAAGAATGAAAAAACTGCCAGAAGCTGACCTTGGGAAAGATCAGTCTGGGTTTTAAAGACATGTAGGAACACGTAAAGCAATACTGACCCTACAGTTTATCTTAGAAGCTTGGTTAAAGAAAGGCAAACTTACATTTTTAGCATTTGTAAATTTAGGAATGCTTTTGACAGTGTTGACTGGAATACACTCTTTGAAATTCTGAAGGTTGTTGTTGTTGTGGTCTTCAGTCCTGAGACTGGTCTGATGCAGCTCTCCATGCTACTCTATCCTGTGCAAGCTTCTTCATCTCCCAGTACCTACTGCAACCTACATCCTTCTGAATCTGCTTAGTGTATTGATCTCTTTGTCTCTCTCTACGATTTTTACCCTCCACGCTGCCCTCCAATGCTAAATTTGTGATCCCTTGATGCCTCAAAACATGTCCTACCAACCGATCCCTTCTTCTAGTCAAGTTGTGCCACAAACTTCTCATCTCCCCAATCCTATTCAATACTTCCTCATTAGTTACGTGATCTACCCACCTTATCTTCAGCATTCTTCTGTAGCACCACATTTCGAAAGCCTCTATTCTCTTCTTGTCCAAACTGGTTATTGTCCATGTTTCACTTCCATACATGGCTACACTCCATACAAATACTTTCAGAAACGACTTCCTGACACTTAAATCTATACTCGATGTTAACAAATTTCTCTTCTTCAGAAACGATTTCCTTGCCATTGCCAGTCTACATTTTATATCCTCTCTACTTCGACCATCATCAGTTATTTTACTCCCTAAATAGCAAAACTCCTTTACTACTTTAAGTGTCTCATTACCTAATCTAATCCCATCAGCATCACCCGACTTAATTTGACCACATTCCATTATCCTCGTTTTGATTTTGTTGATGTTCATCTTATATCCTCCTTTCAAGACACTGTCCATTCCGTTCAACTGCTCTTCCAAGTCCTTTGCTGTCTCTGACAGAATTACAATGTCATCGGCGAACCTCAAAGTTTTTACTTCTTCTCCATGAATTTTAATACCTACTCCGAATTTTTCTTTTGTTTCCTTTACTGCTTGCTCAATATACAGATTGAATAACATCGGGGAGAGGCTACAACCCTGTCTCACTCCCTTCCCAACCGCTGCTTCCCTTTCATGCCCCTCGACCCTTATAACTGCCATCTGGTTTCTGTACAAATTGTAAATAGCCTTTCGCTCCCTGTATTTTACCCCTGCCACCTTCAGAATTTGAAAGAGAGTATTCCAGTTAACGTTGTCAAAAGCTTTCTCTAAGTCTACAAATGCTAGAAACGTAGGTTTGCCTTTTCTTAATCTTTCTTCTAAGATAAGTCGTAAGGTTAGTATTGCCTCACGTGTTCCAACATTTCTACGGAATCCAAACTGATCTTCCCCGAGGTCCGCTTCTACCAGTTTTTCCATTCGTCTGTAAAGAATTCGCGTTAGTATTTTGCAGCTGTGACTTATTAAACTGATAGTTCGGTAATTTTCACATCTGTCAACACCTGCTTTCTTTGGGATTGGAATTATTATATTCTTCTTGAAGTCTGTGGGTATTTCGCCTGTCTCATACATCTTGCTCACCAGATGGTAGAGTTTTGTCATGACTGGCTCTCCCAAGGCCATCAGTAGTTCTAATGGAATGTTGTCTACTCCAGGGGCCTTGTTTCGACTCAGGTCTTTCAGTGCTCTGTCAAACTCTTCACGCAGTATCTTATCTCCCATTTCATCTTCATCTACATCCTCTTCCATTTCCATAATACTGTCCTCAAGTACATCGCCCTCGTATAAACCCTCTATATACTCCTTCCACCTTTCTGCCTTCCCTTCTTTGCTTAGAACTGGGTTGCCATCTGAGCTCTTGATATTCATACAAGTGGTTCTCTTCTCTCCAAAGGTCTCTTTAATTTTTCTGTAGGCAGTATCTATCTTACCCCTAGTGAGACAAGCCTCTACATCCTTACATTTGTCCTCTAGCCATCCCTGCTTAGCCATTTTGCACTTTCTGTCGATCTCATTTTTGAGACGTTTGTATTCCCTTTTGCCTGCTTCATTTACTGCATTTTTATATTTTCTCCTTTCATCAATTAAATTCAATATTTCTTCTGTTACCCAAGGATTTCTATTAGCCCTCGTCTTTTTACCTACTTGATCCTCTGCTGCCTTCACTACTTCATCCCTCAGAGCTACCCATTCTTCTTCTACTGTATTTCTTTCCCCCATTCCTGTCAATTGTTCCCTTATGCTCTCCCTGAAACTGTCTACAACCTCTGGTTCTTTCAGTTTATCCAGGTCCCATCTCCTTAAATTCCCACCTTTTTGCAGTTTCTTCACTTTCAATCTGCAGTTCATAACCAATAGATTGTGGTCAGAATCCACATCTGCCCCTGGAAATGTCTTACAATTTAAAACCTGGTTCCTAAATCTCTGTCTTACCATTATATAATCTATCTGATACCTATTAGTATCTCCAGGATTCTTCCAGGTATACAACCTTCTTTTATGATTCTTGAACCAAGTGTTAGCTATGATTAAGTTATGCTCTGTGCAAAATTCTACAAGGCGGCTTCCTCTTTCATTTCTTCCCCCCAATCCATATTCACCTACTATGTTTCCTTCTCTCCCTTTTCCTACACTCGAATTCCAGTCACCCATGACTATTAAATTTTCGCCTCCCTTCACTACCTGAATAATTTCTTTCATCTCGTCATACATTTCATCAATTTCTTCATCATCTGCAGAGCTAGTTGGCATATAAACTTGTACTACTGTAGTAGGCATGGGCTTTGTGTCTATCTTGGCCACAATAATGCGTTCACTATGCTGTTTGTAGTAGCTAACCCGCACTCCTATTTTTTTATTCATTATTAAACCTACTCCTGCATTACCCCTATTTGATTTTGTATTTATAACCCTGTAATCACCTGACCAAAAGTCTTGTTCCTCCTGCCACCGAACTTCACTAACTCCCACTATATCTAACTTTAACCTATCCATTTCCCTTTTTAAATTTTCTAACCTACCTGCCCGATTAAGGGATCTGACATTCCACGCTCCGATCCGTAGAACGCCAGTTTTCTTTCTCCTGATAACGACGTCCTCTTGAGTAGTCCCCGCCCGGAGATCCGAATGGGGGACTATTTTACCTCCGGAATATTTTACCCAAGAGGACGCCATCATCATTTAATCATACAGTAAAGCTGCATGTCCTCGGGAAAAATTACGGCTGTAGTTTCCCCTTGCTTTCAGCCGTTCGCAGTACCAGCACAGCAAGGCCGTTTTGGTTAATGTTACAAGGCCAGATCAGTCAATCATCCAGACTGTTGCCCCTGCAACTACTGAAAAGGCTGCTGCCCCTCTTCAGGAACCACATGTTTGTCTGGCCTCTCAACAGATACCCCTCCGTTGTGGTTGCACCTACGGTACGGCTATTCTGAAGGTAGCAAGTGGTAAATTAAAAGGGAGCAAAGGACATTAAAGCAAAGCAGTAGTTCAGTAGGCAATGGTACAAGGCTGTTGATGATGTTCAATCTATACATTGAGCAAGCAGTAAAGGGAAACTAGAAGAAATTTGGATAGAGAATTTAAGTTCAAGAAGATGAAATAAAATCTTTGAGGTTTTCATATAATCTAGTAATTCTGTCAGACACAGCATAGGAAGAGTGGTCAAATGGAATTCATAGTGCCTTGAAAAGAGGTTATGATGAACATCAACATATGTGAAATGAGGGCAATGGAACAAAGTTAAATTAAATCAGGCGAGACGTGGTGAATTAGATTAGGAATATGGTTGAACAATAATATGGAAACACTGTAAGAAATGCACACTTGAACATAAACACAGATCCTAACCAAGTCCACAGGTTGCGCTGTTGTATTTCATCACGAATAGCACTTGTGCAATGTCCTCAATACATAAGTATGAGTAATGGTCAGAACAGTGTTCTGTGTAGTGGTGAGTGCATTATGTCAGAGCTAAGTTAATTTGAACGCGGGCAAATTGTTGGAGCTTATATGCCCAGAGCTTCTGTAATGAAGGCAGCCGAAGTTATTGGTGTTTCAAGGGGCTCTGTATCAAATATTTAAATGGCATACAGGGAGAGTGGAAAAACATCATCCACTAAGCTACAAAGTGGATGTGTATGCAGAGTGATTGCGAGAGACGGTCAATGAGGATGGTTGTGACGAAAAATAAGAGGACAACAGTTGCAAAAGTCACTGCAGAAGTGAATGTTGCACTTGTGAATCCTGTCAGCACCGAAACAACACAAATGGAGCTCCATAAGCATGGACTGCAGGACAACCTGGAATTCCAAAACCACTCATCAATGCTGTAGATGCCCATAACGGGAAAGTACAGTGCCAAAGCATGGACCATGGAGCAATATAAGAAACTCATTTGGTTGGATAGGTCTTGTTTCACTGTTTCCAATTTGGGGCAAATTTACGTACCAAGATTGAAACATCAAAGAGTATGGTGGTGATTTGTGCAGCCATATTGTTGTATTCCATGGGCCCCATGCTTAGTTTACAAGTTCGCATTACTGCCAAGGATTGTGAGACCATTTGGCTGATCAGGTCCATCCCATGGTTTAGTGTTTGCTATTTAAAGTGCTGCTGTGTTCCAAGACACCAGGCCCCTGTTCATACAACTTGTATCATCCAGGACTGGTGTTATGAGCACAAGTATGAATTGTCACATTTCCCCTAACCACAGTCATCAGATCTCAATAATAATCTCTGGTGGAGTACTTTGCAGAGAAGGGTGTGTGATTGCTATCCACCTCCATCATTGTTATCTGAAATTGCCACTGTTGTTGTTGTTGTGGTGGTCTTCAGTCCTGAGACTGGTTTGATGCAGCTCTCCATACTACTCTATCCTGTGCAAGCTTCTTCATCTCCCAGTACCTACTGCAACCTACATCCTTCTGAATCTGCTTAGTGTATTCATCTCTTTGTCTCCCTCTACGATTTTTACCCTCCACGCTGTCCTCCAATACTACATTGGTGATCCCTTGATGCCTCAGAACATGTCCTACCAACCGATCCCTTCTTCTAGTCAAGTTGTGCCACAAACTTCTCTTCTCCCCAATCCTATTCAATACCTCCTCATTAGTTATATGATCTACCCATCTAATCTTCAGCATTCTTTTGTAGCACCACATTTCGAAAGCTTCTATTCTCTTCTTGTCCAAACTATTTATCGTCCATGTTTCACTTCTGTACATGGCTACACTCCATACAAATATTTTCAGAAATGACTTCCTGACACTTAAATCTATATTCGATGTTAACAACTTTCTCTTCTTCAGAAATGCTTTCCTTGCCATTGCCAGTCTACATTTTATATCCTCTCTACTTCGACCATCAGTTATTTTGCTCCCCAAATTGCAAAACTCCTTTACTACTTTAAGTGTCTCATTTCCTAATCTAATTCCACTATTTTGCAGGAAAAATGGTATAAGATTACCTTGATGACCATAGGTGTTCAGTATTTGTCCATTCCAAAATGAGTGGAAGCTGTTTTGAATGCCAGTGGGTTTCCTGCTTTGTATTAGGCATGGTGTGTTTCCATAGTTTTCTTCAACTCTTGTATTTGTCTGGGTTGTAACTTTGTACAGAAGTGAAACCTAAATGATAATCAGCTAAGACAAGAAGAGAGCAGAAGCTTTTGAAATGGAGTGCTCCACGAGACTGCTGAAAATAGATGACCAATTTGAGTAACTAATGAGAAGGTATTGAATCGAAATGGGAAAACATCCTGAGGCATGAAGAAATCATCAGTTTGGTTCAAAAATGGTTCAAATGGTTCTGTGCACTATGGGACTTAACATCTGAGGTCATCAGTCCCCTACAACTTAGAACTACTTAAACGTAACTAACCTAAGGACATCACACACATCCATGCCCGAGGCAGGATTCGAACCTGCGACCGTAGCGGTCGCGCGGTTCCAGACTGAAGCGCCAGAACCGCTCGGCCACCAGCGGCTGGCCATCAGTTTGGTAATGGAGGGAAGTGTGGCAGGTAAGAATTGTAAAGGGATACTGAGACATGGGTACAGTAAGCACATTCAATTGGATGTAGGTTGCAGCAATTATTCAGAGATGAAAAGACCAGCATGGAGAGCTGCATCAATTAAGCCTTCTGACTGGTGCCCATAACAGTAACAACTTGCTTTCAGAAGGCAACATGTATGATACTGCTGATAGACGAACGTAAAAAAGGTGGGCCCCTCTCATCGTGGGATCCCGATTCGTCTGTCCATTTTTAATCTTCTCCAAACTATCCCTCTTTCCTCCTCAAGGAAAAAACTAGTAGTTTCAGAAGCTAGACATAGTGTCACTTTTTTTCTGTAGCTGATCCATTGTAAAAGTTAACAGAGGCAGTTAAAAAGTTCTACTTACAAAAGCAATCAGTAATTTGTGGTGCACTATTTTTCACAAAATTTTTGAAAATAGCTGGCAGAGTGAAAGTTCATTACAATAAATGATTTTCTTACCTCCATTTTAAAATACGGTTGTCAGTGCAGCATATTTGAGACTATCAGGAAATACACCTCATGCCAAAGAGTTAGCCCTAAATAAATCAATTAAGAGCCAGTAACTGACATCAGGCAATGTGAACATGAACTAAAGTCATAAATGTTGAAAACTTCCTGGCAGATCAATCCTACAAGTTAGACCAGGTTCAAACCTGGGGCCGATGCCTTTCGGAGCCAAATATCCAAGCATGCCTCATGATCCATCCTCACAACTTCACTTCTGCCAGTTACTCATCTCGTACCTTTCTAACATCACAGAAGTTCTCCTGCATCTCTTGCAGAACTAGCACTCATGGAACAAAGGATATTGTGGTGACATGGCTCAGCCATAGCCTGGGGGTTGTTTCTAGAATTAAGTCTCACTCTCAGGCAGATTGAGCACTGATCTGAAACTTTCTGGCAGATTAAACTGTGTGCTTGATGTAAATCAAAGCCAGGACCTTTGCATTTCGCAGGCAAGTGCTGTACTGACTGAGCTATCCAAAGTTCTAGGTTCAAGTTCATATCTGGCATACAATGTTAATCTGCCAAGAAGTTTCATATCGGTGCATGCTCTGCTGCAGAGTGAAAATTCATTCTGAATCTTAAATGTTAGTCACACTTTGTTTCATTTGTATATCTTTAGTAGGAAAATGAGAATGTGCACAGCCTATTTGGGGGAAATTGTCATATGACCAGTATTTGAAAAGAAGCAATGTGAAATTGTTAGCACCATCTGCTTACATTTACGTTACCATTTCCAGAAAGGAAGAATGAAATCACCCCACACTATGAATACCTGGCAAAGGAGCTGAGAGAAGGGACCTTGCTTTATTTATCATTCCTACCTGTGTTTTCTGTTTTGTCAGTATGTGCTGATACTAATTCTGATAACCAATGCTAACATAACACGTAAAAGAATGGAGGAGGAAGGTGGTTAAAGGAACGCATGGAACTTCTTCAAACTAACCTAAAAGAATGACGGAGGAAGGTAGTTAAAGGAACACATGGAATTTCTTCAAACTTTTGTATTCAGTCTGATGATTTTTACAAAATTTTCTTGATACAAGATATAAATTTGTCAAAATATGTGCCCTCATGTTTTGTGGTGACATATTTTAAATTAGAGAATGTAAACATCAGATTGGAAAAGGTGAGGAATGTGCACAAAGCTTGGTTGATAATACTTTACTCCATCAGGCCATAACACAATATATGCAGTATTGAAACTTGTATTGTGCTGTTATCACATTTTTTCCCATGCACACTAGGATGTATTTTACTATTTTTCAGTTCTAGAGTACCACTCAAAAAATTCAATATGTATCTTTTTTGTCTGTTCCGTATTTCACCTATGATAAAAATATTGGGTTATCTGAAGCTACTCTTCTGATTGTGACCATCTGTCAGGAAACAAAAGGTGTGAATTTTTATAATGTACTCATAGCAAGAATATAGCGGGTGATCAAAAACTCAGTATAAATTTGAAAACTGAATAAATCACGGAATAATGTAGATAGAGAGGGACAAATTGACACACATGCTTGGAATGACATGGGGTTTTATTAGAACAAAAAAAAATATAAAGTTCAAAAAATGTCCGACAGATGGCACTTCATCTGATCAGAATAGCAATAATTAGCATAAAAAAGTAAGACAAAGCAAAGATGATGTTCTTTACAGGAAATGCTCAATATGTCCACCATCGTTCCTCAACAATAGCTGTAGTCGAGGAATAATGTTGTGAACAGCACTGTAAAGGATGTCCGGAGTTATGGTGAGGCATTGGCGTCGGATGTTGTCTTTCAGCATCCCTAGAGATGTCGGTCGATCACGATACACTTGCGACTGCAGGTAACCCCAAAGCCAATAATCGCACAGACTGAGGTCTGGGGACCTGGGAGGCCAAGCATGACGAAAGTGGCGGCTGAGCACACGATCATCACCAAACGACGCCATCTGTCGGACATTTTGTGAACTTTGTTTTTTTCTGTTCTAATAAAACCCCATGTCATTCCAAGCATGTGTATGAATTTTTACCTCTCTATCTACATTATTCCATGGTTTATTAAGTTTTCAAATTTATACTGACTTTTTGATCACCCGGTATTTCCTAATATAAGGTGCCCAAAAACTAAAATGAGCAAATTGAGATAAATAACTAACAGCTATCAGTTTTCCTTGAATTATGGAAAGCAGAGGGCTATACCACTTTTCCCATAGTCTAACTATTCAACTAAACCAGCAGACTGAATAAAAAGCAATAAATGCTTCTTGTTCAGCAATTTCTGCTGCCATGAACATCATGTGGTGGTGTATATAGCGAATAATACAACTCTAATGACCTTGGAAGTTGTTACAGTACTAGAATTTTGTTCTTCTAACTGCTGCCTCCTACCTCATACATTCTTTAGCCCTCACTCAACTTCTGACAGTGAATTCACTTATCTGAAAACTAATGTAATCTCCATCTCTGGTCAGTGTTCACTATTCATTGTTGTGGCTATTGTGTAAGAGGAGATTTTTCCAAACATCACACCTATCCAGTTGTAGATTTTCCATTGTGTTGAACAATAAGTATTGAATTAAATTGGCAGTTTCCATATCATGCTTGACTTGTTCAGCCAGTAAGAGCGTTATCTGTGAAAAAGTCCGGGTCTGTTAAGGTCTCAATCTGACACAAAGTTTAATATGCCAAGAAATTTCAGAGATACCTTTGTTTGTGTTTCTAATGTATTTAATTTCATAAGCTGTGAAGGATTTACAGTAGACATGTTGATGACTTGTCTGGAGATCTTGAGAAGTGATAGACTGACAAATAATGTATTAAATCTATAATTTTTTTTGGGGTACCAAAAGAAATCCAAATAATTGTTTCACCAAGTGTGTGCAGTGAATGAAGAACAATACAAAAAGAGGTTTCCCAACTTACAAAATCCAATTAAAACATCTTGGGTGAAGTAAAAATATATACACAGTCACATACTGTACATCTGAGAACAACACACACGCTCAGTTTCAAAGAGCACTTGCTGAAAACTGCCCCCAAGATAAATTCAAGAAACATCATCTTACGGAAACTCTATGGCACGACACAGGATCCTAAGATCCAACACTAAGGTCTGCACTTGGACTGGTGTACCCTGTGGCAGAATATTGCACTGCAGTCTGGGTCAACACCACAGGAATCAGAAATACCCCAACTTTCTGGCTGCCTATTCCCAGCCATATTGCTCCCCCATTTTTGCACTTTGAAGCTGCTCTCATTGGGAGTTCACAAAAATATCTGGTGACCCTTACCTCCCTATTCGTGAGGACATTCCTGTACTCAGTAAAAATAGACTTCGCTCCCATCACACACCACTAAAAACTGCAAAATCTCTGATAGATGATAGAGTGATGGACAGAAATGGAGCAGAACAACACTACCCAGAACAGCTGAAGATGCCCTGCATCTCGATCACACCTCCAGGGTTTGAAGAGTATCACAAGGTCTGGTTTGTACTAAGTAGAATAATGACAAGTAGTGGAAGATGTGTTGACTCAGCGTATAATCGACCAGCTGTGACAGTGATGCAGAACGACAAACTATTCAGCATATCATACGTACGTGTCCAAATCGATCCTTTCCTGGCAATCTGAAGGAGTTTCTGGTAGTAACCAAGGCATCAGTTGTGTATGTTTAGCAGTTGGACATAAGCCTGTGACTTTCTGTGCTTTGTAAATTTAATAAACTTATAATCATTACTTTCTTTTCTGTGTGTGTTAAATATCTGTATATGTATTATTAAGAAAAAAGATGTTTCCTTGCATGACAAGATACTAATCATACGGTAAGCAAATAAATGCTAATATATTTACATTCTACAAAAGCTTTCCACATTTCTGTATTATAGAGAGAGCTACTGTGTTAATAATCTACCACAGAATAGACAATGTTCACTGTATAAGAACAGTACTGTCCAAGAGAGGTGTAGGAAATATTCGGAGAATGTATCGTGTCTGTGTGTTGCCTTGCCAAGGGCGGTTCGTAGATCCCGATTTATTTTTTACTCATTCACTTCCCAATAAAGATCTTCACAATGTGGCAGAACAATCTAGTTCTCTCTTTGATTGTAGTATCCTAACCATTAATTGCAGCATCACTCTTGCTCAAGCCAGTGAGTGCTCTTGGATTCCCAGCCTGAGTGGATTCTGGTTTCGAGTGTTCTGATGTGGGGGAAGTATTTATTGGTGTTGCTAAAGTTAGAGGGTTAGTTAGTGGTTGAATTAAAATGTTTGTGTATTACATGATATAACTAAGAAATAGATGAAGTAACATTAATTACATCAATAAATAGTACAAGCAGACAGATACACATTTATGGTGACAGAGGTGCACAATGCTGGTATATAGTTCTGTTGGGTTTCACGAGTTAGACCAAACTTGCTAAGAGAAACCATCAAGTAAACTATGTGTTTGTGTTTTTATAGTTTAGGTTGCTGTTACCTGTGATGATACTGAAGTAAATGTTTCATTTTTAGTGTGGACTCAAATTGTTTTCCTTGGTACTTAAATATTTCAAATGTCTCACGAATGTCTAATTTTTAGGATATGTAGAATATTGATGCTTATGAAAAGTATCGTTGCTACTCACCATATAGTGGAGATGCTGTGTAGTAGATAGGCACAACAAAAAGACTGTCAGAAAGTGAGTTTTTTGGCCAACAAGGACTTCATTGAAAGAAAAAAGAAAAAAAAATAAACAAAAAAAAAAAAAAAACCACACACACAGTGGAAGTGCGTCAGAAAGTGAGCTTTCGGCCAATAAGGCCTCTGTCAAAAATATACAAAATGCACACACACAATCACGGAGTCTGGCTACTGAAGCCAGGCTATGAGCAGCAGTGCATAATGGGAGAGGCAACTGGATGTTGGGTGAAGGAGGAGGCTGGACAGTGAGGGGGAGGGATAGCAGGAAAGGGGTGAGGGACTGTAAAGTGCTGCTTGTGGGAGCATACAGGGACAAGGTGAAGAGAGGGTAGGGCAGCTATGTGCAGTCGGGAGGTTAAATGGAGGACAGGGGGGGGGGGGGGGGGAACAGAAAAGGAGAGAAGTAAAAAGACTGAGGGTGTGTTGCTGTAATAGAGGGCTGTGTAGTGCTGGAATGGGAACAAGGAAGGAGCTAGATGGGTAAGGACAATGGCTAACGAAGGTCGAGGCCAGTGATATTTGGGGGGGGGGTTCCCACCTGCGCATCTCACAAAATCTGGTGTTGGTTGGAAGGATCCAGATGGCAAAGGCTGTGAAGCAGTCACTGAAATGAAGAAAGTTGTGCTGGGCGGTGTGCTCAGCAAAGGGGTGGTCCAGCTGTTTCTTGGCCACAGTTTGTTGGTAGCCATTGTCATGCCCATGTAGAATGCTGCACAGCAGCAGTTGCAGCTTAGCTTGTAGATTACACAACTGGTTTCACAGGTAGCCCTACCATTGGTGGGATAAGTGAAGCTTACGACCAGAGAGGAGTGGTGGGAGGATGTACAGAACAGCTCTTGCATTTAGGTCTATTACAGGGGTTGGGAGCAGGGTTGTGTAGGGACGGACAAGGATGTAATGCAGGTTTGGTGGGCAGCAGAATACCACTATGGGAGGGGTGGGAAGAATAGTGGATAGGACATTCATCATTGGAGGGTATGGTGAGAGGTAGTCGAAACCTTGGTGGAGAATGTGATTCAGTTGCTCTAGTCCTGGATGGTACTGAATCACGAAGGAGAATTCTCCTCTCTGGCCAGATGGTGGAGCTTTGGAAGGTGGTGAGTAATTAGAGAGATAAGGCATGGGAGAACTGTTTTTGTATAAGATTGGGAGGGAAATTATGATCTGTGAAGGCCTCAGTGAGACCCTAGATATATTCAAGAGGGACTGTTCATCCCTACACATGGTGACAGCCATGGGTGGCTAGGTGCATGGAAGGGACTTCTTGGTATGGAATGGGTGGTAGCTGTCGAAGTGGATGTATTGCTGGTGGTTGGTAGGTTTGATATGCACAGAGGTAGCCATCTTTGAGAGGGAGGCCAACATTGAGGAAATTGGCTTGTTGGGTGGAATAGGACCAGGTACAGCAAATGGGAGAGAAGGTGTTGAGGTTCTGGAGCAATGTGCATAGGGTGTCCTAACCACTGATTCATATCATGAAGATGTCATCAATGAGTCTGAACCAGGTGAGGAGTTTGGGATTCTGGATGTTTAGGAAGGATTCCTATAGATGGCCCATGAATAGGTTGGTATAGAATGGTGTCATGTGGGTGTCCATAGCCAACCCCGGATTATTTGGTCATGCCTTCAGAGGATAAGTAATTGTGGGTGAGGATATAGTTAGGCATGGCGACTAAGGAGGTTGTTGGCTTGGAATCCGTCTGGCATTGGAAAAGGTAGTGTTCAACAGCAATAAGGCCATAGGCATTAGGGATGTTAGTGTAAAGGGAGGTGGCATCAATAGAGATGAGGAGGGCACCATGTGGTAAAGTAACAGGAACTGGTGGGCATGAAAACAAACACGCTGTTTGTCCACGTGAATTGCCACTGATAAATTGTGGCCAAGAAACAGTTAAACAACCCCATGGCTGAGCACGCCACCCAACACAACGTTCTTCATCTAAATGACTGCTTCACAGCCTGTGCCATCTGGGTTCTTCCCAACAGCACCAGCTTTTCTGAAATGCACAGTTGGGAACACTCCTACATTCCTGTAATCATCCTGGTCTCAACATTCGTTAGTGATGTTCCCATTCCAGCGCTACACAGCTCTCTATTCCACCAACATACCATCAGTATTTATACTTCTCTCCTTTTACACTACTCCCCCCCCCCCTCTCCCTTGCCCTCTGTCTAACATCCCGACTGCACGTAGCTGCCCTACCCCCTCTCCACCTCATCACTGTACACTCCCACAAGCAAAGCTTTACTGCCCCCCCCCCCCCCACCCCTTCCCTGTTATAACTCTTCTAACCGTCCCAGCCTCCTGCTTACCTCCACCACCTGGCTGCCTCTCCCATCATGTGCTGCTGCTCAGTCTGGCCTCAGCAGCCAGAATCTGTGGTCAACTGTGTGAGACTTGCATTTGCACACGCAGGTGTGTGTGTGTGTGTGTGTGTGTGTGTGTGTGTGTGTGTGTGTGTGTGTGTGTGTGTGTGTGTAGAGAGAGAGAATGTTTAAAAAGGCGATTCAAACATATAGCTCATAAAATTCTCAAAGTCCAGACATTTTTGCAATTGGGAGGGGGGGGGGGTGTGACGGACTGTGTCCAGGCTACTCTCAGATGTATGGTAAGGACACACCCACCCCCAAACCACAACCACCTGCATGAAAACACACACACACACACACACACACACACACACACACACAAACGTGTGTGCGCGCATCCGCCAATGGCATTAATAGGGTTTTGGCTCCTAATAAGACATCTTTGCTTAGTTTAGGTTATAGACAGTGTATATGATGTAAATATGACTGGAAAGGGAGTCTGTGGCCACTGATAGATAAATTATTGTTCACAGAAACAGAGTGCTTAACCTGGCTCCACAAAGTGACGAACAAGGAGTTCCTGCTTGGCTGTGATACAGGCTGCTCACAGAAGTCATAAATGTAAAGCATCCATGCCTTTTTAATTGTAATAAATCCACATGTTGATGGTAGTATAATCCTCAGCTATGCACAGGGTGAAGAACAATAAATGTGACTGGTTCCAGTAATTTATATTTCAAACTGAGCAAATTGAATTCTGATACAATTGAGAAAGAAATTCACCATGTGCTTTGTCTACAATATATTATTATATGGCAGCTAATCAGAGGCAATCAAAAAAGAAAGAGGAAAAATATTTCGGATAGTTTTGAAATATAATTTTGAATAAAAGAGCTTAAAGTGAAATGGACAGAAAGAATGATGAATGAAGAACTCCTTTTAAGAACAGTAGAGAAAGAAAGCATTTTGGTTGGGACACACATCACAAAGAAATCGCCTGCAACAAAGTATCATGAAATGAAAGACTGCAGGGAGGAGAGGGACAGGAAAAACATGTCTTGGAATCCAATGACAAAGTCAACAGCATATTACAGGAGTTGTACAGGACAGACAAAATTGGAGAACATCCAATTGATACTTGCTGAAAGACAGACGAACCAAAGAACAACAACTTGTTTTACATAATCAATAGTGAATCAAGACCTTTGAAACTGTTAGCATATGGTATTAATGACAGTGAATTCTGCTGTAATATCTTAAGAGATGACCAATGATACGATTCCATAAGTACTCTGAACAAAACCAACATATACTACAGATATCCTTTCTAATCATTCTTTGAGAACAAACAATTTCTGTACTAGCACCTTTTCCTGCATGCTCTACAATCTACATCAACTTGTATGTCATACTACTCAATGTCAATTGGATAGTTACTCCTAGATATTTCACAGCATATACTGTTTCCAGCGAATTGTCATCAATAGTGTAGCTAAATAGATGTGGATTTCTTTTCCTATGTATGCGTAATATGTTACATTTGTTTATGTTCAAGGTCAACTGCCACAGCCTGCACCATTCATCAGTTCTCTGGAGGTCATTCTGCAAATTGTTACTACCTTATGGCATTGCTGCTTTGTTATAGCCAACCGCATCATCTGCAAACTTTCTACTATATCATTTATATAAATCATTAACAGCAATGGTCCTATCACACTTCCTTGGGATACACCAGAAATTATCTTTATATCTGTCGATTTTGTTCCGTTAAGAGTGATATGTTGAATTCTGTCTGCAAGGAAGTCTTTAATCCAGTCACAAATCTGCTCCGATGCTCACTAACCACCTATTTTTTTCACTAAATGGCAGTGCGGGGTGGTGTAAAATGCATTGTCTACAGCACTATGGATGTCATGGAGAAACAGAGTGAGGCAAGTTTCGCAGGATCTCTGTTTGCAGAATCCATGTTGATTTTTATAGGGAAGATTTTCCTTCTCCAAGGTGGTCACAATTCTTGAGCATAAAACATGTTCCATAATTCTACAACACATTGACGATATATGTCTATAACTGTGTATATCTGTCCTACGGCCTTTCTTAAAAACAGAAATGATCTCCGCTTACTTCCAGTTGCTAGGTACCCTTCATTGCTCAAGCGATCTATGATAAATTACTGCTAGAAGCAGAGCAAGTTCTTTTGTATAATCTGGTAGAATCTTTAGGTACATGTACATCTACATCCATACTCCGCAAGCCACCTGACGGTGTGTGGCGGAGGGTACCCTGAGTACCTCTATCGGTTCTCCCTTCTATTCCAGTCTCGTATTATTTGTGGAAAGGAGGATTGTCGGTATGCTTCTGTGTGGGCTCTAATCTCTCCGATTTTATCCTCATGGTCTCTTTGCGAGATACACGTAGGAGGGAGCAATATACTGCTTGACTCTTCGGTGAAGGTATGTTCTCGAAACTTTAACAAAAGCCCGTACCGAGCTACTGAGCATCTCTCCTGCAGAGTCTTCCACTGGAGTTTATCTATCATCTCCGTAACGCTTTCGCGATTACTAAATGATCCTGTAACGAAGCGTGCTGCTCTCCGTTGGATCTTCTCTATCTCTTCTATCAACCCTGTTTGGTACGGATCCCACACTGCTGAGCAGCATTCAAGAAGTAGGTGAACAAGTGTACTGTAACCTACTTCCTTTGTTTTCGGATTGTATTTCCTTAGGATTCTTCCAATGAATCTCAGTCTGGCATCTGCTTTACCGACAATCAACTTTATATGATCATTCCATTTTAAATCACTCGTAATGCGTACTCGCAGATAATTTATGGAATTACCTCATCTCGTCCCGATTCCTTTCCGCTACTAAGAGATTGTAGGTGTTTTGCTATTCCACAATCAGTTATCTCAATACCTGCCATTCGTAGTTCGTATGATGATTGAAAGAAGGGACCGTGTTACATTTTCCCCAGTGAAACAATTTTGGAAGACCGATTTCAGTATTTTGGCCTTCTCTCTGTTATTTTCTGTTTCAGTGCCAGTATGGCCAAGGAGTGAAAGAATCAATGATTTTGACTCATTTATTGATTTTAAATACGACCAAAACCTCTAATGGTTCTTACTCAGATTGGTTGACCAAGTTTTACTTCCAAAGTCATTGAACATTTCTCTCACTGCTCTCCTTATGCTCATTTGTTCAGCTTTTGTTTGTCAGCAAGGACTTTGCTTCTCCTGAATATGAGATGAAGTTCTCTTTCTTTATGTAGCAGTTTTCTAACACAGCTATTAAACAGTGGTGGGTCTTTCCCATTCCTTACGACCTTAGAAAATATATGTCTAGGGCGTATTGCATGATTCCTATGAATTATTTCATTTGTTTTCCACAACTTCGTCCTCATCACCAAAAATTTTATGCCGACTGCTCAGATACTCTGAAATTTGTACCTTGTCACTCTTCCTAACCCAAACTATCTTCCTACCTTTCTTAACATTCTTTGCCAGACCCATTGTCATAGATTCTATCGCAGCCTTACGATCACCGATACTTTTCTCTACATTAAGTGATTTGATAAGTCCAAGATTTTACCCTCACAACTTGGTTCTCTATCTGCTCAAAGTAATTTTTGAACAAGATATCCAGAACAATGTCACACAAATCCCTGTCTCTGGGACCAGTTTTGATAGCATAGTATTCCCAATCAATACCTGGCAAGTTGAAGTCACCCTCTATTACAACAGCATGGTCAGCAAAAGTATTAATCATATTCTGCAAGTTCTGTCTGAAGTGCTCTACCAGTAGAGCTCCTGACCCAGGCAGCCTACAAAAGCATCCAATTACCATTTTTGACTGACCTTTGATACTTAACTTCATCCAGATTAATTCGAAATCAGAATCATTGATAACCTCACTCAATTTTATCACATTTTTTACTTCAATGAACAGGCCACCACCACTGATGACTATCCTATCCTTACAATAAATATTCCAATCTGAACTTAGGACTTCGTTGTCATTAACGTTTGGTTTCAATCAACTTTCTGTTCCTAATACTATTTGTGCTTTATAATCTTCAGAGAGTGAAACTAATTCTGTGACCTTTCCTTGGATGCTCCTGCAGTTTATTACAATCATATTAACCTTTTGCATCTCTGATCTGCGACAATGAATGTTCTGTGAGGATACTGTGGCTAGTGTACCAGGCACATTTTCTGTGACCCAAGAGAGGGTTTCTCTAACCTAAAAAGCCCCTTGTGTACACCATATGTACTCTGCTACCCTAGTAGCCGCTTCCTGTGTGTAGTGCGTGCCTGACCTATTAAGGAGAACCCTACAATTCTATAACATACATCTTCAAGAGTGTCCATGTCTGACATCACTGAACCACAGGCTATGGCAGAGTAGAATCCTAGAGTACTAAATTTTGTCATTCAAGACACCAATCCCATTTGGGAACTGTAAAACACTACACCATGGAATGAACTGTTCCAATTCTATTGATAATAACTGAATACTGTGTGGAACCCAAGAGTGGGCAATTCTACTGCTTCTAATACTTTCAAATTCTTGAAACTTACAACAACAGAATATAATTTATTAACAAGTCTTTCTTGGAACAGTAACAACGAATCACTATAAATCATTCTATAAACCTTCAAGGACTCTGATACAAATAATTTAAGGTCATTTATTTTGCCAAGAAAGGTTTTCATTATTCAACAACTTACATTTTCAATAACTTGAAACCAGCTAAAAAAAGCTTAGCTATCAATAAAGTTCACTTTAAGAGGATACTAAAGGACTTATGGGTGGCCAACTCCTCTTCCTAAGTACTACCAACTGAGGAATATACACTATTGGCCATTAAAATTGCTACACCACGAAGATGACGTGCTACAGATGTGAAATTTAACCGACAGGAAGAAGATGGTGTGATATGCAAATGATTAGCTTTTCAGAGCATTTACACAAGGTTGGTACCAGTGGCGACACCTACAACGTGCTGAGATGAGGGAAGTTTCCAACCGATTTCCCATACACAAACAGCAGTTGACTGGCGTAGCCTGGTGAAACGTAGTTGTGATGCCTCATGTAAGGAGGAGGAATGTGTACCATGATGTTTCCGACTTTGATTAAGGTCAGATTGTAGCCTATCACGATTGCAGTTTATCATATCACGACATTGCTGCTCGCATTGGTCGAGATCCAATGACTGTTAGCAGAATATGGAATCGGAGGGTTCAGGAGGGTAATACAGAATGCTGTGCTGGATCCCAACAGCCTCGTATCACTAGCAGTCGAGATGACAGGCATCTTATGCGCATGGCTGTAACGGATTGTGCAGCCACGTCTCGATCCCTGAGTCAACAGATGGGGTCATTTGCAAGACAACAATCATCTGCACGAGCAGTTCAACGATGTTTGCAGCAGCATGGACTATCAGCTCGGAAACCTTGGCTGCGGTTACCCTTGACGCTGTATAACAGACAGGAGTGCCTGTGATGGTGTACTCAACGACGAACCTGGATGCACGAATGGGAAAACGTCTTTTTTTTTTTTTTTTTTTCAGATGAATCAAGGTTCTGTTTACAGCATCATGATGGTCGCATCCGTGTTTGGCGGCATCGCGGTGAACGCACATTGGAAGCGTGTATTCGTCATCGCCATACTGGCGTATCACGCGGAGTGATGGTATGTGGTGCCACTGGTTACACGTCTCGGTCCCATCTTGTTCGCATTGATGGCACTTTGAACAGTGGACGTTACATTTGAGGTGTGTTACGACCCGTGGCTCTTCCCTTCATTTGATCCCTGCAAAACCCTACATTTCAGCAGGATAATGCATGATCGCATGTTGCAGGTCCTGTACGGGCCTTTCTGGATACAGAAAATGTTCGACTGCTGTCCTGGCCAGCCATTCTCCAGATCTCTCACCAACTGAAAATGTCTGGTCAATGGTGGCCGAGCAACTGGCTCGTCACAATACGCCAGTCACTACTCTTGATGAACTGTGGTATCATGTTGAAGCTGCATGGGCAGCTGTACCTGTACACGCCATCCAAGCTCTGTTTGACTCAATGCCCAGGCATATTAATGCTGTTATTACGGCCAGAGGTGGTGGTTGTTCTGGGTACTGATTTCTCAGGATCTATGCACCCAAATTGTGTGAAAATGTAATCACATGTCAGTTCTAGTATAATATATTCATCCAATGAATAACCGTTTGTCATCTGCATTTCTTCTTGGTGTAGCAATTTTAATGGCCAGTAGTGTATATTAATATCAAGCAATGTGAATACAGTATTATGTAAAATCTGACTTCTGCACAATTTTGGTGCAGTAATACAATCAATGTATAGGTGTTGTAAGCTGCATTTCTCTTTGATGATGTGTGGCTACAATAGCCTAAGAATTATAGTATGCACCTTGGTGTATTGTAAATTTACATGTTTTGTGAAAAGTCTATTATTACCTTCTAAATGAACGCACCTTTAAGATTTTTTACTTTTCCAGATCCGTGAGGACCATTCACTTCGATCCCTAGAAGGTACATCAGAATATCTCCTTTTCTTTGTTAATATACTTTGTGTATTCTTGTTTTGTGCTATCTTCTACATCCTTGAAGGTCTCCTCACAATGGATCTATGGAACAAAATATATGTCTAATCTAATAATAACTATTTGTCATGTAGGTATCGTTCTACAGGCGCCTTCATTACCAGAAAAGTAAGTTAGTAAAAGAAAGGAAAATTACTTCATCCAGTCGTTGACTCATGTAATGTTTATTGGTGTTCATTGTAATGAAAAGAAATGAAAATCCCTACATCTAAACCATGATGTAAATAATGTTGATTTTAATGTTATTCTACCACTGTAAAATAATAACTTTAAAATAAACTTTCTATAGACTTAAATCAGTGGATTTTCAATAATCTGTTAAACTTAAGTTTAACATTTAACATATTAACCAGTTTTTTCCTTTTTTTCTGCAAAGACAGTGACAAGCCCTTTATGAAACAAAGCTGAAAATTTACCATACAGACCAACCATATCTGTCCATGGTACCTGTAATTAGGTGGCACATCTCTTAATGCCTTCTACACATGCACTTATCATGTCTCTACCTGTGACACATTGTATTTAAACACTTCATAAAATGGGATGAATGAAATAAAATATCAATACAAACAATAAAGAAAATTACAGCAGTAAAATGTACAAAAATATAGACAGAAATCAAAAAGTTTAAATCACCTATACATCTTTACATCACTGAATTTGAAACTTTACAATTAATATGCATTTTTTAATGCCAACCATTACGAAGCACGTTTCTGTCTCCCCAGCCCAATTGATTTTTTTTTTTCACTAAGTGATGTTGAATGAGCAACATAACAAACAAGCACAGTTAACAAAATTTTACGAAATTTATGGTTGAGAGTGCAAAAAATTATAAAAATTTATAACACTGGAAGTCTTCTCTCATTAGTGGAATCCAATGTTTTGTCATAAATATAGATTAAGCAAAACAATCACGTATGATGAGCACTTCAGAAACACTAGGCAGGCACGATATATACAACCTTTCATATTCCACGTTTATATACCCATGAAAATAATGAATGTAATGAAAAATAATTATTCCAAAAACTGAATAAAGGGAAAATTTGAACATAATATCCTGACACTGTTTTTACAGGTCACTGAAAGTTGTCATACATTACAACATAGGAAGAAACCATGTGTAACACACCCCCTTCACCCTACAGACTGCCAGGAACTGGACTTACTCATTTAACATTAAAATTATTTCTGCCGAAATTATTACATTGTTTTTATACTGCAATTGTGTTCTTCCACTCATCACTATCTTTGGTTCAGCATATTTTAAAACAAGTAACTCAACAAATCTAATCTCAACACTAACTGCAATGCACCTTAAAAGTAAGGTCTTACATTTCTAACAATTAGATAAAAAAATAGGTAAATAAATAGTTCTTTTGACACCACTTACTTTCAGTAAGTTATCAAAAATGAAAATAAGAAAAATGAGAAATGTTCTTATGTGCTAGAAAATATCTGACTCAGTGTTATGAATTTCACCAGATGTCCCTTGTATTTCCCAGGAAGTGTTCACATTTTCAGACTATTTATTAAGTGGAAAAATATCAAGGAGTGCATGAAAACTATGCACTATCACGAAATGTAGGGCTTACCCATTCAAACTGTCCTGTACAATGCTTCCGCAGCACAACCACCTACATTCAAAATAATTCATGTGCCATGCATTCTTTAAAGTCAAACACAGTTTCCATACAAAAAAGAAACAGCACTGTAATGAATACTGCGGAAAATATTTGCCAGATGACATACGTGTTAAGCACACATGCCAAGTCTCGGAATATATGAACACACAGAATGCAATTGCATTGCAAGTTGCACCTTCACTGAATGACAGTGTCAACTTTGTTAGTGAATGTCCTCACTAAGGTTCACAGTTTCACTTGCACTCTTCATAAAAACACACAATTTCTATTAACTTCAACACTTCTGGCAGTGACACCACTTCCATCACAGTACAATTTCCATAAACATGGTGGAAACAGCGATGCATACGAATTCGCACAATAATAAATGCTGGAGTAGTTTCACACTGGTTGTTCCACTTTAGGTGTTAGGTCAAGCATTGTCCTCTTGGCTGGTGGTTCACCACATTCACCTTCAGACTGAAAAACAATCAGAAATTGTGTTGTAACATAGCTTACCAGGGACAGATGAGGATTGGAGGTAACATCTTACATGTACTCCATGTATGTATTCAAAGAACATTGTATAAGAGCTTAGAAGAATCAGGCTAAGATAAATTTAATATAATGTTAAGAATGTGATGGTGACTCATATACTGGGTGGTTATAATTAAAGTGCAGCAACTTGCAGAGGTCTACTGTGGGGTGTAATTATCATATCTGGCAGCAAAACTTGGTAAATATGTTAATGTGGAACCAATTTATGCTGGAAAAATATTAGTTCCAGTTTTGGCCACCAGGTGCAAACCCGACACTGCATGGCATCTCATCAATGTCTCTGATGCTCATATTGAACAAATTGTGTAACTACAATTAATGATAAAAATCAACATTATGCTTTTCTCACATGTTTCACCTTTCATGACAACCTGCCGTTCCTTGTCCATTACATATGGAAACATATTTATACATAATTTTTGCATTCACATCGCCAGATTTGCACCCGGTGACCACACTGGAACTATTGTTTTTTCCAGCATTAATTGGTTCCACATTAACACATTAGAATATCTACCCAGTTTTGCTGACATACGATAATACAGTCCACACTGGAACTCTGTGAGTATCTGCACTTTAATTACAACCATCCTGCAAATATCACTGTGGAATGGATTTACGCAATATCTGACATATTTATCATTTCAGGGTACAGCTTAGAGATCAAAATTCTAAAGATGACAGTCTGAGGCACATGGAAGGAAGCAGTTTCATTATCAGACTTCAGTGACAATCCAAACAAATGAAGCTAAAGAATTACATTCAATTAATTTATGGAAGTTGAAACATATATAAGAATGACTCAGAACTTGATAAATGAATACAAAACATGAAAGTGAATACAAAACATTAAAGCAAGGTGACCAAAGAAAACAAAATTTGTTAATTTATAGCTTGTCTCCCTTCAAGCACCAAATGTGTTCTGTAAACTCATACATGATCCTAATAACATGATCCAGTAAATACAAAAAATACAACATAATAACAGTAGCTGTTCTATACGTAAGGAATATACAGGATGTCCTAAAAAGAATGACCCGATTTTAAACAGAATTATTTATTAGGAAGAAGGGCTCAATACCAACAAACTGCATACTAAATTACTTAGAAAAGACAGAAGTTTATAAAAATCCACCATAAATGTTCAATATGTCCTCATTAGCTGCACGGACGACATCTAGCCGATAGCCGAATTCATCCCAAACTGAGCGTAAGGTGTCTTCTGTCACTGAAGCTACAGCAGCTGATATTCTAGTTTTTAGTTCATCAATGTCACGAGGCAAGGGAAGAACGTAAACACATTGTTTAACATATCCCCACAGGAAGAAATCACATGGTGTTAAGTAAGGGGACCTAGGAGGCCAAGAGTGTAAAGCCTGGTCTCACGGTACTGTATGCCCTATCCAACATTGAGGCACGTTGGCATTAAGGAGACAGCGCACGTTGTTGTGCCAGTGCGGTGGTGCTCCACTTCGCTGATAGATGAAATTGTCAGAGTCAAGTTGTGGGAATAACCAGTTCCGTAGCATTGCAAGATATGATTGTCCTGTTACGCTTTCTTCCTCAAAAAAGTAGGGTCCATAAACCTTGCTTTGTGAAACAGCACAAAAAAATTCACTTTTGGTGAATCAAGTTTGTGTTCAATTGTTTCACGAGGATTTTCGAGCCCATATATATGCACATTATGAATGTGAACCTTACCGCTAAGTTGCCTCATTGCTGAATATCAACTGTGACATAAAAGTGTCATCTTCCATGTCCTCTAGAGTAGCATTGCTAAAGTCCACTCACTCCACTTTGTCAGTATCTTGAAGAGCTTGTACAGTGTACGGTATGGTTTGAGGGCTAAATGACGCCATAAAACACTCCACACTGTCATGTGCGGCAACACAAGTTCTCGGCTAGCACAACGCATAGACTTGTGGGGGCTCCGCTCAAATGATCGTCGGATTTGTTCAGGAACACATGGCTGGCCAGAACTTTTGCCTTTACAGAGGCACTGTTTCTTCATACTGTTTATACCACCGTCAAATGTTCTTTGGTGTTGGTGGTTTAGCACAAAATCAAATATGAAACACCCACTGAAATGCAATCACTGATGGAGTATGACTAAATTCAATAACACAATATGCCTTCTCTTGCGCAGATGCCATATTGTGCAAGACTGGCTGCACGCTCCAGATCTGAAACTCTAGAGCATGCCGATTACATCTGCTGTTTCAGTTACGTGGTGGCATTTGTCTTAATATTAGTACAAGTTAAAATTGGGTCATTTTTTTTGGGACACCCTGTACAATAACAAGTGGTGAGAAATTACTCTTCAGTGGGTGCGAACGCCAAATGAGAAGTCGTTGAATGTCAAACTGGACAAAAATAATTTTCAGGAAGTCTCTGCATAAGTGTATACAAGTACATTTTTGAGAAGTACTGCAACACACACAAGAAAATTCTTTCTAACAACTGATATTACTTCCAGTGCATAAAACAGCTTTAAAAAACTTCAATAATCAGCAAATTTTAGGAAAAAAGTGATAAATGGGCCCTAATGTTTTATCAGCAGTTAACTAAATCATTTGACAATTCCGAACAAACTTATTTCCTTAGGTTACATTTAATTTTCTACATACCTCTTCTTCAATTCCTGGTAACTGTATCTTCGTTTCCGATGCCTCAGAAGGCTAGAAAATAAGAATTTTTTTATGTATAAACAGGAAAAAACTGAGCAAAATAAAGTATAAAGTGTTAGATGTTTGTAAGCAATAAGGAAAAATGTGTAATGTTGTAACATTCCTGGATCAAAAAATTATGCATCTACAATTGTTTTCCCTGTTCCTTGTCAAACCACGCATTGTGAGAGGGAACCAAATCTTATTACCTGACATGGCAATTTCCCCTTCTTCGTACAGTATTGCAAACTTTATCAATAATAAGCCTGCTTCGAACGAAAGTGCTGAAATAGTGTGGGCGTCTTGGACTTCATGAACTTCCATATTTTCATCAAATACATCAATGTGTGATCGCAAATGTATCAGAAAATTTGAGGAATTTTTCTTTTTTTTATTAAACGAGTAAAATAATCATAATATTGACAAATGCAGAGGGATGGCACAAGGTAAAAAACATAACTCCTTACAACATGCTAGACTGAGCAATCTATCAGCAAAGGCATTTGTATTTTTGAGCTGCTGAAATGTTGCTAACATCACAAATGCACAACTGTGCCTGTGTGTTGTTAAGCAAGACAAAAGTCTTGACTGAAGTAAACAGAAACCTCTCACAAGTGAAGAAATGGAGTGAGTAGGATGACCTCACACATAAAAAAATGGCCCAATGTTTTACTGAAAATGAAGGATGGTGATAATCATTTGTGCACAAAGCTGGGTGACAGAAGGCACAAATAAAATATGGTTCACTATAAAGCAACAATTAACAATCACTGCTATTGTACTGCTTCATCAGGTGACATGAAAAAAATACAATAAAAAAAAGGGGGGGGGGGGGGAGGACTGGCTGGCACACCCACAAAAAAAACAAGGGGACAGGATGAGCACTCCTTGTGTTTTACCAGAATCGGCAGGTGTAAACCGCTATATCAGTTGATCTGAAGCTGATTAAGCATACACCAAGTTACAATTTTCTCTGTTATAGCTTGGTACTATAGGACGCAGTTATTAATGATGCAAGGACAGCAATGTGATGGTGAAATGGTCACGTCATTTACTCTAATGTGACTTGATTTGATTCAAAAACTGGTAAGGATAACAAAATCACAATTGATTAAGAAGATCCAGCACCCAAACAGTATGTTTCTATTGCCTGAGGCTTACTTTGCATGGTAAGACATGTCTTTCCTCAAAGCATTGTTTATTTTCCACCGAGGATTTTCAACTGATGTAAAGAGGGACTGCAGCAATTTTTATGTCTAGCACTGCATCTTGAAGATTGCAATTCTTAATAATTGTGTGTTCTACTGTAAAGAATTTCTATCAAGTTTGGAAAACACTGGGGGTCACAGACCCTTTACCATCTATCTCCTCAGTCTTTGATGTAATAAACAGAGAATGCTCACTATTGTAACGGCCAACACAAGTTTCGTGTAAGTCAAATGCACTCTATCCACATTCATCATTTGGATTTGCAGCTCCTTGTGTTTACCGTGTTTGCAGTTAAAACTGTAGGATGTAAGGTCTGCCAGTTATGCAAAAAACAGTTTTTTCCAAGTTCCCGAACATGTTTCAGCACCACTGTGCCATCATCAGTGGGTTTCCGTTTTATTTAATCTGTAATGTGAAGATTTTTACTAAATGATTACAAAATTATGTGGATATTTAGTTCAAACAATAATTCGTTTCTTTTTGTTAATACCTTTACACTTGGTGTGCATGATTTTTCAGGACCACTTTTCTATTATTTATTAGAGGTAACTTGTCATCTGCAACCAACCGATGTTGATGAGAAATTTTGTTGGGAGTTAACCTATCATCTAAACCTAATTCAGTTTGTCATGATACTTCGCACCTAAATTCGTTTTTACTTATGTTTTCGTGTAGCAAGCCCTTTTATTCCCAGCATCATGGTGAGGTGTCATGATGCACACATAAATATAACAAGTATTTTCACAAATAAGGTCGTAAAAGCAATTTGTACTTCACCAAAACACAGTGTAATTGTGGTTTTTGTGTGTCCCGGCCTAGTGAGTTTGGTGCCAAACTGGAATTTTGTGTGTGTGTGTGTGTGTGTGTGTGTGTGTGTGTGTGTGTGTGTGTGTGTGTGTGGAGGGGGGAGGGGGGGTAGACTTTATCTGTTTGTGTTGTCTTTTTTGTAAAGTTCCTTTAATGTGTTAAATAGTGTGCCCTTGCAGAGTGTAGTGTATTCATTTATGACCGGTTTTCCTTCTGCAGTTGCCTTCTGTATGTGGAAGTTCTCGTCAATGGTCAGTTTGCTGTATAGGCTGTGGCTGGGTTTTAGTATTCTTGAGTCTGTTTCTATTTTAGTTGGGTGGTGATTGTGGGTTATAAGGTGGTCAGCAAATGTGCTACTGGAGCTGTTGCTTTTTAAAGCTTTGAGACGTTCTGAATATCTGGTTTTGAAGTTTCTGCATGTTTGTCCTATGTACTCTAACCATATGTTTGCTTGATCATCTGCGAAAACCATTTTTGAAAATATCAGCGTATTCAGTGTCAAAGGTGTTGTTTCAGTCTCTCTTGAAAATACTTCTTACTGTTTGTGACTTCACTTGCAATGTAATCAGGAATACAGTGTCTCTGATATTACATACTCTTTGCTCTCTTTATTGGAAATTGCTGTTACTTTTCTACTTACTCTCTTTTGTGTCCCCGCCCTTTCTCGTTTCACACAGAATACAACATAAATGCTATCATATTTGCAAAAATTCTGTTTGATTGAAAACCAGCACAGATAAAAAAAGTTTACACAATAAAATTAAATCATAAGACTCAATTTTTGAAATATAAATGTAATTCGATAGAAAAAAAAGATCGACTCACCAAGCAGCAGCAGAGGAACACACGCCCATAAAGGTATTTAAATCTACAAGCTTTCAGAGGCAGTGTTTCTTCATTCTGACAGGTGGGTTGAAGGGCAAGGAAGAAGGGTAAAGGTACGGGACTCTTGAGGTTTATGAAGTGGACAAGTTTGGAAGTCGCCCAGAACCTCTGATCAGGGGAGACTTACCAGACAGGGTGAGAAGCAAGTCTTGCGCGGTGCAGTTCCTCACAATGTCTTTCCCTCTCATCCCGTCCAGAAAGTCTCCTCTGGCCTGGGGTTTGGACGACTTTTCCTAACTCTTCCCATTTCCTAAACATCACCTGTCCTCTTCCCTCTCCTTAAACACTTCTGCCAGAAAAGAAGTCAATGGCTCAAAAAGCTTACAAATTTAAATACATCACTTTATAAGTGTGCATTTTCCTACTGCTGCTTGGTGAGTAGATTTTTTATCTATACAATAACATTAAGTTAAATAACAAATATTATTGTCCTTGAACAGAAGGAATGATACATAACTAGACAAAATTTTCTATGGATCACAGCAAAAAAAATTATATTGTGAAGTTAACATAACAGCTTACGTCTCGTATTTCCTATTTTTGTTTTCATATTCATTCAGTTCCAAATAAATTTATTACAACAACTAAAAAACAATCACATTTCCAAAATTCATGTAGTTTTCCTGTCCAGCTGCATGATATGGGCAACTAAAGGAAATTAACAGAATTGTTAAGCTATTTGCAGATTAGTATGAATTTCTCAAACAAAAAAGGAACACAAGTGTACCAAATTTCTGAAGATTAATGCACTGAATATGAACACTGGGAAAATTACTATATATACTATCTTACTCCATGGAAAACATTCTTAATGAAGACTATGAAAAAAGAAACAACAAAAATACTCATCACAGTGGACTGTAAATAGGCAAAATATCCTCTCCTTGCCACTGCATTTCGAAAAATAAAGATTATGTCAACCTCATTTCTGTATGGCAGTAAGCAAAAGATACTGCAGTAGTGGCAGAATAAGTGCACTAAACTTCTGCAGTAATTACACTGCGGAAAGTGCTTTACATGAAATTGCAGTACACTCAGCATTAACAAGAAAATCATTACGGAAAAAGAGAAATATGTTAACATTAAATATAAATTAACATCTTAAGAAACTTCCTCTAATAGTATTGACTGGTGTGTAGCCTGAAAGTTGACAAACAGAACAGGTAAGAAGGGAATAGCAATTTTTGAAACATATACAGAAGAATATTGAAGATTAGATGGGTGGATCAGATAACTAATGAAAAGGTACAGAATCAAATTGCGGAGAAAATAAAAAATATGGTGCAAATTGACTAAAATAAAAGCTAGGTTGACGAACATGACCTGAGACCTCAAGGAATAGCTGATTTGGTAACTGATGTAAGGGTGTGGTGTAGGAACTGTAGAGGGAGACCAAGGCTTGAACACTGTAAACAGGGTTCAAGCAGATGTGTTTTGCAGTAGGTACACAGAGGTGAAGAGACTTGTATAGGATAGACTACTGTGGCAAGCTGCCCCAACCCACTCTTCAAGACTGAATAACTACAACATAAACAATATCATCATCATCATCATCATCATCATCATCATCGTCATCTCACAATTAACTTTAATTTTAATTGACACAATGTACCCATCATAACTTATCAAGCAATCACCGAGCGTCAAGCAAATTTTCAGGATTAAATGAATAAGTAAATAAATATGACGGCAGATAAGAAATTAACAAAATCTTCACTGTAGTTCATGTCAGTAACTGTTTGAAAATATTTTCTAACACTTTCAAAAGGAAGGAAGAAAGATTATGGTTTAATGTCCTGGTAAATACAACATATCTGCAGATGGGGCACAAACTCGGATTAGCGAAGGACGGGGAAGGAAACAGGTCGTGTCTTTTCCAAAGGAACCATCCCAGCATTTACCATAAGTGGTTTAGGAAAAACAAAAAACTTAAAATATGGATGGCTGGACTGAGATTCAAACTGCTGTCCTCCCAAATGTGACTGCAGTGTGCAGAAAAGATTTCATAACTTCATAAAACAAGCATATCACACAAATTTAAAGGTTGTCAATCCAACTAAATACCTAGTGATTACAATTATGAACAACTTAAATTGGAACCATCAGAAGGGCACCTTATTTTGTGTTATTGCACAATAAGGAAGTGTGTGTCACAGATATGATACGTGAAGTGGGATGGCAATCATTAAAACAAAAGTGTTTTCACTGTGGTGAGATCTGTTAACGAAATTCTCATCACCAACTTTCTCCCTTAGATGCAAAAACATTTGTGTTGACTTTCACCTACATAGGGAGAAATTACCATCATATTAAAATTAGAGATATCAGAGCTTGCACAGAAAAAAATGCGTATTCATTTTCCCCCATCATTTAGTAATAGTAAATAAATAGTCTGAAAATGGTTCTATAAACCCTCTGCAAAAAACACTTAAGAGTTAGCTGTAGAGTGGTCATTTGGATGCAGAACCAGTGCACACTTCGCTTGGTATATTTAATTACAAAAGTTTACTGATAATGTTGACAAAGAACTGGGAATGCTTGTAACACCTAAATGGGAAAAGCAAGTTTTACACATGATCTCCGTTTTCAGGATACAATTTCATTAGTTACATAAAAAAATCTGAGGGTTAAGATACCCCAAAATAAAAATAAGGTTTACTGAAAAGCAAGATTTTACTTTTAACTAATGAATTCTGTTAAATGCAGTTTACTCCTTAGTTAAAACACTTACAGTACCACACTAACAATACTGTAATTATATATAGAGTATATTCACACAAAATGATCATGAATGTCATTTTATTTTAAAGCCTTTAAGAGGAATGTGAAAAATATTTGTTTATTTCATAAAACAAACATATCAGAAATCATATTTTTAGGCCTCTATTGTGTAAGTATAAAGAAGCTCTCATAATAAATTACCTCTGCATCAATGCATTCGATGGGTGCTTCAAGCTGCGTGTAAGAAAAAACTGAAATCAGTAAATATGTCATGTGCAAAGAAAATTATAATGTTTTTAAAGGAGTAGCATCAACAGAAAACGTTGACAGAGGTATCATGAATACTGATGAATACAGTTACATTGGAACAGAATTAAACATTTTAAAATACTTGAGCACACGAAGCTTTACATTAATGGAAACATGGAACTGAACATAGTAACACAAGCAATGTACAGTACAATGCAGGTTGTATTTGATACAACATCTTCATCATATAACAGGCTGATGAATTACAATTTTACTGACAGCCATGTTAAACTGCTCAAAACTGAAGAAACTCTGTCTTCATTTCACAGGTAAAGCAGAGAATATCTCTGCATTTTATTACGTGCACTCTGTTGAAACCACAAAGATAGCTTCCACAGAACGCCACATAGCACTCAGTTTCAAAAGTTTAATGTCAATCTGCAGCTAACGGTGCTTTCCCATGTTCTGTGACAGAACAAGTTAAAGAGAAATGGATCATCTGACACAAAAATATACAAAAAAAGGGAGGAGTAAAGGTAACAACTCATGTACAGTTGCGGAACTGAGCCACTGACAAGCACATAAACAAACCTGAAAACGTTCCTTTCTTTCAGATGAATTCTCCTGCAGAGCTAACAGAAGACACACAAACACAAATAAACCTGCATGGCTATATTGTCCCATCTGACTACATTATTCCAGTTTTCCACACCATTATCCATTGCACACACCTGCCACTGCTTGTGGCCAGAATGAGCTCATCAGTGACACATTCATATCCCATGTGCTTGCTGCCTCTCCCTCCCAGCCTTCGTTCCCCAACCTCCCTCCTGTTCTCCAATTCCTTTTTCACTTTATCCACACCAGCATATATAGTGCCTCATCCCAACTTAGCTGCAGTGCCACGACAATGTAGCAACACAGATGTATGCATATTCTATCTGCTCTGCAGTTCGATTTGTCCAAATGATAACATTCTCAAGTCTTGCTTTTGTGCATGTTGATGACTCAATGTCTCAACTTTACGGTGGACGAGTTGTTATTTTTATTTCTTCCATTATTTATACTCCAACAAGAACTTTTCTTAGCATAATTATAAAAAATATAGCTACAATATTGTAGGAAAATTTGAATTTACTTCTCTCTATGTAAGAACTGTGGGCCAAAAACTAAGACCTGCCAAGTAAATGTGACTTGCAGTTTAACTTTACTATCATTTTTATTTACTTATTCTTGATTACAAATGAAAAGGTAATGTTTCCAGTGAATATGATGTTTCCAGCAAATTATTAAAAACCAGCATGATCAGCATATGTAAACCTTTAAGGTTACATAATATTTACAATACTGAGGTTTGTAAATTTTGAAAATTATCACGTCACACCACTCTCTCACAAAATGGCAATAAAGCAAAGCAAACACAAATGCACTCCAAAAGCATTAAGCATTCATACTGTAAACAAATGACCAGCAAACATGCTGCAAGGTTTCGGTTCACCATTTACTTTTCCCCAGTTTAAAAGGATTTTAAGCATAAAGAAAGATTACACGGTTAGGACCCATTGAGGTAATACAATACAAGCCTCTTAGTAATAATTTTGCTGCAAGTGCAATCCCAAAGAATGATTTATTGCAAGCAAGTACCCATTTCACTCTGAGGAAGGGAAAAAATGGGATCTGGATTGAATGAGATTAAAATCATTAAACATTTACAACTATTTAAAACTGTGCCCTTCACCATCCTGTGTAATCTTGCTTCCTGGAGGGGAGAATTTTTTAATTTCTCACCTACTGCCTGATTCAAAATGTTGACATCAAAAAAGTCATTATTTTTCTTCCTACTACTCTTCACCACCTTTGCAGTTTCATTCATTTCAATAAGTCTTCTACATTTTCCCTACCTCTGGCTAGACAGACTACACTGTCTGTGAATCTTAGCATTGGAACCTGTTCCCCTTGCACTTTTATTGCTGTTTCTGAAATTTTCTTTCACTTGCTTCACTTCTTTTTTGAGGAGCAAGTCGAACAACCATTCCTAACACTAACTTGTCTTTCTTGACCAACCACTTATTATTCCCACTTCGAGTTTCAGTGGTTACTTGTCTGTCTCTGTATTTTAGCCTCTGTCTTCTAGAGACTGTGACGACCTTATTCCACCTTAAATTGCCAAAGTCTCTCTCCAAGTACCTTTTCCAGGGTGCTAGGAAATTATCCTGATTCCCCCCCCCCCCTTCCCCCACTAATTTTCATTATAATCCACAATGTGAAAGTGCTTCTCTGATATACTTCCCTTCCTGAAACCAAACTGATCATCCATTATGTCTTCAATTCTTCTTCCTATTTTTCCATATATTAATCTGGACAGCAGTTTATCTGTCAGAACTCATCTGATAGTTTTCACATTTATCCGCATATACCTGATATTGCTTTTATTCTGAAAATTTGATGAAAAGTCACATTTCAAAGATTTTCGACAGCAACTTAAATAACCTTCTAGTTTCCCCATCTCCCACAGGTATCAAGAATTCAGAAGGTGTATCATTTTCTCCTGCTGCCTTCTTTAAGCTCAGACCATTTAGAGTTCTGTTAAACTTTGACCTCATCTATTTCTTCCACCTAAGATTCCTTCTCCTCCTATTTCACACTTTGGGACAATTCAACTCCACCACACAGGTCTTCAGCGTACTCCTGTCTCTGTGTACTCTTTACCTTGCATTTGAGAGAGATTCTCCATCTGCACATCAAAAGTTAACACCTTTATAATTTACTACTCTGACATTACATTAAATCTTCCTATACGCTGCATAGATTTTTCCTGCAATACTATCTTTGTCAACATCTTAATGTGTGTGTCTGATTCAATGTGATTTAGCCTGTTTGCACTTCCTGCTCATTCCATTCCCAAGAGACCTATACTGTTCCTTCCTCTCTCATTCTTGATTCTTGAAGATCATTCTTCCATACAAGAGCTTCATTATTTCCCAGTTTACCCATGGCTTCTTCACTTCTGCTTTGGACATACCAATGAGATCTGGTTTGTCTTAATTATTTCATTCTTTCTTATATTTCACTTATCTTCTACTGTACTACTATCGGCATTTTTGCTGACACCAGTGGTTACTACCTCCAGGAATTTTCACTTCATATCATTATGCCCTAAATTTTCATTATTACGTTTCCTTGTATACTTCTTTTTCTTTATCCTATGGGATTGCAACTTACTTCTCATCAAATATGTACTTTAATAAACAGGTTTGATTATGATGTAAGTGTCTCTTAAAATCAGTTCTTACATTATAACGTAAAAGTGGACTTGTTAAGAAAAATGCATTGGACATATAAATGCTACCCAGGGAGAGGCTATACTTGTGTTTTCAAAGTGACATGGCAACAAGATAAACCTAACATTTTTGCAGAAAGGCAATGAAAATCCAAGTAAATAAAGTATTCACCTCATAAGCCTTGACATTGCCAATTGATGAACAGAAATAATATTCTGTGACAGTTATTCATAAAACGATGCAGGAGATAATTATAATGAAGTCATATTAGTGAAATGCTGGTAGTATGAGCTACTTGTCTTAAAAGAGGATGCAAAGTAACTTTTACTTCTCAAAACTGAAATTTTGCACATGAAAATCTGACTTCTTATTCCTGTGTTTAATGGATAAAGGTATGTATTATTTATTTCCTTTTTCCTTGTGGTTTAATATACATCGTATTGTGAAATAGTGTTGCTTGCTTGCAGGGGGACTAGGTGGGACACTACAGAATCCCACACTGTTCTGAAAATGCTCAACACCCAATGCTTACATTTGCAACATACGAGGTCTGTACAAAAACTTCCAGAACTTTGTCCACAAAATTTTTCTATGCTTACCTTTTACTTATTGTGCACGGCCTTTATCAAAATACTCTCCTCCACAGTTGATACACTGTTCTCAATGACATTTCCACTACCGGAAGCAGTCTTGGTACGCCACTTGCTGGACAACAGGAAGTGCTGACTGTGAATTTTCTTTTATCTCATCTATTGTCGCAAATCTTTGTCCTTTCAATGGGGTTTTCAACTTCAGAAATAAAAATAAAAAAAATGTCCGCAGGGATCAGGTCTGGAGGGTATGGAGGATGAGGCAGCACAGTGATTTCATTTTTTATGCAATAGTAATGCACCAACAGGGACATATGTGCGGGTGCATTATCGATGCAAGAGTCATGAATTGTCTCACCACATTTTAGGCCACTCTCATATTTTCTCGCAGACTTCAAAACATCCCGATAGTACCATTAATTAATGCTTTGTCCCTGTGGTATGAATTCATGATGAACTAATTGTTCAATGTCAAAGAAAACTATCAGCATGGCTCTTACTTTTGACCCAACCAGATGAGCTTCTTTTGGTCTTGGAGCACCTTTCCTGACCCATTGTGAAGACTGAGCCTTGGTGTCAACATCATGACTGTAGACCCACATCTCTTCACCAGTTATGATTCTCTTAAGGAACATCTCATTCTCATATACGCAATCCAAAAGCTCTTCTCTGATCATGAGGCAAAGGTCTTTCTGGTCTTGACTCAAGAGCTGTGGGATGAACTTGCAACAAGAAGCATTCCAAATTGCTGTGTCAGGATTTCATGACACGTTCCAACTGAAATGTTACATTCTTCTGCAATCTCTCAGACAGTCTGTCTTCAATTGGCAGGCACAATTTTGTTCATGTTCCTAACATGAGCTTTGTTGGTACATGTCAAAGGACATCCTAAGTGAGGGTCATCTTGAACTTCCATCCAGCCATTTTTACACCGTGTAAATCATTCGTAACACCGAGTATGGCTTAAGCACTCACCACTGTAGGCTTCCTGTATCATTTGGTTTGTCTCTGTAATGGCCCGCTTGAGTTTCACGTAAAATTTAATGCAGCATGTAGCTCCTCTAATTCTGCCAATTCCAAATTCGCAAACTGTGCAACACAACGTTCTACTCAATAAAGCACGGACAATAACTAACAGACATATAACAATGAAACTTCCAGCAGTTACACATTAAACATATCCACATGAAGGGATGCCTACCGCAGTTTGCTCCAACACACCATTGGCGCAAAATTACGGATGTTCCAGAATTTTTTGAACAAACTTCTTACTGTTCATCTGTGATGATAAAAATATTAGTTTGATATTAGCGAAATCTATATAAAGCTTATAGTTAATATTTGTTGTTGGCTTGGATAAATGTTAAGTTTCAGACACTCTTGTAGAAAGAACATCGTAGTGGGCAATGAGCTGTAGGTTACATATTGCGGGAAATGTATTATGTAACAAGATCACTCCTTGCTTCTGTCCACGCAGAGGGACAGCCAAGTCAACAAAGGTCTGCAGTACGAGGGTCACTCCAAAAGAAATGCACACTATTTTTTTTTTTAAAATCCATAGTTAACTCTACATGTTTGAAAGTTTTACAGTGTGTAGATACATCCTTTAGGAACAATATTTTCATTTCTCCACATAATTTCCATTCCTCTCAACTGCCTTACGCCATCTTGGAACCAGCGCCTATATACCTGCACGGTAAAACTCTGGACCAACCTGTAGGAGCCACTGTTTGGCAGCGTGCACAAGGGAGTCATCATCTTCAAACTTGTTCCACGAAGAGAGTCTTTCAGTTTCCCAAAGAGATTATAGTTACATGGAGCCAGGTCAGGACTGTAAGGCGGGTGTTTCAGTGTTCTACATCCGAGTTTTGTGATCGCTTCCATGGTTTTTTGACTGACGTGTGGCCGTGCATTGTTGTGCAACAGCAAAACATACTGCTTCTGCCAATGTGGACAAACACGACTCAGTCGAGCTTGAAGTTTCTTCAGTGTCGTCACATATGATCAGAATTTATGGTGGTTCCACTTGGCATGATGTCCACAAGCAAGAGTCCTTCGGAATCGACAAACACTGCAGCCACAACTTTTCCAGCAGAAGGTGTGGTTTTGCATTTTTTTTTTTTCCTTGGGTGAATTTGCACGATGCCACTCCATTGATTGTCTCTTCGTCTCTGGTGAAAAATGATGGAGCCATGTTTCATCACCTGTCACAATTCTTCCAAGAAATTCATTTCCACTATTCTCGTACTGTTCCAAAAGTTCGCTGCATACCATTTTTCTTGTTTCTTTGTGAGCTACTGTCAACATCATGGGAACCCACCTGGCACAAATCTTTTTTAACGCCAACACTTTCAGTATTCTGCAAACACTTCCCTCCCCTATCCCAACGTAGCGTGACAATTCGTTCACTGTGATGCATCTGTCAGCAGTCACCAATTCGTTAACTCTATGCACACTGTCTGGAGTGTGTGTGCAGTACAAGGCCTGCCGCTGCGAGGAAATCCTCAATATTGCTGTGCCCGCTTTCATCACGTAACCTGCTTGCCCACCGACTAACTGTACTGCGATCGACAGCAGCATCTCCATACACCTTTTTCAATCTCTTGTGGATGTTTCCCACTGTCTCGTTTTCACAGCACAGGAATTCTATGACAGCACATTGTTTCTGACGGATGTCAAGTGTAGCAGCCATCTTGAAGACACGCTGTGGTGGCGCCACTCACAGGAACAGGTTGAACTAAGTTAGAAAACAAGCGGGAATAATGTATCTACACACCGTAAAACTTTCACACATGCAGAATGAAAACTGTATTTTTACAAAAATAGTGTGCATTTCTTTTGGATTCACGCTCGTATTCTTTGTAATGAACAAAAGATGTTTATGACCCTAAATAGTTGTCTTAATGAATTTGTGAATCAAAATAATTATTTTTTTTATATATTTCTTTTAAATATAAAGATGAAACAAAAGTACCCACTGAATTTGTGAGGGGGGAGGGCCTTTGCAAGTGTGGATATATGGATGTAGCCAACAGTTTCATTACCTGCAACCACTACTTGCTCAAAATCAGTAACTCAAGTGAGCAGGAAGTATCTCTCTCTATCACAATGTGTATTATTATAAATTACAGCATCAAACTTCGTGATACTTTTCCCAAACTTCAAGTACATTTTGCACATGCTACATTGTATGGAAGCCAATTTTTCAAATGATCCAGAAACACTGTATCAATCATAACTGTGAGAATGTCACCCACAGTCTAGGTTCAACTATGATAATATTATTGAAGTTCAAGAGCTAATGGGAGGAACACCATACTTAATTGTTCTCCCGACATCGATGATAGTGGGTCTAAGAGTTGGGAGTGCTCAGATTATTATTGGAGACCATATTTAATATTTCAAGGTATCAACAGAGAGATCAATGACATAAAGAGAGAAATGACTGGAAAGCTCTGCATCACCTTGAGAAAGAAGATAGTGTGGAGTGACAGATAATGGGAGATTCCCGACTCTTTTGAGATGTTAATATTTTTTGTACCAACTGACATGTAAATTGTATGACATAGGAAATGACACTGGTAATATGTTTCTTATTTTACAATTCTACACAAAAAGCACAGCCAGATACAACAGTCTAACACAAAAATAGCTTTTTGAAATTCAGTGGTCAAGCAGTTTTAACTCTTCCTGTGGCATTATTATATATCTCTACCCCCCCCCCCCTCCACCTCCCACTACACATGCAAACATCTGGTCACTGATAAGTCAGCAATGAAGCAGTTTGTACACATTTGGTTGCTGGTGCCCCCCCCCCCCCCAAAAAAAAAAAGAAAATCTCTCTTTAGTTGAGAATGTTATTAAAAAGATGTCTTTTCGCAATCTGATTAGTGTGAAAGCATGTAAGATTATATTTCTGAATTGTCTTCACATTAATGGACTTTCTGCTGCTTCACAATATAAAAGTTTATAGTGAAGGATGAAAATACAAAACTGATATTTATGTACACATCCTTTATGTTTCAGCAACTGATAAGTGTTGAACAAGACCGAAAATGTAAGCCAAATGTAGGCTCAAATTGGCTCTGAGCACTATGGGACTCAACATCTGTGGTCATAAGTCCCCCAAATGTAGGCCAATAAATTAATGATATCTATTCTGAGGATTGAATTATTCTTAATTCTCACAAGTTCCCGAAAACCAATCTTCAGTATTTGAATACTGCATTCAAGATTGCTGTCTTGTATTTCACGTTGTGGACTGGCTTGTGCCAACAGCACTTGCTCAAACAGAATATAAAAAAGTTGCGCACTACTCAGTACTCTGATGCGTATTTGTTTCTAATTGCCTCTTACTATAGTAATTCAGGCAACAGTTTTCACTTGTTTAAGTGTTATATTTAATAGAAATTGACACAGGAACAATGAAAACAAGATTATGCATACTTTACATCTGCTTTAGCACAATTCCACGAAATTTCATTACAACTTGTTCCATTCTAAAATGTCCGAGAGCCTGTAGTTGCACTGAATGTTCAGTACACACACACACACACACACACACACACACACACACACACACACACAAAAACGTTTTTTTGAATTTCTTTTATCCAATGCTGTTTAAAAAAATTTTTAAAAATCTGACGGTTTGAAATGAACACTCACTTTTAAAGTAACAGAATTTACAGCTTTGTTTTTTGCCCCACAATGGCTAGTTAGGAGCAACAGTGACAGTTTAATTAATTACTGTTAAGTCAGCTGAAAAGGCAACTTTTGAGGTCCAATGTTTCATCATCGACTGACTGCTGGGGTAAGTAATTGTACGCAAGCTGCACTGTAAACTTTTGTTCTGTAGCCAGCTGCACTCTTTAAAAGTCCTCTCACCTCACTTCATATATATGTATTTAATTCCTTTTTATCTCTGAGAACAGAGATCTTGGTTTTGCCCACCACTACTAACTAACAGTTTCAGTACATTGTCAGTTTTGTATGTTCATTCAAAGAAAGGGTACCATTCTACCTATCAGTAGCTACTGTCATAGTGAACAAGCAACCACTCAATGGAGGAAAAGGGGGGGAGGCAACAAAAGAGAGAGAGGGGGGGAGACAGAGAGAGGGGGGGAGGGAGGGAGAGAAGGGAGGGAGGGAGAGAGAGAAGGGAGGGAGGGAGGGAGGGAGGGAGGGAGGGAGAGAGAGAAGGGAGGGAGGGGAGGGAGGGAGGGAGGGAGGGAGGGAGAGAAGGGAGGGAGGGAGGGAGGGAGGGAGGGAGAGAAGGGAGGGAGAGAGAGAAGGGAGGGAGGGAGGGAGGGAGGGAGGGAGGGAGGGAGGGAGGGGGAGAGAAGAGAGGGAGGGGGAGAGAAGAGAGGGAGGGAGAGAGAAGAGAGGGAGGGAGAGAGAAGAGAGGGAGGGAGAGAGAAGAGAGGGAGGGAGAGAGAAGAGAGGGAGGGAGGGAGAGAAGGGAGGGAGGGAGGGAGAGAAGGGAGGGAGGGAGGGAGAGGGAGAAGGGAGGTAGGGAGGGAGAGGGAGAAGGGAGGGAGAGGGGGGAAGGAGGGGGGGAGAGGGAGGGAGAGAGAGAGAGAGAGACATAGTGATGCTCCTTTCTTTGTGATGGCATCAAGAGTCATTTATTTTACTACACAGCATGCATCTTCATCTTCAAACAATATTAGCTTTTAAGTATTAGGCAGCAGCTGTCGTGGTATGACATGAAAACCATCATGCATGAATGCTGAATATTCTGGCATGTGCATTAAGGATGATCTACAAAGTTAAAATAATGAACATGTAAATGAAAGTAATCAATTTTTAAAAATATACAAAAATTGGACACATAAAAAATCTCCTCACCAGGAAGTGGTAGGAGAAAACACATATAAAAGTTAAAGAAATGTGCAAGCTTTCAGAGCCAGTGGCTCCTTCTTCTGACAGAAGTGTTGAAGGGGAAGGAAGAGGGGTGAAAGAACAGGACTGTTAAGGTTTAGAAAATGGGAAGAGTTACGGAAAAGTTGCCCAGAAGCCTCGGTCATGGGAGACTTTACTGGACAGTCTGACTGAATCAGTCAGACTGATACAGTGTTTCCTTCTCATCCCATCCTGTAAGTCTCCCCTGAGCTGGGGTTCTGGGAGACTTTTCCGTAACTCTCTCCATTTCCTAAACCTTGCCAGTTCTTTTCCTTCATCCTTCTTCGTTCCCCTTCAACCCTTCTGCCAGAAGACGGAGCCACTGGCTCTGAAAGCTTCGACATTGCCTTAATTTTTATGTGTGCTGTCTCCTGCCGCTACTTAGTGAGTAGATTTTTTATCTGTCCAATCATATTATAATGAACATGTAATGTGACTGTGAAGGACTGTTGAAACAACATTCATAGCTGTGGCATCACAGATTTTTCTTTTTCATGCAAATGTGAAGCATTAAAGCAAATCATTTCATACCTTTTGTAAACAAGCAGGCTTTAGTAGTGTGTTATTTTTTAAAACATGAATTGATTTAATGAATCCATGCTTTATTAAGAAAAAGTACTACATAATTCCAAACAAGTCACATTCTTGCTACTGATGTTCATATTTTGTTTCATGCTACAAATATCTGGTGTGTGTCCACCACATCAGGCACAGGAAATGTCAAAAATTATGAGAATTCCTTGCAAATTAACTGAGCAGATCACTGTCATTCTTTTATGTTTACAGTCACTTATGTTACTCAGTAGTAGCATAACAGTCACATGTGCGCCCCCCCCCCCCCACCCTCTCTCTCAGGATAAAATGTGACTTTGGTGGAATCATGCATGTGGCATTTAGTAAATAAAATACAGCTTCATGAAATTAGTTCATTCTGAACAGACTGATACATTTTTTCATTGATATCTTTCTTTTCAAGCACCACAACAGTCAAGCAAGGATCAATTCAAGATCATAATGCACAAATGAGTTGAATAGACAAAAAGTTATTAGAAAATACAGTGAATAATTGCTACAAAGCTTCCCTTCAACAGCAAATCAGCCACTCCTACCTTTACATCATTTTCACCAGATGCACCAATGCCAGTATTAGATGGAACTGGTCGAGTAGGGCGACCCCTCGCTTTACGAGCACCTCGATCTGCCACTCCTGTACCACTAATTGTGCCAGTAATTGGTGCCCCAATAGTGTTATTTGTGGAACTTGGTACATTCCGCTTTGCTGACGACTGAAGCTCTGGTGGTATGTAGATTCTCGTGTTAACAAAGATATTATCTTCATGCCTTCGGAAGTACATAGTTGGTATACGAGCCTCGGATGGGAACTCCTTCATGTCAAAATTAGTTGTTTTTGACATTATGAGACTCATTGCCAAGTCACAAACAGCCCACATTTTCTACAGAAAGAGAGTTTTAGCTGTTAATTTCAAATACTTAATTCATAAAAAAATAATTCAAAAATTTGTATCTAATTAAAAACAAATGTGAATTCACTAACAGAAATGTGTGATGGAAATATTTTTCACTCCAACGTACTTCTTTACAGCACAGAAATTTTAATTACACACATCAAATGTAAGAAAAAATGGCTCTGAGCACTATGCGACTAAACTTCTGAGGTCATCCGTCGCCTAGAACTTAGAACTAATTAAATCTAACTAACCCTATGACATCACACACATCCATGCCCGAGGCAGGATTCGAACCTGCGACTCTTAACGGTCGCTCGGCTCCAGACTGTAGCGCCCAGAACCGCACGGCCACTCCGGCCGGCCCAAATGTAAGAGGTGCTTCACAAACATTCATCTTATTGCACAAGACTATATCTTCTACATGAATGGGTTAAATTTTAACTTCCACATCAAAACTAAAAGTTTACCTTTGAGCCACTTAATGTGGTTGCTGATAGGATTCTCCCTGGTGCAGCTTGCATTCTCAGTTTCAGAAATTACATATCTGGACATGTTAGTGATTGACTTCCTCCACAATCCCAAGAACAAGTTAAAAATTTAACTGGCAACAGAATGGTGCACTTGCATGTAGAAGTATTTCTTTACAATGAGCTGCCATGACAGTGGACTAGTCACAAGGAGTGTACGGATCTTGCATTGCACCACTAGCCTCCAAGATTGCCTGATTGCATGGTATGTGGCCTTTTTGTTGGGGAGGGGGACTGGAATAGTGGGAGAGATTGTGAAAAATCTGTCTTTGCACCTCCTTGTCAAACAGCTTTGGGTGTGAACTGTCATACCTGAAATACACTCAGCACCAGATATCTGAAATCTTCCCGACCATTACAATGTGACTAACAGGTGCCCACAACGCATGGGCAGAGAGGTACTGTTCAGCACTAGTACATTTGACTGTTTTCAGTTTAACACGTGTATCCGTTGTGTGTGCAGTACAAGTTCTATCATCCTTTGTGTTTTTCCAAGTTTCTATTACTAGTACACAGTGACTTCAGATTGAAATTATGATGCCTATTAGTACTTGAAAACTGACAGGCAGAAAACTGAATAGTCAGGTCTCAAGAGGTGTTATAATGTTTATGGAGACAAGTCCTCTTAGGGAAGAAACATTACCGTGCAGCAAGTTCAGCCGAGGGCCAAAGTGGCGACAGGCACTTCACATAGCTATCTCCCACAAATTAAAAAGGAAGGCAGGCTATCGGAATCTGGCAAAGGAAATAAGTCAGTAACTCCAGATAAAAAATGTAATTGCAAAATAGTTATAGAAACTGATAGTTTTCATAAGGCTATTTGTTTGTTTTGTTTTGTTTTAGGGCGCAAAACACAACTGAGACCAAGAACGCAAACACAGAGGCAAAGGAAACGACTATATGTCAGTCCCAATGGAAAGAATAGGAGACATCTAAATGAGGCACGTGAGAAAAGGACTAAAAAACACCATACAAAAATGGAGATCCAAAATTAAAAATTAAACTGCCTTCACCATATTGCTTCGGCAGGTAAAAAGTAAAACACGGCGACAGCCCACACGTCATTTGCTAAAACTGCTGATAAACCAGATGCCAAACCTAAGATGGAACGTAAATTAGTAAAAAAAAGGGCATTCCAGCAGGTAGTGGCAGACAGTTAAAATTTGGGCGCAATGCATACAAAGTGGTGTGGTAGCGCCACTGAGCAAATAACGATGGCTAAAAAGGCAGTGCCCAATACACAGCCAAGTTAAAATAATCTCCTCTCAGCGAAAGGGCCGAGAGGAGGTCGTCCAAAGTGCCGGGAGAGGCTTAATATACAGGGTGTCCAGAAAAGGACTCCCAGATTTCAAAATTAAATATCTCAAAAACAAAGATCGATAAAGGAATGCAGTAAACGGTATGTTTATTGTGAAAGCTGTAAGAAGTTTATATAGCAGTTTGAAATAATAGTTACAAAAGCAGCTAACAGATGGCGCTGTAATCGCCATACGTAAGCCTAGTATAAATAGTGATCCGAAGCCCAGAACAATCAGTTCCACTATTGAAACGTGAAAGGAGGTTAGCATACCGAAGGAAGAGATTAACACTGAACAACGCGTTTTTCTGGTGCTAGAGTACCACAGGTTAGAAGAGAGTCCTACGGCAACAAGGCGAAGTTTTCAAGCACGATTTAATGTTCCAAAAGGACCCAATGCGAAAACCATTCGTACGCTCTTCGCAAAATTTCAACGAACAGGCAGCGTAACTGATGATCTAGTGGGGCATGTTGGCCGCAAGCAAACTGCAGTTATGCCTGAAAATATCGCCACAGTTTCTGGAATTATTCAGCGAAATCCAATGTCATCCGTCTATAGAATTGCATCTGAGACTGGTTTGAAGTGTTCCAGCACGCAGAAAATACTGAGAAAGAGCCTACACATGTTTCCATTCAAAATTCAAACGCACCAGGCCATACCAGTACGAGCTGTGCAACAAAGGGTTGCCTTTGCTAATCAGATGTTCACAATGATTGATAGTGAAGGATTTGATGTTGGCTGCATCTGGTTTACAGATGAAGCACACTTCCACCTGAATGGATACGTGAATAAGCAGAACTGGCGATTTTGGGGTTCCGAAAAGCCATATTGGTGTGAAGCGAAACCCCTGTATTCTCCTAAAGTTACTGTGTGGGCTGCAGTATGCAGCAGAGGCAATATTGGCCATTTTTTCATTCGAGAAACGGTCACTGGTGCACTTTACGTTGCAATTTTGGAACAATTTGTCGCCACACAGCAAGCGTTAGAGGATCGACCAGGTACTGAATGGTTTATGCAAGATGGAGCCCGACCACATCGGACCGAACAAGTGTTTCGCTTTCTTGAGGAATCGAGTCATTGCTTTGGAATATCCCAAATTTACTGGTGCAGGCATGGATTGGCCTCCATATTCGCCGGATTTGACTCCCTGTGACTTTTTTTTGTGGGGCACAGTGAAAGACATGGTCTACCCGAAGCATCCCGCCACGCTGGACGAGCTTGAATCGGCGATCTCTGTGGCATGTGAATCCATTTCGGTTGGGACACTACGAAATGTGATGGTGAATTTCATTCTTCGTTTGCGCCACCTCTGTAGTGCCAATGGTGAACATTTTGAAAACATTGTGATGTGATTGTTTGCAAAGAATGTTTTCATACGATTATTTAACTTATGTATGCTGATATGAGCTGTACAGCGTACAGCGCCATCTGTTAGCAGCTTTTGTAACTATTATTTCAAACTGCTGTATAAACTTCTTACAGCTTTCACAATAAACATACCATTTACTGCATTCTTCTATCGATCTTTGTTTTCGAGATATTTAATTTTGAAACCAGGGAGCCCTTTTCTGAAGCTTATTCCCATGAAGGGATGACCAGTGGAGATGCCAAAAGGACACCACCTCCTGACAGACGGCAATGTAGAGATCATCGCAGGAAATAGAGGTACTTGCGGGCTGAGGTAAGAGGACTGCAGCCTTGGCAGCAGCTTTGTTTCCTGGCAGATAGACATGACTAGGGACCCACATAACCATCACACTGGCTCCACCAAGAGTGAGCAAGTGACAGTTTTCCTGTACCCGCTGCACCAAGGGATGAGCAGTGTACAGAGCACAGAGACTTTGGAGGGCGCTGACCGAGTCGGGGCACAGGACATAATTGGGAAGGCTGTGTTGCCGGATGTACCCTGTGATCTGGTACAAGGCGAAAAGCTTGGCTGTAAATACTGAGGAATGGGCCGGAAGCTGATATCAAAAGACACGGGTGCCAATGACAAATGCACACCCAACCCCATGGTCAGTCCGAGAGCCATCGGTGTATATAAAGGTACTACTGCTAAATTCCATGCGAAGGTCGTGAAACTGAATGCGATAAAGACTGGGGCTGGAGTAGTATCCCTAGGAAGCGAATGAAGGCCAAGGTTAACATTCGCCCCTTCATGAAGTCAAGGTGGTGAAGGGTTCACACCCACGGGGAAAGTTACAGGTAGTGTGAAGTTAAGCCTCCGTAGAAAGTAGCGAAAGTGGACTCCGGGAGGTAACAGAGATGAGGGACGAGCCCCATATTGATGATCGAAGGAATCGTCAAAGAAGGAGGCATAAGAAGGGTGGCCACGCGTGGCAGACAAACGGCATGCTACCTGCTGAGGAGAAAGTCACAGCGTTAGGACAGTGTTAGTTCAGCAGCTTCAGCATACAGACTCTCAACTGGGATGGTGTAAAAGGCACGCGTCGCCAAATGGATGCCATAATGATGGTGAGTGTCGAGACGGTGTAAAAGGGATGGGCGTGCAGATGCATAAACAAAGCACCCATAGCTGAGTTTCGAACGGACAAGGGAGCAGTACAAAAGGAGGAGGGTAGTTCGATCAGCACCCCAAGAAGTACCATTGAGGACACATAGGACACTGAGGACACTGAGGGACTGTGTACAGCGGGCTGCCAGATGAGAAACATGGGAGGACGAAGGGAGTTTCCTATCGAGCATGAGCCCCAGGAATTACGTAGTGTCGAAGAACGGAAGGGCAACAGGCCCAAGATGTAGAGATGGTGGGAGAAACCATTTGCGCTGGCAGAAATTCATACAGATGGTTTTGTCAGTGGGAAAGCGAAAGCCATTGGTGATGCTCCAGGAGTGAAGCCGAACGAGACACCACTTAAGACGCCGCTTAGTCAGGCAGGTCCGTGGAGAACTGCAATAGATGGCAAAATCATCGACAAAACGGGAGCTGGAGACGCCTGGCGGGAGACACGCCATGATAGGTTTAATGGCAATAGCAAAGAGGATGACGCTCAGGACGGAACCCTGAGGCACACCATTTGCCTGAATAAAGGTGTCTGACAAAGCAGAACCCACACGCACCTTGAAAACTCGGTCTTGTAAAAATGCCAGAAGAAAACAGGGCAGAGTACGGAAGATACCAGTTCTCCAGCAGGTGTCGTAGGCCTTCTACAAATCGAAAAACATGGCCACAGTCCGGGATTTCCGCAGAAAACCATTCATGACATGGGTAGACAAAGTAACGAGATGGTCAAGTGCAGAATGCCGTGCTCAAAATCCACACTGTGCACTTTTGAGTAAATGGCGCAATTTGAGCCACCAAGCCAGCCGGGCATGAATGATACGTTCCATCACCTTGCAAGTGCAGCTGGTAACAGAGATGGGGTGGTAGCTAGAAGGAAGGTTTCTGTCCTTGCCGGGCTTAGGTATGGGTATGACTGTGGCTTCAAGCCAGCATCCAAGAAATGTGCCCTCAACCCAGATGCGGTTTTATGTGTTAAGCATAAAGTGATTTCCCGCAAGAGAGAGGTGCTGCAACATCTGAATGTCGATAGCACCTGGCCCTGGGGAGGAGGACGGGGTGAACTGGGAGCATGATCTAGATCCCTTATAGTGAAGGCGGCATTGTAGCACTCACGATTTGGAGAAGAGAAGGGTATCGCCTGCACCGCCTCCCCACGTTTCCTTTGGATAAAGGCAGGGTGGTAGTGGGAAGAGCTCGAAACTTCTGTAAAATGGTGGCCCAAGGTGTTGAAGATAGCTACTGTCAGGCCGGAAATTGGGGAACTGATCTCGGTTCCAGAGAGCCGTCGGAGGTTGATCCACATGACAGAGGAAGGTGTGGAACTGTTGAAAGAACTAGTGAATGAAATCCAAGTAGCTCTTTTGCTATCCCGAAGAACTCGACAACACTTTGCACACATCTGTTTATAATTAACGCAGTTTTCCAGCAAAGGGTGCCGATTAAAAACAAGGTGAGCACGTCACTGTGCACAAATTGCGTCACAGCACGCCTCAGTCCACCACGGGACTGGGGCATGACGTGGTAAAGAGGAAGTGCGAGGAATGGTACGTTCTGCAGCAGTAAGGATAACAATTGTGAGATTGTCTATAAAATGACTTATCTTAATAACATGAATATTTATATATGTGTTTGGAGAGAGAAATTGATTTTTGATTGTGACTTTACTTTAAGTTGTAAATGGTACCTGAATTTTGGTTGCTGCCTCCTTAAATGGTCAGCTTCTGCACCAGTTGGTGACTTATTATAATTTGGAGGGAGTTATTGTTCTTTAAGGTTTAAAATACGACTCAGTTAGTTACTTGGTCATATTGCGGATAGCTCTGAGCCCAAATTTTCGTAGCTTTTCATGCCTAAGAGACCACTGTTGTAAGTAAATAAGATCAAACAGCAATCTGCTTTTCGTGAGAAAAGGAGATTGCTTGGCACACAAAACTTCCTTCAAACTACACGTCCTGTTGCATCAGAATTGGTCAGTGGAGTTCGGCACCATACTATTATACAAGAACATAATCCAATTACTGCAATTAAGAAAGGATGAGAGGTTGTTTCGTAATGAATGAAAACTACAGAGAATGCCTTTCCTTTCCTGTATTTTAGTGAACTTTGTACACTTACAATTCTGCTGACTGATAGCCAGCGACAACAATGAAGTTCACTTCCTTTTCCAAATACAAGATATTTCTATTCTTCACTTCCAGAAAGTTTGTATACATAAAACTCTTACACATACTTTACTCGGTTTTATCACTGAAATAGCAATTTTCATTAAATGTAACAATACATTCTGAGCGACGGCCTAGCAACACGTCCTCTTTCCAAAAGATACAGATTAACAGTCCTCTTTTTTTTAATAAATCATACTCAAAGACTCACAGCTACTACCGGTGCGGGGATTGCGCGCTAAAGAGTTTCTTGCTGTCCAGCTGCACTTCACTTGGTATTTACATACATTACTGAGCTTCTCAGAATAAAATTAGGTACAAAATAGTTAAGAAAAGGACAGTGAGGCTCGAATAACATTACAAGTCCACCTGGTCATCACAACTGAGAAAACCTTGTTCTGCAAAAGTCGCCACAGAGGAGAAAAGCTGCCAGTCAGCCTTAGTAAGCTGCTATTTGGGCATGCAAGTAGATGGGGTAGGAGTCAGCAAATGGAGAGCACACGGGAAATGGTCGCTTGAGTAGGCATCAGAAAGAACAGACCACTCAAGACGATGGGAAAGCTGGGCAGTGCAGAAGGATAGGTCCCAGTGGGAATAGGTGAGCGAGGAGTCAGAAAGGAAAGTGGGTGCACCAGTATTAAGGCAGAAGAGGTTGACTTGGTTAAGAAGGTCAGCCAAGAGGGCACCTCTCTGAAAGGTCCTGGAAGAACCCCAAAGGAGATGATGCACATTAAAGTCACCGAGTAGCAAAAATGGGGCAGGTAGCTGCCCAATAAGCTGAAGGAAGTCTGCCCTGGTGACATCGAATGATGGAGGTACATAAATGGTAATGAGGGAAAGAGTCAGGCGGGGAAGGAAAAGGCGAATGGCAACAGCTTGATGACGGGTAGTCACGGAGATGGGTTGACTATGAACGTCATCTTGTATGAGCAGCATGATGCCCCCATGAGATGGAATGCCAACCTCAGGGGGAAGGTCAAAATGAATTGGTAAGTAATGTGGAAGCTCAATGCGGTCTTGAGGGCGCAATTTCGTTTCCTGAAGGTACAGTACAAGGGGATGCTGCGATGCTAGAAGCAGCCACAGATCATCTTTGTGGGACCGAAGGCCACGAGCGTTCTATTGGAGGACAGTCATGAGGAGGAAGAGATGTAGGGGTGTCAACTCAAGAGTACGCGGAGGGACAGCCGGTGAGAGTCACTACTACAGGGCACACAAGCAGCTGGAACCTGCTCCATGGGGTCCACACAAGCATTGGCGTGCTTGTGTGGTCGGTCAGTGGAGTCCAACGCCGATAAACGGTTGGTGGTGTGCACCGGCGAGACAGAGGCCAGCCGGGCTAAGTGACCATGTGGTGACACCATGGAGCAGGATCTTCGAGTTGGTGAAGGGGAAGACCATTTGTCTTCAGCAAATTTCTTTAAGCCCTTCCGGGTAGAGGAAGACTTGGGTGGTGTTTGGCTGAAGGGACGGAGGAAGTCTTCTCGGGAGTACTCCTCCTGGCCTTTCCTGCCTGCCAGTTGTATAGTAGGTAGCTCTGCCCCTTTATGCGAGAGTTTGACAGTTTGTTGCACAGCAGGACGGGGGGATGGTGATGCTATCTTGACACTGGGTGACTTCACAACCTCAGAGGCAAATTTGAGGTTGCATGTCTGTGTAGCCATGTCCTTCATGGATCAGGGGTAACAAGAACTGAACTATAAGTGCCAAAAGGGAGAACACAGGGTTTGCGACTAACCAGTAACTTGCGAGCTACTGGGTAAGGCACTTTTTCATTTACCTGAATCTCTGTAACAGCCCACTCATCTAGATACACGGGACAATCCCGGGAGGAGGCGGTGATACGGCAGGGAGAGGGAGGTAGACATTCGCCCTCGTGTGCATCCCTGCCACAGGTTACGCATTTGGCTGGGTGTCGACAAGACGTTCTGTTGTGATTGAACCAATGACACTGGTAACAGCGCATCAGATTCGAAATGTATGGCCAGACTGTGATGATTTCTAGCCAGCTTTAATCTTGGACGCCAGCACCACCCTACCACAGGTGAGGAAAAGAGTGTGGGTGGGCACCATGGAGAAATCGACTTTTTTCATTACACGATGAATGGCAATGGCACCCTGATCAGAGAGGTAAGATTGTATTTCAGCCTCAGTTGGACCGTCAAGCAGCCTGGTGTAAATTACACCACAGGAAGAATTCAAAGTTCTATGTGCCTTGACGCGGACAGGGTAGCCGTGGAGAAGCGAGGCAGCAAGTAATTGTTGTGCTCGAGCATCAGAAGCCATCTCCATAAGCAAGGTGCCATTCCATAAATGAGAGCAGGATTTCATAGGGCCAGTGATTGCATCAACACCTTTCTGCATAATAAACAGATTTACCGTGGAGAAGGAGTGACCGTCTTCCGTATGTGAAAACGTGAGGAATCGTGGAGCAGCAGGAAGGGTCTTTGAATCATTAGTCTCATTACGTTTACTTTTCGTCGACATTGATGGAGAGGATGAGTGACTCATAGTGAGGAAATCCCCCACAATTGCCAGCGTCTCCGATAGCGCGCTCCTTCCAACTGGGGGCCCCTACACAAGAGGGCGCACCCACCTTAGGTGAGTCTTCACACCTTGAGTCACACCTCCCGAACACCTGACGGAGGGACCAACGTGCAATCTGGGAAGGTTACAGCTCAGGCAATCACTCCTCCCTGGGCCTGGCGTGTACCAGGTCCTACCTGTTGACCTGGGGCTGGGAATTACATGTTACCCAGTCATCTTTTATGTGTCAGATGCATGGGCTGGCCTTCAGGAGTGCACTGGGAGGAAGAAGAAAAAAGAGGATCCTCAAATGCTGAAGTGGAGGAACGAGAGGAGAAGGGAAACAAAGAATGGAAAAAGGAGCCAAAAATGAAGTTGAGATTGTTCGCAAGTCAGCAACAGAATGCAGAACATTCCCAACAATACTGCAGACATGTTCCCAAGGGAGGGGAAAATGAATAGCAAGAGGATACACATACAGCTCGTAAGGGAAAAAGTGCTGCATACACTGGGGCCCCGTGGTAGCCAAGCACGAACCCAAGTGATCGAGTGATGAGCACCCTTGGGGGGGGGGGGGGGGGTTAGGCCATAGTTTGAAGAATTGTTTACAACTTTTTTTATCTGACCGAAAAACAAGTGCCTACAGGGGAAGGAGTTAAGCAGAAGTTGAAACAATCTATAGACTTTCAAGATGGGAACCCTACTGTAAGGTGTTATTAAAAAAATTAGGTTTCTACTGGAGAGAAAGAGAGAGAGAGAGAGAGAGAGAGAGAGAGAGAGAGAGAGAGAGAGAGAGAGAGAGAGAGGGAGGGGGGGGGGGTGGCAGGCTCAATACTGTTAGAGAAAATCATCAAGAAAAAAGAATTGCATATTCAAAGCAATTAAAAAATTAATTTAAAGAGGGAAACAGAGACATTGTTTACATTTATGTCTCATTCTACTAAAGACGATATTTCAAATTGGAATTGGAATGCAACCCATTCTCAGATGACATGCTGAAACCTGTTCTATACGAGTTCTTTTGATGAACCACCCAAGGACTGTTGAGTATTCCACTGATAAGATTTGACAAACTGTTGTACACACTGCTTTAGGCCTTCCTCCTTACCACCCAGAATTAAATCCAACAGAGATTATTTGAGCTATTGTGAAAGGTTGGACAGCTTCTAGGAATGTTACCTGCAACAAAACATTTATAAAACAATTGTGTGTTGAGAAATTTAATTCAACAGCTAAAGAAGACTGGATTCCAGGGCAGATGACATTGAAAGGTAAATAAAAACTTTGATCCTAGATATAACTGTAAGAACTACCTCTTGGTTGCATCTGCATGCTTGTAAAATATATACCCTTGTAAAACTGGATGGTGACTTTGAAAATAAAAGCTTTAACAATACTGTGTGTACATTAAAATATACTCCATGTGATCCACTTTCATTTATATTGAAAATATAGTCTTGTGATACTGTATTCATCTCTTTGAAACCACCTGTATTATATATCAATTTCTAACTTACAAAAAGACAGATATGAATTTTTAAGCATTTGTAATCACGAACAGGTCAAATAAAGATTAAAAGAGGCCACTGACATAAGCAGTTTGCCACAGGGGAGGGAAGGGGGGGGGGGGGGACCAATTAATTTCATACGCAAAACAAGTGGCACCTTTGATTACCACCATAATGAACATTTGCCTGAGAAACATTTTTAGCCTTCTATTATAAATTACATATGAAGATGACAGGGAGTGTTGACCAACATTTTTTTATATTCGACCAAAGGTTCACGACTTGTTTTCATGGCACTTTTGATATTACTCCCTGTAAAACTTTTAATAAGATATGTTTCTGGGTGTTGATTTTACTAAATCACATTTTTTTTCAATCTTTCAGTTATTTCCACACTCAAATTCCCAATTTCTCAGAACTATATTTTATTGTATGTGAGAGCAAGTTTTTCCTCATTAGTATATTTTAATAACGTAGAAGAAATATACAAATATTTTGCCCAAAATGCCATGGCAGAAGTGATCACACCATCCTTCTGAGAGACTACATTCTCAATTCATTTCTTGTCAACACATTGTAAATTCACTCAAGTTACGTGATGCAGAACCTGCCAACAAAACACCCAAAATGAAACACAAACAAAGACGTGCACATGCACACGCTCATACACACACGCGCACCTGCATACACACCTGTGCACCTACACTTTCTGGTTGTGTGTCCTGTCAGCACAAGGTAGGTGCACAGGTGGCAAAGTTTCCATTCTCTTTTTGTGTGTGCCAATCAATGACTCCTTTACTTCTAAATTGGTTGCCATTTCCCTCAACTGACTTAAACAATGATCAACCAAAATATCTATAAGACTAGGTTGGTTGGTTGTTTGGTTGGATTAAAAGAGGGGGAAAGGGACAAAACTACGAGGTCATCAGTCCCTCAATGCCACAAGTGTGAGAATAAAACAAACGAGACTGACAACTCAAAATGGAATGAAAGGAAAAATCGCAAGAATGATGAAGGGCAGCAAACATGTAACTGGACAAAAGGGGACAAGAAAACCACGGAAGCACTAGGGTGGAGGACACAGAGGGACAAAGGACATGTACTAAAACTGATAAAAAGAACACGAACAAAACATAAAACTAAATCAGCCGATGAGGCATTGCTCCCAAAGTAGGTGGTGTAGGAGCAACAGGGAAGGAAGTGCCCCCCACCGGGGGGTAGGTCTAGTCTCCCAGTTCTGAGAGGCGATAGGAATTCAAGGAGCTGATGGGGCGAGAACTGTTCTCGTAGTAGTGGCGTACAAGGTGGTCATAGCCACAGGATGTAGGCGCTCAAATTTCCTCTTAACCTCAGTGTAGGTCAGTCGGTCCAGGTACTTATACTCCGTGATTTTGCTTTCTTTCTATAAAATACTGCAGTCTGGTGAGCAATGTGCATGGAGTATTGGGATGCAATGGTCGTCAACTATCTCAACATGTGGAGCTGGAAGTACAGTGTGAAGACATATGGCTGAATTTCCAGCACTTAAAGCACCACATCGGGGGAGGGATATATGGCTTGACGTCACAGCAGTAGACTATCACCTTGACCTTCTCAGGCAATGTATCACCCTCGAGGGCCAAGATAAAGGCACCGGTGGCAACCAGGTTATCCCTCGGACCCCGATGGATGCGCTGGACAAAATGAACACCTCGCCGCTCTTAATTGGCGCACAGCTCGTCATCAGACTGCAAAAGAAGGTCCCTGTGGAACGTAATACCCTCGACCATAATTAAGCTCTTATGAGGCGTGGCAGTTATAAGAGTCGAGGGGCATGAAAGGGAAGCAGCGGTTGGGAAGGGAGTGAGACAGGGTTGTAGCCTCTCCCCGATGTTATTCAATCTGTATATTGAGCAAGCAGTAAAGGAAACAAAAGAAAAATTCGGAGTAGGTATTAAAATCCATGGAGAAGAAATAAAAACTTTGAGGTTCGCCGATGACATTGTAATTCTGTCAGAGACAGCAAAGGACTTGGAAGAGCAGTTGAACGGAATGGACAGTGTCTTGAAAGGAGGATATAAGATGAACATCAACAAAAGCAAAACAAGGATAATGGAATGTGGTCAAATTAAGTCGGGTGATGCTGAGGGAATTAGATTAGGAAATGAGACACTTAAAGTAGTAAAGGAATTTTGCTATTTGGGGAGCAAAATTACTGATGATTGTCGAAGTAGAGAGGATATAAAATGTAGACTGGCAATGGCAAGGAAAGTGTTTCTGAAGAAGAGAAATTTGTTAACATCGAGTATAGATTTAAGTGTCAGGAAGTCGTTTCTGAAAGTATTTGTATGGAGTGTAGCCATGTATGGAAGTGAAACATGGACGATAAATAGTTTGGACAAGAAGAGAATAGAAGCTTTCGAAATGTGGTGCTACAGAAGAATGCTGAAGATTAGATGGGTAGATCACATAACTAATGAGGAAGTATTGAATAGGATTGGGGAGAAGTTTGTGGCACAACTTGACAAAAAAAAGGGACCGGTTGGTAGGACATGTTCTGAGGCATCAAGGGATCACAAATTTAGCATTGGAGGACAGCGTGGAGGGTAAAAATCGTAGAGGGCGACCAAGAGATGAATACACTAAACAGATTCAGAATGATGTAGGTTGCAGTAAGTACTGGGAGATGAAAATTGCACAGGACAGAGTAGCATGGAGAGCTGCATCAAACCAGTCTCAGGACTGAAGACCACAACAACAACAACGAGGCGCGATGGTAACGGAAACATCCCCCAACTTGCCACAAGAGAGTTATGCCCCGTGACTGGGCAGAGGATGCTGACCCAGAGCACATTTTGGACAAGCCCTCCACCTCCCCGAACTTGTCCTCCAAATGCTCCACAAAAAACTGAGGCTTCATGGACATGAAAGATTCCCCATCAACTCTCGTACATATGAGGTACCGGGGCAAATAAGCTTCACTGCCATCCTTAGCCTGGCATTCCTCTCATGGTGTGGCCAGGGTGGGGAATGACTTGGGGTCATATTTCTCAGCATTAAAGTTAAACTTTGCCCACTTAGAAACTGCTGGTGGCACACCACCAGCAAGAGATGATGTACTACGCTTCATGATGTGTCATCCACCCTGATGCCACACACTCCGACCAGGGGCCCTCCCCATGGGCACCGCCCAGCCACAGCAAAGGCCCCCTGGCAGGATGGCCATTTCTGGGATTCTCGATGCCACAGGGTGACGGGTATCTACTCCTTGGTATACATGGGGAGTAAGCAGCACAAGCAGCAGAGTGATCCCTGTGTTGTCAGGGGGCTACAATCAACAGGGTACATGGCGACCCCACCACAACGGACTGACTACCATGCTGGATATGAGGTACAAAGAAGTTCATGGTCATCGTCAGCACAGAAAGTGACACTGCATAGTGTGTGGTGGAAAACGCACCCAGGAAGGTGTCCTCGCCAAAGAGATAAGACAACTGGCAGGAATGCAATGCGACGACGAGAAAGTGGACTAAAGATCTCAACGCACAATGGACACATGTACCACGTAAGGTGCCCTTCCCTAATTGGCTCGCTCTTTGGGAAAATTTTGAATGGAGATCAAACCCTACAGGGGACTACCACATAAAGGCTCAAACGCGTGAGACTCCTTTCAGTCACGTCTTATGACGGGCAGGAATACCTGGGGCCTAATCTTACCTCTGGATCCACAGGGGGCTATATGATTAGTATTTTATGAGTATTCTAGTCGAGAATTCTGTGACTGGACATCATTATCTATTTATCAGACTAATGGAAGAAAAACAATAGTTTATCTGCAGTTTTATTTACAATTTTAGTTGTAAGCTGTTGTTCCTCCCATTACCCTCTGGACACCCGTTGTCAGATTAGCAATTAGTACACACCAGCAAAACTTCATTTTGGGCACATCAATTTGATACATGTATATACTAACAGCTTCAGACTTAAAAAAAAGAGAAAAACAGTATGTAAGCGGTACTCACGTGATTCACAGCATCCTCATCTCCTTTAAATGCATCTTTGTGATTCTTCATCCTTTCAATGAGACTCTTGTAGAACCCAAAGCAATAGAGATCATTTTTTGTTATGAGTGGTTCCATAACAAACCAGAGGCACTGTTTGATTTTCATGAGCTGATCCAAGTCTTCATGAGATGTATAGAAAGGATGATGAGTCAGCACAGGTACAGCAAATACCATCATGTAGTCAGGAAGAATGTGTGTCAATTGGGTGAGTCCTTTATCTAGCAGGCCAGCTAATGAACATTAAAAAAAAAAAAAAAAACAGAAATACAGGTTTCTTAAAGTAACCAACACACATACTACAACAATTAGAAAACTAGACATTTACTACTAAACTGATAAAATTATATTATTTAAATCAACTATCTTTCCAATTCATCCATGTCCTAAGTCTGTTGTAACATTTATATTAAAAACTGGGCAAAGAATCCCAGACAGTGTTTATAATATAATGAAATATCTAGGTTTTGAAATATCTTGAACTATGAAACCAGTGGGAAACAGTGAAATGATTACAAGATAACAATGGACTGGCAGTAAAGGTTCTAACTTCAAAAGTATTTCTATTGACTTGAAGCATTAATCATGAGGAATGGCACAAAAACTGAGCCCTGCCCCCCCCCCCCCACACACACACACACACCCATATTTACTTAACCTTTTGTATGAGCCTCCAATCCAAAGGAGGAGTGTGTACAACATATGTGTAACATGAACGAGAAGAATATGTGAGCTATGGTATGTCGGACATGAGATACAACTGTTTCTACATCTACACTATTGCTCCACAATCATAATTAAGTGCCTGGCAAGGGTTTCATTGAACCGCCTTCAAGTTATTTCTTTACTGTTCCACTCTCGAATGGCATGCAGGAAAACGAGCACTTAAATCTTTGTGTGCGAGCTCTGAGTTCTCTTATTTTATCATGATCATCAATTCTCCCTAAGTAGGTGGGTGCCAACTGAATATTTTTGAAATTGGAAGAGGAAGTTAGTGATAGAAACTTCACAACATACTGCTGCAATGAAAAATGCCTTTGTTTTAATGATTGCCATCCAATTCACATATCATGTCTGTGTCACATGTTAGTCCCCTGTGACACAGATCCCTCATCGCACAGCAACATTCAAAAAGAAGGCTGACAAGTGTGATATAAGCAGTCTATTTAGTAAACCTGTTGCACTTTAAAGTGTTCTGCCAACAAATCACAGTCTCTTGTTTTGCTTTACCCACAACAAGCATTCCGAGGATAAAACACAATACTAAGCAAAATTTAACTTATTTCTGCCATGTAATGTAAGATGATTTACAGATTATAGATGTGGATGTGGTAAACTCTGTTTTGAAACCTTTTGGGAGGCACCATTGCACTCTTTGGGCACGCCTCATGTACTAGCTCAAAGTGTCTACATATTGTTGAGTACCCTCCGTAACACTCAAACTTCACATAGTTTTTGCACTGAAGCTGTGCGTTTAGAATCTTTGAGCATGATATGCTGAAGTGTTGAGAGATGTTTTGTGAGGCGTGATTGACTAATACAGTGTTTATGAAAGGCATCAATCCAGGTTACAGTTCTGGTCTACCACTGTGTAATTACTTGTCTGTTCCAAAACTACTATGATATGTTTTTATGCAAGTGTTTCTCCTGAGCTATAGTAACTCACAAACATGCGGTGTGATGCCATCAAAAAGGTATTTACTGTGTTATACAATACCACATAGGTTTAGAATCTATTAATCAACTTCCTTACTGAAAATATGAGTGCCACTTGTGCCTCCTGGTACAGGGACTTTAAGGGATGTACCGAACAGCTGTAATATACTTAATAGTTGAAACTTCCTGGCAGATTAAAACTGTGTGCCCGACAGAGACTCGAACTCGGGACCTTTGCCTTTCGCGGGCAAGTGCTCTACCAACTGAGCTACCGAAGCACGACTCACGCCCGGTACTCACAGCTTTACTTCTGCCAGTACCTCGTCTCCTACCTTCCAAACTTTACAGAAGCTCTCCTGCGAACCTTGCAGAACTAGCACTCCTGAAAGAAAGGATATTGCGGAGACATGGCTTAGCCACAGCCTGGGGGATGTTTCCAGAATGAGATTTTCACTCTGCAGTGGAGTGTGCGCTGATATGAAACTTCCTGGCAGATTAAAACTGTGTGCCCGACCGAGACTCGAACTCGGGACCTTTGCCTTTCGCGGGCAAGTGCTCTACCAACTGAGCTACCGAAGCACGACTCACGCCCGGTACTCACAGCTTTACTTCTGCCAGTACCTCGTCTCCTACCTTCCAAACTTTACAGAAGCTCTCCTGCGAACCTTGCAGAACTAGCACTCCTGAAAGAAAGGATATTGCGGAGACATGGCTTAGCCACAGCCTGGGGGATGTTTCCAGAATGAGATTTTCACTCTGCAGTGGAGTGTGCGCTGATATGAAACTTCCTGGCAGATTAAAACTGTGTGCCCGACCGAGACTCGAACTCGGGACCTTTGCCTTTCGCGGGCAAGTGCTCTACCAACTGAGCTACCGAAGCACGACTCACGCCCGGTACTCACAGCTTTACTTCTGCCAGTACCTCGTCTGGCAGAAGTAAAGCTGTGAGTACCGGGCCTGAGTTGTGCTTCGGTAGCTCAGTTGGTAGAGCACTTGCCCGCGAAAGGCAAAGGTCCCGAGTTCGAGTTTCGGTCGGGCACACAGTTTTAATCTGCCAGGAAGTTTCATATCAGCGCACACTCCGCTGCAGAGTGAAAATCTCATTCTACTTAATAGTTCATAACGAAACTCCCAATCATATTAATTTGCTCTGCAGGCCCTTAGCAGTATATATGGCCCTGATATAACACCACACTTTCTGTAAATTCCACAGCGGCCAGTCACCATATGAAAAAGGTATGTTATCAAGTGAATAACTACTATGGTCATGCCATGAGATGTCTACTGTCAAATGGCCATGGGAGATGGGGAAAGTTCCTGAGCACATGCACAACATGAGTAGCCACATCATAGCAGCTAACGTCAACGTCAGTGTACTAAGTGGGGAAATTATGTTAGTTTAGGCTCCACAGAAGCCAACTCATATGCCTGCAAGCTGCTGCACAGGCACAGTATCTTTGAAAGCACACATGTAATCTGTCAACTGATCTGTACATTTTGTCAGGAATTTTGTAGGCAAGGATAACCTGCAAGTAGCAAATGAGACTGAAAGACATATTGCCTGTGAAATCTGTTTTGGGTTCTTCAGTGGACGAGTTTGTTTGATAATTTGATGAGGTCTCAACAACTTAAGTAGCTGGTATTCTCATCCTCCATTACTTGTAATGAATTGATATCAAACTCTTTGGTATCACTATCCAAGCACTTCTCTGTGGCCATCACCACTCTGTTCTCCCACTTATTAACCACCTTTGTCATTTTGTGCAAGATAGGAATCCAACACTCACTCACCCTGAGACTTTCCTTTTTGTTGTTAAAAGTTGGTATAATGCTTATAGATCTCTATGTCTTCTCATAACAAACAAATATGGCAATTACTTTTCACAGATAGAACTTGAGTTTCAGTGAAGTTTTACTTACATTTGTGTTCCGTGACCTTGGTGTTAACGAACTGCTCAGTATTTCTGATACATACTTTGTCACAAGTGCACAATATTCTGTAAACCCAATTTGTCTTTGGCCACTCTGAATGACACATTTGTTTTGCTGGTTGTCCTGCCAACTGTCTTCATGCCATGCTCTTGGAGTGCATGTTTAATCTGTCTGCCATTCTGGGGCTGGCATTGATGCTACACCCTGAACTAACATCATTTGCCCACCTAGCACGCTGACAATGAGATCGTTGATGTTTGCTGCTAGGACATGACTACCATATTTACTCGAATCTAAGCTGAACTTTTTTCCCGTTTTTGTAATCCAAAAAACCGCTGAGGCTTAGAATCGAGTGCAAAGTAAGCGGAAGTTCTGAAAAATGTTGGTAGGTGCCACCACAACTAACTTCTGCCATCGAATATATGTAGCGCTATACAGGCATGCTTTCCAGCCACAAAGATAAATATTGGCACCAAAACCTCTGCGTCAGTAAGTAAATTAAAAGGTAGAAGAATGTAAAATTTGCCATGTATTCTTTCGTGTTTGCTGCTATCTCATTTAAATCCTGTCTGCCTAATAAACTACGAAACTAGAGTGAGACGACAGTAAACACTGAAGAATATACATATCATGTCATGTTTATATTCATATTATTCATAGTGATACAGTCAGAAATGAACCACGGCAACTGACTAGATTTTTAAATCCGAGATAAATCTAATTTCTGTGCAGAATGCAATGTACTAAAGAGGCGTCTGCACAGATTTTCAAACGGAGAAAAATTTTCGCTAAACTCTCGTCCAGAACATCATCTATCATACAAAGTCTATTATTTGGTTCTTGTTGATCATTATCAAAGAAAGCAGCAGTGTAAGTAACAACAAATAGCAGTCTCTTGCCATTGTTTTGCTTATGAGACAATTCCTCTCTTTTTTTATTGTAAGCCGCGGTAGCGCACACAAAAGCAAGCCACGCTGCGAACAGCGACAGGTCGTAAACACTCATTATCAGAATGCGACAAACAATGCATGACACAGCACAATAATGCATTTTCAGCGTAGAGTGACGTAAATACCTATAAGAAAGAGAACGGCACTTATCAGATCAAAGCAAAATAAGCAATCGATTCAAACCAGACGAAGCACATGAAAAAGGAAGGGTACCCATATAAATACAGACGGAGCGCCTGACGCATAGCAATGGCTACCTGGTAAAGCTTAACTGCTAAGCTTACGACTCGAACCAGACTACTGTAGCTGTATCTTCATCTATTCGACCTCAATTGTGTCTCATGTTACAATGGACCAACTTTGTTTCGATATCCAGGTGTGGTCTAAAACTTTTCTCTCCCTTTGAATTTCGAGTCTCAGATTTCAGGTGCAGCTTAGATTCAGGAATTTTTTTTTCCCTTGATTTCGAGTCTCATTTTTCAAGTGTGGCTTAGATTCGAGTAAATACGGTACTCGTGTTGTGCAAGCACAAAGGACACTACCTTGGCCTTCTGACAGCAGACCACAGTAATTCTTCACTTGATAATGTTTTTTGCTGTAGTGACTGGCCACCATCGCACTTACAGAAAGCACAGTGACACTTTTACATCAGGGCCAATCACAATGCTAAGGACTATGGGGCCAAGTTCATATGATTTGGTGTTTCTTTAGGAACTATTAAGCATATTACAGTTGCTGTGTGCATCACAGAGTCACTATGTATGGATGCATGAGGGGGGGGGGGGGGGGGGTGTCATATTTTCAGTAAAGAAGTTGATTAATAGATTCTAAACTTTGGTGGTACTGCACACCCCTTACGGTGTGTAGTGGAGGACAGTTTGTGTACCACTATCACTTCCTCATTTTCCAGTTCTAGTTGGGTATGGTTCATGGGAAGAATGATTGCTGGTAAGACAAGGACTGTAAGCTGGATTGCTGCCTTTCACTAACAGTGTGGTAACCAGTCACATCTCATAAATATAGATCTACATCTACATCTACATCTATACTCCGCGAGCCACCTTACGGTGTGTGGCGGAGGGTACTTATTGTACCACTATCTGATCCCCCCTTCCCTGTTCCATTCACGAATTGTGCGTGGGAAGAACGACTGCTTGTAAGTCTCCGTATTTGCTCTAATTTCTCGGATCTTTTCGTTGTGATCATTACGCGAGATATATGTGGGCGGTAGTAATATGTTGCCCATCTCTTCCCGGAATGTGCTCTCTCGTAATTTCGATAATAAACCTCTCCGTATTGCGTAACGCCTTTCTTGAAGTGTCCGCCACTGGAGCTTGTTCAGCATCTCCGTAACGCTCTCGCGCTGACTAAATGTCCCCATGACGAATCGCGCTGCTTTTCGCTGGATCATGTCTATCTCTTCTATTAATCCAACCTGGTAAGGGTCCCATACTGATGAGCAATACTCAAGAATCGGACGAACAAGCGTTTTGTAAGCTACTTCTTTCGTCGATGAGTCACATTTTCTTAGAATTCTTCCTATGAATATCAACCTGGCGCCTGCTTTTCCCACTATTTGTTTTATGTGATCATTCCACTTCAGATCGCTCCGGATAGTAACTCCTAAGTATTTTACGGTCGTTACCGCTTCCAATGATTTACCACCTATGGCATAATCGTACTGGAATGGATTTCTGCCCCTATGTATGCGCATTATATTACATTTATCTACGTTTAGGGAAAGCTGCCAGCTGTCGCACCATTCATTAATCCTCTGCAGGTCTTCCTGGAGTACGTACGAGTCTTCTGATGTTGCTACTTTCTTGTAGACAACCGTGTCATCTGCAAATAGCCTCACGGAGCTACCGATGTTGTCAACTAAGTCATTTATGTATATTGTAAACAATAAAGGTCCTATCACGCTTCCTTGCGGTACTCCCAAAATTACCTCTACATCTGCAGATTTTGAACCGTTAAGAATGACATGTTGTGTTCTTTCTTCTAGGAAATCCTGAATCCAATCACAAACCTGGTCCGATATTCCGTAAGCTCGTATTTTTTTCACTAAACGTAAGTGCAGAACCGTATCAAATGCCTTCCTGAAGTCCAGGAATACGGCATCAATCTGCTCGCCAGTGTCTACGGCACTGTGAATTTCTTGGACAAATAGGGCGAGCTGAGTTTCACATGATCTCTGTTTGCGGAATCCATGTTGGTTATGATGAAGGAGATTTGTATTATCTAAGAACGTCATAATACGAGAACATAAAACATGTTCCATTATTCTACAACAGATTGACGTAAGCGAAATAGGCCTATAATTATTCGCATCTGATTTATGACCCTTCTTGAAAATGGGAACGACCTGCGCTTTCTTCCAGTCGCTAGGTACTTTACGTTCTTCCAGAGATCTACGATAAATTGCTGATAGAAAGGGGGCAAGTTCTTTAGCATAATCACTGTAGAATCTTACAGGTACCTCGTCTGGTCCGGATGCTTTTCCGCTACTTCAAGTCACTCCCAGAGATTCTAATTACACAGCTTCAGTGCACAGAGATTCTAACTACACATCTTCAGTGCAAAGAGTAAGGAGTTTAAGTGTTACCGAGGGGAACCAGTGACTAGTAGACACTTTGAGTTAGTCCACAAGGTATGCTTGAAGAGTGAAATTGGTGTCACATTGCCCCCAAAATGCACAATAAAGATCCAAAACTTAGTCTTTCACATCTATATCTATGCTTTGCAAACCACCTTACAGTGTATGGCAGAGACTTTGTATACCACCATTATCTTCCTCCTTCCTATTCTACTGTTGAACAATGTGCAGAAAGAATGCCTACTTATGAGTCCAAATTGCTGCAATTTTGTTGTTTTGGTTATTACTGAGATATAAGTAGGAGAAAACAACATATTACCAGAGTCTTCAAAGAACTTCTGCTTTTGTAAATTTAGCAGTAAGCCTCTGTGTGATATACAATACATCACTTGTGATATCTATCATTAGAGTTGAATAATCATTTCCACCACACAAACACTTACTAAATGAACACATGACAAGATGTGCTGGTCCACTTTGAATCTTCTCTGTATCTATTAATTCTGCTTCGCAAGGGCCACAGGTTGACAAACAATATTTAAAGCCTATGGCTGAGTATAAATAATTGAAAGAGTAAACACAGATACTTAGTCATCCACAGGTACATAAACAAGACTGAGAACACTACTTGCGCTCTCTCTCTCTCTCTCTCTCTCTCTCTCTCTCTCCCCTACAGATACATTGACCTCGCTGGCTACACTGTGCAAGCATTGAAGCTAAACTGAGGTGATGGGATGTGTCGGGTGGAGTGGGTGAGAAGAGAAAGGAGACAGGGAATGGGAGGGAGGATTGGGGAAGTGTGGCTGACAGTTGGGAGGGAGAGGCAAAAGGTACATCGGACAGGAATTTGGCACCAATGAGCTCTTTCTGGCTGCAGGCACAGGAGCTGTGCACAGCACACAATGATGTGGTAGTCTGGATTGGAGGGGGAGATAGAACAGATGAAGAGGGATCCTTGATGGGTGCATAGGACAGGACTTGCATCTGGATCTTCTGCAGTGGTATGATCTTGTGGCAAGGGCTTGGGACTGAGTGTGGCGTAAAGAGGAAACAACTCATCTACTCAGCACATCCTATTCCAATCTTGTCACAGACATATGAAATCGTATCAGAGGTAGGGTCATCTGTGAAAGCCGCATACCATATATCAGGTCTGCTGTAACTTCTGCACAGCGATTTATGTGGACTTGACCACCAACCAGTTGTCCATCTGAATGAATTGTCATTGTCAAACTGCAATTAAGAGGTTAGTTGACCATTCAGTGGATCCCACTGATAATGACCAGCTCCACTTCTAGCCAATGAATCTGTTTCTAGGACCCATACTTCCTAAATCGTTTCAAGTGGTTGTTACAATGTAAATCACACCAAAAAAGTATGCATAATCTTAGATGTTTAACAGTTGTAGCTGTTTCCAGTTGATTATTAACAGCGTAGTCACATAACATAAGGTCTTTCCTCCAATTTATACACAATTCATTATATTTGCTTACAATGACGTTGAAATGATAAGGTTTTACCCCTAGCACTGATCTTGTGTAGGCTTTTGTTCATTTTGCTACTACTTTCTGGCAATGTGTGTTTTTTACATACGACAGTTGGAACTCAAATAGTGGCAACTATTTATTCACAACTGATACAAAAGAGTTACTTGTTTGCACCTGTTACTGTCTTTCAAAGTAGTCATCAGTGGTGTGTAGAACCCGTTGCCAGCAATGTGGAAGGCGTAGTATCCCGTTAGCAGAGCCTGTTCTGTTGATGGTGCGAATGGAGCAGTCTATTGCCTGTCGAATCTCTGGAACAGTTCTGAAGTGAATGCCACAAAGTGGTTCCTCCATTTTCGGAACCAAATCAAAGTCACAAGGACTTAAGTCCAGGGAGTATGGTGGATGGTTCAGTACTTTCCAGTTCCATTGACCGAACAGAGCAGCCACAGCTTGTGCTGTATGCACCTGCACATTGTCATGCAAATGACAGATGGGTTGCGCAGAAAGTGGCACCGCTTCTTTCGCAAAGCTGGTTGCAGGTGATGCTCCAAAGACGAACAGTAATACTGTGCACTGATGGTCTGCTGTGGAGGAACATAATGCGTTAGGATAACACCGTCATAGTTGTACACGAGAAACACCATAACTTCAGACCGCTCCATTTGCACCATCAATAGAACAGTCTCCGCTAACGCTATACTACGCTTTCCACATCGCTGGCAATGGGCTCTACACAAAGCTGCTGACTACTTTGACAGACAGTAACAGGTGCAAAACATGTAACTCTTTTGTATCGGTAGTAAATAAATAGTTGCCACTATTTAAGTTCCTACCCTTGTACTATGGAACTATCCATAAATTCCTCATGTAGTTTCCAACAGTATCCACACTGTCATTTACACTGGCGTACAAAAGTAAAGCAACAATCTGCTATTTTCCCAATCTGTGACTAATTCACGAGGTTATAATATAAACTATCAACAGAAGTCCTATGACCATGTTCTGCACAGAAAAAGGCATTTCAGGTAATGGACAACCACACCGACAATGACATAAGGGCATCTATCAAATGGGGTGGTGCTTGCCTGGTAGTCCCACATCCAAAATCCCTGTGTACATAGTCACAGACAGTGCAATATGGCACAGATAAGAGGGCTCCCAGACTCTCTGTGATGGAGGCCTAGAGGAAGAATGGAAGTAGGGCAGTTACAAACTTGTGTGGCCTGATGGCGTAGTGTAAATCCTTCTGTTGTTTCTCGGACGTGGCGACAGTTCACAGAGACTGAAACTGTACCCCGAAGACAAGGGCAGGGACAACCACATGTGACATCTGAAAGAGAGAACTGTTATTTGGCTCTAAGGACATGATGGTAATGGCATCTGATCTTGCAGCAACCACTGGACATTTTGTATCGAAGCAAACGGTGTACACAACCCAATGTTTTTTTACAGATGAGTTGTGATTTGGCCTGGAGAGTAATTCTCTACGGATTCTCATCTGGAGGGAACGTGGAACACAATTTTGTGACCCAAACATTGTGAAAACAGACCAAAATCAGGGAGGATCGCTAAAGGTGTGAACAGGGATTATGTTGACCACTCGAACACCTCTTCATGAAACTGTATGGGTGAATCGGCAAGGTTTAAGGGGTGAAAATACCACACTGCATCAAGAACCAAGAAAAAATATTTGATCTGTTTGCAGACTAACTATCTATTCCTTACTATAAAAGTGCAGGAAGATCACTAAAATCTTTTACATCAGTTCTAAAGAATTGTGGTGTTCCAAAACAGAAGTCTCTGAAAGGATTCACACTTGAAACATGTTCTTGCCTATAACGTATGACACATCTACAAACAGGAGTATTGTTCTAATGACACCTGATTAATTTTGCTGTCAGCATAACATAATAGCCAAAAATTTCAGTTATCACATCTAAACATGAATTTTAGTTTCAGTTATTCTGAAACATGAAACATTTATTTCACCCTGATGTGGTCAGGGGATCCTCACTCTTGATCCTGCAGGATGTCAGTAAAAGAGGTGCATAAAAGATGTAACACTGCAAAAGGCAATATCATATCACAATTTACTTGACCGGACAGTAAAACTGACTTATTATTTTATGTAGAAACTGTCAAATCACATTTTGAATTCCTCAAGCAGGCATTAACTATCTCTGAGATGACACTTTGTAAGTATTTAAATATCACCAGCAGCTGGAAATAAAATGTTCTGATCTTCAACAACGTGAAAGTTGCAAATACACTGTTCGCCACATGGCTTTTGAGAGTTGAGTGAAAAGATCTATTGTATGATGAGCCTAGAAACAGCAGATATTCTGGAACAAAGAAAGACATATACATAAATAAATACAGTTACTCGAGTGCTAATGTACTAACCTATTGCACCCATGGAGATACTTTTGACATATTCTCTTCTTTTATTAATGTCTACAACCATATTCTGCTTAATAAGCATCTTTATTCTCTTATCAGGTTCAATACCACCAAGAGCATAGAAACCCATGAAGTCCAGTGGGAGACATTTCTGAGGAATTCCTCGTCCAAGTCCTTTGTGTAGTTTTGTTGCAAAGATTTCACGCACCTGTGGTACCTCGTCCTGCAGAAAATAAATTCAAAATTAATCACTATCTCTTAGAACTGAATAAATAAAACAATTTATGTGGCTGTTTTAGTTACTGTTACAAGATGAGCTCATCTGGGTGAGTCACCGTGATGAAAGGTGCCTGTCACAGTAGCTTAAAAGTTGGTCATATACAAAAACTAAATCTATAACATCCTCCAAATTAACAAACTTGAAGATTCTACTTTTGATAACTTACAGTTACATAAATAAACTCAAGGTTTCATAAAATCTCCCCCCACCCCCCACCCCTGTAGCACAGCTCTGTAAGCAAACTCAGAATGAAAGTACGAAATGAATATCCGAAATATTTTAAGCACAACAGACACTTCTATTTACCATTATCTGAAGCAGGAACAACTTGCATAGGTTTGACAAACATGCAATAAAAACAGGAATTTCCATTATTTAGAGGAAGAGACATGTGGAAGAATAATGGATAATGTACACAGTTGCTAGGCAAATGACGAATTTGCTCCGAACCCTATGTCAAAGGAAACAAAAGATGTAGCCTACCAACGGATTCTTTCAATTTCATTAGCTCCTGCGATAGCTCTACTGAATTCATTTCCACTAACACTCACAAATTTAAACAAGTCTGTTGCAAAACCTGCCTCTAACTGTGTCTCCTAGGAACATATATTCCAGTTATAGTGATGGTAAACACATACAAAAGGAAGAATGCACATCATAAGCCAATAAATAATATTTATCATCTTATGGAGTAACTAAAAGGTTACAATAACCAGCATCCCATTACCAAATACATTCTTTGAGGCTCTTTAGCAAGTTTAGAAAGCCTTGTCTGGAAAGAACAGAAGCTCCCACGTGTCATCATCCTCAATAGTTCTGACAAAGAAAAACACTCTTCTTTAGTTTATGGTTTGGAAACAAAAAGGAAGCTACTACTCTGTAATTTTTCCTCATTTTTTCTCAAAACGTTAAAGACTTATAGTTACACGGAAAAGCATAAGTTTATTGTATTCTGGCCTCTATAACTGAAGCAAGCTCTGTAGGTGACAGGGAATACTAGAAAATGGGAATCAAAGTGTCTGTGCTGCACAGCCCATGACTGGGCTACTGGTCTGACTGTAGGTACAGTACTACCTTTCTTCATCATAGCATGGGGGGGGGGGGGAGGGGGGGGCGGGGCAGAGGTGGCGAGTCCATTGCCCCGACAACCTTTCACCTGCAGGAAAGATGTATAGTACACATTTGATAGCATTTCAAAAAAAAAAAAAAAAAAAAAAAAATACATGACACTGTGCTGCCTGTAACAATACTTATTTGCAACCAGTTTTGGTTTTAAACAATCTTCACAGCAGATATCTAAAAAAACAAAAATAGACCACATGTGACAATGGAAATAAAACATGAAATCCACAGATGAGAACCAAATACTTAGGAAAAATATTACAGGTGTATCATATGTCATACATGTATTGAGATGAAGTTAACGAGAAATACGTGGAATGCCTCTAAGATCAGAAGACATCATCAGATAAATCAATTTTGACAAATGTGACCAAACACAAAATTAACACGAGGACTGAGTGGAAAAGTGACAGCAAGTTATTTATAATCTGAAAACAAAACAAGTCAAAGACCACAAGAGTCAGAGAGAAATAACATGCCAAACCTAAGGATGTTGTCATTAAATCATTATTTTATTACTGAATCACACTAACTATGTACAGTTCTAATTGTAATTAATATTTCACAATGATAAGAATGAAGTGAAATATAAAATTACAGGTATACAAGATTTAACGAAAATGAAAACACAAAATAGTCTTCAGCCTTTGAGTAAATTAATCGCTCGTGGAATAAGAATTAACACGATTAAGTAAATTTAAGTGGATCACAAAAATAGTACGAAAATTGCATACTTGGAAAAATAAAAAATGAATATAGATTATTGGTTTTTGGTTGCATTCATACAATTTTAGATGCACTTTATCTACAGGGTTATTACAAATGATTGAAGCGATTTCACAGCTCTACAATAACTTTATTATTAGAGATATTTTCACAATGCTTTGCACACACATACAAAAACTCGAGCGATCCATCGGTTTTCCAATCTCCTGTTTAAGAAATGCCGAACATCATGTTGGAAGTGCGGTGGAGCACCATCCTGTTGAAAGATGAAATCGGCGCTGTCGGTCTCCAGTTGTGGCATGAGCCAATTTTCCAGCATGTCCAGATACACGTGTCCTGCAACGTTTTTTTCGCAGAAGAAAAAGGGGCCGTAAACTTTAAACTGTGAGATTGCACAAAACACGTTAACTTTTGGTGAATTGCGAATTTGCTGCACGAATGCGTGAGGATTCTCTACCGCCCAGATTCGCACATTGTGTCTGTTCACTTCACCATTAAGAAAAAATGTTGCTTCATCACTGAAAACAAATTTCGCACTGAAGGCATCCTCTTCCATGAGCTGTTGCAACCCCGCCGAAAATTCAAAGCGTTTGACTTTGTCATCGGGTGTCAGGGCTTGTAGCAATTGTAAACGGTAAGGCTTCTGCTTTAGCCTTTTCCGTAAGATTTTCCAAACCGTTGGCTGTGGTACTACGTTTAGCTCCCTGCTTGCTTTATTCGTCGACTTCCGCAGGCTACGCGTAAAACTTGCCCGCACGCGTTCAACCGTTTCTTCGCTCACTGCAGGCCGACCCGTTGATTTCCCCTTACAGAGGCATCCGGAAGCTTTAAACTGCGCATACTAGTGATGGGCTAAACTGCGATTTTCCGATATCAGTGATTTCAGTGAATGCTACTTTTCAGTATCTGTTATTCTTAACTGCGATTTGTCGCAGTTAAGAGTCGCAGTTAAGGAACATAGGTCGTGTATCCCTCCGCCACTGCTACTTCTGCGACTTCCGCTACTTCTGCGACTTCCGCGACTTCCGCTACTTCCGCGACTTCCGCTACTTCTGCGACTTCCGCTACTTCTGCGACTTCCGCTACTTCTGCGACTTCCGCGACTTCGGCGACTTCGGCGACTTCCGCGACTTCGGCGACTTCCGCGACTTCGGCGATTTCTGCGATTTCTGTGACTTCTGCGATTTCTGTGACTTCTGCGATTTCTGTGACTTCTGCGACTTACCACCATATGAAAAAGTTACATCTGTCAACACAGACAATTGCATCGCAACAAACCTGTCATTGGCAAGTATGTTTTACATTTTTTCTTCCGTTGGCTCTAATTTTGTATTAAAGAAACAACTGTGAAAATATTAATAGTGTAATTAATATATAAGTAGCCATACAGTACCGTAATAGTTCGTGTTTAGAAAATGAATTCTAACATATTGTTATGTTCACAGGTACCTGAACTACATTTCAGTCACTCAGTAAAGTGATAACTCAAAATATCATTGTCAGCAGATCTGAAGAAATTTGCCACTGCGTCTTTAGACCGTTTTCGTCAGACGAGAGGTTAGTTTATAAGCGTTTCGATACACTTAATTACTTCAGTGAGATCGTTCTTGCAAATGTGACATTCATTATAGCAAATATTAGCAATCTACTCTGTCAATTATATTGCTAGTAATTAGTGACAGCAAAAATTGTTTAATAATCCTTGTGTTTTTGCAGACGCAGTTCTGACTCTGATTACTGGTTGCTGTACGTATCTATCCACATCAAGGCTGTTGAGAGAGATTCGTGAAGATTCAAGATAGCTCTTAGAGGATTTGCTGTTTAAAAGTGAAATAATTGTGAAATAAGTGTGTGAATGATTAAACTGTGTTTTATTGAAGTTGTTGTGCGATTTTAAAGGCATAATAAATGTTAAATACAGTGAGTGAATAATAAAAATCTCACTTTCCACATGTTAAGCCGTCCAATACCCGTAATTTTCCGCCACTTACTTATTGGTAAACACTTGTTGGAGAGTGACATGCAGCCCCCCCCCCCCCCTCCCCCCTTCTCCACAATCTTGGTGTGACACTGACCTGTAACATATCCCGAAGTCTACAATATGCATTTTGAGGCTTTTGATGTGAAAGTGGGAAGTACAGATCTTCCAGTTAAATCGGGAATAGCTTAAGTGCATTACTTGAAAGTAACACAGGAAAAGCTTACTTATGTAGGTGGTAGTAGTGTCGGCAAAAAGTTCTTGTGTGTGAAGTTGCCATGTAGAACACCAGGTGTAAAACTTTTCTCCCGAGTCTTGAACTGTGTCGGAACAAAAGTGAGGCATTCATACGACTGTTTTCATTTCACTACACTTATACAGATGTCTGAGTTCTGCTGTGTTAACATTGCAAAGTCCTGTAGGCATGTGGAGTATTAACCAAAACTGTCATATTGGAAGCAGAATCAAACACATTTGTTACGTTACTTGATATTTTCAGGAGAAAAAGGCAATGTTGCTTCTTATTAATATAATACATTCAGAGTCACAGCAGTATTTGACCAACCATAACTGATGTTGAATGTGCATGTCGTCATATAATATGAAAGGCTTATTTCAATAGTGGTACAAGTCCATTACCTCCACTTTTCTGTCTATAATGCTTCTGAAATTAATGATCCAAGCAAACATAAATAAAGGTTCATCTCTAGCAAGAAGCCATATGCTTGAATATTTCTGGTATCTCAACTGCAGATTTTTCAGCGCTCATTTAACTTTACGACTCTGTATCTCAAAATGAACAAAAATGGACTTGTACCACTATTGAAATAAGCCCTTCATACGCACACATAGCACATCGATCTCGTGAGGCACAAGGCTCTCATTACGAAGTACGTACGTCGGTCAACAGATGGCACTAGGAAAAGTATGTTAACTGCGCTTTTTAGTTGCTACTTGCGACTCTTAATTGCGACTTGTCACGGAAATCGCAGTTGGACTCCATAGCGTACCGCAGAGATGGACGTAGTACGAACTTTGGCCAACAGATGCCACTGTTAACCGCGCTTCTTTGGATGCTACTTGCGACTCTCAGTTGTGACTTGTCACTGAAATCGCAGAAAGCAGTGCTAAATTCGACCAATAGATGGCTCACGTCTTTGAATGTGAAATACTACTTGCGACTGCTAACTGTGACTGAAATCGCAGTTAGATTCTGTAAAGTTGCTACTGTGATATCTGTGACTTCTCAGTCACTGTGATTTCTAACAGATACGAGATTTCCTGCCCACCACTACACCACAGATAACCTGGAAGCTGGTAACGGAATAACTGTGTGTCTAGACGTTCCTGACTCGGTGACTCCAGTTAAAGGTCGTAGTTCCAGGTGATATTTCCAGAGAGGATAGTAACTGGAGCGAACAAATATTTTCGTACTGCTACGGAAATAGCCGCTGGCCATCGCGAATGACAAATAACATGTCAAAAAGTATAACATAATACAGTGGAATATAATAATTATTATCCTCATCATTTGTCAGGCGATTGTCAAAATATGTGAATATATCACAGTAACTGCTAATATTTACAGAGTTGGTACACTGACAGAATAAAACACAGTTACGTACTTTTAATAAATTTATCGTACACAGAATACCCGATCTTGACTGTTGCAACCAAGTGCTGTCAAAACTGAAATATAGCAGAATTTTTACCTAAGCTGGTCTATCAGTCTCTGTTACGATATTCATCTACAGAGTAGAAGGAGGGGGTCTATGGAAGCGTCTGATTCCACCCGTCTGCTTCGATGGAAAGGTGTTGTGGTGTGTGAATGTCATTATGGCACGGTGTTTATGAGTTGGTTTGTGTGTGTGTGTGTGTGTGTGTGTGTGTGTGTGTGGCGGGGGGGGGGGGGGGGGGGGGGGGCTGTCGATCTAGGTTGCAGTGCCGGAATTTGCTGGTGGTAATTAATTTTTTTTTTTCTAGCTGTGATGTTTTGTGTATTTATGAAGTATTGAATGTGATTTAATTTATGATTAATTTATGATTGATTTGTGGACTTTTGGGATTGTGGTTTTATTTTTCGCAGTTGTAGGTGTTGGTTTTTTGGCATCAGTAGCTGTGGTGGACCTATATAGGTCACCGGAAATGACCGATTCCCATTTTCATAGTTGTGTGTTGATGTTTTAGTATCGTCATCTGAGGTTGACCTATGTAGGTCAAGGGAAATGTCTGATACCAATTTTCGTACTTTTAGTTGTGGGTATTGGTGTTTTGGTATGGTCACCTATAGTTGACCTATATTGTTCAAGTGAAGTGGCCGATTCCTGCAGATTTTTGTTGGTGTAGCAGAATGCTGTATTTTTATTCTTTTTGTTCTTCATTTTGTGTTTTAGGATCATGGTGTGTTTTTTTTACTAGCTTGTCCTCACCCTAAAACCCCCAACTTCCCGCAGTTGTCCCATTGGTTTGATTGTATTTTTGGTGGGAAATGTTATTGTATTATTTGTATGTATCTTCGTGTTTGTTGCCATGTGTATGTAGTGACGTCATACACACACTTAAAATAGCCATTTCCAGCATATTGATGACGGGTGGAATCAGACACTTCTGTATCAAATAGTCTTTCAAACACACTGTAAACCGTGCCTTATCTGAAACCAAGTTTTTAATGGTTGCTGACTTGCTGGCAGTTTATTGAAAATGCATGTTCCTGAATATTGGACCCCTTTTGGACCAAGGTAAGTAATTTTAGGTCTTTATGTAGATTGCTGTTCCCATTTCTAGTACTGATATTATGTATTAAGCTATTGGTTGGAAATACTTTTAACAAATTTCATTAAGGAATAAATATACTAGGAAGCAGTGGTTAGAATACAAAGTTCCTTGAACAGGTTCCTACATGATGTTCTTGAATTGATACCACCAGCGATTTTTATTACACGCTTTTACATGCGAAAAACTTTTGCTACGTTTGATAAGTTACCACAGAATATGCTCTCTTATGAAATAATAGAATGAAAAAATGTGGTATGCCCTTCCCAACTGAATTTATTATCGAGTTGTAGTCCCAGAAATGTAACACTGTCAACCTTTTCGATCTGCATGTCTTCATATGTTATAAACATGCTGTCGCTGGAGAAATCGAGCAGTTTGCAAATCTGACATAAAACTTGGATTAGCGTACTCACACTTTCCCCAATAAGACTAGCTTTTACAGCACAGGAGTAAACGAATCTGTCACATTACGTATATTTTTTGTTGCATTACAAGGCTGTACACTTTACTCTATTATGTGAGCAGCACAAGAAATTAAGCTTCGAATTTAACCTACAGTACTCAGTTTACATATTACTTCATACTTAAAAACGCACGTTGTTAACATTTTACTTAAACAGTGCTTTGGCGAAGTTCCGCGTACTTTCTGTCGCAGCTGCGAAGATAATATTTCTAATAGCGACCGATAACCTACAAACATATAATATGAAACACTAATAATCGTTCTAACATCAACTAAAATGTACCCGGAGTTAATAAGCTAAGGTTATGACACGATTCATACGACATTCCTGCTATTTCACACTACTCGCAGTTATACTGATAACTAAACTGATGGATTCCAACTATGTCGTTATTTAACTGTCGGAGTATTCGGTATTCGCTAGCGAAAAATAACTTGGCAGTTATTAATAACGGTTAACGATAACGGTTATCAAAGAATAACTGGAACTGTGATAACGGTTACTCCAGAATAACCGTTTGGCCCACCTCTATGACTGACTGATGAGAGTGTATTTCAAGCAAGACATACGCTTTCTCGGCTCCTGTCGCCATTTTGTGTCACTGCGCTCTCGAGCACTCTGGCGGCAGAAACCTGAAGTGCGGCTTGAGCCGAACAAAACTTTATAGGTTCGTTTGAGCAGTTACCAGAAAGCTCCAGACAACAGGCTGTACTGCGCATGCGCAGCTACGATGACATAGGCAGCCCGTGCTTGGTGCTTGCTCTGCTCATACGCTTTTCGTCGTATTTCTGGTGGGGCATCATGTGACCATGTGTGACCGTGCCGTACGTGCGGCATGTTGTTGAAAGGGCATACTGAGTTGCACTTAGAGCAATTGTTTTATCATATCCCACACAGATAAAGGATGCAAATAAGGAAGCAGTTTTTGGCAAAATATCATTTCAAAATTAGACTCCGCAGCTCGAAGTACCATAAAATTTTGCTAAGGGGTGACTTTGACAGATCTCTCTCTCTCTCTCTCTCTCTCTCTCTCTCTCTCTCTCTCTCTCTTTTTTTTTTTTTTTTTTTTTTTTTTTTTTAAATTCGTACTCTGCAATATTGTTCTGTAGCATTTCCAACAGGTTTACATCTACACAGCACTGCAAAAAGCTACAATGATGGAATACAAATTACTTGCAACAAAAAAAAAAGAGAGAGTTTCTTGTGTAGCTTACACCGGAATAAAGAACAATAAGTTTCATAGCTATTTGAAAATGTGAAAAAATTAACATGGTTGTCTGTGAGGCAAGAAAACTGTACAACATGACAGTTTATATTCTATTCTAGGAATAAATATGAAGCCATGTGGGGAGTTAGGACGATAAAACATGGTATGCTGCCAGTCTAAAATTTAGCATAGAACGGCATTCTATAAATTTAAGACGTAAACACAAATTAAGAAATAACTTCAGGTCCAGAGGAAGTACTAGACAAGTGCCTTGTGATCGAAAAACACTTGAACGGAAGGCAGATCTATAAAATTCGGCTACAGCTGTCACATTATATTTGAAACAAAATATTTAGTTCAAAACTACTGACCAAATTTGCCTACTTAGCTTCAAGTCAATGTTTACGTATGTTCGTACGTATATAGCATTAAGAGATTTTACAGTGTCATAAAAGGAACAGGACATAAAAGAGACTACTCCAGCAGTATCAGAATTTCATAAACCATACTAAAATGCTTCATTCCGCTCTAATTGCACACTTGTATGTCCAGATGCACTCTGAAGTACCTGATATTCAGCTTTTCATGTGGTTCTCGTGATACCAATTTTCTTGGAGGTCCAGTACTGTATTCTCATGTTTGGTTCTTTATTATGATATAATGTCATTCGTCCCAGAAAATGAAAATTTGCTCTTTAAATTAAACGAGGTTGAAAGTAGCCAATAGTGCGGAATGAAACAGTTCGTTTCAAACAAACTAAATGCCTCAGCGGAAAAAAAAATTAACTGAAGCAAATCTCTCTGTAAAACAGACAGAAATAGCTTCATTACGACATTAATGGTCGATTGCTAATAATGTGGAAATAATGTAAAATCAGAAAATTGAAACTACTAACTTATTTTGGTCTTTCATGGTTATCAGAAGGTATATTAATTCACTTGATGGCTCCCGGCCACAGAAATCTTTTGTTTTCATATGACGTGGGAGCTGTAAACGAAGGCACGAAACATATACACGGCCACCGGTCACGTGGGGAAGGACCCCACCACTATAACTCAGATTGCTCTGCGCATGCGCGAATCTGGCAGCTTGGGCGCGCCAGGAAAATTTTTCCGGGTAGCTTCTGGCTACTTGCTACTACTGCTCATACACCAAACAGCCACACTCCAAGTAGCCAGAAGCGGGAGGAAGGCACTGCTCATACGCGAATTCAGCTCTGCGCATGCGCATGAGCCCGCTGGCAACTGCTCATACGAACCTTATGAGTTTTTCTACGTATCTGTAGTGTGTCGTGACCATATGTCAATGAATGGAGCTACAGTGAATTTATGAAATCGCTTCAATCATTTGTAATAGCCCTGTATATGCTCTGTAATGTGATTACATAAATTTAAGTAGATAACAAAAATATTATGAAAATTGCACACTTTTTGCATCACTTGGAGAAATACAAAACACATGTAGAGACTTGGCTTTTTTTGTTGTGTTCATGCAGTTTTAGATGCACTTCATCTACATACTCTATATTTATTTTATATTTTTCCAAGTGATGCAAAAGGTATGGAATTTTCGTACTATTTTTGTGTCCCAATTACATTTATAAAATCACATTAATTGATATTCCACAAATGGATGTTTACTGAAAGGCTGAAAACTATTTTGCATTTTCATGTTCATCAAATCTTGTATATCTGTAATTTTATATTTTATTTCATCCTTATCATTGTGAAATATGAATTTCAATTACAACTGTACATAGTTGGAGAGTATGATTCAATAATCACATAATTAATGACAACATCCTTAGATTTTCCAAGTTGTTGTTCTTTGTCTCTTGACCTCTTTGACTTGTTTTGCTTTCAGTTTATACACAACTTGCTGTCACTTTTCCACTCAGTCAAAATGTTAATTATGTGTTTGTTGGCATTGATCTGTGTAATGTCTTTTGAGGTAGTGGCAGTACATGCATTTCTGGTTAACCTTATCTCAAGACATGTATAACATACAACACAACTGTAACATTTTTCGCAAGTATTTGGTCGTCATCTGTGGATTTCATGTTTTATTTTGATTGTAACATTTGGTCTATTTTTTGTGTGTCATATAGCTGCCATGAAAATGGTTTCAGACTGAAACCAGTTGTAAATAACAACATGCAGCACAGTGTCACACGTTTTTTTGAAGTTTGTTCATGCTGTTGGTTTTTGCCAAAACAAAATGTTCATTTGATAGCAGACTGAGTGGACCTTGGGTTGTCCTGAGGGACTGGAACCAGGAAAAATACCCACCTCTCTCCAGGATTGAACCTGTGACCTTCAGTGCCAGTGCCTAGTGCTCTACCTGCTAGACTACCATGACCACTCTAGAAAACGTAAGGAAGCAATTCACCTACCCAAGACAAATAACTCAAACAATGGAAAATCCAGGATGGAATGTCACAATACCAGAGAAGGAAAGTTGCTACTCACCATATAGCGGAGATGCTGAGTCACGATAGGCACAACAAAAAGAAACTACACAATATACTCGTCCATCCTTACACAACCCCTTCTCCCAAACCCTTACCTCATGGCTCATACCCCTGTAATAGACACAGATTCAAGACCTGTCCCATACATCCTCCTACCACCACCTAATCTAGTCCCGCCACTAACATCACCTATCCCATCAAAGGCAGTGCTACCTGTGAAACCAGTCGTGATTTACAAGCTAAGCTGCAACCACTGTGCTGCATTCTACGTAAGCATGACAACCATCAAGCTGTCTGTCCGCATGAATGGCCAACAACAAACTGTGGCCAAATAACAAGTGGACCACCCTGTTGCTGAACACGCAGCCAAACATGATACCCCCTCATCTTAATGACTGCTTCACAGCCTGTGATATATGGATCCTTCCACCAGCTTTTCTGAATTGTGCAGGTGGGAACTTTCACTGCAATACATCCTACATTTCCGTAACCCTCCTGGCCTCAACCTTCGTTAGTCACTGTCCTCACCCATCCAGCCCCCTCCCTGTTCCCATTCCAGCACTACACAGCCGTCATTTCACTGCCACACCCAGTCTTTTAATTTTTATTTCTCTCCATTCTGCTTCTTACCCCCTCCCCCCTATCTCTCGTGCCCTCTGTCTAAACTACAACACTTCACTGTCTGCCACTTCCCACCATACTATCCCTCCCCCTCCCAGCCCCCAGCCTACTCTTTAACCCCACCCAGTCGCCACTCCCATGACGCACTGGTGCTCCTGCTTGCAGTGTAGTTTCAGCTCTCTGAGACTGCAGACGTGTGTGCAAGATGTGTGTGTGTGTGTGTGTGTGTGTGTGTGTGTGTACTGCTGACAAAGGCCTTAATGTCCGAAAGCCATAATTGTGTGAATCTTTTTGTTGTGCCTATCGCAACTCAATATCTCCGCTATATGGTGAGTAGCAACTTTCCTTCACAAGATAAATAGCTTTTCTTTCTTGGCATAATCCCGCAAAATGTAATGCAATGTGCAATTTTGATAGGTCACACACACACACACACACACACACACACACAGGTGATTACTTCATTTCTGCATGGTATCAATACTTTACGAAACAAATTGGTAACAAGTGTAGATTGTTTAATTAAGTGCATCACATTCTGAAGATGTCAAAAGGAAAACATACTTACTGACCTATGGCATCCTACATTCAATTAGGCATATATTAAAAGTTCTATTGAATACTAATTTTAAGGGGACCTACTCAGCCCTCTTGTCTACTCTGCAAGAGTTTGACACACCCATTTCATATTGTTCCCACTTCAATGTCCACGCACACTTTTCATTGTGCAAGCCCACGCCACTTGCTGGTCAATTACTCATGTTTCTTACTTGAGCTTGGGCATTCTGGTGTGTACTTCCCACAATAGTACCTACCTCTATTTTTGGTAAGTTTCTTGCTTATAATCAATCTTTAATGTCCCTTCTGTATTTGCAGCATGACCTGTTTTCTTATTGTTGTTCCTGCACTACACTTTAGTATTATTCCTTTCTGTTTTCATGCAATCTGCATGTTATGTGGGTTGCCAACTTAAGTTTCAGGTCACAGATTACGCCTGCTTTTTATAGCATCATGTTTGACCCTAGGTTTTAATGGGATCCCATACACAGCAGTCCATTTTCTTTGACATACTGCTATTATGGTGGTCAAAAGTCTTTAGCAAGTGGATTGTTGCCTCAGTGGGTGTTCACTTCTACACATTAATGTTCAGTGAGTGCCTCTTACATTTTCTTCGAATACTTTGTGACATTAAATAAAATTTCTCTTCATTGTTTTTCATCCTTCTCCACAAGTTTAATGGGCGCATTCTCCACAATATTTTATCACTTTTAGGACAAACGCAGTTTTAGCAGATAATCTACTCCATGGGACTGACACTGAACACTGGTTCTTCCCATAATATATTATGTATATCATGACTTGACTCCTGTGAGTACATCTTTCATACACATCCCCATTACAGTTTCATCCTATCCTGGGACTATATACTTTTTAAAGTAATTGTTTTTCCACTTATATACAGAGTTGCGCCTGAAGATGCAATTGTAAGAGCTGAGAAACCAGTATGCCTAAAAATAAAAGGATATTAGAGCTGCAGTGGTTTTATTGCTCAGCTTGAAAATACACTCCTGGAAATGGAAAAAAGAACACATTGACACCGATGTGTCAGACCCACCATACTTGCTCCGGACACTGTGAGAGGGCTGTACAAGCAATGATCACACGCACGCCACAGCGGACACACCAGGACCCGCGGTGTTGGCTGTCGAATGGTGCTAGCTGCGCAGCATTTGTGCACCGCCGCCGTCAGTGTCAGCCAGTTTGCCGTGGCATACGGAGCTCCATCGCAGTCTTTAACACTGGTAGCATGCCGCGACAGCGTGGACGTGAACAGTATGTGCAGTTGACGGACTTCGAGCGAGGGCGTATAGTGGGCATGCGGGAGGCCGGGTGGACGTACCGCCGAATTGCTCAACACGTGGTGCGTGAGGTCTCCACAGTACATCGATGTTTTCGCCAGTGGTCGGCGGAAGGTGCACGTGCCCGTCGACCTGGGACCGGACCGCAGCGACGCACGGATGCACGCCAAGACCGTAGGATCCTACGCAGTGCCGTAGGGGACCGCACCGTCACTTCCCAGCAAATTAGGGACACTGTTGCTCCTGGGGTATCGGCGAGGACCATTCGCAACCGTCTCCATGAAGCTGGGCTACGGTCCCGCACACCGTTAGGCCGTCTTCCGCTCACGCCCCAACATCATGCAGCCCGCCTCCAGTGGTGTCGCGACAGGTGTGAATGGAGGGACGAATGGATACGTGTCGTCTTCAGCGATGAGAGTCGCTTCTGCCTTGGTGCCAATGATGGTCGTATGCGTGTTTGGCACCGTGCAGGTGAGCGCCACAATCAGGACTGCATACGACCGAGGCACACAGGGCCAACACCCGGCATCATGGTGTGGGGAGCGATCTCCTCCACTGGCCGTACACCACTGGTGATCGTCGAGGGGACACTGAATAGTGCACGGTACATCCAAACCGTCATCGAACCCATCGTTCTACCATTCCTAGACCGGCAAGGGAACCTGCTGTTCCAACAGGACAATGCACGTCCGCATGTATCCCGTGCCACCCAACGTGCTCTAGAAGGTGTAAGTCAACTACCCTGGCCAGCAAGATCCCCGGATCTGTCCCCCATTGAGCATGTTTGGGACTGGATGAAGCGTCGTCTCACGCGGTCTGCACGTCCAGCCAGAACGCTGGTCCAACTGAGGCGCCAGGTGGAAATGGCATGGCAAGCCGTTCCACAGGACTACATCCAGCATCTCTATGATCGTCTCCATGGGAGAATAGCAGCCTGCATTGCTGCGAAAGGTGGATATACACTGTACTAGTGCCGACATTGTGCATGCTCTGTTGCCTGTGTCTATGTGCCTGTGGTTCTGTCAGTGTGATCATGTGATGTATCTGACCCCAGGAATGTGTCAATAAAGTTTCCCCTTCCTGGGACAATGAATTCACGGTGTTCTTATTTCAATTTCCAGGAGTGTATGTAAGTGCTTTTGGTTGGTGATAATCATAAATTGTGCACTCATTCAAAGTCAGAGGGTTGTAAAGATACACCTACACTACTACTCTGCAACTTATGCTTCAGTGTTTGGCAAAGATTGCACAGAACCACTTTCAGAGTACTTATCTACTGCTCCACTCTCTATGAGAACATGCGAAGAAAGAACAGCTAAATCTTTCTGTGCGAGCTCAGATTTCATCAAGACAAATTCTCCGAAAGTTGGTGATATAAATTTTGTGAAAAGATCTCGCCATAAACATGCACACACAGCCCCAAGGTGTTTTTTTTTCTCCAAGGAGCTGCCCTTCTCTGAGCTTTTCCAAGATATTTCATCAATCGTATCCAATATGGATCCCCTACTGCATAGAAACGCTTGAGAAGAGGGTGAAGGAATGTAGTGTACACAGTCTCTTCAGTAAATTTGTTGCATCTTCATAGTCCTTCACCAATAAAACACATTCTGCGGATCACCATTTTGTATGTGATGGTTTAAATGTAAGTGGTTCCTTATTGTAATCTGAGGTATTTGAATCAATCATGGTTAATGATGGAAAGTGAACACAAAAAAATCATGAGTCGAATGTGGTTAGCTGATCACATTACTTGTTCCCAATTTCCTGTGCCTCATAAATGAAGTTAGTTGGTATTTTTGTTTCACTGGCAAAAATTTAAGCTGTGTTTCTAAGGACTAAAACTGATCAAAATGATTGGAAATTTAGTCCTGTGTCCGTCCTGCCACTCATCAACGTCATTTGTAAGATCCTGTATTTGTGTACAATTGATGTATAATAATAATAATAATAATAATAATAATAATAATAAATAGAACAAATCTGTGTGGCTCAATGACCTGGCGCAAGACTTTCAACTGGGCAAGACTTCCAGCAAATCACGTCCCAAACTTACCACAGTGATCCCAGTGGGGAAAGGGGACCTACATGTCAACAAAAGAATTTGAACTACATGAAGTTACAAGTGGATCTTCACGTCACTCTGAGATGAAGGCTAGGTTAATGACAGACAAACCCACAACCTTTCGGTGCACTTGACCACTAGACCAACAGCCACAATACTTCTAATAACGACTAAGGGGAAGACAGATTCAGCAGCTTAAGATTTATATTGAATATCAAAAAGTCTATGATGAGCGACTTCACTTAAACATAATGACAACACACAGAATCAAGTCCAAACAGTGCACAAAACTGAACAATATGCTTATACATTCTGCAAAATGTGCACGGAGAAGGGAGAATACCAACTGATACAGATGTCTCGCGTGACTTCCAGAGATCTATGAACTTCGCTATGTATGAGGTGTGTGTGAAAAGTAACAATATTGACTTTTTATTTCCCAATGTTTTTATTTTCTTCAAACAGCAATAACGTCCCCTTCAAAGCAGTTCCCTTCGGCAGCTATATACCGTTGAAGGCGTTGTTCCCTGTCTTGGTGGTAGCACTGAAAGGTTTCAACTAGTAGGCTCTTTAACATGTTGGTAAAATTATTTTGAATGTTCTCCAGAGTTCCAAAAAGACAGGCTAAGACATTTTTCAACTTTGAGGAAAGTAATAACCACAAGGACTCAGATCAGGTGAAAGGGGGCTGTGGAACAACAGGAATGCCTTTTGAGGGAAAAAATTCTATGGCAGAAGTGGCCATGTAACATGGGGTGCCGCCATGATGCAGCATCCACTTGTGTGCAATGTCCAGTCTCAATTGATTCAAGCTATTCTTGAGCCTTCCAAGGACATATTTGTAAACACTTGGGTGAGTGACAGTTTGTCCTGGAGGAAAAAATGTTTTATGCACGGTACCCATAGTGTCAAAAATGCACATCAACACAGCATTGTTTTGATCTTTGATTTGCTCATTCGAGCTTTTCTCGGTCGAGGAGATATTTCAGTGCGCTCTCCTCACTTTGCTGCTCTGACTCAGGATCATACTCAAAATGCCAGGATTCTTCACCCGTAATCACATTATTGAATCATTCGTGGTCATTGGCTGTCTTCTCAAGATCAACACATACATTTCTTCGATTGTCCTTCTGCTCAGTTATGAGGTTTTTCAGCACCATTCTGGCACCAACCTTTTGCACTTCCAAACCTTCAGTCAATGTTTGATGTACAGTAAAAGTGTTTTAAGTTTAATGGATCACCCATAATCCTTATTGTTAAGACACACATTTTATATTTCCATGTGTTTTTGAAGTTAAAGGTATCCTTGAGTAAGGTTCATCTTCAACACATTCTTGGCCTTCCAAAATGTTTCTGCCAGTGAAAAACTTGTTTAAATTTTTCAAAGATCACACTCGCAGATTCTCCTAGTTTGGTGTTAAACTCAATTGCGTAAAACTGCTCTAAATTCCACTGTTCCATTTTCACACAAACACAAAGCTTTACTGATAGTGCTCTCACAAATAACTTAATGCCTGTACAGAGTTGAAACTTGGACTCAACATCTGGAAAGCATGAACACACACAGCACTGCCAAATCACTCACAGTGTTGTCAGTCGCATTACTTTTCTCACACACCTTGTATATTGATTAAAAAGACTAATGAGTGAAAGATTTTTTATAAATGGCTGCAAAAGCAAATTGTAAGTTTTCAAAACAGAACAATAATTAGCTAAAAATTGGGAGAAATAATGGAAGAATCAGGAGAAATAATAGAAAAACCGGGAGGCAGGAGAAAAAGTGGAAAACTGACTCTCCCACCTACACCGGGAGAGCTGGTAGGTATGCTTTACAAAATGCATGCATGAACAGCTCACTTTTGTAATGGTTATGGTAGAGCAATTTCTTACCGTCATGAGGCGTGACAGGTTGTAAAACTGTTCTGCACTGTACTGATCTCCAACACCCTTCTGCTCACATATTTTCAGCATAGCACAGCCCGCTCCTAATCGCAGCCAAGCCATTTCTGCTTTACTGTGAGAGATCAACAACAGTAATACAATTTTAACACAAAAGCAATAAAGACAAATAATAATGACAAACCAAAGATGCAGTGTTACATTATGAAGAACTACACAAACAATACCTCAAACTACATGTGATGGAAAGGCACTATTCAGTAAGCTACATGGTTCAATGCGATGTGTGTTCTTTTTATCCCTCTCAGTAACACTCAAATAAGTATTGCATGATACTTGGACCCAAAATCATTTGTTACTTGCGTGTCAAAATTTCCAATATTTTTTTTTCTTTTTGACTTTCTTTTGGTACTTAATTTGGATACCACTTTGATGATGCAGAATAGAATACAATGTTTTTGAGTAAAAGTGCATGTACAGTAGTTCTGAAGCACCCTGCATATCACCACCACCACCAACAACAACAACAACAACAACAACCACCCACTAAAATTATCAAGTGAGGAGCAGGAAATACGTATGCACAGGGAGATGCTCAGAGTTGGATGAAAGCAGTGCTCATAGTGACTCCTACTACGAGTAGATGAGAGGCATTCCACATGTTCACAGTGGGCAATGACCGTGTTACCAGATGCCCTGTGGTTCAAAGATGACTTATAAATCTCTGTGAAGAGCTATGTCCCGTCATGAATCAGAGGTTCTTGTTTCTCCTGTTTTATTTTAATGGCAGCCAGTCTGTATTCCAGGCAGTGCTTAACTGAAAACCTACATCTCTGTTGATTGTCTGCTGTACAGATATATATGGCCTCCTTAAGGACACAAACGCAGAATAATGACACTGAGGATTAAACTTCTGTCTTATTGTAAAACATGCAATGCCCTGTGTTCAGGCAATGCTCCACTACCACTGATTTATTGGTCCATGATGGTCTTCAACATAATGTTGATTTTAATGCGAGCCCCATCTAAAAAGTTTAATATCACATCAGCAGAAAGGAAGGCTCTGCTTAACTTCAGAGCAGACAAATACCTCATTATTTTATCTGCCGACAAGTGGAAAACCACCGTCCTTCTGTCACCAACTCTGTACAATGGCAAGATACAGGCACTGCTTGACAATTCTGCATATGCAAAATTCAGAGAAAAACTTTAGACCTTCTCAAGAGTTCTATTCTGACTATCATCATCAAACATCTGCAACAACAGGCTGCAGCTAACTGAAGACTGTATGACCTACCGAAGATCCATAAGAATGGGTCTTCTCTTCGTCCAGGCAACGCTGGAGCCCCTACCTATTCCCTGGCTAAACGTCTTACTTCATTGTAGGGACCCCTTGTAAGCAAATGTGATTATCACATCTGAAATTCAGAGACTCCACAGGATGACTGAAGACGCTTTAACTACAACCATCACATCTTTTGGTTAGCTTTGATCACATCTTTATTCGTGAAAATACCTCTACAGGACTCATTAGCGTTTATCAGCAGTAAGCCTGAGAAAAACATTGTGGCACTGTTTAAACATGTTCATTTATTTCTTATTCAATAACTAGTATTTCAAACAACTGGATGGTGTTGCCATGGGAAGTTCTTTGTCTCCCATGGTGGCCAAGTATTTTATGGAAGACAATGAGGAAAAGGCACTGCAGTTAGCAAGTCCCCAATATTTCTACTTCTGGCAGCATGTAGATGATACATTTGTGGTGTGGCTTCATGGAGTACAGACATTACCTATGTTTTTTCACATTTGAACTCACTCCATCCGAGTATTCAGTTCACCATGGAAATGGAAAAAAAAGTCATCTCATCATTCCTGAGTGTCATGGTTAGAAGAAAAATCGATGGTACACTGGGACATAGGGTCTACAACAAACTGAAGCAAACAGAGTTATATTTGCAGGCCACAAGCTGTCATCACTCCGCACAACACAGTAGCATTTCAAACTCTCTGGTATGTAGAGCTCATCTCATTTCAGATACCGACATGTGGCAAAACAAGCACTAAATCATTTGAAAGATATAAAGGCAAGTGAGTGTGCTGGGACTTACCCCAGTTCGCATCTACTAGCACAATGCCATCATAAAGCACCTATGCGTAGCTTACAAAGTATTGCACAATAATCTAAGAATGTAAAGTAGCTTTTCCAAACTTTGTCAATATATGCTTCAGTATATTAATGTTTAAATTGTTAAATCACAGAGTAATGAGTTGAATGTGTTTCCCTAAATAATCGTTTTTTTAAAAAAAAAAGAACAAGTGGCATTAAATAATACAGCTAGAAAGCCTAAAATTGTTCAGAATGTGCAAATGTATCTAAAATCAACTGTTTCAAGTCTCAACTTGATTGGAGCAATAATTTGGTCAAAACTGGTGTTATTACGAAAAATTGAAGGCACTAAATATTAAACTTAGAAAGATGAAAATTGGTATGAAGCATCAGTTTGACATAAAAACCTTAACTATGTGACCCCATTTAGGTACCTCTAATAGTTTTCGAGTAATTTACTGGAAACTAAATTTGGAACAAAAACACCCTCCTCTGTAATAGATTAAGTATCATTTATATTAATGATAGAAAGTTCTGATTACAGCACCTGATGAAACCCATTAAATAATAAAGCTACAAAAAATTTCAATACTTTGATGTAAATAACAATCAATACAAGATCTCTTTAAGTTGCAGTTCAGAGGTCATGTTGTACTGTTAGTTCTGTTCTAAAAATTCTAGCCTGCAAAGTTTAAATGCAGTCGAGCTGAAACTTTCTCTGTAATTAAAGCCAAATTTACTCCATTCATATAAAAATTACGAAGGTTGTAAATTGATTCATGACAGAATTATTACATAAAATGTGCCCGAGAAAGTATTCATTTAGATGCTGCTACCTGGGCGTATAACAGATGACAACAGATGTTCCCTTCGGCCATCCACTGTGCTCATATACAAATATGGCCAGAGAGGCAGTAGAGATAAGCACTTTGCGCCCAACTATCAATCAGTCCGCATCAGTCAAACCCCGGCTTACGCGCCACCTCAGATGACATCACAGCCGGGCTGCAACTAAACTCATGTTTTCAGTACAAACAGAAAGTAAACTCATGAGGACTGTACTCCATCCTGAAATGCTTAGATTTCGTGGAAGTAATTGTTTGTGTGCCGCCTGTAATATTAACAAAACCGCTTGGCAAGTGGTGAGATGATTTTTCACTTTTGTGGCAAGCAATTAACTTTGATTATTAGAAGTCAGGGCGAAAGATCAATTAATTGAAACTTACAGTAGAGTTCGCCTCTGCTACTAGTGCTGTTTATGAGAGGAACATTATTGTTATTGTCAGGCACATTATTATGTTTTCCGTCTGAACTTTTTCTGAATATAATTGGATCGGTTGGAACTCAAAACTTTTATTTATAATCGTAGTTCCTGATACTGCTGAGTAAATAGAAATATTTCTTTCTGTGAGAAGAAAAAGAATGTGGATTCGCAGGCTGGAAATTATGGACAGTATGTTCTCCATCACTTTCAGTCTGACCGCAAAAATAGTTTTCAGGATCTCATAACAGACGGCGACAGAATATAATATAATTTCCTAATTTTGTTATCCAACCCACTGTCCCACAGACTGTTACCCAACCCGCTGCCCCACAGACTGTTTGTCTGGTTAGCTACAACACCTAAGAATGGTCTTCAAGTAGAATGGTTATTCTGCAAGATAGATATGCAATGTATTTTGATCAAAGCAAGTTTGATGCAGAGATGTAAATATATATCCAAAGGCACTCACTACAACAGCATTCTTGCTGTATTTTGTCTTCAAGAACAGAAAGAATCTGAAGAGACACAGAATCAAGCATGTTTTCCATCTTCCAGCAAAATTGTGGAATTTGTTGTGTTCAGTCAAAGACAAACTTGTCCTCAGAAAAGGTGGTATATATAACATCCCATGCCAATAAGAGAAACCTTATATTGGGCAGACTTGTCGAACCATGCAAGAACATGATGATCATCGTACACCAATGGGTCAACCTGATAAATCAGTGGTAGTGGAGCACTGCCTGAACACGGGGCATTGCACATTCTACAAGAAAACTGAAGTTCAATCCTCAGTGTCACCGTTCTGACACTGTGTTCTTAAGGAGACCGTACATATCTGTACAGCAGACAATCAACAGGGATGTAGGTTCTCAGTTAAGCACTGCCTGGAATACAGACTGGCTGCCATTAAAATAAAACAGAAGAAAAAAGAACCTCTGATTCATGACAGGACACAGCTCTTTGCAGAGATTTATAATTCATCTTTTAACCACAGGGTATCTGGTAACACAGTCATTGCCCACTGTGCACATGGAATGCCTCTCATTGGCTCCTGGTAGGAGTCACTATGAGCACTGCTTTCATCAAACTCTGAGTGTCTCCTTGTGCATACATATTTCTTGTTCCTCCCTTGATAAATTTAGATGTCACTGCAAATTTGGCATCAGTTGCACCTCGAAGCTGTGACAGCAGCAACTACCACCACCTGAAGATATCAAATAATTGCACTGATGAAATATTGTGGGATTTGCACAATATTATCAGGTGGCAAAGGCAAACACAAGAAGTGTATTTGCAACAATCCACTGGGAAAGCCTAAAAAGTCACATGTGTTTGTTTCCCTGTCTCTCCTAGTAACTAGAAAAAAAAATGCATTTTCTTCACTGCTCATTGAGCAATTCTCAGTTTTTTAATGGTTTTTATAAGTTAGGTCTATGTCTTGGTACTGATATTAAACTTTTTGATTTAGACACACTATAATTTTCCTTTTGAACAGAATTTGGTTTGCCAACAGCACTCTAGGTCATTTTTACTATCCTGTTTATTTCTTTTGATATCTAACCAGTCACAGTCTTAAACGTGCCTAAATACAAAAGTCCACCAACTAGTTCTATAATTCTGTTGATAATCAGTGCTATTTTCTTTTTGTTGTGTTGATGATACATTATTTTAGTTGCATTATAATTGATTTCAAGGTCTATTTTCAAACTCTATTAAATTTTGCACTGTTGAATTTCACCTACAAACGGCGTTAAAAAGGTTTTGCACAGTTGTTTCTAATTTTTTTATTTTTTGAAGGAGGATAATGAAATTTTTTGTGAACACACTTGGAACATATAGCTACAAGTTGGTATATAAAAGTATTTTCTTTTATTTACAGGTGAGCCATAATGGACTATGAAGTAGATGTCAGGTTACGACAATGGTCGGTGACGGAGTTCCTCTTCAATAGTAGAAACAGTGTTTTGACAGTGTAATTACTCAGGATGAAACATGGTTGTTTCTGTCCGAACCTGACAGCAAAATCCAATCCATGGAGTGGTGTCATCCGCGTTCCCCTCAGAAGAATAAACCAAGACTTTGATGAACAGGAGGCCAAAAGGTGATGGCCTCCTTCTGGGATCAGTGTGGTGTCACTTTCATTGACTTTTTGGAACCTGGCTCCACAATTAACCGGGACTGTTACTGTTTGCCATTGGACAAGCTGCACCGTGCCATCAAGACACACAGACCACAGCTTCAGCAATTCATCAGACAACACCATGACAATGCCAATCCCCATACAGCCCTTATGACACAGGAGAAAATCAGGAAAATGTGTTGGACAATTGTTCCTCTCCTTCCTACATTCCGGACTTGGCTCTGTATGATTTTTACCTCTTTGGTCGTCTCAAGGCCCACCTGCATGGTAAAACATTTGATAGTGAGAAAGACCTTATTTCCTGGGTCAAGCGATAGTGTAAAAGTCAATCCCCAGAATTTTACCAAAGTGCATTTACATCATGGAACAAACTTTGTGCCAGATGAATCACAGCTGATGGAGGCTACATTGAGTAGGCTCAATGTATATCTAAATGTTCCTAGTATGGCCACAAAAAATTTCATTCTCCTTGTGCAAAAAATAAAAAACAAATTATAGACGACTGTGCAAAACCTTTTGAATGCCCTTTGACTACAACAGAGGCAAACAATACAATGTAACCAGCAAAACCAAGGTGGTTCAGGTAAGATCCATTACCAAATAAACTTCTTTTATTTTCCTTGTTTAAGTATCTGATTCCTTCCTCTGGTCTCCTGAAAAGAGTTTTGGCAATATGGAATCTTTGCACCTGTCTATACTTTCAGTGGCAACAGCATTGCCGCAGAGGATACACCGGTTCCCGTGAGATCACCGAAGTTAAGCACTGTCGGGCATGGCCGGCACTTGGATGGGTGACCATCCAGCCGCTATGCGCTGTTGCCATTTTTCGGGGTGCACTCAGCCTCGTGATACCAATTGAGGAGCTACTCGACTGAACAGTAGCGGCTCCGGTCAAAGAAAATTATCATAACGATCAGGAGAGCGGTGTGCTGACCACATGCCCCTCCTATACGCATCCTCAACTGAGGATGACACAGCGGTTGGATGGTCCTGATGGGCCAGTTGTGGCCTGAAGACGAGTGCTTCATACTTTCAGTAAAACCACATAAACAAAACTAGTCCACAGGTAAAGATGACACATTAATTACATTATTGTAAAAAACATTCCAACATAGCAAGAACACTACTCCATTGAAATCCAGCCATCTCTGATGCCTTGTCCTTGAATTATATTCAGGACCAAAAGAATAAATATATTAAACTAGAAGTAGAGATAAGCAGCTGCCGTATATTTCTACTCTGGTTCTGATAGTCTTTTTCCCTGTAGCAGAATGCAAATCGACGTTTCTAATCTTGATGTTATGTACAGCTGGAACTAAATTTTGGCACTTCCATTTACTTATGTAAGGGCCATCCAGAAAGTAACTGCATGTCCACACACAGCCAATCATACCCGAGATCTCCTACAGGGTTTTCGATAGGCGGTTTTTGATCATCCATCATACAGCCTGGATTTGGCACCAAATGACTACATCTTCCCAGTAAAAGACATGTGACTACACTTTGATACTGACGCCAAACTACATGCTGGCATAAACCAGTAGTTGCAATTGCAGACATCGGGTTTCTACTGTGGTGGTATTGAAAAACTTGTCCTTAAATTTGAATGGTGATTATGTAGATGATTATGTAGAATAGCTAAAGAGGGCACGTTTCAAATGTATACAAATAACACTTGGTTTTTCCGTAAGTGTTAATTCTTTTATTTCACAACACCTGTTACTTTCTGGATAGCCCTCATAATATAGCCAAACACACACAGAATAGTTAATTTCACGTCAGAGTTGTGACAAAATAACTTAGGGTTCGCATTATGTCATTTGTAAACCATTAACAGTTTGTTGTTTTAGTTTGACTGGGTATTCATTTTATTTCAGTGTTTATGCTGTTTCCTTTGGTGCTACAGGATGCTAAAAAAGAGACACAAGCTTATCAAAGATTGTTTCTTCTTTGTTGCCAGTATGAAACTTGTTCAACTGAGGAAAAAACTGGTTACGGATTACAACAAAGAGCATTCATTACCACACAGTACTTCAGTTGTGCCTGTTATTCGGGACTCAGAATACCCGCACAGAAAAATAAACTAAGATGCACCGAACTAGTCCACTACCAAGCAACTGTAAGACAAGTTCAAAAAGACAAAAAAATGTTACAGAGGCAGCCAAAAGTGGTCAATCTAAAGTGTTGACAGCAGAAAATTGACAGAGTGAAACCTGCATATTCCTTTTAAATCCCAGTGTCTAGCCTCACTGTTAATAGTTATAACATGGCATTGCAAAAGTGAAGCACAATCAATACAGAATTCGTGCTGTTTATGAGCTGTTATTTTAAGGCAATGGAAAATGTTTAGCTTTCTTTCAGTGTTTCAGGTTACTCGTAATGACTACTGCTTTTGGTCCGACAAGGTATGGTTCCACTTTGATGGAAATGTGACTGCACAAAATTAACACATCTGAGCCACACAAAGCCCACATCAGCTGCACTAGATCCCTCGGTTCAAACAAGGAGTAAGTGTGTGGTGTGCAACGTAACACATGCACATATTCTTCAGATTTTTTCACGGCACAGTGTATAGTGAGTGCTACATATAAATAGGGCAACTATTTTTAAACACTATACCAGCCACTGACGTGGTTTCCGAAAGACAACACTATGGCTCCTACAGCCTGTAACATCATGACTTTCTTGGATCTGTGTTTTCACTGAGAAGTGATTTCAGATTTCAAAGGGCTTGTGCCACTCCTCCCTCCCCAGTATCTGATTTACAGCCACCTTCTTCTTCTGGCACTACCTGAAGGATGCCAAGTTCACAGCTATTCACATTATTTGATTTTTAGACATTGACCACACCATGTGTGATTTTATTTCAACACATACACAGACTTATTTCAATGTGTTGTGTGTACTTGTTGTGCCAATACCTGTTATGTTTTTGTTGCATTATTATTAAGGATCCCATTGTATACTATTCTTTACACACTGCTGTATGGATCATAATATGCTGGAAGCAAATAATATAATTTTTGTTTGATTCATATGATAACGCCCTAACTAAATTAATTATGAGTAATTTTAAATGGCAAAAATGTTTGGTTCAAATAAATGACATTCTTGGACTGAAAACTGATCTCATTCACAATACCCACAGTTTGTAATTAAACATACGTGCATGTCTACAAACCTGTATCTGCCTTGCTGCAGAAGGTCACCATCATGCATGACAAATGCATTCAACATACGAAAAGTTTTCTGAGCAGAGAGCACATCTTCCTTGAGGCCCAATAGCCAACGAGCCATTGTTTTCATGCCTTCTAGTTTACACCTAGTTTCCTCTGGCAACTGGTCTTGCAGACACCAGTTCCCCAATGTGCAGCTCACAGAATCGCACTGAGGTGCTTCTTTCACAAGCAACTCTTTCACAATCTGAAATGAAAAGTGAGCTTATGAATTCAGCTGCTCATAAATGCAGAAAAATTATAACATAAAACCAATTTTATTTGAACAATGGAAGGAGCAGTGGTAGCCGTTTAGTTGAGGCACCGCACACGCTATTTTCAAACGAACTATTCTGGCATTCAACTTAATCAATTGAAAAACCTCAGAAAGGCAAAGTCTCAATAAAAACATTCTCATAAAGGCATGTTTAATGTCTTAACCAATGTGCCACCTCACACTGTAGGAAAATTCAGCGTCAAGTTTCCACGACGTATTATGTAAACAAATTTGTCATAGCTTTACTCAACACAGCAGAAACCTAAAGTTACCTTGAGTAGTATTCTACTCTTTACTGATTTAGCTGTCTTTCACAGCACTGCATGTTTCTCTGAATGCCCCTCACCAGAGTGTCACTTTACTTTCTGCATAATTTATTACAAGGTCTCTGTATTTGCATGCACCCTCTCTTTTAAGATAAACTATGAGCATATGTATGAGGGTCACTCCAAAAGAAATGCACACTATTTTTTTAAAATCCATAGTTTACTCTACATGTTTGAAAGTTGTACAGTGTGTAGATACATCCTTCAGAAACAATATTTTCATTTCTCCACATAATTTCCATCCCTCTCAACTGCCTTACGCCATCTTGGAACCACAGTCTGTATACCCGCATGGTAAAATTCTGGACCAACCTGTTGGAGCCCCTGTTTGGCAGCGTGCACAAGGGAGTCATCATCTTCAAACCTTGTTCCCAAAGAGATGATAGTCACAGGGAGCCAGCTGAGGACTGTTAAGGTGGGTATTTCAGTGTTGTACATCCGAGTTTTGTGATCGCTTCCATGGTTTTTTGACTGACATGTGGTCGTGCATTGTCGTGCAACAGCAAAACATCCTGCTTTTGTCAATGTGGTCGAACATGACTCAGTCGAGCTTGAAGTTTCTTCAGTGTCGTCACATATGCATCAGAATTTATGGTGGTTCCACTTGGCATGATGTCCACAAGCAAGAGTCCTTCGGAATCGAAAAACACCAGAGCCATAACTTTTCCAGCAGAAGGTATGGTTTTGAATATTTTTTTCTTGGGTGAATTTGCATGATGCCACTCCACTGACTGCCTCTTCATCTCTGGTGAAAAATGATGGAGCCATGTTTCATCACTTGTCACAATTCTTCCAAGAAATTCATCTCCACCATTCTCATACTGTTCCAAAAGTTCACTGCATACGGTTTTTCTTGTTTCTTTGTGAGCCACTGTCCACATCCTGGGAAACCACCTGGCACAAACCTTTTTTAACGCCAACACTTTCAGTATTCTGCAAACACTTCCTTCTCCTATCCCAACGTAGCGTGACAATTTGTTCACTGTGATGCGTCTGTCAGCAGTCACCAATTCATTAACTCTCTGCACATTGTCTGGAATGTGTGCAGTACCAGGCATGCTGCTGTGAGGAGAGTCCTCAATATTGCTGTGCCCGCTTTCATCATGTAACCTGCTTGCCCGCCGACTAACTGTACTATGATCGACAGCAGCATCTCCATACAACTTTTTCAACCTCTTGTGGATGTTTCCCACCGTCTCGTTTTCACAGCACAGGAATTCTATGACAGCATGTTGCTTCTGATGAATGTCAAGTGTAGCAGCCATCTTGAAGACATGCTGTGACGGCGCCACTCACGGGATCAGGTTGAACTAAGTTCGAAAACAAGCGGGAATAATGTATCTACACACTGTAAAACTTTCACACATGCAGAATGAAAACTGTATTTATACAAAAATAGTGTGCATTTCTTTTGGAGTGACCCTCATATTTCCACAAGGTTTGGTTGACACTAGCTTTTCATTTTGAAACTGTGTACTGCTGTCACAAATAATATTTAAAAAAACTATGTTGGATTGTCCTTTAATCTGTTTACCACATTTCAGTTGGACTTAATGTATTGCTAACCCACTGGAAAACAAGCATCCAGCTACAATCGAAATGAATAAGTATGTGAACTTACCTTCCTAGATACTATGTTCTTTAGATGAACTGGATATCTGTCAGGCAGGTTATAAGCGATATGCCCCAGAGCTACTATGGCAGTTCGATAATATTCTGAACTTTGATTCAGATTTGATTTAACTTTCTGCAAATAGACAAAAAGTATTAAAGAACCATATGTAGAAATGAGATCTACTATGTTTACTAATTTTACAATCATGATAAGAAAAAGATTTTGTTATGTTCTGTAACATCATTCACAATTTGCCAATGGTTCAACGAGCTACATCCACTTCTAAGGCCTGCACGTTTCTTTGGACGACGAAAAAAATGCAGTTAGTTTTAGTGAATACCAAGTACCTTACGGAGAGTAGGTCAACACATTCTTTAGTTTTCACATTTCATCTGTCTCCTTTCTTGTGATGCAGAACAGTTAAAGGACTGTTCCAATTTTGAGGAATTGCCTTAATCCATTGGAAAACAAAACACTGATTACACCCACATTCATATATCGAAGAACACAAGTGTACAAATCAATAAAGATGTTTCCTTTAGAATTAATCAGGATAGTGGTGGTCAGGTAAGGAGTTAAGTATCACAAAAACTATTCCCAGTGGTCATATATGATGGAATATGCGTTGATGAAATATCTCAACCACATCAATTTGCTGATAATGTTGTTCCATTTGTCTCAAATGCAGACAAACTTAAGCAAAAAATGGAAGAAGTTAATGGGTCACATTTGAAAGTATGCCTGGAAATTAATAACAATAAGACTAAAACAAAGCATAAAATATACTTAAAACAAAACAGTTGAAATTAACAATGATGATTTGATGACTTTTTGTACTTATGCAACTGAAGACAACTACTTCATAGGTAGTAAACAAAAAACACAATTGTGACAGTAATGAATATGAAACAGAAGTGGGAGAGACTTGCAGACAAGTGAATGTGCAGTATATGGACCAAACAAGTTTTTTCTGAATTCCCAGTCAAGAAAAGACCCATGATGACAATCTTCTGGAGAGTGCCGAGAGTGCCTAGGGAGCATTAGAAACATGTAGGAGCAACATGGATACATAAGGCTGAAGCCCATTAGGCATGAAAAAGTCTAGAGGAGACCTTTATCCAGAAATTATTGTTGAATGGCTGATCATGATTATGGTGATAAGGTATAGATAGATAAGAAATTTACTGCAGGGAGATGGCTGTAGATGACTGGAGAGAACAGACCCTTTTTAAAAGCTTCAATTTTTCAAAGTACCTTTCTCATTAAGAAAGGGAGGACACAGCATGTTATATTGGATGGAGAGTCATCGTCAGATGTAAAAGTAACTTCAGGTGTGCCCCAGGGAAGTGTGTTGGGACCCTTGCTGTTCATATCTTATACTAGTAATCTTGCAGACAATATTAATAGTAAAACCAAGCTTTTTGCAGATCATGTAGTTATCTATAATGAAGCACTATCTGAAAGAAGTTGCATAAATATTCAGTCAGATCTTGGTAAGATTTCAACACAGCGCAGAGATTGGCAACTTGCCCTAAATGTTCAGAAATGTAAAATTTTGCACTTCACAAAACGAAAAGAACATAGTATCCTATGAGTCACTGTTGGAATAAGCCAACTCACAGAAATACTCGGGGTAACACTTTGTAGGGATATGAAATGGAATGATCACAAAGGTTCAGTCGTGGGTAAAGCAGATGTAGACTTCAGCTTCATGGTGGAATACTGGGGAAGTACAATCAGTCTACAAAGGAGATTGCTTACAAATCACTCATGCAAGTGGTTCTCGAATATTGCTCAAGTGTGTGGGACACGAAGCACATAGGATTAACAGGGGACATTGAACATATACAGAGAAGGGCAAAGGGCAGTAAGAATGGTCACAGATTTGTTTATCTGTTGGAGCGTGTCGCAGAGACAAGGAAGGAACTGAACTGTAAGAATACTGAAGATAAACATAAACTATTCCAAGGAAGTCCATTAACAAAGTTTCAAGACCCAGCTTTAAATGATGACTCTAGGAATATACCACAACCACCTGCACATCACACACAAAGGGATCTTGAGGATAAGATTCGAATAATTTCTGCATGCATAGAGGCATTCCAACAATCATTCTTCCAGTGCTCTAAACGTGAATGGAACAGGAAGAAACCCTAATAACTGATACAATGGGACTTACCCTCTGAAATGAACGTCATAGTACTTTGCAGAGTATAAATGTAGATGTAGACCTGAGTGCCGTTGTATGCTCACATTCTAAATTCAAGTCTTGTCAGTAAGACTGTTATCACTGTTCCTACCAGGCTTGTAACAAAGCAGGTGGGTTCTCTCCCTGTTATCTTCCCCCCGGCCTCCCCATATTTATAAGACAGGTGCACAGCACCAAAAATCTCAATTATTTACTCACGGCTTAGCCAATTTCACTTTATTATCTATGTCATTCATCTCATGAATTAGAAGTCATTGATGTAATTAGTTAACCTGAAAATTGCACTAACTACAAATAAAATTAATTTCAAACTTCGTTGTCACTGTTCATAGGTAAACATACACCCAATTACTAACTTTTGGGTAAAGTAGAGGAAAAAGACAGAGAAATAAACATGACATTTGTACAGCTAATGTTGGAGACATGGTAGCAAATTTTGCACCCATTTAGCTTCAGAGTAATTAAGATCTTTCATAAAAACACTGTTACTGAAATAGAATCCCATATTTTGACTAGCTAGACCGCGTAATTTAATAGCAATTGTTGTTATATCTGAAAGTCCACATTTAGAAGAATCTTCCTTTACTATTCATATGCTCAGAAACCTGCATCTGTAACTGTAATTTGTAGAACTCCAGCAAACAACAATAGATAAATTTAGTGTTACTTATTGTAATATTATAAAACTGAGGCTGCTGGGAGCCATTTCAGTGAGTCTGCATAGGTATATAACGTGAGCAAGATATGTACCTGAAATTACAGCAAAATGTAACGCAAATGTGTTAGCAAAAACTACAACTCGGACAATGTGCAGAGTTTTATCTAAATTTCACAACTGGAGATCGTTCAGTTATTCAGTGACTGTTTTTAATGAGTTACTGTGAACTTGCAATTAAACTAAAAAACTGCATTAATCTTCAATACCGCATTCTGAAAACTAAGGCAATAGTATTGAACTGTGAACTGTGTAATTTCAGAATTATGTTTACGGTGCACATTGTTTTTGTTTTGATTTGGCTATTCTATATCCTTGGAAGGACAGTGCAATTAGTAAATGTGTTAATATTTTACCTGCCACATTAAAATCCATGGGTCAGTTCAGAGTTAAATTACTGCACCTGAATAATCATTATTACAGGACATCAATTGTGTGTAGTATGTGGTTCCTGGAAATACTAGAAGGTATCACATAGATTATATAATGGCAAGACAGAGATTTAGGAACCAGGTATTAAATTGCAAGACATTTCCAGGGGCAGATGTGGACTCTGACCACAATCTATTGGTTATGAACTGTAGATTAAAACTGAAGAAACTGCAAAAAGGTGGGAATTTAAGGAGATGGGACCTGGATAAACTGACTAAACCAGAGGTTGTAAAGAGTTTCAGGGAGAGCATAAGGGAACAATTGACAGGAATGGGGGAAAGAAATACAGTAGAAGAAGAATGGGTAGCTTTGAGGAATGAAATAGTGAAGGCAGCAGAGGATCAAATAGGTAAAAAGACGAGGGCTAGTAGAAATCCGTGGGTAACAGAAGAGATACTGAATTTAATTGATGAAAGGAGAAAATACAAAAATGCAGCAAGTGAAGCAGGCAAAAAGGAATACAAACGTCTCAAAAATGAGATCGACAGGAAGTGCAAAATGGCTAAGCCGGGATGGCTAGAGGACAAATGTAAGGATGTAGAGGCTTGTCTCACTAGGGGTAAGATAGATACTGCCTACAGGAAAATTAAAGAGACCTTTGGAGAAAAGAGAACCACTTGTATGAATATCAAGACCTCAGATGGAAAACCAGCTCTAAGGAAAGAAGGGAAAGCAGAAAGGTGGAAGGAGTATATAGAGGGTCTATACAGGGGCGATGTTCTTGAGGACAATATTATGGAAATGGAAGAGGAGGTAGATGAAGATGAAATGGGAGATATGATACTGCGTGAAGAGTCTGACAGAGCACTGAAAGACCTGAGTCGAAACAAGGCCCCGGGAGTAGACAACATTCCATTGGAACTACTGACGGCCTTGGGAGAGCCAATCCTGACAAAACTCTACCATCTGGTGAGCAAGATGTATGAGACAGGCGAAATACCCTCAGACTTCAAGAAGAATATAATAATTCCAATCCCAAAGAAAGCAGGTGTTGACAGATGTGAAAATTACCGAAGTATCAGTTTAAGAAGCCACAGCTGCAAAATACTAATGCGAAATTCTTTACAGACGAATGGAAAAACTAGTAGAAGCCGACCTTGGGGAAGATCAGTTTGGATTCTGTAGAAATACTGGAACACGTGAGGCAATACTGACCTTACGACTTACCTTAGAAGAAATATTAAGGAAAGGCAAACCTACATTTCTAGCATTTGTAGACTTAGAGGAAGATTTTGACAATGTTGACTGGAATAATCTCGTTCAAAGTCTGAAGGTGGCAGGGGTAAAATACAGGGAGAGAAAAGCTATTTACAATTTGTACAGAAACCAGATGGCAGTTATAAGGGTGGAGGGGCATGAAAGGGAAGCAGTGGTTGGGAAGGGAGTGAGACAGACTTGTAGCCTCTCCCCGATGTTATTCAATCTGTATATTGAGCAAGCAGTAAAGGAAACAATAGAAAAATTTGGAGATGGTATTAAAATCCATGGAGAAGAAATAAAAACTTTGAGGTTCACCGATGACATTGTAATTCTGTCAGAGACAGCAAAGGCTTGGAAGAGCAGTTGAACGGAATGGACAGTGTCTTGAAAGGAGGATATAAGATGAACATCAACAAAAGCAAAACGAGGATAATGGAATGTAGTCGAATTAAATCGGGTGATGCTGAGGGAATTAGATTAGGAAATGAGACACTTAAAGTAGTAAAGGAGTTTTGCTATTTGGGGAGCAAAATAACTGATGATGGTCGAAGTAGAGAGGATATAAAATGTAGACTGGCAATGGCAAGAAAAGCGTTTCTGAAGAAGAGAAATTTGTTAACATCGAGTATAGATTTAAGTGTCTGGAAGTCGTTTCTGAAAGTATTTGTATGGAGTGTAGCCTTGTATGGAAGTGAAACATGGACGATAAATAGTTTGGACAAGAAGAGAATAGAAGCTTTTGAAATGTGGTGCTACAGAAGAATGCTGAAGATTAGATGGGTGATCACATAACTAATGAGGAGGTATTGAATAGAATTGGGGAGAAGAGGAGTCTATGGCACAACTTGACAAGAAGAAGGGACCGGTTGGTAGGACATGTTCTGAGGCATCAAGGGATCACAAATTTAGCATTGGAGGGGCGCATGTAGGGTAAAAATCGTTTATGGAGACCAAGAGTTGAATACACTAAGCAGATTCAGAAGGATGTAGGTTGCAGTAAGTATTGGGAGATGAAGAAGCTTGCACAGGATAGAGTAGCATGGAGAGCTGCATCAAACCAGTCTCAGGACTGAAGACCACAACAACAACAACAACATGTGGTTCACCCTTTACCTGCAATTACATTAAACTGAATGATATTCAATCTGGCCATAAACAGTAGGATATTTAATATCAAAGTAGTGTTGTGTGAGTGCAGCACAATGAGTAGGAGATGGATACTGTCAGAAATTTTGTGATTAAGTTGTGCCCATTGCTATTTGTGGTGTGAAGTCATAAGGTGGCCAATACAGAGCTTGCAGGCACACAAAGTGAATGGTGATCTAAGACAACAATATGAAAGGGGTTAAGTCAGCTACAGTTATAGCCACTGGTCTCAAAACTGGCCCTATTTCCCATGATTAAGTGGTTTACTAATCTAGAAAGTTTCATTCTGGCCAATTGACACAACTGTGGCTTGACGCATTTGCTCCCAACAGTCTGTGTTTACTGTGTGCTCATAAGCAGGGACAGAATGAAATAACTGCTGTTGATGTAGTTCTGGAATCTTTAAATTTTCCTACTGCACATGCTTGCAGATGAAGCACTCTGACTGCAATTGCAGCAGTCATGTCATCTTAGGAGTCTACGTGGCATTCAGTGTGGGCATACTTGCACCTGTGCACATGATTGGAAAGAGAGCCACAAGATAATAAGCACTGGGAGGACTATATGGGGAGTGAGATACATATTGAGAGGGGAGTAGAGATGAAGTGGTGGGTTCTTTTAGTTGCAAAAGAGGAGGAGGAATCAGAGTTATTAGCAAATAGGAATAACCAGGTAGCAGAAGATGTAGTTTAAATAAAGGGAAATACAGTTGTTCTGGGAGTGAATGATTGGAATTTGGATCTTTGGCGAGACAGGTGGATGAAATGAAACAGTTTCCTGCAGCGCTCGCGCGTGTGTGCGTGTGTGTGTGTGTGTGTGTGTGTGCGTGTGTGTGTGTGTGTTTTGACTTTATGAATACTCACATTTTAAAGGGAATGAATGTGGACAAAATTGCTAAAATTGTTGCACACTGACGTTTAAGGTGAGAATGAGAGGCAACAGGAGAGAATATTTGAGGAGGAAGGCGAACCAGAAAGTGAGAGTGAAGAGAAAATGGAATTTGTTTTTGATGAGGACAGTGAAGTGAAACAATGTTGCAATCCGAATCTGTTGGATAGATTGGGAAATATGCAGACTATAGGATTAGTGGTGAGTTATTAGATGAAGAGCAGTCCTTTGTGGATGAAGAGAAAGAGAACCATTCAGTCATCCAAGCTCAAACACAAAGTGTCCCCATGAAAGTTTTGCTAGGGAGCGGAAGTGAGGTTTGCGGGAATTCACAGGCACGATATGAGTCAATGGCTATGCAGATGGAATTGTAGCCATGTTGGTACAAAGGGTACCAGGAAATTGACAAAAGCATTTAAGTAGGAAATTTCATTGCATATTTCAATACTGGGACAAGCAATCAAATTTAGATTTCTAGTCATTCTTGGGTTAAAGGTAGAATTGCTTTTTAGGGTAGAATTGATCAACAAATTGAAAAGAAAAACTGACTTTGCAAACAGGGTATTTTGCTCTGATTTAAACAGGTATGTTCAGGAGGCGCCATTCGTTGACCAGGTAGATAAAAATCAGATGGAAACAGGGTACACTGAAGGAATATGGCTCAAGGGACAACAGTTCTGGATGGCAGGAGAAAATGATCATTGACAAAGAGAAAGATATATAAGAATTTACAGACAGACAGTGTAAAGACCTAAGAAAGGTTCTGTGTAGAAATAAAATGACCCGTTTTGGGAGAGGAGGTGTAAATGAAACATGGAGGAGATGTTACAAAAGTTCCAAGGAACCAAGTACTTAATGCCATTTGACATTACTTGCAGGTACTGGAACATAAAGTTTACAGAAAAATCAAGAAAACGCACTGCCTTCCTCCACAAAGGAAAATGCTATCTATTTCAAGTGGATGAAGTTTTGGGTAGGGCTAAGTTACGCCAGGTTAATGATATTTTTATCCTGACTAAAAATTGGGAAGAGCAATCTAATTTGTTGAATGATGCACTAATTGGGAAGAGCAATCTAATTTGTTGAATGATGCACTATCTGTTCTGCTTGGGGGGGGGGGGGGGGGGGGCAAGGGAGACTGAAGGAAAAAAGTGAAGCTTTTGGGATACATTACTGAGGGTATGATAGTACCAGATCCTGAGTAGCTGAAAGCTTATACGAATTTACAGCGACCATAAACCAAAAGCAACTGAAAGCAATGTTGGGCCTGTTTGATTTTGATTACAAATTTGTGAGTGGGCACTTATTTAATGATCCCTACATATTGCAGCAGCTAAAGAGGAATGACACTTGATTGTGGATCAAACTATGTGAAGAGCAGTTTGAAAGACTGAAGGAGGAACTGCTCATCAGCAAAATACTATACCATCCTGATGTCAGTATACTATTTTGTATCTCTACAAACACATGTGGTGATGGACTGGGGGTGGAAAAGTGTCTTGGACAACTGCATCTGGTAGTCGAATATTGTCAGCAACAAAAAGGAATTATAGTCAGTCCAAGTTGGAAGCCCTCACTGTCGTGTGTGTGTGCATTTGGCGGAGGGGGGAGGGGAGAGGGGGGGCGGCGGCTTACAGTGTAACTTACTACTGTGTTCGCATGAAACTGATGGCTATGTCTGTGGTAGCATAGCATCACCTCGCAATAGGAGAAGCTAGTTTACATGATTCTCTTTGAAAACATTAGGGAAGCTGCAAGTTTAGGTCCCAAATGCAGGAGGGTCTACCTGGACAAAAATTCTCTAATCTTTGTCAGTGAGGATGGGAACAGCAGACTGGCTTACAGAGATGGTGCCCAAGATAGCTCAATGGGAGGAGGTGAAGCTGCTGGTCAACACACACATATCAATTTGGATACCTAAGCTTCCTGAGGATGTTCCTCCAAAGATTCTATTTGTGAATGTACGTGTGCAAAACCAGAAAGGCTTGACAGATGACTGGAGGGTAATCAAGAAGAAGGTTGCATAGTTCTCACAAGTTACTGTAAGTGTTGCAGATAAACCTGAAACACAGTAAGGTGGCAACTGCCGCCTTGATGCGCCTTCCAGGAAGACAGGAGGTGGACATGCCACTGATCCAGGAACCCTATTTATACAAAAGGGGCATATCAGGCCTACCAGGAACTGGAGGTAAGCTGTTTTTTTAAAAAGAAAAAAACTCATTTGTGTCAAGAATGGAATTTCATTCAGACCAATGGCAAAAACTTCTGTTCCAGGGACTTAGTGACCATAAGGATGAAACAGCATGAGGAAGGATGCACGAGGGAATTTGTATTGGTCTACTTACAAGGGCAGTGCTCATCCTCCCCAGAAAGTGAAAAGACTTGTGGATAGATGCCTGCAGTTGAATGAACAACTGTTGGATGGTTCTGATGCCAATGCCCGCAACCTGGTGTGAGGGAGGAGTGACATCAACAGCAGAGGTGATTGTCTACTGGAATACCTACAAGAAAACAATATAGACATCTAGAATAGGGCTAGGGAACCTACCATCAGGAACAGAAGAAGGGAACAAATAACTGACATAACTACTGGGTCCATCTTAATGGGCAGTTACATCAAAAAATTCACATGCAGATGGAGCCATTCTTATCTGACATCTGTATCAAGTTTGCAGTTAAAATGAGCATTAAACAGACCATGGATTATAGGAATCCTAGGAAAGCAGACTGGGACTCATATTCGAAAGCCCTGAACTCTTACTTAACGGAAGTCAAAATTTTGATATGAAATCCAATAGATTTAAAGGAAGTGGCAGGTAATGTGACTTCTGTCATATGGCCTCATACTTAGAAAACAGTACGATCACAATACGTGCAAAAACAGTACGATCACCAATACATTCACATACAGAATTGTATCTTGGTGATACGTCGTCTTGGGATTTTGAACGAAGCAGGTAAGAAGACTGCAACTCTGTAAGAAGGAAAGGTCAAAGAGCAAAGCATAGGGAGTCCCTTGCCAAATATGACCTTGCTATAAATCAAGTGAAGCCATCATCCTGGAAGGTATTCTGTGAGGAGACTGAAGGTACAACTGTCAGAGCCACCAGACTTCACCAGACTTCACAAAACCCTGCTCTATAAAAGGAGGGTGGAGGGTATACAAGGGCAGCGTATGAGACAATGGATATGCTCCTCAAGACTCTTCCCTCAATGCACTCTAGCAGATAGCACACACGTACATTCAGTCGCTGTGAAGCACTGGCTTACAGGTAACAAACAGGACAACTGGGAACCTGCTAGAAAATGAAATTACTTCGTGAAAATCCAGTGGGCAGTGGGATTATTACAAGTGTCACCAAGCTCAGACGGAAGCTTTCTGGCTCTGCTGCCATAAGCAGGAGATAAATTCATCAGACTTCCATACAGACTGTTCAGAGCCATTCCAATAGCACGAGTTATTCCTAATGCTTGGAGGACAGTGAAGGTTGTTTTCACTCCGAAGCTAAGGAGAACAGGTCATGCCAAGGATAAGTATATGAGACCAATTAGTCTGTCCTCCTTTCTTCTACACACATCAAAAAAAAGTTTTGCATCACCCCTGTTCCCCGAACTCCTGAAGATAGAAGTTGACTGTGGATATTATATCATAGACACAGTCCCTTTGTTTTTTCAGAGACGTCACTAAACCTGCCCAAAGATGTAAACAACCAAGCAGTGCCTATTAGACAGAGGGGGTCCGACAGCCGATCAGTTCCAGTCATTCCACCAAGGAGGAGGTACACAGCTCGTGTTGTCTGTAGTTCAACCATGCCTAGACGGTCAATACCGCGGTTCAACTGTGTCCGCAATGTTACTTTGTGCCAGGAAGGGTTCTCAACAAGGGACGTGTCGAGGCATCTCGGAGTGAACCAAAGTGATGATGGTCAGGCATGGAGAAGGTACAGAGAGACAGGAACTGTCAATGACATGCCTCGCTCGGGCCGCCCAAGGGCTACTACTGCAGTGGATGGCTGCTACCTATGGATTATGGCTCGGAAGAACCCTGACAGCAACGTCACCATGTTGAATAATGTTTTGATGCAGCCACAGGACGTCATGTAATGACTCAAACTGTGTGCAATAGGCTGCATGATATGCAACTTCACTCCTGATTTCCATGGCGAGGTTCTTCTTTGCAACCACGATACCATGCAGCGTGATACAGATGGGCCCAAAAACATGCCGAATGGACCGCTCAGGACTGGCATCACATTCTCTTCACCGATAAGTGTCACATATGCCTTCAACCACACAATCGTCATCGGTAGCATATTGGCGAGGCATTCGTCTTCATGGGCGACAACTCGTGCCGCTACCGTGCACATCTTGTGAATGATTTCCTTCAGGATAACGACATCGCTTGACTAGAGTGGCTTGCATGTTCTCCAGACATGAACCATATCGAACATATTGAACAGGGCTGTTTATGGACGACATGACCCACCAACCACTCTGAGGGATCTACGCCGAATCGCCGTTGAGGAGTGGGACAATCTGGACCAACAGTGCCTTGATGAACTTGTGGATAGTATGCCACGACGAATACAGGCACGCATCAATGCATGAGGAAGTGCTACTGGGTATTAGAGGTACCGGTGTGTACAGCAATCTGGACCACGTTCTCTGAAGGTCTCGCTGTATGGTGGTACAACATGCAATGTGTGGTTTCCATGAGCAATAAAATGGGCAGAAATGATGTTTATCTCTATTCCAATTTTCTGTACAGGTTCTGGAACTCTTGGAACCGAGGCGATGCAAAACTTTTTTTGATGTGTGTTGATAATAGTAAACATTGTTACTGTACACATCAATAAAGCAGTTTACCTGAGGTTCCTCTACATGAAAACCAACACGCTTATCAACCAAGCAAATCAAAGCTCTGCTTGATGCTGAGGGGGCAGTAAGCAAAACAACCTCCGAATCCATGGGTAAAGCTGCAGAACCAAGGACAGAGCTGCAAAAGAGTATGGCATTAAGACCACTATATGAAGGTGGATTAATACCATGCTGAGTAAATGAAAGGTAGAAGCCACCATAGTGAATGAGAAAATGACGATGAACAGCACCAGAGGGTGTCCGCAAGGAGATGTTTTGTTTCTACTACTGTTTCCGATTTTGCAAACACAGTGTTTTGCTATGATTTAAATAGGTACATTCAGGAGGCTCCATTCGTTGACCAGGTAGATAAAAATCAGATGGAACTATCTTTAAGATGTATTCATTCGGAAACAAGGTATGCTGAAGGAGTATGGCTCAAGGGACAACAGTGCTGGGTGGCAGGAGAAAATGATCATTGACAAAGAGAAAAATATATAAGAATTTAGAGACAGACAGTGTAACGACCTAAGAAAGGTTTTGTGTAGAAATAAAATTACCTGTTTTGAGACAGGAGGTGTGGAACCTAGTGTTGAATAAATTCATTGAAGAGCTAAATACCCGAGGTTACTTTTGATTTTTTATTGGTCCAGTTTTATCATATAGCACAAATTGTACAATTGATATTGGACAGGTCAAAGATAAGTTACAATAATACATAGTATTAGCAATTAAAATTAGGTACCTACTACAATTAATTTTGTTACTTATTCAGAAATTCTCTGACAGAATAGAAACAGTGCTTTATTATAAATGCCTTTAGTTTAGCTTTAAATATTGGATGAGTAGTATTTTTTATTTCCTCTGGTATCTTATTGTGTAGTATTACACCAATGTTAATTATGCTCCTCTGATAGGTGGTTGTTCTGTGATATTTTTGATGTATATTTGATTCCCTTCTGGTACTATAGTTGTGTACACTTTTGTTCTGTAGCAGTTTGCCTGTTTTCAGGAGGTAGTCCCTAGTGAACAAGATAGTTTCATAAATGAATAAACTTGGAACATTTAGAACACCAAGCTCAGTAAAATGGGATTTACAGGACTCCATCTTTTTAAGGCCACAAATTATTCTTAAAGCTCTTTTTTGCATTCTAAAAACCTTTACACTGTGAGTTGAGTATCCCCAGAAAATGATCCCATATCGGATTAGTGAGTTGAACTGTGCATAGTATGCCTGCAGTACTGTTGTTTTGCTTGTTGTAGCCTAAGGTATGATGATGATGATCAAACAACGGTACAGTGTGCACTGAACATTGTGCGAAACAGGTTTAGGAAGCATACATGGGATGTGTACTGGAATCTTATGCTCTTCAATGAAATTCTGGCAGTAGTAGTAAATTATCTGGGAGTAAACCTGGATGCAAAACTAACCTGAACCCTCCACATGATGAATATATGTTCCATGGCAAAAGATGCTCACAAGTGCACTAGAAGGGCCTGCAGACAAAACTGGGGTATACGTCTCAGGAGCATGTACAGGTTCTACACCACTGTTATACACTGAAGAGCCAAATAAATTGGGATACCTACCTAATATCATGTAGGGCCCATGCGAGCACACAAAAGTGCTGCAACATGTCGTGGCGTGGACTCAGCTAATGTCTGAAGAAGTGCTGGAGGGAACTGACACCATCAATCCTGCAGGGCTGTCCAAAAAATCCCTGAGAGTCCAAGGGGGTAGATGTCTTCTGAACAGCATGTTGCAAGGCATCCCAGATATACTCAACAATGTTCATGTCTGGGGAGTTTGATAGCCAGCGGAAGTGTTTAAACTCAGAAGACTGTTCCTGGAACCACTCTGTTCTGGACGTGTGGGAATTGCCCAATTCCGTCAGAATGCACAATGGACATGAATGGATGCAGTTGATCAGATAGGATGCTTGTGTATGTGTCACCTGTCAGAGTAATATCTAGACCTATTAGGGGTCCGTATCACTCCAACTGTACATGCTCCTCACCCTTAAAGTGCCTCCACCTGCTTGAACAGTCTCCTACTGACATGCAGGGTCCATGGATTCATGAGGCTGTCTTCATACCCATGCACATCCATCCAATCGATAAAATTTTAAACGAGACTTGTCCAACCAGGCAACATGTTTCCAGTCATCAACAGTCCAACATCTATGATGATGGGCCCGGGTGAGGCATAAAGCTTTGTGTCGTGCAGTCATCAAGGGTACAGGAGTGGGCCTTCGGCCCCGAAAGCCCATATCAATGATTTTTCATTGACTGGTTAGCATGCTGACGCTTGTTGATGGTCCAGCACTGAAATCTGCACCAATTTGCAGAAGGGTTGCACTTCTGTCACACTGAAACTCTTCAGTCGTTGTTGGTCCTGTTCTTGCAGAATCTTTTTCTAGCCACAGTGATGTCAGAGATTTGATGTTTTACTGGGTTCCTGAGATTCATCGTACACCCGTGAAATGGTCGTATGGGAAAATCCCCACTTCATCGCTACCTCGGAGATGCTGTGTCCCATTGCTCATGTGCCAACTATAACACCACATTCAACCTCACTTAAGTCTTGATAACCTGCCATTTTAGCAGCAGTAACCAATCTAACAACTGCGCCAGACACTTGTTTTCTTATAGAGGCACTGCTAACCGCAGCATCTTATTCTGCCTGTTTACATATCTCTATATTTGCATACACATGCCTATACTAGTTTCTTTGGCGCTTCAGTGTAAGACCTATGGGGCTACAGTATGGTGGAATAAAGTAGAATAGAAAATTGTTGCTAAGGAGCTTGGAAAGGTGCAGACACTGGCCTGCCTAACCACAAAAGGTGGAATTGGCATCATACCCAGAGCTGGATGGGGACTATGCTGGTCATAACCCCACTACATCCTTGTGTTACAACGGAGACCGTGGCATGGGAATACACACTAAAAATTGAAAATCTTTGGAATTTCCAGAATCCCACAAAAATATAACGCATATGAAAAATATAGAAATGGTTAGGGAAGCTCACAGCTGCTTCAATAAACCTTTCAATGTAACAACTGGAAGTAGGTATCAGTGGAAGAATGAAACATGATATGGTTCTAGAGACCTAGTCTTGCTTACTGACCATTCAAAATCAAAGGTGCTGGGACTGGGATATACTGGGTACAGCATACACTAGAGACCACAGTCTCTCTAGGGAAACTGGCCACAGTTTTCCAGGCACAGATATTTGATATCAGAGTGTGTATGGACGAGGAGCTATTTATGTGCAAAAGGATCGTGTAATCCACATTCACTCGGGCACCCAAGCAGCCCTGAAGTATCTATCATCTCCTGCGATGTGATCAAAGATCATGCAAAATGCCATGAATACCTTGTGAGGTTAGAGGAACCATCACTAAGTTGACAGTAAAATCAAAATTACATAGCTGGATTGGTAGGCAGCATGCAGAATAGAAGACAAGGATAAAGACAAAGAGAAAGATCAAACTCATGATAAGACGAATGACTGGCCATAAGAGCTTCAGGAAACACCTGAAAACAATGGATACAGAGAAAGAAGCTACCACGTGGAGATTGTGGCGAAGAGGATGAAACGGCACCACCGTCAATCTTCCGATACGAAGCACTGGAGGCCAAAAGACACAGAATATTTGGAACATTAATTCCTGAAGAAACTGTGTCTAATAAAGACTAGACCAAAGTTTGAGACCAAGTGTACTGACTACTAGATATAAAGAACTACTAGCAGTAGATTTGTTTGTCCCCTTACTAGTGTCATAAGGATTGTGCAGTTATATTTTGGTGGTCTAAGATACACTTACAAAATCTGTCAAACTCTTATTCGTCAAGAGAGCAAATGCAAGGAATCTCGTTGATAAATTGGAAAAGAATTATCTACCTTAACTGCGCAAACAAGAGGCCTTAAAATCAGACAATGGATCCCAATTTGTGTCTTAAGTGGCGCAGGCAGTACATGAAGAGGAATGGTATAAGGCAAGTTAAATTTTGGCTCCTTCCCCACAAGGAACTATGGGCGAGAGAGTTATGAGGGAGCTGAATAGTGCATGCAGTGCTTACTGCCATCAAAAATATACTTCATGGGCTACCTACTTTCTTCCATTTTAGACGTCATGAGACCACAGTATTTTCTCTGCATAAGCTCACGCCGGGTGTGAAACCTAGTAATTTCATAAATGAAGAGACTGCATTCCTAGTTATTCATGAGCTAATTGCTGATGAGAAGGAGAAAAGTGTGAAGGTTCAAATGAATAAAAGGGGAAGGAGAAAGTAAGAGATGGCACGACAATAGATTGAAACCTACTTTCTTTGAAATTGGGGATATAGTTTTGGTTAAGACCAAGAAATGGTCAATGAAATGACTCTGAAATAAAGAAATTCTGGCACATGTACCATGTGCCTTTTGAAATAATATAATAATCTCACAAAAATGAATATTTGCTAGCATACCCAAAATCCAATAAGCAATTAGGTTCAAGGAACAACACTAATCTGAAGCGATATACACAGGCAGGAAAAATGTGGTGTAGAGTGTGAGGAGAAGTAACAACTCTGATTTGAAACATTACACTGATCTCATACGAGAACTGGGTAATTCAAGTGGCAGCTGAGAGAACTTGGGGTGTTTTCTTTGGGACTGAGGTGTCAAGGAGGAATATATTTATATGGATGGTGGTTTCATTGTAATACAGTAAGTTTGTTCACTAGGAGGCATGAGGGGGATGCTTGTTTAAGTGTGATGCAATGCAAAGTGTGCGAAGCAAGTCACACAAAGTAGAATTTGTAGTCACTTGTGGGGTGAGATAAGATAGGGGAGTGAGGATAATTTGTTGGGAATAATTGACACAATTTTAAAAATGGGGTGCAATGGGGATGAAAATTGATGTAGACAAGATAAGTAAATGATTAAAAATGTGAGACTCAGCAGGGAAAGGAGATCATATTATAATAAGTAGTCATGCATCATATGAGAGATGTTTTGAACTGTGTGAATTTTACTGAAAAGAGCAAGTGGTGTAATGGTAACATACTGGATAAAAAATTGACGTACTGGAGCAATATGGGATTTCTACAACATTTAAGGTAATTAGATGTGATATCATTTGTTGCACCTACGTGATGACATGTTGTCACAATTCGGGAGGGTGGATGAGTAAACCTAAAAAGATGTGGTTATATCTGTTGATGAGATCGTGATAAGCTGAGTATGTATTTGCCCAACTGAAGACTCACTAATTTTTGTTTAATAGTAAATAATAAGAAATTTTTGTTAACAATATTGTGATAATCATTAGCAGTTGCAAATTTATCTTGCTATCTTTTCTAAATTAAGGGAGGTTGAAATATTCCATAAGTTTTGTTGGAGGGGTTTTGAAAAGTATAGGCAGTTGTACTAGCTTGCTTTTAGACACAGACAGTTGTACTAGCATGCTTTGCTTATTAGTTCCTTTTAAGGGAATTACACACTACCTGTGTGGTTAAGAGGATCATACACATTAAATGTTTAGTGTGTAAGGAAAATATACAAACTGTACTAGCTATATTGCTTGAGAAATGTCTACCTGGGCCATGTGTTAGTGGGCTGATGAGGATAAAATACTAATACCATTTCTTTCTTTTCCTTGTTCTATTTCGTGTTCTTGGAGCACTGGAAAGAACAAAACACTAAGGCTCAGTGACGAGCAAGCACTTACCACAAGGTTGAAGACACAGTGAAATCAATCACAGACTTGTATGTGTGTGGCAGAGCACTTTAATGTTTCTAGAACCAGTGGATCTGTTATATCAATTTTGTCATGTTTTGTTAAATTTCATATGGTCACAAATCACCGACTATTTAAAGCATTAATGTATATAAGATTGTGTGTTGTAGTACCTTCGTAACTGATAAGTTTCGAGAGTGCCATTTGCTTTTGGGTGTCCTCTGTGTTCAAGTATTGAGACTGTAGTCTTCCAGATCTTACAGGCATGAAGAGTTCTGTTGGACTTCAGAATACATGGCCTATGAAGATAACTGCCAGAAACTTTGTGATGAGGTTGTACTGATTATCTGTAAACAAATGTTGGATTTTTGTGTCGCCTACATGATGATACATTCCTCTAGCATAAGCATGTGGCTTTTGTGTCGTCTACATGATGTTACATTCCTCTGGCATAACCAATAAGCATGCTTATGTACTCTGAATTAGTGAGTCTACTAAGGCATATCCTAGATTAAAAATTACTCAGTGTACATTTTTATTGTCTTTGTTAAAGGGTTTGAAAAATCTAGGATACAAAGGGATGACAGGTAATTAAAAAGAGAGAGAGAGAACACTTACCTCCAGTATTTCTGTGAATATGGAGTCCACATTATGAGTGAGATTAACATACAAGCATCGAATAGCTTGCTTTGCTTGTTTTGTTGTTCCCACCTCAGCAAATTTTTTACATACTGGTACAAGATCTCTGACAATGTCAGGAAACAGCTCTCCTGCAACACCCAAGTTAGAGAAAATGAGATTTTAGCTTTCTAGCATTTTGTAGTATATAAGCATTTATTGTCTTCACATATATATTCCTACACTTAACTTCCATATGATACTGTCACAAAATGCACTCATCCCTCACTAATATGTGAATGAATAAGATTTACACTTTCTGTTCTTAAATGTCAATTTGCTCCACAGCAAGGAATAATTCATTTCAGAACAGATATGTAACAAAAATTATAACAGTAAAGTTACAAACAAATATCAGAACTCACAATTATAGGCAGTTAATTCCGTCTCCTTATGACTCTCCGAGTATATCATCTTAGTGACTTACTCATCTTCCAGTTCCCAAAATAAAAGTGTCCCAGGAGGAATGCTCAATATTCAGGGATATGACAAGAACCATCATTCAAAGCAAAAAAGGCTAATAAACGTGGGTGCTAAAATGTAATCCTAAGAGCTATGAGCTCTTCATCATCTTCAATATGGTGAAGCAAATCTCTCCTACTGCAAGCTCTTTGCTTTTCACATTTTGGGAGGAGGCGATATGGACCAAATAAAGAAAAAGAAAAGGTCTAGTATACATGAGCTCTAAAATGGACGCATGAAGTGCTACTATGAGCATTTGTTCAGTAGATAAGAAGTGTTTCACAGCAGTGAACATGAACATATGGTCATAGCTCTTAATGTATGCATTTTAGAGTCCATGTTTACTACAACTTTTTGCCTCGAACGGTCATTCCTGTCATAGCCCTGAATATTGTACCGTTCCTCCTGAGACACCTTGTATACCTCATAAAATTTTAACATTTATCCATAATGAGGAAATCTGTTTCAAAAAAACCACACAAATTATCTGTTATGTGTTAATATTAATTTTTGATAAATGATGATTTCAGGGTGTATATACGGACAAGGAAAAGCAAATTCGTGGATTTTTTCCAGATTTCCTGGAAAATATACACACTATTTCCCAGGTGAAAATACACTTTTTCCATGTCAAGTGACAGTATACTTTCTCTCTTAACTGTAAAACTTATCTATCCTTTGAATGGTCAAGGTTTTATACACAGGCCTAGAACTTCCCAGCACTTTACAAAATGAAATCCAGAGAAAAATAAATAAAAATAAAAAGAGAAATTGGAAAAATCTTTGATGTGCAGCAATGTGCACACTGCATATGACAGCAGATATTCAGAGCATAGGATACGTGATTTAGTTAGCAAATAGCAACATCACTTTGGTAGCGCAAACACACAAATAGGAAAAGTTAATGGTTTCAATTAATATACATAGTGTAGGTACAAGAAAAACTAAGCTTTCACATATAATGTTGGTCCTTTTTTTTGCGTGTGATACACTTCACACAAATGTGCCAGTTAAGATACTTCACACAAATGTGCCAGTTAAGATACTTCACACAAATGTGCCAGTTAAGATACTTCACACAAATGTGCCAATAACATTTAAAATAATGATATAAATGTCTAGTCTTCTGGGCTTGAAACTCTTCCAGATGGCCAGTCCTCAAAGTGTTAAGTTTTAAATGAGAGTCAACGCTCTGTAATTTAAGAAATTCCTCACACATCTCACATGTAACATAATTCATCATGCGTAAAAGGAAATTTACTTTGAAAGTGATGCTTTTCAAACTACCATTCACAGTATTTTCCCAAGACCTGTTAGAAAAGGGTTCATTACGCAGTTGCCAGAGAGCGCCAGAAACCAGTTGTTACTAGGCACGTACAGCTATGACGACGTAAGAAGCCCGTTCATAGGTATAAAGCATTAAGAGATCTTACATTATGTCACAAAAGAAACTGGAAATCTGAGGATACTCCAAGAGCACTGGAACTTCATAAACCATACTAAAATGCTTAATTCGGCTTGAAGTGCACATTCGTACGTCTAGATTCACAATGAAGTAGCCCCAACCTGATACTAAGTTTTTCAGTGTGGTTTACAGGATGTAAATTTTCTTCGAGTATCTGCACTGCACTGCACTGCACTGCACTACACTGCACTGCACTGCACTGCACTGCACTGCACTGCACTATACTGCACTGCACTATCTCACACTTAGTCCTTTATTATGACATAATGCCATACGTAAGTGGCAGAAGGTGAAAATGTGCCCTTAAAATTCAGCAAACAGTTGGAGCTAGCCAGTACTGTGGAATGAAACACTTCGTTTCAAATAATCATATGGCCTCAGCGAAAAAGATTGATAAAATCCAAATTTCTTTATCAAACCAACAAAAGTAACTTCATTGTTCTGCAAAGCGATTAATACTAACTGCCAAAAATGTGGAAATAAAATACAACCGGAAAGGAAACTAATAATATATTTCAGTATTCCGCAATTATGTGAATGTATTTTAATTCACCTGATAGCTCCCGGCCACAGAAATTCATTTTGTTTTCATTTGATGTGCGAGCTGTAAACAAAGCGGAAACAGCAAAAGTATTAAACGTAGACAAGGATCACGGGGAGACTACCCCATACCCACAATAACTCGGACTTCTCTGCGCAGGCGAGAATCCAAGCGTGCCAGAAAATTTTTTCGGTTAGCGTTGGCTGCCTGCTGCCACTGCTGATGCAGCTAACAGCCACACTTAAGCAGCTGAAGCAGGAGAAAGTGCTGCTCATACGTGACTCAACTGCACATGCACCCGCTGGCAACTGCTCAAATGAACTTGATGTAAAAAGTTGTGATGTCTCGCTCATTGTAAGCAGTTTGTTGTGGTCTTCATCCTAAGCACTTTGGCACATTTTGCTGTTGGCAGACACTTGTGTGTGCATGGTGTTTTGTTGTAAATGGTGCATTTCCCTTGCAACTGAAGTTTTAGTTTGGTTAATTTTCTTTCATTTATGTTTTATAGTTGCAATATTATCATTCTGCAGTAGCGGGTTATGGTAATATTCTTTAACAGAGTATCAATTGTTACCAGTCAAAATTACAAAAATTTATGTGAAAACTAAAACAATAAAAAGCTCCCTGGTCTTTCCCAGATTTTCCGGTTGTCCTGGGGCATATACATTCTGCATTTGGCCCAGCAGCTGCATGCCACTGTATTAAAACTACCAGTTTTTGGATAAGCAACAGACTGAAAGTGGTAGTCTTCATAAAGTGGCATATCTATGACAACAAATTATGATTTTTCGAAGCTGTAAATCATCACCACCTTAAAATAATATTAATTTTCTCACAGTATTTCTATTTTGATGGTTTTTAACCCTTTGACCTCTCCATGTGTGGCTGTTCAGGAAAGTGGAAACAGATTCATAATGTTTGCGATTTTGTGTAAACATTCAAAGACTCCCAACAATGAACATTACACACGTCAAGAAATCGTAGACAGAATGAGTGGAACTAGTACACAGGCATCTGTTTGGTCAAAAGATAAACTGTTTGGTAGCACACCCAGAGAATGAGGTTCCAAAGGAAACAAGAACCAAGTGGACTAAAGAATGAAAAGAGAGTCTATGGAGAGAGAATGAAAGCCACATGAAAGATCAGAAAAACGAATCTCAAAGCGCTTATGATCCGACACGGTCCATATGCAAATATCAATGATGATGATGATAATGATGATGATAATAATATGTCCCTAAAAAGTGAACAATGACAACAATCAAGCATATCTGTCACTATGATGCTATCTTTTTCAGTAGTATTTTCAGTTGTTAGTATTCCTCCTCAATCTCAATCAATTAAAGTTAAATATGTGATAGATTAAAACAAGCAATATTACTACTGTAACACAAAGGCATTTGCTATTGAGTAGCTACTTTGAGTCATTTATTCATTACGGCATAATCTGGGGAAATTCAGCAAATGTCACTAGGCTCCTAGTATTACAAAAGAAAGTAATTAGAAACATGTGTGTTGCCAAAAAAAGCGGGAAACCTGTCGACCACTGTTAAAAAATTTAAAAATACTATCTATTCCCTCACTTTACATATATGAGATGGTGGTGTTCCTACATAGAAATCAACATCCACTAGACACTTTCCGTTTTGACCACAACTACAGCACTCGCCACAGAGATAACTTCAAACTTCCAACACATCGTTTAAAACTTTATGCCCAAATGCCAGAGTATATGGGGTTAAAAATTTTCAATAAAATAAAAGGCAGTAATATATTTAAAATGGAGATTGGTTCACTGAAAAGATTGCTCTTTACTCTTCTGCTGGAAAAGTGTTGTTATTCTGTCAATGAATTCATTGAGGAAAGCTTCACAATCTGAACACAGGGACTGTATTACATGTATTATTTTGTGTACATGTGTAGCTGTAACTTAGAAATGTAAAATATAATGTGAACTTTTGTATTTCTCTTAAAAAAGTGAAAAAAGTTTCTTTTGTAAACCTTGACATGTCTCCTGTACATCAAATCAAATGATTTGAAAATTGTATGTAATGAGATGAATAAACCACATAACATAATATAACGTAACTACCATGTACTCAAAAGCATGGTGCAGTACTTGCAAGAATGAATTCTGAATCATACATACTGCTCTGTGTCAAATCACACATATATGATGTCTTAACTCAAATGTGACTTACCTATAGGCTTGTATCGTCCAAGGAATGTAAGAACAGAAAGTACTAGCGGTGCCACTGTCTCATCCTCCATGTCGAGGAATGAAACTAGGTGTGTGATAACATCTTCGTGTAAGAAGTGTGATGGGAAGACAAATGACAAGATCTGAAAAGAGAAAAAGCTGAATATTTAAGAAGAATAAAACTGTACAAAATGTAATTTATACATGCAATTAACATTAAGAGTAAAATGAAAACAACTGTCAATCAATACGACACAATATTGATTACCCTGATCCTTTCTGGGATCAAGTGGTGACTGGTTTAGAACAGTCTATAATTACTTCCTCCTTTTCGCCAAACTCTTCACCGCAGATTAGCAATTACACCCAATGTCCTCAATTACTTTTTGGACAGATTCCAGTCTCTGTCTTCTACTATGGTTTTTATCATCTACGACTCCCTCTCATACCAAGAAAGTTATTCCTGATGTTTCAACAGATTTATCATCTGTATTCTCCACATCAACGCTAGCTTCTCTTAACTGTGCAGTGCTTGTATTTTAACATTGTTAGAAGATGTTGTGTCGATTCCCTAAGGTCTCGACACAATGAGTGGATAGGTGCACGCGAAACTAACGCAGACGGGCGTAAATTCTGAAACAGGAGACTGGATGAAAACTATAAAGAAAAGAAGAGAGATTTTAATATACTTAACTTTAATGTAGTCTTGTTCTTGTTGAAATACATCTCTTGCATAGTAGTAAGCAATTAGCAATGATACACATGGCGCCTTGCTAGGTAGTAGCGATGGACTAGCTGAAGGCTATTTAATCTGTCTCTCGGCAAATGAGAGGAATACTTGGTAGGTCTAGTCGCAAGCTATGTCGTCCGTACAACTGGGGCGAGGTCAAGTCCGTGTCTTGTGACCTGCCCTGTGGTGGCGCTACGTTTGCGAATACACAGTGGCGACACGCGGGTCCGACATGTACTACAGGACCGCGGCCGATTTAAGTTACCACCTAGCAAGTGTGGTGTCTAGCGGTGACACCACATTCCTCCCCCGCAAATCGGCGAACGGTCGTGAGATAAGGCGTCCGCCCGCCGTGCGGAGGACCCCATGTTGACGTATGCGAGGAGGTGGGGAGCCTAACAACAGGCGAGGCTGTGCCACCCGCACCCGGCCATTCGGTCCGAGGGGAGCTAGGAAACGCCTGCAAACCTAGTCCAGGGTGCACGTCAACATGAGGTGTATGCGCACGTAATGAGACAGAAGGGTCGACCTCCATGTGGTCGGAGCACCCGACGGGCGAAGACGACATCTGGTCCGGAGCGGGCAAGAGGTCCATGGCGGAGGACGGCTGGTCACGGGAAGCAAGCGGCGGCGCGTGACCCAGGGAGGCGCGAGGCGGCTGCAGCGAAGCGTCCGCTGCTGGCGGCGCCGGCGGCGGCTGCGGCGGCGCGACGCCATGAGGCAAAATGGAAGGCATCGTCGGTAACACCTGGGGATGAGGCGAGCCAGTAGATGGGTCCCCAGGGCGCTGACCCGACGGCTCCGTCGCTGAAAGCAGACGGGGAGCGGCAGAACCCAGGCGACGACAGAGGCGCAGCTGATTGAGATGCCGACGCACCTCACCAGAGGCCCCCAAAACCAAATACATCGCGCGGCCGAGGCAGCGAAGAATGCGCCCTGCGAGCCAACGCTGTGAACCGCGATAGTTGCGATAATAGACAACGTCGCCAGGAGCAAAAGCAGGAGTCTGCCGCTGCACAGGAACCTGATGTGGCGGATGCAGCAAAGACATCAGAGTTCGATGAGGACGACCATGGAGCAACTCAGCCGGCGAGCGACCATCGCGGGGCTGAGAGCGATATGAGGACAAAAAGAGCAACAAAGCGTCCTCCCGAGAATGCGACTCTTTCAACTTCAACATCTGCGACTTGAAAGTCCGGACCAATCGTTCCGCGGCACCGTTTGACTGAGGCGAAAACGGCGCGGATGTCAGATGTTGAATACCATTGGCCTTGCAGAACGACTGAAATTCTGCGGACATGAATTGTGGGCCATTGTCGGAAACAATAGTCTGCGGAAGACCTTCAAAGCAAAAGATAGCAGACAAGGCTTGGATTGTGGCAGAAGACGTCGTGGAAGACAGCCGGACAACAAAAGGAAAATTACTGAAAGCATCGACCACAACCAACCATCGAGCATTCCAGAATGGACCAGCAAAATCTATGTGCAAGCGTTGCCAAGGGGAAGTGGCTTTCGGCCATGCAAAGAATTTCCGCGGCGGTGCGGATTGTTGGTCTGCACACGCCACGCAAGAGGAGCACATATTCGTAATCGCAGCATCGATTCCGAACCAAGTACAGTGCTGTCGAGCAAGTTGTTTCGTTCGCACTATACCCCAATGTCCTTGGTGAAGAAGCCGTAAGACAGAGGACTGTAACGAACGTGGGACTACGACTCGGGATTGATCATTATCGGAACGCAACAACAAAACACCACGTCGTACAAAAAGTCTCTCCTTGTGAGCAAAAAAACGGCGAACCAAAGGATCCTCGATCCGTGACTTTGACAAGGGCCATTGCGTAGCAACAAAACGCAAAACGGGAGCAAGGACAGGGTCAGCAGCTGTGGCTGTAGCTACACGACGAAAATCAATCGGAAACGATGCGACCACGTCATCGGCTTCCGAATCAATGAACATGCAAGCAAGTTCGGAAGAATCGAATGCTTTATCCTCAGCAACAGGCAAACGGGACAACGCATCAGCGTTGCCGTGCTTAGCAGTGGACCGATACAAGATATCGTAGCGGTACTGCGAGAGAAAAAGTGACCAGCGAATGAATTTCTGCTCTGTACGTGGAGGTACAGGCTTGTTCGGATGAAAAAGCGATGTCAAAGGCTTGTGGTCCGTGATGATGGTAAAGTGACGACCATACAAGAAATCGTGAAACTTTGTGACACCAAACACAAGAGCCAAAGCTTCCTTCTCTATTTGTGAATAATTTCTTTGCGCAGATGAGAGCAATTTGGACGCAAAGGCAATAGGGCGATCATGCGAGCCATCTTTGTGCGCAAGCACAGCACCGATCCCGAAATCCGATGCATCTACCATCAACAAAAGGGGTTTTCGGGGATCGAATGGCGTAAGGCAAGTATTGGAAAGTAACGCCGATTTCAACTGGCGAAAGGCGCGTTCGCATTCCGTCGTCCAGACGAACGGAACACCTTTACGGCGTAAGCGATGAAGCGGAGCTGAAATAGAAGAAGCATTGCGCACCAATCGGTGATAATTTACCTTACCCAGCACACTCTGTAGCTGTTGTAAGTTCTGCGGTGACGGCAAGTCCTGAATGGCACGAAGGTGCTCTGGACTCGGATGTATACCTTGGGCATTTATGACATGCCCCAGGTACGGTAAGTCACGAGCAAAAAACACACATTTGTCCTTCCTCAAGCGAAGACCATTCTGACGCAATACCTGAAATAATGTTCGGAGATTTTGCAAATGTTCTGCTTCTGTCTTTCCTGAGATTACAATATCGTCCAGATAGTTCGCAGCTGTAGGGACCGACGCACAAATAGTTTGTAAATATTGCTGAAATAAAGCCGGGGCGGATGCACACCCGAAGGGCAGTCTTTTGAAGCGATACAAGCCAAGATGCGTGTTTACCACTAAGACGCGCTGGGATTCTTCGTCCACAGGTATTTGCAAGTACGCATCTGCTAGGTCCAATTTTGAAAAATATTTTCCCGGGCACAGTTTGTCAAAAAGATCTTCCGGGCGGGGCAAAGGAAAAGTAGCAGTCACAAGTTGCGGATTCACAGTGGCCTTGAAGTCCACACAAAGTCTCAATTTTCCGGAAGGTTTTGGCAAAATGACTAAGGGGGAGGCCCAGAGAGAAGCCTGCACACGTTCAATTACACCTTGAGATTCTAAATCGTGCAATGTTCTTGCGACCTCATCACGCAATGCGTGGGGAACATTGCGCGCTCTGAAAAATTTCGGTTGCGCGTTGTCTTTCAGTTCCAAATGCGCTTCATAGTTCTTAGCGCAACCAAGGCCCGGTGCAAAAATGTCTGCAAATTCTTCACAAAGACTAGAAACGCTGGCGGAAGGCACAGTCTGATTCACTGATAGGACCTGATTCACTATAGACAAATGAAACAAGTGAAACAAATCTAAACCAAACAAGTTCACGGCACTAGAGGAACGAAGAACATAAAATGACACAAGTTTTGTCTGTCCCTGGTATGTTGCAAGAAGGCTGCACTGTCCTAACACAGGTATATGCTGTCCTGAGTAACTAGTTAACGTAACATTTGCGGCACGCAATGGCGGGGCGCCCAGTTGTTTGTACGTGTCGTGATTGAGCAATGAAACAGCAGCTCCGGTATCGAGCTGGAATGGGATCACTTTGCCTTCAAAGTCTAAGTCCACAAAAAGTTTATTGTCTTGTTGACGACAAGAGCGACTGTCTCGTGCAATTTGAACGGAGACAGGTACAGAAGCACTTGCGACTTTACGGGATTTCCGGCGACGTCGACGCACACTTTGGGTGGGACGAACACAGTCACTGTTAGCTAAAGTGTCACTGGACGGGTGGGAATGAACCACATGAATGTCCATGGGCGAAGGTCCACGAGCCTGATTGTCCTGGGTTCGATTCCGGCGCGAAGCAAAAGGCCTGGAATTTGTGTGATTGTCTGATCTTAACTTTTTCTGGCAAACACTTTGTACATGTCCTTTCTTGTGACAGTAAAAGCAAATAGCTTGGCGTGACGGGCAATTTTCACGCGAATGTCTAGTTGCACACCGCGGGCAAGATTTCACTGCATTTGCTTGCTTACGCGGCGCACGTGGTTGCAAGCTAGTCGGCAGCTGTGAAGTCGGGCGCGAGGGCCGCTTAGCGTCCCGTGCAGCGGGCCGGGCGGGCCGATTAATGTGACACACTGCTGGCGAAGTTTCAAATGATTCCTGAGCAAAGTCAAGTGTGTCTTGCCTGTCCAAAATGTCTATCACTTGTTGCAGGGAGGGATTAACTAGTTTCAAAATCTGTTCCCTTATGCGAACATCAGAAACGTTCTGTGCAATTGCATCACGCACCATAGTATCTGAATATGGGAGGCCACATTCACAGGCAAACGCGCAGTCTCTAGTAAGGCCTTGCAAAGTTGCTACCCACTCCCTATTAGTCTGACCGGCCGTACGTTTTGTACGAAAAAACGTATACCGTTTTGCAACTACATTTACTGTTTCTTTGAAATAGGCATCTAAAGCAGACAAAATTTCTTCGTAGGACAGAGTTGCTACGTCTCGTCGGGGAAACAATTTCACTATCACACGGTAGGTAGACACACCGACACAAGAAAGCAAAAACGGCTGCCGCTCTTTACCTTGAATTCCATAAGCTGTGAGGTGGAACCGGAACTGATCGGCCCACTCAGTCCAGCTTTCGGTTGTGGCCTCAAAGGGCCTAAATGGCGGTGCGACAGCGTTGTGTGGCTGCGGTAGCGATGAAGCGGCTGCCGCCGCATCGGTTTGCAGCGCACGTTGACCCTGGACGAGCTGTCCAAGGGCTTCCAATAACGCCTGCGTCTGCTGATTCTGCAAGCGAAAAAATTCGGACAGTACATCTGGAGACTGCGGCGAAGCCATGACACAAGCAAATTAGAGCAAATAGAACACAAAGACTGCAACGTGGGCGCGGCATCCCATCCTCGTCGCCAAAATATTGTTGTGTCGATTCCCTAAGGTCTCGACACAATGAGTGGATAGGTGCACGCGAAACTAACGCAGACGGGCGTAAATTCTGAAACAGGAGACTGGATGAAAACTATAAAGAAAAGAAGAGAGATTTTAATATACTTAACTTTAATGTAGTCTTGTTCTTGTTGAAATACATCTCTTGCATAGTAGTAAGCAATTAGCAATGATACACATGGCGCCTTGCTAGGTAGTAGCGATGGACTAGCTGAAGGCTATTTAATCTGTCTCTCGGCAAATGAGAGGAATACTTGGTAGGTCTAGTCGCAAGCTATGTCGTCCGTACAACTGGGGCGAGGTCAAGTCCGTGTCTTGTGACCTGCCCTGTGGTGGCGCTACGTTTGCGAATACACAGTGGCGACACGCGGGTCCGACATGTACTACAGGACCGCGGCCGATTTAAGTTACCACCTAGCAAGTGTGGTGTCTAGCGGTGACACCACAGAAGAAATAAAAAAAAAACATAAATTGCTATTTAAAAAATTGTAAAAGAAACTGAAAAAGAGATCATGTCTTGCTAAACGAAATCTACTAGTATCAAATATGTGCTTTTTTTGAGGACGAAATTTCTGAGAATGTATGTCCGGAACATAATAATGTATGAAAGTGGGAAAACCACAAGAAAAGAGGTGAAAATTAAGAGGTCTAACAAGATGAGCACTGCACAATTTCTCTCCAGAATCAGCAGGCGAAGAAAGGAATATGTGGAAAACAGTATATTGTTAAATAAGATGAGTAAGGAACAAATATTAAATGTTTCTACCACATCTAAATGCAGTAGAAACATATTAAGGAATCTGGAAATGTAATAGGTTGGAAAGGTGGGGGTGGAGATCAGAAGTATGAGGGAAGGTAGACTGCCAGACTGTGAGCAAGCACTTCCCTCCTTCTCAGGTCTGCAAAATGAAGAGTGAGCTGACAGTTCCCCATTCTCTCTACTGCACTGCGTCACAAAAAGGAACCACAGGGTCCTTCTCGGGCAGGATGTTAAGACTGTTTAGTGTATACAGTAAAACTTCATTTATATGTTTTCCACTTATATGCCCCCCCCCCCTCCCCCTCTTGCCCGGCGAAATATCCACAGTGTGCACAAGTTATGATGCAATGTTTCAGAGTGGTTTGCCGGAAGTGGATTGGTAAGACCAATATTAGACTATAATAAAATATGATAGTGTGATAAGGACCTCTGTTAAAGTTAGGAGCTGGTCAAATTTTCTTTGATCAAATCTAGCACCTTGCCTTAGATTTGATCAGAGGAAGTGTTCGTCTATGTTTAACTGCATGGAGAAATCAACCGCTTGGAGCACTAGCATCGCTGCAGCTGTCTGACACACATTGTTTATCAATATGACTCCCAAATTTACACGGTGCACCGCATAGATAATGAAACTCATAGAAATATTCAAGGCAGATGAAGCACTGTGTAGCTTATGACATCCCAAATACAAAAACTATTACTGAGAAGTTCAATCTGCATCGCAGGACCTAGGCGAGGAAGAAACTGACAATGAGGAAGATACAGAAGTGCCTCAGCATTCTTCCGTGACGTTTAACGATGCAGTAAATGCATAAGATGTAATTAAACAATTTGTGATGCACCACAACGTTTCTGACGAAATAATGACAGTTATCCCATTTTGATGCTATTGCCGCATCAAAGAAAAATACAAGCAAAAAGTATGGCCTTTTTAACGAAATGACATTTCCTTCTATGTAGATGTTTATATTTTTCTTCATATCTTTGTTAAGTATGGTACCCAGTATGCCTATATAATGTTTTGTAGAGTGTAAATTTTTATTTACTGGATTTTTCATTTGTGTTTACCAATTAATTTGATAGTATGGTGCTATATTTCATATATACTTTTTCACACTTACACTTTTTTTCCGTAGTCAGTTGAAAAACCTATAAACAAAGTTTTACTGTATTGTTAAATAAGATGAGGTAAGGACAAATATTAAATGTTACCACCACATCTAAACGCAGTAGAACCATGTTAAGGGAAAAATTAGAATCTGGAAGTGTAATAGGGTAGAAAGGTGGGCAGTGGAGATCAGAAGTATGAGGGAAGGCAGGTTGCCGGACTGTGGGCATGCACTTCCGTCTTTCACAGGTCTGCAAAATGAAGAGCGAGCCAACAGTTCCCCATTCTCTCTACCACACTGTGTCACAAAAAGCAACTACAGGGTCCTTCTCAAAGATATACCGACCCTTCTGCAGCTCACGTTACTAATCACTGGTGACACATTGGGCAAACATGCCTGGGTATGGGTTATTTTTCACAAACAGTGTTAACACTACATGGAGCACAGTTATGAACTGCTAACAATACTACAGCTGTAGCAATCTTCCAGGACAGGCAATATCCCTACATCACAAGTGCTGCTCGCTTGGCAATCCAGAAACAGAGTACCTCCACAGTATTTCCTGTGCAGTTCTCTCTGTATCAGTTTCTTCACTGAGCTCTTGTTTACACAATGGTATTTTCAGTTTATCAAATGAGTACTTATAAGCAGTTGTTAAATGAGCTTTTGTGTAAAATGTTTTCATATAAACAATGGTTGATTTGTGCTTAATTAATAAGTGTTACATTGTCAGTGACCTATGTAGTATTAGCGGAAAAGGCACTGGATTGGTAAATGTGGCACATGGCTGCTGTCTGTTGTTGAAAGAGAATTGTAAAACCATATAACCATGTTGTAGTCACTTGGTAGTGTATTAATGAACTCCATTTCTCTTGCCATTAGTTCTTTTACTGGTAGACTGTCTAAATCTCTGCCATTCCAGAACTGCTGGTCATTATAGAGTGGACTGCACTGAGTGGAGCCGCTTACTACATATCCACAGTACATCTTCCAAGGTAGGTTGTGAATATGTTCACGTCTGGAACAGTAATCTGCTGTAATGCATTCCTTGACTGATGTTAAAATATCTAATGTTCCATAACATCTAAGTGGCCTACATCTGCTATGGAGAAAGCCAATTTAAGCCTCCGTGTCTCTTCGGATAGTGGGAGAGCCAATACTGTGGTGATGCATTTGATACCTCAAGCTGTAAAAAGTACTCCAGCCACTGACAGTGGAGACAATGAAAGCAACATTGTCAAATAAAAATTAACAGCATGTTACTCTTGGGGCAGGATACTCAGTGTGGTATACAGTTGACAGCTCCAGTTGCTGAGCTTCAACTTCACATGAACAGTTACTTAATACAAAGAAAATAACTATACAAACATGAGCTCAGTGGAATTGTTTTGTCTACTCACATGAGGGAAGTGGATAGTAAATGCTGGGCAGGTATAGTCCATCTGCAGGCTGCAAAGTGGGCAGCACTTGTGGTGGTGGTGGGGTGGAGGGGGAATTACCTTCCCCAAAGGAGTGTCACAGCTGTCCTATAGGATGACTAAAATCAATTTTCCTCTAGCATTGTAGAACAGCATGCGAAGATTTACGTAAATTCTGTCCACGTGTGTTTCTTGTGTTCTTATCATTAGTAATTTGTATCTGTATACTATGAAGTGTTAAAGCACTCTGTGGAAAATAGACACCTCCAAGCATGTTTGCACACTGCATCGCCAGTGATTCATACAGTGAGCTGCAGAAGGGTCGTATAACTTTGTGAAGCATCCTGAAGTTGATTTTTGTGATGCAGTGCAGTACAGAATGGGGAATTGCCTGCTCACTCTTCATTTTGCAGGCCCATGGAGGATAGAAACGCACACCCACAATCCCATGCGAGATACCTTCCTTCAACCCCCACCCAGTCTTTCCACGCTATTAAAACCAATTAATCCTTAACGCTGCTCTACTGCACTTTGGTGTGGTACAAACATTAAATAGTAGTTCTGACCCACATTACTAAGTATTATTTTTAATAATGTGTGATTTGCCCATCCCCTACAATGCAGAAACCATATGGCATAGGAAAAAATGAATCTGACATTTTTTGTAATAAATTTAACGTAGCTTACTTTTGCACTAGGAAATATTTTCACTATAAGCCACAGTTTTCAAGATAGTCAAGAAAAACATGAAGTTATCTTCACATGCCTCTCACCCCCATGCTCACACCCCTCTGGGCAGGATATTTAGAGAGTTATTCATCACAGTCCCCTCTATTACTGTACAAAAATATTTTCCTACACAAATTTTTCCACTAATTCTCCTTTGTTAAATGGACTAACATTAATGAAACACACTGAGAAAAATAACCACCTGGGTAAGGCAAAGAAGTGTCCCCAGGGTCCTGCATGCAATATGAGCCTACCCTCCTATAATTGTCAAACCACCAATCCACTATAGTCAAAGTGTTAAAGATGAGAACAGCACCCACTCATCACAGGAAAGCTGCCCCTAAAATGGAAAATAGGCTTTGGCAGAAAAAAAGAGCTAACCAAATCTAAAAGAAAGTAAACAGAGTAAGAGATGATTAAGGCAGCTGGCATAGAAAGTAGGGTTGAGAGTCACTCATATCCGGCATGTGGTGAGAGATACACCAACTCCGACCTCCCTCCATCCAGACTGAAAAAAGTTTACAACTTTATACCTGAGAATAAAAACTATTTTCATGGAAAAAAATGAAGAAGTGGATAAACTGTCCTGCGTCATCTGCCAATATGAGAGACAAAGAATCCAGAAGACCAAATCTAAGATATCCAGAAGGAAGTGGCACCCCACCTGGAAATGAGCTACTGTCTGTAAGGCTCTGCAACTACGATATGGGGGTGGCTCATTACATATGATAAAACTATAGGTTAGTCTGATGCAGAGACGATATAGGATGATGGTTCCCTTCGCAGAGAAATGAAGGGAGCAGCGCCAGGCGGCAGTTGTCTCCTTACAGTACAGAGTTTAATAGGGATGGCAGTAGCTCACCAGGCATTCCAATTCCAAGTGAGAAGAGGTCTTATTTGCACCAACAAATTCTCACCTTAGGTAATCAACACAAATGACGGGCAAGTAAATGCTTCTCTATGCAAATGGTTGGCCAGTTCATTCCGTGAGATATCCACCTGGCTTCAGGGCGAGAGAGAGAGAGAGAGAGAGAGAGAGAGAGAGAGAGAGAATTAAGCAAGCAGTATGACTAAGGTCAAAGAGAATATCATGAGCAGCTATTATGGTAGGGTGACAAGGGTAACATCAATGAACATCCTGGAAACTGTTCATTGGAACACTACAAATTAAAACACAAACAAGGGAAAGCTGTTTAATAAAACATACGAGTCTCTTAGTGGGTATCAGCTTCACTATAAAAACACTGTGTGTTCCTGTCCAATGGGAGATGTAAAAAGCATATCCCATTCAATCCATGGTTTAAGTGACCCTTGTATGAATGGTGATATCACCCAGATAATCCTAAACAACTGGGAACAACTGACACTGAAAGCTCACGGTGGTGACAAAATTTACTTCTTTGAAATAGGTTAGTCCTAATTTGTTGTCTGTGTTCTAAACAAGGTTGAGGGTGGGGGTGGGGGTAGGGACCATGGGGAGCACACACTAACAAGGGAATTGTCCAATCTAACATGTCATGCAGCTTTACTGTATGATTAAACGATGATGGCGTCCTCTTGGGTAAAATATTCCGGAGGTAAAATAGTCCCCCATTCGGATCTCCGGGCGGGGACTACTCAAGAGGATGTCGTTATCAGGAGAAAGAAAATTGGCGTTCTACGGATCGGAGTGTGGAAGGTCAGATCCCTTAATCGGGCAGGTAGATTAGAAAATCTAAAAAGGGAAATGGATAGGTTAAGTTAGATATAGTGGGAATTAGTGAAGTTCGGTGGCAGGAGGAACAAGACTTTTGGTCAGGTGAATACAGGGTTATAAATACAAAATCAAATAGGGGTAATGCAGGAGTAGGTTTAATAATGAATAAAAAAATAGGAGTGCGGGTTAGCTACTACAAACAGCATAGTGAATGCATTATTGTGGCCAAGATAGACACAAATTCCATGCCTACTACAGTAGTACAAGTTTATATGCCAGCTAGCTCTGCAGATGATGAAGAAATTGATGAAATGTATGACGAGATAAAAGAAATTATTCAGGTAGTGAAGGGAGACGAAAATTTAATAGTCATGGGTGACTGGAATTCGTCAGTAGGAAAAGGGAGAGAAGGAAACATAGTAGGTGAATATGGATTGGGGGGAAGAAATGAAAGAGGAAGCCGCCTTGTAGAATTTTGCACAGAGCATAACTTAATCATAGCTAACACTTGGTTCAAGAATCATAAAAGAAGGTTGTATACCTGGAAGAATCCTGGAGATACTAAACGGTATCAGATAGATTATATAATGGTAAGACAGAGATTTAGGAACCAGGTTTTAAATTGTAAGACATTTCCAGGGGCAGATGTGGATTCTGACCACAATCTATTGGTTATGCACTGCAGATTGAAACTGAAGAAACTGCAAAAAGGTGGGAATTTAAGGACATGGGACCTGGATAAACTGAAAGAACCAAGGGTTGTAGAGAGTTTCAGGGAGAGCATAAGGGAACAATTGAAAGGAATGGGGGAAAGAAATACAGTAGAAGAAGAATGGGTAGCTCTGAGGGATGAAGTAGTGAAGGCAGCAGAGGATCAAGTAGGTAAAAAGACGAGGGCTAATAGAAATCCTTGGGTAACAGAAGAAATATTGAATTTAATTGATGAAAGGAGAAAATATAAAAATGCAGTAAATGAAGCAGGCAAAAAGGAATACAAACGTCTCAAAAATGAGATCGACAGGAAGTGCAAAATGGCTAAGCAGGGATGGCTAGAGGACAAATGTAAGGATGTAGAGGCTTGTCTCACTAGGGGTAAGATAGATACTGCCTACAGGAAAATTAAACAGATCTTTGGAGAGAAGAGAACCACTTGTATGAATATCAAGAGCTCAGATGGCAACCCAGTTCTAAGCAAAGAAGGGAAGGCAGAAAGATGGAAGGAGTATATAGAGGGTTTATACAAGGGCAATGTACTTGAGGACAATATTATGGAAATGGAAGAGGATGTAGATGAAGATGAAATGGGAGATAAGATACTGCGTGAAGAGTTTGACAGAACACTGAAAGACCTGAGTTGAAACAAGGCCCCGGGAGTAGACAACATTCCATTAGAACTACTGATGGCCTTGGGAGAGCCAGTCATGACAAAACTCTACCGTCTGGTGAGCAAGATGTATGAGACAGGCGAAATACCCACAGACTTCAAGAAGAATATAATAATTCCAATCCCACAGAAAGCAGGTGTTGACAGATGTGAAAATTACCGAAGTATCAGTTTAAGAAGCCACGCTGCAAAATACTAATGCAAAATTCTTTACAGACGAATGGAAAAACTGGTAGAAGCGGAACTCGGGGAACATCAGTTTGGATTCCGTAGAAATGTTGGAACACGTGAGGCAATAATAACCTTACGACTTATCTTAGAAGAAAGATTAAGAAAACGCAAACCTACATTTCTAGCATTTGTAGACTTAGAGAAAGCTTTTGACAACGTTAACTGGAATACTCTCTTTCAAATTCTGAAGGTGGCAGGGGTAAAATACAAGGAGCGAAAGGCTATTTACAATTTGTACAGAAACCAGATGGCAGTTATAAGAGTCGAGGTGCATGAAAGGGAAGCAGTGGTTGGGAAAGGAGTGAGACAGGGTTGTAGCCTCTCCCCGATGTTATTCGATCTGTATATTGAGCAAGCAGTAAAGGAAACAAAAGAAAAATTCGGAGTAGGTATTAAAATTCATGGAGAAGAAGTAAAAACTTTGAGGTTCGCCGATGACATTGTAATTCTGTCAGAGACAGCAAAGGACTTGGAAGAGCAGTTGAACGGAATGGACAGTGTCTTGAAAGGAGGATATAAGATGAACATCAACAAAAGCAAAACGAGGATAATGGAATGTAGTCAAATTAAATCGGGTGATGCTGAGGGGATTAGATTAGGAAATGAGACACTTAAAGTAGTAAAGGAGTTTTGCTATTTAGGGAGTAAAATAACTGATGATGGCCGAAGTAGAGAGGATATAAAATGTAGACTGGCAATGGCAAGGAAATCGTTTCTGAAGAAAAGAAATTTGTTAACATCGGGTATAGATTTAAGTGTCAGGAAGTCGTTTCTGAAAGTATTTGTATGGAGTGTAGGCATGTATGGAAGTGAAACATGGACGATAACCAGTTTGGACAAGAAGAGAATAGAATCTTTCGAAATGTGGTGCTACAGAAGAATGCTGAAGATAAGGTGAGTAGATCACGTAACTAATGAGGAGGTATTGAATAGGATTGGGGAGAAGAGAAGTTTGTGGCACAACTTGACTAGAAGAAGGGATCGGTTGGTAGGACATGTTTTGAGGCATCAAGGGATCACAAATTTAGCATTGGAGGGCAGCGTGGAGGGTAAAAATCGTAGAGGGAGACCAAGAGATCAATACACTAAGCAGATTCAGAAGGATGTATGTTGCAGTAGGTATTGGGAGATGAAGAAGCTTGCACAGGATAGAGTAGCATGGAGAGCTGCATCAAACCAGTCTCAGGACTGAAGACCACAACAACAACAACATGTCATAACCTATCCTGAAACTTCTCACACAGGAAGATTATACCAAGGGAAATGCCCTGTCAAAATTGTAGCTGCTAAGGCACACTGGAACTATTAAAACAAGAAAAAAATAATGTTACAGTGCTCAGTTCTGTAACACAAAGAACCACTTATAATAGTAGTTTGTACAGCCCTTCCTGCCTAGTACACAATCCCTTGAATACGTATTTACCCTGTAAAACAGTCCTCTATGCGGACAATACAACTTTTATCAATTCAGGACAGACTCTTGAATCTGTACGAGAAAAAAATAATATAATATTTGAAAAATCGGTTCATTGGTTTAGTACAAACTCCCTATACATAAATGAAGCAAAAAATGAGGAAATATTCTTTAATTTGAAGGTATCAAACAAAGAAAATAAGTCTGTTAAACTGTTAGGAATGATGATTGACCAGAAACTTAGCTGGGATAAACATATCACATATGTCTGTTCTAAACTTGCACGTGCTATGTTCCTTCTTTATAAGCTTAGGAAAAATGTCAGCCAAAACTTACTGCTGCATTCATATTTTGCTTATATCCACCCCCATCTTTCATACGGTATTCTGCTCTGGGGAAATTCTCCCATTTCAGTATCAATTTTCAGATGGAAAAAAAAAAAAAAAAAAAAGAAAGAAAGAAAGAAAGAAAGAAAGAAAGAAAGCTCTTCAATGTATAGTGGGTTTATCTCCTAGGGATACAAGCAGGGAACATTTCAAAAAACTTAACATCATGACAGTTCCTTGTTCGTACATCTATTATTGCTTATTACATGTAAAAGAAAGCATAGCTCAATATACCTTTAGGTCATCTGTCCACACCCATAATACAAGACAAAACCACACAATTGATCTGCCATACTCTAGACTGTCCAAGATACATAATAGTTAAATGAATATAATAGAGGGAAACATTCCACGTGGGAAAAATATACCTAAAAACAAAGATGATGTGACTTACTGAACGAAATTGCTGGCAGGTCGATAGACACACAAACAAACACACGAAATTCAAGCTTTCACAACAAACGGTTGCTTCATCAGGAAAGAGGGAAGGGGAGGGAAAGACGAAAGGATGTAGGTTTTAAGGGAGAGGGTAAGGAGTATTCCAATCCCGGGAGCGGAAAGACTTACCTTAGGGGAAAAAAAGGACAGGTATACATTCACACACACTCACATATCCATCTGCACATACACAGACACAGGCAGACATTTGTAAAGGCAAAGAGTTTGGGCAGAGATGTCAGTCGAGCTGGAAGTACAGAGGCAAAGATGTTGTTGAAAGACAGGTGAGGTATGAGCGGCGGCAAATTGAAATTAGCGGAGGTTGAGGCCTGGCGGATAACGAGAAGAGAGGATATACTGAAGGGCAAGTTCCCATCTCCGGAGTTCTGACAAGTTGGTGGAGGTGGGAAGTATCCAGATAACCCGGACGGTGTAACACTGTGCCAAGATGTGCTGGTCGTGCACCAAGGCATGTTTAGCCACAGGGTGATCCTCATTACCAACAAACACTGTCTGCCTGTGTCCATTCATGCAAATGGACAGTTTGTTGCTGGTCATTCCCACACAGAATGCGTCACAGTGTAGGCAGGTCAGTTGGTAGATCACGTGGGTGCTTTCACACGTGGCTCTGCCTTTGATCGTGTACACCTTCTGGGTTACGGGACTGGAGTAGTTGGTGGTGGGAGGGTGCATGGGACAGGTTTTACACTGGGGGCAGTTACAAGGGTAGGAGCCAGAGGGTAGGGAAGGTGGTTTGGGGATGTCATAGGGATGAACTAAGAGGTTACGAAGGTTAGGTGGATGGCGGAAAGACACTCTTGGTGGAGTGGGGAGGATTTATTGAAGGATGGACCCCATTTCAGGGCAGGATTTGAGGAAGTCCTATCCCTGCTGGAGAGCCACATTCAGAGTCTGATCCAGTCCCAGAAAGTATCCTGTCACAAGTGGGGCACTTTTGTGGTTCTTCTGTGGGAGGTTCTGGGTTTGAGGGGATGAGGAAGTGGCTCTGGTTATTTGCTTCTGTACCAGGTCGGGAGGGTAGTTGTGGATGTGAAAGCTGTTTTCAGGTTGTTGGTGTAATGGTTCAGGGATTCCGGACTGGAGCAGATTCATTTGCCACGAAGACCTAGGCTGTAGGGTAGGGACCGTTTGATGTGGAATGGGTGGTAGCTGTCATAATGGAGGTACTGTTGCTTGTTGGTGGGTTTGATGTGGACGGACGTGTGAATCTGGCCATTGGACAGGTGGAGGTCACCATCAAGGAAAGTGGCATGGGATTTGGAGTAGGACCAGGTTAATCTGATGGAACCAAAGGAGTTGAGGTTGGAGAGGAAATTCTGGAGTTCTTCTTCACTGTGAGTCCAGATCATGAAGATGTCATCAATAAATCTGTACAAAACTTTGGGTTGGCAGGCCTGGGTAACCAAGAAGGCTTCCTCTAAGCGACCCATGAATAGGTTGGCGTACAAGGGGCCATCCTGGTACCCATGGCTGATCCCTTTAATTGTTGGTATGTCTGGCCTTCAAAAGTGAAGAAGTTGTGGGTCAGGATGAAGCTGGCTAAGGTAATGAGGAAAGAGGTTTTTGGTAAGGTGGCAGGTGATCGGCGTGAAAGGAAGTGCTCCATCGCAGCGAGGCCCTGGATGTGCGGAATATTTGTGTATAAGGAAGTGGCATCAATGGTTACAAGGATGGTTTCCGGGGGTAACAGACTGGGTAGGGATTCCAGGCGTTCGAGAAAGTGGTTGGTGTCTTTGATGAAGGATGGGAGACTGCATGTAATGGGCTGAAGGTACGTAGGCAGAGATACGTTATGTGGGGGCTTGGTAGCCAGCTACAATGGGACGGCCGGGATGATTGGGTTTGTGAATTTTAGGAAGAAGCTAGAAGGTAGGGGTGCGGGGTGTTGGTGGGGTCAGGAGGTTGATGGAGTCA